>NC_141697.1:277343041-278558745 GCF_964263255.1 Lissotriton vulgaris
TTTAAGGTGCATATTGTGCCCGGCCATAGATTAGTATGAAAAATATGAAGAAAAAAAATTCTCCTCAAGACACAGTATTCACAAAAGTGAATTAAAAATAGTGTAAGAGTCAGTGCGAGTACATGCGCCCAAAAAAAACAACAGTTGATGCAAAATTCACATATAATAATTTTGGTTGTACAAACGCTAGGGCAAGAAGGATTAAAGAAACTTTATTATAAAACACCAGTATCATTTAGCAATAGTACATTATGACCGTTGTAAAAGCATTACTCCACACCAAGCACAAAGGTCCTCTTCAAGGGAATCACTGGGGAGCAGATGAAGGAATCTGGTTCAAGAGTACTTTATGGATGGGGCAGGTCCTAATGAGACCAGGCTTAATCACATACCTCGTCAAAGATAAGTTAAGAGCACCTAACCTAGCAGCAAACACGAGCATAATGCTCTATTTTGCTTTAAGCATGTTGGAAATTGTTCCCAGGTACAGCATGTTCTGCACTGGAATGGTAGTGGATTCATCATAGTTTACGTTAAGGCCTAGCATTTGCATTTTTGTTACTAAATTTTAAAAGTTCTGGGGTACTCTGGTGCAAATTGGCTTTTTATAAGACAGTCGTCCACATACATGCAGCTAAAAATGCCCCTCTTCCTGAGGTGTTCTCCAAACAACCTTCACATTAATAACAATATTAGAGCAGATTATACCCAAATAATAAGACCTTGAAATCTAAGTGCTAATACCCTACTAAGCTCCTGGGTCCCATGAAAATATAAGTTAGGCAAGCTAACAGTATGGGGATCCTATATTCCATCTCCTAGTGCTAACCACATGTGTTCATCACGAACAAAGCATACCAAAATTAGGATTTTAGAATAGTACTACAACCCCTCCCCCCCACCATCCCAAGGGGGAATGTTTCAATTGTATTGCCCATTACCACGATCGGTGCATAAGTTATAGAAGTGATGTGGCGGGGAATGGTGAACAATGAATGAAAAAGCCGTGCAAATTAAAATGGACTTGGAAATCCCACATGTTACTGCTTTATTCCGTGGAGATTCATGCCAAGTTTAAAAACAAACAATAGAACCAGTAGAACCTTAGTAGCTCAGATGCCCCGCTACTCTAATCTAGTCTACATGTTCCATGCCTGAAGGCACCAAACGGGTAATATAGTGTTTCATCAGGACCTAATCTAATATTCACTCTACCTTGAAGGGATGCACACTGTATACATTCCTCTATATGTGATTGCTACTAATGAATAGTTCACTGGTGCCCATTGCCTCCGATATCCACTCACGTGGAGCAGGAGAGGTAAGCATAGGAGCACAAAATGGGCACATATTAAGTCTTAATTAATGCTACTTGCTCACTAATTGCAAATCAGTACCTGCAATCATGTCTTCATTATCCAAATTATTAAACACACTTGACAAATATTCAAGTCCTTCAACAGACCAGAGTGATTTTATGTTCACACCGACATCACAGCAAATACTATAAATATTTCTCGGGTAACACCAATGCATGCATAGTTCACAGAACAATGCATGATTGCCGGCACACTTACAAAAGTAGCATTAGTGGATATCTAGTTTTCAGATAGGAACATAATGTCCAGAACACTTATTCTACTATGAGAAAATCTGAGACCACATTCGAGTCCAGTGGAGAATGCACGCCCTATAAAACATACAGGTAATAATGAGCCTTTTAACGCCGAAAGGGAGGAAAAAACCTCCAGAGGTCTGTCAGCAGTGACCTGCCCTACTCACTGCATCCTGGGAGCTACCAATCCTGTAACTTATTTCGGCTGTCCACAAGGCACTGCAGCGCCCGCCTAACGTGGAGCTGAACCAAATCATGGAACATGTCACCTATGTGGGTGAGGGTTCTTAAATCGTACTTTTGGGATGCCCTTGATGAACGTATGTGGTAAACACTAGGGGGTCGAACATAGGGCACCGTATACTATTAACGTGTCTGTTATGTTGGGATGAATATTGTAATACGGATGTTTTGTAGTATTGTGTGGGAGGATATGCGATGGCCCAACTCTAACCTCCCACACCCCCCCTTATTTGGAGCTTTACGTATATATGTGAAAATATACGTAAGTAAGTACATTTCTTTATTGTTCAGTTAATTAAAACCATTACAATTTGTGACATTCTACAGCATTTAAAACAGAATTCTTAAAATATTAGCGAGGAAATAAATAGGAAAAGGAAAAGGAAGGAGTTAAAAGAAGGGTTTACATTATAAAAGGTTTGCGATAAAGAGTCCGACCAGTCGTAGCAGGATTTGCTATAAGACAGATTTATCTATCAACAGTGATCTTAAGTCTCGATGGGGGTCCGGCAAGCAGCAGCATGCCTTGTTTTCTCCGCAAAGCTGTCCTGGAATTTTACTAGTCTGCAGATCAATTGGGCGTCCGCTGAGCATAAGGCCTTGACTATCGCGGACCGGCAGGTACGGACTCCTAGCTCGTTGAGTTTGTCCTTGAGCCAGTGACGCCGTCCGTAGTGCATAGCTGGGCAGATGCAGACTATGTGTGTGAAGTCTTGGTTAACTGCACCGCAGAAATCGCATTCAGTTGTTACTTGTGGTCTCCATCTAGGTTGGTCTAGTCGTGTGGGTAAAATGCCCAGCCTTAAATGGAGGAATTTGCGTTTAAGGTTCAACGAGAATGCCGTGTCTAAATAAGGGGCTGGCTTTATGAAAATATACAACTTGGAGGTCAATGGCACTAAATCACGTCCCTTAAATTGTGGGAATTTTGTGGCATTCTAAATTTTTCTTGTTACAATAAACAGCTGTTGATCTCTGTTCTAAAATGGGCCTAAGCTCCCTTTTTGATGATCACAATTCGTGATTTGGCAGCAGCTCAAATATCTTTTTTGCTACAGAATATATACATCCTTACTAATTTCAGTATATGCAGCTATTTTCATTCATTTGGATTTTTAAATTGAAAGAAATGATTTTGTGCTCAGCATAACCAATCTTAAAGACAAACAAAACAAATGTTACTTCTGTTATGCTTTGCCACTCTACTAGGTGTGCAGAGATGCTCATCCTAACCTGCCAGAGAAGGCAAGGGTGAGGGTGGTGTAAAACTGCTTATAAGCTGCCAGGGGCTTCCTGCTTCCACGATTGGTTGTTCGGCTCCATTTCCTCTTGAATTTACTCTTTGTTAGAAGCAGCATGTTGGAGGATGATATTATTGGTGCTGCTGGGACGCTTGCTAGTAGAAGCGCTGATGCATTCTTCCTCCGGTGGCATCTGGAGACCTTGGTTCTCTAGTAAAGTCGGGCGCACTCATAAATCTGTCCAGCTCTCCTACTTGTATTGTAGCCACTTTTTTTTTTCCATTTCACACATCTCATTATCATAGTAAAATCCGTAAAAGGTCAACTCAAAATCTTTTGCTAAGGGGTAGGTTTCACCCAAAAGAAGTAGAGCCAACATGAATGCCTCAGATATGCTGTGCTAGTACCCGAAGGGAGACAAGCCTGCCACATACGATGATTTACTTCTTTGGGTTGGTGGCCTTTCAAATTCAAGAAAATATTGAACTTGGTCGTATGGGGCGTTTTGGGAGAATCAGTAAATCCGGGCCTAGAACTAATGTAAAGGTGATGAATTGATGCAGAATTTCCACAAATTTTATATATCCCACTGAATCTTTCTACTGGGAAGGAAAAACCCTGATTGGCCCCAAGGTCTTCTAATGAAGTTTGTTTTACCACTCATCCTCCTTTTCCTGCCTCATCGCTGTGAGACATGGCCGGATGTCTGGAGCCTAATTTACTTCCTACCAGGGCTAGTTAGAACCAGCCCAGAAGAATCTTATGCTGTGGGTGGATCCTGCATGCTCTGAACATGCAGTGTTTAATTACTCAGCGATTGGCAGAGAACCCTAAAATTTAAACATTGTAAAAGCTAAGTGGCCAGCTTTCTCCATATATATTGGTCATTTTGATCAATACCTTCCTCTGTGATCGCTCATTGATAAAGGAAGGGTCTGGGCACCAGCTGTGGGGAAAGTAGGATCTGCTTGCATGGTTACCTCCACTTTTTGCTGGTGTCAGTAAGTTTTTTGTGACTAGTCTGATTGGGATCCTGCTAATCAGGACCCCAGTCACTGTGCTTTCTCTCTAAACTTTTCATGGTAAGTACTGCTGTACCTCCACAATTGGCTACTGGTATACCCCTGTAAGTACATAGTACCAAGGTTCCCAGGGCATAGGTGCACCAGGGGTCTCCCATGGGCTGCATCATGTAGTGTGCCACCCAGGAGAGACCCCTAAAACTGTGACTACAGGCCTGCCATTGCAGCCTGTGTAAGCAGGTGCTAGCAACAGTTGGCTACACATTTCCATATATCGGAGGTCGCTACACTTAAAACCTATAAGTCACCCCTAAGGCAGGCCTTTCAATCCTGAAGACAGGTGCTGGGTTATAAGTGTGAGTACCCCTGCATGAGCAGGGCATCTCTGCAAACCCTGGAGTCGATTCTCCAGGCTTTGTAAGTGCAGTCAGCCATTAAGATACATATAGTAACCATCCATCACTACGCGATGGCCAACTATATAGTGGCTGTGCTGAACCTGGGCAGGTTTGGTATCAAACATGCTGGAATCATACCCAAACACCGTTACCAGTGTTGGGGGTATGATTTCGTGCACTGGGGACTCCTCCAGGAAGCCCAGAGTATTCCCAGAAGCAGTTCAGGGTCTGCTAGCAAGCTAGTGCTGCTGCCGACCAGCTAGAGCACGGCAAAGTAGAACAATAGGTTTCCTGTCACAGGGAGGGGTGGCCACCCCCTGACAGGATTTAGTATGTTGGTTTGGAGTGGGGGCGCTTGCCAGTGTCAGACACCTCAGAAGGGCATATTTGGTGCCCTTCTTGAATACCCTGGTTTGAGCCAGTTCAAAGAGCCCTTGGCTACCGCTCTGGCACAACACTGAACAAAGAACATGGGATTATCGTCCCCTCTGTCCAATCCCTCCTCTGGGCGGGACCCTAGAGTTGTCCTAACCCCTTTCCTAGGGTATAAATGGGCTTACCTGTGGGTGGGTCCTCTGATTCGTCGCGGGACAACACTTAAGCCTGAAACCAAGTCACTTTTCAACTGTCTGGACACTTGGACTTTACCTGGAACAGAGACTGCACCAAGGAAGACTCCTACTGCTCCTAGTCTCGCTGTTCTGCAAGTCTTCTTAGTCGTCTTGGTTTGTGCTTATTACAGGATCTTCACAAGACCTGTGGGAATCTAGGACAACCGAAGTAATCTCCCTTGGAGTGAAGGAGTCACTCCCCTGCATCTGCAGGCACCGCAATGAGGCTGATCGGTCTGCTGCTCCAGACGTCCCATGGACTTCGAAAGGCTCAGCTACACACGTGGTGGTTCTGCAACTCCATCGAGGCCTGACCTGTCCTCTCAGAAAGTTTGAGGCCAGTATCCCTCGTCTGAACCGCTGGGACAAGACCCCTGTGCAAAGCATCGACTTGCCGCTGCCAAGGCTTGTAGGCTCTGCACTCCAGAGATCTTCAGGCTACAAGAAGCTTTAGCATCTCTTCCTGCCAAGAACTTCACCCTCACCGCATCCTCTGCACCATAGGCCTTCATCATTGGTGAGCTGCTCGAGGTCCTCTTGGTAATCCTGTGCCTTTGATCTGTGGATCCTTTCAAGGGTCTTCTCTTGCTTCAGTGGGCTACTCTGCTTATTCGTGCCTGCTCTGACTCTCCGGCACATGGTGAGTTCCTTGGACCTTGATGGTCCCAACGTTGCTCTTTCGTCGGTTACCAAGTTTGTTGCTGCTGCCAAGGCTTGTTGTTGCTCCAGCCAAAATCAGACTCCCTGGTTCTAGACTTCAGACGTGGGACAGCTCGTACACAGCTCCTGGTCATCCTCAGGCCACTGTCATTCCTCCTGCATCTTCCGTCATCGGTGGGAATTCTTCTTCCGTGCCACCTGGTCACCTCTGAGTGACATAGCCTATCTCCTCTACTTGCAGCTTCTTCTCTTAAAGAATGTACTCTTAGATTTGACCGGACTCTTGTAGTCTTCGCCAGCGTCATCTTTACTGAAGTCCTCCATTGTGATGTATGGCGGTTTCCGACGTCACTTTGCACTTATGCTTCTCTGGTGTAGGTATCCTGGTTCCTGCGGCATCCACGGGTAGGGTGACTCTCCAACCTTCTGTTTTCCACTGGTTTCTTAACCCCATCACTGCTTGAAATATTCCCCTCCTGTGCTGAGGGTCAATGATAATGGGTGTGGTCATGACAGAACGGTTCCGTCATGAGCACAGCTCCACTGTGACTCATGACAGAACCGTTCCGTCATGAGCATCGAAGGGGTTAAGGGTCCACTGGGAAAGGGTCCTTCTTCAAAACTGCAACCACGACTTTCCTGTTGACTTCTATTGAGTATGCAGCTGTGTTTCCACTCTGCACACTGCCTCTGTGGGGTTTCTGGGCCCTTACCATGGGTGGTTCCTTGTGTCCCCATCTCTTCTGAGCCTCCTGGTCCAAGTTCCAACTTTGGTCGCAGTTCGCATTCCACTTTCTTAGTATATGGTTTGGTCTACCCCTGAAGACCACTGTGTACTGTGCTTACTTACCTCTTGCAATTGAAGTATTATTGTGTATTTGTGTTGATATCTCGGAGTATAAGATACACCAATGTGTTAGTGACTGTTGTGTAATAAACAGACATTTTTATAACTACACTGCGTGGTTCCTTTTCATTTAACCTATACTGCATGATTGGACCTGGTAAAAACAAGCTGCTTAACACTCCTCTGGACTAAGCCCGAAGGCTGCTCTCTACAGATGCCACCATGAGGGTTGTCTGGATTGGTGCAAGGTGCTTCACTTAAATAAGCGTGCACCATATACTAAGCCAGCCTCCTACACCAGTGCAGTGGTGAAATATGTTCCAGTAGTACAGCCTGACACGGCTGCTACCGTCCTGTAAGCCAGAGGACAACTGTGGCCTACATCTTCATTGAGTGCTGCTCACCTACCCTGTAAGCAAAGATCTGTCTGCTGTGGAAGAGGATGCAGGACTACAGAGAATACAGAAGAGATACTGCCTACCAGGAGAAATCATCAACCGAACTGACAGTGAGACGCCAACACTGGGTCTATGCATCTTCAGGACACAAGGTTCACCAGCAGTTGCTCAGTACAACCCATGCATCTAAATCACCATGAGCTGCACCATCAGATGCCCAGGGGAAGAGCAATCACCTACTGCACCTGTTGGTGAGCTTGCTTTGTCACCCCAACCCATTTGAAGCTATACGCAAGCCTATGCCTGCCTTTTTATTGCCTCTCTGGCTTCTCCTCAAGCTTGTGGCATGCTAAGTCAGAGACACAACTAGGGAAGCCACACAGTCTGAAACTGTTGATGGCATAAAAATCCTACATGCAGTTAGAGAGCTATTCACATCTTAACACACATGCTGTTTCCACCCGCTCTGTCTCAGCAGGAGGCAGCTAGGGTTCATCCTTTGAACATCCCATGCACTATAAAATTTAACAGTCAGTTTTTGTTACACAACCTTTCGAATCTCGTAGTTAAGGATTTTTGTGTTCTGCCACATGGACCCCTTTTGATCCCCAAGTGACACTGTGCCAAAGCACTGAGCAAGGAACACTAAACCCTATGCCACAGAGAAATTACAGATTTGTTTGCCAGGGCTTTTGTTGAATATTTGTGCTCTGGAAGGAGTTCCAGAATTCTTTGGCTCTGAAAAGACTCTGTGGCAAGTGCACCAACATATTTAAAATTCCTAAACCACAACTGAAAGCTCAAATATCTGGTGTGCAAAAATAAAAATACAATTGTATTTGAAGAGTAGTAAAGTGAACCATTACCCCTTGGAACAGCATATTTTGAGAGACACAGGAAACCTGGTACTGTTTGTATTTCTGATGGCTTGGTGAGTTTCTTTTTTGTGGTATGGAGCCTCAGCTTTAGTGATGAGTTGCACCTGGACAATTCAGAGTTGTTGTAGGGTAGCGAGTTTGGGGCAATGTGCATCTCCAATTCTTGTTTTGTATGATGTTGCGTTTAATATAAAATGATTTTCTAATTCTATCCACAGAAATAATGGTTATTTTTTCATGATTCAAAACCTCGGACAAAGACTTGTGCTTAATTTTAAAATCTGAACTTGCGAGTACACTCATGTCTTGGTCACCTTTGAAGTAAATAGTCAAATCCCAATGATACTGGCCTTAGACTCCAACATTATCAAAAAATGTAGTGCAGTATAGTCACGATAGTAGTGTTTGAGGTCAGCGCTCTGGCTAGTAAGAAGCTGAAGAGTTCTGTGTTTTGTTTATCACTAGTTCATGTACAGCACTGCCCTATCTGCAATAAAGTACATTTTCCTTTACATAGTAAAGCAGTGACTGGGATTTAACCGATTAAAATGTATTAATGTGTCATATTGCACTATGAGGATGACAACTTACACCATCTTCTGGAGTAAACTTTGAACTGCTCTGCTTCACTAACCTGAGAATGTTAAGGGTTAAATGGTTGTCCCACTTTGGGACAAGAGTACTGTGGTCCCAGGATACCAGATCTATACTACTATTATAAAGGAAGAACTTTGCACCTTTGAGGCGGGTAAACGCAGGAGCCACAGCGCCAATCCACACACCCGATACATCATTGTAATCGTCAGGGTGTGCAGATGGACATAGGCTTTATAAAGTATAAAAATATGCGTTATTTAAAAAATGAACATTAAAAAAAAAGTAGTCCCTTTGAAGTAGCGCCGGCCGCGACCTGCGTGCTGACGTCAGGAGCGCGGGGAGGAGCGGCGTCCAGGAAAGCGAGGAGGAGCAGCGGACATGGCGCGGGGAGGAGCGGTGACAAACGGCGGAATGGCGGTGAGGACCGGTGGACAGGCGGGAGGAGCGGTAAGCGGCGAGGAGCGGTGAAATGAGGAGAGCGGGAGAGGAGCGGCGGCTGAGGTAAGGCTCCGGGCAGGCGGGGGTCAGGGCAGGCTGGGGCTTCTTGACAATGTCGGGGCGGGCGGGGGGCCGGTCTGCTGCACAATGTCGGGGCGGGCGGGGTTGGGGAAGCCTGATTGCTCCCGGACAAGGTCGGGACGGGCTGCTAGTTTATTATAACTGGAGACCATTATCCTCTAACTGCTATGGGTCCCCAGAAAACCGACCTTTACACAATCTCATTGCGTTTACTGTTGGAAGGTGCTACCACTATACAACTGAAGTCTCTCTTCTATACTTCTGCGACAATCACCATATAAGGAGATGGATCAACCCTGAGAAATTAAGTGACCGTGGGAACAAGCAGTTATTAAATAAACTACCCATCAGTAAAATACATGAACGCTCGGAATTGTGGGAGGCTTTTAGTCTGCCACACCTCAGTCAAATGAAATAGATGTTATCAGAAAAACAACGCAAAAAATTAACTACTAAAGAAAAGATCCAAGATACGTTTGCATAATTCTTTAAGAATATGTATTCTGAATGTGATGAGGGTAATGAAAGGACATCAAACAGATCTCCAGAACAAATATTGCCATCTAGTACTAGCAATCCAGACTACAATATCCTATCTCAACAGTCCACAATGCAAGAAACTGCCACTGTAGAAAGAAATCTGAAGGTAAAGTTGCTGGAGAGTCTTGTCTTCCATACGAAATATAGTATATTTTGTGGAAACAAATTCAATTTTCCATGAAGCGGTTGTTTCAAGTAGTCTAGCTCTTGTTGTATTCCCGAAACTTGACACATTACACATTAGTTGTGATTTCTGTAAACCTGGTGAAGATGCATCACGTTACGCGAGTTACGCTACCCATTATTGCAGATTTCCACCTCCAAAATCTGTGCTACGATTTTGGAGAGCAGACTTCCATAGGTTCGGCCAAATAGGAAAAGTGTATGATCTAATGACTGATTCTGATGTTGTGGCAGAGTGCTTTTATTGTTGTGATGTTTTACTTTACTGCAACGCCGTATTGATTTACCCCCACCTTGGGGGTTTTAGATCTATCCAATCTAAGGGTTAATTGTATATACATTTTGGCTAGAATTTCCATCTTCCTTTAAACTTATTTGTTATGTTAACAGGGTATCGGTGGAGTGGGCAGCTACTCAAAAGTGTGTCCTGGCGCTAGGTGGGTGTGGCAAATCAGACTAAGTAAGACGATGCAGAGGCTATTGCTGGAACAACCATATTCCTGCCTACTAACTGCACTGCTGCATACAGAGTAGGGTGTTCCTGCAAAATGGGAGCTTTCCATTGGTACATTTTTTGGACCACTACTTGATGAAAGAACATCTCCTCCAGCTCTTCACCAATCAAGACTCTTGGGCAACAGAAGGAAATAGATTTAATTTCAGTCTTGGAGAAATCACAATCTCACTCACAACATGCACTACAATATCAATGGAGTCAACGTGGATTATCCTTATGATAAATTATTTTACTGCATTTGATTCAAAATCAAAGTAGACTGTTTCAGCGAGGGCAAGCGTTTCAGTGGATACTTTACCTCATGAACAGCCTACAGTATCAGAGGTACTGTGGAGGCCCAATACAATGCAGAGGGGGCGGCTAAAGCCACCCCCAAAGCTTTTCGTTTGGAACACAACTAAAGAAGGACAGGGCTATTCAAACCTAAAAAATACCACATGGGGACAGCTATGCCACTGGGAACTGCAAGTCCCTTACTCACATAATTGTGGGACGCTTCAACATGGGCATTCTCACTCTTGAATTCATGCGAGTTCAAGAGGACTATTACCACATTTCGTGGGAGCAATTGTTCGTTTGTTAGCATTGTGGTACTGAAGAAAGCTGTGGGACAACTGGTGCTCTTTAAAATGCTGTATATATGTAGACAGGTTGAGATGGAATGGTACTTAAACTCACATGAATTCAAGTGTAGGAATGCTCTCGTTGATGAAGCATGCCACATTTATGTGGATGAGGGCTTTGCAATTCTCAGTGACATCTCTGTTCCCAAATGGTGTTTTTCAGTTATAAATAGCACCATTTGTCTTCAGTTGTGTTTGCAATATGGAACAATTGTTGTTAAGGACCTCTTTTCCCTTTGTATGAAATTGATTTTGGTTTGAAAAAGCAGCAGTAGTTTCCGAGTAAGGTGTACATTGTCCCAAACTCACTGCTAGATGCTTTTGAATTATTTTAGACTGCAAGATATATTTTGACAGAAGAAACCCTAAGCAACTGTATGGCTCCTGGAAGACAGAGCATAGAGGGCAAGGGGCCTTTCTTACATATTTCATACTATGTGAAGGGCACGTCACAAACAACAAAGAAGTTGGCAGGAAAGTTGCAGAAACTCTGCTAAAAAATGACAATGTGGCTAAAAAATGACAATGAGAGAAAAAAATTCTAAAAGCATATTTCAATGCCCAATAGAGCAGCTAAAAAATAAAATCTGACAGTACAATCAATCTGAAAAGCGAGCAGGGCAGCAACGAGTGTTAAAAGATACGGTTGCATGAGAATGGAAATATAAACAAACAAAATGCCAAAACTTCTGCCCCACCTGATGGAAGCATAACCAGAGAGCCTTAAAGGGACAGTTAAGAACATTCTTTCTAAAAGAAACATGGAAGATATTTAACGCCTTTCTCAGCTTCGATTTATTTTTAGGAAAGGGGCTGAAGTTCACATAGGCATATATAAATGTACATAAAGAGAAACATTTCTCTTGTAAAAGTATTCTGAGAAACCATTTAGAGGCGGAGCTATTCACTCTTCATGAAGTCAGAGGATTGACATTCTAGAGAACGTACATTGCATGGTCTGTACCTCATGAAGGACATTTGGGACCATCAGGTACATACGGTCCATGGCCTTTTGAAATCTGATGCTTAGAACAATTGGAGTCAAAGATACAGAGATGCCTCTTATTAGACTTAACTCTGTGCTCTAAAAGGCCCTAACCCGGATCAACTTTAAGGTTCGCACCAGATAGAACGTTCAGAGACTGTATCCTAAATAAAGACAGAGAGCTCCAACTTGTCATCGAGGAAAGGGTGGAATTTTATGGCAAGACCGGAGGCTCCTATTATGCATTCTAATCTTGTGTTTATTACAATAGCAGCCAAATAAGTGAAAAAACTACAGTTCCCAGAGGGCCAGGCGAGAACTGGGCCATGGGAACGAGAAAAAACGTTAGTACATTGGCCAATCAGCACCGTGTAAACAGATAAGAGGACATACTGACTGCGCAGCTTCCTCTTTTCTTGCTGCTCGCAGTCAGATAAGTGTTCTCTTATCTTTGCTCCCAGTACATATTGTATTATTACTGTTTTATTTACTTGGTATTTGGTATTGCCTTCGCGTTGCTGTTCGCTTTTTAGCGTTTGCCTCCTCGCGCTGTGGCGCGTACTCCTATCACTTCACACGCTTCTGTCCGCTCGCAGTCTGTCAGCTGTTCCCCCCTCGCTGCCGGTGGTCTCGCCCGGCTCCGCTCCTCGCGCCTTTCCTCACCTTCGCTGACTTTTTCTACTCGTCTCTTTGGAGCTCCTGCTGCTTACCGGCTTTGTGCTCCACTGCTGATATTTACTCGTCCTGCCTCCCGCCTGCCCTAAGCCCGCTCCGCACACGCCCACATCTCTGAATTTAACCCTTTCTGCCCCGTTTTTTGTCTCCTTTCCACAAGCAATAATGGAACACGACAGTTCCTCTGAGGAATGTCCCTCCAAGGAGGATTCTGGGTCTTTCAAAAAAGATTTGAGCAAGTTTATTAATAATTCTGTAGAGCAGGCTGTGGAAATTTCTATGAAATGAATGTCAAAAACAATGGAGAATTCTATGCTCAGCCTAATGTCCAAGGCTTTGGCCCATTCTGCGGGGGATAGCAGAAAACGTAAGGTGGATCACTCTGCTCCCGTGCATTTTACTAAAAAGTCGTCATTATTGATGAGCGAGTCTCACTCGCATATGGATGAGGACGTGGTGCCTCCCAGGCCTCCTGTCAAGGAGGGGTTTGTTGGTCCGAGGGCAAAAAAAGCATAAGACAGAGCACGCAGAGTCACCAATTAAAAAAATTGATTATTTCCACCGTCTTGGACACAGACGATGATATGGCTGCTGCTGACGACTTATTTGATGTTTTTGATGTGGCTGACCCCCCTTCCCCCCTCCCAAACTTTCTAAGTAAGATTCCTTTGCTTTTGAACCCGTTTTTGATTCAGTGAGTCTCCCTATGTTCGACCCCTCCTCCATTCGGCACCCTAACTCAACCGAATGGCTCCCCTCACAACACGTGGGTGAATATATTTCAGCTCGTTTGCGCCTCCCGCTGGAGACTGCTGTAAGGTCTAGGCTCAAATCTGAGTGTCCCAAACCCTCTTTGCCTGAAAAAATCACCCAAGTTCCCTCCATTGATCAACCCCTCCTCACTTTCTTCTCCAAGTTTGGCAAAGATCCCCGTAAGGGGGTAGACAAGGCGTGGTCCTCCTGTCAGGACAAGGTGCTGGATATGGTGGGTCCTCTGGCCCGCATTTTGGACATGGCGGAAACAGCCCGTTTGGAAGGTTCAGACCTCTCTGCAGATGATATCTCCATGTGGGCTCAACTGACTTTCTGTCTCCTAGGCAATGCCAACTCTGCCATTACCCACGAGCGTCGTAAAGGACTTCTGATCAAGCTGGATCCCAAGCTTGCCAACCTCGCTCCCATGGATCCTGGTCCCAAAGCCAATGGCCTCCTCTTTGGAGATAACCTGGTCCGTGACCTTAGTAGGTTTGTTTAGACCTTTGCCTCCCTCGACAAGGCTCAGCAGTCTATCAAGA
Source organism: Lissotriton vulgaris (assembly GCF_964263255.1). Taxonomy (NCBI): domain Eukaryota; kingdom Metazoa; phylum Chordata; class Amphibia; order Caudata; family Salamandridae; genus Lissotriton; species Lissotriton vulgaris. The sequence goes on from NC_141697.1 coordinate 277,356,889, forward strand.
AGGTCTTTACCCTTGTGTTTTTGGCCGGGCCGGACGAGGCAGGGGTCGCTCTTCCGGCCGTCCCTATAACCAAGGCTCCAGAGGCTCCTTCAACTCCTCCCAAGAATACAAGCCTCAGTCCTACCCACAACGAGTCCGTGGCTTCAGAGTAGAGGACAGAAAACCTACCGCAATTCCAACTCCAACCAGCAAGGTAAGCCTTTCTTCTTCCCCCTCCTGTAGGGGGCCGTCTAAAATTGTTTCTGTCAAAATGACGCACCATCAGTTCAGACCCATGGGTGCTCAACACTGTTCAAGGCTACCTAATAGAGTTCTCCTCTCCTCCTCTCCAGACCTCCTCCCCCCCCCTAGTCTTCTCCTCCCATATGGCCGCTCTAATCTCAAACGAGATTCTTTCTCTTCTCCAAAAACAGGCCGTTCAGATTTTTCCTTACGACTCTCCCGGCTTTCTAAGCTCCATTTTTCTTGTCCAAAAGAAAAACAAGAAACTGCGTCCTGTCATCAACTTAAAGTGGTTCAACCAGTTTGTGATTTATCGCCACTTCAAGATGGAGACGATTCTCCACTTGCGGGACACTCTGCGTCCCAAAGATTGGATGGTTCGTTTGGACCTTCAAGACGCCTATCTCACGGTTCCTATTCACCATTCACATTGGAAGTTTCTTCAGTTTCAATGGTCAGGAGTGACCTACTGTTTTACCTCTCTCCCCTTTGGTCTTTCTTCCGCACCTTGGTGCTTCACAAAACTTTTGAAGCCAGTGGTTGCCTTTCTCCGTTCTCTCGGAATCAGGCTTATCATCTACTTGGACGATATTCTGATCCTGAATTCCGACAGACTCTCTTCTGTCCGATCTGCGGACAGCTCAGTCTCTCCTTCTGGAACTGGGTTTTCTTGTCAACACAGAGAAGTCTTCCTTGACTCCGTCTCAAAACATGGAGTTCCTTGGCTTCCTTGTGGACTCGGTGGCCGCTTCCCTCCGCCTGCCCCTTTCCAAAGTTTACAGAATCAAAGCGGAGATTGCTTCAGTCCTTCAGTCGTCCCTCCTTTCCCTCAGGTCCCTGGCCAGGATTGTCGGTCTTCTTTCCTCCTCCATTCAGGCCATATTTCCAGGTCCTCTCCACTATCGCGCTCTTCAACGCCTAAAAATCAGGCATCTTCGCCAAGGCCTTGCCTACGCAGATCTCATCGCCCTAGACCCAGAGTCCCGCACCGAGCTACAATGGTGGATAGACCATTTAGATGCGTGGAACGGGCGCACTATTTTCACCACTACCCCAGATCTTGTATTAAAAACCGATGCAAGCCTTTCGGGTTGAGGCGCCCGCTGTGGACCAATCTCGACTGGAGGTACATGGTCGTCAGAGGAGTCCAGGTTGCAAATCAACTGTTTAGAGATGCTTGCAGGTTCCTTTGCGATTCGAAGCCTTTCCAAAGACAGAATCCAATGTTCCATCCTCCTTCGCATGGACAATGTTTCTGCGGTCCACTACATCAACAATCTTGGCGGGACCAGGTCCAAACCCCTAGCAGATTCACCGAAAAGTCTGCGGGAATTTAGCCTTGCACATCAGTTCTCCTTAACAGCGGAACACCTTCCCGGAAATCTCAATTCCGTGGTATATTGGCACTCGCGGTTCTCCACGATTCCAGCGATTGGAAGCTTTGTCCCTCCGTTTTCCTTTCTCTTTCTCACAAATGGGGTCCCTTTTCTATAGATCTCTTTGCTTCCCGCCTCAACTGTCAATTGCCCCAATTCTTCAGTTGGCGGCCGGACCCTTTGGCTTTAGCTACGGATGCTTTCCTTCAGGATTGGTCTCTTCACCTCAATTATGCTTTCCCCCCTTTTCTTATGATCAACAGAGTTCTGTCTCAAGTTCGTCGCCAGTACACTTACCTGGTGCTAGTTGCTCCCTTTTGGCAAGCTCAGATCTGGTTCCCCTCCTTGCTGGAGATGGCAATAGACTTTCCTGTTCTCCTTCCATCTTTCGTCGATCTTCTCCTCAATCCCCAGGGCCTTCGTCACAGTCTTATTCTGGACAACTCCTTGACCCTGTCGGCCTGGTAAGTTTCCGGCCTCCCTCTTCTAACGTCCTCCTTTCGCAAGAGGCTACTCTCTTCATCAACCAGGCCTGGGCACCGGGAACTTCCAAAGCATTCAAATCCGCTTGGTCTCTTTGGGCAAGCTGGTGTTTGGAGAGGGATATCGATCCCCTTTCAGCCCCTCTAAATTTCATTATCAATTTTCTGGCTTCTGAAGCCAGTGCCAGTAAGGCCTATCGTACTGTTAACCTATACCGCTCTGCAATTTTTCTCAATCATGTTCAGATAGATGGCAAACCAGTTGGCGCTCATCCTCTGATCTGTCGCTTCCTCAAGGGAGTTCGATGTGCAAAACCTCCGTTGGCTAAGTATTCCTTTTTATGGGATGCTTCTGTAGTCCTTAAACTGTTCATGAATTGGCCTGCTAACTCTGCCTTATCTCTCAAAATGTTATCTGCTAAATTAACCATGTTACTTTGTTTGATATCGATTAAAAGAGTTTCTGATGTTAGAGCTTTAGATGTTTCTTCCAGACAATTCTCTCCTACAGGTGTTTTGTTCCAGATTCGCAGAAGAACTAAGACTAATTTAGATTCTGTGTTTTACCCTTACTTTCCTGATCAACCACAGCTTTGTGTGGGACAGTGTTTGAAAGTATATGAGCAAAGGACAGCTGATCTCAGGGCGTCATCTTGTTCCCAACTCCTTATTTCCTTTCGCAAACCCCACCTTCCTGTCTCTTCCCCTACCCTCGCCCGGTGGGTTCGTTGGGTCATGTCTCTTGCCGGTATTGACATCTCCGTTTTCGGAGCGCATTCGGCCAGGGGAGCCATGGCATCTAAGGCCTTTTGGTCCGGCTCCCGCCTGGAAGACATCCTGAGATCAGCAGATTGGTCCAATGACAATGTTTTTCGCATGTTCTACTGTAAACCTGTTCATTCGGTCGCTTCTGATGTCATTATTATGCTTTAAACAAGCATAATAGGAGCCTCCGGTCTTGCCATAAAATGTAGATTTTCCTAGTTATTATGACGGAAAGTCTTAATTTTATTAAAGACATGGAGGCGAGTATTATCCCGTCGCTACACTACTAACCTGTGTTCTCCCTCCCTACAGCGAATCCAGCCTTGCCACTGCTTCATCATAGGAGGTCTTCTCTCCATCGACTTTGTGCCTCTCCATCATGGACTTCTTCGGCTCTCTCAACGCCTTATCCAGTTGTTCCAATCGGACTTTGCCCTTGGCTCCATGTGGTTCAAGATATCTGCTCCTGGACTTTGGCTGTTCTATTGTATTGGCTATTTTTCCTTTGTTTTCTAATGTTATCTGACCTTCTCGCAGCGAAAAGAGGAAGCTGCGCAGTCAGTATGTCCTCTTATCTGTTTACACTGTGCTGATTAGCCAATGTACTAAAGTTTTTTCTCGTTCCCATGGCCCAGTTCTCGCCTGGCCCTCTGGGAACAGCCAAATGCTGCTATTGTAATAAACGCAAGATTAAAATGCATAATACTCGCCTCCATGTCTTTAATAAAATTAAGACTTTCCATCATAATAACTAGGAAAATCTACATTATATTCTCAGTGTATGGCAAAAGCTGTCACTACCATCACTACTAATACCAGCACCACCATACCTTGATTAATATGAACACAACAGAAGTGAGGATAAAAAGTACTCTGTATTCATGATATATTCTCTGCCCTGAAAACCAATCTCCCACGCATCATACTTGAGAAAGCATATGAATGCATTATAGAAACGTTCTGACACTTTGGTGTAGACATGTCGAAACATTTGCGGTCATGCTCTCCATGGACACTCCAAGACAATGCACTCACCCATCTCTTGTCTGGTGCTGCAAATGCCGGACCCATATTTTGAGAGAACTCTTGAAGCAGCTTCTGCACAAAAGCCAGTATTCTGTGCAAATCCCAGGTAGTTGTAAGAGCCCATGTTCATTGTGCCTTTAATCACCTTCCCTGTGTACCTGCATTACAAAAGACTATAATCAGTAGTGGCGATTTGTATGTTTATTGATACAGAAAAAGAAAATTACAGGGTGTAAGCCCACACACAGAAGCAGGTATAAATGATCATTTTCTGGCAGGTTTCAGGAACAAAATAATCACCATTGACCAGGCCTTTCGTTTTAATGTTCTGTGCTGGAAGTTTGTCGACCTTAACCAAGGAGCACTTATATGTTGCCTTTATTGACCTTCGGGCAGCTTTCAATCTGGTCCCTAGGGATAGGCTATGGAGGGTGTTGGGAAACTGAGAATCCAGAGGTGATCCTCTGGAATCCTGTAGAGTATTGCATACCTACAGCTTTGCTCAAGCAAGGTGGAACAACTTTGGTGACCTCACAGAAAAGGTCCCCATCAGGAGGGGTGCCAAACAGGGCTGTGCACTTGCCCCAACCTTATTTAGTATGTATATTAATGGGGTAGTCTCAGCAATTGAACATGATGCCGCAAAACTAGCTGGTATCCCTATCCCGACCCTATGGTTTGCAGATTACAGGCTACTTACGTCCAGAACCACAATGAGACTCCAGAAGGAATTGGATTTGTTTAAAGCCTTCTGTAAAAACAGAGGCTTATAAATAAACTTAGACAATTCCAAATGCGTGGGGATTAATCCTCATATGTCCTTTAGAGGAAAATGAGAATTGATGCTTCCCTGAAGAGCAAACCGTTCATTTCGACTGACTGGGCATAAGAATGTCAGATTCTCTAAAATGGGAGATGCAAAAAGCTAAGAGTAAGGTCGGACTAAACCAGCGCACACTCTTAATCCACACTCTTAATCAGAAGGAAACATAAGTCCATGGTAGAAGGGGCGGTGTCACCAGCCATAAAAATCAATCAAGCCACCACAGTCTTGGCCGCCCTTTATGGGGCAGAGATTTGGGACTACACTGATGCATCCATATTATCCATTGAGGAATACACATTTCTTAAAGGTCTTCTCAATTTGCCGCAAAGCGCCCAATTTGTTCTGTTGAGATTTGATCTAGCCCTTAATCCCATCCACTTGGTATCTTTTGGCAAACCACTGCTATACTGGGTGAGGATTTGGTCTACCCCGGAATTAACCATTTACAGAGATGCACTCAGGGACACGATTGTGACAAACTCGTCCACGCCCCATGGTTCAAGCATGTCAAAAAGCAGTTTGAACTGCTTAATTTGGGAAACTTCTAAATTACTCCTGACAAAGTCACTAAAGGTGATAAGCTGCTCTTGAATAAAATCTACTGGGATTGGGCTTTGACTAGAACCTGGGCCGTGCTCAGGGAGGGGTTCCCAACAGGGCGATTACTGCTTCACAAATGTCTGCCCAGTTTAGAAATCTATTTGGCCAAGATTTATCCTGCCGGGGAAAGACGTCTGTATTTCCAGTTCAGATATGGCACCCTACCCTTAAGATACTTTACCTGGAAATGGTACAAAATGGAGTGTGATCTAGAGACCTGCCCCTTTTGCCCGTCGTAAAAGGAAATAGAGGCCCACTTTCTGCTCTTATTCCCAGATATTCCATTTTACGCAAAACATGATTAATTGCAGTTCACAAGTTGGAGGGTGTAAGACACTACTGGGAGGCATTGCTATTATTGAAAAGGGACACAAAAGAGTCAATAGTATTTGTTGTCTCAAGTTTCGTTTGGGGGGGGGCTTGGTCAATATGAACAAAAAGTCTATCAGGTAATATGTACCCATTATTGCTGCTACTCATGTATGAGACATACTTCTTACAAATACAGTACCAAAAACCTAAATTGTTTTTACCAACTGATTTTAATCTTACATACTTTTATGTGAACTTTTAAATGAATTAATAAGAGGTCAGGACACTTTATATCTATAGACGTTATGTGACGGATAATCCTTCTCTTGGTGTGGCTAGGGTACTCAACAAAGCGGAACAAGTTATAGCCTAGTCTAAGGCTACTATGGAGGTTTATGTTGATAGAGGTAACTGTTTACCCTGAGGTTCCCTACCAGGCTTATTGCATTGCTTTCGGTTTATCATAATGTTTATATATTATATTTGCCTGCTCCGTTTTATTTCATACAATGTATTTATTACAACTGCACTTTTATGATCCCCAGCCCAAAATTAAGTATACTGATCATTATCTGAGAAAAATCGTAAAACAAAAAACACAATCCAAAGCACCAATTTAAAAAAAAATCATAACAGTTGAAAAGAGAGTAGATCAAATGGTGCGAAACCAATGGCATTGTTCATTACTAAGTCACACAGATAAGAACCAACAAATTCAGCAGAGATGCCAAAACCAGGGTGAGGCTGATATTCTACCACACTAATAGCACGCCTGTCTTTTTGGCAGAATCCAGACTTCTGGTAGCACAGCAATATAAAAATGGATCATATGATGCAGTCTCAATGGGAAGCAGTGATGATGTATGAATAGCTGTGGTCGGCTAGGGGGGTTAGATCGTTTATCAGGTTGTTGTTGTATTGGAATAAGAATATGACGATTTTTTTATTTGTAACATGTAAAGCAAGCCGAAGCACCCAACTTCTGCAAAAATGTACCACAAATAGCTGGTCTGAATTCCCAGTGGACACTCAGTGTAGGTGAATGATTCCATCCTAAAGCTGCAGACTGGCAACTAGAAATACATCTTTACAATAGTTTCCAGGAGCTGTGTCATTTGAATTATCCCACTGTTTAGTTCATCATTCTTGGAAGGATAAAAGATCAAGCTTTTGAGTTAGCAGATTAAATATTTCACAGGTTTCTATAGACTAGTAACGGAATAAGCGCATCACTGGCCGGTTCATGTGCTAACATCAAATTAAGTAACCTTTAGAATGTGAAGTCGTTTTGGTCATCAGTTGTGCTGCTACTCTATTTTCACTTGTGGTGGAAAGAGCCAAGCATTATTAGGACAGATGGAGACATATTTGCTATGATGCCCTCAGATCAACAGCTTCCACTGCGTATCTTAGTATACAGCTTTGTGTTGGAGACCGAAGAAAATACCAGCACCATCAGGAGCCCGCAGAGGCCCTTAAGGACAGGATGAAAATAACAAGTCTTTGATGACCATCGGTTTTGCGGACATGCCACATTCTAATGGAACACTTAGGTTGTATTTGGTAAGGAAGCGATGTTGGTAAGTGTAATTTTGCAGTTGGGTGGCTAGTGCCTGATGCAGGGAGCTGAATATGCTACTTACCAGTATGCATCTGTTCTTGGCATGTAGGGCTGCTGACATTCATATCTGTGCATAGATCGCCGCCTAGTGTTGGGTCCGGATGATTGCACATTGTTGTCCTGGAAGAGTCTTTTAAAGTATCACGAGATAGGTGGCTCCTCCCCTGGGCTACAGTGCGCATGGGCATCGACTCCATCCTCAGATTGTTTTTAGCCATTGTGGCAAAGATGGAGTGAAACTTTGTGAATGATGACCATGCTAGAAGTAATTGTGAGAGCTGCAGCCGCTACAGGCGCCGGGGAGGAGGGCGGGCGATATGAATGTCAGCAGCCCTACATGCCAAGAACAGATGCATACTGGTAAGTAGCATATTCGGTTCAAAGCATGTGGGCTGCTGAATTCATATCTGTGCATAGAATACATAGCAGTCCCTCCATTAACGGCGGCCGCCTGTGCCAGCTGCAGCAGTTTGGAAAAGTATTTTTAGAACAGCCTGCCCTACACAGCGTGGTATCGTATTGCTGCATTGTAACCAAGTAGTGATATCTGCATAGCGCATTGTAACCAAGTTGTGATATTTGCATAGCTCCATTTTTAGTAAGCTTCGTAATTTCATAGCGCTATTATCCCACAGCGCTTACATTGCTTTGATTGCATTGTTGTGTGTGATTTCCCCCGGCGCCCTGCTCTGACCTCCCCTCCATTTTGATCCTGCTGTTGTTGTGTTCCCCTGAGCCCGCCACGCCTCCCAGCTGAGCCGCCCTCCCACAAGCACTCAAAAGCATTCCCCAAACCTCGCAGCGCTGTGATTCACTCGCTGCTTCCGCCTTGAGTGATCGCTCCCCTCGCTGCTCCTCACAGCGTGGTATCGTATTGCTGCATTGTAACCAAGTAGTGATATCTGCATAGCGCATTGTAACCAAGTTGTGATATTTGCATAGCTCCATTTTTAGTAAGCTTCGTAATTTCATAGCGCTATTATCCCACAGCGCTTACATTGCTTTGATTGCATTGTTGTGTGTGATTTCCCCCGGTGCCCTGCTCTGACCTCCCCTCCATTTTGATCCTGCTGTTGTTGTGTTCCCCTGAGCCCGCCACGCCTCCCAGCTGAGCCGCCCTCCCACAAGCACTCAAAAGCATTCCCCAAACCTCGCAGCGCTGTGATTCACTCGCTGCTTCCGCCTTGAGTGATCGCTCCCCTCGCTGCTCCTCACAGCGTGGTATCGTATTGCTGCATTGTAACCAAGTAGTGATATCTGCATAGCGCATTGTAACCAAGTTGTGATATTTGCATAGCTCCATTTTTAGTAAGCTTCGTAATTTCATAGCGCTATTATCCCACAGCGCTTACATTGCTTTGATTGCATTGTTGTGTGTGATTTCCCCCGGCGCCCTGCTCTGACCTCCCCTCCATTTTGATCCTGCTGTTGTGGTGTTCCCCTGAGCCCGCCACGCCTCCCAGCTGAGCCGCCCTCGCCCCTCCCCCTCCACTATCCATATATGACAGTAGTTCCCGCGCGCAGCGTCCACGCGCAGCGACCGCGCCCAACCCGCGCCGAAGGTGCGCCAAAGGTAAGCCCGTCTACGCCCGTCCGCGCCTGGACCGCGCCCAGCGCCAGACCCCCTGCCCCTCGCGCTGCCCAGCCCTCCCGCATTACCTACGATGCCGCCTCCCTCCTAGCCCTCGACCCCGGTCGCGCCCCCAACTGCGTCCAAGCCGCTCCTGGACACACCCATGGCCCTTTCTCCTGCTACTCCTGCAAATTCAGCGGCGCCGACAACATCTCTGCTACGACCACACCACAGACTCCCGACCCCAACCACCTACAATGCATCCTTCTCAACACCCGATCGGTCCACAGGCATGCCATTGACCTATGGAATCTACTAGACACCATTTCTCCGGACATCGCCTTCCTTACGGAAACATGGATGAATGCTTCCTCCGCACCAGACATCACCATTGCCATCCCTGAAGACTATAAGATCACTCGCAAAGACCGTACCAGCCACACAGGAGGAGGAATCGCTATCGTCCACAAGAAATCTATCCGCATCTCAACCAGCTCTGACGTCAATCTCGCCAACTCCGAACATCTTCACTTCCAGATCCACATCGACCCCAAAACAACACTCAGAGGCACTCTCCTCTACAGACCACCAGGACCCCGCGCAAAATTCAGTGAAGACATCTCGGACTTCATCACCCCACACGCGCTCCCCTCCAAAGATTACATCCTTCTGGGAGACCTCAACTTTCACCTTGAAAAGATCAACGACCGCAACACCACCACCCTCGTGGACAACCTCGCCAACCTCGGACTTAAACAACTAGTCACTTCCCCCACCCACATCGCAGGTCACACACTCGACCCCATCTTCACATCCAGCAATCATGTCTCCTTCAGCCACACCACGGATCTCCTCTGGACCGACCACAGCTGCGTTCACTTCATCTACAACAAGCCGAAACCCTTCAACCACTCCCAACCTACCCTGCAAAGAAACTGGAACAAAATCACCACAGACCAAATCTCCGCATCGCTCCTTCGAAACTCCCCAGCCCTCTCTTCTAACGCCAACGAAGCCGCCGCCAACCTCACCCTATGGTTATCCAACACCGCCGACACCTTAGCTCCACTGAAAAAACGTCAAAGCAAACCTGGCAGCAAGAAAGCCTCATGGTTCAACGATGATCTCAAGAAGTCCAAGAAACTCTGCCGCTCCCTTGAAAAGGCCTGGAAAAAAGACCAACCACCAGCACCAAGGACGCCTTCAAAAGCGCCACCCGCACTCACCACCAACTGATCCGAAAAGCCAAGAAAACAGCATTCAAGGATCGACTTGACAACAACGCCCACAACAGCAAGGAACTTTTCAACATCGTCAAGGAATTTTCCAATCCCTCAGCCAACTCCAACGACATCACCCCCTCTCAAACCCTCTGCGACTCCCTAGCCTCTTTTTTCCACAACAAGATTGCAGACATCCACAACAGCTTTGACAACCAACCCGGAAACCAACCCACCCTACCATCTGCTGACCATCTTCCCCCCGTGAACACCCTTAACGCTTGGAACCCAATCTCCACTGAGGACACCATCCGCCTGATGAATTCCATCCACTCAGGATCCCCCACAGACCCATGCCCTCACCACATCTTCAACAAAGCAGACTCCGTCATAGCACCGCACCTCCGAGACGTCATCAACTGCTCCTTCAACTCCGCTACCTTCCCAGAAGACTGGAAACACGCTGAACTCACTGCCCTTCTGAAAAAACCAACAGCGGACCCCACCGAACTCAAAAATTACCGCCCCATCTCGCTTCTTCCATTCCCGGCCAAAGTCATCGAGAAAGCCGTCAACAACCAGCTCGCCGCTTTCCTCGAAGCCAACAAATCCCTCGACTCCTTACAGTCCGGCTTCCGAACCAAACACAGCACTGAGACCGCCCTCATCGCAGCAACAGACGACATTCGAACTCTACTGGACAACGGAGACACAGTCGCCCTCATCCTCCTCGACCTCTCTGCAGCATTCGATACAGTCTGCCACAGCACCCTTCTACAACGCCTCAATAACATCGGAGTCCAAGGAAAAGCACTTGAATGGATCACCTCGTTCCTCACCGGAAGAACCCAGAGAGTCCGCCTTCCTCCATTCAAGTCCGAGGCATCTGAAGTCATCTGCGGCGTACCTCAAGGATCCTCACTCAGTCCCACCCTCTTCAACGTATACATGAGCCCCCTCGCGGCCATCGCACGCCAACACAACCTCAACACCATCTCCTACGCAGACGACACTCAACTAATCCTCTCTCTCACCAATGACCCCAGCACCACCAAAACTAACCTACACGAAGGAATGAAAGAAGTTGCCGAATGGATGAAACAAAGCCGTCTGAAACTGAACTCAGACAAAACAGAAGTCCTCATCTTAGGTACTTCCCCCTCTGCATGGGACGACTCCTGGTGGCCGGAAGCCCTCGGAAAAGCACCCATCCCGACAGACCACGCACGTAACCTTGGCGTCATCCTGGATTCTTCACTCTCAATGAACAGACAAGTCAGCGCCGTATCCTCTTCCTGCTTCAACATTCTTCGCATGCTCAGGAAAACATTTCGCTGGATCCCCCCCCGAAACAAGGAAAACAGTTACCCACGCTCTGGTCACGAGCCGACTGGACTACGGAAACACCCTCTACGCGGGTACTACCGCAAAACTCCAGAAGAAACTCCAACGAATCCAAAACGCATCAGCCAGGCTCATATTAGACATCCCTCGCAACGAACACATCTCTGGTCACCTTAAAGACCTCCACTGGCTACCCGTCAATAAGAGGATCACCTTCCGACTGCTTACCCACGCACACAAATCACTCTACGACATCGGACCAGATTGCCTCAACTCTCGACTGTCCTTCTACACCCCCTCCCGCCAACTACGATCTTCCAGCCAAGCCCTCGCCACTGTACCTCGCATCAACAAGACCACCATGGGAGGCAGATCCTTTTCATACCTGGCTGCTAAAACATGGAACTCACTCCCCGCTTACCTTCGCCTCACCCAGAACCACCTAGCGTTCAGAAAGCAGCTTAAAACGTGGATATTTGACAAATAATCCTCCTCCCCTTCCTAAGCGCCTTGAAACCCTCTGGGTATGTAGTGCGCTATACAAATTTTATGACTTGACTTGAGTGCACATCTACACAGTAGTGTTTTGTAAACATGTGTGTGGTAGACCATGTGGGTGCTCTACATATGTCTTCTAAAGGGATATTTCCAACAAAAGCCATGGAGGCCCCAACTTCCGGGTGGAGTGGGCCCGCGGGGGAATCGTTAGAATGCGCTTGGCTTTCTGATAGCAGATCTGAATACACTTAACGATCCACCTGGCTATACCAGCCTTGGAAATGGGGGTTGCCTTTGTGTTGTGGCGAAAGGCAACAAAAAGTTGTTTCGTCTTCCGAAAATCTTTGGTCCTATCAATGTAGTACATCAAGGCTCTTTTTTTTTTTTCACAACAAGTTTTATTGATAGAGTCAGGCATAGTAAGAAGTGTGGCTCCCCACAGTAAGGAGAATACCACCAGGCATTTTGATACAATGACAGCATAGGACCAAGCGTCCAAGCAAGGAACCAATATGAATCACTAATACAAGGAAACATGTACACCCGCCCCTATCCCTTCAACCCCAACCACCCAACTCCCCATATCCCTCCCTGTAACCCACCCTAACCCTGTGCATGTGTGTACGAACAGTGTTGATGCTTGGTCGTGATGTGGCAATTCTAGGCGCAAAGTACGGGCTCGCCGGACATTAGGGGGCTAAAGATCTTCCTCAGGTTCCGCCGGGGGGTCCAGCGTCAAGCCCCTATAATCCGCCCACCTCTTCCATACCTTAAAGTGCTTGCAGGGGCAACCTCGCGCTTCAAATATCGGTCGCTCTAGACCCATACAAAAGTCCAGTCCAGCTCTCCATGCACTCGGGGGGGGCCCTCACATCCTTCCAGGCTCGGGCCAAGTCTCTTTTGGCAACCACCAGCCCCAGGAGTAGCAAGTGTCGTTTGTAGATGTTTCCACCAACCCCCTCCAGGATGTGTAGTAGGCCCAGGCGATGAGTACGGGGAAGGGTCCAGCCCAGCACTTCAGAAAGGCAGCCCCACACACCCCTCCAGAAGCCAACCAGCCTAGGGCACGACCATACCGTATGGAGCAGCGTGCCCACTTCCACCCCACAGCGCAGGCATTCCGGGGACTCAATCAAGCCTGCTTTCCACAGACGCTCACGGGTGTAGTAGGCCCTATGGAGAATTTTGAATTGGATTAGTCTAAACTGTATCGCAATGGCTGCCCCCCTAGGGGATTCCAGGGCCTCCCGCCAATCATCCTCATCCAATTGACCGATATCTGCTTCCCAAGCAGCCTTTAGAGGAAGAAGAGTGGAGGAACAGTGGATGACCATCGTCTGGTAGATACGGGAGACTTTCTTATCCGCAAGCCCGCCCATAAAAACCTTTGCCTCAATCGGACTAAATTCAGGGAGTGAGTCTAGGTTGGCAATACTGGGCGTTAGAGCGTGTCGGAACTGTAGCTACCGGAAAAATTGGGACTGGGGCATATCAAATTCGGTGCTAAGCGCCTGGAAGGACTTGAGCGTCGTCCCAGCCATCACATGTCCTAGCTGTGAGATTCCGATCGCGTCCCAGCCATCGAAGCCTGATAATGTAGATAGTTCGGGTAGTAGGCCGTTACGCCACAGTGGCGTTTCGGCGGTCAGCCTGCCCCACCAGCCCATGCGGCGTAAGGCCTGCCGCCACACAGCAAAGACGAGTCTGGTGACCCTCGGCAACGATCGGCGCAGCCGGGGTGAGTAGAGGATGGTGTGGAGCGTATTGTCGCCCATCAACGTGCGTTCCAGGGCATAGGCCGGATCTCCACGGTCTCCATACCACCATTCGTTCAGGATGAGGAGGTGAGCGGCCTGGTAATAAGACTGTAGATCCGAGGTGGCCAGACCTCCACAGTAGGTGGATAAGAAGCACGTACGCAGCGCTACTCTGGCTGCTCCTCCAGCCCATAGAAAGCGGCCCAAGACTGAATTGACCTGTCGAAACCACTGAGGTGTGATCGGATAGGGATGGTTCTGCAATTGGTAGAGGAGGCGCGGGAGCGCAACCATCTTGAAAATCGCAGATCTGCCAAATATAGAAAGGGGCATCCGAGACCAAGTTTTCACATCTGTCTGGACCCGCTCCCAGACGGGCAATATGTTGCGTTCCCAGGCCGCGTCCGCCGATTCCGATAGAAACACTCCAAGATACTACATCAAGGCTCTTTTGACGCAAGCATGTGGAGCATTCTCTCCGCAACTGACTCAGGATTTTGGAAGAACACAGGTAGTTCTATAGTCTGGTTGATATGGAACTGTGAAACCACCTTAGGAAAGAACTTAGGGTTAGTGCGAAGCACCACCCTGTTGGAATGAATCTGTATGAATGGCTCTTGGATAGTTAGAGCCTGGAGTTCACTAACTCATCATAGCGACGTAATCGCTATCAGGAAAGCCACTTTCCATGTCAAGAACTGAATCTCGCATGAATGCAGTGGCTCGAAAGGTGGACCCATCAGTCTGGTGAGGACCACATTTAGGTTCCATTCGGGAGCTAGTGGGGTCCGTGGAGGAATGACTCGTTTGAGTCCTTCCAGAAAGGCTTTGATGGCAGGCACTCTTGAAAAGGGAGAGATGCTGCCTGTTTTGGAGATAAGCCGCCATTGCGGATAAATGTATACGAATGGAAGCATAGGCCAGATTACATTTGTATAGGTGTAAGAGATAACAAATTATGATTTGAATAGATGCGTCTAGCAGGTTGATGTTGTGGTCTGCACAATAAATGACAAACCGCTTCCATTTCGCCGCATAGCAGGCTCTGGTGGTGGGCTTCCTTGCCTCCCTGATTATGTCCATACAGTCAGGAGGTAAGTTGAGGTAGCCAAACTCCAAGACCTCAGGAGCCAGATCGCCAGGTTGAGCTGTTGCGGATCTGGATGCTGAATGTCACCATGGCTGTGTCAAAAGCCTGGGTGTGAGGTGCAGCCTTTGATGCGGTACCACGGATAGTTCCAGAAACGTGGTGTACCATGGTTGGTGTGCCCACGTCGGAGCAACCAGGATGAGAGTCATCGAGTGTTGCTTCAGCTTGCGTGCCACCAGCGGTATTAGAGGTGCTGGGGGAAAAGCGTTCGCAAATTTGCCTGACCAGTTCATCCATATCGCATTGCCCTGCGACTGTGGGTGTGGAAACCTGGCGGCAAAGCTTCGGCCTTTGGCGTTTTCCTTTGTGGCGAACATGTCTATCTCTGGATGACCCCACCTTTGGAAGTACGGGTGGAGTACTGATGGATGTATCTCCCACTCGTGCATTTGGTGGCTGTACCTGCTGAGCAGATCCGCCATCTGATTGTCCTTGCCCGGGAGGTGTTCCGCCATGAGGAAGATATTCCTTTGAATGTCCCACTTCCACATGCTCTGAGCCAGATGAGACAACTGTGGAGAGTGTGTACCTCCCTGCTTCTGGATGTAGTACATAGCCGTCATGTTGTCCGTCCGGATCAACACGACCTTGTTGCACAGCTGTACTTTGAATGCTTTCATCGCCATGAAGATAGCCATCAGTTCTAGAACGTTGATGTGCATCTTCTTCTGCTGCGTTGTCCATAGTCCCTGCACAGTGTAGTGGAGTACATGAGCCCCCCAACCCTGAGAGATGTGTCCGTCGTCAGAATGATCTGTGGCACAGGCTCCTGGAACGGTCGACCCTTGCAAAGGTTTTGTGGATCCCACCAATGCAGAGAGTTGTATGCACGACCGGTTACCAACACTAGGTCTTTCAACTGTCCGTGAGCCCGCACTCCTGAAGCGGATGCATATGTAGTCTCGCGTGCAGGACTATGAAGATGCAGGAGGCCATCATGCCTATCAACTGCATGAACACTCGTGCCTGAAGCGAGTGTTGAGGTCTGAATTTCTGTATCAGCGATTGAATGCTGCTGACCCTCACTGAATTTGGCTGTGCTTTGGCTGCCAGAGTGTTTATCGTCGTACCCAGATACTGCCGTATGTGGGCGGGTTGCAGGTGGGACTTTAAGTAATTCAGTGAGAATCCCAGATCGTGAAGAAGGTGAATGGTGTGGGACATGTGGGCGTCACACTGCTGGGCGAACTTTGCCTGGATTAGCCAGTCGTCCAGATAAGGGTAGACGTGAATGGACTGTCTCCGTAGCTGTGCCAGGCACTTTGTAAACACCCTGGGTGCCGTGGTGACTCCGAAAGGTAGGACCGTGAACTGGTAATATTGATTTTGGATGGTGAACCGGAGGTATTTTCTGTGCGACGGGTGCAGCGGAATATGAAAATACGCATCCTTCAGATCTAATGTTGCGAGAAAATCTCCCTGACTGAGCAATGGTAGGACTTGCTGTAATGTTAGCATGTGAAAGTGCTCCGACAGAATGTACTGATTGAGGGGTCTGAGGTCCAGTATGGGTCTGAGGGACCCGTCCTTTTTTGGTATCAAGAAGTACAGTGAGTAAACTCCTGTGCCTCTTTCTTCCACAGGCACGAGCTCGATTGCTCCTTTTTGCAGCATGACGAGTACCTCCTGCTGCAATAAGTGCAAATGCTCTGTGGACATAGGACGGTGTCTTGGGGGTATGTTGGGTGGAGTGGATGTTAACTCCAGACAATAACCGTACTGGATAAGCTGTGTGACCCACCTGTCTGTGATGATGGACTTCCAGACTGGCAGGAACTGTTGAAGTCTCCCACCGACAGGTGTTGTATGGTCGGGGGGCAGTGACAAGGCGTCACGGTTTGTTAGTGGCGGAGGACCTGGAGTTGTTGTTTCCACGACCTCTGCCTTTGGCGCTGTTTCCACGATAACCACCTCTACTTTGTTTGGTGTATGTGGTTTGCGCGCCACCTTTACAGTACTGTGTGTTCTGGGACAGCCGGCCTCTGGAAACACCTCTATTGCTTGAGCGACGAAAAGAACCACCCCTGAACTGCTGCGACTGTAGAGCCCCCATAGACTTTGCAGTCTCAGTGTCTTACTTGATTTTCTCCAAGGTGGTGTCCACCTCTGGGCCAAAGAGATGATCAGGGTTTACTGTCTGATTTAGAATGGTGGTCTGTATCTCTGGCTTGAACCCGGAGATTCTGAGCCAGGCATGTCGTCTCAACATGACACTAGTGTTAACAGCTCTGGCCGCGGTGTCTGCTGCGTCCAGCGCACATTTGATAGAAGCATTTGATATGAGCTTCCCTTCCTGGATGAGCATCTCAGCTGCCTCTTTATATTCATCTGGTAGGTGCTGTAACAGGGTCTCAAGTGTGTCGTAATGGGCCCTGTCATACCTGGCTAAGAGTGCCTGAGTGTTTGAAATGCGCCAGATATTGGCCGCTTGAGCTGCCATCCTTTTCCCTGATGCCTCGAACACCTTAGATTCCTTATCTGGGGGAGGAGCATCGCCCGTTGTTTGTGAATTAGCCCTCTTCCGGGCATTAGAAACAACAAGAGAGTCCAACGTTAACTGTCCCTTAATGTAAGTAGGGTCTCCAGGCGCAGGTTTGTACTTTTTTTCAATCCTGGGGTTTATCACCCTGGCTCTTGTAGGCTCCTTAAATATTTCCCCAGCATGTTTCAAGACACCCTTCAACATAGGCAGAGTCTTGACAGTCCTCTCTGAGGTGGAAAAGGTGTCGAAAAGAAAGTCTGCTTCAATGGGGGCAGCATGGAGCTGGACGTCATGATTCTTGGCTGCCCTTTCAATGAGGGCATTAAACGCTGACGAATCCTCAGTAGGCGACGTTTTCACAGCATACACATGAGTGTCTGGGGCAGTGTGTGGATCACCTGGGTCAGCAGCATCTGCTCAAGGTTCATTTGTATCATCTGGATCAGTGTCCACAGGATAGCTGTATTCGTCATTATCACCTTCCCCAGTGTCCACATCTGAATAAGTGGGCGAGACATCATGGCCACGTGGAGATACCGGTTCTACAAGAACAGGTGTTGTAGTAGAATCCTTCTTCTTTAGTGGTATTTTATAGGACTCCATTGGCTGTTCCGGGGCGATCTTTCGTTTATAAAGAGAAAGTCTGCCTGTCTCGGCAACGATAAACTGTTCCTGTTGCTCTTCCAACGATGATTGTCACTGCTTTGCGGCCGGGACCACAGTTATCGGCTTCGGCACCGTGGACACCTTCTTGGGCACGTTGACGGCCATTTTAGGGACGAAAACCTTCGGCACCACTTTCGGTGGCAGCGTGAAGTGGATGGGCGCCGACGTCTTGAGGTTTATCGGCAGGCTTCGAAGGTGAAGGATCCTTAGGCCCGACAGCCGAAGCCTAGTCCTGGATGCGCTTTAGGGAGTCTGCCACCTGCTTCGAGAAGGAGGCGGACGGCTGCGTAGACTCGACCGAATCCTTCGAGGCACCACCAGGCGTGGACTCGGGGGTTGTAGCGCTCTTGGCCTTGTCCGACCGACGCGGAGGTTCGAGAACCTTCCGATCACCCAGTCCTTTGTCGGTGTCGACTGTCTTCGGCGCCGACTTGTTCGGGTCGACTGCCTTGACCTTTGCCTTCGGCGTGCTAGACTTCGTCTCAACGCCCTTCAGCGGTCTCTTTGGGTCGATAACGCTCTTCTGCTTCGTCGGTGCCGACAGGTCCGAGGACTTCGAGCCG
The DNA here is from genome assembly GCF_964263255.1 of Lissotriton vulgaris. Taxonomy (NCBI): domain Eukaryota; kingdom Metazoa; phylum Chordata; class Amphibia; order Caudata; family Salamandridae; genus Lissotriton; species Lissotriton vulgaris. The sequence continues at coordinate 277,375,372 of NC_141697.1, forward strand.
ACCAAAGCAATACGCACTTTCGGTTTCGATGTAGTCACAAGTGCTTTTGGTTGCGGCGATACCGGAGCTTTCACTTTCGGTTTCGATTTCGCTGTTTGCGGCTCCTTAGACATGTCCGAAGCCGAGCCCGAAGGCGGGGCCGTAGAACTTATTGGAAGATCTTGGGTAAGGCCTTGTGGCGATCCCTCGACCTGAGCCTTATGAAGCGTTTCGGCCCCAGTGTCAGTTTGTGGGCATAGCTCCTCGCTTGAGCTATCTTCCATGGCCCCAAAGGCCCCATCGTCGTCTCCTACCTCGCCGTCGACGTCTTCCGCATCGAGCATCTCAACATCAGGTCGTAGCTGGAGTAGACCTCCGACGCGGGATCCGACAGGTTCTCTGGAAACTCCCGCTCTGCTCCTTCATCATCCCCGGCATCGAAGATGTCCACTGGCTCCGGTGCAGTCTGCTGGGCTTCCTTGCGCGCAGCGCGTCGATGCAGAAGAGGCTTCTTGGATCGAAAACGGGAACAAGCCATGCAGCTGGCTTCATCATGATCCGGCGACAGACACTTGTTGCACGCCGGGTGGACGTCGATGTGGGGATATTTGGAGTTGCACACGGGACATCTCTTGAACGGGCTCCGTTCCATGATGGGTCGTCGATAAGGCCTCTGGCGTCGAAAAGCACAGGGCTCTTCTGGATATCCGGCTCGGGAACTGAGCTGGAACAGAACTGGGCACGGATCGCAAGACAATACAGACGAAAAAACTAAAGGCCTTTTGGCCTTAAGAAACTTTTATATCGATTCCGACTTGAGTGAACCCAATATGCATCCGAACCCAATGGCGGAAAAAAACAATCTGAGGATGGAGTCGATGCCCATGCGCACTGTAGTCCAGGGGAGGAGCCACCTATCTCGTGATACTTCGAAAACTCTTCCAGGACAACAATGTGCGATCATCCGGACCCAACACTAGGCGGCGATCTATGCAAAGATATGAATTCAGCAGCCCACGGGCCTCGAACATTAGATTAAGAGTGGATACTCTGAAAGCTTGCGTAGTCCATGGTCTTTTTTTTTTTTTTTAAGTAAAGGTCTGACTTTGGTAAAGCTCCAGACAGTAATCAAATGGTATCAGAGATCCATGAGCAGACTACAATGCAAAAATAAGATTAGATCACAGAGGAAGGGGCATTGTCCATATTTTATTAAGTCAGTTTACTTTCACGAGTGGTGGTGGTGAATAGTTGCAGGGCAAGTGATGAGAACACTAACCAGGTGGAAGCAGAATTGGCTTTGAATGGGCATTTGATATGGCACAGGGGTGATTATTTGGACTTTGAAGAAATATGTGCTTTACTAGAAGGGTACTACTGATTGAGACATTTTTTTGTTGGCTATTACAAAAGTGCTTCTCATAGGCACATTTAGGATAACTATTTAGAAAGGCTGCTTACATGTCTTGCATGGCAAAGTCACATTTGTACACTTCATAGCCGCATTGTTACAACAACACATTGTTTTACTCTGGGGATTAATTGTAACAAGAACCAACGGGTCACGACTTAAAAAATACAATGGGGTGGTGGACTAGGTCTTTTATAATTGTGGCCATTATATGAATTAGAATCAGCTGGGTTTAAGTCAGCCCGTGAAGTAGCTCGCCTTTTATATTTCAGCCTTGTGCATCAAAGTGATCAGAACACTGGGTCATGGTCCTGGTGTATTTTGCAAAGCAGATGATAGGAATCCCTCAGGAAGGAGAGTAGAGAAGTACAATTTCGGTATGAGGACTAAAGGGAGGGGTTACATGAAGAGCTCATCAATATGGGGTGGGGATTGTAACAAAGGGCTCAATTAAGTATGGAACCCAAGATGGATGACGTGAGAGTATGGTCCAGCTCAGGTAGTAGGTCTGCAATAGAGGCTATAGTAGGAGTGAGGGAGATAGAGGGAAACGCAACGAGCTCAGATAACAGTTGCTGGGGAGCTTGCACAACCCCACGCCATCACCTCCACGGACTACATCCTACTCGGAGACCTGAACTTCCATTTAGACAACCTCAGCCACCTCGACCCCACCACACTCCTTGACAACCTCGGAGTGAAGCAGCTCATCGACATGCCCATCCACAGAGATGGACACACTCTTGACCCCATCTTCGCAGGAGGTGCCAACATCTGATTCAGCCGCACCACCCAGCCCCCCAGGATGGACCACCACTGCGTACACTTCACCTTCAACACCACCACCTCACCCAAGCCCGCTCTGCGCCCGCCACGAAGGAACTGGAGCAAGATCACAGAGGAACACCTCATCACCGCCCTCTTCCAAGACCCCCGCAGCGCCACGACCAACGCCAACTCTGCAACTAAAGATTTTCACCACTGGATTGCATGCTGCGCAGACCGGCCCGTACCCCTCCGCCACCCCGCCAAACCTCCCCTGAAGGACGCATGGTTCCCCACAGAACTACTAGAAGCCAGACGCTCCTGCAGACGCCTAGAGAAAACCTGGTGAAGCCAGAAAACCACGGAAGCACTAAATAAAACACAAGAGCGCCCTGAAGGAATACCAACATCGCGTAAGAGATACCAAACGGACCTTCATAAGGAACAAAGTCCTCACCAACGCAACCGAAGAACTGTTCAACGTCATACAGCATCTCACCAAACCCCCCCAGCAATGCCACATACATCACACCTTCCCAGGAGCTCTGCAACAAGCTCAGCTCCTATTTCCATCTGAAGATCAAGGCCCTCTACGACAACTTCAGTGAATGGACGCCCGACACCACCCCGCTCCCCACCTCCACTGGCAAGCCAACCATCATGACCAGGAACACCGTTACCATCGAACACATCACCGCGACCATGAAGAAAACCCACTCAGGAGCCCCAACAGACCTTTGCCCACCACACGTCTTCCACAGGGCCGCCATCGCACCCGAACTAGGACGGACCATCAACGCCTCCTTCAGATCCGGCATCTTCCCAGACGACTGGAAGCGGGTGGAGGTTAAACCCCTCCTCAAGAAACCCTTGGCCGACCCAACGGACCTGAAAAACTACCGGGCCATCTCTCACCTCCCTTCGCGGCCAAAGTCACTGAGAGACTTGTGAACTCCCAGCTGTCCGCCTTCATCGAAGAGAACTCCATCCCAGATGCCTCGAAATCTGGATTCCGCAGCAACCACAGCACCAAGACCGCCCGCTCGCCACCACAGATGACATCCGCATGCTACTCAACCAGGGACACACCGTGGCCCTAATCCTTCTAGACCTCTCCGCAGCCATCGACACAGTCTCACACCGCACGCTCGCAGCCAGACTTCACGACGCAGGGATTCAAGGAACCACCCTCAACTGGATCCAATCCTTTCTCCCTGGCAGAACCCAGAGGATCAGACTGTCCCCCTTCCTCTGTACCCATAGAGATCAACTGCGGAGTGCCCCAAGGATGATCACTCAATTCAACATCTACATGGCCCCCCTTGCCGCCATCGTCAGACAGCACGGGCTCAGCATAGTATCCTACGCCAACGACACCCAGCTCATCCTCTCGCTCATGAAGAACCCCGAGAACACAAGGCTCAGCTTCCAGGAAGGAATGAAGGAGTCGCAGCCTGGATGAAGGACAGCTGCTTGAAGCTCAACTACGAGAAAACCGGGGTCCTAATTCTCGGTCCTTCCACCTTTGCCTGGGACAACCCCTTGTGGCTCCCCACCCTTAGGAGTCCACCCACCCCTAAAGACTATGCACGATACCTAGTCATCATCCTCGACTCCTCCCTCTCCATGACCCGCCAGATCAACGCAGTCACTTCCCCCACATCCTCCGCAAGATCTTCAAATGGATCTCCCCTAAATGCCAAAAAACCGTCACCCACGCACTTATAAATAGCAGACTGGACTACGAAAACGCCCTCTACGCCGGAATCAACAGAACTCTCCTACATAGACTCCAAACCATCCAGAACTCCACAGCCAGATTCATCCTCGGGACTCCGCTTCACAAACACATGACCCAACTCCTACAAGACCTCTACTGGCTCCCCGTCAAGAAGAGGGTTACTTTCAAACTCCTCACCCACACCTACAAATCCCTCGACAACATCGGACCCGAATACCTCAACAAGAGTCTCCTTCCACGTATCCAGGAGGAACCTCCGCTCCGCCGACCTCGCCCTGGCAGAGATCCCCCTCATCCGCAGAAACAGAGCAGTTGCAGAGCCTTCTCCTACATCGCAGCCAAGACCTGGAACGAGCTCCCAGTGAACATCAGACGCTCCCCGACACTGCATATGTTCAGGAAGACCCTCAAGAACTGGATGTTCGAGCTGCACCCGCACCACCACCCCCCCAGCGCCCGAGACCTTCACAGATGAGTAGTGTGCTTTATAAACCCCTGATTAATTGAGCACAGGAGGAGACTCCATTAAGAGAAAAGGGCTGAAAGTAGAAGGATCATGAATTTAGGAGAGCTGTTAAGAAGGCAGTTTAAAGGAGGACTAAATAGAGAGGGGCTGGGCATTTAATGAAGGGGGTTCGATGAGAAGGACCAATCTATGGAAATGGAGCAGAAAGAAAGGGACTAGTCAAAGGATGGGGGGTCAAGCGTGAATCCACTCTTGAACACTGTATGACAGTGTTTGTTCTGGCAGAGTTCTGGGGGAAACAGTGCGCGATTCAGATAGAATTGCTTGGGGGAGGGAGGGCTTCACGCTGTAGGAGGATTGCAAGAAGAGACCACATGAAGTGAGAAGGCTACAAGAGTAGTCTAGCTCAGGAAGGAGTAGGGTGAGGAGAGTGGCAAACAGGTTAGAGCAATACCAGTGTTATAACAAGATAAACAGTATAACGTCACCATGCCAAGGGATGTGGGGTTCATTGATATGGCAATATGCCTACATCACCAACATTCTTTACACCAGCAGTAGGTGAAACAGGCAGTTGAAGGAAAGGTGGAGTTAGTCGTACAAGGGCCAGCTGGGCAGTAGAAAGGTCACAACAGAAGAAAGGCCAAACAATCAAGGGAGAGGAGAGAGGCATCCAAATCAACTATTCACTTCTGGGATTTGTTAATTTAGCATCAACAGATGTCACTTGCTTAAAGTTACTTGGACTCACGTGAATGTCCAGTTGTAGTCTGTTGTGTATCGATCCAAAATGTCCATCTTTGCCCCCGGCACACCACACAAAGGTCTGTTCCAGTTATCACGAATGCGCATATAGAGGTTCCGCGTGTAGAAGTTCTCAAAGTCTTGATATAAAGAAACAAAGTCCTGAAAAACAATGAGAAATGGCTGGCCATGAAAAATGATACTATGCAAGTTCCCATCCTGGTTGGCAGAGACAAAGCAACATGGATATCAAGAACACAGGTTTTGGACTTGTATAACTCCAAGAGTATGGCATCTCATGTGCTTTGTGGCATACATCCACAAGTTGTTTTTAAACACCCTCAACATCACAAGATATAAAGGACTTGATAGTCTTCACTGTAAAAAGTTATAAAACTGTTTTTAAGTCCACAAGTGTTAAGTATAGAAGAAAGAAATCTAGAACACTACTGTAACAAACACATTAACCACTTGGACACAGGAAAAACAGGCAAATGCTGGCTTTTGAAGAGTCAACAGATGGGGATGGCTACAGCAGATTTAAAAGAGGTCTTACATGGTCTCGAAGATCTAGCACTTTTACACACTCCAAACTGTACACTCAAATATTTCACAGACCCTGGTCTCATAACAGCACATCTAGAATTAGCAAATTTACACCCTGCCTTAGATCCTGTGCTATGAGAGGAATCCAAAAAGCACACACTTTTCTACAATTCCACAAACTGTTTTCTAAGAAAAACAAAAAAAGGATAATTTCTCTAGTGCACCAATGCGTCCCGAAGTGCCATAAACCAGAGCCCAAGTCCTCACTAGAACGACAGCATAGGAATCCAACGAGAGCAACCATCTATTCTACTTTACTTGTAGAAGTAATTAAGGTGAGCTAGGCTGGATGAGAGCAAGGACATGGGGTAGGCATGGTGTGCAGAAATCCTACTCCTCTACCCTCAACACATTTGCCCATAAGGAGTCATGTGCTAGCCATTATGAAATGGACCAGAGCACACCACAGACTCAAGTTCAATACTCTTAAGATCCATATGAGCAGGGGACCTTGAATCTCCCATAGTTGGAATGCTAATGCCTAGCGTGACACCTGAGGCATCTCTCATGGTGGCTGGAGAAAACACCAAACCTAGAGATAGTTCACTTGCTAGTTGTCACCCAGAACACTGATTTGGATCTATTGTTAAGGCTGCTGAGATCCACAGAACAGAATCCCCTTCTGGTTACATTAATGTCCTCGATATATGCTTAAGCAATAAGGGAGCAGTTACTAGTGGAGGATTTAATAGTTCCATTAACTGTGTAGGGAGGCAAGTGCAGTCGGGTCAGTGCAAGGGGCATGTTACATAGTGGAAAAACTTTAAGGGAATAGTGTCTGGATATTCAAGGTGCCTCAACGTTGATCTGGGAAGGGAATGAGTCAGTTCTGGATCTCTAAGAAATACAAAAGCAGGCTGCCTTGCCTGGGAGGAGGTCCAGCGTGTACCACCCGAATCACCACATTGTGGGATCTCTTAATTTACAAAGGGTAGTTAACCTATTTCTTTTTTTTATGAAGTGCTCATTCAGGACTGCCCAAAAACATCACTGCCTATACATGCGAAATGGTGGAAAAAAAGACTAAGCTAAAGGATACTAAAATGAAAAAATTAATTTGTTTAATCATAAAAAGGCAACCAGAAATGAGGGGGTTAAGTGTCACCCAATTCAAGATCTATATCTACACTAATATGATAAAGAGAGAGCCCAAACCTTTGAGGCAGGTAATCTCAGGAACCACAGCACCAATCACAACACCCAATACAGTTGGAAAGGGCAGTTGCAGCAGAAGGACATAGGCTATGTAGACGCCCACCATATACATTTAAAAGGTAAAAGAACCGTGCCAGCAAAGTAGTCCCTTGTGGGCGTGTCTGCGTTGTGCTGTGGGCGTGTGCTGGGAGGCGTGACAAACGCTGGGGGCGTGTGGTACGTTCCGCCCTTCATGCCATGTCTCATATCGTGTGCTGTGGGCGTGTGCTGGGGGCGTGGGCATGTTCGGGCGCGGGATTACGGGGAAAAAAGCGAGCGTTGTGCCCAATATTTCATTGTTTTTTCTTCCCAGGTTCTGTACATTCCAGCTCCGGGTGTCCACCCTGCTCCCTTTAAATACCCCTGCACCCCATAATCATAACCCATCCTTACTCCTTAAAATACCCCAACACCCTTAAACACTAACCCATCTTAACCCTATGAATATACCCTGTACCCCAAAACCCAAACCTATCCCTAAGAATACCCCTGTACCCCAAAAGCCAAACCTAGCCGTGAACCCCATAAACACCCCTGTACCTCAAAACCCAAACCTACCCCTGAAGCCTAATACCCCATAACCCCAAAACCCAAACCTAGCCCTGAACCTTAAAAATACCCCTGTACCCCTAAACCCAAACCTACCCCTGAACCCTAAAATACCCCTGTACCCCAAAACCCAAACCTAGCCCTAAAAATACCCCTCCACCCCAAAACTAGCCCTAAAAATACCCCTCCACCCCAAAACTAGCCCTGAACCATAAAAATAACCCTGTACCCCAAAACCCAAACCTACCCCTGAACCCTAAAATACCCCTGTACCCCAAAACCCAAACCTAGCCCAGAACCCTAAAAATACCCCTGTAGCCCTGAACCCTAAAAATACCCCTGTACCCCAAACCTAGCCCTGAACCCTTAAAATACCCCTGTACCCCGAAACCTAGGCCTGAACCCTAAAAATACCCCTGTACCCCCAAACCCACCCCTGAACCCTAAAATACCCCAAAACCCAAATATAGCCCTAAAAATACCCCTCCAACCCAAAACTAGCCCTGAACCATAAAAAATAACCCTGTACCCCAAAACCCAAACCTATCCCTGAACCCTAAAATACCCCTGTACCCCAAAACCCAAACCTATCCCTGAACCCTAAAATACCCCTGTACCCCAAAACCTACCCCTGAACCCTAAAAATACCCCTATACCCCCAAACCTAGCCCTGAACCCTAAAAATACCCCTGTACCCCAAAACCCATACCTATCCCTAAAACTACCCCTGTACCCCATAAACCAAAACTATATCTGAACCCTTAAAATACCCAAACACCCCAAAACATATACCTCAGTACCCCAAAACATATACCCCTATACCCATACTTAACTTATCCAAACATTAAAAAAAAACATGCTTTTACCATTCATGTATTTACAACGAATTTCGTTGTAAATGTATGCGTGGTAAAAGCATATAAAATGTAATGCCATGCGTTATAATGGCATTGCAGAGTCATGGTACTTTCGTAATGAAAGTATGAGGAGTGATGGTTTGCGGAAAGAAAGTTGCAGAATAATGGGTGTTGACCCTCCCCTGGTACGTACATTGATGGCACGTCGGCCCACATCTCCAGCAACATACTCATATTTTTTCACCACCCATTTGAAAAATGCACAGGTCTCTCTCATTGATGGCCAGCACCGACATACACTTTTAGACACACCTCCCGCCACAAGTTGCGAACTTTAGAGCTGGGGGAGCTACGTTCGAATCTCGGCATCAGCTCAACATCCTGTGATTGCAGGCAAATCGCTTTGTCTCCCCGTGCCTACCACAAATAAATGTGTTCTTCTGTAATGTAAATTGTGCTCATGCCATGTTGGCGAGTTTGCGCTATATAATATTGCAAGTAAAAATAGGGAAACTCGAGTTCACACACTACTGAACGCGCACTCTTAAGTGCATCAGCAGTGCACTGTGAATCGGAGCATTTCACAGGCCTGTCACAGATAAGAAATGCTATCAAAATGAAATCCTACAAAACAATATACTTCTGACCGGCAGGAATTCATACCCGGACAACGTCGGGACGGGCTGCTAGTAGTTTATAAAGCCTACTTTAAGGCAGTAACACTAGGTAAAAATCAAAATGACAAGGTGACTTCCCCCCCTGCCCCCCACTTGCACAGGGGAGTACTGACTTTTCCCATCTGAACTGAACATGTCCAATATGGTAGAATACTGAAACCAGGCGATAAATGCTCTGAGAAGCATTGTAGGAACAACAGTTGCTTATTCCTTTAAGCACTGTATTCTGGAACTACAACACAGATCCAAGAAGGTAAAAAAAATGTTTTAATTTGAGGCCTTTTTTTATCAAAGGCATGTGATGATACACTGGCTGGCTCTCTCCTTGGCTCGTGGAAATAGGCAGCGAGAGAACGGCCATACGAGTTTCCTCTACCAATAACCAAAGTGAGAATGGACAAGAGTCTCCAGAAAGTCATCGGAGACTAATGTGAAAAGCGTAGAGGAGACAGCAATCATAAGGACTTAATGAATTGACTGGTGAACCAAATGAGAAAAGATAGGAGGGAATCTGAACTTCTAACATGTGTACTGATGTGTCCCTGTACAGACTCTCCCATTAAACTGATAGCTAAAATATACTGCTGTTTTTGTATATGTTTGTTTGAGGCTCAGATACCCTTAAAATGGTATTGACTTTTTTAGTTTTGAGAAATTATTTTAAAAAAGCCCTACTTGAATTGATAGTGGAAAATGAAAGTGACTGTGCCCTGTTGAAACTCCCACCCACTTTCATATCTTGTGAGCCCATAGGTAAATGCTGCCATTAGACAGATACAGCTGGAAAGGTCTGAATGTATTGTTCTGCAGTTACATTTGTACATCTTTTAATACCTCAGACGTGACCCTGGAGTTTATTAGGAGACATGTGGTACACTATGGTGAAGATGTTGCTTGGCTGGGCAAAGAGTTTAATCACAGAGTGGTGTACAGTGGTGTTTGTTATTGTATGCGTGGAGTAGTAGGGTGCAGTTCTTGTGTGGCGGCTACTGTGTTGCCACAAGTATGCCCAAAGGAAACAACCAGAAAGAGAAGCAGATGTGTACCCCGGAGAGGTAATGGGTTCAGTTTCTTGGGTGGATAAGAGCAACAGAGGATATGTAGAAAGAAATGCACTGGATACATCCAACCACAGGCCCACTTTGAAGCAGCCAAAGGAATGCACCGGATATAGACAGCCATGGTACATGTGCTTTGAGGTCACCCCGGAGCAACAGAAAAGCAATCCCCCCAGAATGCCTGGTTTCATGCAATGAGTATATGGGAGTCCACCCAGAAGAGACAGGATGGACCATGCACAGTGAGACTCTGGAAGACCTAGGAATAATGGAGTTGCTAAGAGGTTACTGCAGTTGGTGGAGGATAAATATTAGGTTATATAAAGTGAGAGAGAGGTAAGTTTAGGGGAGTATGGGTGAGGGAGCTGGAGTTCTGGCCCTAGATCATACATGGTCCAAACAGAAACACACCTTAGGAGGACGCATTTAACCTCACAAGCCTTTACTTCAACTCCATGAAAGAAATTAAATGGAGCGTTGTAATGTGTTGTTGTAAAGTCAACCGCAGAAAGTAGGGAGGGGGGGGGGGGGGTCAAAGCACAAAGAACTAAATGATGTATCTGGGAGGGAGAGTTGAACAGCTAGGTACTGGAATCTGCTTGGAAGAATGAAGAGACCAATAAATGAACAGTAAACACAAACTTGGAAAGAAAAAAAAATGCTCTGGTTCTCACCTATCCTGATTCCCACACTTGTGAGAGGCTTGACAGAAGCATACATTTGTTTACCAGCATTTAACATGATAATGTATAACTCTAGTCCGTGACCAACAACAAGACTGTCATTAAAAGCCAATATCCTACAGCTAAGGATTAAATAGACGGAAACATGGGACTTCTGCGATGAACGTCAAGAACACCCACAAGACACAGCCACAGACGTTAATCTGCATGCACTCATGCAGCACAGCTGTAACGTTCTGTAGCAGAGGTCCACACACACCCCAGGACATCTAAGTTCTGATTAGTGAATCGCAACGGACACCTTGCCCTGCCTAGAAGCAGCTGAAGCGATCCAGGCACTAGGATGCAAGCACATTCTTAAGATTACAGCCCGGTCACATGTGGCTCTCCTGTTTGTCACATGTTTGGCATCACACACGGCTCAGCAGCATGATTAATGGTTCAGTTAATGCTACACTGCCTTTGTATGCGCTCTGCTGGGATTCCAGACTCAGGGGCGTGTTTTAAGGCAACTTAGGAAAGCGGTTTGTCCAGGGCTTTAAAAGAGCACGGCATTCTCATTCTTTAGGATACAATGCCAATTTTTTGTGGAATTGCTGGAGTTCTTGGCAGCTTTTACCTCATTCCTGAATTTACTATATCAGTTGTTGCCAGCTCTGATGACAGAACACAAGTAAAAACATTATTCCTGCACCATAAAGCCCCATTTAACCCCTTCACTGTGGGGCCGATTCCCCCGCTGTGCTGGGGGGGAGGGGGCGCGCACTGCGCCCCCATGCTCATGACGAGCTCAGCTCGTCATGAGCCATGGTTCTCGTGTGCTCATGACGAGTTGAGCTCGGCATGACCACGCCCGTTCCTTAAAACGCCCAGCACAGCAGGAAAATTAGCCCCGCGTGTGAGCGTTCTAATGGTCATGAGCGTGGGAGGGGTTAAAACTGCCATGACCAACAATCCTCCGTTTTTATGCCGGTTTCTTTCAAGAGGCCGCTCCGATTTTAGTCAGACCAGTATGTCTGTTTTCCTCTGACAAGGGGAAAGGGCCAGATGGACGACCATTGTTTGCTGTCGCAAACAAGTAATTGGCCCTTTTGCGACTGCAAAATAGGTCTGTGCAATGTACAAACCCTATTTTGCGAGTCAGTCACCCATTACCAACTCACAAAATAGGGTTTGTGACTCAATATAAAGAAGGAGCGTGCCAAGGGCATCCCTTCTTAATAGCAAGTCGCACTTCTATGTACGATTGTTTTGCAACTGCGGTCGCAAAACACTCGCAATTTTCCACCTACTTCAAAAAGGTTTTAAGCCACTCACAAAACCCTTCCCCTTTGTGAATGGCAGAGAAAATATTTTTTTAAGAGCAGGCAGTGGTCCAATCTTAAAAAATGAAACAAACGTTTAATTTTTCTTTTTTAAATGCAACGCGTTTTTCCTTTAACCGATTCCGTGCTGCCGTCGGCCATTGCCCGACGGCAGCACTACCTCCTTAGTGCTGCCGTCGGTCAATGGCCGACGCAGCCCCGCCCACCCTTTAGAACGCCCGCATTGCAGCGGAAAAATCGCCGCGGTTAAGGCGTTAAAAAAAAAAATGCAGCCTGTTTTCTTTAACTGCTTTATTTAAAAAGCAGTCACAGATATGGTGGTCTGCTGACCCCAGCAGGCCACCATTCCTGTGGGTGCTAGCCATTCCCAATGGGGTCGCAAATTGCGACCTGCCTCATGAATATTAATGAGGCAGGTCATTTGCGACCCCATTGGGAATCGCAAACAGTGTTGGCAACACTGCTGTACATTTCAATTTGCAACTTGCAAAATGGAAGGGTCATACATCTGGCTCAAAGAGTAGTATTCTGCTGAAAGGTTTCTAGCTCACCTCTGTGGTTCCATTGGGGATGTCCAATGCAGAGTGGGGCTGTTGAGGTTACCCACAAATCACAGCGCAGGTTTGTCTGATTAGCTATATTCAACTTGGTGGCTCGTCAAGGACACATTCACTAGATTGCAGAGGGATCATCATAAAATGGTTAATTTAAGAGCAGGTAGGAGAAACATTTAGAAGTATTGTTTGACTGCTAGGCTATAGGAGTCTGATCACAGAGTGAAAACAAACCAAAATAAGCATTGGCAATGCCCATAGCTCTGGCTTACAAATGAAGGTCTTTAAGTAGTTATTGTGTTTCGACACTCAAGTTATCTTACATGCAGACTCTCACTTATAGTTGCACTCATTCACCCAGTAATCTACACACTGACTCACTCTTGCATTCACCCACTTACACAATTACAATAAAAAACACATCAAACTCAAAAACATATATTCAAGATAAATAGAAAGAATTCAAGTAGAATACAGAAAACATGCGATCACCTAAATTTAGCGGGCAAATGCTTGCAATAACAAAATTAAACAGGAGCAGCGGGTGGCCATTATGCATTGGCATTTTACATAGTGTATTCTTTTAAAGCTGCAGCATGGCATTGGCAATACTATTCCATGATGGTCGCCTGGTTTAGAGGTAGGGTCGCAAGGGATGCGGCTGTCTGAGATGAAATCGGCATCAAGCACAAGGCTCGTTAGCGCCATTTGGCATCAATTGCTTGCTGAATAAAATAAAAAGGAGGTGAAAAATAAAAGGGGACCTACAAAAGAAGAAAATGGAATAATAAAGGATTGGTGAACCAACACTAGCACAGAAGGGCAGTCATGCTCAGGTGGATGAGAACTTGCGATCTGACAAATGCAATCACAAACTGCAAGAGATACAATCGCTAACGAGGGCTGACATGACTGGAAGGAGTGTAAATGACACACAGACAGACCAATGCACAAAAGTGCTGAACTGAAGCCCCACTGATGTAAATATTATATAAAATATAGTATTGGCTTGACTCCATAACAAACACAGGCCTACTGAAGTGAGCCTTCGCTGTTAACTATCATGCATTCAGTTATAAAATTACAAATATATACAAGAGTAGATATATTTCCCTCATTGCAAAGCTATCGTCTCACATATGGTGTGAGAAGGCTCTGCTGTCAGTGGTGTTTGAAGGAAGTGAAAGGCATAGTTCCAACCCCTTACCCCACCTTTTACTTTGTCATATGGCAGAAGACCAGGAGGAGGATCCAGCAAATCTGCACCCAGTTTAGACAGAACGCAACATTAAGCATTTAGCAGCACAACCTTGGTCTGGGACTTAAGCCTAGTTTTGGCTTCTCTACAGGACACTCCCTTTGGGAGAGAGTTCCATCCATCATCTCTTACTTCGTCACGGTCATGTTAAAAAGGTGATTAAATGATTTGCCCTCCTTGTTAACCCTGTTCTTCCCTACATCAGAATCATCCAGAACTGCACGAGTCTCAGTTTAAGGGTGAAGTTTGTGCACAAAATAGTTCTACAAGGTGGAGGAGCCTGTGCTCTCAGTATCCATTCGAATGTCTATCTCCTCCGAAGAGAATCAAAATGCCCTGGGGTGGGGGCGGGTGCATTAGTATGCTTTGACAAAATGAAAGTAGTCAATGCAAGAAACATCCTGCCAACATTAGTACAGAATCAACAATATTAACAGCATGGAGTGAGCAACAGTAAAGTTGTAGACAGTGTATTGTCCATGGAGGAAACTGAGCACGCTGAACGGGAGTTAAACTGGATGGGAGTAGGTACCTTTTCTCAAACTCAAATTCCTGTTTTCTATCTAGAACTTTACATTAAAAAAATATGAGTTTCCTTAACATCCTGCTCTATAAACACAAACTGGAGACACTATCATACAGAATCCCATGGTGACCATGATAGAAAATGTAATATAAGGGAGTAGAATGTATTATTCTTACTATGAAGTCAACAATCCGAAGACTTCAAAACAGCAAATGATCCATGGTTTCTGAAATCTAGCTCTGGCTCTTTCAGAAACTCTTTTCACCACATTCTCGTGAAGTATGGGCTCACTCTTTCTGGGAGATGGTAATGGGATCCACTGTTGCATCAGTGTCAAGGGTGAAAGGTTTACACTCGAAAGTGCAGTCTAGTAAAAGTCATAGAGCTTTGCGTGGTGACCTCTGGCGTGGCCTGCAACACAAACATCACTTTAAGACAGCCAGTGATCAGTTAATAATCCAAGCTCTAGACCCTTGGCACAACTTTGTGGCCCAGTACATAGAAGGAAACTTGTATAAAAAAGTGACTTACCTTTAATACCCATTAACAATGGTTTTGCAGTTGTTAGTGCTGTAGATTCACAAGCTGTGCACACGCTTGTCATCCAGCGTTGGTCGTGGTCTATGTTAGTTAATTTTTGGTGACGAGGATACCACACCTCAAAATTCACAATGCATAAGGACAGACTACAACATATATTTTTTCCTCCTTCGAGTAAGTGTAAGTAGGTGTAGAGGGGCAAAGTAGTAAAGTATATGTGTACTCGCATACAAGTATTCTATCTGTAAAAAAAGTTAACTGCCAGGACTTAAACCAGGAGCTCTCATCCAGGAAGCTGGGAGGGAGCTTAAGTTTACAGCATGTCCAGCTGCAGATCACATGCTGTGCGAATACAGTAAAGCAATACCCCTCTCCCTAAAGTGGTGGCTTGCTAGCAGCAAAGGAAGACACATTTAACTAAGTTTTAAGTACAGTTTGACTGACTTGCTTCTTGTCAGGCACGAATGGCCACACATTAATGTTTAGTGAACCTGTGTACAATTGGGCATGTAGTAGCTTTACAGATATCGGCAAGCATGTTGTTGTTTAGGCTAGCCATAGCACTCCCCTTTGATAGAACATAGAAAAAAAACTCACACGTATAAAAATGATGGCTGTCATTTAAAGAAACAAAGACAATTAATTAGTTGATCATTGTGATTCTTCATTACATTTTTTCTTTTTTTTTTTTTAAAAGTAGTCGTGTGATTATGCATTGATTAAATACAGCGCAGCATACAGAGAATAGAAATACATGTATAGCTACTTGTGTACATAACAGAAATTGACAAAATACAAAGGCAAAAAAAAAAAAAGAAAGCCAACACCTTTTTTGTGATCATAAAGTTACAGTGAATGTCTTTCAAGTATCTTTTTTTAAAATAATATAAAAAATGTAAGACCCAATTCGTTATTTATCAAAGATGAGAGTACAGGTAAATTATTTTAAGTATTTGCCCGCATGTCCTTTAAATTAAGGATTATGCCAGGCTGTGTAATTTTAGAAAGCAGATTGGTCTCCTATTAGTCTTTTCAAATTATCTCTCAGAGATTTCCATTGCCATGTATTTTCCCTTGGTAGAAATGTTGATGCGTTTCAACTACAATTGATTTAAAGGTCTCCTCAGGCTTAGGTACTAGTCTGGCCTTAAAAACTGAGCATCCAACTCCATATCGAGTGAAGGTGCATGGATAAACTGGAACACCCTGGGGGCACCAGATGCTGGAGGAATTCAATTATTTGTTCCGATGAGAAGTATGATCTTTCCAGGATACCAGAGAGGTTTATAGTTTCTTTAAGTGAGTACCAAGTCGTTCGGCTCCACGTTTGCAGTCAGCTAACTAATATGCCTACATTTCTGCTTGCTGCAGAGATTGGTGGTCTTGACTAATGCTGTGCCGGCGTGGTGAAATACTTGGCGATGCAATGTGGAATTCAAGACAGTTGCTGTCGGTGATGAGGGAAAGCAAACATTGATAAAAAGTTATATATTAACAAAAAAATATAGCCTGTTTAGTCCCCCAACAGGTGTTGAGTGCAGTGGAGCAATGCCGAAGGCCACTGCTTTAAGGCAGAGGATCCCTTTTTCTGGGGGGCCTCTTGACTTTTTATGCCTATTTCCACAGTATCCACGTCTGGAATATGGTTTAATGGTTTGCTTTTTGGGAAAGGAATGATGTGACAGGCGCTCAAAGACAGCAGTGCATGCTATCTTTGCTGTTGCCTGGGTTTTTTCGCCATCTGTATTGGACGGAGCCCACCTGTGTCCTGAAGATAGCCCTTCATGTCAAGTCAAGTCAAGAGATTTATATAGCGCGCTACACACCCATAGGGTCTCAAGGCGCTAGAGGAAGGGTGGGGGATTACTTGTCGAAAATCCAAGTTTTAAGTTGTTTTCTGAATGCTAGGTGGTTCTGAGTAAGGCGAAGGTGAGTGGGAAGTGAGTTCCAGGTTTTAGCTGCCAGGTAGGAGAAGGATCTACCTCCCATGGTGGTTTTGTTGATGCGAGGTACAGTGGCAAGGGCTTGGTTGAAGGATCGTAGCTGACGGGAGGGGGTGTAGAAGGACAATCGTGTGTTGAGGCATTCGGGTCCAAGTTCGTAAAGTGCTTTGTGTGCGTGGGTTAGGAGGCGGAAAGTAATCCTCTTATTTACGGGGAGCCAGTGGAGGTTTTTCAGGTGACCAGAGATGTGTTCTTTACGCGGGATGTCTAGTATGAGCCTGGCTGAAGCGTTCTGGATGCGTTGGGAGTTTTTTCTGGAGTTTTGCGGTGGTACCGGCGTATAGTGTGAAAAAGGCATAGCAATGTGGTGCTGTTGGAATTCCTGGCAGAGGACAGACGCTTTTAGCTGCCTCAGAGGTAAAGGACGTATATTGGCATTTGAAATGATCTTGTCATCTAGGATTTTTTTTTTGCCTCTCTTTATAAATGCATGGCAGCCCCCATTGCCACCTGCTTACCACAATATCAATTTTCTTGCTCTCCTCACTGCCTCACCACCCTCTTATATACACACACAACAAGGGAGTCAAGTAGAATATGCCCACAAAGTGGAAGAGATCTTGTGGTGTAACCTTATATTTATTTCTTTATCACCAGCAGTCTGACAACATGAACGTTCACTGGAAGCTTGACATTTTTGGCCAAATACTTCAAAATGTGCCAAGGCAGAAGCAATTTTTGGACAGACTGCTCATTGTTTTTTTGACAGTGTTTTTAGAAGTACTTTCTCTTATGCCACACAGAGTTAAGCCATGCGGTAGTCCGGCGCTCTATCAGGGGTTGTCACTGTCATCGGTAGGCATCCCAGATCAGTCAGAAGCTGAGGAAGAAAACAGGAGTGTGCTGGTTATCAAAGCTTTTTCTTTGCAATTTGGAAAAGTCCAGAGTTCCTACGAAATTGCCTCTTCAAAGGCAAAACAGTGCTATTAGACATGGGACTTTACAGCTGGTGAAGAATGGGCTAGTATGTGGCCAAAGACTAGAAATATAGATCATCCTTTGCCTTTCTGATGAAGAACAAGGAGATCAACCTGATGTATGGCAATCGCTAAGGGTCGAGCTTGGTGTGGGCCTCGAGATTGTCTTTAGAGTATATCTCTGTTCAGAGGCAGGCCCCTCAAACTGTCTCTTCAGTACCCCCTTACTTTAGTACCAGTACAGAGCATTATCAATGCATCTCAAAATAATATTCAATACCAGTATTGAAACCAGCATACAGTTTGGCCCAAGTACGCATAATCCTGGCTGGCAGCATGCTGTGCTGCAGAGGCTAAATGATGCATATGCAGTTCTACTGATGCACTACAATCAGGACTCGTCACAGTACATGCCATCTTGCTCTCAGAAGAAGTCAAACTACATCTAGAAACAGTAAAAAAAGACAAACAGAAGTCTTCGGTCCCTGAATCTTGAGATGGAGAAAGATCCCGCCCACTGCATGGCTCTGGAGAGAGTGGATCCCACCCTTAAGTTCATCCTGCAAGATGTAGTGTTTTGATACTCATCTTGGCACACACAGCGGTCATGCGTGTGCGCAGAGGCCTTTTTTTTTTTTAGACATGAGTGAGTCTAAGAGGGGTCTGAGAGTCTTAGGAGGAACACTTAACACATCCTCCCTTAAATGACTGACTGTCACCTCGCAGAGCTATAGAGAACTGAAAGTGATGCCACAATATTGATTTTGGTAAGTTGGGCAAACCTGGTTAAGGGACGCCTAGTATGAAGGGTCTCCAAGACATCTCTACATTTTTTCAATTAGTTTCCTCTTTGGAGACGGTTATGATTGATCTAGATTTCTGGTGGCTGGAGGACTGTCTCATTCTCTGCTGATTCAGAGAGTCGCTAATTTGTGAGACCGATTGTTTGATGTCATGCTATCACACATTCTCCCAGCGGAAGCAGATTGTCGCAGCTGACTGTATAAACACCCAGGACCGCTCGTACCCTTGCCCGCACTATAAACCCGGAGAATAAACACTGTATTGTGCCCATCTTTGAGTAGCACAGAGTAATAGACAATTAACTGACAACCAAACAACTAACAATAAAACCATGAGTGGGCAAAGAAAAGATTAAGGAGAGCACCAGAATTTCCTAGCCCAGCGGACCACTATTACCACTAGCCCTCTACGTTCCCATTACCATTGAACACAACTTATTCAATTTAATTACTTTTGCTGTAGTCCAGGTAAGAATTAAAGTTTAGCAGTAGGCATTAAAGTATAAACGGTAATAAGAGCATGCTACCAGGGAAGCAAACCTGAAAATGAAATCGAATTAAGCTGGTTGCTATAATCCCTATGCTTTAATCAAAAGAACAGGGTAATTGCTTGGGCAAAGCCAATCCAATCACGCAGGTATCCAATCTTCTAGCACCAGAAGGTAGACCACAATCAGTGTTGTCTGCCATTTGATATATAGAAACCATGAAAACAACAAGCTCTCGACCAGGAATGTTGGCCAAAACAGGACATGACAGGAAAGAAGCTAGAGCACCTCACAAACTAAGTGCAGTACTAAATACAGTAACTGTAAACTTTAACGTCAAAAAACTAAACCTGGAAAGGGGAATGACCAGAAGGGAGAAGTGAAGCGGCTTCTCCAACCGTAACTCTCACTGAAGCCTCACTTACTCGGGGCCTTTCTGCAAGTGAGGACTTACAACAATTGTTTAGTCACATTCTTTGGCATCACAATCTAAACCAAAAGTACCATCACTAAATAAATAACATTACTATTTAAAAAATGATCTACAACAGCATCCCTGACTTAAGTACCTTAAACTCAACTCAAGATGTAATCTGCAATTCTGACGGAGTACAAGCAACACTGAACCCTATTCACCCACCAGATTATGCCTAGACTAGACTTAAAACAAAGTTTGCTCAATCATTGACTGCATTTTCAAATCTGTGGACATTTACCAGCACTCAACGTTTCACAACCTGAGCTACTGCTAACAATATACCAACTGCCGAAATTCATAAGGCACCTGCGGAAGCAAAACATTACATTCCCAACCCTTGTTTAGTTCTCAGTCAACTTTAGAGGGAGAGGTTCTTATAATCTTGCTAATATATTCCCAACTGAATTAAAAGTGCTGCGAATCTAACTAGCAACAACTCATTTCAAATGAATAAGGAGGAAGATTTGGACAAGGTGGATGCTCGTCTTTCCTTTCGTATTGCCCACTTTACTACCACTCGGCTCTTAGATAGAACCCTGCGTAAGTCCCCCACATGATGAACATGGCCTCAATAAACAAAATCATGTGATATCGAAAACTCCACCAACTCAACAGAGTGAAGTAGTGTGGCTCACTGGTTAGAGGCGGCAGACCCGAGAGCAGAGGACGGCCCGGGACCAGGGTTCGATTCCCGGCGCGGCAGGTTTCTGGACCAGGGTCAGCGGGCTCGATAATTCTCTCGCCTCGGTGCCCACTCTGATCAGCGATCACACTCGGCAACTCTGGGCATTAGCTTGCCTCATCTTCACTAACGGCCCCACCAGACCGCCGGGGATGCCTGGTCTCACCCTGGAGATACCCATTAAGGGACCATCTCTCAGGGAAGCCAGGAAGGGTTTCGCAGCGGTCGAAGCGCCTTGGGACCCTCCGGGTAAGTAGTGCGCTATATAAATGCCTATACATTTACATTTACAGATCCTCACCGAAATGAGAGCAATGTGCAAAACCTTAAATAGAACAGCAGGGACTCCAACCACAAAGACACTGAAGTCAAAGTCCCAAATGGGATCCTGTAGAAAACATCGATAAACCATATATAAAAGAATGCAGGCTATAGAAGAGGTAGTAAGAAGAGCATTGAAAAACTAACCGGCCCACTTTAAATGAACCCTGCAGCTGCTCAGCAAACTTAGCTAAACTTGGGGAATTACCAGAGGCGATACAATCAATACTAATAGACTGCAAGAGGAGTGTTATAATTGATGGGTCTGGTTCACTAAGATAAGCTATAAGCAAGATAGGCAAATCTGAACGAAAACACTTCATAATAACTTGTTACAGATAGAACCAAATGCAACAGGAAATAACTTCTAAGACGGACACTGATGGTGCCAAAAGGGTGATAAGTACACAAGATATAGTAACAGAAAGAGCTCCCAAAAATAGGAATAAGTAGTGGTTGTGTAAAAAATGTATTCAAATAAGGTAAGAAAGAAAAAAACAGCAACAAAAGGGAGACCAATCCAAAAACAAGAGGATACTCTCATACCCCAGTTCACAGCAAGGTAAGGAAATTGCAGCCAGCATGTGTCTCTCTAGAAGCACCTTAGTTTTAGGCATACAGGCTATGCTTTGGGTAAATGGCGTTTTCACTAATAATGGGCTTTGGTCACTTGATTCTTCTTTCAACTTTCACGTCAATAAAGCACCAGGAGTCTAGATTTAATAATATATAATTGATCAAACTAGCATGATTATCAGACCTGAAAGGTTTTTTTCAGGTATACTGGATGGAGTGCAGACATTGAGGAAATGTACAGCGCTAGATGTGACCATACGGCTTCATTTTTGGCCAGGCTTTGTTTTCCTATGCTCCTATATTATGAGATTGGGGATCCACTGTAAAGATTCCTAATTTTTTAGCTTGTTCTCTCAACATAGGAGTGGTTCTACAACTCATTCAGTTTTCAAACCCATGTGCTGCCAGTTCCTGTCTTGCGTAGTTAATACACAGCCCTGAGTCTTTTGACAGGGCCAGTCTTGCACCAGGGCTTAGTGGTGGAAGGAGGTCATGCACAATGTTAAAGAGACCAAGTGTGAGTATTTTACCTTAGATATTGAATATTATTGTTCATATTTAGGTCTGATTGGGCTTTTACTGAGAGGCTAGCCGGGGCTCAATAGTTAGTCTTGAGAAAATAAACATATATCCTGAGCTAGTTTCTTTTCAGTATCACAGTCCCAGTATCAAGTCCACAAAAAATGATTTTTTTCCACAGTGTCTTCGTTTTATCTTCATTTATTATCCATTCTTAGGAAAATCCAATCTTCACCAAGAAAGCATACAATAGCCGCTGCCTGCCAACACATGTTTCGTCTTGGTCTGGTTACCAAATGACTTCGTCAGGGCATTAGACTAGAATAACGCCTCATCAGTTTCTAGGCGATGTACTTTAATCCATAAACAGCATCCATTTATATGTGATTTCCAAGATATTTCAAGATGTCCGTAATGTAATCCAAAGATATCAATAAATCGTAAGCTCCATAAGTTCAGTTCTTTTACGGTTAGTTGAACAGATATAAGACTGACCCGTAATATATAGGTCACTTTGTAAGTAATCCCGAAGGGTGTTTTATGGCTCACTCGTGTCCTCCGAGTACAGAGCAGTGTACTCGGAGCCGACTGCACTGGTCACCTCGTGGACACTGTTCTGGACTCTGAAAGGAAAGAAAGGAAGGAAACAACAGTGAAGTGGAAGCCATAGGTGCCCTTTAGTAGTTGCTTCTCCCAATTATCCTTGGCACCCAACCTGTGGACCACGTGCTTTAGGTGTGCTGCCATATAATATAGTTCTAAATGGGGAACCTCTAGGCCCCCCACCCCCAGGTCCACCTAAGAGTAGGCAACCCCACATGCTTCTGTTAGTTACCCCAAACAGGTCTATCACAAGGCTGTCAATGGTGCGGAAATAATGTTTAGAAATCGCATAGAGTGTGCCCTGGAGCACGTAGAGGCCTCTTGGCTACAAGATCCTTTTTGTGAGGGCTATTCTATCCATAAGGGGCAGGGGTAAGTCCCACCAAAAACAGACATAGGCTAGAATCTGGCGTTTACCCTTTTAAGAAGACACCACACTGTTAGATGTTCAATGAACTACGAGGTACAGATCTAAATGAGGTCTCCCCTCAGGGGATTTGTTGCTATTATTATAGGATTTGCGTCTGTTTGTCTTTTTAATGTATGGTTTGTTTATTTGTTTTTATGTTTAACAGCCCTGAAGAAGTCCCAAACGAATAGGGACAAAACGCGTAAGCTGTTCATCCTGGATATGGCATCTTGTTTTTACTTGAGAATCATGAATAAAAATTGATGAAAAGGGACCAAGAAGGATGTTGTGTAATATATGATCTTCTGCCGTCATGAGTTTCGTTATAAATTGGACCACAAACACTAGTATGTGAAAGATATCTTTTTGGACTCCTGTAAACACTATGGTTGTGAAGTGAAGTGGATACTTCTAAAGCCCGAAACTGTCAACCTAAGGGTATCCTGGCGCTTAGAATGAAGAAAGCCAATGTAACGGCGAAGATAGCTAGCCGTGAGAAGAACTAATGTTTGCTCCTAGGGAACAGCTAGGTTTTCAGGCTCTTCCTGAAGCTCGTCAGTGAGCTAAACTATCTAAGATTCTGGGGCAGCTCATTCCATAGGCGCGCAGCTGCCACACCAAATGCTCTGCCTCCCAACCTTGATCTCTTGAACCTTTTTGCCGAGATCAAATTAGCACTGGAGGAGCAAAGCTGCCTCCCGGGATTATACCAGGTGAATCTCTCCTGCAGAGGACAGGTCCCAGATAATGGACCGCTTTATAGACCATGCAGAGAGGTTTAAAGCAGATTCTCTCCTTAATAGGCAGCCAGTGAAGATCACTCAAGGCCAAAGCTGTGGAAGACCGACGGGGTCTCTTAAGCACCAGCTTTGCGGCCATAAACTGGACTCTCTGCAACCCCTGCAAAATATATTGCTGTGCTCCTAAGTATAGGGAATTGCAATAGTCCAGTCTACTTAAGATTATGCTCCTCACTACCAAGGAACGAGAGTCATTTGGTAGTAGAGGAAGGATCTTCTGTAGCAAGCGCAGTAGGGAGACAGACACTGATGGTTTTATTGACCTGTGACTCCATTTGGAGATTGCCATCCACCAGGAACCCCAGGTTACGCACTGTTTTAGCAGGGGTCTGAGGTTCATCCTCAGGGGTGAGCTTGAATTCTGCCGGTAGAGGACGGGACACTCTAGCAGCAGGACAGAACACCACCTCTGTTTTCCCCTCGTTGAACTGTAAGGTGTTTTCCCTGAGCCAACCAGCAGTCTGACACATGCACTCCAAAGTATCCATAGATACCGCTTGTTTTCCTTCCACGGAGAACACCAATTGAGTGTCATCTGCATAGTTGACCAGGTCGATTCCAAAGGATCTAATCATGGGGACGGAAGACGCAGATAGATATTAAAGAGGATAGGCCTTGTCGCGGGGCCCTGTGGTACTCCGTGATGTACTATAAATTTGGCCGAGCACGACCCTGGGGGAAACAACAATCCTCCCCCAAGATGGCACGGAGAAGACACGGCGATACCCGATTCTCGCTGAAAATGCGAGATGAGGGGCAAGTTTTATGTGCAGGTATGCGGAAAAAGTAAATTTCTAAAGGCTTGGCAAAGTGAATTAACAGCGATGTGACAATTTTTTAAAATAAAGCAATTTTTAAAATAGAGCAGCTCGTGAAAGCAGCACACATTCACACAGGCTGCTGACAATATTTCTCGCACAGCAATCCGCGCTATCTGATTAACTTAGTTTGATTATATGTATATCCTTGGGTATTTTCGGTTAACCCAAGAGAGTGCGCATACTTAACAACACAAGGGAAAAACGGTGTGCAGGCGAAAATATACCATAACTGTTTTGCTTTGTGATAACCCCTTTATCTTCACCATCATCATCAGTTTTCTGGAGTACACTCCGCTCTGGCACAGGATCATAGTTTCAATCAAAAAGAAAATGGAGCCTCTTATAACTGCACTCTAGTAGAGGTACCGAATTAGATTTGGGCTGCCTAACTACTAGTCGCGACACTGGTCAAGCTTAGGCTGACTTCGGTTCAGGGTCCCACATGGGTGTCGGGTCATCAATCGTGCCTGTTTTATCAGGATCAGCGAAAGGGACCAGGGTGGATCCCGAGCCAGAGTTATCTATACCGGAGTTGGAACAGTTGTCTGAAGTCATTGGAAGATAGATAAAGGTCGGAGAGGAGCTCTGGACGGTGTCCGAGGGCATGGAGAGAAAGAAACTGACATCAGGAGAAGGGAGCTGTAGTTATTGGCAGGCACAGGAGCATTGCTGAAAAAATCATCTGTATCTAGTGTGGTGTCTGGGGTATAACTCTAAGGTCAGGAATCTGAAGTTAAAAGCATCCATGAGAATAAGCAAATATAATTTAATGTAATATTGACATCAGGGGACAGATTTATCCTATTTAATCATAACAGAAATCCAATCTTACTGCTCTTAAAAGTAATCTAAACCGATTAACTCTGACATTTGTTTTAGCCTTTAGATAAAAGAAATACACGAGGGGGCTATATGTTATCAGTTCATTTTACCTTTACTCTTCAATTACTGTACAAAAGAAAACTATTAAAGACAGTAAATGCTGATAATCCTTCTCAAAACAATTAAAATAAACAGTTATTGTAGTGTATGAGAGTTGCAAATTAGAGGCAACAAAAAACGAGGGTATTATTTTCTCCCGATAATTGTTGCACAAAGAATTACTGCACAAAGAATTATTCAACATAGGCCATCATTTTTGTTTTTTATTAGGTTTGGCTCCCTTCGTGGTTTTGACGCATTCCAGCTTGTGTCAATTTATAACACTCCTCAGGGCAAACATGGAATTTTATAACCACGCAATATTAAATGTAGTGTTTCTTATTCAAACAAACCCCGCTCATCTTTATGTGCAGCAAGCAATATTTGTCTTCCACAGAACTAGTTGGTCAAACCAACACACGTTTTGTTATCACCATGCAACCCCCTGCATCTCTCACATGGTTGTACATTTATCACCCTTGTTCACAATAAACCACCTTCACGGTGGAATAGGGAATAATTAATTACATTTCTCTTCTAGCAGTATATCCTATTGTACCCAATAGTTAATATAAATGAGCAACAAACTACTGCGTATAATATCCCATGTAGTATGTAGAGGAGCAAAAACAAATTAATTGACTCGAGCCTTTCAAAAGCAGTCGTTCCTGGATGCTTTCTGCATTGGAGCATATCCGTTTCCTGGTTTGGCCCAAATAGGAAAAATGCTAAATTGCTCTTTAGATTCATGAAATATATTAAATTCAAAAAGGGCCCACGCTGTAGTGGTTCCTTGTATTACACATCCCTAGATTTCCTGTTTTTTTTAGCATGAAAGTTTCCTCTAGCCTAGGGTTATTTTTTTTTTCTAAAAATCCTATAGATGTTTTTTCTATGTAAACGTGCGCTATAAAGAAGAGAGAACCCAATACTGAACAGCCAATCTAAACTTAAAACCACAAGGGAGGAAATATTAATTGTTGTAGTTTAGCACCGGTCGCTGCGCTGATGAGCATGTGTACCAGTGTCTTTATCACGCACCATTGCGCTGTTCAATTGTAACCGCATGTCCAGGGGTATCAAAAACATCATGCACAAGACCAAAAAGACTAAGCAAAATCACATGACAACAAAAAAAATCCGTAATATTAAAAAACCCATAATAATGGCATAACCCCCAAAAAATGGATAAACTAACAGCTACTACATCCGATTATACAGTAGTGACATCAAGCAAGTCCAGAGGTAGCACCAAATCTCCTTAACATCCTTTGTGGACTTCAACCTAGCTCACCCCACAACACTACAAGAGTCTTTCAGGCAGTTCTTCCAAGTACTGTGACCGGGAAGTAATCGAAAATTACCTCCCCTTTACATATTACAGAGGGCAACACCAAGAATGTCATATCCCAGTGTTCCCAGCTAATACACAACTGATGGAGCCCATCACCCCTCAGTAACTACCCCAGAGAAGTTTTCAACACTGCTCTACAGTGCCCCAAAGGAACAAAGGATGCTTCAAGGGGGTAACAAGGTAAGAGGACGACACTCACCACTGCCTGGCTTGGAGGATGTCCACAGTTTGTCCTTAAGCACTATAGCACCTACCTCTAGCATCCATTTTGCCACTCAAGAGGTCAGTAGAAGGGATGTACCACGGATTCAAAAAGGAGTCAAGATCTAACGCAAAGAACAGGAAGAAACGCCAGATGATGGGGATACCATGCATGGCTGGGATTAAGTTATGAGAGACTGCAGCTCACCTCAGGAGCATACAAAGGTAGGAGCAGTAGTGAAATAATTATAATTTCAAAGTCTGGCACAGAAAGGCCTTCACCGTCCCAGTAACTAAAAGACGCAATACTCACTACACAACAAGGTGGCAAGCTAGCTAATTTCAGCTGAATAAGGTGATAGCCCGTATCAACCACACGACTCGCAGTGATGTACAGAGAGTGCCTCCCCACCATGTAAGTCTTGACTTACCAAATGCTGGTGAGCTTCTTTCATCACCTACTGCGGACCACTCTGGAGTATCGAGACATTCCATCTACCACAAATCTTGAGAACCAGATACTGCCAAACAAGTTTAAAGTTTATGCATTCCACAGTGACAAGAATAGAGAGTGGAAAGGCTCTTGAGTAGGGTGAAGTGTCGGAGTGTAACGGAGATCTGCCATGCTAAGCACTACCATTGAAGATCGGAAAGCTTAAGTTTTGAGAAGGCCTCAATTATAATTGTTTGACCAGCTTCTTTTTTTCCAGAACTTAGTACTCGTAGTGCCCAGTAGTGTTTTAGGAAACCGGTACAAGCTCCCAACCAAGCCTTATTTCTACGTATTCCTGTAGCAAAAGCTAAACAAGGTTCCCTTTAGTTCAGCTCTGGTCGAACAGACCAGGCTTATTGGAAGAGCAGTAACTTCCCGGAAACAGTACAAGGTACAACTATTACACTTAATTAACAACGTCCAGTCAAAGAATAACTTCTTAAAATAAAATGGGGTTTAGTACACGTGTAGAACAGTCAACACTAGAAAGAATGATAAAAAGCTGACATTTGGGCCATACAACTCCAGAAAAACAAATCTTTGATGACACTTGGATTTTCTACTGTTTCCAGACCACTGCCAAACCAAGACACATAGGAGGCTACTGGAATCTGTAAGCACAGGACAAACGTAGTACAGATGGCTTGTTGTTGTTCGGCATATCTTGGAGGACAGCCACTAAGGCTGCCAACTGGTTCTTAACAATGTAATATTGTGTGCACCGCCTAGGGAACATGAATGTGAATTTACCCAACCTTAACGGATGGTCCAAGAGCTGTGCAAATGGGAAACCCCATTAAGGATAACATGGAGGGGGAATTCCCATCTTATGCTACAGTGACTGTTTATGTCGTAGCGGAGTTTGGGAAACAGATCCATTTAGAACAGAAACAAGCATTGGTAAAAACCAATAGGTCTCACCTGTGCAAGATCTATTGGCTTTGTCAATCTTTACTTTAGCCATGTTGTGCAACTTTTGTACAAAAAGGTTAATATATTATATCATTATATAATATAAAATATAATCTAATATGACTGATAACTTTCGTATGGTATATAGTATGGTTTGGTCTGTCGTGTGCATGGTATGGCCCGTCATTGTATGATCTGGTCTGGCCTGTCTTGCATAGTATGGTATGTTTACCATGGATACGTTATGGTATGCCCCAGTAACTTGGCATTCAACAGATTTTTCATTACAGCGCAAGAGAATTTAATGGAACCTTTCATGCCTCCAGGTAGTCACTCTTAACAATGGACAGGTGTAGGAGCTGCTGGACCAAAAACATAAATCCTTCTCTAGTGAGATCACAAACGTGGAGTCCACTGGACGAAAACAGGCAGACAAAAGTAAGTGAGCCGATAAGCCACATTCCAGCCATGTGAATAGGTTTGTAAAAGCCATGTAGTCTTATATTGACAAGAAAGGAGAGCTGTTAAAACATTTTTTTAAAAGACATATGAAACGCATAAGTACACGCCAACAACCCTATTGTTAGCTTGATATTGCCTGCTGTACCACATATAGCAATATGAGCGCTTGAGTTGAACAATAAGGAGTAGTTTCTGTCCTGTAACTCCAGTACTGTAGTAGGGGTATCTCGGTTATAGTCATAATCTAGTGAATAGTCCCGCCCATGTGCGTGGACCCCGGAGCAATCAAAAATAATCTCTTAAGGTGTTGAAAAATGCAGAACTGCACAGACACTTAAGGGAGAATTAAAGACAGATAATGCAGCCTATATAAACAGGCTACACTGTCCAGTACTTCAACTAGAAATTCCACCAAAAATCCACAAACCGCAAAGTCTGTCCAGATTTCCCTTGCTTCAGCAGCAAAAACCCTCTGGAATGATAGAGAGGAAGACATGGACAGACAAGCCCCATAGGCTGCCATTATGTGGCTCAAAACAGGATACTGTGCCTTTAAGAGAACTTTCCAAAACTTCACAGTATCCCAGAATGCACTGCAGGTCCCTTTTACTTTCAGTTCTTTTTGAAGGCGTAACACGCCAGACCTGTAGCATTCCTTACATGAATATCTCTCTCCACCTGGGAGGAGGGCGGGCGCTTATGACTATAACAGAGATTCCCCTACTACAGAACTGGAGTTACAGGACAGAAACTACTCCTTCTGTAGTAGGGGATCTCTGTGTATAGTCATAATCTAGTGAATAGAATGGCAAGCCCATACCCACACCAAAGCGGCGGTGGAGAAACGAGAAATAACACCACTATTGTGCGAACAGATTTGGCAGCAAAGCCTGCCCAAGCGGAGCGTCTGCCCTGGCATCAGTGTCCAGGCAGTAATGCTTAGCAAAGGTATGGACCGACTTCAAAGTGGCTGCCCTGCAGATTTCTGCAATCGGAACATTACGGAGCAAAGCCGTCGTGGCAGCTTTGCCCCAGGTGGAATGAGCCTTAGGTTTACCCCCTAAGGTCTTATTAGCCTTTTGGTAACACAGTTGTATGCAGGACACAATCCACCTAGAGATGGACTGTTTAGAGGTAGCAAGACCCGTCCTGACTGATCCATAATTGAAAAACAATTGGTCTGATCTACGAATATCCTTGGTCTTATCCAGATAAAATTTCAACACCCTCCTAACATCCAGGGAATGCAGCGACCTTTCCGCTGGAGAGGAAGGATTCTGAAAAAACGTAGGCAAAGTTATGGTCTGGTTGACATGAAAATCAGAAATAACCTTGGGAAGAAATTTAGTGTGACTACGCATAACAACCTTAGCAGCATGAAATACAGTACAAGGTTCTTGGCAACACAACGCCTGAATTTCACTCACCCTGCGGGCCGATGTGATGGCCACGAGGAACGCCGCCTTCCAGGACAGGTGCTGCAACGAAGCGTTATGAATAGGTTCAAAAGGCTCCTTCATCAATCTGGACAGCACCACATTTAATTCCCATGAAGGCGAAGGAAGACGCACAGGAGGGAACACTTTCTTCAAGCCTTCCAAAAAATCTTTGATCACATGGATCTGAAAGAAGGAAGTCTGTGAAGGGCATTTCCTGTAGGCAGTCAGCGCAACAAGATGAACCTTAATGGAATGGACATTAAGGCCAGATTGCGCCAGATGCAGAAGATATGGAATGATGACATCTTCCTTACACGTCGTCGGGTCATAATTTTTGGACCTCTTCCACTTGTAAGCATAGGAAGTCCGAGTGGAAGGTCGCTTAGCCTCCTTCAGTATGACCATGCAATCTTCAGGTAGATTCGAATGGCCATATTGCACTCTCTCAGGAGCCATGCCGCCAAACTCAAAGACGAGAGATTGGGGTGCAACATCTGCCCCCCGAACTTCGTGAGAAGGTCCGGCCTGCACGGCAGCCGTATGTGAGGAAGGAGAGACCGGTGAAGCAGGTCCGTGAACCACCACTGCCTGGGCCATTCCGGGGCAATCAGGATCATCCGCGCCCTGGACTGGGGAAGCTTGATGAGCACCGCCGGAATCAGGGGAATGGGTGGAAAAGCGTACAGATAGCTGTTCGACCAGTTGATCCATAGTGCATTCCCCAGCGTCCCCTGCTGGTAGTACCTGGAGGCGAAGTCTCGGCATTTGCTGTTTTCGGCGGTGGCGAACAGATCTATGTCTGGTGTCCCCCACCTTGCGAAGACTTCTCCTAGTACTTCGTTGTTTATGACCCATTCGTGGTTTTCCTGAATCAGTCTGCTCAGTGCGTCGGCATGAACATTCTGCACACCTGGTAGACGGGTAGCCGTTATTGTCAGTCCTCTGGCCAGAAGCCACGGCCAGATCGCCTGCGCCTCCTGCGACAGAGTGCGTGATCTCGAGCCCCCCTGCTTGTTGAGGTAATACATCGTGGTCGTATTGTCCGTCTATACAAGCAGAGAGTTGGTTTGAAAGGACGGATGAAAGGCCTTCAGTGCCAAAAGAACAGGTCTGAGTTCCAGGAAGTTGATGTGGAACGTGGACTCCGACGGAGACCAAGGCCCTTGAATCTGTAAGTCTCCGGAGTGCGCTCCCCAGCCGTGGAGAGACGCATCTGTCATGATCGCCTGTGCGGGAATGTCCTTGTGGAAGGGAACCCCTCTGAGGAGATTCTCCGCTGAACACCACCACTTCAGAGACTGAAGAGCATGCAGAGACAGTCATGTCTTGTCGTCCCAAGACCCTTTCCTCTGATCCCACTGATCCTCCAAGCACTCCTGCAACGGTCTCATGTGCAGTCGTGCGTGTGGCGTTAGGAAGATGCAAGAGGCCATCGATCCAAGTAGAGAAGACACCGTCCTCACGGTTGTAGATGGAGTGGTCATAAGAGCCTGAGCCTTCCGAAGGAGCGAAAATCGCTGCTCCTCCGAAGGAGACACGCTTGCTGACAGCGTCTTGATGGTGGCTCTAAAGTACTGAATGTACTGGACCGGAGTCGGGACAGACTTGGACATGTTGATGTGCAACCCCAGCTTGTTCAAGAGAACGCACATCTTCTGGAAGTGTGCTTGAGCTTCAGAGAAGGAGGAGCCCTTGATCAACCAATCGTCCAGGTACGGGTAGACAAACACCTTGTTCTTCCTTAGGTGTGCTGCTACCACTGCCATGCACTTCGAGAATGTTCTGGGCGCAGACTTCAGTCCGAATGGCAGTACTGTGTACTGATAATGATTGGCGCCGACTTGGAATCACAGAAACTTCCTGTGTTTGTGTGCAATGGGCACATGGAAGTACGCATCTTGTAGGTCTATAGCACATAGCCAGTCTCCCTGTTGCAACTGAGGATAAATCTGATGCAACGACAGCATGCAAAACTTCTCTGCAAATCCACTTGTTTGCCTGTCGCAAATCCAGAATGGGCCTGAACTCATTCTTGTCCTTTTTGCAAACCAGGAAGAACCAGGAGTACAGACCTCTTCCTCTTTGAGACAGAGGTACGTCTTCTATCGCCCTTTTCCTTAACAGGATATCGGCCTCTGCCTGGAGCTCGCGCAGCTGAAACTGCGAGCTGACCGGAGGAATTGATGGAGGCGGGCTGGTGAACCGAAGACTGTATCCATTGCCAACAATATTCAGCACCCACTTGTCCCGAGTAATTTTTCTCCACTCTGCCAGAAAAAATTGAACGCTTCCCCCCACCGGAGCGGGTAACGGATGTGGGGGAAGTAACCGCTCAGGGTTGAGACCCAGCCGGGCCCTTGTTCGCTGTAGAGGACTGCTGGCCCCCTCTACCCTTCTGGCGCTTTTGGAAGGGTCTCCGGAACTGCTGCTGTTGTTGCTGCTGCTGTCCCGAAGTTTGTCCTCGCCCTCTGTCCTGTGCACCGAACCATCTCTGGAACGGGCGGTAGGCCTTCTTTTCTTTGGGCTACTCCAAGCCCACCGCCGTCAGGGTCTCTGCCTCCGCCTTCATGCGAGCCATCTCATCGTCAGCATGCTTGCTGAACAGGGTTTCCCCAGAGAAGGGCAGATTGGCCACCCGCTGCTGGGCCTCCGGCATGAGTGATGTGAGCCTGAGCCAAGCATGGCGCCGCTGGTTGATCCCATGAGAGTACCCATGGGCAGCCAAAAGAAAGACATCCGCAGCCGCGCTGATGACCTGGTTCGAAACCAGCATCCCCTCCTTGAGGATCTCCTGGAAGTCCTCCCTCTTATCTCATGGCAGGAGTTCCGTGAACTCTTGAAGGGATTCCCACAGGGCACGGTCATACCACCTTAGCAAAGCTGCATCGCTGGAGGCCTTCATGGCCGTGGATGCCGCCCCACAAGCCTTCCTGCCTGCTGAGTCAATCCATCGACTCTCCTTATCAGGCAGTACGGTCCAAGACTGGGAGGTAAAATGTAGCTTCCTGGCCGCTGTCACTATAACAGAGTCCGGAACCGGGTCTATCCGTAGAAAAGCTGGGTCCAAATCCCAGGCCCTGTACTTCTTCAGAAGTCAGGAGGGAGTGGCCTTCACCACTGCTGGCGTGAGGAACAGCTCCTTCGCGGGCTCTACCAACCCAGGTACTAGCGGTAGCAAAGGGCGAGACAAATGCTTCGTGTGAAGCGTCTCAAATATCACGGACCTCGTGGGTGTTGGAGCCGTCACCGTGATTCCCAATTTCGCTGCCCCCCTCAGGAGAACATCCTGGAACGTGCGGATGTCGTCCACCGGAGACACCCTTGTCCCCGGGGATTCAGACAAGGTCGGTGAATAGGTCCTGGAGGAGTCCGTGCGGGACCTCGATCCGCACCTCCTATGGCGCCGTCTTGACCTGGTGGAGGATCTATGCAGACTCTTCAATCTCCCCCTCCGTCCGGAGCGTGATCGTAACCTCCTTGGCTGTGCTCGATCCGCCGGTTCCACAGGGGCGGGCGACTTTGGTTTGGCCGGGGCCTTCTGCTGAGGGGTCCCCTTGGGAGGAGTCGGATATCAGGGCAGTGAGACCGACCTCGGAGGGATCGGAGGCAGCTTGTCTGCTGGCAGCTGAGGTTGAGGTAGAGATTGAGAATGC
This sequence comes from Lissotriton vulgaris, assembly GCF_964263255.1. NCBI lineage: Eukaryota > Metazoa > Chordata > Amphibia > Caudata > Salamandridae > Lissotriton > Lissotriton vulgaris. The sequence continues at coordinate 277,409,160 of NC_141697.1, forward strand.
GGTGGAAGGGGTGGTAGCGGAGGAGGAGTAGGGGCCCGCGGAGGGAGCCCCCTCGGTAATGGAGGCGGGGGCGTAACCGGCTTCTGCGGCGGCGTATACACCATGGAGTACACCGAACCCGGTGATCCACCTTGCTTTCCAGCCTGGGACGTTGGCGAACCTCCCATAGGTATCTGGCGCATGCTAGAGTGACTCCTGGCACCAGACCTCCTTCCACGTCTCTTCGGTGTCGAAGAACGGCGGCCGGATGGCGAGCGTCGGTGCCTCGACGGCGGCCTCCTTCGCCTCGACGGCTATCTTCTCTTCGACGTCGAGGATCCCCTTGACGACGACCTTCTCCTTTTCGCCAACAGCGAACGGCGGTGTCGACTCGACGGCGAGCACAGACGCCGGTCCTCTCGACAAAGACTCCGACGAGGACGACAAAATCATCACAGGAGACCTCTACGGCAGTCTGTTCAGTTCCCTCGACGTCGAGCGTCGACGTCGCTTCGACCCAGAGCCCTGGGGAGACGGGGAACAGACTGCAGTCATCCCTCTCGACGCCGTAGTCGGTGCAAATCGACCCAGACGGAGAATGGGGACACTTGCTGGTCTTCCTGCCCCTGGGGAGCCCCCCCAGAGGCCCCAGCACGGGCAGAGAAAGCCCCTCCAGACCCACCTTGCCCCTTCAGCCTTCTTTCCTCAAGGCCCTGAAGCCTGATCTTCTTTCCATCCTTCAGGGTCCTGCCAGAGAAGCCCTGACAAATGACACACTCCTCTGGGACATGGGAAGAGGGAAGGCAGAGGATACACACCTCATGAGGATCCGATTTGGCCTTCTTCCTGGAGCACTCTGGACATTTGTCAAATAATGCAGGCATATTGACAATCAAAGAGTGCACCAAAGGATTAACAGGAAGAAAGGCACCAAAGTACTTTAGAAAAGCACTCAAGTGAAAAATCACCAATAAACCCTTGAAAAGGGAGAGCTCAATGCTCCAGGGTCCTGCTTGCAGGAGCCGGAAAAAAGAACTGAAAGTAAAAGGGACCTGCAGTGCATTCTGGGATACTGTGAAGTTCTGGAAAGTTCTCTTAAAGGCACAGTATCCTGTTTTGAGCCACATAATGGCAGCCTATGGGGCTTCTCTGTCCATGTCTTCCTCTCTATCATTCCAGAGGTTTTTTGCTGCTGAAGCAAGGGAAATCTAGACAGACTTTGCTGTTAGTGGATTTGTGGTGGAATTTCTAGTTGAAGTACTGGACAGTGTAGCCTGTTTATATAGGCTGCATTGTCGGTCTTTAATTCTCTCTTAAGTGTCTGTGCAGTTCTGCATTTTTCGACACCTTAAGAGATTATTTTTGATTGCTCCGGGGTCCACGCACATGGGCGGGACTATTCACTAGATTATGACTATACACAGAGATCCCCTACTACAGAACAGTTATCTTGCAGAATTGTCTTGCCTCCTGTCACAAGCTAACTTTCCCTGATCGATTGTAGACAAAAGAGCAACACCGACAATGGTCGAAATTATGTTTGGAAACAGCCCCACGTTTGGTTCAGCTAGCTGTTCAAAAGACAGTGCATCAAGAAACTGTCACTGCAAGCGTTAATCATCGAATAGTCTAAATCTCATGAGCAAGTAACTGCACACCTTTCATTCTGAAGATTATTTCAATCAACCACAGGGCACCCTTACAACATGCTGCGTGTGCGAAGGCAAGAGCATGCACACACCTAGGGCTTAACACTAGGGCGGAGCGAGAGTCTAAGTAGGACCTGTGCTGGTGTGTTGTGTGAAAGCCAACAAAAAGGGGGTGGGCACCTTGTATCAGTCTTAAAAGCGTGAGAGTTCAATATCTTTTGAAGGAACTCGCTCGGTCTGGAGCTAACTGGCCCCATCACAACCCTGGGCAACAGGCAAATAACTCCATCTACTTGCATGTGAACAATTTGTTTCTCAAGTATTTTACACGGAATAAGGGCACCCAGTCCGCAGGTGTCAAAGGGTGCATGGAATGAGACGAAGAAGGAGGTTTGTGTGATAGATATTTGTAAGTGCTAGGGAAGGTCGAAACAAGAGGGGTAGTGGGACCAGTAGACTAGGTCTTATCTTTTGTTTAGAGCATTCGGGACAGATCTGCTCCTTCTGCTAGCTCTTAACCCATTGTGAAACAAAGATCTGGATGTCTTGCAGCAGACGGAGAATAAAATAACAAACAGAGTTAAACAAGTGCCACCGACAGATTCAAATAAATAACCAGATCTTAAGAAATAAGTTTAACATGGGAGGTTTCGCTTTGCGAAATGCGATTCTGAACAATATAGTTATACTTTGACAGTCAAAGACCGACCCACACTTTGACCAGAAAGGAATTTCACAAGTAGACTACCAAGCCTCGTTTATAAGCAAGCGTAGTCCCACTACTCTGGCCAAATGACCTTCCACTAGGGCTTTATTTGTTCCAGAAGTTGCAGATGTTGATCACTGGTTGGTACACATTTTTTTGTGACATGTACTTATTTTTCATCACTAGTCTTTGACCCGGAACAAATGAGAAAAAGGCGAAAGAGTCCACAGCCCATCTCCTCTATAGCTATCAGGTAGCTCCACCGGGTTTCAGTCAAGCGGCAAGGTCTCAGTGAGAAAACAATTAGAGAGAAAAGAGGAGAGATAAATGGAGCGTAAAGGAGAAAGTGGGTAGAGTAAAGGGTAGGAGGGACAGTACAACAAAGACGAAGTAAGGTCTGCCCAATGTCCGTCTGGGTAGGTGACGGCCGGGGGATGGAGGATGGAGGGAGGGGGGGGGGGGGGGTTGGTGTCCACAGCTCATCTCCTCTATAGCTATCAAGTAGCTCCACCGGGCATCAGCCAAAAAGCTAGGTCTCCACAGTCAGAAGTAGGTTCACAGATTTGATATCCTGTCGGGTAGGACGGATGGGAGATGTGTTCAGAGGTCTGTTCTGAGTCTGGTTTTTTCTCAGAGGAGTAGCACGATGTGGTAGGGAACAGTGTGGCCGCCATCTTGGGGTCAGGCAAGGAATTAACAGGTAGTAACAGGGAGGGCTTAAAAATTTGCTTTCCACAAAATCATGGTGGCCCTCATGCCTCTCATTACAGACCTGACCTTGGGGAGCATTTATAGAAAACCAAAAGTATGTAGGATCAGCTCAGCGAGTGAAATACGGACTCGCTCGAAATATGTAAATTAGATGGGAGCCATCGCCATTTCAAGATCGGCAATTATGGAGAGGCAACATCCACACTGGCGTACACTGACACAAGCAATATCAAAAATCGGAATTGGGCTGGAGATATGGCAATAATGGGAACTTTTAAGGCATATTCGGATTTGCCGTGCATAGATTGCAGGTAGGTGTGGATTTACTTTCCCCCCGTCAGGTCGACCATCAGGGCCTCTACAGTGCTCCTGGTGCCCTCAGGTCTGCTGGTCTCAACTCCGTCGCCTGAGACACCAGTGGGGGCCCAGAGCTCCGATGCTGGTCAGCAGCGCAGCGGAGAAGGCACAAAGGCCGGCCGGTCATCTCTATTGCAGGCAGGGACAGGCTTGCAATCTTCTGTCTAGGTACGCATCCAGGGCCTCTATTAAAGGCAGCAGAGGCGGCATTGCTGCTCCTACTCCCTGGGCCATCCGGAGGGCTTCTCAGTTCCTGGTGTTACCGGGATCCTCAACTTCGCCTCCCGGGGAGCCGGAGGTGCGCAGTCCATCACCGGTGCAGCGGTGGAATGCCCAGGGGCCGGCCAGGCTCAGCTACTGCAGGCAGTGGCAAGTCTAATATCTCCTACCTTCGGAGCGTGTTCAGGGCTCCTCACCAGCACCCGATGTTCTCCTGGTTCATTGCCCGGTCTCTGCTCACCGGGGCGCCGGGGAGAGCCCCGAAGGTCCGCAGGTCAGAGCCCCAAAGGTCCGCAGGTCAGAGCCCCAAAGGTCCGCAGGTCAGAGCCCCAAAGGTCCGCAGGTCAGAGCCCCAAAGGTCCGCAGGTCAGAGCCCCAAAGGTCCGCAGGTCAGAGCCCCAAAGGTCCGCAGGTCAGAGCCCCAAAGGTCCGCAGGTCAGAGCCCCAAAGGTCCGCAGGTCAGAGCCCCAAAGGTCCGCAGGTCAGAGCCCCAAAGGTCCGCAGGTCAGAGCCCCAAAGGTCCGCAGGTCAGAGCCCCAAAGGTCCGCAGGTCAGAGCCCCAAAGGTCCGCAGGTCAGAGCCCCAAAGGTCCGCAGGTCAGAGCCCCAAAGGTCCGCAGGTCAGAGCCCCAAAGGTCCGCAGGTCAGAGCCCCAAAGGTCCGCAGGTCAGAGCCCCGAAGGTCCGCAGGTCAGAGCCCCGAAGGTCCGCAGGTCAGAGCCCCGAAGGTCCGCAGGTCAGAGCCCCGAAGGTCCGCAGGTCAGAGCCCCGAAGGTCCGCAGGTCAGAGCCCCGAAGGTCCGCAGGTCAGAGCCCCGAAGGTCCGCAGGTCAGAGCCCCGAAGGTCCGCAGGTCAGAGCCCCGAAGGTCCGCAGGTCAGAGCCCCGAAGGTCCGCAGGTCAGAGCCCCGAAGGTCCGCAGGTCAGAGCCCCGAAGGTCCGCAGGTCAGAGCCCCGAAGGTCCGCAGGTCAGAGCCCCGAAGGTCCGCAGGTCAGAGCCCCGAAGGTCCGCAGGTCAGAGCCCCGAAGGTCCGCAGGTCAGAGCCCCGAAGGTCCGCAGGTCAGAGCCCCGAAGGTCCGCAGGTCAGAGCCCCGAAGGTCCGCAGGTCAGAGCCCCGAAGGTCCGCAGGTCAGAGCCCCGAAGGTCCGCAGGTCAGAGCCCCGAAGGTCCGCAGGTCAGAGCCCCGAAGGTCCGCAGGTCAGAGCCCCGAAGGTCCGCAGGTCAGAGCCCCGAAGGTCCGCAGGTCAGAGCCCCGAAGGTCCGCAGGTCAGAGCCCCGAAGGTCCGCAGGTCAGAGCCCCGAAGGTCCGCAGGTCAGAGCCCCGAAGGTCCGCAGGTCAGAGCCCCGAAGGTCCGCAGGTCAGAGCCCCGAAGGTCCGCAGGTCAGAGCCCCGAAGGTCCGCAGGTCAGAGCCCCGAAGGTCCGCAGGTCAGAGCCCCGAAGGTCCGCAGGTCAGAGCCCCGAAGGTCCGCAGGTCAGAGCCCCGAAGGTCCGCAGGTCAGAGCCCCGAAGGTCCGCAGGTCAGAGCCCCGAAGGTCCGCAGGTCAGAGCCCCGAAGGTCCGCAGGTCAGAGCCCCGAAGGTCCGCAGGTCAGAGCCCCGAAGGTCCGCAGGTCAGAGCCCCGAAGGTCCGCAGGTCAGAGCCCCGAAGGTCCGCAGGTCAGAGCCCCGAAGGTCCGCAGGTCAGAGCCCCGAAGGTCCGCAGGTCAGAGCCCCGAAGGTCCGCAGGTCAGAGCCCCGAAGGTCCGCAGGTCAGAGCCCCGAAGGTCCGCAGGTCAGAGCCCCGAAGGTCCGCAGGTCAGAGCCCCGAAGGTCCGCAGGTCAGAGCCCCGAAGGTCCGCAGGTCAGAGCCCCGAAGGTCCGCAGGTCAGAGCCCCGAAGGTCCGCAGGTCAGAGCCCCGAAGGTCCGCAGGTCAGAGCCCCGAAGGTCCGCAGGTCAGAGCCCCGAAGGTCCGCAGGTCAGAGCCCCGAAGGTCCGCAGGTCAGAGCCCCGAAGGTCCGCAGGTCAGAGCCCCGAAGGTCCGCAGGTCAGAGCCCCGAAGGTCCGCAGGTCAGAGCCCCGAAGGTCCGCAGGTCAGAGCCCCGAAGGTCCGCAGGTCAGAGCCCCGAAGGTCCGCAGGTCAGAGCCCCGAAGGTCCGCAGGTCAGAGCCCCGAAGGTCCGCAGGTCAGAGCCCCGAAGGTCCGCAGGTCAGAGCCCCGAAGGTCCGCAGGTCAGAGCCCCGAAGGTCCGCAGGTCAGAGCCCCGAAGGTCCGCAGGTCAGAGCCCCGAAGGTCCGCAGGTCAGAGCCCCGAAGGTCCGCAGGTCAGAGCCCCGAAGGTCCGCAGGTCAGAGCCCCGAAGGTCCGCAGGTCAGAGCCCCGAAGGTCCGCAGGTCAGAGCCCCGAAGGTCCGCAGGTCAGAGCCCCGAAGGTCCGCAGGTCAGAGCCCCGAAGGTCCGCAGGTCAGAGCCCCGAAGGTCCGCAGGTCAGAGCCCCGAAGGTCCGCAGGTCAGAGTCCCGAAGGTCCGCAGGTCAGAGTCCCGAAGGTCCGCAGGTCAGGGTCCCGAAGGTCCGCAGGTCAGGGTCCCGAAGGTCCGCAGGTCAGGGTCCCGAAGGTCCGCAGGTCAGGGTCCCGAAGGTCCGCAGGTCAGAGTCCCGAAGGTCCGCAGGTCAGAGTCCCGAAGGTCCGCAGGTCAGAGTCCCGAAGGTCCGCAGGTCAGAGTCCCGAAGGTCCGCAGGTCAGAGTCCCGAAGGTCCGCAGGTCAGAGTCCCGAAGGTCCGCAGGTCAGAGTCCCGAAGGTCCGCAGGTCAGAGTCCCGAAGGTCCGCAGGTCAGAGTCCCGAAGGTCCGCAGGTCAGAGTCCCGAAGGTCCGCAGGTCAGAGTCCCGAAGGTCCGCAGGTCAGAGTCCCGAAGGTCCGCAGGTCAGAGTCCCGAAGGTCCGCAGGTCAGAGTCCCGAAGGTCCGCAGGTCAGAGTCCCGAAGGTCCGCAGGTCAGAGTCCCGAAGGTCCGCAGGTCAGAGTCCCGAAGGTCCGCAGGTCAGAGTCCCGAAGGTCCGCAGGTCAGAGTCCCGAAGGTCCGCAGGTCAGAGTCCCGAAGGTCCGCAGGTCAGAGTCCCGAAGGTCCGCAGGTCAGAGTCCCGAAGGTCCGCAGGTCAGAGTCCCGAAGGTCCGCAGGTCAGAGTCCCGAAGGTCCGCAGGTCAGAGTCCCGAAGGTCCGCAGGTCAGAGTCCCGAAGGTCCGCAGGTCAGAGTCCCGAAGGTCCGCAGGTCAGAGTCCCGAAGGTCCGCAGGTCAGAGTCCCGAAGGTCCGCAGGTCAGAGTCCCGAAGGTCCGCAGGTCAGAGTCCCGAAGGTCCGCAGGTCAGAGTCCCGAAGGTCCGCAGGTCAGAGTCCCGAAGGTCCGCAGGTCAGAGTCCCGAAGGTCCGCAGGTCAGAGTCCCGAAGGTCCGCAGGTCAGAGTCCCGAAGGTCCGCAGGTCAGAGTCCCGAAGGTCCGCAGGTCAGAGTCCCGAAGGTCCGCAGGTCAGAGTCCCGAAGGTCCGCAGGTCAGAGTCCCGAAGGTCCGCAGGTCAGAGTCCCGAAGGTCCGCAGGTCAGAGTCCCGAAGGTCCGCAGGTCAGAGTCCCGAAGGTCCGCAGGTCAGAGCCCCGAAGGTCCGCAGGTCAGAGCCCCGAAGGTCCGCAGGTCAGAGCCCCGAAGGTCCGCAGGTCAGAGCCCCGAAGGTCCGCAGGTCAGAGCCCCGAAGGTCCGCAGGTCAGAGCCCCGAAGGTCGGCAGGTCAGAGCCCCGAAGGTCGGCAGGTCAGAGCCCCGAAGGTCGGCAGGTCAGAGCTCCGAAGGTCGGCAGGTCAGAGCTCCGAAGGTCGGCAGGTCAGAGCTCCGAAGGTCGGCAGGTCAGAGCTCCGAAGGTCGGCAGGTCAGAGCTCCGAAGGTCGGCAGGTCAGAGCTCCGAAGGTCGGCAGGTCAGAGCTCCGAAGGTCGGCAGGTCAGAGCTCCGAAGGTCGGCAGGTCAGAGCTCCGAAGGTCGGCAGGTCAGAGCTCCGAAGGTCGGCAGGTCAGAGCTCCGAAGGTCGGCAGGTCAGAGCTCCGAAGGTCCGCAGGTCAGAGCTCCGAAGGTCCGCAGGTCAGAGCTCCGAAGGTCCGCAGGTCAGAGCTCCGAAGGTCGGCAGGTCAGAGCTCCGAAGGTCCGCAGGTCAGAGCTCCGAAGGTCCGCAGGTCAGAGCTCCGAAGGTCCGCAGGTCATTGCGTGCATGAATGTACTTCAGACGGTGATCAGTATGCCATTGTCATGTGCCCCCGACCTCCCTTCTTTCCGGATTGCTGGGAATGTCACTGCACCCCACAAAGTTTGATGCGCTCCCTCGAGCCGCCGTGATGAGCCCTGTCCAGCTCAACTCACTGGTTTGATCATTTAGGTGGTGATCCCAGATCATCAGGCCAGGCGGCTAGCGAGTCATAATTTTACCAAACGCAAGTATTTCTTTTTTGGAATTATTTACTTCATCAGTCTGATTTGAACAGTGACTACCACAGCAGCAGAAGGCTGACATTCCCTAGGTTTACCAGAGTGATAATGAACGTAATTCTGCATGGCCACTGGTTATTGGCAGCAAGGTTTCTGGGCCCAGTAATGCTGCAAGGCCTCGGGCAACAGGATTACTTTGTTCTGCTTCGGCCTAGGTGATCAGACAAGAGGAATCCCTGTTGCAGCACTGATCAGGAACACAGACAGCATTATGCCTTGGTCAAATACAGGGATATTTAAGGTAGGATTCCATGGTCCTACCCTGGCAGAGGCGCACAGACAGACTCTTTTGACCTTCACAGTACTAGGGGGCATGGACATTACAATATCTAGCCCCCATGTCATCCCAAGGACATTACCAGCACTAAAGGCCCGGACAGGAAGATTTTGTTGTCTCATTGTCTTAAGGGCTCAGACTGCCCGATTTCTTGGTACCTCACTAATACTATGAATGAGATGTCTTGGCAATGCACTAATGCTGATCTAAACTGATTCTATGGCAGCCCAGGAGCTAGAGTGTGATAAGATTTTTGCTTTCGTTTTAATCTAGCAGGTCTGTCACCAAACATAAAAACTTTTGTAGCAGAGATTACCTTCTGTTCTTCTCTTTCGGTGGCATTATGACACACCTCAATCTTCCATGCTCTCATGAAGTCCCTTAGGTAGCCAAAGAGTGTCAGGATGCCGTAGCCCATGTATGTGAGCACAGCCACCAGCATCGGTGTCTCTTCATAGTTTTCCACGAATGGTCTCTTGTACATCCGGACTTTTTCTGGAACATGATGGACCTAAAGGAGAGAAGAAAAAAACAAGAATGAGGCATGACCCGTGAGGAGATAAGGGGTTGAGTGGCTCTTGATGCCTACTACAGAACGGACACTTAATAAAGACACTTTGTTAGACAGACTAGCTAAGATTTCGTTCTTCATCATGTGAACATACTAGGGTTATGTCACCATTATAAATAATGAACAACTAGGCAAAAACAGTACTTTTTGGGATCATGGCAGGTACCTTGCTAATCACTCGAAATTACCATTTGCCCATATGAGCTATAGGATTTAAATTACTTAACCGATTCCAAAGTTATAGAATTCTAAAAATACATTAAAATCCATATGAGAAAGGAATGAAGCCCATCGTACTATGGCACATTTTTTTCCTTCAGAACAGCAGAGGGAAGCATCAAACGAGGATAAACAAACTATTCTCCTTCTCTGTCTAACAATAATCAGCCTTTGAAGCCTGCACCAATTCTGTAATACCGGACAACAATTTAAATTTAATTCATATAAGATGTAGTCAGCTGCTCACATACTCCCTGGCGTCAAACGCAATAGTGGTTAATGTTGCCGAGGCCACACCTTTGAACTGTTTCAACACTGTCCAGATTCTTCTCCAGGGACCATCAACTTGTGCAACAGAATATGTACTAAACAGATTTTTCAAACCAGATCAAAACGGTCTCTGGCTAAAGAGAGAGGATACTTACAATTTCACGTACACGTTGGCGGAAAAAACCTTAACTGTTTAATCATTTTTGGGAATGGCCAAACACTTATAATGTTGGGGCAGGGCACTGAATGAGAAGGATATAGACCTCTGCTAAGAGGTGACCGGCAAATACAATATTGAGGCATTTCTGCCTTTTTTAATGGTAAATTTGTTTGCTGAAGCGGTAAGCCGCGCCCACACCACACATGTGAGACAATAAACCTGAAGTGAGCAGGTGTGAAAGGACTTCGATATATTAGTTACGTGGTGGATTGTCGAGCATGGAGCAGGACTACGTTCCTTGGTATGCAATGGAGGAGACATTAATTGATAAGTGCACGCTTTTCAATGTCAAGGATAAATGGGACATCCTCAGCTGGAGAGTTAATATGGGCTCCAAACTTGGTGTCTCAAAACCCTTTAAAATGAAAGAATCTGGTAAGAAAAAGTCACCACATGAACATCTGAAGCAGCAAGTTCTTTTTAAGGAAACCTCAAGAATGCGCTGTCTCAATGCTGCCACCATAAAAGAAGTGTACACTCCAGTCAATAACCCTAGTATTTCACATGTAGCTTTATAGACTTGCCACTGAAAACCCTGAAATCTTGCCTGGTTTTATGCCTGAAACATATTTCTCCAAGTTCCAATTTCCTATTGGAGAACATAATGAGGCTACATCTTTTCATTGCAATGGCCATTCCTTTAGTTAAGTTTTGAAAATTATATTTTCATCATTTACTCCTAGACACAAGAATGTTATGTTATAGACACAAGAATGTCATGTTACTGACACAGCTCTATTTCTGAAGTGTTTCTGCTTTACATATACTGCATCGCTTTTTACAGTTTATGTCCAATATATAATGTGGAACTTGATTCACTTCATTACAGTTGTTTTAGAGGCGCTTTTGGAGTAAGTTAATATTAGGGACAATTAAAATTAATATGCGGTAGAATCATTACGATCTCATATTTAACATATCAATATCTGATAAACTTACTCAATAGAATATAGTACAGTGTATTCTGCCAAACATGTATGTAGTTATACAGAAATGTAGGTGCATTTATTGCTAAGAATAAACATTCAGATGCTGCACCATCGTCCAAGAATGGTAAAACAATGGTAAGGACATCTGAATGTTGTAATATTTTTCAATATATTTAAACTATTTGCAAAGGCCTGTACATTTAGTCGCTTTCTTACAAGTGAGATGAACCTAGTTTAACACCAATAATGTAAAGATCCTTGATTAGTCAGTGTGGACTATCAAACTGTCAGCTACATCCAATGCTCTAAAGCTTTGCATACAAAGAATAATGCGCGAGGCTGTGCCAGATAACAGTTTTCCCAAGGGTCAGTCTACAAGCTTTGCAACAGTACTGCTCTGTGCTCTGCTACATTCAACTCTGTCCTTCAGTTTAAAGAATGCAGAGTTTGCAATGAAGCATAGGACACACACTGCATTAAGGATTTTAGCCGCAAGGAAACAAGCATGCTTCTGTAGCATTTACAAATGTAGCACAAAACAAACAATAGCAAAGTCAACAGCCTAGGCACATTGTGGAGTCCCAAATAAATTATTTAAAAAGCCTGCTGCAGTGAAAGAAAGAAATAAATATTGTTTTATGTAGATAATGCAAACATTTATGGGATAAATAATTTAAAAAGTGTTGATCAAGTGCACTTTTGAGTTGGAGCTGAAAGGTGAAATTATTAACCAAATAGACAATAGCGTGAGGTGAGAAAAATACTCAACTGGGTACAGCCAAAGCCTACTTTATGTACAAAGAATTGGGTCTGGTGTGCAACCTACTGCATACTAAGTCATTACTAAAAGAGAAAAAAAACAGGTACGTTTGTTTTAAGTCTACCATGGTGAAGTACAAGAGCGGCCATTCATTTGAGTTCAGAGCTATACAAGGCTGGTTTACCTAAAAGGGGAAAAGATGTGAGTGAGGTAATTACTCCAGTGCAGAAATATTTGAATCTCAAAATCCAAATCAATCTTTACGGTTTCAATGCCAATAAAGTAAGTGGCAATAGGCATAGCGAACCTCCTTATTCACAATAAGGAATCAAGGACTACATAAACACGTTTTCGACCTGATGCCAAGGCATATTGTAACTAGGACCAATTGATATTCTACAAACAACTATTAGGCCTAATGAGGCACACCACGTCTACCCGCAGTCCTCCATACTAAGTACTACATAGGCCACATTCATATTTAACCCTTCGACGACAGGTACAGGTGGAAAATAGTGCTCACAAAAGCAGACCTCCCAAGTAGCCCCGTTCCATGCATGTGTCGTCGTGCACTCCAGGTTATTTTTTCGTTTGCATTCTGAGAGGTGTAGTCTTCTTGCTCCCATTATAAGACCTGGACTAACATTGGCGCCGACTTAACTGCTCAAGCGTGGCCTTGAGAAACTTGAGCTCCAAGCAGCTGGTGAGCATGAATCCGACCCACAGTCACTTTACTGCAATTGTTCACTCACAAAATGAAGAATCTCGTGATGGCATTTCAGACCTCAACCTGCAAAGGATTGGCCTCGAGCATGCCATTTGTTTCGTTCCCTGTAGGTCAAAGTCGCACTTACTGGTTCTGAAAGCAGAGGAGCGCATGCGCGCGCACGTCGGGGGGAGGGTGGGTGGGGCATGGGGGAGGTGCCTGCTCTCAACCTACACGGTTTTCAGAGCTGCTGATTTCCCGTTACTAAACCTAGTAGGTGGGAGACGCTCAACTCCTAACTGTGCTCGTGATATCTAGAAGGTTACACCAACCAGGGTTGGGTACCTCACTCACATCGGTGCCTCGCAGCCAATTCCTGAATCTAAAGAGTGGAATTGAAAATAAAAATCAGAAGTCAATGGAACTCGAGGAATCACCTCCTCCTGGACAACGATGCAGCAACAACAGCTTGGCAATGGGGCGCGTGGACGGTTAAGTGACAGGGGTTTAGCATCTGCCACACAGTCATTCTTTAGACCTGTTCAGATTCCAAATTCCAGGGGGGCCAAATCCCCTTCTCTTTTTTAGCCCGTATAGGCTGGTGTCCTTAAGCTACTTGTTCTAGGTAATAAATGAAATGTAATATTAATATACCGACACCTTCCTTATTCAACAGAAATGTGCTTTCTTTCTCAGAGTCTGTATTCTGTCATCTGTAGCAGCAGGGACGGTGGAGCCATCCACCTGGGCACCCTGGGATGCCCAGTAGTACGGTGCTCTGGGAAAGTAAAGCCCTCTGCCAGGGCACCCAGAACCAGCCTCAGATGGAATGTGCATCTTTTCACAGCCGGTCTGCATTCTGTCCCCTGTAGCAGCAGGGATGGTGCAGCCATCCACATGGGAACCCGGGGATAACCAGTAATACGCTACCCTGGGAAAGCCCTCTCCTCTGCCAGAGCATGGAACCAGGTTAGGACGGGGATGAACTGGAACAGTATTGGAAACTAAATGTGGTGAAAGCAGAGTGGTTCTGGACTGTGCTCTGCTCCCAAGCACACTCCAGTTGTAAGCACCCAGAAAGACTGCAGTAAGGACAAGGAATAGTATTCTTCAGTGTTCCTTAACCATTGAAGACAAATAGAATCTATGACCAAAGAACACTGCGCTACATCGAGGCAGAAATTAGCTATGGATTTATTCTCTGTTAGAAAGAAATTAAAGCACTAGGACTGGATCATTGTGCAGGCAATGGACAAAAGGCTACTTGTCAAGCCAGGACTTTTCAAGAATAATCACCACAATTACGGATTCATAGTTAATGCTCATTGCAGTCACGCCACCATTTAGATGTGATTTTATTTTTGTCCTTTCATTTTGGGTATTTATGCAGCACAAGCAAAGTGTTCAAAGGGTCACAGGATATAAGTACAGCACAGGGGTATTCATTTAACACATGTGACTACAGGGTGCTTGCAAGAACAAGTATAGATCTCACGGAGGTACACAGACTTTCTGAAACATTTGGGAAGGAATCAGCTGTAAGGAGAGTATTAAAACAGGACGAGCCAATGAGAGGGTGCACAGATGGTGATACGCAGAGATGACCACAGAAGTCACTTAACAGCCTAGAGGCAAAAAAAGAAAAAGCTTGTGTGTTTTTTAACCTTTCTTTTGGTCGTTCAATATCTCAAGTGCAGAATATTGTGCGCAGACTGACAAAGTTGCTGAGCTTATCTGCTTGACAGGTTTTTTTTTTTGCACAGACTGTTTTGTACATTACACAGTCTGACGATAATGTGATGTAGTCTGGTAGGGGAATAAGGCAAAGTAGTTTTCAGTTGGAGCAATAAAGTCAAAGTTCCTTTGATTGCGGAGGAGGCAGGCAGCTCTGAAAGCACCAACTTTCATTATGCTAAAATGGTGCAAGGAAAGCCATGAGGCAGGTCAAGATCCTAGTAAGTGGCAGCATTCAGTACAAGAGGATACAAAGCTTGGGACTGGGCAGAGATGTGGAGTTGGACATGTACGTGGTACTTATGGGACAGATTATCATTTCGATGGAAGACAACTGGCTTGGTACAGGTGGTAATAAAGGTAGGATAGTCATTGCAGTTCATACTGGGAACGAGGCTAAACATGCAGCTACCCAAGAGCATGAAATCTTTTAGGTTAAGTTGAGCTTTTGTAAGACGGCACACATCCAAGTTTGGATGGAGCCTGGGCAGCATCTGGATGTTGCGGACAAATGATACGGAGGTACAGTTGTGTGTCAAAAGCATATTGATGGAGAGAAGTCAATGGGCAAGCAGGGTTCACATCCTTTATGTAACTTCCCAGACCGAGAAGTGTAGTGCAAGCTTCCATCACACAGATGAACACAGCGCGAGCAGCAGTATGCAAAGGTTCCCCAATCACAAAACAAAATCAAGCTTAGGGGCAGCCGGAGTGCAGGCACGCCTCACACACATCGTGCAGCACACACAGCTGTGCAAGCTCTCCTCACACATACAGTCCAGTGTAACATCTGCTTCACGTAGGCTGCAGCATAAAGCATGGACATGAACTCCAGTTGCATTCACATTTGTTAGAACTGCAGCTCAGAGAAAAAATATATCATATTTCCAGGCAAAGGTCCGATTACTGCTATTGTCAAAGATGGGGATAACATTTGCAAACAGAACGCAGAGAGTAAATAATCCGGGCAATCCTATGATGGCCAATGAATAATAGGCAAACGTGGGGATTTTGATATCTGTCATGCAATGAGGTAAGTCAGAAGTTAAGGTATTTCGATTCGTTTCAGGACTAACACAACTAAAGAATGCGGAAGTTGGGTGTAACAACTACTTTTGTTCTTCCCACAGATGTCAGGACAGGAAGCAAGACAAGTGAAACTTTTCCAGAAGAGCTAACAGGAACGGGGGCACAGAAACTGTGGATCAGAGTGAGGTTTACGAGGCCAGCAATGGTTAAATAGTTAACTCTTTTGGAATTTTTTCCAGACGTTCAAAAGCCATAGCAACTTCCAAAAATGTAGCACTAGAGAGCAAAATAACAGTTTTAAAAATACTCTGCCCTTTTGAAAGCAAGATTTTAAAACAGACTGACAATTACCTCACTTGTTATGTTATGTTATAGTAAAATTATATTGTGGGGTACAATTACTCATGAGTATCCTGGAGCGCAAAGTGAACGTGACAGAATGGAGCAAGGGTTTTATTTAAATCGGCTGATTTAAAAAAAAAAAAACTTTCCTTTTCAGACTCTGAAGTCCTGAATATGCTGAAGTTCCGCGGGTAGGGAATTCCATGCAATAACTGCTTTAACGGTGAGGAACTGGACCCCCATCCGCGTCCTACGGAATCGAGGGATCACCATCCATCGTTGGGTGGCTGAACGCAGAGATCGGCTGGAGACATAGAAGCGAAGAGCTTCCTGATGTATGATAGCTTGGAAGTCTACAGCTCCTCCCTTACCACCATGAGTAAATATATTGAGCACTATAAACCCCATTTGACACGGTCATACCTCAGTTGTGCATAAGTTTCGAAAATGGTAACCAGGAACATTATGCCAGGCACATTGGCAAACTAATGACTTCCATTCTGAATGGAAGCCATATACACCAAAAATATTAAGCATGGGAGTATTTAAGACTCCTCAAAACATGGAAAACCTTAAAAAGACGGACAAGCATGGCTTCCTTTCTTATAACACTAACTGACGCACTAAGGGTCACAAAGATTAACCAGATATGTTAGAACTCCCATTCCTTTTAAAAACATCCAAAAACTACTGTTCAAATCGATATATCCTACAACTCAATATCTTTGCAATAAGATTTTGCGCACCCCAGAGAGTCCAGCAAGGCTCATTTAAATCATTCCATCACTTATGCAGAAATTATCCAGCTCTCATACATGTCAAGTCTCCTTGACGTATACGCAGCTTTTGATACAGTCCCTCCTCCCACGATGTTGGCTATCCCTCACCTTTAGTAAAAACTAGCAGTGAAAAGATCTAGATTTCTTTATGCCATTCAAGCCATTCCTTCCCCATCTCGTAGGACTTCTAGCGATCTATGATCATACCTCAATCCAGGCAAGTCTCTCAGGTCTTCGTCTTTGTTCCACTCTTCTCGATTTCACCTCACTCTGCAAAACCACCCAGCACCACCTTCTGAGTCAGGTCTAGTTATAAAACAGGGCACTTCCATTAAAACGCCATTCACAGTTAACGCGGGCTGCCCCAGCCCTCCTTCACTCAAGACTTAAATATCTTAAAGCCGAGATCTTTCAAACGGACTCAATATGGCTGACAACTTGCTGTGTCAAGTTTATGTCATGACCAGAGTGCCCCTTGCATATGGAAAACAGTCACACTATCCTTTGTGTTTCCATTACCACTCATTTATATAGCAACTGCAAAAAGTCCATAAACTAGGTTGTTCCAAATTAGTTTTTCCAATTCGAAACTCTAGATTTATGACACCTGCAAAACAATCTAAGGACAGTGAATTCAATTTAATGGAAAATTAAGGGTACAGGTTTCGCGGCCAGTAGCATTTGGATTAACGAAGGTCTAGATGCAGTGGATCCTACTGACCACCTCGGAGAATTCCACTTATGTGGGGTGCGCCTGAGAGATCTGTGGAACCTGCACTTACAGAAACAACACCCTGAAAACTTTCAAAGAGAATTAGATCACTGAAAACACTATAAAAGGTATCAGCTAAAGGGACTGCTTGGAAACTACTAATACTACTGGAGTGCAAAGCTACACATCTCAAGACCAGTAAAAACACAACTGAGAGGAAAGCTGTAGATATATCCCCATACCCATGGTCTCTGTGAAGACCATTTGTCTAAGGTGTTCCATCCTGCAACTACGGTGAAAATGTTTGTTCTTTTGGTGAGCTTTAATGGCCTCTTTTGATAAAAGACCTTTAGGATTCCTGTCAATGGAAATTGACTACTTTTACACCCCATTTCTCGTGGGTACTTTGTTTTTCTATCATAACTTATCTTCTGAACCAATTTTCTCCCTTATTGCTTGTTTACTCTTGTTATTTTTTAGACTGGAGTTGATCTTTAAGTACTTTTTCTTGTGGACTGTAAATTATGGTTGGTACTAAGTTACGCAAAATGTTAGCACTTATGTTTCTGAAAAGTGCCCTATGCCCAGGTTCACTGTTACCAAAGGTTTAGGCTCATGGAAATCTCCCTGTCTCCAAGTATTACTCTGCTAGTAAAAATGTGGGAGCTCAAGTGCAGCTTACACCAAAACGGTCTCTCTGACATTATTTACCAGGATACTTTCCAACAATGACTATTGGTAAAGTTTGGCGTTAGCAAGACCTTTTGTTTACAATAAATATATTAAACATATTTACAGAAGCTTTCACTCAGCACGTCATCCACTGGTCTGCTGTAAAGTTGTTCCAATTTTGGGTCGGCCCACCTAGCCCACTAGGTTACCTGACTAGGTGACGAAATTCTTCTTTTGCATAACGTGGAAATCCAACAAAAAGTAATCCCATTCCATTGCAGGGATTACTGAATTAATGAGTGCTTCTACATAAAGAAACATACATTTTGGCTTAGGCAAAACCTGTTTTCATACAAGTGTGCCTTCATACAAAAACCATTCACAAACACCCAAACAATAAGTATTGGCAAAGAAAAAATGGTCTTCAGTTAAACGAAAGACCGTTTGGCTTTGCCATTTCTCGTTTTCCATGCAAATGCTGATTTTCAAAATTCTCATGATGGCATCAAATTCCAAACTAAAATATGCTTGAGGAAATAGAGTGACATGAGGAGACGGAGGTCCAAGGAGAGGTGTGTGAGATGCACAAAACATTAGAACTGAGGTGCAAGATCGGTTATGAGGTATGAGAAGAGTTCTTGAATATTTCAAGTAGCTTACAAGTTTCTAAATATTACACTTTGTGTAATTACATTCCAACACAGTTTGTTTCTAAAGAAAGCATGTACATTTTTGCCTTTCTGCGCCTTATTTGAAAGATTTCCCTACTGGTTTTTTCTTCAACATTTCAGTAGCTGTAAAAAGAATTTCATCAGACTTGGCATGCTTATAACAGCGACCCCCTTGAAACCATGGATTAAGATTATAAAGACTGGTTATCCAAATTCACATGCGAATTGCTTCCTATAACAGATTAACATGTGCATTCTATCTTGAGCGGTTCAATGTGAACCCTACATCAGGCAGTGGATAATCGAACCAAGGAGGGTCAATCTTCGGCATTATGCATCATAATGCCCTGTGCCAAAAGCAGCAAACAGAAAAAGCTTCTGTTTGTCGAAAGGTTTCAGGAGAACACGAGTATAGTAGGGAAGCCTCGAAAGCGGTTACCACCAAACAAACCCTCTCTCCCTTTTACAATGTTGATCGCTAAACTACAGCTTCCTTATGGGGCCTCAGCATAAACATTGGTTAGGGCCAGTATAATTGCATTTCACCCTGCACAACTGTTAGTGATTACCTTTAAAAGTGCCAATGTATGCTCGCAGTTACAGTAACTGAAGGATGACGGTACATTACTAACTTTTACGGTGTGATGTTTTTACCCGTATTTTAGTAGTGGTCGCCATTTTATTGCATCGATTTTAATTATCTTCACAATAAAAGTAATTCTGATTGTACACTATCTCCCAGAGACTACCAAATACCCCTCAATTCATTATCAAGTGACAATTCAGCGTTACAGTATCTGCACCTGCAGGGCAAGGTTCATTATTCTACCAGCTGTCAAACGCATTTCAAGCCCTTTACAAGACAGCAACAGTCAATAATGCAAAAGGGCAGGCAGCAAGCATTCAGTAAACAGAACAGAAACACCTGATCTCCGTCACATGACAGAAAGAAAGGTACTGCTAACGGGTTGCCAAGCGCACAGCCAACAAGCAAATAGACCAAAAGATAAACGGGCCAAGATACCGGCTTTAGTAGTGTGTGCAAGATAATCATGAATTTGTGGTGAATAGGCAGATTATTCCACTGGAAGAAATAATGCACGTAAGAACATTGCAAAATAAAATTCGGTTTACTTCCAAATAAGAAGTAAAAATGCAATACCATTTCTCCTGCTGAACACCACCAGAAAGGACATAAATGCAGTAAGAAAGGAAAAAAACACCAGAAACTAAACAAATTAGAGGGGAATTGACAAAAAATACTTACCTTAAATAAGCAAGCTAAAAGCAGATGAGGAGCAGGGATGGGGGCGCTCTTCAGTTACTCAAAGAAAGTTGTAAGAAAAAACAAGCATTGACAAAGCCAACAGATCTCACATGCTTCTTTGCTAATGCGAACTGCAGATGCGGTTCATCATCAATAAATAAAAAAACAAGAACATTGCATTTGCACCTACACACACATATGTGTTGTAGCGCTGAGTGGTGTGAGGGTGTGGGTGAGGGTGTGTGAGGGTGAGGGCGAGTGGGTGTGTGAGTGTGTGAGGGTGAGTGAGGGGGTGTGAGGGTGAGGGGGTGTGAGGGTGTGAGGCTGAGTGAGAGGGTTGTGAGGGGGTGTGGGGGTGAGGGTGAGGGGATGTGAGGGTGGGTGAGGGTGAGGGGGTGTGAGGGTGGGTGAGGGTGTGACGGTTAAAAACAATTATTAGCCACCCCTAAAAAGGAAACTTTGGAAGTGGTCACCACACTGCCATTCTTATCCATTCCCACAACAGCGCAGCCTATATACTGTGTGAGCATTCTAGTGGAGGAACCCTTTAAGGAGCGAGCCACTTTGTTATGAAGGTGACTGTCTGCATGTTTATAATGAAGACTGGGGAAGACTCAGCTTTCAGAAATGCCATGTAGGACGGATAGATGGACTTTTTAGCATGCATCCAATTATTATTTAAGAAGATCTTTTGCAAGTTGCATTTCAGTTGCTGGGCAGTCGTTTTCTTGGGATAAAAGACAGCTGCTCAAAGGCAAAATGCTTTCTCGATCTCAGCAAACGTATTACGATGTAAAATAGTTTTAAAACAAATTAGGAAACTACTCTCTCAATAAAGCTCAGAGTTGACTTTATTTGCCATGAAAATTAAAGTCTAAGCTTATGCAGATATCTAAACAAGAGAATGAAACGTTTACAGAAAACGTCTGCAGTAAATAACCTTCCCTGCACTGAGATTAATTTTAAACACAGCGAAGACAAAGTGCAATCCAACTGAGGGGGGGCAAGATAATGCAGCAAACATCCGATCTTAATCCAACCCAAAAAAAAAAAAAAAACAGCTTGCCGATTTCGATTACTGGCACGTTTATATACAGTGCTGCTCAGAATTGTAAATGCAGCTTTGTGAGAGGTGGTAGGACCAACAACCGTGTTAGGCGACAGGCAGAGGCCACGAGCGGCGGACATCAAAGGAAAAGTGGGAGGGGAAAAAACTGATTAGCGGGGAAGCAGATTGCCTTCAAGCAAGCCCCTTTAAAGCTCTCGCGTTTGACGTGGCCAGCGAGTGGGGGGAGGAAAGCGAGTGAGGGGGAGAAGAAGCCTAAACCTATTGCTTTAATCCTGGTACAAAAAGAGAAAGTGCCGGTTTCAAGCATTTACTTTCCCACGTGGGTTTAGAATTGTAGCAATTCCTTTTGTGGCGTCCGCCAATTGGTTCTGTAGTGCTGTGTATGTCTGTCTGTAGTCTAACAGGTTACACAGTAGACCATGGGCTCACGAGGCGGTACAGTAGAGACTCTTATACGGGGTTCAGTCAGTAAGGAAATTGTGTTCACGTCACATGCGCTATCACATTAAACATACAAAAGAAACGTATAAAAACACAATGGGGAGAGTGGGACTGCAACGGTGGATCAGGTAGGGTTATTGGAGGAAGGACGGGCAGGGAGGCAACATAGAAGCTGGCGTATTAGGGAAAAAAAGGTGTGGGACTGCGAGGAGCAGTCGAAGCAAAGATGAGTTTGGAGAGTGTGGGGATTTACAAGGAGAGCATGGGGAACAGGGATGTGAGGGGAAGCAGTACAGAGTTGAGGCCTAGAAAGCACATGCAGTCCAATGGAGTGCATAGAAGGAGAAGTTTGAAGTAAACTGGAAACAAGATTTTTGAAATGACAAAATGGGGCTTGAGCAGTGGTTTGCTTTACGTTCAGACACCGCAAAATTTACTCTTAGGGGGTGGGGTAAGGACGCCAGCTGTGTGTGTCTGTCTGGATCAGTTCATCTGTATGTGTGTACGAAACTGTCTGTGACTTTGTCTCGGTGTCGGCGACTGAGGTGTATCTTGCATGTGATCTTTGCCGTCCTTATACGAATCTCCTCCTACCATCTGCACATGCTTTTCAGTCCGCCCCGACTGTACCATGTCTGTGCATGCCTACCCGTCAGTGAGAGCCATGGCATGTACGAATGCCCGTCTGTACCAAGCAAGTCTTATTCTGATTGATGCATTTGTGTTCCTAAAATTCTGTTTCGCTAAAAATGATGTATAAAATAAAAGCTTTCAGAAATATGTAACCGGAACATCACCACCAAAGCAAACACACATCTGAAAATGCACAAGAAAGCCAAAATATCTAGCCTGCATCTTCAGTCCTGACTAAATCATTTAAAATGAACGCCTAGTGCAGTGAAACATGACAAAAAAGTTTACAGGTTTTATTTTCCATGGCGGGAGAGCCTGGGTCGGGAATGCGAGCGAGGGGAGGCAGGCAGATTACGAGGGAAGTCGGATGGGGGCGGGAGAGCCTGGTGGGGGAGCGTGAATGCGCGAGGGGAGGCAGGCGGATTGGGAGGGAAGCCTGATGGGGGCGGGAGAGCCTGGTGGGTGGGCGTGAATGCGAGAGAGGGGAGGTGCTGGTGTGGGAGGGGGGAGATGCTGGTGTGGGAGGAGTGCTGCTAGGGGAGGAGAAGCCGGATGGCGCGAATGCGAGAGAGGGGAGGTGCTGGTGTGGGAGGGGGGAGTTGCTGGCGTGGGAGGAGTGCTGCTAGGGGAGGACTGGGCTGGGCTTGGATGCGATGCGCGTGCATGTACACGGGCACTGCATGAAAACTGCGGGGCTGAAAGCCCTTTGGTTTGAAGATGTTTTCGCCACATGAATTCTCGCTACGCTCGATGCGCTTGCGCGCATCGATAGGTCGCGAGACCTAAAAAGGGTTATGCCACTGCAGAAGAACAAAAAAGCAAAACAAGGCCAACTGTGTTGATGGATATGGACGTATTTGCCTGTCCGGAGGTGATGGCGGCAAAACAGGTACACCGCAGGCCTTGACCGAGAATCCCGGTCATTTCCCTTGCCAAATCACTCCAGGGAGCACTCACAACAAATCGTTAGCGTATGCTTGAGGAGGGAATCCCCCTCTTACACTTATAGCACCTTAGTGAATGACAGTCTGAAAACACTGACTTTGTTTTTAACCCACATTTGCACTTTTTATGGTCATGAGGAAAGCCGGCACTGACTGAAACAGGTCGACCCAAACTGGATGTAGGAGGTCTTAATCTTGCCACCACAACATCCACTTGCCTTGTTTTTATCCGCTGACGGAGCCCCAGGCTATTAAAATGTAATTCACCCTCGGGTACTGGGACCACCGTTTAGCCGTTTTAACTTCACTGCACAATTCACCACACTGCACTCTCGGAAAAATACCTGCTCCGCTGTATTCAGGCGTCGTAGCACACCCGGGACACATTAGGTGTCACTGGGTGGGCCCGATGATGAAGCATGCCACCAACTAGGTTGGTGGGTGAGGGCTTCATAAAAAACCTAATAGGTGCCTGCTGACAATACAGTTCAGAGTCCTATAATATTGTCACACCCAAACTAGTCCTTGTTGATAAACATATTTGCCTGTACCCATTCTGGATGTTATGGTAGCGCAACAGCAGAACTATTATGTGCACATATGCATCACCATGCATGTGCAAGAAATGTGTTGGGATGTAGCACCAATTTTTAGGTCTCACCACACACCTTCGCCTGCAAGACATTTTGCTAGCTTACTGCAGGCCTAAAGCCCGACCACTGCTGGGCTTCATTGCCACTCATTTGTTTGCTTCTAGGTCGTCAGGGTGGTTTTTCTTTTTGTATTTTTTGATGCTTTTCCTTCATTCTGAAGGGCATCTGCTTTGATGCTGTAAAGCATTAGGAAAAAAGTAAATTGGCAGAGCTAATAGCTCTCTAAGGCGAGATCTACTGGCTTTGCCAATGTTTGTTTAAACTTACCAATCTAAGATGGTGTATGTCCATCTTGAAAAGGCAAGTTAAAAGAAAATGTGTAAAGTGAGCAAAACTACCTCTTATTTAATACAAACGAGTTTCTGGAGGAACAACTATAACATTTAAATGAGAAACATATTAACACCTTCAGCGCGGCGCGAATTTTCACGCTGTGCTGAAGGTTCTAATGAGCCAACGGGCTCATGACGGAATGGTTCCGTCATGAGCACAGGCCACCCGACGCTCATGATGGAACCGTTCCGTCATGAGCATCGAAGGGGTTAAATAGAAGCTACAGTTCCCCAGCAATTATTGTAGAGACACTTGGTTTATCGAAAATGTTATTTATAGTTGTACTAATAATCTAAAATGGGTGTGACTAATCTACACTGATTTTGGCAATGGCGTAAACCCGCTCATTCTGGGGCTTCGTTACAAATGTGGTGCAAAGTGTTTGAGGGGGGTCAGAAATGATTATGAGGAATTAGTTTTGAAAGGCTGAAAATGAAATTCCAAAGTGGAATGTTGTTCACCACTACAGCAAATTGTTGACAGATTTCACCAAACTTGACATAAAGACAGAGCCTTTATGGTGTGGTGCAAACATAAGCATCTATTTTTTGAGGTAGTAAAAACAAAGCGAATTCAGAAAATGGAGGTAGGTCTCTACCATTTTTTGCCCAACTATTCCATAGACATTATTTTGAAAATGAAATCAAGCTTGGTTAGACTATATGGCTATTTTGTGCAACTTGGCAGAAGATCCACAAATCCACTGCAATCAAACTGGCTGATTCAGCAATTTTTTTTTACTTGACCACCTTTATGCAGTTTTCGAAATGTCAGCACAGAAAGTGCTGTAAAAATGTGGTCATCCTGATTGGGGCTTCGCCATCAGGTGTTACTTGGTTACAAAACCGTTCTTGGGTTGCTAAGTTCCAGTTCAGGAAGGAACTGGCCTGGCAATTCAGGCTGGAATGTTTCTATTGGAACAGGGTCAAGATTGATTTGCATACGGCTTGGTCCAAACTGAGGTGGTATCATGAGCAAAAAAACTATTACTTGCAAAACTACTCCAAGCGAATGCCAGTGGCTAGACTTATTGCAAGCATTCCTCCAAGCATCTTTTGTGTTCTTGATGTACCACTATAGAGGCAAGGGTCTGCAAGATGTGGGTACCCACTCACTGTGCCACTGCAACCAAGCTATACTTGACGGACAACCCAAACATGGTGAAACCCGTCTTGGCTTGCTTGTGTTCCAGATCAGAGAGAGCCTGGCCTGCAGTTCAGGCTGGAACCTTCCTATAGGAGCATGGTCAAGACTGGTTTGAATACGGCAGAGTCCAAACTTAGGTGGCAGGGTGAGCAAAAGAACAATGGGTTGAATTGCTACTTCATGCGAGGCCAGTGGCAGGGCCGGACTGGGAACTGAAACCGGCCCTGGCAAAGTGCTCTGCCGGCCCCCCCCCCCTCCCCGGGGAGTGGGGGGGGGGGGGGGGGGGGGGGTTGGACGGCTAGGGGTGCGACCGCACTCATTGCCAGGGCCGGTTTTCGGCCAATTTTGTTACAGGGCCGTGCTGCAAAAAGCGGCCCTGTAACAAAAACGGCCCCCTGGGGCCCAAAACCGGCCCCCACCCATGCGGCCAACCGGGGGATTGCCCGGTGCCCGCAACGGCAGTCCGGGCCTGGCCAGTGGTTAAGCTTATTGCAAGCATTTGCCCCATCGCCCTTTGTGTTCGACTGGCCAAATATGGTCATAAGGTCAACAAACCAAAAGCACAGATGAACAACTCGAACAGAAAGAAAGGGGTCCACAAGCACAGGCGGTTGATTCATCATTTGAAGTTATTTGAAAGTTTAAATGGTCAAACGACATATCAGTTTAGTCTTTCCCACAGTTCCACTGCTGTGAAAGTAAAAGGATGTCTGGTAGCACAATTTAGAGCTGATGAAGACTTGAAGTCAGTAAAAAATTCATATGCGCTCGCCGCTTCCACATGAAAACATCCTAACCCACAATGCAGGCAGGGGTTGAACGGTCATCGACTGCATGACTGACAGACAGAGGAGTGGTAGGCACACCACATTTTAATTGTAAAGCGAAATATCAGAATAACTGCACATTCCACCCCCCACTTACTAATCAGTGAATAGCTCCTGGGTGAGAACATGGATGATGAAATGAGAAATTGAATAAACAAGAAAATCAAATCTAATCTGGCTATGTGGAACTCCTAGGATTAATTAAAATAAAATAGAACTAAAATATAACAACATACTTCAATTACAGAGATGGCACTGTGGCATAACACTGAATCATCGGAAAAGTGTAATGCAAGAACAAATGCAAACTGGATCTCCACCTCTTAGGAAGCTATGATGTCTCTGATGAAGATATGAATATAGAAAAACATAGAATTTTTAAGTAGGTTGAGGGGAAGGGAGTTACTGGAATCTGCAGTATACCGCAAAATGTTAAAACATTGTGTACATACGAGTCATTGCTTTTGGCCAGCAAAGGAATTATACAGAGGAGAAAAATGATCAACTGGAGAAGAGTTTTTCATGAAAATCTTTACGGAAGCAGACACTCCATGTACATTACTTGGAACCCACATGGCAGAGATCCTAGTACCAGTAAATATGTGGAGAGCTAGCCAGAGCGGGTGGAGCAATATCAAAGAAGAGCTGGCACAGCTTAAAAAAAGAAGCAACCTGCTACGAAAAGGTTTCCCCTCCAAAACCTTTTAACCTCTAAGGGGATGGTGGATTACAGTACATGATTACACTTCTTGGGACAATTGTGCCCATTTACAAAATAAACTAACTGCTTAATACAATCCCAGTTATCCAGACTTGCATCCAGCTTAAGCTTCCAATCACCAAAAAAGTTACATTATATGTGGCGCACCTAGACATTTTATTAGTGTTAAACTATTGTAAAAGTAGAAAACTACAGCTAGAGAGGAAGTTGCTGAACACATAGACACCCTCTAGCCTGGCATCACTTTGCAGGAACTGGAAAATGTTCATACAAATTCCAGACAAGCATAGGCAGTGCCAGTAGGTATTGTTTTGAAGGAATGTTGCATGGTAAAATGAAGCATTACAACTAACTACAATGAAAATGACTTCGGCCCTGGGACCATCCAGACCATGACCGGTTGTTCAAAACTAAGCTTGTTGTGGAACATTCCCCTGCCAGGTTTTCTGAGATTTATACTCGTTGACCACCACATCTTGCTGCACCGTGTCGAACAAGCAGGGATTTATGGTCCTGCCTCTAAATGGATAGTCATTTCTCACAGGCAGAACCCAAGCAGTACGTCTCTAGACTTTCACTGCCCCTAAACTATCTACCGCATGCGGGGTCCAGCAGGGCTCGTCCCTCTCCCCACTGCCGTTCAATCTTTATATCCGGCCACTGATTCACTCACTTAAAGCCAGGAGAATAACGGTCTTTAATTACGTGGATGATCTTCAGATTGTCTTCCCCTTGGACTCCCCCCAACGCCGCCGCAGAATTCCAATCTGTGATGCTCCATATCCAGCATTGGGTGGATCTCAATCAACTGAAACTCAACCCAGGCAAGACGGAATTGGTGTTGCCTGGGAACAGTTTCGCTTATTGGGGACCACACTTTTGGCCGAGCGAATTAGGACCTCCTCCCACCCCTTGCCTCTCAGTGAAATGTTTAGTGGTGGTCATCAACTCTGATCTCTCACGGAGAGGACATGTGGGGGCCGTGATATCTACTAGCCTCTTCCATCTGTGCAAAATCAGGAAGATTTCTCATCTGCTATCCCACGCAGCCCTTGTACAGGTGGTGATTGCGTTGGTGCTCTCACGCCTAGACTTCTCTAATTCCCTTTATATGGGGCTACCTCAGACCTTGCTCAACCGTTTACAAATGGTTCAGAACCAGGCGGCAAGATTAATTCACAAACAGCCGAGATGGCAATCTGCCAGGCCCTCGTTGCAAAAACTTTACTGGCTGCCCATAGCGCAACGAGCTACCTTCAAGACAGGCTATCTAGTTTTCAAAGCACTGCATTGTAACAGCCCCAAATTTCTCAGTAGTTTTATCACAAAGCACGTCCCTACTCGTAATCTCCGTTCAGGGAGGCCGCAGGTTTTCGTTCCTTGCATCCAGGCTCTGGAACTCTCCCCCTCACAATTAAGACCTGCGACAACCTATTGGGCTTTAGAAAGGCCTTGAAAACGTGGCTATTCGTGCAATCCTGCTAACCTGGTTTACCGCAACAACATCATGCATGATCAGCGCCATGCAACTTTTGGATAACATAACACATAACACACCACAACACACCACACCACACCCAACATAACATACTCCTGGAAAGAATATAGCCAGTGAGGAGTCCTTGATCCTGTACAAAGGGCAACTGCTTGTCGGACAGTAAATGCTGTTCGAGAGCTCTATTGGCTATGTATACAACTTGAGAGTGTATACAGGGAAGGAACTCCACTATAAACCCTGTAGGTTGCCCTCCCATGTTAGGAATCACAGGAAAGCTTGCAAGGGAGCATGTCCAGCTACTGCTTCCCAAAGCTTATAATCTTTATGTGGACCAACTTCTATACGGGTGTAGAGCTGTAAAGTGAGCTGTACATAGCTGGGCCTGTGGCATGCAATACAGTTTCTTGTCCCCACAGAGTATTCCCACAGGAGCTTGTTTGTAAGAAGCTCCAAAAATCCCAGAGCACTGCATTGCGTTGCACCTGATCGCAGTCACGTTTTTTGACATGCGTGATGTGTACGTGCTCACTACAATTCATGATGAGAACATTTCCCAGTCATGCTGTGGGATCAGGTGGTTAAAGTTCACAAGCCCACCTGTATGCTTAATTAGAACCAACACTAGGCCTACCGACACAAGTGAGGTAGCACATTTATAGGGATACTTGGGGGAATGCTGGGCAGTAGGAAATGTGTGGCTCCCTGCGGATTCCAGAACTTATCCTCACAGGAATGTTTTAAAGCGGGTGTTTTTAGTAAAGGTTTGAGGTTAGCAAGGCTTCTGGATAAAAGAAATGTGCTGAAAACCACGCAGGGTACCCCACCATAGATTTTCTAATGTATCAAGTTTTTAAAAATGTACAGATTTGCTAGGTGTCCCTGTGTGCCAGCTGAGCTAGGTCCCAAAATACACAGCTACAGACACTGCAAAAAAAGGGCCATTTTTTAGTGAAAAAATGTGGTGTCCATGTTACGTTTTGGCCTGTTGCCGGTCACCAACATTAACACTAGGCCTACCCACACAAGTGAGTCACTATTTGTATGTGGGAACATAGAATAGTAGAACATTTGTTATTACCAATTGGATTTTGCTAAATTTGTGCCTTCCAAATGTAAGCTGGTGTGTAAGACAGAAGACATTTTGAAAAATGCCCTCTGAATCACATGCTAGTACAAATCCACAGATGTACAAATAACCGCTACTCCTAAACTCCATAACTTGTGCCCATTTCAGAAATACTTAGGTTTTTTTTATACACATTTTTCATTCTACATATTTCACCGTATGAACTGGTCTGTACTCTGTACAGAATGAAAAACCTTTGTACGGTGAAGCTCAGTTGCTGGCTCTGCATACCACATGTTCATGCAGGACGTACAAACCTAATATACTCCCGCAACCATACGTGTCTTACCGACGTAATGACATACTGTCCTCGTAACATACAGTTACAGATAAAAACGAAGTCAGAAATGGCAGTTTTTCCAGACTCATTTTCAATATTTATTTAAACATTTAATTTCTTTGGGAATAACTTGAGGGGTCAACAAATGTGACACCTTGCTAACTTCATAATTTCGTCTACTTTTCAGAAGTCTATAGCCTTCCTGGACAACCCATGGGTTTCACACAGATTTCCACCATGAACTGGAAGTTGGTTCAAGGCACAAACAAATAAAAAAAACATAACATAAATCAGCTACCTCATTGAAAAATGCTAATACTTAAAAAAAATTTTTTTTTAAAAGAAGGGTTTTAGTTTTACCTACATGTTCCTTAAAGCTGGGAAGAAGGTGAATTTAGCTAAGCAAACTGTTAGTTGATGCCATTTTTAGGAGAAAAGAAATAAACAAGAACACTTTCATCCTGAGAACTTTTCCAATTTTTCCCCCAAACTCAAAATGTACCTATATTTTCCAGGTCCTCTCCAGGGGAATCCACAAACCCAGACTTCCTTCAGAATCCCTGGGTGTTGGGAAAAAAAGGATGCAAATTTGGCGTGGATACCTTGTGGACAAAAAGTTATGGACGCCCAAGAGTGAACTGGTCCAAATAGCCAAAAAAAGGCCCAGCAATTAAGGGGTTTAAGCTAGTAGATCTTTAACGCTGGGTTGTTGTCCCATTGTCAAAGGCTATTAACAGGGATGTTAATATATGTATTCTCAGATACTACTATAGTGGACAAAGGTTTGTTTTTGGCCATAAACACTGACAAACCCAGAGTGCTTTCCCTGTGAGTCTGGTTAGGCCCTATTGGGGAAGAAGGGTTGTAGGAAAACGGTACATGCTTGCTTAAGCCTGAAGCATTTCTTGTAGATAACCTTATGCCCAACCCAACAGGTCTGAGATGCTTTTTTGACAAGTCAGGGATATCTAAGGGTATATCACAAAAATATTCTTTTGTTAAGGTTGTGCCCTAAGGATAATTAAAAAGTACAATAAGGTAGTACCAGAGTATGTTGGTGGATACTATGATCCTTGCATACTCTTGAATTAATCCAACATGTTTTTGCACTTTTATAAGCCTGAACAGTCTCGGGCATTCATCAGGGTTATTGTCAAGGGCCCTGGCCTGGATTTAAAGTGAGCACAAGAAATTTGAGGATACAAACCGAAGGGACCAACCTCTCTGAAGATGAACAGATGGTTATTATAACGTTAGAGGAGAACAAAAAGGATATATTGCAGCAGCATTAAATATATCAAAAATGTTCCCAGTATTATCACTCAGATTTTTTACCACATTTCCAGGCTACCGAGCGGTATCCTAGTAGTAGCAGCATTCAAAAGATTTTTTTTTACAAAACACAACCAAGGTGGCACTTGTGGGATTTAACACACATACTTATAAAACATACATAAGTGACGAAGGCACACGTGAGAAGAAGGAACACATGCTAGTTTACAGTATCCCTGGTCAATTTTACCTAGTTCCCAGGGGCTACTTGCCTTATGGTCTGTTGCCGGAGGCATCTCCTATAGTCACACACTGAAATATTGCAAATTAACAAAAGAAAATGATTAAGACCCAAATATAATGCGTCAAAACCCCGCTTACAGGAAGGTTGAATGTGGCCATAAACATGCCAAATCCAAAGAAACAGGTCCCGGAGGGGTATTTACTTACTTTGTCCTTGTTGAAGAGTCTCCGTGTGCTGTTGTGAGGCAGCGCACCAGTGTGACTTCAGGGGTTGCTGGGAAATGTAGTTTCCCCCTCTCTCCCCCAACCCGTAAGCCCAAATAACATCAATAAAAAGTTCGGAATATGAAAAACACAGGAAAACTTTGTGAAAGCATGGAGACAAAATTCGACCTGCCAGAAAACGAATAATAATCATCTAAAACTCAATTCAGACAAAACTAAAATGGTTATCTTTTCGTCTGATCTGTCGAACTCTGCTTTTTAGACACCCTTTATGGGCTTCTCCTCCCCAGCCCAAGAAGTCAGTTAAAGGTTTTGGGGTCATGATTGACTAGGTGGTCAATGAAATCTCAAGTGGGGCTATAGTCTCAACTCCGCGAAATTACAAAGATTGGGAGATTGCTTTCCTTTGAGGCTATCAAACACGAAGTCATCACACTGGTTATTTCTAGAGTTGACTATGCCGCTTCCCTTTATTTGGGGCTTCCTAAGGGTCTAGGTGGTAGACTGCAATTGATACAGAATCAAGCTGCCTGGCTTTTGCATGAACTACCCCATAAGTGTCATATCACACCCCGGTCTCTGAAACTGCATTGGTTACCAGTTAAGCAATGCTCAGTCTTAAAGGCCTGCTGCTTGGTCTTTAAATCTTTACACAATTGTAGCCTAGCCTTTAACTGAGCCCGCATCCACATATATACACCTGGTCGAACTTAAGAGCTTCTAATTTGAACTTTTTGTCCATCCCTTCCTTTAATAAAAAAAGACTTTGGGTGGCTCCAGCTCTTCTATATTTCTCCCCCCCGTATCTGGAACATCCTACCATGTGATATTAAGTTTAGGAAACTCCTGAAGACTTGACTTTACAGGACGGCTTTTGATTAACCAGTAACAGCATAAAACTAGCTTTGCTACTGTACTTTTAGCGCCAAGAGACCTTTCAGAGAATGTGCGCTTTATAAAACTAGATAACATAACAGAGAGCCTAAGGTGATATCATCATTCATACCCTGGGTGTCCGTCTTTAATCGGAATATCCAGCGTTGTTCTTATTTCAGAGGGCCCCTGCTCATTGAGTCAGTCAATAAAAAGGATGCTAAAGGTGGTATGCTCCAAAGGAGAGGCAAAATTACGAAAAGGAAGGCTAGACAAGGAATAAGAAATAAATGAGTATTGTATTGCTAATTGCATTTATTTAGCTCTCCTGGTGAGGCGTCATAGCGCTTTTTGGCAAGTAGCACGCTACTCCGGAACCCATAAAGGATTAGTGGTGAATTAGAATAGTGAAATACGAAAGTAATTTGAATGGTGGATGTTCATCCGTGATTTGGATTGAGAAAGCTAGCGAGTGTGACAAAGCCAACCAAAGGGTGGGCGCTAAGCCCACTGTAAGTTTTTAGGTCTCGCCTTTTCCATTCCGAAGGAATGGGAAATGGCGAGAATTCAAGTGCTCAAAATACTCGTGAAACCACAGGTTTTTCGTGCGGTTTTCTTAGAGTTCACGTGGCCACAGGCACGCGCTTTTGGGCCATAAACTTTCACGGCCATCTGTTCCCCAGCTCCAGCACCTCCCCCCTCTCTCCCAGCGCACAGCCTTACTTGGATTTCTCCTCCCCCTCCCCAGCCAGCTTCCTCCAGGCCGTGTTCCCTCCCCTGCTACCCCATCCTCACTCATCCCTCGCACCCCCTCCTCCTTCAGGCCCCCACCATTTGCTCAAGACATTGCTTGTTTGCATTTGCGATATTTATTTGTTGTAAGGAACGTGTTTATTTGGGAGTTTTGAGTTGCTTGATTTAAACGTGCATGCAGCTTGCCTTGCGGGCTTTAGCAGTGATCTGCATTTTTTTTTCTAACTTTAACATTTTGTTGCTTCTCTTAATTTAGGAAATGTGTATTCCACAGATGCGGTAAACCTAAAGATAACAATCTTCACTAGAAGGCTGATTTTTGCTTCATTAGCGGTTGCGTCTTTACTGTTAGGAACGGACCATGTTTTTCTCTTGTGAAGGAATTGTGCTTTATTTTGAGAAATATTTTCTGTTTCCTGGCTAGATCTGCTTTTAATTCTGATGGAAGGATTTTTTTCCCTGTTTGGAACGGACGTGTTTTTTTCTTCCAAAGGGCTTTGCTTTATTTTACAATTTGTTTTGTGTTCTTTGGTTTACATTGTTTTTATTTCAGATGGAAGGGATTTTGTTTTCCTGTCTGTACATAAATGAAGTGCACGCAACGTATTCAGCACACCGTGTTCAATGACCCCAACATAGTTAATACAGAAAGTCTCCTAACCCCACTCCCCTGCGTTCCCACCAGCCCCCACCATGTGTTTGACTCCTTTCCGAGACAACTTTTTTCGATTCAACAAAACACAGACATGCTTCATAGAAGGACGATAGCAGTCTTTATAGCTTTTCACAACTACAAAGCATTCTACCTGTTCCCGCTGCTACACCCTTTTTGTTTTGCTAATTTACTATCCTTGCAACCAAAGGTTCCTAAGTTTCGTTGCAAAGTTAATTTAGTATTCAAATGCTTTTAGGCTATAGGATCTTCTACTGTGCTTACACCTTCAATTTTTTTAAAGAAAAAAACGCTACAAGAGTCAATTTGCAGTCCCTGAACATGGTTAAACAGCCTTCCTCTAACCTCCAACCCCCATGCCTCCTGCCCCACCCGTATGCGAGCACTTTCTAATGGGAACATTTACTAATACATGGTCACGGTGCAATAAAAAACACAGATGCTTCTTTCAACACTGATAACAATCTTTACTGCGTGGCAGATTTACAACGGATTGTACCATCTCCTCCTACTTCGCCAATGCACTGTTTCTCTGGTCAAAACCTCTCTGGTCCGTCTCAAACATAAAACAAGCATTGGCATAGCCAATAGGTCTCGCATTTACGCGAGTTTGAGCTATTGGCATTGTAAATGACAATGGCTTTTAGTTTTCTTTTCATATTTATGTTTTAATAACGAAAACAAAAATAAAAGGCATTGTTATTTGCAATGTCAAGGCAGTCCTTGCATCATGGTGCCCATCCATGGTGTTGCTGGCCCTGGCATAACGCTAATAATGTGTTGCAAAAGGTGGACATTTATGTCCACTTGCCACCCTTGCAAGAGTGTTGGGCCTGGAATAATGGTAGCAAAGCCTGGGGTACCATGTGCAACTACGGTGTCAGTTCCAGCAAAAACGCAAGCAGTGCTATGAAGGCGGTCATTTGAGGCCTAAATTGAGAACTTTGATGGTGCCAATTCTAATTATTATGATAATCCTGCCATAATTATGGTAATTATTGCCATATTTTGGGAATCTGTGGCCTCAGATTGTGGTACTTGGGCATATAACACAAAATGTACCGTGTGTGGCTGTGGTACATGTAGATGCTTGATGAAAATGATAAACTGATGTGTGTAACTGACAAAGCTATTAATTTTGCTCTTTTCAAAACCAACACATAAATTAAAAAAAGTGTAATTTACAATACCAATCGCTCAAACTTTCCTAATGCGAAAAGTTAAAAGTATGGGCATTGTAAATCACAAAACAAAAAAATAAAATGTCATTTAGAAAACCAATAGCTCAAACTTTCCTATTGCGAGACCTATTGGCAACGCCAGTGCTTGTTGATATTGAGCACAAGAGGTCTTTCTCAGACAAACAGCAAAAAGCAGTCTGTAGGCGAGACTTACAACGTGAAAAACACTACTCTAAAGCAAAGTGTGTAATATTAAGTAGTCCAGAGCTGTCCAGGTTATGTGCTCGGTTTTCCTTGACTTCATGGAGAGCAGCACCTAATATTGGATATCCACAGACAGAGGCAAGCCTCATACCAAGGCCTGCCATAGCAGCCAGGGAAAGTTCCATTTCTCTCAACAGCCGTAAACGATTCCAGTTGTACACAAACACAACCTCCCTTTCAAAGGAAATTGCTTACGAATGCCATTCCTTGCACAAGGCGTTTCCTACAGCCACGCAAGGGAGGGTCTGCGATTCTAAGCCAAGTAACACGGGTAGGCCGCGAGTGAAACCACCAGGCCACAGGAAGGGGAAGAGGGCGGAGGGGTGCAGGGCAGCATCACTCTCTTCTACTGAATGCGGAAGGGATTCTACATTTCCGACGTCATGGGAGCAGGCAGCCCCACCAGGCATTCACAGATGTCATTTCACCCTACATTACAACACTCCAACACAAGGGGGACTGAACAGGCCACGTTCAGAGACAGGCTGACAGCCATGACCCAGAGATAACCCTCACGATAATGTCACCATGTAAAGACTCCGGTCTCCACAAGCTTCTCAAAGCTTTGGGCACACTTCGTCCTTGCTTCCGAAGCAAATATTTAATGCATTTTATTTTCGAAGTTTTATATAGCGCTTACAGACGCAGGGGTATCGGAGCGCTTTACAGCATAAGGAATGATGTATGTTTGTGGCTACTGTACAGTGGGGCATAAAGTAAACTAGCATACCATAACATATGGCATAACACAACATACAAATGTACATGTAACATAGCACACGTGAGACATCACAGGTGTTTATTGCTACCCAACTCAAAAACGTAAATTTTTCCCAGGGTTCCCTTACAATGAGCTTTAATATCTCTCAGAAGCGTGTTCATTTTCAGGATGTTTTTTTTTTTTTGCTGCATGAGATGTTTGCTGACTGCCAGACGTCGGCTGCACGTAGAACCTCTTCACACGCACATATGAAGCGATGATTTAAAGGGGCCCGAGAATGCCTACCACTGCTGCACATTTTCGCACTTGTGCGTGCAGCCGCTGGTCTTTCTCTGGACAACCCTTGCTCGGCGCAGCCCTCTCACCAATCCCAGCCCCACCGGCCGAGAATGTTTAAGCGCCACTCAAACATGAACACTGAACACTCCAAATTACCACCCGATTGGTAAACATATTCTTTACGCATTTGCAGCCCCGTCCATAAAAAGCGCTTTGTGAACTCTGTTGCAATAATCCAAGTCGATCGAAATTCGCCGTAGACGGTACCAGGCGCCTATTAGACTTGTAAATGGATTAATCACGCCGACAAGTAAACACCGCAAGTTGATAGGCCTGTCCTTGTGCTCACGCTGGGTGAATAATAATAGATTTGCACCGTGCCAAAGATGGGCTAGAACTTCCCCCTGTACAACCAAGTGCTGGGGTGGTTTTCTGACAAGCTGATCTTGCATCAAATTGACATTTCACAGATATTAGAAAGGTAAAGACATAATTATTAACCCAGCTACGATACCCCGCAAAAAGCGTGACTCTAAATGCTGTGGCATATGTAGGTTTAGTTCAGCACCATCTACAGTGCACGGAGTGGCCCACCGTACCTCAATTGTCTCTGTCCTTTACCCAACCAAGAGTAAGGATTTTATTTTTTCCATTAGTGCCACTGGCACCTTAGCTATGCAGCGAGCCTTCGCGGTGTTATGTAATAACGTCACTCTGCTGAAAATTGGATATCTTTTGTGTTAAAAGCACATGCTTAATTTACTGCAGGACAAGGCCACCCCACAGCCAAATGCGCTAAAAAATAAATCTGTTTTGACTTCGAAGAAAGCAAATACCAATCAGCGAACATTTGTACTTGGGAGAGTTGTTTAAAAGGCGAGGGACAGGTGTCGGAAGACTACTGGAGTAGTATGGATTGTAATTTTATAGTACTTGGTGGAGGTTGTACAGATTCTGTGGGTAGGATACAGTTTGGGGGTGCAGTCAGAAATGCGCAGGACGGCTATGGTCAGGGCTCGAGTCGGGGTACCACGCGGGTGGACGGCGTCCCCCCACTTATTTTAAGGGCTCTTACCCGGTGGACGCCGTCCCCCCTGCGCAAAAGCTGGGCTTTAAATTATAGCGGTATTCACACTCACAGCCGGCCGCCCCGTCGATCTCCCAAGTCAGTCTGTCTTTAATCAGGATGCAAGCTGAAGCCTGCCTGCACTGGCCTTGGTATTCAGCAGCCCGGCGTTGCACGTGTAGGCAGCGGACTCCTAATTAAAACTTTGTGCCCCTGCGTAGCACCCGCCAAGTAGTGGAAGCCGGCTCAGATAATGTTTACAAACAACAAAGGCACGCGCGGACTCGACAGTCAATAAGCATTTCAAATTCTGTACAGTGCACTGGGATTGGCCCAGCTGCCTACGATGCCCCGCACTGGGATTGGCCCAGCTGCTTACGATGCCCCGATCTAACGTCATGTTGCGTATTACGCCTGTATTTACATATTGCGAGCCCTTTCCCTTTCTCTTTCCTTATGTTGCGGCATGGTATTGGCTGTCTTGAGACCCGGAAGCACTGATGTTACCGGCAAATGATGGCTAACGTGCAACAGATGTCATCAGCATGAATTCACTGATAGTCTTTGTAAGTAGCTGACAAGCAATCACCTAGGAGACAGCTTTTTTAAAGTTTCGTGGTACAGGAATAGGTACGCCTTCGTTTAAGGGTTTAAGCGCTTTCATTTGTTAAAAAAGTGTTCTGTTTTTTGTTCCACTTAAATGTACGTTTGGGAAGAAATTTTCAAGAGGAAGTGTTTTTCTTGCTTTGCGCACAGGACACGTTTTAGGTTAGATTCTTAAAGCCTGCGTGCAAGATAGGCATGCAGAAATAAGCCCCAAACAGCTACCAGAAGCAGGCACGCACAAGGGGCAATATTGCCTTTTTAAGTGTTGAGATTACAACGCCCAACCGGGTGGTGGACGTCCTCAGGTCTTCCGGCAGAGCCACGGCATATCCTTTCAGAGTTGCGGGAGGCGTTACTTCTTGGCATCCGAGTGCTTGTATCCTACTATATGTAGCTAACGTTAGCACTTCTGCCCTGGAGAAGCAAACCCAAGCAGGTGTGTGAACTATTAGGGGCACAACTAGCCCCGCACTCCGGGGGTTGGGATTGTGGGTTTTGAACTAAACCGTGTTGGTAGCGCTATCATTTCACACACTGGTAGCCACTTCTAGGGTTTTTACCCTTCGTGACATCACTTCCAGTCATGACGTCATTTCACGTATTTGAGCGTCCCCCCCCCTCCTAGGTTTTTACCTGTCGTGACATCACTTCCTGTCTCTGAGCGTCCCCCCACTTCTTTATTTAGGACTTGTGCCCTGGCTATGGTAGGTTCTACAAGTGCATGTGGATGGTGAGCTGGAAAAGAGGGAGTAGTCTGGGCGGCAAGCAAATGGATAGGAGGAACTACAAGGTGAGGCTGGGAAGCGTGCTTTGTGTGTTAGACATCTGTTGGGTGGGAAGCATGAAACAAGCATCTACAATGCAATAGGTTTCACATTTGCAAGAGTTTAAGCTATTGGCCCTGTAAATGACAATGCCTTTTATCTGTTTTGCTAATTAACACATAGAAGGCATTGTCATTTACAATGCTAATAGCTCAAACTCTTGTACATACGAGACCTATTGAAAGAAGAAGACGCCATTGTCCCGGACTGCTCGGATAGTCGAAGCATGCATGGCACGCTGAATGTCTCAGGAAAGCATGTGGTGCCTGCAGTCGGAAAAACTCATAAAAAAAAAAATAGCGCTTACAGACTAAAAAAGACGTACCGTGTAACAACCAAAGTTAAACGGGCAGTACTCATGGGAGGTTAAAAATGAGGACAAGGCGGTACTACAAAGAGACCAACTAGCCTATTAACGAATCAGAAGTCAGAACTTAGGAAGGGCAATGACAAATATTGGTTGAGAGTGGGCGGGATTTCTATTCCATTCTCTAATACAGCATGCCTCAGCAGCACATGCGCGGCCCAGGCTTGACCTTAAAGGGGAGGGGTGGCCATTTTATGCAATTATACCAGTCGAGGGTACATTTTGGTGTTGAAAGCTGCATCAAAGATATTGCTAACAAAGTAGGGAGAGTCTTCTGACCTTTAAGCACATTGCACCATATCCAACAGTATTACCTGATTAACCTCAGAGCTTTTTTATCTGAATGCCTTACGCAATGCATTGTAAAGCATAACACCATCAACCGTTCCACGATGATAGTGTCGTGAGACATAAGATATTAAACTTGTAAATATAGTTGCCGTTTTCATGCTGGAAAAACCCTTCAAGTCCTGGTCTTCAATGAAGACAGGGTTTCAAAATACCACTACGTTTTGGTATTCATTGTGGTCAGGCTTGGTGCTGAGCAGCAGGACATGCGGGAACATGTACTCAACTTATTAATTGCCCCTGCCCCAAGATGGAGGGATTCAGGTCAAAGTGCAGTGTGAAGACACATGCTCTCTGTGAGGCGACGAATGCATGAGACAAGAAGTAGGGAAGAGAGGGGGAAAACATGGCGGCCGGCTAACTAGCGGGTCGCGGATGTCAGGAGAGTGATGGTGTCAGGCTAATGCGAGGTCGAGTGCCGATAGTCGATTACCGGAGTTTTGTTTTTCTTTTTATCAGCACTTACTTGTTGTGAGCCACGGCGAGTTACCGCAGGATACTGGAAGCCGTTTGCCGGCTAGACACAGGAGACCAGCAGAATCGGCAGCGGATGGCGGAGGACACAGCGCAACAACCCGTCGAGACCGAAACTGTGGGGGCGGAGTCACGTTACCTGCCGGCCGGGAGCTGGGAGCGAGCAGCACAGGGTGTCTGCAGAGGCCGCCGAGTCCTCGCAAAAATCGGCACTCCAGCAAGCGGAGGAAGGGGTCAAGGGCTGGAAGCTGCTACAAGCAAGCCGGAGTTGGAAAGTGTTTCACAGCGGAATACCACAGAACAAGTAAGCAAGAGGGGGAAGGAGGGGGATAAGTCCTCAGGTTATCAGTTGAGGAGCAAGAAACTAAACAAGGAAACGTTTGTGGGACCAAGTGGAAGTGAAAACACACAAGCAGAAAAAATAAATAACGAGGAGTCAGAGGAAAGTGCTTTCTCTAAATCTATAGTGCATAAATCTAAGGCTTCACCGTCTAAGAAAGAGAGAAAAAAAAGACAGAAAAAAGAAAGGGCGTTGTTTAAGAACCCTATAGCTCCCTCATTGAACCTCTATTTTAAGCCAGTCCCAAAGGTGTTGGTGTTGAAACCTGAGTCTGTTTCTCAGCGTCAAAATAGGGTTGGCAAAGTGGTAGAATTTGAAGAAAAAAGGGAATTTTTATCTGAATATAGGGAAGAACACGAACAGGATTGGTCAACTCTTTCTACACCTAACCCATTTCAGGTTTTAGATATAGAGATGGATGCGGATAAGGGCAGTAGCGGTGAGGCTGAGGCACCGATGGAGCAGATATTTCAACCTAGCATACCAGCCACATTAAGTGAATTAAATGAAAGTCCACCTACTGATGTCATGGAAAATAAGGTGGAAGATGATATATTCACAAGGAAAGAAGAATCCCCTAGGAATGAAAGGTCGGGGCTCTCTAATACTGAATTAACTTTAAGACAGCAAGAGAGTTATGCCTCCACAGATGGGACCGTCATGGAACTCCTAAAAAAATTAGAGCGCGACATACATTTAGGGTTTGAAGCCTCTAGAAAAAACCAAGAGCGTATTAGTGCTACATGCGTGTTGTTAGAGGATAAGATAGATAAACTAACGACTCG
This sequence comes from Lissotriton vulgaris, assembly GCF_964263255.1. NCBI lineage: Eukaryota > Metazoa > Chordata > Amphibia > Caudata > Salamandridae > Lissotriton > Lissotriton vulgaris. Next base: position 277,449,398 of record NC_141697.1, read on the forward strand.
GACGGGAGAGATGGAATCTGCAATGAAAACTATGCAGGGAAGAGTCCAGGACAATCGAAAGGAGATAGAGACTCTATATTCCCAAGATAGGCATATGGATGAAAGGCTAGAACGGTTGGAAAACATGCAAAGGCGCAACAACCTAAAAATTCTTAAACTGCCAGAAGGAAAAGAAGGGACAGACTTAAAGGCGTTTGTAGTGCAGCTACTGAAGAAAGAGCTAGCACTAGAAGAAGATGAGGAAAGTCTGGCTCGGGACATACAACGAATACATCGAGATCCTTTTAGGTTGAATCCTGACCGGGCTAAACCAAGAAAAATTTTGATTAATTTCGCGACCTATTCATTAAAAGAAAAAATTTTGTCATTTGCTCTGAAAAAAAAATCTATTTTAATAGATGGAATATCGGTGGATATAAGGTCAGACCTGTCACCAGCTACAGCAAATAGGCAGTGGGAGATGGGAAAGCGGTTGGCGCCATTAAGGGAGCTAGGAGCCACGGCTCCATTAAAATTTCCAGCCTTTCTTAAAGTTATGTGGCACAACAAAATGTATAACTTTCGAACGGTGGATGAGGTAGATGCTTTTTTGGATGTTGCAAGGGGATAAGGCTTTCGACCATAACAATTCGTAAATTTAAGGGGCACCACCACTCAGACATCCACAGGCCTAGGCCATGGGAGTAATGGTTGGGTTTTCCGGGGTGGGAAGTGAGAGTAGGGAGAGGGGTGGGATAAGGGAAAGGGAGAAAACTATAAAAAATATTCCTCATGAGCAGTCTTGCTGTGACTTAAACAGGAAGAAGAAATGGGCAGCATATGGCAAGTATGATAACTATAATGACCAGGGCCAGAGATAAGGAGTTAAGGTTCCTTAGCTGGAATGTTAATGGGCTCCGAGTTAAATCTAGAAGACAGCTGATTCTGAAATATTTGGAGGATTCATCCGCACAGATCATCATCTTGCAAGAAACACATTTAACACAAAGGGAAAGTAAGGAGATTTTTAGCACCCAAAAATGGATAGCAAACGCTATTTATACATCCCAAGACTTGGTCACAAAGGGGGTAGCCATTCTGATAAGGAAAGGATCCGACATAGTAGTCGAAAACAGTGTAGTAGATAGTAGAGGAAGATGGGTGATTTGCAGTCTGCGACTCTCGGGTGAAACGTTAATAGTAGTGGGTTACTACGGTCCGAATATAGATGATCCCGCAGTCTTAGAGAAAGTTGAATTGGAGGTATTGGATTTTCCTGGTAAAGTAATCATGGCAGGGGATTTTAATACGGTACTAGATGGGAAGATGGATAGGGCAGGTAATTCTAGAGCAATAACAAATATCAAAATGACTGCCAAACTTAGGTCAATGATGGGGCAACTTGGGCTTTGTGACATTTGGAGATGTAAATTTCCACAACAGTCAGGGTTTACCTTCTATAACAAAAAATATAAACACAACTCAAGGATAGATTTTTTTTTGGTTGATAGTAGATTGAGAGAGAGGGTTACGGATGTAGCTCATTTAGGGGCGCATCTATCAGATCACTCAGGGGTAAGTCTAAATCTGAGTTTGGAAGAAGAGAAAATCACTTCAGTTTGGAGATTAGACCGGACAATTTTAGCAGATACAGAAATCTTTGAGATTCTTAAAGAAGAGATACAAGTTTTCCTAGAAGTAAATGTGAGTTCAGCTAGGGACGACATAGTATGGGAAGCATGCAAGGCATTTATGAGAGGCAGAATGGGAGTTCAGGGCGCAAAGAGAAGATTGTATTATTGCCAGGTATCTAAGTTAGAAGAAGAGATTCGAGAGTGCGAAATGAACCGGATTCCCCAGGATGACACTACTTTAGATGGTCCTTGTGATAAAAAACTTTTAGACCTAAAAGTTCAGCTAACTGCGATACTTGCACAACGAGTCAAAGAAAGATGGGAAGTGTTAGACGGACCGGGAGGGTCGGCCGAGGTTACGGGGAGAGGTCTCCAGGGAGAGCCTTCTCCAACGACTGTACAGATAAGTAACTTCCCCCCCACAGACGGACACCACACAAGGTTGAAGGTTAACGAGACTTTATATGCAATTCTTAGGTTACGATGATGGATACAAGGAGGTCTGGACTCAGGGGTCCCCTCGGTTCTAGTCTCTGGTTTAGGAAAGGGGTAGCGGGACAGTCTTAGTTACCAATGAGTACAAAATAGCTCTCAATCCTCGAGCTCGGCGTTCTAGATGGTCGGGCCGTGGAGGAGCCAAGCAGGTCCCGAGATGGATGAAGGAAGGACGACGGTCCGCGGCGGAGCCTGCAGGTCCCGGTGGAAGATGGCGGTTACAACGGTCCGCGGCCACGCCAGCAGATCCCGACGACGATGAAGGATGAAGGTTACGACGACTGTGGCAGCGCCAACAGGCAGGACGATGGTGCACAGGACAGAGCTATGGCAGCGCCAGTAGTCCGTCCAGGATGAGTTCCTCTTTACGTCTCTCGACTCCAAGATACAACTGCCTTCCTGCTCTGGAGCTGCCCCAGTTATAGGGCTGGTGTGCTTTGATGTCCGGACCCTCGCACTTGGAGGTCGGGAGGTCCGGGATGGGGGCGTCCAGACACCCAGCAGGGGGGTGGAGCCAGCGCCCGGGGAGGCGATGGGCGAGCGGCACTTGGTGGGGGAGAGCCATCGGCACCTCTTTCTCCCATTGACTTGCCAAGTAGTCCGCTCACCTCCTGGGTGGAGGGTGGTGCCGGAATGTCTGCGGCCGGGCCAGGCCCAGGGTTGAGGTCGATCGGGGGCCAGGCGGCCTCGTGGTGGAGTGTCCAAGATGGCGCCCCAGGCTGGGCGCGTGGGCCGGCAGTGGATCGGACCCACGAGGTCGGCAGGCTCGAGGGCAGGGGTCCCTGAGGGGACGGAGGACGTGCAATGGTGGTGTGTGGTACTTGCGGGACTGGGCTCAGGCCTGGTTGGGCTGGGGGAGAGCGGCCCTTCATGTGGCCTGTCCAACATGCGTCCCCCCCAGCTGAAGGCGGGGAGAGTTACCCATCCTCTTGGGGACTCTCCTCGTCGAGGCGGAAAAACCGGGACAGGCCATCCGCGTTGGCGTGATCCGGCCCAGGCCGGTGTTCGACTGTGAAGTCCATACCTTGCAAGGAGATGGACCAGCGTAGCAACTTTGGGTTCTCCCCCCGCATATGCATCAGCCATTGCAGGGGTCGGTGGTCGGTCTGCACCCGAAAGTGGGTGCCGAAAAGGTAGGGCCGGAGTTTCTTGAGGGCCCATACCACAGCGAAGGCCTCCCTCTCTATGGTGCTCCAGCGTTGCTCCCGTGGTAGGAGTCTCCGGCTGATGAAGGCCACCGGTTGATCAAGGCCTTCGGTGTTCACTTGAGACAGGACTGCCCCAATGCCCTGGTCGGAGGCGTCCGTCTGGACGACGAACTCCCGGCTGTAGTCTGGGGCCTGGAGCACAGGGGCGGAACACATGGCGGCCTTTAATTGTTCAAATGCAGTTTGACACTCTGGGGTCCAGGTGACTTTCTTGGGTTGGTTCTTTGACGTGAGTTCTGTGAGGGGCCCCACTATGGTACCATAGTCTTTTACGAACCTTCGGTAGTAGCCCGTGAGGCCCAGGAAGGCTCGTACCTCGGTTTGGGTGATGGGGGGCTGCCAGGCCTGGATGGCGGCAATTTTCAGCTGTAGCGGGGCCACTAGGCCGCTTCCCACCTGGTGTCCGAGGTAGGTTACAGACCCTTGCCCAATTTGACACTTGCTGGCCTTGATCGTGAGGCCAGCTCGCTGAAGGGCTTGCAGCACTGCTCGGAGGTGGTGGAGGTGCTCGGTCCAATGGTGGCTGTATACAGCGATGTCGTCTAGGTAGGCGGCGCTGAATCCTTCGAGCCCCGCTAGGACCTGATTGACGAGCCGTTGGAATGTTGCTGGGGCATTCTTCATGCCGAAGGGCATGACCGTGAAATGGTAATGGCCATCGGGGGTGGAGAAGGCAGAACGTTCTTGCGCCCGGGGTGTGAGGCCGATCTGCCAATAGCCTGCTGTCAGGTCGAAGATGCTGAGGTAGCGGGCAGCTCCCATTCGGTCGACTAGTTCATCTGCCCGGGGGATGGGGTGCGCGTCGGTTCTGGTGACCGCATTCAAGCCCCGGTAGTCGACGCAGAACCGGAGTTCTGGTGTGGTGCCGGGGGCAGCTGCTTTGGGGACCAGTACGACAGGGCTGGCCCAGGGACTGTCTGAAGGCTCGATGACCCCGATCGTGAGCATCTTGGCTATTTCTTCCTGGATGCAAGCCCGTACCCGGTCTGGCACGCGGTAGGCTCGGTGGCGGATAGGGGGGCTGTCCCCGGTATCCACATCGTGCACACACCAGGAAGTGACACCCGGGGTGAGGGAGAACAGGCTGGCGAACTGTGATAGGAGGGCTTGACACTCCTGGCGTTGTTCTCTGGTGAGGGCCTCTGAGAGCCGGACCCCATCCACGGAGCCGTCTTGCTCTTGAGTCCGTAGGAGGTCAGGGAGAGGCTCGGAGTCTTCTTCAACCCCAGTGTCTGTGGCCATCAGGAGGCTGAGCTCTGTTCGCACAAAGTGGGGCTTTAGTCTGTTAGCGTGGAGGACCCGGAGAGGGTTCCGGGAGGATTCCATGTCGATGAGATAAGTGGCAGGACCCTTGCGCTCTATTACTTTGAAGGGCCCCGTCCATTTGTCTTGCAGGGCGCATGGCTCAGTGGGGGACATCACCCATACCTGTTGGCCAGGTTCGAATTCAATGGATGAGGCGTTCTGGTCATACCATTTTTTCATGTCCTCTTGACTGGCCTCTAGGTTGGCCTTCGCTAGTTCTCTGAACCGCCGGGTCTGGTTGCGGAGGGTGAGGAGGTACCGGAAGACATCTGGAGGGTTCTTTAGCGGAGGCATCTCCCAGCCTTCTTTGACGAGACTGAGCGGCCCTCGCACTGGGTGTCCATATAGCAGTTCAAATGGGCTGAAGCCCAGGGATTTCTGGGGGACTTCTCGATACGCGAAGAGGAGGCACGGCAGCAGCACATCCCACTGGCGACGGAGGGGCTCTTCCAACCCCCCGATCATTCCCTTTAGCGTGCGGTTGAACCGCTCAACGAGTCCGTTCCCTTGAGGGTGATAGGGGGTTGTGAATCTGTAGGTGACCCCGCACTGTTGCCAGAGGGACTTCATGTATTTGGAAATAAAGTTCGTGCCTCTGTCGCTGACGACTTCTCGGGGGAAGCCCACACGGGAGAAGATCCCCATCAGGGCCCGGCCGACCACCGGGGCTGTCACAGTTCGCAGAGGAACAGCCTCAGGGTAGCGGGTGGCGTGGTCCACTAGCACCAGGATGAATCGATGGCCTTGTTTTGTGCGTGGGTCCAAGGGCCCCACAATGTCTATTCCGACTCTCTCAAACGGGGTAGTGACCACGGGAAAAGGTTGCAGGGGAGCCTTTAGTTTGCGGCCGCTCTTCCCACTGGCTTGGCACGTGGGGCAAGATCGGCAATGCTGGTGCACATCGTTTCTCATTTTGGGCCAGAAGAAGTGGGTCACTAGGCGGCTGTAGGTTTTATCTTGTCCCAGATGTCCTGCCAGGGGAACATCGTGGGCCAGGTTTAACAGGAAGTCTCTGAAACGGAGGGGTACCACTAGTACTCGGTTGCTCCCCAGCTCGGCGATTCTTTGCTCGCTGTACAGCAGATCATTGTCCCAGTAGACCCAATGAGTTCCGGGGGTATCCCCTGCGCTTTGGGCGAGCGCTTGCTGGCGGAGTCCCTCGAGGGAGGGACAGGTCTTCTGTTCTTTGCGAAATTGTTCTTGCGTGGGCCCCCCTTCTTGAGGCCACTGGTCGAGGTTAGCGAGGTCGGTAGATTGGGCTGGTTCGGCGGGAATGTTACGGTCGGTGTTTTCGGTCGGGGCGACCGGAGGCGGTGGCGCCGGCCATTCGGGTTCTTCTGGCTGGTGGTTGGCACGGGCGGCCATGGAACGGGTGGTGACGCACGCCCAGTCTGGGACGCCCAACATCCCCAGGTGTTCCTTTCGCTCCACGGCGGCCCACGGAGAGCTTTCCAGGTCATTGCCCAGGAGGCAGTCTACGGGGGCATCGTCTCGGACCGTCACTTTCAACATGCCGGAGACCCCCCCCCATTCGAAGGGGACGCAGGCCATCCGACACAGGCTCTCCGAGTTATCGGCTGATCGTACAGGGCAGAGAATGTTCGGTAGATACTGTTCTGGGGCCACCAGGTGACAGCGGACGGCTGTCACACTGGCCCCGGTGTCACGAAGGGCTTCGGCCTGGTGTCCATTGATGCTCACCCATTGGCTGTACTTCTGGGTGTTAGCGGGTAGGGGGACCCGCGGGACCATGTCTTTCCCCCCTAAGCAGGCTAGAGTCATGGCGGCTGGTTCCCACTCTTGATGCTCTTGTTCGTACTCTTCCTGTTCCTCGGAGATCTGTTCTTCCCCTAGGGCTGCAGCGGCCACTTGGCGGGGTTTTGGGCTCTGGTACTGCGGGCAGTTTGGGTCGTTCGCATAGTGGCCGACTCGTTGACATCGGTGACACGTGACATTGGCTCTGTACCCCGGTCGCGCTGGGGTGCTGCCCCGGTTGGCCGGGGGGGTGGTGTTGGTAGCGGGGGCGACCGGGGCGTTGTCTCTTCCTCGCCCTTGGCCCCCTCCTCCTCCTCTGGGTCGGTGCTGACCATTGTTGTTCCGGTTCTGTTCGTAGGACCCATTCCGGCCCACTCTGGTGATCTCCCACCGGTCAGCTTCGGCTGCGAGCTGCCGGGGATCCGTTAACTTGCTGTCGAGGAGGTGTTGGCGGAGTTCAATGAAGCAATTGTTCGACAGATGCTCCCATACCATCAGGTTAAATAGTTGTTCGTAGGTCGTGACGTTGTTTCCTCGGATCCAGCCCTCGAAGGCTCGGCTAAAGTATGTTACATAGTCCACCCAAGTTGTACCCGGGATGCGGGTGCAGTCTCGGAACCTCTGACGGTACATCTCGGGTGTGAGACCATAGCGGGTGAGGAGGGCCGCTTTCATATGGTCGTAGGAGGTCATCTGGTGGTCCGGGAGCTGTAGTAGGGTGTCGCGGCCCTCATTGAGGAATCTTCCCCAGAGACCGGCTCCCCAGTCGCTTCTATCGATCCGATGTGCAGTCATAGCGATTTCATAGGCTTTAAACCATTGCTGGATGTCGTCCTCTCTGAAGTATTCTCGGACAACATCCTTGGGGATGTGTACCTTTTTGTCTGTGGCCCCTGGGGTGGGGGGTCGCTCGGGCACCCCTGCTTCTTTATTCTGCTTGCGTAGGTTGATCTCGGCTAGGTTTCGTTCGTGTTCGTACGCTAGTTTTTTTTCCTCGAGCTCCCTTTGTCTCTGTTTCTCCTCTCTTTCTTCTCGGAGACGCAGGTGCTCTAAGTTGATTTTTTGTTCGGCCAACTTAAGTTCAACGTCCATTTTAAGTCGGGCCATTTCGAGTTCGTGTAGTCGGGTCCTTTCTCTTTCCTGGATCTCGTCTTGCGAGAGACCCGTTCTTTGCTCTTCCGGGGCCGTGGTCGTTTTTTCTACGGTGCTTTGATCAGGGGTTCCGGCAGCCCCGGTTTCTGCCCAAGATTCTAGGGCATGCTTAAAATCGTCCTTGGTACTCAGTCCGGTGGTAGCGATACCCAGTTCGATGCAGAATTGTTTAAGTTCACGATGGTTGTACTCCCCCAATTTCTCCATTTGGAATTTCTCGGTTGATCCGTTCTCTTTCGTGGTCATTGTGACTCCGTCGTGGGGTGAGCTACTCTCTGTACGTTTATGCGGTGATTCGGATCGCGCCGCTGGCCACCAATGTTAGACGGACCGGGAGGGTCGGCCGAGGTTACGGGGAGAGGTCTCCAGGGAGAGCCTTCTCCAACGACTGTACAGATAAGTAACTTCCCCCCCACAGACGGACACCACACAAGGTTGAAGGTTAACGAGACTTTATATGCAATTCTTAGGTTACGATGATGGATACAAGGAGGTCTGGACTCAGGGGTCCCCTCGGTTCTAGTCTCTGGTTTAGGAAAGGGGTAGCGGGACAGTCTTAGTTACCAATGAGTACAAAATAGCTCTCAATCCTCGAGCTCGGCGTTCTAGATGGTCGGGCCGTGGAGGAGCCAAGCAGGTCCCGAGATGGATGAAGGAAGGACGACGGTCCGCGGCGGAGCCTGCAGGTCCCGGTGGAAGATGACGGTTACAACGGTCCGCGGCCACGCCAGCAGATCCCGACGACGATGAAGGATGAAGGTTACGACGACTGTGGCAGCGCCAACAGGCAGGACGATGGTGCACAGGACAGAGCTATGGCAGCGCCAGTAGTCCGTCCAGGATGAGTTCCTCTTTACGTCTCTCGACTCCAAGATACAACTGCCTTCCTGCTCTGGAGCTGCCCCAGTTATAGGGCTGGTGTGCTTTGATGTCCGGACCCTCGCACTTGGAGGTCGGGAGGTCCGGGATGGGGGCGTCCAGACACCCAGCAGGGGGGTGGAGCCAGCGCCCGGGGAGGCGATGGGCGAGCGGCACTTGGTGGGGGAGAGCCATCGGCACCTCTTTCTCCCATTGACTTGCCAAGTAGTCCGCTCACCTCCTGGGTGGAGGGTGGTGCCGGAATGTCTGCGGCCGGGCCAGGCCCAGGGTTGAGGTCGATCGGGGGCCAGGCGGCCTCGTGGTGGAGTGTCCAAGATGGCGCCCCAGGCTGGGCGCGTGGGCCGGCAGTGGATCGGACCCACGAGGTCGGCAGGCTCGAGGGCAGGGGTCCCTGAGGGGACGGAGGACGTGCAATGGTGGTGTGTGGTACTTGCGGGACTGGGCTCAGGCCTGGTTGGGCTGGGGGAGAGCGGCCCTTCATGTGGCCTGTCCAACAGGAAGCTAGTCGGTTGGCACATTTTTCATATGGGGAGGGATGTGGCAAGCTACTAGCCTGGAAAGCTAAGAAAGATGTCGTACGCAATCATATTAAAGAAATCAAAAAACCAGGCACAGATCAAATTATATCGGAAAATAAATTGATGGTAAAAGCATTTCAGGAGCATTTCACGAATGTTTATGCAGAAGATTTGTGTCCAGATACCGGGGAGATTGAGCCCTGGCTGTCTTTAATGAAACCATTATCAGATGAGGATATGAGGGGGCTTAATAAGGAAATCACTCAGGAGGAGCTGATGAAAGTTATTAAAGATAGCAAGAGAGGGAAAGCCCCTGGACCAGATGGTCTACCGGCAGAAGCCTATAAAGCTCTTGATACTACATTGGTCCCTACGCTTTGTCACTTATATAATAAAATATTTCGGGGGGAAGTGAAAATCCCAAACTCTTGGAATGAGGCAAATATTATTCTAATTCTGAAGCCAGGAAAATCCCCAAAAAATATGGATGCGTATAGGCCGATTTCGCTTTTAAATTGCGACTATAAATTCTATACAAAAATTTTGGCTGACCGGCTCAGTAAAATAATCCATAAATTAATACATGAAGATCAAAGAGGCTTTATTAAGAAGAGGTATTTAAAAGATCGTACCTATTCTTTGATAGGCATGATAGATTTAGCCTCTAAGTATGATTATCCCTTGGCAGCGATAGCATTAGACGCTGCCAAGGCTTTCGATCGTGTTAATTTTGTTTATTTGAAAACCCTTCTGCAATATCTCAATCTAGGAGATAAATTTACCCACTCCATTTTCTCACTATACAGTGCTCCGACTTCACGTGTACTTATAAATGGCACTCTTACATCTCCCATAAGGGTAATGCGGGGCACCCGGCAAGGATGCCCCTTATCACCTTTACTCTTCAATATATATATAGAACCCTTAGCCTGTAAAATTAGAGAATCAGAAGAGATACCCCCTTTTGCAGTAATGGACTGGTCAAAGAAACTGGGTTTATATGCGGACGACATTATTGTTTATTCTACTAATTTAGTTAGTTCATTGGAAAATCTAGTAAAAATAACAAAAGATTTTGGTAGGATCTCTGGTTACCAGCTAAACCAAGAAAAGACTGAGATAATGACTTGGAATCTTAACACAAGAACTGTAAAAACAACAGCAGAAATGAGATATCTTGGTGTTAGGATTACGCAGAAGATCGAGGACTTGGCTAAAACTAATCTTGACAGAGTAAAAAAAGAGGTTGGAGATTTGCTGAAGGGCTGGATGAATATACCTCTGTCAATATATGGGAGATCTAATCTAGTAAAGATGATGATTATTCCAAAAATTACCTTTTTGTATGAAGCTATTCCATTATGTTTTAAAAAGGAATGGTTGGCGAAAATACAAAGTATGATAATTTCATTTATTTGGGCATCTAAATCCTCTCGAATTTCATGGAGGAAAATACGAAGAAGCGTAAATAAAGGAGGATTGGCGGCTCCTGATCTACAAATATATGCATGGGCTTTTTGTTTGAAAAACTGCAGGATGTTATTGGGTTCTCTCGTTTATTCACAGATAGGTGAAATGTTTAAGATAATGCTGAAAGTATCGGGTTATCATGAGTTTGGTTACTTATATAAGTTTGGAGACCCTAAGTTTTTTAAAAAAGTGAAACTCAAGACTCTGAAAGATCTGGCCGAGACTTGGTACAAAATAAGAAAAATTACTAAGATTCCTTATCTTAGTTACATGGCTCCAATATGGGAATCACCGGGAGCGCCGACCTGGACAAGAGATGCGTTAGCTTCAAACTTGACAAAGGAGCCAGATCTACAAAGATGGAGAGATCTATTTCAAGATGGAAGACTAATTTCATGGAGTTTATGTCAGCAAAATTGGGGCTTAGTTTTCTCAAGATACAAGTATGTACAAATTCAAAGTTGGGCAAACCACGCAGTATCAGAGATTGGACAGGAAAATGAATTTGAACTAAAACTGGAACGAGAGGGCTTTAAGAAGGAAGTTGCCTGCTGGTACTGGCAAATATTGGAGATGGAGGATGGGATATTTGATCTACCAGAGACCCTGTGGAAGAATAGCTTGCCAAGGATTGCTACAGAAGACCAATGGCAAGTAACTATGAGCATGCTATATAGAATTGTTAAACCTGCCAATCTAAGGCGAAATGTTTTATTTACTATTCACAGGGCATACTGGTCCCCCTACAGGCTTTCCAAATTTAAAGATGGAGGATTGGTGGAATGTCCAAAATGCAAAGCCCCAAATGTTGATGACCTCCATATGTTTGTATCATGCCCGAATATCAAAAAATTTTGGATTGACGTGAGTAACTCCCTCTCCAAATCATTGAATCAACCCATTGAGGTAAGCCCCGAATTAATTATTTCTGGGAGATATGATTTGCAAAATAGAGTTTTGGGTAACAATGTAAGACTCATCTTTTATGCTATGTTATTAGCACGTCGGGAGTTATGTAAATTATGGGTCTCACCACTCAGTCCAACTTTATTGGACTGGATATTAGCCATGAGATATACAGCAAAGTTAGATATGTTAGATACCTCTAAAAGAAATAGAGGTTTTTGGATACCCTTCCTGCTAAATTTTGGTTAAAGTTATATTTATGTTGAAAGTCCAATGATTAAGCCCGTGCCTGTCTCGCTGGTATTCGGAATCGATAGCAAGGAATAGAGATGGTGGAGAATACACATCTTGGGTCAGGTGGTCAAGAAGGAGTCTTGAGAGGGGACCAGACTCAAAAATATGTGCGGTTCACGCCCCATTACTCTAGACCAGCTCAAGAGACAATAACAGCCCAGAGGTGGGAAAGTAACAAAGATATGGGCGGCAAGACGGCAAATGAGGATAAAAAAAAAAATAAAAAAAAAAAAAGAAGTAGGGAAGAGAACCCTTAAAATGGTTATCATAAAACCTTTTTTTGAAGTACTTACAAATGGCAACAAGAACAGTATCCAGCATTATGTTTAAAAAATCTTTTTTTAAAGGGGTTAGTATCACATTCCCAGCTTCAATGTGGTAATTGTCGTACTATTCTTTGAGAAATGGGCTGCTCAAAGCATTGAAGTAGTTTGGACAATTATGTACAACACCTAGTGACAAACCGAGATCTTTGAAATTTAGGTGTAAGCAATGAAGGATTCAAACAGAGTCAAGTTAATTGGAAACCACCATCTTGAAGTGATCTGTCTGAAAAATAATATAAAAAACGCTACAAAGGTTGTGCTAGGTTATCTATCATAACTCAGAACGCAGACATCCTGCTACTAAACCAGCAAATCAAAAGCAACCAAGGAGAAAGCAATATCTGAAGTACTATCTATGTGAGGAATTCACATTTGTTTTTTAGAATTCACAGCTGAGAACCCAGAAGTGTTCACTGACTACAACTGAAATACGAAGAGGGACAAGGAGACACGAGCACAAGGAGGCAAGCGGACAAAAATTACCTTTTTACAGAATCTGGGTGTGAGTGTTTGATTGTTTCAGATGCTCCGTCCATCACCACTCCCTTTTGTACCGCTTTGTTCACCATAAGTTGGCAGGGTATGCTCAGACGTGAGTCCCTTGCTCACTTTGCCACTGGATTCAAGCAAGCCTGGCTGAAGACTGCTGGAATGCCAGAAACCAGTCCTAGGAAGCTAGTTTCCGGTCCAGGGAAGGCATGGCTTGGCAGTTCGGGCTGGACTGTTCCCATGAGGCACAGGGTCAGACTGATTTGCATATGGCCATGTCTGAACTGGGGTGGCAGAGTGGGCTAAAGAACGGTGATGGATTAAACCCAGATCTGTTGACTGGGTGTGAGTGTTTGATTGGTTCAGATGCTCCGTCCATCACCATCCCCTTTTGTACTGCTTTTTACAGGAACAGCATCTAAATAAGTACCTAAATACCATTAACTTTCCAACAACTCTCATGCTGCTCGTTAGATTAATACTCGCAGTGGACTACGGAAGTAAGGAGTCATCCATTGATCAACTACTGAAAACGTCCCTCAGACGCAGACCATATAGAATTACAGAGGAGTAACAGTGAATAACAAACATTATTCTCCAAGGGGGACCAAGTGTCATGAACTAGACAACAAGAGCAAAGGTCGAGTGTTTATGCTGCGACTCAGCACCGCAAAAATGAGTAATGCTTTGGTGACAGACTTTTGAAGCAGGCACTCGAGTATCTGCAGGACTGCTAGAGTGAGTCATACTTCAGCCCTAATGCAGAACTTAACGAGGGTGTAGGAGAGGAAGTGACAGCTCAAACAATTGACAGAGGCCAAAACAAAATCAGATGCAAGAAGTGAATTAGGTATTTCGGAGACAAATGCACGCTACTAAAGTAGTGTTGGAGAATCACATTTAGACTTTCAAAGACGTTAGAAACTGAAGTAAGACATTTCTGAAAGGCAATTAATAAACGTGCACCAATTACACCTTCAAGAAATTATGACGAGAATTTCACTACTGCATCGTAAAAGCATGCAGAAAAAGTGAAGACTAGATGATATCATTTGTGGAAATAATATAGACCGAGATTTATTAATAGACAAAAGTAGTATATTTCATTAACTTGTGCTAGAAATGTGTAAATGGAAAACTCTTAAGTTATGGAGTTTACCCCTTTTTCATTTTTTATTTGCATTTATGTATGGTCAAAGTACTGAGCTGCAATCTGGCGAGGGCTTCGGGGCTCCCAAGGGGGTTACCAACACTTGCAAATGGCAAGAACTCTCAGAATTCCTAGAAAAAACATAGTCACTAATTTTATCACTGGCTGGAACAAAAGGCCCTTGAGGTCAGGTAGAACATGGTGGCAAAGACATGCTTAAACCAAAAGAGAGAGTGGAGTATCTAATATTTTTGGCAGGGAAAGATGTATTCTTCCAGAGAGTCTTTTCGGCATTTAAACATAAAAAAACAAGAGTGAAATATGTCCAAGCAGACATTCTGAGCAGTTATGGATGTCTCACGCCCATTCAAGACCTTTGCAGGGAACTGCAGTTGCTTTGAGACCCTGGCCTTTGACCTAGTTTGCCTCCAGTAGGAATGTATACAATTAATCTCTCCTCTTCTTTCAGGACCTTAGATTTCATTGCCAAGGTTACATTTGTTTCCAGGCACCTGGGCATCCTATCTGCATTTTCAACCGTTCTACGAATTAATCTGTAGATGTAACGCTCTTCTCTAAAATTAAGTTACCCACCTATGGTGTGTGATTATGGTGTGGGCATTCTCCCATCCCCTTTTCTCTGGCATTGGCTAAGAGTAGCATGACTGAGTTTTGGGACAGCAGCTGCACCCAGAAGCAGCTCCTGCAGGTCTCACCTTTTATGTTATGTCTAGTGACCTTGGGCTAATGGGGACCCTTAATTTGTTTTCATTTGAATGAAAGGATGCTCAGGAAAATGATTCCCACAATAATGATAGCGAACAGCAGAATGTTGCACAAGCAAGATCACCTTCAGTGCATCAGATGGGACTATCAACGTCCGACTGACCGACCGACATCGGTTTACATGACATAGTGACACAGCAAGATGGAGGATGGGGAATAGAAAATGTCTGCTGCCTACAGAGAACCAACAAGAGCACTTCTAACTCCCCACTTGTTCCTTTCCAGGCTTCCTTTCTAAGGAGGGTTGTCCAAAGGGAATACACAAATATTCTCATCATTGAAAGCACATGCAGGTTGTACATAGTGAGGTGCACGTAGGCACAGACCACCACAGTGAATTCTGGGAAAGGGAATGGAGTATCCTTCCCAGAGGCCCCTTTGAGGCCTCAACCTGGTTGCTTGCGTTTTCAAAGAGCAGGAATGGGCATAATCTGCTCATGGGCTGCTGCCCACCTTCATTGCAAAACGGAAGAACCCCAATATCAAGCAGACCTGAGTTGTCTCTGCTTTATTGATTCGGCAAACATAGAATTTAAGGCTGCCCATTTCTTTCTCTGGATGCAACAAGGACAAAAGCGTTACGAAGCCCAGCTGCTTGCCCTGGTATTCTCTTGTCTTTCCTGCTGACACCCTTCAGTACAAAGGGTGTTGGAACAGTCACATTACCTATAAAGTCCACTCCTGCATCACTAGAAGCCAAAAGAGGGCTGTCTCATGTAATTAAAATCTTCAAGTGAAAACAGAGACTGTGCCTGGCAAGCATTCTCCCTTCATTCACCACCCTCTTTTCGTTTTCTCCTCAAGACTCCTCCAGTGCAGAGGCCTGTGCTCTATCTAGACTGAGAAAGGCCTGCGAAGTCCCAGAATGCACTATGTGGGCTCATTAATGCTGTTGATGTTGGTCAGACTGCTGTCTGCACCTACTTAGTCAGCCAAGGTGGCCACCCTCCAGGCCATGAGGTATCCACATTTTTATGGACTAACCATAACTAACCCCAAACCAGTTGATACTCCAAAACACTAGCATGGATTTATTGTTTGCCACGCAGTTTCTATATTTTAAATATCACTCAAGGTTGAAGATCACCAGGATCTTAAGTAATACAGGTTTGCAAAATTCAGAGAGCTGTGATTACCTATTTTGCAGTCTGGATTATGCAATCAGGTAGCATTTGCAAATGCCATATATGAGTAAGTGTTCCCTTTTTCGCAATCTTCTAGTGAACATACCTACAGTTTACATTCAAAGCCCATTTGTGCTTCTTTTTAGGTCTTGCGCCTAGCGTTGCAGTGCGCAACACTGCTAGCGCAGTGCGAGACCTCTTGAATGGGCTTCAGAAAGCCAACTACACGCTTGTGCGAGTTTTTTTGCTTTCACAGGCTGGCATTGGCTGTAGTGTGCTTTTTAAAAAAAAAAAAAAAAAAAAAAGAACGGCACGCAATTGGGCAAAGGCGGGTACATGTTCCGCCTTTGCTCCACCCATTCCCGTGTGTGTCTAGGACGCACATCAGTGTCTGGCACAGACCACAGGCTCCCTCGCCCCCCGCTCCTCTGGTGCGCGAGCACCACTGGTTCTGTTCATTATACCCTTTCAATCTCCCTCCCTCCTTTCTACGCAGCTCCCCTCCTGCGTTCTTCTTCCCCTCGCCTGGTTTTAGGTCTTCCTTCCATTTTGCTCGTTTCCCCTCTGCACAAAATGTTTCCTCCCCGCTGTGATTTTTTTTTTCCCTTTGGTATACGTGTGCTATCGGTTTAAGTTGTTGCTTGTTTGCCGCCTTCCCATCACGCCAGTCTCCTCTTCCATTTGTACTATTAAAGGCCTGGCCTAGCGAGGAAACTGGATAACGTGTGCTCGAGCGACTTCTTATCTCCTGCTCTGTACCCAGTCTCCCACGGCCCACTCTCTCAATTCGATGCCTTTGAAAGTCAGTTCTGCACCCGTGCAGACACCTCAATTTAGCGCCAGCGCCTCCTGCAACTACCACCTCTCCTCCATCGTACGCACCTCGGCTCCAGGGGAAGGCAGGGGCAGCAGGAGGCAGGCAGGAGCCGAGGAGGGCCAGAGCCCCGCAGGTCGGACGTGCCGTTTCATTTTCCACATTCATAACACTCGCTGTACACGCCATGTCGCACTGAGAAAATTGACAAGATGAATGCTTGGGCATGCTCGCAATGCGCGGGGTTAACTCTCTGGATTTAGTTTATATCATCTTGCGAAAGCATTTGCGGCCTTTAGCATGTTTATCCCCAGCTCCGCGCTTTGTGAACACCTCCTGTTTGTGTACAGATTTGCCAATGAAGAGTAAGTGGTTTCATGTGATCCGGGCCTCATTAAACGTACACATCCGGCGCGTATGTTGTGTGTGGCGGCTCACGCGCTAATGTGGGCTGCAGGAAGCTGTCCAGACAGCCGGGCGAGGTACCACGAATGAGCCGCTGCCTGAAGGTGCAGAAAGAAAGTATCACACAGCGCAGCGCCACCATCAGAGGCAGAGGCCCCATCTTCTTGCCACCCTTGGCAGTGGGCGGCCAGGGTCAAATTGGGATCACGATTAGGCCCGGACACTCCCCCTCCCCCCCCAAAAAAGTGGCGTATTTCCCGGGATCATCCCATTCGTGGATCGCCATTTGCTTAGTCTCACTAGAGTAATTTTTAGAGAAATGTTTGTTATATTAAGCATTTTAAAGCTTGTAGAGCCAGTAACATTGGTGAAAGCTAGAAGCAGTGCTGTTTGGCCGGGCTACTGGGGTGAAGTAAAATGACCCAAGAGCCACAACACCTGATCTGCCTAGGGTTGCCATCTGGCCGTTTTTTTTACTAGCTTAACCAGTATTTAAATGCCCTGGCTCGAACGAAAATGTGTACTAAAGCTGCTGTATTTATCCAAACTGATAGTTAAACATGCAAAGGCAGAAAAGCTATGTTAAAATGAATATAAATGTTTTTTTTATATAAAGAGTTCCTCTTTAATTATCCTGCTCGGGTCTTTGCAGAATGAGGCTGGATATTTTGTGGAAATATAGTAGTATGTAGTGTGAACTTTGCCCAAAGGCATTGCAGCAGTTTACATGCGGGCCCGTTAAATTACACAAGATCAAATTTATTTTTTATTTTAGGTCTTGGGAGATTTAGTGGCTTGCTCAGAATCACAATATGCTGAACCAACATATGGACTCGCACATAGTTTACAAAGAACATCCTCTTTATTTTTCTTTACAGGGGAAGGTGGCCTCACAGCGAGGCCTATGCAAAAGCACACCCCCTCCATCAAGACTTAAAAGACACTGGGGCGGAGATGAAAACACCTGCCCCCTCAGCAAGGCTCCTGCATACTCCCTCCTCCCCCTCCCACCATGTCAGAATGTGGTGGCCTACCGGGAATATGTAGGGAAAAACACTGCTGCTGGGCCCAGTCGGACACATAAGTAGGAGGGGGGCCAAGAGTAAGAATGGCCCCTTGAGCCAGAACAACATCAGGCCCCCGCCTGGCTTGGGTGCGGAAAGGGTGTGGCTGAGGTGAAGATGGCACAACGGCCACATCACCTGCCCCCCAGTAGGCTGCTGTACTCTCCCCTTCTTTTGGGCCAGATTGTCAGCATGATAGGGGAGTGGTCACTGCTTGTGGGGATCTGGGCTGAAGTCTGCCAGTGCCTGTACAATATTGGCCTAGTGTCTCTGTAAGCCCCTGCCCTCTAGGAGCCTGCCTCCTCATGATGCTAGCCCTACATTTCAGAGGCCAGGCATGGCCTGGAAGACAGTAAGGCTCTGTGGGCTGGTTGACTGAGGCCCTAAAGAAACGGCCCACATATGACCCTGAGGCATCCGCCCAATGCCGGACTATCAGCCTTGCTAATCTGACCCGGAGGGTGGCCACCTTACTGCATGTCAACAGATGCTTTGTATCCCGATCACATTATTGCTATTAGGTTTATTAGCCTGGTTTGGTCAATGGAATCAAGTTAAGACTACAACCCCTAGCATTAAATAGGATATCGCATGACAGGCCAGAACTGGACACATGTGAGGACACATGTAAGGACATTGAGTGAGGTGCCACCCAATATGTGAGTTTGCACTCTGTCTTCAAATCTACGTAAATCATCCAGTTTCAGGGAAGTATAGATCAGAAATCGTGAATGCAAACCAAGCACTTACTTCTTGAAATGTTCACGTCATTTTGTGTTCCAACCTTGTTATTAATACATCGCACTGCTAAATGGCCATTTGGAGAGGGTCCTAAAACAACCTAACTAATAAAAATTAATTGAGCAGGTTGCTGTTTGCAACCCCTTGCGTTTAGTTGCAAACACCAGGTGCAGGAGATAGCAGACTTCTATCTCTGTGTTCGTATTCCTTCTGAATAGGAACATTTTTAAAGCAGCCCATGGCCCTTAAAAAGGGCAGGTTCTTCTTAAAAAAATGTTTCCCGTTTCGCAAATTATTTGGGGGAAAAGAGGGTTGGGGAAATTAGATGATTCCTAAACGGGAAGTTGATCGGCATGGACACGTTCCTGTTTGAAAACGGCATACCACTCCTACTCTGTTGTCAGTATCTGATCAATGATTTGAAACCACAATTACAGTTATAAATCACTGATACACTCCAATGTGAATCGCTTTTACAAGAGGATGCCTCTTTCGTGCCTTCTCCTAACTGCAATTCTGAATGAGTTGCTAAAACAGTTTAGAGAGCGAAAAAGGCAATTTTGACTCTTAAAAGGGATTGAGTAACTCAGTTCACATAAACTTTATTTCAGTTAAAATGACATAAAAAGTGCAACACAGTAATCACACATGTTTAAAATACATTAAAAATTCACTAACGATTACAAATCACATTAATAATTAAACAAATATTATTCATTCAAATCATCAAAGTTAGCGATGTGATGCATCTAGGCAAAGGACAATTCCAAAAAGTGCATGGTAGTTAAAAAAATATGTAAATTATCTATTATCTAAAACAATAAGAATAAAAAGAGAGGAGCACAGTAAAACTTCAATTAAGAAAATATATAAAAAGGGGCTACAAATGATTGAACCAGCATGCTATAATAGGACTATTAGTTCATTATGGCGGAATCACTACAGCATTTTCGAGGTTTCAGAAAAACCCTTCTGGTGCACCACATGGAGAACAAAAAGTCTGCAAATGAATAAACAATTGGGATACTTGAATCAGTTTTCAATATCCTGAATACTTCAAGGCAGCGCCTGTCACCAGGATTTCTACAGATCTGAACCAACCAACGTTTCCTTGCTTTCTGGTAGCCTAGACAGCTAAAGAAAACATGGAGCTCAGATTCCTCGGGATGTGCACACGCCGGGCATTGGAGAATTTGCTGATCTCTCCACTTAGATGTAAAACAGCGGAGAGGTAGCACCCAATGTCTATACTGTAGGTAAAGCTTCCTAGCCACAGGGGGATTAGTTTGATCTATTACTGACTCAAAGTAAGGGATATCTTCTATTACTAAAAAAGCAACGGTAAGTTTCCCAATACTAGAGGAGATATGGAGCGGAGCCAATCTATACTCTTTATAAAGCGCCTTCATTTTATTCTTAGACGTTAAAAAACAGGCTGTCTGTGGTTCAGACCAACAATCTCCAAGTCCTATACCATTTAACAGGGATTTAATGTGGTTAAACCAAGGGAACTTTACTACAGCCTTACCCTCATAACCTCTGACAATTCCTCCCTGTAAGGTGTAAGTTCAGGGGTAGTCCACAAGCAGCACCAATACATTATAGGCTTAAGACTCACCACATCTGCAATTGGCGAAATTCCCATATCTAAACGTAATGGGACCAGCGGAGTGCTGCGTGGCAGTCTGAATAACTGTCTCAAAAATTGGTTCTCCACCTGGGTTAAATTGTCAAGCTTTAAATGTCCCCATAGCTCTGCACCATATAATGCCCCGCCTCTAGCCTGTGCCCTATAAATTTCAATCGCCGGGCTGACTATTCTTTTACTAGACTTGTTAAGGACCTTCATGATACCACCTGAGGTTTGTGCCAATTTTCACGTAGATTTCGTAATATGGGCCAACCATCCCATTGATTCGGAAATTGTGATTCCTAGATACACAAAGGAGGACACTCGCTCAATGGGGCTGCCATTTAAAGACTGATTAGGAAACGTACTTTTTGGGCAATTAAAGGCCATAAATTTAGTTTTCTGCAGATTTATTTATAGGCCTCTATCCCTACAGAACATCTCAAATTTGTACAAAATCCGTTGTAAGCCAGTTGGTGATTTGGCGATCAGTAGAGCGTCGTCCGCAAACATCATGGCCGAGATTCTACGTGAGGCTAATTTAGGGGCATCCAGATACTTTTCTGCAAGGAGGGCCTCAATCAAGCCATTGATTGAGTAACTACTAAAAACGCACTATTGAAGGTGCCGGTTTTGTGATTTTGCAAATCGAAGTGTTTGTGATTCTAAAAGTGCAAGGTACATCAGATCCTTTGTCTAGGTCATGCTGGTCAACATCTAGGGAAAATAGACCTTCCTTCCTGTTGAGCACCATGTTAAGTGAACTATTAGTGCGATGGAGTGTTATAAAATGATGTGTAACATACGTCATGGATGATATAACCATTCTTCATCTGTCAGAAATGGTCCTTTATCTTGTCTCTAGATATGGTTCCAGCTAGTAGCTGTGCTCCACCTTGTAAATGTCTTCCTTGGGTTCAGATAAATGGTACTAGTTGCCCCCATCACACAGCATCCTACAGTATTGTCAACACCATGCTTTCTTAAGGTTACATCTGATGGTCTAGAATAGATCATGGGAACTCGCAAACATTTGCCCAGGGGCCACAAAGTACTGTGTGTGGTGTGACCGAGGGCTGCCCTGATGCCAGCAGGGTAGCGGGACTAAGTGGGCCAGGGATTGTTTAAGGAGTTCTAAAAACATGTTAAATAAATGGACAAGCATTTATTTTCAAGTTCCTAAAAATGCTTGCCCGTTTATTTAACAGTTTTTTCTGAATATTAGTGCTCAGCAGCTGGTGCTGCTGTTTACCAGGGAGGCCTCATGTAAAGGTCCCGAGACGTACTTTGAGTATCACCGCTCTACATGAATCTTCCCATTTACCTGGTTATACACTATTGTATACCATCTTTCCGTTTTACACTTGTATGCATATTTTCTCATATTATTATGATATGCCACTGTATTACAGATTACACATTGGTCAAGTTTGTAAAGTGTCTCTTTGTCTAAGCAGTTTAGGCCTCTTTATAAATAACAAAGAGAAATAACACCTCAGTGCTGGTGTTGGAAAGTGGGTTATTGGTAGGGGTAAATGTAGGTCTGCCACTGACAAAATGGCCACTAACACATGGTAGGACCCAGCATAGGTCTTGGAAAATTATTCCTATGCTCAACCCTTGGTAATGTGGCTGCGATCAGACAGGCTTAACTTCAAAGACAGGTATGTAAAGCATTTAAAACACAATTTCAATAAATAATTAAGACACAACACAAAATAAAAATCCAACACCAATTTATAAAAATAGGTAATATTTTAATCTTTTAAATGACACCAAAATGAAAAGAATCTACTGTAGGAAACCAGAGATATGAATGTTTAAAGATTAGTCACTTTCTAGTGCTTAGAAACCAACAGTGCCCCTTTCAGTCATTACGTTTTCTCTGTCAGGGACACCCATTTAAACATGGTTCTGGAGAATTTCTCACCACTCTTGTGCCGCCTTCTCTAGCAGGCTGGGTCCAGATAGAACTCCTTCCCGAAGTTCTGCTTGCGGGTCCCAAAGTATCCAACACACAGTCCAAGGTTCTGGAATCTCCAGGAGGGGCCTTGAAAGTGTGAAACTTCAATTCCGCAATCCACTTGGAACAAAATCCTGACAAATCCAATGGTACTCCAGGCTGGGAATTCGTTGTGAGGCTGTCCAGGTGAGCTCCGTTAACCTGTAGTTTGCAGGGAGTCCACCGAGTCTTTTTGCAGCAAGGTAATGCACAGGGCTGCAGTTTCACTTGGTACAGTCTTCAGAGGTCAGGCCATAGAAATCTTTGCACAGCAAAACTTCTCAGCAGGGCACTTCTTGCTTTAGTTTCAAGCAGCAGAACTGGATGGCTCTGTCCCTCTCAGATACCTATTCAAAATTCTCTGGGTCAAGCACCAGGTCACTTCTGACCAATGAGAGCAGGGCAACTCCTCATAGTTATGACCACATCCTGTAGAGTGAGGCATTATTTTGTCCCACAGTGCACCAATCTTCCAAATCCATAACGGCTGATTTTCCAGCAAGGAGGTAAGAGCTGGCTAAACACCCCCTGGGATGGCTTATTTCCATGGACTCTCCCCCTACCATCTGCACATACTTTCCTTAAGCCTAGCCCTGACTCTGGGTCAAGAGTGTCAGAGTAAAACTGAAACCCAGGCCTCCCCTCGGCCTTTGAATCCGATGGTTTACGACTCCACCCCCTGGCCTGGCATTCCTATAGACCACACACTGCCCTCCCAGCAGAGTGGTTCTTATCACCTCTTCAAAGAAGCCTGGCTAATCCGCTTAACTCTGACCAATCAGGGCAGACCATTGGAACGCTGAATTTGGACTTACAAACAAGAAAGTCTTATAACTTCTTCTATGTACACTTTAGGAGAAATTCAACAATATAATATTGTTGGATTTACTACTACCATTCTGGGAAGTCTTTGAATGGTCCGAGTAGTCCTCTCCTATCAATATGTATTAATCAATAACTTCCTGCCATGTTAACATTTGGGCCATGGGATTTGGATTGGGGAAAAGGACTTGGGCCAGTTTTCTAGCACCAGGGCTTATAAAAAAATAAGCATTTCCGTAATTTTTACAGAACCCCGACCCCCTGTGCAACTAGGGAAGACTTTAGGGGTTCTGAATCTGCAGAAATATTGCAGATCCTCCTTACCCAGTGGTCCTAGCATCAAAATCGAATTTGAGCAGCACTTTAAAATAATGCGGGGAGTGGAATGTGAAATTTCACTTTACCCAGGCATTTAAAAACTCATTTTATAAGGTTGTCCCTTCTAGATCTCCGACCCCCCACCCCTAGTTTGCAATGGTGTTTCCCATCGGTGGTGTGATGTCTTAAAATACGCCACTCACAGCGTTATTCAATTCCCTTAAATAGCAGTCTAAACATATACATTTTTGGGACAGCAAGGCGTATTTTTTTTTTGGGGGGGGGGGGGCTGCTGTGTCGCTTTTAGACAGTGTCTATGCTGTTGTGTCTGCTTACAACCCCTACTGCGATTTACATCAATCTATTTGACTTCACCTATTTGGCTAAGCCCAAGTTTCTATTATTTTACAGCGGGCTCTACAACTGTTTACACAAAGTTTTCTGTACTTGGCTTTCATAATGCAATCTCCTAACTGCAGTTTGGTTGTCTGAGCAGTATGCATTTTTTTAGGTGGATGCAGGTACTATAATACCCTGCAACGGAATGTTTAGGACGTTCCACCGTATTATGTGGCAGCTGGTAAACGTCTGCCATCTACAAACTTCTTACAGGACACCAAACATCCCTCTAGCACTTTGTTTGTTGTTTGGAGTTGGATCTGCTACTCTTATCTATAACACCATCCACTGTTCGCACTTAATTATCTGCTACAAGCAAACTGTTCTAGATAGTAAAGCACATGCTGTGCCATTCTTCGTCTCTATGATAGCTTTCAGTGTATTGTAAATAACAAAAAATCAGACTGAAAGAAGTCTTGCCCGCATCTGTATGTTATTTCGTAGTTGTTTTATACATTACGTGTTAACTGTGTGAGCCATTTTCATGACACCACTTCCACTTCAGCATATCTTGGCGTATTATATATTTATTAAAAAAGGTACCTTTTTTTTTTAGATACTTGGCGCTTTAGCTTCTGCTATCGCAGCAATACATTTCGAGTCGGTTTCACTTATATTTACGTGCCACTTTTGCTGTTCTAGCATTAGGTTACTGTTTAGGGCAACTCACAGGACATATTTAACTAGTGTTTGTTTTGCATGTTTATAAGCAGCTCTTTAAACGTGCAACTATTTTTATGCCATTCGTTAATAAATATTATCCCACTACACATATAACAGAGGCAACAAATACCAATTTTTATTGATACATTCTGCAATGTTTTACAAACAGTAGTGTACAAAACAGATGCCCCTATGTGTACCTTATAAGTTCTGTTTTACGTTTCTATGCGCTTTCTGGTGCCTTGCACGGCACAGCCACATGCAGGATCTGCCTATTATTTCTTACCCACTTTTCCATTTAGTGTCCAATATATGCCTTTATCAGTGTTCGTGGTGCTTTTAGTTTATAAATTTCGACGCATTCATTTTTTTATCCGTACTATTTTTATGGTTTACAAATACACATTATTGCTACCCTAGCTTATGCTACATATACTATTACACCAGCAAATATTCAATGCAAAAGGTATAATAAACATACTTACTCCACAGATACATACAAAAAATGTAGTTAGCTAACACATTCAGTACAAAAAACAAACAAATCCAGCAAAATATAAACAATGCCAACATCTCTAACCCTAACTAATGCGAGACCTATTGCATTGCAAATGCTTGTTTGTTTTGCATTTGATTTTTTTTTATTGTTGCATATTCATTGTGAGAAGTTGGCCTGATATGTAGTGTTTCCAATTCTGGAACCACTGGGTATCAGTCCAAACAAACCCCAAAGATGTCAGGTTGTAAGTCAACCTTGTAGACAAGCTATCCTAGTGGTAGCATGGACTAAGCAGCCTTAAAGGCTTAACTTAAGAGGTCGTGTTAAGCGAGCTGTTTTACCACATACAATCCTGTAATCAAATGAAAGGACACCACACAAGTATATATTATAAAAATATATGTATTTATTTCTAAATTACTCCCCAGTACTCTTTATGAGGAAAGGGGCACAAGCGTTAAATCAAAAGCACTGTTACACATATAAAGTTGCACGTTTATGGATGAGGGCGGGTGGCCACTCAGACCATATATTAAAAAAGTGGTATAAGTAACACTTATCGAACAATGGTTAGGCCTAGGGCCTAGAGATTCGCTGGGAGCAGTCAGGACAAGCAATGAAGAAGTCGGGAGTAGCCCACAGGAGACGGGTGCAGCACGGAAAGTGCGGCGCGCACCAATGCACTGTCAATGGTGCGTAAAAGTTAGTTAAAGTGAATTAAAAGATACTTCCGCTGAACCTAGGAACACAAAACTTTAGACACAGACCCTAGAGGTGTGTACCAGTGTATGGACACCGGCGTTGCAAAGTTACCTCACCCACAGGCCGTGGGTGCACAGGGTCGAAGTGGCGTCGGGTTCTATCACGCAGGTTCTTGGTGCTTGAAGCTGTTGCAGCTGCAGGCGCTGTGAAGCAGAAGTGTCCGGTGCGATCCAAGGGTGGATCGAAGTAGAAAAGTACCTGAAAGCAGAGGGGACAGAGTCTGGGTCACTCAGCAGTGACCAGGGTGGAACCAGGACGGAACCAGGCAATGTCGGGCGCAATCAGGCGGTTGTCGATAGGCTTCTCTCCGCTGTCACGTGGGCTCTGGGGCATCTGCGACGTCCAGGAGCAGGTCACGATCTGTCCCACGTAGGCTCTCGCCGTCAGCACCGTCGGCTTCAAGATTGCAGCAAACAGCACTTGGCAAAAGCAATCCACGCGGAACCGGGAGATTGCTTATCACTCGAACCAGGAGGGTCAGAGTGGGTGCTCCTTTTCACAGGAGCTGGTGCAGATCTGGAGCAACCAGAAAAGCAAGTCGTATTTCAAAGTTCGTCGGCACAGGGGCCACAAGCCAGCTGGCAAGTGACCGGGCCAACGCGTCGAGCGCACACAAGCAGAAGGGCCCCACGCAGCACTCGTCGAGTGTGGAGGGGTGAGCTTTGGTGCAAGTGGAGCTCGGGGCTGGGGCTTCTCAAACCCCGGTGTACAGCTTCGAGGGTCACTCGTGGGCTGCACGGTCAGCGTCTCGTGGCCTTTTCAAGATGGCGTGCCCCACGCTTCCGGTCGCCTCCACGGGTCTCAGCTCTGCAGGGACTGTGGATCGGGCAGGTAGAAGGCAGGCAAGCTTGATCTCGTCGATCTCTGTCGCTCGAGTTCCGGCGGGAACTGCAACAAAGCAAGGGTCGAGGGCTGGATGGTGCCTGTTTGCACAGGGTGGTCACTCCTTGACCACAAGGGAGATTCTTCAGTCTTCTCACGTCGTGTAGAAAGTCGAAGGGTCCAGATTTCGTTTCTTATGTTTCTTCAGGATGATCTGAGTTGCATTGGGACTGCTCCCCCTCTTATTCGAATCTCGGGGGTTGGACATCCTGCTAGGTCCCCTCCTATGGGTGGGACCCAGGAAGGGGGTGGTTACACCCCTCTCCTTTGATCCTGGCCGCGCTGGGACAGGGGCTGGGAGGCCCCAGAACCGGTTTGGCCGGATCCTGCAAGGGGAAGCCTTGTGCTCCCCAGGCAGTGTCTGGTTTCTTTGAAACCTCCCTACTCCAATCCACTATCTCCTGTCTGGGGTGGTTTGACACCGCCCTGTGACAGGAAACTCTTTGTCCAGGCCTCCTCTGCCGGGTTTCGGTCAGCAGCAGGAGGCCAGACCCGTGTCTGTGGCAGGGGCATCCATTTTGTGGATCTGAGGCTCATTTTAAATCAACCGCGTTTCAGTAAAGTAACATGTCTTCTCCCTCTAGAAGGGTGGAATGCTACCCCCGTCGCCAGAACTGGCGAGGGGGTAGTATTCCAATTCGTACGACACCTTACACGACATGTTTTGATAAAGCCAAACCAAAGTTGCTATATAACCGCGAGGATTATAAGGCGCTTAAGAGTATATGGTATGGCATTATCCCGGATCAGCTTAGGGAGTTGTTCCCGACAGCTGCAGACAGGCTCAGCTCATGCCAGAGCACCATCTCACATAAAACCATGCACTCTGCCTCCAGGATTGATGAGGCCTTCCATAGGAGTGGCTTACAGGCTATATATGTGTCCAGATATAAGTTTAGATATAGGTATACTATATCTAAGCAAGGGGTGATTACACCCACTTGCCCCAGCTGAGTGATCAGCCAGTTGTGTCAATTTAGATAGCCAGCCAGGGGTGGCAAAAGATATGCTGCAGCCCCTGGTAGGCCTTGGATGCACCTATGCCCTGGGCACCTATAGTGCTCTGTACAGGGGCTGATAAGGTGACCCAAGCCAATCTAGTTATGCACCTAGGGTACATGGAATCCATTTTACAGAGAGAGCAGATAGCCTGGGGCCCTGATTAGCAGGGAACCAGGCCAACTAAGTCGAAAACCAGCTAAACACAGGGCAAAAAATCTGGGGTAACCATCGTCAGGTAGCCACCTTCCTACATAACCCCCCCCCCCAAACGAAAGGAGATAAGGCTATCCTTGGCCAGGTAAGCCTTTATTGCCTGAGTGGCCATATAAGGAAGTACCTGCACTAGCATGGGTACCCCCTGTCTCATGGTCCACTAAGCAGTCCCTCACCCTAGGGGTATTAGAGGGTCTCCACCATAGGGAATCACTACCTGGGGTGTGTTTATGCAAAGTTAAAGGCTGGTTTGGATATGGAGTATTGAAGTGAGGCTCCACTATTTTTGGGCTCAACTTCCTCCAATTATCTTCCACCATATGTGCCTTTCTTTCTTCAACTGAGTTGCACTGAGCTCTCAGGGTCAACCTCTGGCTACCTAAAGCTGGAGGCTGGGTCCCTCTGTTTGGCTTGCTGGAGGGACAGTTCAGGTTTGGGCCCTTTGGGTCCCAGGTTTGGCTGTGCCCAACAGAATCCATCTGTGGGAGGTCCCTAACTGTTTTTAAGGGGGCTCCCTCAGGAGTTTTTAAAGTTTTCACCTTACTAGGCCTACTAGTTTTGGTGCCCCTAATCTGTTGATGGGGGTGCTTTATTTGACAGGGGGCCCTCTGGGTCTCACTGTCCTTCTTGTCCTCTGCAGCCCTGGGCTGACTAAGGCAAGGTAGAGAGGGGCAGGTTACCTGCTCCAGACTGGATCCCACCTGAGAAGGGTCCACTGCCATCAGGGGCTCTGTCAGGCCAGGCCTAACAACCTCTGGGGCAGTTCCTTCATCAGGGGTAAGATCAGCTCCCTGAGGAGGCTGATCCTGTCCTAATGTCTGGTGAGGGGAAGATTTATCTTCCTCCTCCATGCTCTCAGTTTGGGTGGAGTGATCCATCATTTCAGGCTTCACAACAACCGTATCTGTTTGAGTTTGGGCTGTGGCCATCACAGCCCCACCAACCTTCTCAGGAGGAGACTCAGTTTGGGTTTCTGCTGTTATCATAACAGCTTTGCTATTCTGGTTTGGAAGAGCTTCTGGTAAAGATGGGGCAGAGAGTTGCTCAGCCCTACCAACCTTTTCAGGAAGGACATCTTGAATTGGGGCTATAGCCAGTACAGCCCCACTAACCTTTCCATTGGAATTTACCATTCTAGAATGGATTTCCTGTTCAACCTCAGCCCAGGCTGAGATTTCCAAATCATTACCCAGTAGACAGTCTACAGGCAAGTTTGGTGACACTGCCACTCTCTTTGGGCCAATGACACCTCCCCAGCTGAGACTTACTACTGCCATGGGATGATTTGTTTGGATGCCATCAATGTTTGTTACCTGGTATGTGGCACCTGGTAAAAGTTGCTTAGAGGGGACTATAGAGTCAGCCACCATGGTGATGCTAGCCCCTGTGTCTCTAAAAGCTTCAACTTTCAAACCATTGATGAGGGGTTCCTGTCTATATTTGCTCAAGGTATTTGGGCAAACAGAGAAGTTGGCAAACCCCATGCCAGTCTCATAGACAAGATTATTTGGGGATGGGGACCTGGATAGGCCAGGGTCCTCCTGGGCTCCAAAAGTAAACCCACCCAGATTCCTGGGTGTGCTCCCACTTCCTGGGGTATTACTGCTGACAGTAACAGGAGGTGTTGGAGCTGGCTTTGGAGGTATGTTTTCTTTATTGCCATTCTTGGGACAACAGCTGTCTGTCTTGTAATGCCCAACCTGTTTACAGGCATGGCAATAAGGCTTTTTCTCTGTTGAAGAAGAGTCTTGGGACCCACCCCCCCTCTTGGAGTTTTGGGGCCCTGGGGAATTGTTTTCTTTACTTTTATCCCCACCCTTATCTTGAGGCTTGGTAGACTCCTTCTTCTGGTTATTGTCCTGATTCTTAGGCCTAATCCTGGTTCTGACCCACTTATCTGCCCTCTTTCCCAATTCTTGGGGAGAGGTCAAATCTGAGTCCACCAGGTGCTGGTGTAAGAGCTGGTTCTGACAATTACTAAGGATCTGCTCCCTCATAATCAAATTATACAATCCTGTGAAGTCATGTACTTTGCTGCCATTCAGCCAACCCTCCAGAGCCTTAGTTGCACAATCAACAAAATCAGTCCAGTCCTGAGTCTGTGTCTTCTGGGTATCTCTGAACTTTAACCTGTACTGTTCAGTGGTTAAGCCAAACCCATCTATCAGAACACTCTTCAGGACTTTGTAATTGCTGGCATCCTCATGTCTGACAGTGAGGAGCCTATCCCTCCCTTTCTCTGAAAAGGAGTACCATAAGATTGCTGCCCACTGTTCCTCAGGAACCTGCTGTACCATGCAGGCTCTCTCCAGAGCAGTCATCCATTTGTGGATGTCATCCCCTTCCTGATAGGGGGGCACAATCTTTGTCAGGTTTCTACTATCATAGGACCTGGGTTTCTCTTTAGGAACTTTGCTGCCACCAGTGGCATCTAAGCCACACAATTTTCTTTCTCTTGCTAAAGCAAGTTTAGCTTGAGCCAAGGCTACCTCTTCCCTTTCTATTTGGAGTTGGACAGCCCTCATCCTGGCCCTATGCTCTTTTCTCTGGGAGGAAGTCATTCCTCTTTGAGATTCTCTTGAGGCACTAGAAAGATGAGAATCCCTTGATAGAGATCTCACCCTCCTGTTACCTGGGAGAATGTGGTTATGAGATCTGGAGTGGTGCTGGCCCTCTCCATTCCCATGTAGGTCCAAGTTGGCCTGGTTAAGCCTGGCAACCTGTACCTGGTTTCCCCCCTGATCCTGATCTTCAGGCTCTTCTAAATCAGAGCCTTCCTCTGGGTCTTCCTCCTCCTCCTCTACTTCTTCTTGAAGATCCTCATTCTCAGGGGAGTTTATCCCTTCCTCTGTTTCTAAGGGAGTCTGACTCACCTTATCTAGGTCATCCTTTTCTAGGAGAGCTACTAGGGAAGGAATGGTAGGGCCTCTGCCCTTTTTTAGCCCCCTGGCTGTGCACAAGGCACTCAGGTCTTTGTGGCTAAGGTTGTCATATCTGGATGTTGTCCCTATAGGATCAACTATTACAGGAGCAGAGCCTGAAGCTCTACCTGTATCAGACATGACTGCTAGTGAGGTGTAAGTGGTGCACTTACCTACACTAAGTGGTTTCCTACTGTACCTTGCTAGTGAGTTGTAGTCAGGGTGTGCTAATCCCTTTAATCTACAACTACTAAGTTCAGTAGAACTTAATATGCTAAGCTTTTGATTTATATGTACCTAGAGGTACTTGATGTGATCTTTCAATTTGATAAGGATTGCAATGGTAAAACAAACAGCAAGCTCAAATCCGCACCGCTGCACACCAATGTGAGAAGTTGGCCTGATATGTAGTGTTTCCAATTCTGGAACCACTGGGTATCAGTCCAAACAAACCCCAAAGATGTCAGGTTGTAAGTCAACCTTGTAGACAAGCTATCCTAGTGGTAGCATGGACTAAGCAGCCTTAAAGGCTTAACTTAAGAGGTCGTGTTAAGCGAGCTGTTTTACCACATACAATCCTGTAATCAAATGAAAGGACACCACACAAGTATATATTATAAAAATATATGTATTTATTTCTAAATTACTCCCCAGTACTCTTTATGAGGAAAGGGGCACAAGCGTTAAATCAAAAGCACTGTTACACATATAAAGTTGCACGTTTATGGATGAGGGCGGGTGGCCACTCAGACCATATATTAAAAAAGTGGTATAAGTAACACTTATCGAACAATGGTTAGGCCTAGGGCCTAGAGATTCGCTGGGAGCAGTCAGGACAAGCAATGAAGAAGTCGGGAGTAGCCCACAGGAGACGGGTGCAGCACGGAAAGTGCGGCGCGCACCAATGCACTGTCAATGGTGCGTAAAAGTTAGTTAAAGTGAATTAAAAGATACTTCCGCTGAACCTAGGAACACAAAACTTTAGACACAGACCCTAGAGGTGTGTACCAGTGTATGGACACCGGCGTTGCAAAGTTACCTCACCCACAGGCCGTGGGTGCACAGGGTCGAAGTGGCGTCGGGTTCTATCACGCAGGTTCTTGGTGCTTGAAGCTGTTGCAGCTGCAGGCGCTGTGAAGCAGAAGTGTCCGGTGCGATCCAAGGGTGGATCGAAGTAGAAAAGTACCTGAAAGCAGAGGGGACAGAGTCTGGGTCACTCAGCAGTGACCAGGGTGGAACCAGGACGGAACCAGGCAATGTCGGGCGCAATCAGGCGGTTGTCGATAGGCTTCTCTCCGCTGTCACGTGGGCTCTGGGGCATCTGCGACGTCCAGGAGCAGGTCACGATCTGTCCCACGTAGGCTCTCGCCGTCAGCACCGTCGGCTTCAAGATTGCAGCAAACAGCACTTGGCAAAAGCAATCCACGCGGAACCGGGAGATTGCTTATCACTCGAACCAGGAGGGTCAGAGTGGGTGCTCCTTTTCACAGGAGCTGGTGCAGATCTGGAGCAACCAGAAAAGCAAGTCGTATTTCAAAGTTCGTCGGCACAGGGGCCACAAGCCAGCTGGCAAGTGACCGGGCCAACGCGTCGAGCGCACACAAGCAGAAGGGCCCCACGCAGCACTCGTCGAGTGTGGAGGGGTGAGCTTTGGTGCAAGTGGAGCTCGGGGCTGGGGCTTCTCAAACCCCGGTGTACAGCTTCGAGGGTCACTCGTGGGCTGCACGGTCAGCGTCTCGTGGCCTTTTCAAGATGGCGTGCCCCACGCTTCCGGTCGCCTCCACGGGTCTCAGCTCTGCAGGGACTGTGGATCGGGCAGGTAGAAGGCAGACAAGCTTGATCTCGTCGATCTCTGTCGCTCGAGTTCCGGCGGGAACTGCAACAAAGCAAGGGTCGAGGGCTGGATGGTGCCTGTTTGCACAGGGTGGTCACTCCTTGACCACAAGGGAGATTCTTCAGTCTTCTCACGTCGTGTAGAAAGTCGAAGGGTCCAGATTTCGTTTCTTATGTTTCTTCAGGATGATCTGAGTTGCATTGGGACTGCTCCCCCTCTTATTCGAATCTCGGGGGTTGGACATCCTGCTAGGTCCCCTCCTATGGGTGGGACCCAGGAAGGGGGTGGTTACACCCCTCTCCTTTGATCCTGGCCGCGCTGGGACAGGGGCTGGGAGGCCCCAGAACCGGTTTGGCCGGATCCTGCAAGGGGCAGCCTTGTGCTCCCCAGGCAGTGTCTGGTTTCTTTGAAACCTCCCTACTCCAATCCACTATCTCCTGTCTGGGGTGGTTTGACACCGCCCTGTGACAGGAAACTCTTTGTCCAGGCCTCCTCTGCCGGGTTTCGGTCAGCAGCAGGAGGCCAGACCCGTGTCTGTGGCAGGGGCATCCATTTTGTGGATCTGAGGCTCATTTTAAATCAACCGCGTTTCAGTAAAGTAACATGTCTTCTCCCTCTAGAAGGGTGGAATGCTACCCCCGTCGCCAGAACTGGCGAGGGGGTAGTATTCCAATTCGTATGACACCTTACACGACATGTTTTGATAAAGCCAAACCAAAGTTGCTATATAACCGCGAGGATTATAAGGCGCTTAAGAGTATATGGTATGGCATTATCCCGGATCAGCTTAGGGAGTTGTTCCCGACAGCTGCAGACAGGCTCAGCTCATGCCAGAGCACCATCTCACATAAAACCATGCACTCTGCCTCCAGGATTGATGAGGCCTTCCATAGGAGTGGCTTACAGGCTATATATGTGTCCAGATATAGGTTTAGATATAGGTATACTATATCTAAGCAAGGGGTGATTACACCCACTTGCCCCAGCTGAGTGATCAGCCAGTTGTGTCAATTTAGATAGCCAGCCAGGGGTGGCAAAAGATATGCTGCAGCCCCTGGTAGGCCTTGGATGCACCTATGCCCTGGGCACCTATAGTGCTCTGTACAGGGGCTGATAAGGTGACCCAAGCCAATCTAGTTATGCACCTAGGGTACATGGAATCCATTTTACAGAGAGAGCAGATAGCCTGGGGCCCTGATTAGCAGGGAACCAGGCCAACTAAGTCGAAAACCAGCTAAACACAGGGCAAAAAATCTGGGGTAACCATAGTCAGGTAGCCACCTTCCTACATTCATTTTATTTGTAATAGCATTAAAGAGTTGAATCTTCACAAAATGCCCTAATGCTAGTTGGACATGCACACCTTTATTGCAACTATGTTAACTGTCCTTTGCAGTACCCAGAACTAACTTGTCACCCCGCCCTTTAAGCTAAACATTGACTGTTCGTCAATAGCTACCATGAGAGTGACGAAGGCTTGGAAGGCAAATTTTCCAATGCAGGCTGAGTTACCAGTGACCTTGTTGGGGGAAGAACACCAGCAGTCTAACTTTTATTAGCAATTTGTTGTCTCTACAACTACAAGGATCAGGGCCAAAGCCGGACATTAGGTAAGCAGGAGATATCCAGGTCAATGAAGACTACCTCATCTAGTATAAAATGACATCTTTAGACCTCACCAGACTAGTATCCACGCTACTGAAAACATATTATAATTATTATTAACTCGCCAAGCGGGTGCACTTTTGCTTTCACATATTCTGGCAGGTGGCCTACATCAATTTAGGAAGCCCTAGGGTTTAAACATGAAAGGCATACGCTTGGTCTCACATGAGGTAGTTTTAATGTAGTGGTCAAGCTTATTTATTTGGAGGAGTTGATAAGCCATGCTTTTCATGTAGCTTTAAAGACACATTTAGAAAATTCTCCTGGTACACAAGTGCTTCGCATGTATTCTTTTAAGCAGGACTGGAGAGAATACCCCTTTCTTAAAATGGCGAGGTTCAGCTTCCATATAGCTAAAACACACTATTTCATCATCCATCAAAACACGGCGGAAGTCGAATTTTTCTAAAGTTCTCCTCTAAACAACAAAGGAACCCCATTGACAGTACCTGGAGGTCGAATGCTAAGGACGCCAGAGATGGATCACTATTTGATGGCTGGTAGCCTTCTGGGTAGTTGAGGAATAATCTCTTTAAATATTTATTTCACAACTGGAAACTTCATGAAGCATGTGAACATAACTAATAAGGTCGGGAACCGTTGTAAACTATCTTGAGGCCTATTAGTCTAAGAGGATACAATGGGTAACTCTCAACCATAAAGTTCAGGCTTTGAAGACACTGGTAAGATATGGCACTTGAAAGCCAGAAGGCAGGATTGGGTGTCTGTTTTGGCGGGAGAGGGCTACAGAGAAGGCGTGGGGAGGTCAATGCAATGAGGCATTGTGAGGGTTACACAGTTTTATTAATGGTTCCAGGTACCTAACTCCAAATACTTGGGTTTCTGGGGTGAAGATATTCTCCAGTTATGAGCTCTTGATAGAATTCGGGACGGAGTAGTGAAAGTTTTCTGGCTGGCAAGATGACACTATGGTTATTTCAAAAAGATCTAAAAAAAGGATTTCCAACTAGTAGCTCAGGAGCTATCAGTAGCTCTTAGGCTACTTGCAAGTAGCTCCATTAGGCACAGCCCAACCTAGAAAATGAAAGATATTGGCTGGTTGAGTTAGATATGCTTCCAAAATTGAAAAGGGGGTATTCAAAAGTAAAATGTATATTTATTCAGGATAGATATGCCGAAGGTTGGAGGAAAATGCCATTTAACTAGTAGATTTAAATATAAAATCATACGCCTTTGGTGAGTCTTGTTACTGATGCTCTTTCCAAGGTGCCTGGCTGAATTGTGTATGTGACTGCTATGGCATGACGAGCCAATCAACATTAAAAAAACCTTTTTAGGCCATTAATGCTGGTGACCTTCCTTTACGCACAGAGATGTTCACAGCTTGAAATCCTGCATGCAGTGGGCACTAACGAATCATGTCTTAAGTACTCACTATTGCAATATTGATCATTTGAATAAGCAGAGAAGGATGATTTTCAATTAACATAAGCATCTCTATTTATAGAAAGGTTTGGAGACCCCTATACAATGCTGGCTCATTGTGGGAAAATAAGACCACCACAAAAATAAAGGCATAGCGTGTGATGAATGTGACCAACCTTCTGCAACAGAGCAGCATTTTGGCCCAAGACCATGGCTACCAAGATGCTCTAGGGTGCCGATAGATACGCTCCCCACTAACACATTAGATTCTGAAGTAATATGTTATAAAACCCTCCATACTATAGGACATCAGATTCACAGTGCTGTTTGGATCTATTCAAGAGTTGCTAGTGACCAAAGCCTATCCACGTCCAACTATTCAAGCTTCTAGTTTCAGGCAGCACTACTATCTTGAAGGCATATAGTCTCTACAAGGCATTGCAGTTGATGCACTGGAGTCACTGGGACGGTACAGGTGAAGCACTGTGAGTAAGTATCTGAAGAGATGAAGCTAAACCCAGAAACTTGCTCTTATCTATGATCAACTTAGGGTATCCTAGCGGAAATCCTTTAGAAACCTCCAAGAAGTGAATCACTTTTAGGCTGAATCAGCATACTGTGATGGCCCACGTAGGCACCCTCAAACTAATAAATCATCCCCTTTCAGGAAGATCTGCTAGAGGTGTACAAGTGACCACAACCAAGGTCCATGAGAGAGAATGAAGTGCCCCTACTCACATTTATGACTCTGAAAAAAACTTGGTACAACAATCCAAAGATGGCCACGTGTGCAATTCATATTAATAAAGTCCTTGCTGAAAAGAAAACCACTACAAAAGTGTCAATGGAGTAGTTAGAGCAAACCGAGATGGTGGGGGTAGGTTATGATGAATGAGAATTATAAGACTAGCATTTTTTTTGCCTCAGGGCCCTATGGCATAGACGTGAATCCAGTTACTAAATGTGAGGATGCAGGTGGGCAGAAAATAAAACTCACGGAACTAAAAAAATAAAAAAAAAAAACAAGATGCGAGGTATGCAAGCTACATTTGCAACATGCAAGAGCACTGTTGGCGCGTCTGCGCTGCGGGTCATAGGCATTCCCACGATGCAATCCTTCCCACCAATGCTCAGTCACATCTGCATTTGATAAACTAATTGTTCTTGCCCAACTAGAGGCCAAACTCGGGCTTCGAGAGCAATATCAGAACTATGTGACTGTCCAGCTGCTCACACACTTTGCCTCCATAAGTGTGTACTCCTATTGCCATTTGCTCTCATTCTCTTCACATGCTGAACTCACTTAAGCACATTCTTTCTCGAACAAAGTCTTATGCTATCTTTGCACAAAGCTTACAAAGTGTGTAAATGTCAGGAAGGGGTGCAAAAACAAGGCCATTCTTCCCTTCACAAGATGGAAGCACCTGTAGGCTAACCTTCAAAATAAAATAAATAAATAAGTCAGGCTTGTTCCAGTTCCATTATGGTTGCCAGACACGTCAGATTAAACAGGAGTTCCTCGCCCTGTAAATAAAAAATGAACGTACAGTTGCTTAATCTGTCACTATACTGCATGGATCATTTCTTAATTGGCTCCTGTCTTGCTGCATCAGAAACCGAGATAAAACCATTTCCAGCTCTTCCAATCTCCAACACCGCCAGATATTAAGAGTTTCTTCACTTTCTAGATTAAGAAGTTTATGAATAATCTTGCCTTCCGTTCTTCCTTGAGTCCAACCATCGGAGGTCTTTTCCAAGCTCTTCGCGGCACGGTTATGGATTCTGGTAACTAATTCAGCTATAATCCAAATCTATTGATGGCAACCTTTATGTTTCTGGAGTCACAGAGGGCAACAGATTCCACTCTCACCTCAAAAAAGGAGCACCCGAGATCCTAATCTTTATTTTGCTTTCTAGAGGATAAAAGGGTCGTACCTTGTGGGAGCTGTTCGGTTCCAAGGTCACCTCTCCTAGCATCCATAGTGGCCGAGAAATATTTTGTGCAAACAAAATAAGGTAAACTCCAGGGCACAAGTCGTAAAAAAAAAAAATAAAAAAAAAAAAAGTGGGGGGACGCGGTCACCGGAAGTGACGTTACGACAGGAAGTGACGTCACGAAATGTGCCGAGCTCCTGGTCCCAGGGCGGCCAAAGAGTGAAGTCCAGCTGTTTGTCAAGGGGGACGGTGTCCCCCGGTAAAATAAGTGGGGGGACGCCGTCCACCAGCGTGGTACCCCGACTCCAGCCCTGGTAACCTCTCTTCGTAATGGGAGAAACTTCCAACAGCCTAAAGGAAGAGAGGCTATACCCCAGACAAATCAGTGAAGAGGTGGCTCGACAGACAGTCTGAGGCACTATATCTTGCTTCCTTTTTGATCACAGGCGGAAGACATAACTATTTTCTGATTTAGCATTAAAAAAACAGCTAATATGGTGTGATATAACTGGATATTCTAAACAGTGCAATAATTCTACAAGCTTCGATAAAATGACACTCAAATATTTGAACCACTGTTCCCCTGAGCTCCCTTAAAAAAATGCCCAGTCAATACCATTTGGGCATTTTTCCCTCAAGCTTCTCTTCATTTCAGTGATCAGTTGACTAGTGTTGCTCGGTCTGGATAATTCTCTTCCTGTTACTTCATCACCTTTTCTTGCCTGTGAGCCTTCGTGGACGGCAGCCTGCCTCACATCATGTTCAACCTTGATTCCATGCCACATTCTTCTAGTCCATCTCAGCCCTTTCAACCTACTGGCGGTGAGTGACATCACCAACACCTGCCCATCATC
Organism: Lissotriton vulgaris; assembly: GCF_964263255.1. NCBI lineage: Eukaryota > Metazoa > Chordata > Amphibia > Caudata > Salamandridae > Lissotriton > Lissotriton vulgaris. Next base: position 277,487,679 of record NC_141697.1, read on the forward strand.
AATACCTTTGGGCCCATCCTCCCTGCCTCCAGGCACAGAGCAGCTCAGCACCGCACCAAAGGTAGCCAGGGTTTTTTTGATTACACTCACTCCATGCATCCAGAAAGACCTTAAGACTAGAGTAACAGCTGAAGTTGAATTGATATCGGAGATTCAAAGGCAGAAAGAGAAACAAATGACACTGCATCAAAAGTGACGTCCAAAACCATTCAACTGTAATGCAATGTTATTGCGTGCACTCACACCAACGTCAATAGAGTCACTTTCCGCCTACTCCAAGGTTCAGAATTACACTTCTTACGCAACCAATTTTCCGAGACTCTGCAAAATTTAGTGACGAGGAAACTACATCAGCGTTACTCAGCTGAAACCATGAACTTTGATATGCAAACTATTAAGCCCAAGATCCGTTCATAGTACACTGCAAATGAGCCACAAGACAAATAACTAATTTCTGGCGCGTACCCAAACTGAGAAGAGCAGTGCTCCTCATCTTCTCTTTGCTGCAACGCCAGTGGTACTAAAGATATGCAAAGCAGCATAGAGGCCAAAGTTAGGTTAAATTCATTTCTGCGGTGAGAGGAATTGTGTAAAAAACCATAATGAAGAAATGCAAAAATGATCAGTTCACAATAAAGAAAAGTGAATAATGTCCATTTTTTTTACTTCGAAAAGTATGAAGAAATGACTGAGATAAACTTAGTATGCCAGGATCGTTGCCATATTTTCTCAAAATATATTTTTCTAAAAGTTAATCATTACAGACAGCAATGAAAGATGGGTGATTTTTTGTATACTTTAGCTGAACTGCATGTATGTATAGATTTGTATTGTGAACCCAGCCAAAAGGCAAAACACTACAGGGTCAAAGGCAATAAATGCAACCAATTAGTGATAGGAACACTAGCTGTATTCCAACAGCGGAAGAAGACTGTTACTTGGTCTTGATGTACGTTCGTTCAAGAGGAGTCTTCAGGTCTTTCTGCAGAGTAGGTGCAATCCCTTATGTAGACAGCAACTGCCTGTCGGATATTGAGGGCATCAATTCATTCAACCAGTCCCTATTATTGCATTCGCTTCCTATAGCGTTCTTTATTTTAACAGCATCCCTATGAGCTTTGTCAGTTTCCTGAATGAGATGGCAGGTATTGGAGGAATGGAAGGAGACCAGCCTCTGCAGGACAAAACACACAAAGGATTGGGTGCAATCCATGCAACCTGCCGCTCTAGTCCCTCTCTCTAGAACCCGCTGTCAGATTGACCAATAATAAATCAGATTTCATACAGTGTCCAACAAAGCACGTTTGCAGCTTCTAAGCCCTGTAAACAAGAGTTGGTAATTTAATAGTTTTCAATTTAATCTGTATTTGAAGCTTGAGAGGGGGTGTTGTCCAAGGCAGCGCTTAACTCACAACAGCAAACAAATAATTTGCTGCCATTTTACAGTGACGAAAAAATTAGCTGTTTCTCGGACAGACAAGTGAAATATCACGGTGTTTCAGAATCCTTTGAGACGTTTTATTTATTCATGAAATTAACTTTCACTTTATTTATATTAACTTCATTAAGTTTGAGTGATTTAATGGGTATCTGGTGTTAAAAGACGTCTCACTTGATGTGATAAAAAATGAAGTAAAATTCACATGCGACGCTTAAAAAGAGGAGGAAGTGAATCACCCTACTTCCACAAACCTGATTCAGAAGGATCAAGCAGTAAACATGCGCAACTGTAGCACACGCAGTAGTTGATTCTATGGCAGGACCGGAGGTTTCGGATTATGCTTTCTCATTTCTTTACTGCAAAAACACAGCAGCCAATGAAAGTAAAACTACACATGTAAAAAAACTACAATATCCATGAGGCTTTGAACCAGGGCTCCAATGTAGCGTCCAATCACATCATGAACAAGCATACAAAGTAGAGAGACACTAATCCTGCCTCTTCTTTCTTTGCTGCTCCGCAGCCCAGATAAGTGCCTCTCTACTCTGTATTTATACTGTGATGACTTTCGCGTTTAATAAGTACCATTTTATATGAGCATTATTGTATAGATATTACTGCTTTTATTTCACTGTTGAAACGCGCTGGTGCGTTTATTTCTTGTTTTTCTGTGGGAGCTTTCCTGACCGGCGCGTGCTGCCTACGCCGCACCGTTCATTTCATTGTCGGAGCGCGACTTCTCCTGTCCGCTCCGGGGCCTTAGCTTTTCCCTTACAGTGCGTGTTGCGCTATTAGCTCCCCTGTGTGTGCCCCCTCACACTGTCAGCAGCCGCGGCTGCTTGAGATCGCGCTCCGCAATCAGGAGGGACTTGGGCCCCCCTCCGGGAGTGAGACGCACGCAGGGGCCTTCGCGGGCTTTCAGCGTGCGTCTCCAGGCCTCGCGCGCGTCTCAGTGCGCGCGTCTCAGTACGCGCGCAGCCCCGTGCTTAGTGCCCCGCATCAGACGCTTGCCCCCCGCTGAAGTGGGGTTGTACACGCAGCAGGCCAGCAGCCATCGAGGCCGTTTTTCCACTGATTAAGACAGAGTTTTTGTCCCCATTTGGCAACGAGTGCAGCAAGCATTAACCCCTGACTGCCCAGAGGCTAGAAAGCCTATTTAATTTTTGGGAGCCCCAGTCTGAGACCGGACAGGGGCAATCTTCCTCCATTAGTCCTAGAGTGGGACTATATATACCGATTTGAGTGTTTTGGTATTGTTTTTTCTGGCTCCTGTGTCTGGCACTACTCTCAACCGACGCCCTAGACCGGGGCTGAGAATTGAGCTTCCCTCTGGGGATTTGATTGGAATTTTTAAATTCTATTATTGATCATGGCAGAGTTTGACTGCTACCAGGAGGAGGTACCTGCGTGTACTGAACAGGGCGAAGAGGAATATTATGATGAGGAGTCCATGGAGGACCTCATTGATAAGAAGCTTGATGCCAAACTAGACAAGGCCTTGTCTACCGCCCTGCTTCCCTTAACACAGAAATTGGAACTGCTCACACCCGGTGCTCCCAAGGTCCCCCCTCCTAATACAGGTCAGACCCCCTTCTTCAGTTTCCCGTGCGCCCCCGGAGTCCTCGTAGCCCCACGCACATTCCTATTCTAAACTTTACAAGTCCAAAGAAAGCACCAAGGATGGCGCCCCTTCCCTCCCTCCTACCCACTCTTCCCCTATTCCGATTACCGACAACTCCACTGGCACGAACACAACATCCTAGCCTTCCCCTAAGCGTAAGGACGCCAAGAAGCGCAAACATTCTTCATCCCCTGTTACTCCTTCTCCTTTTTCGTTTGACCCGGCGGACATTGTCCACCCTAGATCTTCTGACTGGGTCCCTCCCGCTGCGGTGGCGGAATATCTCCAGACCCACCTGCGCAAGGGGTTTGATAAAGAGGTCAGAGCACGCCTGAAGTCCGAATGTCCCCGTCCCGACCTGGCCCACAAAATAGCCCTTACCCCTGATATTGATACGTCTATGACCACCTTCCTTAAGAAATACAAGAAGAATCTCAAGAAGGGGATTGATCGCGCGCTCAGTGCCTGCCAAAACAAGGTCCTCGACCTTTCAGGCCCGTTGGCTAAGATCCTAGAATAGGCTCTTCAAGCTCAAGAGACCAGCGCCATCATTCACCCCAAGGTTCTGGCCTGCTGGACACAACGTGCTATCTGCATGCTGGGGAACGCTAACTGCGCCCTTGCGTCTGAGAGAAGGAAATCTGTCCTATTGCGTATTGATCCACAGAAGGTTGAGTTGGCCTCTTCAGAGCCAGGCCCCCTGGCCGAGGGGCAGTTATTTGGCGACAAATTTGTTAAAGACATTGCGAAGTTTGTTGGCACTTTTGCGTCCCTTGACAAGTCGCAAGCATCTCTGAAGAGAGTTCTACATCAGGTCTCTGGAAGGGTCGGGCGTGGCAGGGGACGTTCGACTGGCTGCTTCTCTAATAAGAGTCCCCAGAGAGGATACACGCCTCGACGTGGCAGAGGGGAATACACCCAAGAGCCCGACCAGGCGGGATTCTACCCAACCAGATCCCGCAGATTCAGAGGCCGCTATAATCGAGGGGTCAACTGAGGCTACAAGAACTTTGATAATCAGTCCTCTGGTAAGTCCGATGAGTCCTGTGATGCCTCTGGGGGGCAGATTGAGACATTTTGTAAGGAATTGGGAAATTCTTATGTCAGACGTTTGGATCCTTCAGACGGTTCAGGGGTATTACATAGAGATGACAGAGTGTCCTCGTCAAGCCTTCCCTCCTCACCCTCTCCTTTTTTCCCCCCATCTAGAGCAAGGTTTTATAGACTCAGAGCTAGAAGAATTGCTAGCCAAACAGGCCATTGCTGTAGGACCCTTCATTCCAGGAGGTTTTTGCCGCAAAGTCTTTTTGGTCCAGAAAAAGGGTGGCGGCCAGCACCTAGTTCTAAATTTCAGAGATTTCAACCCCTTTGTAGTGTATCGTCACTTCAAGATGGAGGGTATTCACCTCTTGCAAGATCTCCTGCTGGAGAAGGACTGGATGGTCCGCCTGGATCTAAAAGATGCTTACCTCACAGTCCCCATTTGCCCCTCTCATCAAAAATTCTTACAGTTTTCTTGGAAAGGGCGATGGTACCGATATCGTTCACTCCCTTTCGACCTCTCCCCAGCACCATTGGTGTTCACCAAGCTACTCAAACCGGTGGTCTCTCGCCTTCGAGAGATGGGGATGCGCCTCATTGAATATCTCGATGACATGCTGATTCTGGCGCAGGATCGGGATCTCCTCCTCACTCATCTGGAGTGGACGACGTCCCTGCTACAGAATCTGGGGTTCATTATGAATGCCAAGAAGTCTGATGTTACCAAGCCAAAAGGTGGAATTTCTGGGTTTTATGATCGATTCAGTATCCACTCAACTCCTCCTTCCAATGAACAAAGTCAGGTCCATAAAGAGGGAAATCAGATCCATCTTAGCCAAGGAGATGATTTCGTTGAGAGTGCTGGCGAGAATTGTGGGCCTCCTGGCCTCCTCGATCCAAGCTATCTTCCCAGGACCTTTACATTACAGAGCCCTGCAAAGGCTGAACATCTTTTATCTGAGGAAGAACTATCATTACGACCATCTCTTTCCCCTATCCCAAGAAGCTCGAGATGAGCTTCTTTGGTGGTTGGAGCACATGACAGCTTGGAATGGGCGAGCAATCTTCGGTTCTGCCCCGGACTTGGTGATCGAATCAGACGCCAGTCAGTGGGGTTGGGGCGCTCGCTGTTGAGAATTTACCACAGGGGGAAGATGGTCCGCAGACAAACTCAGCTTAAACATAAATTGCCTGGAGTTGTTAGCAGGGTCAAGTCTATCTCACCACTGAGGAGCAACTGCTGCATTCTGCTGCGAATGGACAATGTCTCAGCGGTGAGTTACATCAACCGCCTAGGAGGGACGAGGTCCCGCATGCTAGTGCACATTGTGAAAGAATTTTGGCAATTTTGCCTGGTTCGCAAGATCTCGGTGTGAGGTTCCGTGACGGTTCCGTGACGACTTGAACCCGTGTTTTCAAGTTTGTCGGAAATACATAATATTGGTATCAGTGAACCGCAAATGATCCATTTAGTATATCCTAGTGTTTTCGCTACGCTACGAGCAAGAGCACTCCTTCCATTGACATATTTCTGATATACCCACGGCATCCATCTTAGATCATGGCCGCCATTTTGTGTTTCCTTGCCCTCACATATGCAATAGCCTCCGATCACTTCATTCACTCCACTTTGATTAAGGACACGTAGCCGTAGCCGGAGATTCACCTCTTACATGACACGTGCACCTTAAACCAGATCACGCTGTAGCTGCATGATTCGACAAAGGCTGCCTCCTCTGCCCGAGGCCAGTCCTGCCAAACTGGTCTTCGTGTCCATTGTACCTGATCATGATTAGGCGGCCGAAGCCGGTAGCCTTGCCCATTTACTATCCACAAACATCCCTTATCCCGCTTTTCTATCTTCCACACCTGGCTCTGTTTCTTTCTTTCTGAATCTTTATTAGGGGGAGGTAACGAACTTTACGATGAGGCGGTCCGGGTCCTGAATGCAATATTGACAGGGAATTGTGACAAACTAGTGGGAACCCCTCTTTTCGCAATGTTTGGCCTCAGATATTATCGACGGTTCCTGTGTAACACCAAATATTTATTGTTTTAGACACAAGGGTTTTGGGAATGTATTACATGTAAAGAATTTGCCCCTAGCATAAAAAACCGTATATAAGGAGCAGCCCTCTTTGTACAAATCGAACAGGCTCCTAGTCTCTGCCCGTGTGTAGATTCTGTGACTTCTGTGTCCCTGCAGTAATAAACCTTTGGTCTTTGACGCCACCATCGAGAAGCCCGTGTTTCTGTTCATTTGTGCACCAAGGCAGGTGGAACTCCGGGGTCTTCGGGTGTTGTACCCTGACACCTCTGGACGGAACCAAAAAGTCCAGAACTCCAATTGGCGCCCAACGTGGGGCGACGTCATTCGGTACCGGTCCAAAAGCCTGAAGAGTTCGAGAAGCTTCGTGTGAAGATTCCTGAGGGAGGCGCCCCACTTCATCGATCCCGGCATATCGCAAAAGTGGCCCGAAGTTCTCTTCCACGAGGGTTTCCCGTTCAGGACGGCTGCAGTGGGCCGTTGCCTTGACCGTCGCCCTGTCTTGGACCCGAAGTGGTGCAGTCCTTAGTACGGCGAAACGTGACGGGTTTCTCCTTGGTGACGTCTTCAGTGACTCAGTTAAGTATTTAGTGATAGCTAGCTGGTTACTTTTGTGAGGATTGTTAAAAATCCTTGATCGGTTCTTGGTTTGGTTTGGTTTTGTCAGATTATCACTGGTTGTTCTAGTTACGATAATCTATTTGGTTCAGTTTTGGGTATCGATACATCAGTTCGTTTTGGTAGGCCTAAGTTCTTGGTTCGAGTGCACATATTTGTTCCGTGTTTTGTTTGTTTTGTGTTCCGGACTGAAAATGGTAAGTCGGAAAATGTTGTCTTGTTTTGGTTGCAACCGTGACTCACGATTGGAGGATTCCTGTCTGGTTCCTCCGATTGGGACTCCCCTTTATGATTTATATTGCAAATATGGCGTGGGTCCTATAACTTATAATGAGATATGGGTTCGTTATTGTAAGAAAGATGGTGTCCTTAGTTGGCCACTACATGGTAGTTTCGAACCCGAGATCCTTGACAATTTAGAAGCGAAATTGTTTAGGAAGAAAGCCCGGCCGGCAATGTTTGATTCCTTCCGTTATTGGCGGAAAGAATCCAAACAGAGAGAAATGAGAAGGTTGAAGAAAGAGCAGAAAGAACAAGAAGAGTTAACTCTAGAACAAGCGACTAAACAGTTGCAGGCTAACGAGTGTGAGAAGGTCATAGATGTAGCCATTAGAGAGCATAACTTAGCGATTGACAAGTGCTATCCTGCCTTGCCATCAAAAATGGCTAAGATACTGGAGGACTCCGAAAACGATCCTCTGCTATCTTATCTGTTACGGTCACCTCCACCGTATGCACAAGGTGCTACGACTCCACTCGTCCCGAATGTTCAATTGCCGGTTGCTGGACAACCTGGTGCTCCTGCTCCTATCCCTCAGAATCAAGTTCCTGTACTTCCAGTGGTGAATGTAAATGTTCCTACAGCTCCTCCTCTTCCTACACTGCCAACCCCTATACCTACCCCTGTACCTACTGCTCCAGAAACTATTTTCCTCGATACTCCTACTGCTTCCTCATCTATTCCTACCTCCACTGCATTCTCTATGTCTGCGAGTGTACTAACTCCACTTTCTGTTCGTCGAAGAATCACTGATTCGGTTACTAATATGCTGTCTCCTATATATAAAACTTTGATTAAGACTCCTACTCCTGACTCTGTTCAGAGACGGAGTCAGCTTCCAAGTACTGAGGAACGGGGAGTTTTAGATTCCACGGCTCTCAGATGGATTTCGAAGGGTAGAAGATATAGTACAAGAGATGTGCTAGACACATTTATGCAGTGGGGAGAACCAACGCAACGATACGTCTTTGATGAGATGTGCTCGTTGTTACGTGAAGAGATAGAAGAAGACGATGTCGAATCAGATTTGGAAGATTTAATTAGGGTTCAAAAGGAGTTTGCTGCTGGAATGATAGTGGGTGAGAATATAAAGCAAGCGATGGAACTCATTTTAAGTTTTAGGAATGATCCATCTCTTCGTTCACCGAGAGATTTAGAGAAAGGTAAAGTGAAGCCAAGTCGCCAATATCCTATGAGGGAGGTTCCTCCAATTTGGCGCGAAGCTGTGCAAGCTGACGCACCGAATGGTGTTGTAGCTGCTCCAGCACAGTTCCAACGAGTGTGGATACACATTCCATGGAAGCGAGCAGAAGTGTTAGCAGTGAAACAGGCCTTGCCAGATCCGCGTAAGAATCCAGCCGGATATTACAAGGAATTAACACAGACAGTTGAGGCTTGTATAATGAACTTAGCCGACATTGATATGTTGTTTGGTAATGTAGTTCCGCAACCAGTGTGGGCTAAAATTCGTAGAGAGGATCATCAGGCTGCTTTAGGTGGTGATTGGGCAGCTATCACTGCAGCAGATAATCAACAAATAGGTGGTGCGAAACCTGAACCTTTGATCGCTAATCTGCCAGGTAGAATAATTGATCTAATGAAGACTCTGATGCCAGCATTGCGTGTTAATTGGGATAAATTATCCGCATGCAAGCAAAAGAAAGACGAAAGTGTCTCGGACTTCTTCACGAGGTTCGAAGAGACTTTTGTGGATCATAGTGGTCAGGACATGAGTACAGAAGGAGGGCAAAGACTGTTTGTAGATAAATTTGTGCATAATTTGTTACCTGAATTATGCAATAAATTAAAAGACTCAGAAAGTGCGTGGGCTGTATCTACGACAGCGCAAATACTTGCGACAGCACAGTACTACGAAAATAGAGATAAAGAGGAAAAGGAAAAATCAGAAAAGAAAACGAAAGATTTAAAAACTAAAGTTCTTTTGCAGCAGGCGTATCCGCCTCGCGCGAATCAGACTAATACGCAGCAAAACTCATACCAAAGGACAGATTATAGTACATCAAGACCTCAATATCAATGGAATCAGTGCGCGTACTGCAAGAAAGAGGGTCACTATAAAAATGAATGTCCGATCTTAGCGCAAAATAATGCAGCAGCAGCTCAGAGAGGTCGTGGTGGTTTTGTGCAGAATTCTAGAGGACGAGGACGAGGTGCTATGCCTCCACAAACGAATGATCGTCCCTCCAATCACTTTGATCAGAGAAATGGACAATCTGTTCAGCAAAATAGATCTCAGCAATATCTTGTTGAAGATTATTGTGAAGTAGAAGAGGGTTTTCAACAAAATGGGTACTAGGACAGCCATGGACAGAGAGAGGGAGTAGTATCAGTTCCAGTGGATCAGAGTGGGCCTTATGTCGCAGTAGCAACATCAGGTGTAGTCGAACCGTTTCTGTTGGATACTGGTGCCGCAAAAAGTTCTATCATGCATGCGAAACTCCCTGGCGCACCTTTGTCTGGCTCAACAAATGTTTCCGTAGGTTTTTCAGGCGCCCCTGTGTACAACCCGATATCTGGTCCTTTGTCTATTTCTGTTGGACCGTGTCAATTGAAAGCACCCTTGATTTTGACGACAGGTTGTAATGAAAATCTGCTTGGTTTAGATTTGTTAAAACGACTATATGCGACATTGTACTGTTCTCCGGAAGGAGTACAGCTTACATTGGGTAAAAATATCACCTCTCCGATGTACTTGTCAATGGACGCACTCCCGCCGGAGCTACGTTCACTCCCTGATTCTCTTTGGGCGACTGGTCCTAATGATGTAGGTCTCCTAGAGATTCCACCGTATGTAGTAACTTTGAAAGCAAATGTGAAATTTCCAAGAATTCCCCAGTATAAAATATCGAGTGAAGGTGAGCGTGCACTTTTATTGATTGTGCAAGACTTGATTAAGAAGGGTGTAGTTGAGGAAACTAGAGGAAATGTCTGTAACAGTCCTGTATTACCGATTCTGAAGCGAACTGACCCTACAAAACCTCCAGTTTATAGGTTTGTCATAGACCTTAGAGAAGTTAATAAGATTGTAATTCCACAGTTTCCTGTAGTGCCAGACATTACTGCCTTGTTAACATTGATTCCTGCTACAGCTACATGGTTCTCAGTTATTGACCTAAAGAATGCCTTCTTTAGCATTCCGATAGCCGAAGAAAGTAGGGATATTTTCGGCTTCTGTTTAGGAGGTCGAAGTTTCAGATTTAAACGCGCTCCACAAGGCTATTGTGAAAGTCCATCCATTTATAGTCAAGCTTTAAAAAGTCAGCTAGATTCCTTTGTCCTTCCTCCAGGTTCTGCCCTAGTACAGTACGTAGACGATCTTTTAGTGGCTGCCGATGACAAGGAAACTTGCAAAGCAGCTACAATTTCCCTATTGCATCATTTGTCTAATTTGAATCATAAGGTGTCTCCTTCCAAGATGCAATACTGCTGCCAAGAAGTGACCTACCTAGGTCATCTCTTGTCAAAGGAGGGAAGGAAGTTGACCCCAGAAAGAATAAAAGCCATTACGCAGATGAGTGTTCCACGCACACAGAGAGAGGTACGTGCCTTCCTAGGTATTACCTCTTACTGTAGGCAATGGATCCCAAATTTTTCACTTTTAGCAAAGCCATTGGTAGCTTTGACTGGAAAAATGTTTCGAGTCCGGTGCCATGGTCTGATGAATGTCAAGAGAGTTTTACTGAATTACGAAAAGCATTGTGTTCAGCTCCTGTATTAGGTACACCTGATTACAGCAAGCCATTCACGCTCTACGTTCACGAAAGAGAAGGTTGCGCGTTGAGTGTTCTGACACAGAAATTTGGTGATAAACAACGCCCTTGTGCGTATTTTTCATCAACATTAGATCCGGTAGCCAGAGCGTTACCTAGTTGTTTGAGGGCTACAGCGGCAGCTGCGGCTTCCATTCGACAATCTGCTGGTTTGGTGATGAACAATATGCTAGTGGTCATGGTTCCTCATGCAGTGGATACACTCATGAACCGAACGAAGACACAACACCTTACTAGTGCGAGATTATCTGGTTACGAGCTGACATTATTAGTGAGTCATATTCAGATCAAAAGATGCAATGTATTGAACCCAGCAACATTGTTGCCGACTGATCAAGAGTCGAGTGATTCTGAGCCACATGACTGTTATTTCAAAACGGAGGAAGAGACAAAAGGTCGTATCGACTTGAGGGATACTCCCCTATCCGACCCGGATGGTACGCTGTATGTGGACGGGTCATGTTTTAAATTGGAGAATGGTGATGTGACTGCTGCCTACGCGGTAACGACTTTGAAGACGATTGTGGAGACTGCAAGAGTGAGTCAGAATTCTGCCCAAGCTGCAGAGTTAATAGCTCTTACGAGAGCGTGTGTTTTAGCTGAGGGAAAGAGAGTGAATGTGTTCACAGATAGTCAGTACGCATTTGGCGTGGCCCATAGTTTTGGCCGGTTGTGGAGAGAAAGGGGTTTCATTACGTCCCATGGGACTAAGATCCAACATGGTCAGCTAGTTAACGACTTGTTGGAATCTCTAACCTTGCCGACTGAAGTTGCGATTGTGAAGTGCAGTGCTCATAAAGCAATCACGGATGATGTTGGTCGTGGGAATGCCTTTGCTGATGAAACTGCTAAACAGACAGCTAGAGACACGATGAGTAGAATGTACGTTGCTACGTCTGCAAGATGGATTGCTGAGTCTGGGATGTGTGAGGACACTATGGAAAGTGTGAAAGAGATTCAGAAAGAAGCGACTGAGGAAGAGAAACGTGTATGGAGAGAAAGTACGGGCAAGTTGGACTCGAATGGATGTTGGATTGATTTGACAGAACAGCAGCGTTGGATGTTGCCTGATGCATATGTGCTTGCAGTAGTGACGATGGCGCATGGAGTAGCGCATATAAGTTCTAAAGGGATATGTAAGATGTTGGCTCCGGTCTGGAAGAATGAGGGAATCAGTAAGTGTGCAGAGAAAGTGGTGAAAAATTGTATGGTGTGCTTGATGCATAATCCTGGCAAGGGAATTCCAACTCCAGCTGGTCATTTCGCTCCTCCTTCCTGCCCCTTTGAAGTGATTCAGTTAGACTTCATTCACATGGAACGCTGCAACAATTTAAAATACGTCCTGGTGGTAGTTTGTGCTTTTTCCAGGTGGATAGAAGCATACCCACTAAAAGACAACACTGCCCTATCAACTGCCAAAATTCTTCTCAAGGAATTTTTCCCTAGGTATGGAATGCCACGGATTGTATGGTCAGATAACGGAAGTGAGTTTATAGGGAAAGTTATGCAGAGTGTGTGTGCTGGCCTAGGATTGAAACAAAAATTCCATAGTGCAAACCATCCCCAATCTGCTGGTTTAGTCGAGGGTTACAATGGCACTCTGAAGCTTAAGATAGCCAAAATACAAGCATCCACAGGTTTAGCCTGGCCAGACGCACTTCCTTTGGCCTTGTTATCAACGAGAGCAACAGTGCATTCTAGAATAGGGCTTTCTCCATACGAGATTGTGTTTGGCCGCCCGGCAAATGTCTGGGGTGTGCCAAGGCCTAAACAATTTTGCTCCATTGAATATCCTATGTTGATAGACTACCTTTACGACTTGACTGCTAAATTAAGTCTTATTCATCAACAGGTCTTTGATGCTTTGCCAAAACCTCCGGAGAGTCCAGGGCATCAGCTGAAACCCGGCGACCACGTGGTGGTCAGAAACTTCGCGAGGACAAAGAATCTTCAGCCTCGCTACATCGGCCCCTTCCAGGTCCTGCTGGCAACGAGGACAGCCGTACGTGTCGCTGGCCGAAAACACTGGATTCACGCTTCTCACGTAAAGCGTGCTCCGTTGCCGCTGCCTTACGACGACTGGGTGAAGAAGGGAATTGGTGCCTCCGAATCTGAAATCACTCCGAAATTTATCCCTTTCAGCGATGCCGATTTGATTACTGACACTTTGAAACTTGACTCTCCTCCTGAAAAGACTCCTTTGAACACTGAACATTTGTCTCCAGCATCAGAAGAAACTTTGCTATCTGCGAACTTAAACTCTGCAACAGCTGCTAGTGATACACTATTTTCCGATCAGACAGTACCAGCGAAGCAGAAATACAACCTTAGAAGCCATAAAAAGGACAAATAAAGCAGGCAACTGCATATTGTGATTTTGATATATTGAACCTTTTGCCTTCAGCCAGGAAGTTTGCTATTGTTTATTGTTTTTAAAATTGCCTTGCCGTCTGGGTAGCCGTAGGGTCGTGGCTGTGTGCCTAGTTTGAATTTGCAGGGGTCTGACACAAGGTCGATCTTTCTGTTGGTTCTGGGAACTCCCAGGGCTGATAGAGGCATTTTCATCTACGTACACATCATCAGTGGTCGCGAGCGGATTGTAGAAGATGGAGCTTCCTGCGCTGCAACGAAAGAATGTGATTTACGTTCGCAGAAACAGACTTAATAGAATTCTTCACAGCAAATGTTTCTTGATGCAATGTGCCGTTACATTTTTGATTGTTTTAGCAACATTGGTGGGTGGAATCGTCTTTAGCATAAGTTTGATTTTTGTGCCAGTTTCTACAGTACCTCCCCTTGATCCTGCTATTTCTACTGTTTCTTCTATACACTCTTTTCACTCGTTTCCGGAACATGAGCAAGCCAGACGCTCAGAATTCACCAACAACACTTTTGTACAGCTTTTGCACCAACACCAACTGGTAGTTAACACTACAGACTGCTGGGTGTGTGGCTTGATACCTCACACTATGGATAAAGGTATTCCCTATTTGGTTTTGCCTTACAGCTATAATGGATCATTTCAGGCCTTCCAAACCATCTTTGCTTATGCCCTTGAAACTTATCCTCCACGTCCGCCACGTTCCACTAAATATAACTCTGCTAACAAAGCTTTAGTCCAGGGAATTATTGACATGGTCAAGGACGTCAATAATACTCCATCATACCCTAGAGACGAATTGCGAGTATATTTAAGTTGGAATACTTCAGAGTATCGCCTTAGTTTAGGAGAAAGCAAGCGTAAAAGCTCAACTCCAATCTGGGTCGTACCTCACCGAGGTCAGGTCTGTTTGCAAGGTAATGGGACGTTGCAGAACCGTATGGTTCTAGACGTTATACTTGCAGATCGAGGTGGGGTATGCAGAATGATCCAATCGAGCTGCTGTGTCTTTATTCCTAATAATGCTCCAACAGTCTATGAGGCGATCTCTAAGTTGCACAAGATTTCAGACTCCATACATGTAGACAAGGGAAACTGGTCCTTCATGGAGTGGTTTTGGACTCTGATCTCAGCGTGGGGATGGAAGGTTCTAATGGTCATTGGTGTCATCCTAGCATTCCTATTCTCATGTTGTCTGATTATCCAGTGTGGTCCTGCTCTGTGTAGTCTTTGTGCTGCGACTTGTCTCAGAAAACCACCTGCGTTTGGAGAAAAGACACGAGAAAGGATGATGATACAACAACATGTCACTGACCTGATGAGCATAGAACTAGATTCTGACATAGACTGAGTAATTGCCTATGTAAGGGCAAAAGGAGGGTCTGAGGTTCCGTGACGGTTCCGTGACGACTTGAACCCGTGTTTTCAAGTTTGTCGGAAATACATAATATTGGTATCAGTGAACCGCAAATGATCCATTTAGTATATCCTAGTGTTTTCGCTACGCTACGAGCAAGAGCACTCCTTCCATTGACATATTTCTGATATACCCACGGCATCCATCTTAGATCATGGCCGCCATTTTGTGTTTCCTTGCCCTCACATATGCAATAGCCTCCGATCACTTCATTCACTCCACTTTGATTAAGGACACGTAGCCGTAGCCGGAGATTCACCTCTTACATGACACGTGCACCTTAAACCAGATCACGCTGTAGCTGCATGATTCGACAAAGGCTGCCTCCTCTGCCCGAGGCCAGTCCTGCCAAACTGGTCTTCGTGTCCATTGTACCTGATCATGATTAGGCGGCCGAAGCCGGTAGCCTTGCCCATTTACTATCCACAAACATCCCTTATCCCGCTTTTCTATCTTCCACACCTGGCTCTGTTTCTTTCTTTCTGAATCTTTATTAGGGGGAGGTAACGAACTTTACGATGAGGCGGTCCGGGTCCTGAATGCAATATTGACAGGGAATTGTGACAAACTAGTGGGAACCCCTCTTTTCGCAATGTTTGGCCTCAGATATTATCGACGGTTCCTGTGTAACACCAAATATTTATTGTTTTAGACACAAGGGTTTTGGGAATGTATTACATGTAAAGAATTTGCCCCTAGCATAAAAAACCGTATATAAGGAGCAGCCCTCTTTGTACAAATCGAACAGGCTCCTAGTCTCTGCCCGTGTGTAGATTCTGTGACTTCTGTGTCCCTGCAGTAATAAACCTTTGGTCTTTGACGCCACCATCGAGAAGCCCGTGTTTCTGTTCATTTGTGCACCAAGGCAGGTGGAACTCCGGGGTCTTCGGGTGTTGTACCCTGACACCTCTGGACGGAACCAAAAAGTCCAGAACTCCAGGTGGTGGCAGAGTACCTCCTCGGGAAGTTCAATCAGGTAGCGGATTGGAACTCCCTGTTTCTGCGAGACTTCAGCGATTGGAGACTTCTCCCCTCGCTGTTTGTGCAGATCATGGTTATGCGAGGCCCATGCCAGATAGATCTGTTTGCCTCACGCCTCAATGCCCAGCTTCCCCGGTTCTTCAGCTGGAGACCGGATCCAATGGCGATGGGAACGGATGCGTTCCTACAGCATTGGGGGCAGCCGAGGAATTATGCCTTTCCCCAGTTTGCACGGATACCGAGGGTGGCGGCCTTTGTCCGGCGCCAGAGTGCTTCTCTAGTATTAGTGACTCCCTTTTGGTCGACTCAGTCTTGGTTTCCCACTCTGTTGGAGTTGTCTGTAGATCTCCCCTTTCAGCTTCCGACTCTCCTGACGCTTCTCCAGGACCCAGTGGGGTCTTTCCATCCCTTAGTCCTGCAGAACCAGTTAACATTGATGGTGTGGACGCTCTCCGGAGACACGAGAGCATTGCAGGACTTTCACAGGCGGCTGCCAATTTTATGCAACAGGCGTGGGCTCTTTCCACCCACAAACGATATTCTGCTTCATGGAAGCGATGGGTGGGTTGGTGCCTATCAAAACAGGTGGATCCCGTGGGATCATCTATAACTGAAGTGTTGAATTTCCTGTCTGAGTGTGCTGTGTCAGGACTTGCTTACAGGTCCGTTAATAATTTCAGGTCCGCTATTTCTGCTGGTCACGATCATGTTGATGGTAAGCCTGTGGGCATGCATTCCCTGGTCTGTAAATTACTTAAAGGGGTTCGGGTGACTAACCCCCCTCGGCCTAGGTACTCCACGCTTTGGGATGTTACTAAAGTTCTTACTCTTTTGGAATCCTGGCCCAACAATGTTGATTTTTCCTTGAAGCAACTTTCTGCCAAACTTACTATGTTGCTCTGTCTTATTTCTTGTCGAAGGGTGTCAGATGTCAGAGCCTTGGACTTAGCGGGTAGGATGTTCTCTCCACAGGGTGTTTCCTTCGTTATCACGAGAAGGACTAAGACCATGTCTAGATCGGTGGAGTATCCCGCTTTTACTCACAATAAGAAGTTATGTTTGTTACAGTGTTTAAAAGTGTATGAAGAACGCACTTTTTCCCACAGGGCGGACCCTTTGGTTTTTGAACAGAGATTAACAATCGACCCATTCAAACCAGTCGCTGCTGCTACTCTGGTTAGGTGGTCAGGTGGATCATGTCTGAATCTGGCATTGAGGTTTCTGTTTATGGTGCTCACTCCGCTAGAGGAGCTATGGCCTCTAAGGCTTATTTACTAGGGTCCCGCTTGGAGGACATTCTTAAAGCAGCCGATTGGTCGTCTGACTCAATGTTTAAAGTGTGTTATTACAAACTTATTCCACATGTTTCTGATGTAGTGATTGATGAGCTTTGAACCAGCATAATCAGAAGCCTCTGGTCCTGCCATAGATTACAACATTTTCTAGCTATCACAACAATAATTTTAGATTCTATTAAGGACACAGAGGAGAGGATTATCCCACCCTGTGGGACAGTTATTCAACTGTAAAGTTGTTGTGATATCATACTGTCTAACAACTTTTTATGCCCGCCCAAAGAAAAAATGTAGTTGTGGGCTCCCTTTCTCAAAATTATTTTTCGATTGTAGGAAATGACTCCAACAAAAGTGGAGTGCCTTCTTCGGATGGAGTGGACGGGTCTTCAGGATGGAAACCGACGCTTTCGCTGGTGTTGGATTGTTCTCCGTTGAGAACCTATTACAGGAACTGTTAATTTCTCCAGTGAGAATTCAAAGACTTGGTTTGTTCTTAAGGGGCTTCTTCGCGCAAAGAAAGAGGAGGCAGGATTAGTGTCTCTCTACTTTGTATGCTTGTTCATGATGTGATTGGACGTTACATTGGAGGCGTGGTTCAAAGCCTCCTGGATATTGTAGGTTTTTACATGTGTAGTTTTACTTTCAGTTGCTGCTGTGTTTTTGCAGTAAAGAAATGAGAAAGCATAATCCTCGCCTCCGTGTCCTTAATAGAATCTAAAATTCTTGTTGCGATAGCTAGAAAATGTTGTATTCAATAGTTTAACAGTCCAGTAATAGCAAATCGAAAAATATTTTCTTTTTTGCTTGTCTTGAACTTATTTTATTATGTTTGGCCTCTTCTTTTGTTTCTTTTTTTATTTATGTATCCCAACAAGGATGAAATGTTTCTATTGTTTGAACCACACAGTATTACAGGGGGTAGGGAAACGTACAGTAACCACCTGGAGGTGCTGTGATTGTTATTTTGGTTGTTTCCCCATGCAAGGGCAGAACTCAAACTCCCATTAGGACATGGGCACGATAAGTAGCATGGCACCTGTTGATTAAAACGGTTAGCCCTGGATATGGGATACTTTAATGGTACACAACACACAAAGGAGCAGATCAAGTCGGAGAAAAGTGTGTGCCTACATCAGTACCAGTGCGGTACCGGTGATGGGTGCGTGAAACATGGGCTGTAGAATGTTTCAGACATTAGTGTAGGAAGGCTGAAATAATTCCCATCAGACCACCCATTTGGTGGAGTTAGCGTCATGTGGGAACTATATATCATGCCATACTGAATCCGCCTCTATAATGTCAGTGCGGGAATGGATGTCAAAAGTACTGAGCATGATTTACATCTCCAAGTGATGTTCATGAAAAAAGTGCAGTGCTCAAATAGTGATGTTAAAATTGGCTACCCGGACTTCAGAGAGCGTCTAAGCAGAAGTCCTAGTGTCAAGAGTTAAAAAACGCTGGGTAGTAAGGCTACCCACTAGCGCTGTACAGTATGATCATGGTCGACATGTTTCAGCCATGCGGGCATCTAGCCCGGCTTTCTTCAGGACCGATAAACAAAATTCGCTACTGCAACTGTTTGTAAAGTGTAAGAGTGAAGAATATACACATGTACTGACAAAGTTACATATATACCAGGACATGGAATACTTAGATGTCCACTGGAGGGAGAGGAATAATTCTTCTTCCTAACGAGAAAACAAAAAGACACTATGTCAAACAGCGCCAGATTGCACACACATACCAATACACACAACTCGGGACCGTGCAGGCACACATGCATGAATAATTTGCATTCTGCATAGAAAGGAGCATACTAGCTCAATCACACTGAGGCATTTCCTCAAGGTGATACTCACCCAGCTTTGTGTGGGTGAAGACCTCACCTCACCCGGCAACCGCTCGGGGGAATGAGGCCCCGCTCTGTAGTGTAAAAAATGAAAGACACAGTAAGCACATAACTTTACTGTGCCTAGACCAATAGTTCTACACTTGAAACCCAACGGACGTGTGATAGTTGCCCCATTGTCAAAACCACCAACAACACCCTCTCAAATTCACAAAGTGCGCCTAAGTCACACGACATGCGATGTTCAACTCTTGTCAAATTAACATCTAGGCATTGATAAGTGCTACCAGGTGACTTGCTCACAACAAGTGCTACCAGGTGACTTGCTCACAACAAGCGGTTGTGTAGTGATTCGTGGTTTAGGAGAAACTTATCAGGCAACTATTATCCTAGCTCTCCTACAGCAAAAACCAGAGAACACTTGTTTACCACCCGTGGCCATTTGGCAACCAAGGTGTAGATGAAATTGAATGGTGTCCTCCTCCACTCTCATATCTAGGTATCAGGGACCCTACATCAATGTGAGCTGCTCAGTGAATCCTGATGAATAGATAATATAGCCCTTTCAAGAAATGCGCAGTTGCGAGAAGGGTAGGGGGCCAGGTAGGCTCCCTTCAGTTTAAATACCCTTTCAGCATAGTTCTAACTGAGAGTGAGAACGCCAAAAAAACGGCGTGTAGGCGCTACAAAACTCACCTATCCGTCGGTACCCCGGCTCTGGACCCGAACGGAAGTGGAGGTGACAGGAAAAAACGCCCATCCTCTAAATATAGCTGCCATGCCCGCGTATAACCGGATCCTCGCTCAATGACGAGTTCCAGCAGAATAGCGGAAGCGCCGCGAGAGAGGACCACTGTTTCCTCGCGCATGCGTGGAAAGTGTGTGTGTACATGACTCTCCTGCGCATGCGCAGTCCTTGATGCTAGTGAATCCCCAGAGACGTGTATATTACCGTCTGTTTCATCACGGGATAGGAGAATTGAAATGAATATACTCGCCGGTATTTAAGAAGGAATAAAGCGATTCCAACCCCATGAGGGAGACAACACTCCTCAAAGTAAGTCTGAGAAAACTTGTCCAGACTGGTGTCTATATGTGATACTGCCCTAAAGCAGGAAAAGGGATAATGTCACTGGGCAAAAACACACTGATGAGTAAACATCAATTAGATGCTAAACCATAGTGGGTGATGACGAGATGATGGAAGAGGACTGTGATTAAAGCACTTAGTGTGATGAATCAACTTAAAAACACTCCAGCAGGAGGTGTGTAATATTAGAGATATTATCTATAAGGAAGTGGTTATTCTAGGGTGTTGGTGACGGTAGACAAAAGGGCCCCACACACAATTGAGTTGGGTGAGCTAGGAGATGTAAACTGAACTGTGTTTACATCCTAATTCAATAGACCCGCAACTGAACAGTTGCACTAGATACTAAAAAACAAACGGTATGTGGAGGGTCAAGGGGAAGGTTTTAAGACCTGTCTGCTCGCTCCCCTAATCAAGATACACAACACACAAAGGAGCAGATCAAGTCGGAGAAAAGTGTGTGCCTACATCAGTACCAGTGCGGTACCGGTGATGGGTGCGTGAAACATGGGCTGTAGAATGTTTCAGACATTAGTGTAGGAAGGCTGAAATAATTCCCATCAGACCACCCATTTGGTGGAGTTAGCGTCATGTGGGAACTATATATCATGCCATACTGAATCCGCCTCTATAATGTCAGTGCGGGAATGGATGTCAAAAGTACTGAGCATGATTTACATCTCCAAGTGATGTTCATGAAAAAAGTGCAGTGCTCAAATAGTGATGTTAAAATTGGCTACCCGGACTTCAGAGAGCGTCTAAGCAGAAGTCCTAGTGTCAAGAGTTAAAAAACGCTGGGTAGTAAGGCTACCCACTAGCGCTGTTCAATATGATCATGGTCGACATGTTTCAGCCATGCGGGCATCTAGCCCGGCTTTCTTCAGGACCGATAAACAAAATTCGCTACTGCAACTGTTTGTAAAGTGTAAGAGTGAAGAATATACACATGTACTGACAAAGTTACATATATACCAGGACATGGAATACTTAGATGTCCACTGGAGGGAGAGGAATAATTCTTCTTCCTAACGAGAAAACAAAAAGACACTATGTCAAACAGCGCCAGATTGCACACACATACCAATACACACAACTCGGGACCGTGCAGGCACACATGCATGAATAATTTGCATTATATATGTAACTTTGTCAGTACATGTGTATATTCTTCACTCTTACACTTTACAAACAGTTGCAGTAGCGAATTTTGTTTATCGGTCCTGAAGAAAGCCGGGCTAGATGCCCGCATGGCTGAAACATGTCGGCCATGATCATACTGTACAGCGCTAGTGGGTAGCCTTACTACCCAGCGTTTTTTAACTCTTGACACTAGGACTTCTGCTTAGACGCTCTCTGAAGTCCGGGTAGCCAATTTTAACATCACTATTTGAGCACTGCACTTTTTTCATGAACATCACTTGGAGATGTAAATCATGCTCAGTACTTTTGACATCCATTCCCGCACTGACATTATAGAGGCGGATTCAGTATGGCATGATATATAGTTCCCACATGACGCTAACTCCACCAAATGGGTGGTCTGATGGGAATTATTTCAGCCTTCCTACACTAATGTCTGAAACATTCTACAGCCCATGTTTCACGCACCCATCACCGGTACCGCACTGGTACTGATGTAGGCACACACTTTTCTCCAACTTGATCTGCTCCTTTGTGTGTTGTGTATCTTGATTAGGGGAGCGAGCAGACAGGTCTTAAAACCTTCCCCTTGACCCTCCACATACCGTTTGTTTTTTAGTATCTAGTGCAACTGTTCAGTTGCGGGTCTATTGAATTAGGATGTAAACACAGTTCAGTTTACATCTCCTAGCTCACCCAACTCAATTGTGTGTGGGGCCCTTTTGTCTACCGTCACCAACACCCTAGAATAACAACTTCCTTATAGATAATATCTCTAATATTACACACCTCCTGCTGGAGTGTTTTTAAGTTGATTCATCACACTAAGTGCTTTAATCACAGTCCTCTTCCATCATCTCGTCATCACCCACTATGGTTTAGCATCTAATGGATGTTTACTCATCAGTGTGTTTTTGCCCAGTGACATTATCCCTTTTCCTGCTTTAGGGCAGTATCATATATAGACACCAGTCTGGACAAGTTTTCTCAGACTTACTTTGAGGAGTGTTGTCTCCCTCATGGGGTTGGAATCGCTTTATTCCTTCTTAAATACCGGCGAGTATATTCATTTCAATTCTCCTATCCCGTGATGAAACAGACGGTAATATACACGTCTCTGGGGATTCACTAGCATCAAGGACTGCGCATGCGCAGGAGAGTCATGTACACACACACTTTCCACGCATGCGCGAGGAAACAGCGGTCCTCTCTCGCGGCGCTTCCGCTATTCTGCTGGAACTCGACATTGAGCGAGGATCCGGTTATACGCGGGCATGGCAGCTATATTTAGAGGATGGGCGTTTTTTCCTGTCACCTCCACTTCCGTTCGGGTCCAGAGCCGGGGTACCGACGGATAGGTGAGTTTTGTAGCGCCTACACGCCGTTTTTTCGGCGTTCTCACTCGCAGTTAGAACTATGCTGAAAGGGTATTTAAACTGAAGGGAGCCTACCTGGCCCCCTACCCTTCTCGCAACTGCGCATTTCTTGAAAGGGCTATATTATCTATTCATCAGGATTCACTGAGCAGCTCACATTGATGTAGGGTCCCTGATACCTAGATATGAGAGTGGAGGAGGACACCATTCAATTTCATCTACACCTTGGTTGCCAAATGGCCACGGGTGGTAAACAAGTGTTCTCTGGTTTTTGCTGTAGGAGAGCTTGGATAATAGTTGCCTGATAAGTTTCTCCTAAACCACGAATCACTACACAACCGCTTGTTGTGAGCAAGTCACCTGGTAGCACTTGTTGTGAGCAAGTCACCTGGTAGCACTTATCAATGCCTAGATGTTAATTTGACAAGAGTTGAACATCGCATGTCGTGTGACTTAGGCGCACTTTGTGAATTTGAGAGGGTGTTGTTGGTGGTTTTGACAATGGGGCAACTATCACACGTCCGTTGGGTTTCAAGTGTAGAACTATTGGTCTAGGCACAGTAAAGTTATGTGCTTACTGTGTCTTTCATTTTTTACACTACAGAGCGGGGCCTCATTCCCCCGAGCGGTTGCCGGGTGAGGTGAGGTCTTCACCCACACAAAGCTGGGTGAGTATCACCTTGAGGAAATGCCTCAGTGTGATTGAGCTAGTATGCTCCTTTCTATGCAGAATGCTAATTATTCATGCATGTGTGCCTGCACGGTCCCGAGTTGTGTGTATTGGTATGTGTGTGCAATCTGGCGCTGTTTGACATAGTGTCTTTTTGTTTTCTCGTTAGGAAGAAGAATTATTCCTCTCCCTCCAGTGGACATCTAAGTATTCCATGTCCTGGTATATATGTAACTTTGTCAGTACATGTGTATATTCTTCACTCTTACACTTTACAAACAGTTGCAGTAGCGAATTTTGTTTATCGGTCCTGAAGAAAGCCGGGCTAGATGCCCGCATGGCTGAAACATGTCGACCATGATCATACTGTACAGCGCTAGTGGGTAGCCTTACTACCCAGCGTTTTTTAACTCTTGACACTAGGACTTCTGCTTAGACGCTCTCTGAAGTCCGGGTAGCCAATTTTAACATCACTATTTGAGCACTGCACTTTTTTCATGAACATCACTTGGAGATGTAAATCATGCTCAGTACTTTTGACATCCATTCCCGCACTGACATTATAGAGGCGGATTCAGTATGGCATGATTATATAGTTCCCACATGACGCTAACTCCACCAAATGGGTGGTCTGATGGGAATTATTTCAGCCTTCCTACACTAATGTCTGAAACATTCTACAGACCATGTTTCACGCACCCATCACCGGTACCGCACTGGTACTGATGTAGGCACACACTTTTCTCCGACTTGATCTGCTCCTTTGTGTGTTGTGTATCTTGATTAGGGGAGCGAGCAGACAGGTCTTAAAACCTTCCCCTTGACCCTCCACATACCGTTTGTTTTTTAATACTTTAATGGTATTCAGATTGGGGGATATCTAACCTCATTGATTACAGTATGTAACTGCTCTTACCTTTTAATTGTCTTGACAGATAGTGACTGTGTGTACAGAATCGGGTTAATATGGCGTTCTGTTTATATGCACTCACAGCCAGGAATTAGGTTGGGGTTGTCTCACATTCGGGTCATAATGGATTCTCAGGAGTGAGATACACTGCTGATTCCACACGCGTACTCATCTGCCACACTTACATTGGAATACTGTTCTAGGTAAGCAATTTTTTTTTGTTCAGAGGAAGAATAGTCTTCACATTTAGGGGTGGTTTCTCTTCGATACTATTTAACAGTTGATGAATAAATGGGCATAGCGACAGCCAGGGACTTGGAATTAAGAATTTTAAGTGCAGAGATAGACCGCTGATTCTGACAACTTACTTGTCCGCCACTTGTTCTGTAAACAAAATTGTCCGATTAGGTAAGCAATCCAGAGTTGTAAGCTTCCCAACGTGAATAAATTAAATATGGTCAAAACATCCAGCTCCCACAAAGAAAACTCCATGGAAGACGGCACAGGCACGAAGTGGTTCTGGATTTGGCATCAATTTAATTAATTATGTCGCCCTCAATCCTAGGCACAAGAGACGTGTGTCGGCCTGCACAGAGGCCTTTGTCAATCTAGTTTGGCGCCATTATTCAAACACAATATATAGCCCTTCGCACTGGACCTCATAATGGATATAGAAAACATTATCTTGTGTAAATGATCATCATGGAGCCCAAATAATGCATGTGTGTGCTAAATACAACTTGGAGTCTGCAACATAACAGGTAAAACATAACGAAAAAAGTATTATAAAGATTTCATGAAGTGTCTAAAATCAACTGATAGGAAATCCCATTGAAGCAGACAGCATAAATAATGAACACCACATGTGCATAACATATCGCCACAGTAGGATTTCTAAAGGCATATAAAGTCTGCAGCCAATCTCGTAATCCTGTGAGGTCTAAATCAAGTATTATAATTAAAATATACTTAAAAAGTCCATGCTGCCGAACATAGCTGTTACTCCAAAGTATTAAACACCATAGTCCCAGAGAGCTCACTCAAGCCGATAACATGTCC
Organism: Lissotriton vulgaris; assembly: GCF_964263255.1. Classification (NCBI taxonomy): domain Eukaryota; kingdom Metazoa; phylum Chordata; class Amphibia; order Caudata; family Salamandridae; genus Lissotriton; species Lissotriton vulgaris. Next base: position 277,512,685 of record NC_141697.1, read on the forward strand.
GCTCATTACGTCCTCTGACCTCAGCTGCAAATGTTAGAAATAGTTGAAAGGGTTGCCTGCCAAGCTGCTCTTATCGCTGGAGAGATCGGATGAATACAGTCTCACCTAGGGGTCACATTGTCCAACATTGAATTTATTTCGTAACTCAATGTCAATACTTGAGCCTGTGCATCACACCCCTCGGGACTACCGGTCCCATAATGCCACACAATAGAGAGTTACTAAAAGCAGGAGAAAATCAATTAATGTTGTTTTAGCCGGGTCGGACTTGTTAATGAATAAACCCGGGGCAGAAGCAAATGTCGGTATGTCTCCATTACCTGGCAGCATGGATGTAGTTTCAATCAAACAAACTCGGGGTTGAGGGCGACCCCTCAACAAAATTACGATATTGCCGGGACCACCTCACCGCATCAGCATTTGCTTCAGCAATGCCCAGTCACTGGAAAGTGACAGTTTTTCGGGTGAGGCATTTCTTGTAGAAGGAACACAGGATCTCTTGCTGGCAGCCACGAAAACCGCCCGCTCCGAGACCCCTGTCTCTCACCACAGTCATCCTCATTCCGCTTCCTGGCTACATGTCCGGGGACTCCCTCTATAGCACTCATGTATTCCGCCAAACAACCGGTCTGAAAGGGAGAGCCACAGATGACTGGTGTCCCATGAAAAGCGTGACGACCGCTCACGTTGCAATAAATAAACAAAACATCCAGCTCCCACAAAGAAAACTCCATGGAAGAAGGCACAGTCACGAAGTGGTTCTGGAATCAATTTAATTAATTATGTCGCCCTCAATCCTAGGCACAAGAGACGCGTTTCGGCCTGCACAGAGGCCTTTGTCAATCTAGTTTGGCGCCATTATTCAAACACAATATATAGCCCTTCCCACTGGACCTCATAATGGACATAGAAAACACAATCTTGTGTAAATGATCATCATGGAGCCCAAATAATGCATGTGTGTGCGAAATACAGCTTGGAGTCTGCAACATAACAGGTAAAACATAACGAAAAAATATTGTAAAGATTTCATGAAATGTCTAAAATCAACTGATAAATATGGTATGGACTTTAATATTTGCATACATAAATTTACAGGTTGCGAAGAATATTGTTTTGATGGACACCGCAGGAACTTCCAGATAGATTGCAAATATATTCCAACGTATTTTGGCGAGTTCTCGACTGATGCAATATTGAAACGTTATATGATATGGATACCAGGTAATGCTAGATATTAACCGATATGTGCTGATAAAGGCTTGCAACAAACAAAAGAAAACAATTTTTTTTCTTGGTCTTGGTTTTTTGGCTTTGCCACATCACTATGGGACACTTAGTTACAATATTAATTGCGACGGCCGGGTTGGAATTAGAACTGGTGTACAGGTAGGATAATTTATTCAAATCACATGGATGATATATTTATTTGGATACATACAGAATACATGATTAATGACAGTATGTTGGTTGATAAACAGGTTGTTTCGGACTGATAGAGCATCAAGCATTCAGGTATTTAGATATGGTAGTTATTTGTCGTTTTGGATCTTGGCACCCAGGTTACCATTTAGGCATAATATATTTAATAGTTTTCACTGACTAGGTTGTGTGCCACGTTCCTCCTGTTCTATTGGTATTGACACAAATTACACTGTTCTGAGTCAGAAAATGGCTTAAATCTGTTTTTACATCGAGACTTAAGCGCATGGGTTTCCACTCATTACACCCAATATCATATGACTATTAAATGTTACATAAACATGCCAAGGATTAAGATGAACGTACAGAATAACAAATTGAAAAATAACCGAACAATTGTACAGGCCCATTGTTATTAGGTCAAACCATTATTGTTTTATAGCCTTGAAGAAGTCATGAGGTATTCCCTCATTGACAAAACACATGTTGGCTGGCTATAGAAACAGAAGAAGAGGCCAAAGAGCCTAACCTAATATGAGAAATGTAAGAGAAGCAAAAAAATGTTAAAAAATAGTTTCGAGTTGCTATTACTGGACTGTTCTAATACTATTGAATCAACTACTGTGTGTGCTAGAGATGTGCATGTATTAATTTATGCACAGTTTTTTGCCAAACGAATGAGTGGAGTTGGGGGGGGGGGGGGATAAGATCAAGCAATCTTCATCAAATGACTGTACCAAAGTTCAAATATAGCAGGCTTGGTGGACAATCCATTTCTGTTAGAGCAGCGAGAGCTTGGAATACCCTGCCTCTGCAACTGAGAACAGCCCCTTCCATCATGGCATTCAGGAAAGGCCTAAAAACCTACCTCTTTAACACCAATGCCTAATGGCTGTCCCTCTTTTGCATTTACTGTGATCTGTCCCCTTCTTTTTTCTCCGCGCCAGGATACTATACTATTTAGTAGCAGAGCGCGTTACAAAAGCCTCTATAATAATAATAATAATAATAATAATAATAATAAGAGGTTGACACTGTGCATATTAACAGTGAAGTGAGGAAAGTGGTTGTTTAGATTTTTCATAATTGTGGTTTGAACATTTGCCGCAAGTTTTTTGTTACCACAAGGGTTTTGTCACAATTGAGGAATGCAGAGGAATAAGAGCAATTATGGTATGTGTTAAAATGCAGAATTTAAACTACACATACACAGAAAAGAGATAGATCTTTATGGTATGCCTTTATGACTGACGATTAATAAGATATGACCTGGGATCAGAAGGCTTACTGACGGCCTTTTGGTGAAAGGACAAAAAGATTGCCCACTGCCCTTGTTCTCTTAAAGGAGGCAAAAACATAAGTAGACAGAGCTTGAACAAGACATTCTTTGAACCAGAAAATACGGCAGCTTATAGGGAAGGATATTTTGAAGGGAAACCAATTATGATGGATCACATGATTGGAACAAACCAATTGACTTGTTAATAGTCATCAACCAAAGCAGTCAAAGTCCGGTGGAAAATACTAATATTTGAAACAATCACACAGCAATCAAACACGAGCATGTTTAATTATTTTTGCCTTTTCATCAGGCAAGGCTGCATCACCCAATGTAATACAATAGTCCAATCTAATAAGAGCTGCTGTTCCCAAAGGGAAATACTTGATCTTATGAGCTTGTGGACCAGTTGATTTATTCGGATCGAGAACACTTCAGATTTCCTTGGTTTACGTTTCTGTCCAGTGTCTCAGTTGCAAACTGAGTGAATCGGGCGAGGAAAAATTGGGCACGGGGAAGAAACATTTTGTCATTCTCAAGACAAGTGGAATCTACATATATCTAGGCAATGAAAATAAAGGAAAGAATTAGAGAAGAGGTTAGCAGGGAAACAACAATCTTTAACCTCTATCCTGCAATTCAAATACTAAACTTTAAATAGACGTACAATTCTTTTAGCAGTCAATGTTAAGACTTTCCTACACATTGGCCTAGTATGTTTTCATTAAATGCAATAAATGTTCCAATAACTCGCCATCAATTCCAATGTGAATTAGAGATTATTATGAGTCTTCACTAATTCTGGGTGACCTGCTCTCTTGAATACCTTTTTCATGAAAGCTTCTATTTACATCAACCGTTTTTGTTTTATTAAGCTTAACCTGAGGCAACTTGGAAATATAGTCAATCAAATTCATGGCATTTTTGAGTGCACATTCCTAATTACAATACAGAAAAGTAAGGTCAATTCCTACCTTTTGCCATGCTTTCCATGGAAACTGATCCGGCATCCTAAGTAGTTAAGGTGCCCCTTAATTACTAGTGTATTGTTACATATTGCACACTCAAAATAGTCCCTCAAAAACCCCATCTACATCTTTGATCATGCTGGGCACCCAGGAATCTGATCTGGCTTTTCTTAGGCAATACTCCTCAATGCTTATCATACATTACCTCTACCAATCTAGCTCTTAATCAGCATAGCACAAATAACCTGATCTGACAATACTCTCACCTCTTATCAACACCGCCTACATATTATATAACCCATATCACTCAAGTTCTCTTTTCTATGCTATCCTACGCAAATATACTTTCTCCCAATTAGCAACTCATCACCCATTTTTACACCCTGCTACAGCTCCTTATCCGATAAGGAATCCTCTATACCCAGAGCAATAGTGTACAGCAGTTGACCTTTATCTTTGCCCTCATTTTAAGCCCTCTTCAATGACGAGAAGTGCATGAAGCCAGCACTAACAATGTAAACACCTTGGAGATAATTTATAAAACAGTTGTATGCCTGTAATCTCTGCAGTCAATTGGCAACGCCGGGTGTATGCTTTGATCACACCCTTCAAGGAAGAGAGGGGCATATATAGCTGGTGGTGGACCTTACAAATATCAAAATCGGTAAGCCTCACATGTTCTGCAATGTGGTGCTTTCTGCTAGAATCCTACAATGTGGTGCTTTCTGCCATAATACAGGTGCGTCCCTTCCAATCCAATTACATAGTAATAGCAATCAGAAACAGGCCACAATACACTCGCACTCTTTCTACCCAGCCACACACCAGCTCTCAAGCTTAAGCCTCCTCTTCTTCAATCCTTTTCAATCAAAGTAAATGTCAAAGCGCAACGACGAAACAGATAAGAGCTCAACTCTGGTCCTTTCACCCATCAAAATTCTGCCAATGTTACTGACATACAGTGTTTCATCTACACCACCCCCACTAAGTAACATGCTACAAGTCACAAATATGTTTTGGTGCCTAATAAGTGGTGTGAAGCTCTACACAAATGCAAGTACAATACCACGTGTTTGCATGCATAGGATGAACATATCCGATTGCAAACTAGTTTTTCCTGCTTACCCACACAAGACCAGCCTCGTTATCTTCGTCATTTGGTATAGCACTCTAATCCTGTTCACCGAGTCTATTTCAATGGCTACATATTTTCACAAGGCTTCCAACAGGCCGGCGTTTGAGATAATGAACCACTTTGCTAGAAAGCTCCTTGTTAAATGACCCTTTTTCTCCACAACTTTAAAGATAACACCAAAAGTTTTTATCGTTGCCAACATTTTCCCCTTACTTGCATGTATATCTTGGTGCTATTCCCCTCTCTATGGAATGTCTCTGGGATCAAGTTATTTTACGTTTTTTGTTCCATGTGTTTCGCCGACATTGATGTACATATTACAATGTATTTAGGCGCATTAGGCAATGTATATACTCTTTTCGATTTTGCAAGTGGTGTTTTTACTCTATCACCTTGTGTCTATATAGTGTACAAAAAAAATGGGGCTCACCAGATTGACAAAGGCTGTTGACACAGCTGAAGCGAGTCTCTCCTGGTTGCCGAGTCGTGGGAGGCCCATCTTATTAAAAGAAGCTATATTTCTTGAGTTCCCTGCAGCCTTTTTTTACATAATGTGTGGGGCACTCCAAGCCGGAAAGGGTATGGTGGGTAGATAGACGGATGGATAAGATAGGACAGAACAATGACAAGACAGATAATCGCGAGGCGTGGGGTGGGGTGGTAGAGTAAAAAAAAAATGGGAGTGAAAGGAGCAACATGGGATGCAAGGAAGGGGACTGCACCAAGAATATGGAACTCCCTCCCTCCTGATATTGGAAGAATCTCTTCCCTGGCACGCTTCAAAAAAGAGGCTAAATCCTTCCTGATGGGTAAATTCCTTGGATAATCCCGCTCCACAGCTATCGGAGAGCCTATTTCTTCGACCCTGTACAGGACTCATGTGATATCCTGCCTATTGTATGACTATTGGTAGAATTAGTAGGATGTTTTTAATAGCACTCTGTTAAAAACGAGCACTCACTTGCACTCACCTGTGACCCTAATTGTGTCCCGTGAACTGTTTTCCGCCTAGTTCTAAGGCAACCGGCACTCTAGCCAATCGCGGTTGTCGAGGGCGGGACAGGGGCGGCACCTCACGGAGCGTCGAGCGGTTAGCGCTCTAGACCTCCGCTTCTTGAGGGTATTTAGCTACTCGTCGGCCCCAGCGCGCAGCGATGGCGCGCAGGGTAGGCGCCATCGACTGCGCCGAAGACGAGCCAAAGACCAGCCCGTCTGTGCCCGTCCGGGCCAGGTCGGGGCATGGGGCAGGAAACGCTGTCAGAGGTACGCTCTCGGCGGGCCAACTAAAGGCTCTGCGCCCTAGCACTAATAGTAATTGCTCTATTTTAAACCCTGCATTAGCGGGTTCCCAAAGCTGTCATCATTGTGTTTTTGCTTTATCTAATGTTCAGCCCTACCCAGACGTTACACACAAACGTAGAATACCTACTCCAACCGTGGCTCAAAACACTCGTTCCTTTACATTCTATACTGTTAATTGCAGATCACTGCCACAACATAAAGCAGATATTTACCATCTTTTAATAGAAGAAAAACCATGCGCGGTTTTCCTTACAGAGACCTGGTTGCATGATGGTGCTGGTCCCGATGTAGCGGCCGCACTACCCTCTAATTATGCTATCGCTAGAGTTGATAGGGAAAGACAGGTTGGAGGGGGGATTGCTGTGATTTTTAATAGGGAATTCAATTGTGATTTCCAAACGGTTAATATCCCAGGATGCGAGGCAGCATTTTTTAAAATTGCACTGAACCCTAATTTTACCTTCTCTGGTTTTTTAATTTATCGCCCTCCTGGAGGCAGTAACGTCTGGGCTGCGAATTTGGCCAACGTCATTTCACCTTACTTTCTAAATGCCCAAAATCTGACCATACTGGGTGATTTAAATCTCCATTTGGAGGACACATCAAATAGTATGGTTGTCAACCTTCTGGAAGATTTGAATACTCTTAGCATGACACTGCGGAATGAGGGTCCCACTCACCAAGCTGGCCATTTGCTGGACCCCATAATATCCAACTTACAGGAACTAAAATGGTTGAAAACCGACCCCATCTGTTGGTCGGACCATTTTTTAACCCTTTTTAGCATTACCCCTACTGACCCTAAGCCATCACTTTCTGCTCGGCCCCCAATTCTTATGAGAAATTGGAAAAGGTTAGACCTGTCCGAGTTGCAGAGTGCACTAAAGATTCACCCCCCCGTCTTGGGCACCGATATGGAAACGATTGCGCGTGAAGCCCATACCTGGCTGGAGAGAGCAGTCGACATCTGTTTGCCCGCTACTAAGTGCAGAGGCAACGTTCATCGTCCTCCAGCCCCTTGGTATAATGATGAATTACAATTAGAAAAAACCAAGTGTAAGGCATTAGAGCGGAAGTGGCGCAAACATTACGATCCTTTAAAAAAGGAAATTTATCGTAGTGCCAGAAATCTCTACCATAGAGCCTGCACTAGAGCCAAGGCTTGTTACATAACTGAGACTATTAACACAGCCGCAAACAAAGCACGGACTCTTTTTAACACTGTTAAGGAACTGGCCGGAGCAAATTCTATGGCTGCCGCACCTCCCCTGACCCCTCAAAAATGTCAAAATCTTGCCACGTATTTTGTGGAAAAGATAGAGAAGATTATTGCCAATATTAATCCTCTGATGAGGGACGACGGGGAAGTTCCGTCCCCACTTTTGGCAAATCAAATAGGACCACTGCTTGACTCTTGGCCACTTATTTCCTTGGACATTCTGAAATCCTTAGCTGCGTCCATTAAATCAGGCTCTCCCTGTGATCCTCTCCCCATCAACATCCTGAGGCAGCTGGACGACCCAGCTCTGGGGATTATTGCTGATACATTAAATGCCTCCATCCATCTGGCAACTGTTCCAGCGGCTTGGAAGCATGCCATGGTCAGCCCTCTATTGAAAAAGCCAGCGGCTGATCCTGAGGTGCTGGCCAACTACCGCCCAATTTCCCTGTTACCTGCGTTCTCTAAGATTTTAGAGAAGCACATTCACGGTGTACTCTCAATGTACACGGAGAACAATAATCTTCTCCATTTTACTCAGTCAGGTTTTAGGGCTGGCCATTCCACCGAGTCCGCCCTCTTGGGAGTCACCGAAAAGATTAGGGGACTTTTGGATGAGGGGCAAACGGTTGCTCTTGTCCTACTTGATCTTAGTGCGGCCTTCGACACCATCTCACATAACAGACTACTTGCTAGGCTGAGTGATGATGGTGTCGGAGGGAAAGCGCTTGACTGGATCGCGTCCTACTTGAGCAACCGGACGTTTCAGATCTCGTCCTCGCAAGCTCAGTCAGACACCTTTCTGTCTCCACATGGCGTGCCTCAAGGCTCAATCTTGAGCCCGCTGTTTTTTAATCTGTATCTCCGCCCACTCGCCGATCTAGCTGAGCGAGTTGGTCTAGAACTTATGTCTTATGCGGATGATTCGCAGATTATTTTTTCCCTCACCAACGCAAAGCCTTCATCCCCCTCTGCGTTGAAATCAGGCCTTCAGGAAGTCTTCAGCTGGATGTCCACTAATCAGCTGAAGCTTAACGGGGAGAAGACGGAGATTCTTATCCTAGGGAAAAAGAGAGATCTATGGCAGGATACCCATTGGCCATCCTCCCTGGGTGCTTTCCCCTGCCCGACCACTCAAGTCAGAAACTTAGGGGTATGCATTGATGACTCGTTATCAATGAAACAGCAGGTAAACAAAGTAGCTGGTACGTGCTTCACCATCCTGAAATGGTTACGGAAGATCATCTGGATGCTGCCTATGGATACCCAGAAGACCGTAGTCAATGCACTGATTACATCTAGGCTTGACTACGGTAACATCTTATACCTGGGCTCCAATTTAGCTGTGATTAGGCGGCTCCAACTGGTCCAAAATTCCGCCGCCAGGCTGCTTTGTAAGATCCCTAGGACTGCCAGGATATCAAAGCACCTAAAGGACCTTCACTGGCTTAGGGTTGAGAACCGGGTCCGGTTCAAAGCATTGACCTACATGTTTAGGATCAAGGCAGGGACCGCACCAAAGTACCTGCAGAATCTGGTTAGGCCCTATGTTCCTGAACGAAACCTCCGCTCCTCAAATGGAGCCAACTTTGTGGTTCCCAGATTTAAACTGGCCCGTATGGGGGGGAAAGTCTTTCTCCCATCTGGGACCAGTTCTTTGGAACTCTCTGCCTTTAGCCCTGCGTAAGGAGGTAAACCTCGCCAGTTTTAAGAAAGGTGTAAAAACCTGGCTCTTTGATAAATAATTGCAGGCTTCTAATAGGTTGTTTTCTGCGCTTTCGGTGTTCTCAGCTCTCACATCTTTTGCGCCGGGAAACCCTTTGTGGGTATCTGCGCGCATTATAAGTGCAAAAAATAAATAAATAAATAAATAATAAATATTGTATGACTGTCTCCTCATAATGCCCTGGTGTACAGTTTTCCCCTATCCCTAATGTACTGTACTTGTGTGATATCCTGCCTTCCTTATGACCCCGCGACCCTCCTTGATGTACAGTTTCTCTTACGATGACCCGCCTCTGCATTACCCCATGAATATGTAAAGCGCTCAGATACCCTCACAGGTCAAGTTTGCGCTCTATAAAACCTGATAAATAAATAAATAAAAATAAATACCCAACACAAAAACAGCAAACAAGAGAGAGTACGCAAGCAGAGGGATAGGGAAGCAACAGGGAGTACATGATGGTTTTTTAGGGTAATCAGCACATACTGGAGACAGCTTGAAACCAGAAGCACTCTTATCAAGTGCTTAAAGGAAGAAAAAAAGATGTTCCCTAAATGTGAACTGTGGAAGGACAGAAGCCAGCCAATCAATCGGATGGTAAAGAGGCTTTGCTCCAAGGAAAGGGCAAACAAAAGAGAAAGGCAAAAAATCAAATAAGAAGCAAGCAATTGACAGGGACAATAAAGCCAAGCAATGGGTCGGCTCTCCGCCCACTGTAGGATTTTGGTATGGTGGGGCCTGATCATGCACGTCAGAAAGACCTATCAGCAGCAACCTCGGTCTGCCATGCAGGGAGAAGGGATTGTAATGCCTCCTTAGCCCGGGCCTGCCTACTTATTTATTTATTTATTTATTTTATGCATTTTTATACAGCACAGACTTTACCCGAAGGTGTCAGAGCGCTTCACAATAGGAACAGTAATGATACACGAGGAGAAAATTACATGAGAACAAAATTACACAAAAGCAAACATTAAGTTACATGAGGCAAAAGTGACATTTGCGAGCAAAAAAAATACAAAAGCCTAGGGATGTAGACTTGTCTACGTTAAATCCAGGCCTCTTATAAGGAAGTACCTCTCTTCAAACGCGGGTCTCTGTTAGCAAAAGAGCTGGGTCAGGAGTCTTAGGTCTTGTGCAGATGGACTTGTTAGCTGGATGCCTATAATCTCCTGCAAGGGGGTGATCCACTAGAGCGTACTGCACAAGAATGGGTTATCCTGAACTTGAAGACCTTCCGGGGAAGGGAGATGTATTATGCCAGGGCCTACTGCAGGAACTGGGTTTACCACTGAATGCTTTGCCTCTTGCATGGCATTAGTACCAGTTTAGCCCCCAAAAAATAGCAATAAGCAACAGAGAGATGATCAGTCATGCAATGCAATAGGTCTCGCATTTGTGAGAGTTTAAGCTATTGGCATTGTAAATAATGCTTTTTATTTAGGTTTTAAAAATCAACAAGTAAATAAAAGGCATAGTCAATTGCATCGCCAATAGCTCAAACTCTAGTAAATGCGAGACCTATTGCATTGCAAATGCTTTTTAGGTTTCGAACCTGGCGAGGGGCACGAAAGTGCCCCTCCCAGTTTGAAAACTTTTGTCTTCAGTATGGATGTCGGCACAGCCTCTGCCTCTCATTGGCTAGCTCCATAAATGGAGGCTAGCCATTGGGAGACAGAGGCTGTCAATCGCGCTTTCTCTTGAAAACGCGATTCGGGGGCGTTTCTGGTGCTTTTTTTAAGCCCCGCCCCTTTGTCTCGGGCCGCGCTGCGATTGGCTGCCGGCCCGGGACACCCCCGTGACGTCATTCCCGGGCCGCGCTATGATTGGCTACCGGCCCGGGACACCCCCGTGACGTCAGCCCATCACAGCGCGGCCCGGGACCTGACTTGTTTTTGTTGTCTTCATTTTGTCGTGTAACCAAGACAACCTAAAGCTGCTTCACAGATGGGCAGTGTCTCTATGGGGTATGACTGATGACCTGTGCCTTCACCGTAGCAACCCAGCATCGAATGATATGTCGAGATAAATGCGGCGCAGGCGCGTCTTGTGAATGATGGTGTCACGACAGACACGACCGAGACTAGTGGTTGTGATATGTCACGACAGGCGCTGCCGACCTTTTTACACACGCACTGCTTCTCTCTCAGCAGACACATCTGCAGTCGTGAAGAGGCGCCGCTCTTGGTACATGCGTGGGGGCGGGTGTGGTCTGTAGGGGGGAGGGGGGGGGGGGTGGGAGGGGAGACTGGCCTCGCGTGACGTGTTCGGCGCCGCGCGCAAGGGTTAAAAGCGCGGATTCGATTGGCCTCTGGCACCCTCGAGAAGGCGTCAATGCAGCTCTCATGCACACTTTGTGATAAGTGTAAATCATTATCTGCAGGGACTGCTGAGGCTGCACAACCGTCTGCCACCTCTGCTAACAATTCCATCCGAGCCTGGTCACCATAACTCGGAGCCTGTAAAAAATAGAAATACTTTGTTTTTAAAGTAGCGCTTCACCCCACACCTGCTATTTCTAAGCGCTATAAATCGCAAGTGTTGTTATTATGCAATACACGCCACTCAATGTATTGACCACGGAAGGCTTGGCAGCTATATTGGCCTTAGCAGATTCAGACTTAAAGCCTCAACCACCAAGCAGCTCACTGGCGCGTGCTTATCTCACTGAGCCGTAATGCCAGCTTGACTGCGCCTAAGCCCACAACAGACACCGTTCCCTTATTTTCTAGCACCAAGACACCTTTGCAAGGGCGGACAAATCCTCCCCTGGAGAGCCTGATTAGATACAAAAATCACCCCTGAAATCCCTGTGTTCTGGCGCCAGTGTCACGCTCTCCCGACCTTTGCACAAAACAAGAACGTTTATGTTGTGTAAATTTCTTATAGTACAAAAACCTGAAATAGACCAAAATAAATCTAAATATCAGTTTGCACCTCTTACGCGGCCACTCTGTACTTTCGAACTGTTGCAGTGTTACATTTTTGTTTAACTTAAGAATACGTTTAACATTCATAGCACTGAATGTACAGGAGGGGCTCGGGGATGGTGTGAAGGATTGCTAAGAGAGCGGATGAAAAAAGTGTACTAGTGTCATACATCAGAAATTGAGTATGCCTTTCCCGCAAATTAATACAATTGTATTCCTCTTTTCATTAATAGACAACTGGCACTGCTGGAAACAATGGGCTGTTTGTGCAGCGAGCACATCCGGGCAGGCATTTGTTGCACAGTTATCCGATTCACATCAATGCCTACCAGCTGATGGTAACACGCCCTCATTTTGAAAGAACGACTCCCTCCTCGGAATAAAGTGATTTATCACCAAGAATCAATCGTCAGCAATTAAATACACAGATGCAGATAGCCAAGGGTGGTAAATAAACTAATGAGAACTTGGGGAGCAGTTGCTACTCGTGCTGCCAACTGGCAAAAATCTTTCATTCTATTGAAAGTAGTAACAAACAATAACATTTCATAAAGACCAAATATGCTGAGCACAGAAAAATTCCAGTGAATGTGCTTAACATCTTGTGAAATGTCAGGGCGCGCTTAATTTGTTTTAAAGCAGGAATGTGTAAATGCGCAAGTAGCCTTGGCACCATGTTTTTTGGTTCTGGGCTTTCCATTGAAAATGAATGCACTCTGGGAATTGTAGTTCTTGTTTGCTTCAACTATTCAATGCATATAATAATAACAAGTACTTGTAAAGGAAAAGCTCAGGCCTGGGCACACAGTGTTGTAGATGGATGGAAAATCTAAGTGCCTCACATATCATTATTAAATACATGAAGGCCTTGAATTACAGAGCTGCACATTAGAGACGAGGGGCAAAGGATGGAATGATCTTGCAAGGTACTTGGCGCTGTTGCTGTTATTCACAGGTAATCATTCCAAACAAGGCAATGATTTAATAGGGATGTAAACTGAAATATTATGTTTTTTCCTGTGGTACCTTTTCTCCATCAGGAGCACAGGGAGTGACGCCTCATGTGCTGACCATTTGCACTTTCGGCACAATAGATGACCCCCTCGCCCCTCCCCCTAAATTATGAGCGATTAGTCTCAGTGTGTTGTGTCAAGAAGGGGGAGGGGTGGGGGCACATTATCCGTTTCGGTACAGGGAGAGCACGCTTTCATCCCGCATTGTGGCCCAGGCTCAGAGCCCGACCAGGGGTAGGTAGCCGGGAGTCCAGCTGCAGGCTGCTCGGGTGACACAGGCCGCCCAACTCGCCCTTCTTCCTTCACTTGGCCGCTGAGCTCGGAGGTCGTGGGCTGGGTTTTCAGCAATGTATAAAATGGAGCCATTCAAGTGCGCGTCCTTTATTAAATTATCCCATCGTGATAAAAGTGGGGTCGTCCCCCTAACCACTACTTTTTATTTTTTTTTATCAATGTGGCACTCGCCTGTGACAATACACTGTTGCACATCATGTATGCCAGGTGATAATAAACTGGTTTGAAAGATTAGGCAAGAGGGGGTGGGTACAGAAATTGAAAAAAAAAATACACAATAATTTATTGTTGTACAACGAGGTTCGCAAGCACGCGAGCGCACACCCACAAACATTAACATATACAGTAATAAAAACAAGTTTATCAGCTGATTGCAGTATACTCCACCCAATCTCTTTCTCTCGTCTCTTTGCCCCCCTCCGCTTTCTTCCTTTTAATATAAACAGATCTAGTAATCTAAACTTCCATGGACTCTGCCAGTCTCTCCTCTCTGTCTCATCTGCGTGTCCTCTCTCTATCCCCACTTGGGTGTGCCTAACCTCACTCTTACCCTGCTTCCCCAATATCTCCACCCTTTCTCCCCCTCTGTTTCCCGCCCCGGACAAGCTTCTCGACATCCCCAACGTTTATGCTGCAACTAAATCGGTCTGCTGGCAAAAAATACGATTATAACAACTAAATAGGCTATCATGACGTTTCTTTGCACATGAATGTTTGTTATTCCTGATGGTTTTTGATAGGGTGCAAGTCACATTAAGAAAAAAAACAACAACCCTCCAGGCTTTCCACTGCTAATTACCAATGTTTCCACTAGGCTCGCCCCTCCCCTTTTCTCGAAATATGCTTCATTCGAGCAAATGACGCACCTCTGAAGTGACATCAGCTCACCCAGACAGTCTCACAACATCCCGGTGGTGTGAGCCCGAGCGGCAGGATAATGCCACATTATCAACTATTTTCTCTCCTTTTCCCAGAACTGCTAGTCGTTCCACGGTGCTCGCCACACCCTGGCTCGGCTCATCCGAACACCCTTTTGGGTGTGAAAAAAGTGGTACCCAAACTCGGCAGGCTAAGCATTCAACCTACGTGAACCGGAGCATTGTATATTTTAAAAAAACAACTAAGTAAAACGCGCCCTCACAACAAGGCCCTGGCACAATAAACTTACAGTGAAAAGGGAAGAAAACCCATAATAAGGGACACTCCAAGCAAGCACAAAATCAGCACTGGTATAGAAAGACAGTGCTTTAAATGGGCCGGTACTGTGCACCTGCACTTGGTTTTATTTTGAGAGAGAGCGTACCTGCTCTTCTCAAGAGAAACATAATACTTTTACTTGGAAAGTAGCAGCACTTCCCAGAAACAAGCCCTTCTATTTTTCCTGCACCTCTATTTTTCCATTTTAAGCACCGAGGAAAATCCTTCAATTCATTGGTCAGTCGTGTGGGCCTGGAGAACACATTTAGTAAATGAAGAAAGACGCATTGCCATGAACGTGCTCTTTGCCAATGAGGGTGTGTGTTTTTATGTCCACGTGTTGTATACTTTGGGTGGGGAATTACCCAGAATGCCTCTCTTGAACAGTGATCTTGAACTGGTCTTTTCATTTGGATTTTCTGCAGCCTGTAGTATTTAGTGCACAATTACATCTTAATGTTATCATCGTTTCAGATCCCATAAGGAATTTTCTGAAGATATTACTCTATAGGTGTGATAATAAACATCCTTACCTAAATGTGTATTATCATTTGTTTAATCCTAGGCTACTGCGCTTTATTTGGAATTGAACCCATCGGAGTGGTTGAAGGTTATGCCATTAAGTTTGGCAACTGCTACCACCATTGTATGTTTTATGCTAGACAATGATGGATTGGCATAACCTGTTCAAAGTCAGTCTTTGATATTGTATGAAAACGTGGGCTGAAATAGGAAGTACAAACTGGGTGTCAATTCAGTGTATGAACATATTGTCAGGTTCATGTTTGGTTACAATTGGTTATTACTAATATTTTATGGCACATAAATGCAGGGCAGGTGAGTGGTTGTGTGAGGATGGAATATATGAATGTGTTAGAAGTGTAATATGTAATATGCTATTTATTACCAGTTCTGACTGTGAGGAGAGATGTCTTGACTCACAAGAGTTGAAACCTCAAGGGTGTCACAGAGGCGCTTCCTTCCTCAATTTTGTTAATTTAATGGCACAGTACTTTTGGCAGTTCTGTTTACGGCTTATGTCTTGCAGCTTTCTATGTGCAGACGTTATACATTAATTTTAGCCAGAACCATACCATAAGCGGTTCCAAACTCCTAGAAGATTTAAGCATGGAGTAACACATTTTGTGGCATAAGACAAAACATTTTTGTGGCACAGAATATATTTTTGGGAGCATTTATGTGCTATTTAACTTTTTGATTTACACTCATTTTATGCGTAATTCCATGTTTGTTTTATGCGTAATTCCCTTTTCAGCGCTTCGGTGTCTTAAAATGTATAGAAACACATTCAAAAGAGCACATGAAATGGTGTCGAACTTCCTTTCAATGCTCATTCGAAGTCAAATATTGGTGTACACCTAGAAATACCACTCTCATGGAAAAAGAACATTGTGTTTTTTAACACAAAAAGCGCCTGAACAGGTGTGTGTGGCTCTGAGTGTGTGTGTGTGGTTCTGAGTGTGTGTGCGTGGCTCTGAGTGTGTGTGCGTGGCTCTGAGTGTGTGTGCGTGGCTCTGAGTGTGTGTGCGTGGCTCTGAGTGTGTGTGCGTGGCTCAGTGTGTGTGCGTGGCTCAGTGTGTGTGCGTGGCTCAGTGTGTGTGCGTGGCTCAGTGTGTGTGCGTGGCTCAGTGTGTGTGCGTGGCTCAGTGTGTGTGCGTGGCTCAGTGTGTGTGCGTGGCTCAGTGTGTGTGCGTGGCTCAGTGTGTGTGCGTGGCTCAGTGTGTGTGCGTGGCTCAGTGTGTGTGCGTGGCTCAGTGTGTGTGCGTGGCTCAGTGTGTGTGCGTGGCTCAGTGTGTGTGCGTGGCTCAGTGTGTGTGCGTGGCTCAGTGTGTGTGCGTGGCTCAGTGTGTGTGCGTGGCTCAGTGTGTGTGCGTGGCTCAGTGTGTGTGCGTGGCTCAGTGTGTGTGCGTGGCTCAGTGTGTGTGCGTGGCTCAGTGTGTGTGCGTGGCTCAGTGTGTGTGCGTGTATGCAAATGCAATAGATCTCGCATTTGCGAGACAATAAGCTATTGGCATTTTAAATGACTGCCATTTATTTATCTGTTTTCAAAACCAACACATAAATAAAAATGTTGTCATTAACAATGCCAATAGCTCTAACTTTTGCAAAGGCGAAACCGTTGCATTGTAAATGCTTGTTTCCTTTTTTTTTAAAATCTTTTTATTATCATTTTTTACATTTATTTTTTGCAAGCAATACAGGATTAATTCAGTAATATTAACCAGCCAAATCAAAAATGTTATAAAGCCAGAGTAATGCCCAGACTACCATCAGTAAGCACAGAATATATCACAGTCAAATTTATCAGGAACTGAATATAATAACAAATTATAATTATCATATCAAATCAGCTCCCCCTGAATCCATTGCCGAATTGGGTCCCAGATCTTCATTCCCCTCATTCTTTTCTTTTTACCTTTTGTGCTATATAAAGCTGTCTCTATATTATATGCCGCTAATAGACGAGCTCTCCATGCTTCAAATGGAGGGGGGGGAGGAGCTAATCCATTCTTGAGTAATGCATGCTCTCATTATAGCCATAGATATGAATATGAGCCCTTTGTGTCCCTCGAGTAGGATTTCAGAGGTTACTCCCATTAAGACATGTTCCCCCGTTAACCTAAGAGAATAGCCTAACACTTTGGTCAAAAAGGTCTGAATTGCCTCTATAAAGGGGACTAGCATCGGACATACAAAAAACATATGCAGTGAATCAGCAGCATGTAACCCACACCTATTACATGTTATACCCACCGTCGCACCCCATTTTGAAATTTTTAGCGGTGTATAATATAAGTCATAAAGAGCCATGTAGTGCTGTGTGCGGGCTCTGCCAGTGATCAACACAGTGTTAGCAAGTGCAATTGATTCTTCTAAACAAATAGTTGCTACCCCTAACTTCTCTGCCCACCCTGAGGCGTGGATTTCTAAATCGTCCGGGCATAATGTCAGAAGAGCTCTATAATAATGTCCAATCCTTTTTTTGATAAAAAGGTCATCAATAAATGAAAATCTGGTAATACCTGATACTTCCACAAGTGACAGAGAGTTAAAAAAGCTATGTAGTTGTAGATATTTAAAGTAGTCCTGATTTGAGAGATTATATCTAGTTGTAAGCTCCAGAAAAGTAAAGAGCCGATTATTCTGCCATAGATCATTCACCCCATGTATTCCTTTATTTCGCCATCGAACCATTGCTAGATCTTGAAACACAGATGGAAATATTTTACGAGCATTAAAGGGTGTATAAATCGAAAGTTTCCTAATTCCCAAAAGTTGCCTGACTATCTTCCAAACTCGGAAGGCTGCTTTCAGCGTCTTAAATTTAGTTTTTTTGTAATAACTTGGCTCTATATTTTTTAGGAAACATCCACGACATTCTTCGCCCATTATAAGTTCATAAATGGAGGGAGATTGACTCTGTGGGATCCTTACTTTTTCACCAATAATCAGAGGGGAAATAAACTGTAAAACTGACGCAACATAGTAGTACAGAAAGTGCCTCTCTGCGGGTCTCTGTTAGCAAAAGAGCTGGGTCAGGAGTCTTAGGTCTTGTGCAGATGGACTTGTTAGCTGGATGCCTATAATCTCCTGCAAGGGGGTGATCCACTAGAGCGTACTGCACAAGAATGGGTTATCCTGAACTTGAAGACCTTCCGGGGAAGGGAGATGTATTATGCCAGGGCCTACTGCAGGAACTGAGTTTACCACTGAATGCTTTGCCTCTTGCATGGCATTAGTACCAGTTTAGCCCCCAAAAAATAGCAATAAGCAACAGAGAGATGATCAGTCATGCAATGCAATAGGTCTCGCATTTGTGAGAGTTTAAGCTATTGGCATTGTAAATAATGCTTTTTATTTAGGTTTTAAAAATCAACAAGTAAATAAAAGGCATAGTCAATTGCATCGCCAATAGCTCAAACTCTAGTAAATGCGAGACCTATTGCATTGCAAATGCTTTTTTCCAACAACCTAGTGAGTCTTAATTGCCATAAAACTAAGTAATAGTTTTCCCTGGGATTTTTTTTTTCTTTTTCGTATTTTGTTCTGATAGAGTGTAAATAAAAGATATTGATCTAAAAATCAAAACATGAAGCAAATTCAGAATGATATATTCAGTGACACCAGTAACTAAAATGAAGTAGCACCACCCCATATCCACTGAAGAACAGGGAAATAAAGACCAAAAAAACGAAAATCAACAAATGTAGTCTCTACGTCATATTAACAATATTGAGATCAAACTACAAAACAAACTAAAGGAACAAATGTCAAGACAAATGTGCAACTCAAAGTAAGTACCTCACACCAAAGAAGTGTTCACATATACAGGGACACCTCCTTCTCCCTTTATAGTTGCACAATCTGCAGACTGATGAGCAGTCTTTCACACCTGATATACCGACTACCTTGAATACTAATGTATTAGGAGATGTGTGTAGGAGCAGGGGATATTGCACTTTCTAGAGCATGTATCAATTTAAGTTGAACGTTCGGTCATATCCATTTACACCAAACACATGCCAGGCTGAAGAAGGCATATATACAGCAGAATAATCTCTCCCAACCCGGACAACCACAAAAAAGTTATCACTGGCAGGGGTTTACACACAATCTGTATTTGGCATTGGATATATGTATTCTCACCTATTCTGATGTCAGTAACTATTTGCTTGAATTGGATCAGCACAATTAATAAATGGGCAATTTGTATTTTTATTGCTTCTTAGATTAAGCTACAATGGATGATTGCCCCTCCAACCCACTCCCCCTTTTTGCTTTTTGATGAGCCGAATATGACAGGATTCAAACTATTAATATTCTCTAAATAGTCAGCGGGGACAAATTACATGTCAGTACGATTTTTGTTCCAGGGATATGTTTAATGTATGCACTGTTTACATTTTTTTTCAAAATATATATATATATATATATATATATATATATATATATATATATATATATATATATATTCAATGAAAAAACCATAGGTTATAGGCCATATATAGTTAGGGATTTGCATTTACAAAACCTTATTTTACTCGCATAAAACCATTGAAATTCCATATATAGTTATAAGCGCTAACTATATATCGCGCACCCGCAATCCACTGCTGATGATGTCACATATTACATCATTCATGACATGGTTAGTGACATCACTGATGACATCACTGATGACATCTCAAATGACATCACTGATGACATCACTGATGACAACATCCAGTGACTGTATGTTTCTGTAAAGTTAAAATATGTCTTACATATTGAAGAATGAGTGGATGTATAAGTGTCTGGATGAAGGATTTAGTAGGTGCATGACTGACTGTATGAGTGAGTGATTAAATGTGTCTCACTGAGTGCATGGGTTAGTGACTAAACTGTCTTAATTTGTGCATCAGTATGTCTGTTGTTGTGTAAGCTGCTGCATGTGTTGATCAGTAGCTATAAGAGTGGCTATATGGGTTATTGATTGGTTGCCCAAGTATTTGAATGGGAGGCTGAGTGTGTGTGTGGGTGGCTGGGAGGTGTGTGACTCTGTGCATAGATGTGTAAGCAGTTGATTCACTAGGTGTATGAGTTCAAGAGTGCATGTGGAAACAGCTGTATGGGTGGTTAACTGTGTACGAGTGTATTGGTGAGTGAATGGATATCTCAGTGCTACATGTGCAAGTAAGTATGTATGTAAAACACAATACATGTGAGAGTTGACATATATAAATAACTGTGGATAAGAGCCAGTGAATGTGTGAGTGGCTGTATGAATCACTGTGAGCTTGTATCAGGGATTGTATAAGAGAGTAAATATGTGTTACTATATGTTTGAATAAGTAAAGTGTGTATAACTATATAGTTGAGGAAATGGAGTTGTGATTGATTCTTTGCATGACTGACTAGGTGTGTGAGTAACTCCATGGATGTGTGACAGTCTGTGAGTGCCTGTTTACACTGAGTGTATCTAAGGTTATATTAGAGTCTGAAGATGTATTATCACATAAATGATATCATCAGTGGTGTAATCAGTAATGTCAAATGAGATGTCAGTGATATCATCAGTGATGTCATTTGAGATGTCATCAGTGATGTCATCAGTGATGTCACTAACCATGTCATGAATGATGTAATATGTGACATCATCAGCAGTGGATTGCGGGTGCGCGATATATAGTTAGCGCTTATAACTATATATGGAATTTCAATGGTTTTATGCGAGTAAAATAAGGTTTTGTAAATGCAAATCCCTAACTATATATGGCCTATAACCTATGTTTTTTTCATTGAATTTTCAAGGTTTTGTAAATGCAAATTCCTAACTATATATCCACTATAACCTATGGTTTTTTCTGTGAATTTCATTGGTTTTTTAATAGCAAATATGAAAAGCTTTAAAATGTCAAGTACGTGATAGATAAAAACATTTTCGTATTTATGCACGCTGTTGTGCTTTGAACGCTGCACCCCCCCCTCCCCTCTTTTGCCTTAGTAGTACTCTCTCTTTGCAGATACTGAAGGGTAGTTAACGCAGGCCTTTACCCCCGTTGTAATCCGTCGTGCCTCCTTGTCTCTCCATTTGATTGATTGTTGTCCAAGCATTTACTGTTTTAGAATTGGTTCTCTTTGGATCATTCTCTATTTACAAACAAGCACAAAGTCACAATACTCTGTTTAGTCTTTGCAGATAGTGAAAAATCGTGTAAAAAAATAAAAGTAATCGAGCAAAATCAGTAGGCCACTAATTGGATCTCTTTTTGACCTCGCTAAAATAGAAATATTAGGAACAACCCTTCATGAGAAATACGAAAATAGTGAGATGAACTGAGCTCCACACCATGAGGGCTGCAAGACAGCTCGGCTCCATCACCCATCCCGCACAAAATAACGACAAACCCTATGCAAATATTAAAAATATAGACAACACACCAGCAAAGAAACAGGGTAAAACATTTTATTAAAAAACTATTTACATAACGTTGGTTTATAAGATGATGTCAGTAGTGGACCGATGTGTGAATAGATCGAAAACAGCACAAGGCTCCAAGATCCGGATGGCAAGCTCCTGGATGTTGGGTGCCATAGTTTAGAGTTCTGAATTTCAGCCTTTTTCAATGCCTGTGCTTTGTTGAATCAAAATGGCGGCTTGACACAAAGCTGACTCAAGCGTTGCTACTGATGCTATGCAGACCAAAACTGGTTTTCAGTTTGTACATTTTTCTAGATTTTTCAATCCAAGTTTGGTTGACTTTGTAGAACGATGGCTTCAGATTTTCAACATACGGTGTGGTGGCGCTGACTGGGAGGGGGCGCTTCGCTCCTGCCCCCTCCCCAAGTAAGATTTTCATACGTGAAAGTACGTTAATGGTTTTGGTCCCTGAGATGCTTCGATGTCACTACCATTCTCAAATAGCATAAGTTCTGGATGTTCGGTGCCATAGTTAAGAGTTCTGAGCAGTGCTTGTAACACTGTCTGAAGCTTATTTCCACCTACTGCAGCTTCACTATTCTCAAAGTAAGTGAGTGTCGTTTGTGGACCTGACTGCATTAGAAAACAATGTGATATGTTACCTTCCTAAACAGCTTGACGGAGGCCCCTGAGGGGCGGTGTGATGGCCATGGACTCGGAGAAGACGCTTGGCTCCGACACCCTCCCCAAGTCTTATAGCACTGGTGTAGCCTGAGATCGCCCCCAACATAGGCGGCCGGCTCCCGGGGTCTGGCGGAACTTTTTGCCTTTTGATGACTCTTCAATTCTGGACCTTGTCCCACAATCCGTTTGACCTGAAGACAAGCTGTAGTGGGGCGCCCCTTTATCGTTTTAGTTGCCATTCCGCCCGCTTTTGCTACACTGTGCCTCTTCCGCCATTCAGCTGTTTACCGCCCGCTCTTGCGACTACAGCGTCTCGCTCACCATGTAGTTGAGATGCGCCCGCTCTTGCGGTGCAGCGATAGGCGGCTGCCACAGGACTCTCAAAATGGCGGCCGGCTCTTCGGTTTTGGGCCTGGTCCACTAAAATGGCCCTGGGACACCTTGGAACTCGGACGCTTGTCTGCTAGGGCTTGGGTCCCATTCTCGAAAAGCGTCCCCTCAGCCGTGAAGATTCTACAAAAGTCTTGGGGGCCTCCGACTCCCGCAGGCTTCTGGTGGGGAGCGGCTGCCATGATTGCTCGTGGAATGGCCACGACGGAGCTACGAGATGGTAGTGGTCTCATGCTGACGCCAGCTTTAGTCTGAAACATCCAGAAACACTGTAGACTACCAATTCGATCAGTTCCGGTAGCGCCCCAACATGACCCGGAAGAGAAGAACTTGCCCTCCCCTCTTTGACTGATGGTTCTTGTTGCCTGTCCCCTCTGTTGTCATTTAACAGAACTTTTTGGACTGCTGAAAGGGGTTGTGTTCTGAACGCTGGTTGGTGGAGACATTTAGACTATATTCTTGACCTACGTTGTCGCGTAATGCGTTTTATGACACGCCGCGTTAGCGCACCCGGAAGTGATCCGAGGCGCGGCGCGCAGCGCGTAACGTAAGCATAACAGGTCATGTGACTTGTTAATAAAACTTTTCATTGGTTCATTTTACTTTTGTTAATTTAATGATGAAAAGCTTGGTCATATGACCTAAAAATTACACTTTATTATTTTCGAACAATATTTTTTTTTCAAACATATGTTATAATATTCCAGGCTAATGTACTTTCCCGGAAAATTTACAACTGTCTTGCTAGTAAAATATATTCCTTTTTCGAGAAAAAGGGCGTTTCTTCCTTCCATGACGGAGCCGTTGAGTAAAAGAGATTCGGCCTGCTGTCTTAGTCGCCGATACGCCTGATTATCAGATTCTTATCGATCACTTTATGTTGCAGACATGAAAAACACAACTGCCCTTGACCATTTATCTTTACTGCGTTCCTACATATTATACCTTTTATCCGTCATGTAATTGGACTGCTTTATTTCACTTGCCTTTTACTGATTCGAAAACAGTCACTAAAAGTAAAAACTTTACAAATGAAAATACTACTACCGTGTTTTGTTTTAAAAACCTTTATTGTGAAAATGTCACTATACAAATACGGGCCTATAACCACGTGGGCCGGCCACGGAGCAAACTGAAATCGTATATGATGAGGAGACATTTACACTGTAGAAGAACGTAACGAGCGGGCCATTAGGTGACAAGAACAAAGGTGTCTAACAGTTGCGGAATCGGTGGACGTACATTTTGTAATTAAAATACGACAGGGCCACTTACAATAACATTTTCTAGATATACATTTGCGGGCAAGGAGTTACGAGTCCCATTTATACCGGCGCCATTTTGGGCGAGGCCGGGCAGGTCCAAGATATAGTCAAAATGTCTCCACCAACCATCGGCCAGACCAGAACCCCTTTCGGCCCTTTATGCTACAAGATGGTGTCTTCCATTCAGAAAATATTGGTGGCAGCATTTTGAAAGGAAACAGAAACAGCCGTTCTCCTAGTGAGTTTCACATTGTTACATTTAGGAAGAATGTTGAAGAGTAGTATGTGGAAAATCTGAAGCCATTTTTCTACAAACTCTCAATAAGACTTGGATGGAAAAAAAAACCTGAAGAATGTACAAACTGAAAACCAATTTTTGTCTGTATAGCACCAACAGTAACGCTTGAGTCAGCTTTGTGTCAAGCCGCCATTTTCATTCAATCAATAGCGTCCCCCTGCACACATTCAGGGACCTGGTCGTGTCTTCAGATGAAACGCATTGTAGGAAAAGAAGCAGAAAGGAAAAGGCAAAAAGTTCCGCCGGACCTAGTGAAGCTGCAGCAGGTGCAAATAAGCTTCAGACAGTCTTACAAGCACTGCTCAGAACTCTCAACTGAGGCACTCAACATCCAGGACTTGCCATTCGGATCTTGGCGCCTTGTATTTTTGTTTTGTTTTTGATGGAGGGGAAACAACAAAAAACAGGCATTGAAAAAGGCTCAACAGTGCAGGGCGCCTTGTGCTGGTTCCGACCTATTCACACATCGGTCCACTACTGACATCACCTCATAAACCAACGGGGCACTCCACGCCGACTTTCGGCGCAGCATTGTAGGATGGCCACACCAGTGCGGCAATTTGCTGGACACCACCTCGAGGCCATCCAGATCTCGGCGCGTTCGACTCACTGTACCGCAACAGTGACCGCAACTCAGCTGGACACGCCGTCTTTCGGCGCAGCATTGTAGGATGGCCACACCAGTGCGGCAATTTGCTGGACACCACCTCGGTGCCATCCGGATCTCGGCGCGTTCGAGTCACTGTACCGCAACAGTGACCGCAATTCAGCTGGACACGCCGTCTTTCGGCGCAGCATTGTAGGATGGCCACACCAGTGCGGCAATTTGCTGGACACCACCTCGGTGCCATCCAGATCTCGGCGCGTTCGAGTCACTGTACCGCAACAGTGACCGCAATTCAGCTGGACACGCCGTCTTTCGGCGCAGCATTGTAGGATGGCCACACCAGTGCGGCAATTTGCTGGACACCACCTCGGTGCCATCCGCATCTCGGCGCGTTCGAGTCACTGTACCGCAACAGTGACCGCAACTCAGCTGGACACGCCGTCTTTCGGCGCAGCATTGTAGGATGGCCACACCAGTGCGGCAATTTGCTGGACACCACCTCGGTGCCATCCGGATCTCGGCCCGTTGTGCTGCCTTCGGCCTATTCGCACATCGGTCCGCTACTGACGCCGCCTCACGTGCCAACGGATTTTCAACGCTTTTTGTAGCCCTATGCCGCATAACAGGTCATGTGACTTGTTTATAAAACTTTTCATTGGTTCATTTTACTTTTGGTTTCCTAAAGATGGAAGGCTTGGTCATATGACCTAAAAATAACACTTTTCATTGGTTTAGAACATTTTTTTTTCCCAAACGATGAAAGCCCCACCTTGTTTCTGGATCATTCAGACTGAAGCTGGCGTCAGCATGAGAGCACCACCATCTCGTGGCTCCGTCGTGGTCATTCCGCGAGCAATCATGGCAGCCGCTCCCCACCGGAAGCCTGCGGGAGTCGGGGGCCCCCAAGACTTTTATACAATCTTCACGGCTGAGGGGACGCTTTTCGAGAATGGAGCCCAAGCCCTAGCAGGCAAGCGTCCGAGTTCCAAAGTGTCCCAGGGCCATTTCAGTGGACCAGGCCTAAAACCGAGGAGCTGTCCGCCATTTTAAGAGCCATGTGGCAGCCGCCTATCGCTGCACTGCAAGAGTGGGAGCAACTCAACAACATGGTGAGCGAGACGCTGTGGCCGCAAGAGCGAGCGCAACTCAGCTAGATGGCCGCCACCTGGGGAGGCCCGTTCACGCCGGCTCCCCCACGCCCCCCCCCGGGCCGCCGCACGCCAATTTTCGGAGCAGCATTGTAGGATACCAAAACCAGTGCGGCAGTTTACTGGACATCACCTGGGTGCCTGTCGTACATGTTGTGTCAGCCATGTGACACTGGACACAGACCGCTACTGACGAGGCCTCCCCCCGCACCACCCGGGACGCCCCACGCTGTTTTTCTGTGCTGCATTGTAGGATCCCTAAACCAGTGCGGCACCCAGGCGACATCACCTGGGTGCCGTCCAGAACTCTGCACGTTGTGCTGCCTTGGGACTATTCGCACAACAGACCGCTACTGACGAGGCCTCCCCCCGCCCCACCCGGGACGCCCCACCCGGGACGCCCCACGCCAATTTTCGGAGCAGCATTGTAGGATCCCTAAACCAGTGCGGCACCCAGGCGACATCACCTGGGTGCCGTCCAGAACTCTGCACGTTGTGCTGCCTTGGGACTATTCGCACAAAAGACAGCTTCTAACCATTGTTGCTTTTTGTGTTGAGAAAGGTTTAAATGTTTTTAGTTTTTGTTCCGTTCGTTAAAGTTAGTAGTTAATAAAGTTTTATAACCTTACTTTGTTGGAGTGTTATCTATTTTTTTAAAAACGGGTGAATGGGGCCTTGAATCGGGTTATGGTCATGTGTGGGCTTTGGAAGTGTGCTGCTGCAGGATCGGACATTTCAAAGTCAAATGCACGTTCTTTTTCTTACCTTTCCGAAGCATGGAGCGCAATAGCAGGCAGAGAAAGGGTGATGCACGTGTTGAACTCTACCTGACCTGGAAAGTTGCTGGCAGTGCCCCCCCCGCCCGCTCCTGAAAGAGGGCACACACACACCGCCGCCCCGAGTACTTCACAAATCTTTAAAAGACCATGCGCTTGTTCATGAGGCTTAAATGGTTTATCACCTCTTCTAGAACCCCTGCATCGACCCTCTGACGTTTCCTGGAAAAATTACCATGTAACACAATACCAAGCCCTGTCAGCTGAAACCCCCAAGGAATCGTGGGGCATATTATCAAGGGGGTTTATCTCCGCTTTTTTGGCTTTAAAAGCCATGAAAGCGGAGATAAAATTATTTCCCTATTACCAAGCTGTCGCTAACACCAGTTAGTGACAGCTAAAAGGAGATAGCGACCATCTTGGGCCCCGCTTTGCATGTCAGTGATACTTATCACTAATGACATGCAAAGTGGCGTGCCAAGATGTTAGCGACTGGAAACAGTCCCTAACATCGCTACCTTCTATTACCAACTTTTGGAGATATTCGCGCTAAGCGCGAATATCTCCAAAATCTAACACCTGCCCTGAGCAGTTCTTAGCCATGTTATCCAATGGGAGGTGGATAACATGGCTAAGAGCATTAGGTCGATAATACATGAATATCGCTGACTTTTCTGCGATAATAGCAAGGTTTATCTGCGATAAAAATCGCCGATGTGCGGCGATAATTTTTGTCTCTAAACAAGTTAGAGACAAAAATTATCGCTAGTTGTTCGTAATATGCCCCCGGGTTTTTGCTTGCAGAAATCGGGAGGCGGGAGACTAGCACTGAAATCAGTAGTCACACGCCTGAATCAGGAGGATTGGCATGTCTGAATTCTCTACAGCTGGGGCCATAAACTACATCCGCAGGGTTAGGTGATAGCCTGGGACCAGCCTGGCATCTAAAATGGCTGCCGTGCACGACAAAATTGTGGCATTCGAAAAAAGGCAAGATGGCGCAGCCGCTGGAAGAGATGTATCAACATATATCAGCCTCCTCAGCCACCCTCAGGAAACATAGGGGATTAGGATACGTCTCCCGCACCCCCTTATACCTAGTACTTTAATTAACGAAGCACAAAATGGCGAATTCCCGTTTCGCTACCAGTTTGCGGCCCAGTTCGCGGCCCGTGAAGCGCTTCTACCGTGAAAAATCTTTTTTTTTTTATTTTCTCCACGAGACCCTTTAATAACCCCAACAACATTCCTAGGGGGTCAAGAGGGGATACCTTGCCCCCTTTCATTAAATTCCCCCTTAGTTTTTCACCTTTTCTTCTCTCTCGATCCTACCGAGAGACAAGATGGCGGCCGCTCCGGACTGTCACGCAGCAAAAAAAAGAAAAAAAGCTCACGCACAGCCGCTGGAAGAGATGTATCAACAAATATCAGCCTCCTCAGCCACCCTCAGGAAACATAGGGGATTAGGATACGTCTCCCGCACCCACTTATAACTAGTAATTTAATTAACGAAGCACAAAATGGCGAATTGCCGTTTCGCTACCAGTTCGCGGCCGCGCTTCTACCGTGAAAAATCATTTTTTTTTA
The DNA here is from genome assembly GCF_964263255.1 of Lissotriton vulgaris. Taxonomy (NCBI): domain Eukaryota; kingdom Metazoa; phylum Chordata; class Amphibia; order Caudata; family Salamandridae; genus Lissotriton; species Lissotriton vulgaris. Next base: position 277,540,847 of record NC_141697.1, read on the forward strand.
TTTTCCCCACGGGACCCTTTAATAACCCCAACAACATTCCTAGGGGGTCAAGAGTGGGATACCTTGCCCCCTTTCATTAAATTCCCCCTTCGTTTTCCACCTCTTCTTCTCTCTCGATCCTACCGAGAGACAAGATGGCGTCCGCTCCGGACTGTTTAGAATGTTGACAGACACCGGAGAGCCAATCAGCTTTCTGCGCGCAAAGTTCCGATAAGCGAAAAGTAAGCGGACCGGATCGCTGCCCAGAGCGCTGTTACAGATATATATCTTGGTTTGAACGTTAATTTCTCAAAAACTACTGGAGCACATATATTGAGACCTAGCAAAGGCACATCGGGCTAACAGTCCCTACAATTTTGCCAAGTTTCGTGCAAATCCATTCAGCCGTTCGAGCTAAAAGTGAGTCCAACCGCCCTATGGAAAAATGAATGGAAAAAACGCGTTTTGGGACCCCCCTTTTTTCTCAGCCCCCCCTTGACGAAACTCCACCAAATTTTCAGGGGCTGCTCAGAATCAAAATGTGCCATTTTCCTGAAAATTTCAGCCGATTCCGTCCACAAACGCCAAAGTTATTAGACATAGAATTTTCAAAAGTCCCATAGAGAAAAAATTCTAACTATATATACCTACTGGCTATCGCCAGTAGGTAATATATATATATATATATATATATATATATATATATATATATATATATATATATATATATATATATATATATATATATATATATATATATATATATATATATATATATTTTTTTTTTTTTTTTTTTTTTTTAGGTCTCACCTGAGCCAGCGCATACACTGTTTGGTGAGACATTTAGTTAGTGGCTTTTCAAAGTGCTACCAGAATCTTTTTCTGGCCTCAAGCTTGCGGTCACACGTGCGCAGCCGCCATGTGGCTTTCATGGCTCATTAAGCCTTGCTCTCCCAAGCGCCTCACTCTGCCCCTCCCCCACCACAGAGCGCGTCCCTGCCATCACTTTTGCTTTCACGGCCGCGCGGCCAAAGCTTGTTTTCCTCACAGTTACTGGACGTCCAGGTCCGAAACAACGGGAAGTCATTGATCCATGTTAAATGACTGGTGCATTTTATGCTACTCTTCGTCTCCACAAGTCTGACCGGACTGCGATACTACACTATTCACTATCAAGGTACTTTGTAACGCTCTCAGCAGACGAGAGCCCTCTGGATTCTAATGACGTAACTAACTTCTGGAGTTCAGCTTTTGCTTTCGCTCCTCGTCCTAAGTATTCAGGATCTGTTGTTACACTCCATATATGTTCACGTCGGGCTCAGACTGCGTTGGCTTCTACTCCTGGCTGGGCCCCACCTCAGCTCTAAACTTTTGAGGTGACAACTAATCTTCCTCTCTTTAATTTTGAAGTAATGCATTCAGGTTTCTGCCTGACATGTCTAGGTCTCAATCAGTCAATATTTATTGTTTGGTGAGCTAAAATGTTTTACACAATTCATTGCAAATAATCTGATAAAAGAAAATAATTGGTATGTTAAAAATGATTATTACAATACTTAACTACTAGCTCAATCATTTGACCGATAAAATCTACACAACATTAAAATCAATTTCAGTGCAAACGTGGACAGGTTTTTGACAATTTATTTCGATGTTCTGCGTGTCCGGTGCGAGGTTTATTTCCTAACCTTAAAACATCTTTTAACACATGGCTAGACGTGTCAGTTCATTTGAAAGTGAAAACGTTATCAATGTCAGCCATAGTGTTAAAATATGCATTGGCATAGCCAATAGGTCTCGCCGTTGGGACCGTATAAGTGTTTAGCCATGCAACAGTTGAGGTGGTTGCACCAAGGATATTATGCTGCATAACTAAATACTTATAAGGTCCCAAAGGTGAGACCTATTGGCTATGCCAATGCTTGTTTAACTAAGTGATTTAGGCCCCGGTGTGGAGGGAGGAGGACTCCGAGAGGCCAATTGCCCCCACAGAAGATCAAACTCCCTTGGCAAGCCATTAATTACAGGGGGGGTATGTGTTTCTTTAGAGTCCCTACAGCTTTTTAAAATGGTTTATTTGAAACTCTGCTGTAGCATGTTATCCAGTTTTGTCGGGTTTCCTAGGGGGACGACCACTGAAAGCTCTAGTAGGAACGGTCAACTGCTGCAATTTGGAGGTAGGGAATTAAAAGATTGAAGGTTTACATATTGCAACCCTGCATTGCATCCTAGTATACAGAGTAGTAGTTGTATACTGAGCATTCGGAAGTAGAAACCTTCAGATTACTCCAAGAGGCACTCAAAGAACTGATGCTTGGTCAGCGATTTCAGTAAGAGCACACATGGCCTGCTTAGCCAAATATCCTGTTCAGTAGGAGCTCACCTTAGATTTGTTTTGCACAGTAAATAATTTTGAAAACATGCACTTGAAACGGCAGTACTCGGCAGAGGATTCAATGCTCTAGCTACATTGGTAAGTTTTTCACTTTTATTTACAATGAAGATAAAAGGAAAACAAATAAAAGCTTCATTAAATCAATTTGACTTGTAATAGCCAATCTATGTAAACGAATCACATCCTGAATTAGCTTGAGTGGGAACTCATGGCAGTGGGAACAAAAACAACTGGCTGCTACCCTTACCATCTCTGCATGGTGAGTCAGGAAGGCATTCTCAACTACAGCTGATAAACCTACACCATTGACATAAAAGTAACTACCCTCCTGAGAAACGCTGTGCAGGGCATTATCAGAAAATGATTGTAGGATCAGAACCGAAAACCAAGGACATGTTATTTCGCCCTCTTTGCCAGGGCATTGTATTTATTGCTCAGCACACCTACCAACTGCAGAACACGCAGCAGTCTTGTCACTCTCCCAACTGGCAAGTGAATCGCATCTTATACCGGAGACAAGGTCCCTACTACACTTAAAGGAGCCATCGAGTGTAGAGTAAAAGCAGTTATCTTCGCCTAGTCCAGCAACTCTAGCAATCATCAATAGCAGGAATCGGTGGGGATGCGTTTGATGCCACATGGGGTGCTGAGATTGACTGTTGCGTCTCGCACCCCTTTAACATGTCCCTAGGGTGCTAACAATGGAAGGATTGGACGAATCATTTTTATTTCTTTTCTTAAATGAATTAGGTTTTGAGAAAAGCACAGCACGAGAAACTTTAAAAAGAATTCCTAAAGTGCCCTTACCAAAAATGTTCTTGTGAGGAGTCATGAAAGCAGTGGCGTAACAAAACATGAGGGGGCCCCCCTGCAAACTACATGGAGGGGGCCCCCTCCCATTCTCCGTGCCAGTCTAGAGCTCTCAGGCCAGCGACCCGCCATACTGCAGGGGATGCGGGCGATTGTTATGCCACTGTCACCAATACAGCCGTTATAAGTAACACTTACCTTGCATCCTTCTCCTCTCTGCCTTGCACCCTTCTCCCCCTCCACCTTGTACCCTTCTCCCCCGCCGCCTTGCACCCTTCTCTACCCTGCATCCTTCTCCCCTCTGCCTTGCACCCTTTTCCCCTCTGCCTTGCACCCATCTCCCCTTTGCCTTGTACCCTTCTCCCCTTTGCCTTGCACCCTTCTCCTCTCTGCCTTGCACCCTTCTCACCTCTGCCTTGCACCCTTCTCACCTCTGCCTTGCACCCTTCTCACCTCTGCCTTGCACCCTTCTCACCTCTGCCTTGCACCCTTCTCACCTCTGCCTTGCACCCTTCTCCCCCTCCGCCTTGCACCCTTCTCTACCTTACACCCTTCTCCTCTCTTCCTTGCACCCTTCTCCCCTCTGCCTTTCACCCATATCCCATCTGCCATGCACCCTTTTCCCCCTCTGGCTTGCACACTTCTCTACCTTCCACCCTTCTCCTCTCTTCCTTGCACCCTTCTCCTCTTTGCCTTGCACCCTTCTCTTCTCTGCCTTGCACACTTCTCCCCTCTGCCTTGCACCCTTCTCCCCTCTGCCTTTCACCCTTCTCCCCTCTGCCTTTCACCCATATCCCATCTGCCATGCACCCTTTTCCCCCTCTGCCTAGCACCCTTCTCTACCTTCCACCCTTCTCCTCTCTTCCTTGCACCCTTCTCCTCTTTGCCTTGCACCCTTCTCCCCTCTGCCTTGCACCCTTCTCCCCTCTGCCTTGCACCCTTCTCCCCTCTGCCTTGCACCCTTCTCCCCTCTGCCTTGCATCCTTCTCCCCTCCGCCCTGCACCCTTCTCCACTCTGCCTTGCACCCTTCTCCCCTCTACCTTGCACCCTTCTCCCCCTCCGCCTTGCACCCTTCTCTACCTTCCACCCTTCTCCTCTCTTCCTTGCACCCTTCTCCTCTTTGCCTTGCACCCTTCTCCTCTTTGCCTTGCACCCTTCTCTTCTCTGCCTTGCACACTTCTCCCCTCTGCCTTGCACCCTTCTCCCCTCTGCCTTTCACCCTTCTCCCCTCTGCCTTTCACCCTTATCCCATCTGCCATGCACCCTTTTCCCCTCTGCCTTGCACCCTTCTCTACCTTGCAACCTTCTCCTCTCTCCCTTGCACCCTTCTCCCCTCTGCCTTGCACCCTTCTCCCCTCTGCCTTGCACCCTTCTCCCCTCTGCCTTGCACCCTTCTCCCCTTCACCTTGCACCCTTCTCCCCTCCGCCTTGCACCCTTCTCCCCTCTGCCTTGCACCCTTCTCCCCTCCGCCTTGCACCCTTCTCCTCTCTACCTTGCACCCTTCTCCTCTCTACCTTGCACCCTTCTCTACCTTGCACCCTTCTCCTCTCTTCCTTGCACCCTTCTCCTCTTTGCCTTGCACCCTTCTCTTCTCTGCCTTGCACTCTTCTCCTCTTTGCCTTGCACCCTTCTCCTCTTTGCCTTGCACCCTTCTCTGCCTTGCACCCTTCTCCTCTTTGCCTTGCACCCTTCTCCTATCTGCCTTGCACCCTTCTCCCCTCTGCCTTGCACCCTTCTCCCCTCTGCCTTTCACCCTTCTCCCCTCTGCCTTTCACCCTTCTCCCCTCTGCCTTTCACCCTTATCCCATCTGCCATGCACCCTTTTCCCCCTCTGCCTTGCACCCTTCTCCCCTCTGCCTTGCACCCTTCTCCCCTCTGCCTTGCACCCTTCTCCCCTCTGCCTTGCACCCTTCTCCCCTCTGCCTTGCACCCTTCTCCCCTCTGCCTTGCACCCTTCTCCCCTCCACCTTGCACCCTTCTCCCCTCCGCCTTGCACCCTTCTCCCCTCTGCCTTGCACCCTTCTCCCCTCTGCCTTGCACCCTTCTCCCCTCCGCCCTGCACCCTTCTCCCCTCCGCCCTGCACCCTTCTCCCCTCCGCCCTGCACCCTTCTCCACTCTGCCTTGCACCCTTCTCCCCTCTACCTTGCACCCTTCTCCCCCTCCGCCTTGCACCCTTCTCTACCTACCACCCTTCTCCTCTCTTCCTTGCACCCTTCTCCTCTTTGCCTTGCACCCTTCTCCTCTTTGCCTTGCACCCTTCTCTTCTTTGCCTTGCACACTTCTCCCCTCTGCCTTGCACCCTTCTCCCCTCTGCCTTTCACCCTTCTCCCCTCTGCCTTTCACCCTTATCCCATCTGCCATGCACCCTTTTCCCCCTCTGCCTTGCACCCTTCTCTACCTTGCACCCTTCTCCTCTCTCCCTTGCACCCTTCTCCCCTCTGCCTTGCACCCTTCTCCCCTCTGCCTTGCACCCTTCTCCCCTCTGCCTTGCACCCTTCTCCCCTCTGCCTTGCACCCTTCTCCCCTTCACCTTGCACCCTTCTCCCCTCCGCCTTGCACCCTTCTCCCCTCCGCCTTGCACCCTTCTCCCCTCCGCCTTGCACCCTTCTCTACCTTGCACCCTTCTCCTCTCTTCCTTGCACCCTTCTCCTCTTTGCCTTGCACCCTTCTCCTCTTTGCCTTGCACCCTTCTCTTCTCTTCTCTGCCTTGCACCCTTCTCCTCTTTGCCTTGCACCCTTCTCCTCTTTGCCTTGCACCCTTCTCCTCTTTGCACCCTTCTCCTCTTTGCCTTGCACCCTTCTCCTATCTGCCTTGCACCCTTCTCCCCTCCGCCTTGCACCCTTCTCCTATCTGCCTTGCACCCTTCTCCCCTCCGCCTTGCACCCTTCTTCCCTCCGCCTTGCACCCTTCTCCTCTCTACCTAGCACCCTTCTCCCCCTCCGCCTTGCACCCTTCTCTACCTTGCACCCTTCTCCTCTCTTCCTTGCACCCTTCTCTTCTTTGCCTTGCACCCTTCTACTCTTTGCCTTGCACCCTTCTCTTCTCTGCCTTGCACCCTTCTCCTCTCTGCCTTGCACCCTTCTCCCCTCTGCCTTGCACCCTTCTCCTCTCTGCCTTGAACCCTTCTCCTCTCTGCCTTGAACCCTTCTCCCCTCTGCCTTGCACCCTTCTCCCCTCTGCCTTGCACCCTTCTCCCCTCTGCCTTGCACCCTTCTCCCCTCTGCCTTGCACCCTTCTCCCCTCTGCCTTGCACCCTTCTCTACCATGCATCCTTCTCCCCCTCTGCCATGCACCCTTCTCCCCCTCTGCCTTGCACCCTTCTCAGCCCCCCATTTCCCTCTTCCTGCGGACGCCCATGGTGTGTTCTAACAAGCGTGCTTACCTGAGGGCACCATTTTGCTGCCTTGTCCCTTCTCATGTGAGCTTTGCCCTGTCTGGGGGCCCCCACTCCCACTCTTGTCAGGGTCCCGAGCACTGCTCTGTGCTGTCTCTTGCTCTTGCTCTCTGAGGCCCCCACCCCATCCTTGTCCCTGTCTCTTCTCTTCTCTTATGGGGTGGGCCCCCCACCCTCTCTTCTCTTCTATTGTGGGGTGGGCCCCCCACCCCATCCTTGTCCCTGTCTCTTCTGTTCTCTTGTGGGTGGGCCCCCCACCCCATCCTTGTCCCTGTCTCTTCTCGGATGGGGGCCTGTCCCTTCTCTTCTCTTCTCTTGTGGGGTGGGGCCCCCACCCCATCCTTGTCCCTGTCTCTTCTCTTCTCTTGTGGGGTGGGCCCCCACCCCATCCTTGTCTGTCTCTTCTCGGATGGGGGCCTGTCCCTGTCTCTTCTCTTGTGGGGTGGGGCCCCCTTGTCCCTGTCTCTTCTCTTCTCCTGTGGGGTGGGCCCCCCACCCCATCCTTGTCCCTGTCTCTTCTCTTCTCTTGTGGGGTTGGGCCCCCTTGTCCCTGTCTCTTCTCTTCTCCTGTGGGGAGTGCTTTGATTAGAGTGGGGGCCGGGCTCTGTGCTGCCTCAGAGGAGCAGTGGAGACTGCTGTCTCTGGTGCCCCCATCCTCTTTCCGGGCCTGCCTCTGGCTCTGACTGAAGTGAAACAATGTATATTGATACTTTGTTTCTCTTCAGTCAGAGGGAGGGGGCGAAGGGCACCGAGCAGGCAGCACCTGCTTCAGACGCAGAGGGAGAGAGGCTTGCTTCTCAGCTCTCAGAAGAGCTGAGGGGGCCGGGGCCCTCTGGGGGCCCCTTCATTAACTGTAGAGAGTGAGGCCCCCCGCACTGCGGGGGCTGCGGGGGCGTTTGTTACGCCACTGCATGAAAGAGCCCCTTCCAGCAATGTTCCTCCTTCCCCAAAAATCCCTGTACCTTGCACTTTCACTCACTAAACCAATCTTCTGACCCAACGGCCGGGCAAACCGCAGCCTGAGCAATTAAAATGCACAGGCATGTTCAGCTGTGAATTATTTACTACACATTCTTGCAAAAAATGAACATTACTTCTGCAAGCGTGCATGGTGAAGCTGGAGAGCGTGGGCTAGATGCAGGCAATTAGAACAGGGCAGAAACACGGTAGAAGGGCGCTTACCTATTATTGAGATAAGACTGATTTACAGGGTTCAAGGCAAAGTTATAAACAAGCATTACTTATACCAACCGCCATGGCTTTTACATAGAAGTGCTTCGTCAGTCAACTGGTGAGTTTAGGCACTCAATAAGTCATCGGAAATGCACTGTCCTAATTTTTATATTCATATATCCATTTAGTAACCCACAGACCCATTCTTGAACATACACATCCCCAGTAAAACACACAACAACTCAACAAGCATATGTAAGAAACATTTAAAGTAGAAAAAAGAAAAACACCACTGTAAAAACGTGGCATGTATATGCCCTCAAAAAAAAATAAAAGCATACACACAAGTGGATATGTTATTTTACATGGTGCATCACTTTCTAAAAGTTACAATATGGCCGCCACATTTAGACGCAAAATGTTAGCCATCTTCAATAGGTAAAACAGTTCACACTGTGCGCAAGACAGTTGCAAATTGGATGCTCAGCAAACCGAACACTGGGCATCCATACTGGAATAATATTGTGCATAGCATCATTGCTGTACAGATTCAACATGGAAGACAATACTTGTAAACTTGTTAGACATCTTGGAAAGGTAAAACAATGCTTCACTATGGACATGCAATTCCAAGCTAGCCGCTTGGATTAGAAGCAGAGCTCATGTGGGATGCTGTAATCTGCAAATTAAAAAAGTAGTAAGCTGCTCAGAAGCGGCGTTTGAGGAACTGCAAAATGTTCTGAACAAAATAAAAAAGGAAATATAAAAAGGAGGAAGAAAGGAAAAAGGGGAACTATAAAAAGGAGCTAATGGAATGGCGCTTCAAGGCGACAGTGAAGCACTTTGACTTTTAGATGGATGTGCACATGTGAACAAGCAAGCAAAATGCGGCTGAAGTGGAGTGATCCACTGGCCCCTGCGGTTTGTTGTTATAGGCAAAAGCAGAATGTAAATGATACAAATAGACTAACAGACCAATGGCAAACAAGCATTTGCAATGCAATAGGTCTCGCATTCACACGAGTTTGAGCTATTGGCATTGTAAATGACAATGCCTTTTATTTATGTTTTACAAACCAAAACATAGATAAAAGGCATTGTCATTTACAATGCCAATAGCGCAAATTCGGGTGAATGTGAGACCTATTGCACTGCAAATGCTTGTTTTTAGAGCGCATTTCTTTTCACGAGCGCTATTGCCTACATATTAACAGCAGTCCACATATAAGGTCCCAACGGCGAGATCTATTGGCTATGCCAATGATTGTACTGCATATACTCGTCAGGTGGCTGAGAAAGATCATGTGGATGCTTCCAGCAGACACCCTGAGGACTGTAGTCCAGGCCCTGGTTACATCACGAATGGACTATGGGAACATCCTCCTTCTGGGTCCCTTCAAGGAAGTCACCAAGATACAACAGGTGGTTCAGAATATGGCAGCCCGCCTCATCTGTAATCTGCCGGCCAGATCCTCGGTCTCTGTCCATCTGCGCAATCTGCACTGGCTGCGCATCGAGAGCCGAGTGAAATTTAAAGCTCTCTGTATAATGCATCATATTAAAAGTGGCAAAGCCCCGAAATATCTGTCCTCTTTGGTACAGCATTATGTCCCTTCCCGCACATTGAGATCCTCTACGCAAAATAAGTTTCAGATCCCGCGCTTCAATAAAGCTAAAATGGGCGGTCGCTCGTTTGCGTTCTTAGCACCTTCTCTATGGAACTCCATGCCTCAACCCCTGCGATCCGAAATCTGCTACCTTAAATTTTGCAGGGAAATCAAGACCTGGCTTTTTAATTCTTAAATTTGTTGCTTAACCCTACTCAGCTCCTCTTACCTTCTGTTTGCTCACTAGCGCCGGGAGACCTCCGGGTAGCTGCGCCCTCAATAAATGTAATAAGAAGAAGAAGAAGAAATCAAAAAATATGTAGCCATCGCACAAGCTAGTCATGGCATACTGTTTGAATGCTGAACTGCAATAATATCGTTCAGCCAGACTCTTCAAAGACAGAAGTAATGATGAATTATTATTGTATGGGGGGCTCGACCGAGCATATTGGCCATGTGTGATGCTTTGAAACTATCCTTGTGAAAGAATACTACAGGAGCCACTCAAAAGCAAGTGAAACTATATCCACTTACATGATGTGGAAGACTAACCGCCTATTCAGTGGAGCCTTCTCATTTAAAGTTCAGCAGAGAGATAGTAAACAGTTCTCTTTCCAGTTATATATAAAACGCTCTGTTGCCCGTGTGGCTGGGTCTGCGCTATATAAATACTACAAATAAATGAATATTAAAAGACATTGCTTTGTCTCTTTCAGGTCGATGTCAAACAATTAGCAAACCTCTATATAACGGAACCAATTTTGAATGTTATGGTCACTGTGGTGTGGTTTTTTAGGTCGAGCAGACCTAACCCTCAATGCGTGAGCATTGATGGTGTCTGCTTCAGACCTAATGTTACCCGTATTTGGGAATGTGGACACGAGAGGGTGCACGAGCGCAGATTTGCTCAGATTTGACCTCGTGCGCGCGCACGTCGCCGTGCCCCTCTCGTGCCTTACATTCCCGTGCGCACACAGCCAGCCCCCACACCCCTGCACACAGGCACACGTACACACAGGCAGGCACACACACACACAGGTACAACACACGCAGGCTCATACAAGCGCAGACCCCCACCCACCCCCCCCGCCGCCGCCCCCCCGCCTACATACACACAAATGCGCACACTCGCACTCCCATCCCTGCTCACCGGGCACACGCAGGGCTTCCATCACTGGGGGGGCGGGCACCGTCAATGTGCCCCGAAGCACCCCCCTCACCGGGTCTGCTATACTCTTCCCCGTCCCACAGCCTCACAGCACTCCGGCGAAGACTGCAGGAGCCGCAGGGAACGCCAACGTGCATGCTCACGGCGTCACGCTCCTGCCCTCTCGCGTCTCTTCTGCGCTCCAGGCCGACGTGCGCCAAATACAGGAAAAACAACAGAACCTCAACTGCGTGCTCAACAGTTTTATTTATTTCATTTACGTACTTGTTTTTAATCCAACGTAGTTTTTCCACATCCCACAAAGGCAATCAAATAGCTCGTGAATCATGCCCTGTGCTGTTTTTGGCTCAAATGTCGCCGTCTGAAAATTATTACATCTTTAACCGTGCACGCACAGCGGCCTCCCACGCAAGGCAGGCTTCCCAGCAGATCTGCGATCAACGTCTCTGAGTAACCTTTTTGAAGGTGCATCTGGAAGCTGTCCTTTTCCCAGGCGCCGACAATCACGAGGAATCCCACAGACGGTATGTGTCCCAGCCTGCAGGGCAATGGGGGGAGGCACTACTGGTTATTATTTTAACTACTATTTTGCATGCAATCATACATGCTTAGTGAACTGACATGATAACGGAAGAGGCGTTAGGCACGTGCGTTCTTATTCACCATCATTAATTTACTTGCATTATGAGCACAGTTGGTTTGGGATTGGAGGAGCCAAGGACACCCTGCGGGCAGTCAGTGCAGGCATTCTGGGAGATGTAGTGCGAATGTGTGTGTGTGGGGGGGGGGGGTCATTTGTAAATAGCACGGCATGCACAAAGCCTGGTGTTTGTTTTTATTTCGCATGAGGGTGGAGCGCATTGAAGTTAAATTAGTCGGAGGGAAGATAAAAAACAATCGTTTTCAATGGCACAATTGAAATTTCGCCAGGAACGGGCTGCTTCCCTTGAAGTTGAATGAAGGAGGCCAGGCTACATGGGAATTCTAACATGGCGCTACTTCCAAAAAGCTTATATTGGTCACTTACAGTCACAAACGTAGTCAAACATAAGGTGTGGTAAGCAAGGGAGTGAACATTGTGATACAGGGGTGTTCTCTCCGAGGGAAGGGGTGCGACTGGCAAACATGCATTTGTAGCTGATTTGTAAGCACGGATTAAATAGGGATTTCTGAAGTTTCCATTTGGGACATAAATACGGGGTTCAAGATCACTGTTGCATTTGTTTTAAGGAGGATTCTTTTTTGCATTGTGGGGGGCGGGGGGGCGGGGGGGGGGGGAGTTAGTAGAGTTACTGGCAAAAAATGAGTTACTCTGGAAACGTGCACCAGGAAAGACTGCACTGCCACTCACGCCTGCACCACTGCTCAACATTGATATACATCTCCCTTTTGACAGCACCTTAAACTTCAACAGCTCAGGATGGGTGCTGCACAAAATCCTCAGTTATACATGAGCTACATATAGAAAGCAGATGACACCCGAATGATCACTTGGTTCGCTCCTAGCATCGTCGTCGACAACAGGGAGTGGGGAGGTGGGCGGAGTGGGTGGGGCGCGTGGGGATACTAGCATAAATGTTTCTAAGTTTATCTGGCTCAAAGATATAAACAAATGTACTAAGTGAAACGCTCCCACGTTACGGCAACTTTCATGAAATGTGAAACATCTTTGTTCTTTGGTTACGTGATGTTTGTTGCACGAGTGCCGAATATTCAGTTGGCTCGGCTCGTGCTCTTCGAGCCCAGACTGAAATTTGGCTTGGCTCTCTCTGCTAATTAGCTGGCTCGCCCACCTGTATTGCTAGGCCTCTGGTCTGGATCAATCTGATTCTGGACTCTTACTTTCAGTCCTTTTCCTTTAAATGAGTGACCCTTTCTTTCTGCTGTTTTTGTACTCCACACCTTGCATCCTGTTTTCGGTTTTATATATCGGGGAGTCGGCCCGAAGGCATTGGACCACCTTTACATGCGCAACAGATTACACACCCTCACACCACCTCACCCTCACACTCCCTCACCCTCACCCACGCACCCTCACTCACCCTCACCCCCCTCTCACCCTCACTCACCCTCACCCCCCTCACCCTCACCCCCCTCACCCTCACTCACCCTCACCCCCCTCACCCTCACTCACCCTCACCCCCCTCTCACCCTCACCCCCCTCTCACCCTCACTCACCCTCACCCCCCTCTCACCCTCACTCACCCTCACCCCCTTCTCACCCTCACTCACCCTCACCCCCCTCTCACCCTCACCCCCCTCACCCTCACCCCCCTCTCACCCTCACTCACCCTCACCCCCCTCTCACCCTCACCCTCACTCACCCTCACCCCCCTCTCACCCTCACTCACCCTCACCCCCTTCTCACCCTCACTCACCCTCACCCCCCTCTCACCCTCACCCCCCTCTCACCCTCACCCCCCTCTCACCCTCCTCTCACCCTCACCCTCACTCACCCTCACCCCCCTCTCACCCTCACCCCCCTCTCACCCTCACCCTCACTCACCCTCACCCCCCTCTCACCCTCACCCTCACTCACCCTCACCCCCCTCTCACCCTCACCCTCACTCACCCTCACCCCCCTCACCCTCACTCACCCTCACTCACCCTCACTCACCCTCACTCACCCTCACCCCCCTCACCCTCACTCACCCTCACCCCCCTCACCCTCACTCACCCTCACCCCCCTCTCACCCTCACCCCCCTCTCACCCTCACTCACCCTCACCCCCCTCTCACCCTCACCCCCCTCACCCTCACTCACCCTCACTCACCCTCACTCACCCTCACTCACCCTCACCCCCCTCACCCTCACTCACCCTCACCCCCCTCACCCTCACTCACCCTCACCCCCCTCACCCTCACTCACCCTCACCCTCACTCACCCTCACCCTCACACACCCCCTCACAACCCCCCCCTCACACACCCCCTCACCCTCACACACCCCCTCACCCACCCCTCACCCCCCTCTCACCCTCACACACACACCCTCACAACCCCTCACCCTCACACACACACCCCCTCACCCTCACACACACACCCCCTCACCCTCACACACACACCCCCTCACCCTCACACACACACCCCCTCACCCTCACACACACACACCCCCTCACCCTCACACACACACCCCCTCACCCTCACACACACCCCCTCACACACCCCCTCACACACCCCCTCACCCTCACACACCGTCACACCCCCTCATCGTCACACCCCCTCATCCTCGCACCCTCACACACCCTCACCAGCATAGCATAACAAAAAAAAGCATAGCATAACAAAAAAAGCATAGGATAGCAAAACATAGCACAGCATAACAAAACAAAGCATAGGATAGCAAAACACAACATAGCATAACAAAACATAGCATAACAAAACACAACAAAGCATAGCAAAACACAACAAAGCATAGCATAGCAAAACACAACAAAGCATAGCATAGCAAAACACAACAAAGCATAGCATAGCAAAACACAAAGCATAGCATAACAAAAGACAACAATACATAGCAAAGCATAACAAAACATAGCATAGCATAACAAAACACAACAAAACATAGCAGAACAAAACATAGCATAACAAAACATAGCATAGCATAACAAAACAAAGTATAGCATAACAAAACATAGCTTAACCCCTTCCATGCGGCCGCGATTCTGTGCCTGTGCAGCAGAATCGCGAGTGGGCGGGTTTATGACGGCCCCCAGCTGTCATCAGCACACGAGCACCGTAGTGCATGACGGCTGGGGGCCGTCATCAGCATAGAAGGGGATAACAAAACAGCAAAACACAATAAAACATAGCGTAGCATAACAAAACAGCATACATAACAAAACATAGCATAGCAAAACATAGCATAGCATAACAAAACACAACAAAACATAGCATAGCATAGCATAGCAAAACACAACATAGCATAGCAAAACACAACATAGCATAGCATACTATAACAAAACATAGCATAGCATAACAAAACATAGCATAAAACATAGCATAGCATAATATAACACAACAAAACATAGCATAGCATAACAAAACGCAACAAAACATAGCTCAACAAAACAAAGCATAGGGTAGCAAAACTAAACATAGCATAACAAAACAAAGCCTAGGATAGCAAAACAAAACATAGCACAACACAACAACGCTTAGCAAAACACAACAAAACTTAGCATAGCCTAACAAAACACAACAAAACATAGCCTAACAAAACACAACAAAACATAGCATAGCAAAACATAGCATAGCATACCAAACACAACAAAACATAGCATGGCATAGCATAACAAAACATAGCGTAGCAAAACAAAGCATAGCATAATAAAACACAACAAAACAGCATATCATAACATAGCATAGCAAAGCATAGCATAGCAAAACATAGCATAACAAAACATAGCATAACAAAACACAGCATAACAAAACACAGCATAACAAAACACAGCATAACAAAACACAGCATAACAAAACACAGCATAACATAACAAATCAAAACATAGGATAGCAAAACATAGCATAGCATAACAAACAAAAAAACATAGGATATCAAAAGAAAACATAGCATAGCATCACTCAGCCCCACCACAGCATCACTCAGGGGCACCACAACATCACTATGCAATACAACAGCATCACTGAACGCCACAGCATCACTCGTTCGCCATCACAACATCACTCAGTGCCACCACAGCATGTATCTGTGCAACCATTCAACAACAACTGGTTCAAATATGTTCTCTCAATGTTTCAAGCTTTATTACAAATGTAACAACAAGATGTTAATAATCCACTTCTGTTCTTGGATTTTCGTCACAATAAAATACACTGAACATAATCTTCACTAAAGTTATTTACAAAACTTTAAGCTATTGCCATTATAAATTACAATAACTTTTATTTAAGTATTGATTATTTAAAAAAATTAAAAGCCATTGTTATTTGTAATATCAATACATTTAAGTCACGTAAATACAACACATATTGCATTACAAATGCTATAGGTGTCACATTTGCGAAAGTTCTAACTATTGGCATTGTAAATGACAAAGCTATTAATTTCGCTATTTTCAAAAACAAAACATAAATAAAAAAAAATTGTCATTTACAATACCAATAGCTCAAACTTTCCTAATGCGAGACCTATTGCATTGCAAATGCTTGTATTTGTCTGTGCTCCAAAGCAGCCTACGGCCAGTATAGATAAATCTGTAGCTCTGAATTCGCAATGTATAAGCACACCAATGATTGGGGAATACTCCACAGTCCGAGCAGAACTTTGAAGTATCTATATTGTTACTTTTCATTGAAAAAAGCGTGAGTTTTGCTTTTTTTCTTCAGAAACAACATTACAATCATTTGCAGTTCACGGAGTTCACAGCAAAGCGTCCAACCCTCAGACTGCACATAAAAGATTATGTGGGCTGAACTCTCCCATTTTTGAGAACTTTCACCGGCCTTTACATCTTCTGGCAGTAGTTCCATCTCGGAGTAGTTCTATCTCTGGTTGGAACGAGTGGAAGTAACAATACCTGCAGTTGGACGGCTGACTCAAGCATTTCATCCTTCCTGGATCAATAAGTAGAATGCCTTGAGATAGAGTAATTGGGACACCGCCTGCCTATTCACAACGCACAAAAAGGACTATTGGAGCTGCACCATATAAAAGGGAGTTATTAATGTCACAACTGCACGCAATTGTGCTTCGGGCGATTACTGTGCATTTTGGGAGTTGCACAGATGACTTTGCTCAAGAGCGTGAACATTTATTGCTTCATCCACGCTGAAAACAGTTGCTTTAGGTACACAATGTTCAAACGCACACATCCCATATACCCCATCCCCCCACCCCCCGTCAGCCACACGTGCTTCCCACATTGAGCAACGTGGTCAGTATCCCGGCTCTCACGTGGGTACCGTTTCCTGTAACTGAAAGGCGACCATGCATGACAAACATCCCGCGCACAGGAAAAAGCCCCACCCGGGCTGCTGCTCTCTCCCTCCGTCCCTCGAGCCACAATAAGCCGCTTCTCACAGGGTGATTCCAACGCCCTCCAGAAGTAAGCACCCGGCTCAGACCTCCAGGGGGCTTGCGGAAGACCCACCTCACACACACACAGATCGCAAAGAAAAGGCCTTTAGCTTATTCCACAGCCACTTACAGCAAATATTGAAAATGTGATTGTGTGCGAAGTGATTACTATCCCATCATCGAGCAGAGATGAACTACTGCCGGAGAATTACTGTGCATAACACTGCACAAATACATCAGATACTTTCCATTTTACCTGGGGAGACAGGAGAACCTAACTCGGAAACTATTTCCTTAGAACTTCTAGATTAAGGTTTGCAGAAGAAGTGGGTCTCCTTTACCCAGGAACAGGGCACGGTTATGCAGAAAGGCCTGCAGTCTTTTAACCAGTAGTCACATTACCATAATATACTGCAGTTGTATTAATGTCGTGCTTCGCACTCCTTAGAAAGCGCTTTTATAAACGGATTACACTCAACTGCATAGGCTTGCGCTCAGAGGAGGTACTAGCTTTGATGCTCTGCACGAGGAACAAAGCTGGACTCCTAGTTCACTTTTATTGTCAAGCCTTGGTGTGTGGTCAAGCTAAAGGTGGGCGAGATAAAACGCACAGTCGTATAAAAGGTGCTAGAGCATCGGTGGAAAGTGTCTGACTTCATGGCTGGCCTATGGTGGAAGTGTTTAAGTCTGTCAAAAGAAGACATGAGTTCCCTGATTACAAAAAAAAACAAATTGCCTCCTACTAAACTATGTAAATACACCTGGGCGTCTTAGATGAGGAGCGAGTTCATTCTTACTGGAAACCGTATAGAGCCCAAGCCTGCAAAACCATAAGAATTCTCACATGGTCAGTCTAATAAGTTCTTGGTTGTACCAACAAATTCATACAGCATCCTCCTAAGCATGTCCACAGGCTCCAGCAACTGCTACACAACAGCAAATGAGTGACGGCGGACGGGGGGGGATTTATATGCAAGTATAATTCCAAAAATAATTCCCTAGCTTTAGCCAAAGCCATGATAAAACAACTAAGATGGGGAGAGGGGAAATAAAAGCCACAATAGAGTCCGCCCCAAATTATATTAATCTACACCAGGGACCTCACACCTTTTCTGTAGTAAGAGCTAGTTATGTTTGATATACATCATACCGAGCTACTATTATTATTAGTGTGGTAATAGTGGCCATGTCAGATAAAGGTTATGTTCGAGGCCTCTCATGCAAGATTACTAGCAGGGACTACCTCAGTGCATAAGGCAAGTTTGTCTGCAGTAACGTGAAAATGGTTTAATTAATTTGGAATCAGTCTACAGGGTTAATATATGACAGTCACAGAAGCAATGCCCTGGTCACCATGGTTATAGTTTTAGTAAGCGGTCTCTCCAATATCAAATTATTTATCCAGCAAATATTAGCTCTAAATATATTTTGGAAATGAGTCCATTTTGTCTACAAACATCAGCTAAGCTTGCGAGTTCTAAAAATGCACACATTTGTGTCTCAAATACACGTTTTTCAATTGTGGGTTCCATAAATTAATTCAAGCAAAAAAAAAAAAAGAGTCTACTTTAGTAGTCTGGGGTACACCAGTTGAGCTACAAACAGGTAGCTGGAGAGCTAGCTCATTGGCTACTTTTTGTCGAAGCCTGGTCTACACACTGAACACCCTTGTTCAAAAGGACTAGGTCCGTCTTCAAATAGACTGCTAAAAGAAAAAAAAAACACCACTCATTGATTTCTTTCAGTGTTCAGATTTGCTTTTAAGGGAGGGACCCACATTGTGCTTCATCATAGAGTCCGCTCCTACCTGCGGAATATTCTTTACAGCGGGCTTGGAAAAAACTGAAGAGTGAGGCCAATAAGTAGGATGTTCAGCCAATGCGATACATCAAGAGATATCGCTGGGGAGGGGCTCTAATAGCTGGTTCAGCTGCTAAAGTAGGACTATCCAACAAGAAAAAACAAGATTGAATGTGTTGTATTTGATCAAAAACAGCATGCTAGATGCCAAGATCCCAACTTAAAAAGCCTTCAGCTCTAATGTAAACTCACTCCATAGAAGATTTCAGCAAAAGAAAATACAGTTGAAAGAACGTAGCCCCAAATGCGTTTACTTACAGTTTGCAAACTGTTTTAAACTTACAATTGGTTATCCTGCTAAAAGTCAGACACACTGAAAGCAGGTCTGATGGGAGAAATGTGACTAAAATGGGTCTTGTTGACTTAAATTACATAATTTGTGAAAAAAATAAACAATGCTATTAACATTAGGAAAGAGGATCCAATTCAGAGATAATGGAAAACATGTCAGACTATGGGCTGACACAATGTGATTTGTGAGGACAGTTCATTAAAATCAATGGAGGATGATGTGCATTTATTTGGTTTAAAAAAATAAACAAGAAATAGGTTAAAAATATTTGGCGTTTGCTGCAGCCTGGCGCTGGAAGGAGCAACAGAGAAGGAAATAAAAAGGCAAGAGGCCAACAGAAATC
This sequence comes from Lissotriton vulgaris, assembly GCF_964263255.1. Classification (NCBI taxonomy): domain Eukaryota; kingdom Metazoa; phylum Chordata; class Amphibia; order Caudata; family Salamandridae; genus Lissotriton; species Lissotriton vulgaris. Next base: position 277,559,903 of record NC_141697.1, read on the forward strand.
AGAAATGGAAAAGAAAAGGAGAAATGGGCAATGGAAACAAAGGAGAGAATGAGAAAGTAAGAATGGTGTGGTTAAGGGAGAATGAGGTAAAAATGGGCGATGTATAAAAATATAAAACTGGTGAGAGATGGGGCAACTGGATGGCAAGAGGGAAAGACTAAGGCAATAGAACGGGCAGAGAATTAAAGTAGACATCTCTGTAAAAAGTATATGGTGCCTCCGCTATGAAATATGTCCTATTTTACATGTTATTATTTCCCGTATTTATCTCTACAATGATTGGAACATTTAAAATTGACCATTTAAAATGTTACAATTTAGGAGACTTCCCAGTGTCCAATGATAAAATGTAAATGAAGACAAACCATTGTACCACACGTAACTTCCAAAGAGGCTGGACAGGATGAGGAGTAGATAGGGTGAGATTCCCTCACCTCCCCAGAAAGCCAGAATAGCTATTTGAAAACGAATGCATTTTGAAACCATTTCCAACTAAGAAAATATAGTGCAAATTAGCTAAATACATTCTATCCACATCCAAGGTCCATACTTGGACACAAGACCACTAGTGTTGATCCTATAACCAATGGGTGATGTGCAATCCATCAAGCACAAAGCCCCTATTGCTATCATCTGGATGCTTCAAACTATAAAGAAAACACAGATGAGTAAAGAAGCAGCTCCTTATGTCTGGAATTATCAGTATTTCCAAGTGCCCTCAACGTTGGGTGCAATGAAAACTATAATGCAATGCAGGGAACTAATGTAATTATCCAAAGATCAGTGTTGGACAGGAGTAAGACTAGGGCAGCCCTGCTCTCACCCAGAGACTGGATGTGACAGATGCATCCATTCTTTAGGATCTACTTCAGACAAGCCAAATCATGCTCAGTGAATGAAGCATTAAATACAACATTCAAACTAGAAAAATTAGCAAAATAACAGCCAGCGGAATGTCTGCATAAGAGTTTGAATGTTTCTATGGTTCAGTGCACGTCATTTTTTGAGGTGCTACACAGGCTCTAACTGGAAACCCTTTGTTGACAACTAAAGACCAGCTCAATCTAATGGTAACTACTCATCAGGGTTTTGATCAGTGGTGCCAGATGAGTGTCATCTTTCAGAACGCAGTCTTAGTCTTTCTATCAGTTGTGCTGAGGAATCTACAACAATGGATGAAGTCAAAAAATGTCTTCAAAATGTCCTGTGGTTTATTATTCTAAAAGTCTGCTGCTTTGTGCAAACTTTATTTGTAAGTAAGTGTAGCATTAAGTGAATCACTTTGTGTCAGAAATGGGGGTCTCTAGCTGGCAGAGGTTTGCACCTGTCCAGGTAGGGACCATTCCTTCTAGTCAGGGTAAGGGAGTTACACACCCAAAACAATCCCTGCTCACCCCCTTGGTAGCTTGGCACAAGTAGTCAGGCCTATCTCAGAGGCAATGTGTAAAGCATTTGTACATAAGACACACCAACAGAGACAAAAACACTACAAATTGAAACCACACCACTTTATAAAAATAAACAAGCTAAACCAAACAAGACCAAAACGTCAAAAATCCAACGTACATAACTCAAAATATCACTTTTAAAGAGGTTTAACCAATTCTGTCCATAGAAATCTATGAATGTACTGATTTTAGCCCAAAGTACCTTTGATGCATCAAAATCCAGGTCGAAAAAACAGCCACAAAAGAGAAAAGCAACAGAAAAACATGTGGTGTTTCGGTTCTTGAGTCATAGGGGAATGGATGTGTCAGTTCTGCTGCACACAGGAGAAGCGTTGTGTCAAATCCTTACAGCGAGGAGAAGGGATGTGTCCATTTTCAGAGGCGACTCCTTTAGTTGGGGCGATGTCTTGGAAACTTGGCATACAGGTGCGATGCATGAGAAAATCCAGGCAAAGCGGACTGATATGGTTGCTAAACAGGAGCTGCATCAATGTCAACTCCTGCAGACAGGTGATGTGTTGATTCCTCAGCCACACAGCTGGGCCTGCGTCAATGTCGAAAGCCTCAGTCAGACACTATGCTCTGGACTCTGGCTGCAGTGGCTCATCGGGCCAGCTGCAGCGCAGCGATGCGCTGGTTTTTCAACCGCGGCATGCTTGCTGCGGGAAAAAATGTGCATGAAAGGGCAATGTGAGGATTTTTAAGTCTTGAGGCAACATAACTATCTACAGGGGCCAAGAACTGGAAGATGCACCACTTGCCAGGTCACAACTCCCAGCAGTGGAGTTCAGAGATGTTGCAGATGAAGTATTTGATGGCCCTGAGATTTCCAATAGAGAGCAAGCGCACGCAATCTCTTGGAGAACCTTGGAAAAGCAAGCTACAAGAAATTGCAGTTGTTTTCACTGCCCACAGATAGAAGCAGCAACTGCAGGCCAACCAAGCAAAGCAAAACACAGCAAACAGGCAGTTCTCCGCCTGACAGCTCTTCAGATCATCTTCTTGCCAGGGTCCTCAGTCCAGACGTGTTCTAAAGGCCTGGGGTTGTAGGTCCAGTGCTTATACCCCTTTTGGCCTTTGAAGTAGGCATACTTCAAAGGAAAGTCTTTGTTGTCCACAAGATCCTGCCATGGCTCCAGACACACTACGGGGGGGGGGGGGGCAGAGACAGCATTCCGAAAGGCCAGACAGCCTTATTAGGTGTCAGTGACAACTCCTCCCACCAATCTAGCTCAGGAAGGCCTACCAGCCCGTTGATAGGCCATCAGGATGCAGGTCACACCTCAGCTCCCTTTGTGTGACTGTCTAGAGTGAATGAACAAACTGACCAATTGTCAGTCTAAACCAGACGTGGATTCCACAGGCAGGAAGAGGCACAGGAGAGTAAAGCAACAAAAAAGGCCCACTTTCTAAAACTGGTATTTTCAAACACACAATTTAAAAACCACCTTCGCAGAAAGGTGTGTTTTAAAATCCTGAGTTCAGGGAATCCAAACCTCTATCTCTTCCCAATTGAAAGTTACACTTGTAAAGAGTTACAAGGCAGCTCCAATGATAACCAATTATAATCACAATTTCCACAGGGAACACTTGCACTTTAGCACTGTTCAGCAGTGGTAAAGTGCTCAGAGTTCACAAACCATCCAAAAGGAAGTCTAGAACGCATTCAAAAATACAGGAGGTAGAGGTAAAAAGACATGGGAAACCACACCAAGGATGCCAGGTCTAACACTTTGCTATTAAAATTACTGTAGTGGAATTCTTGTGATGGAACTAAAGAGTAGTTTTAGCTTGGACTTGAAAAAGTGCTGTTGAAGCATCTGGAGTGAAAATACACATGTGCTCCAAGTAATCCTGTGCCTCCTCTTGTGCTCATATTTTTACTAATTTTCTATGAGAATGGTTTGCATTTATTCCATTGTTGGCATTTATTCCATTTAAATATTTACACATATGCCTATATTAACAGACACTGCCTAATGACACTATACTGAAGTTGAAGAGAACCAGTATGCAGAACCAGCTCTTTTCTACAACTCTCTCTCCCAAGTGCAAACTTCAAATCCCTGAATTCAACACTGGAGCTAACAGTCCAGAAAGGTTGTGCTCCAACTACGTGAGCACCTGTGCAACACGAGAAACCACCCAAAACAAATACTGGAGCCCCTACAAACAACTCTGTGTAAGGTGCTGGCTACACGGAGTCAATAATCTTAATAGTAAAAGATGGCCAGTAGGGGAGAAATCTTTTGCATCAACAACCATTAATTACTTCGGACTACTTCTCAGCAACGGACCTGCCCTAAATTGTGGAAAGTACAAACGTTAGCTTTGGAAATTTTGCACCAACCACCATGAAGATGTCACAGCCAGAGAGGAGCGATTTGCTTTTTCTCAGATATGTGAATCATTCCACAGCAACGTTAAAATGAGACCCTTTCGCCCCCCAACCCCTCCCAATTATAAAGTTACCTCTCCTCCGGCCACTATGGTTCGTATCTACTGATCATAACCACAACCCAGGATTTTAAAGACACAGGCTTCCCAGCAATGTTCCTCTAATACTCAAAGGCCCATTTTGTCTCTGCACAATGGCTTGAGCGGGTGGACATATAAGAGAAAAAGTTCGGACTAGGCTTCAGCTGCACAACTTGGTATCACTTGGCCGATGATTGCAAACAACGTACCCTGTGATCCCATCGTACTCGAGTGACTTATCGTGAGTTTCACCACATTCCCAAAGTCACATCTTGACACCGCTTCTTGATTTCTCACACGTAATGCCATGCGATTTCTCTCTCTCTCTCTTCTACTCTAAATATGACTGTCAAGAGAGGGTACTACCCGTGAAACTTGTTGCCTTTTTCCTTAAAACCTGCTCTAAAAAGATAAAGGGTGACCACTAATATGTATATATATTTTTTTGTTTAAAGCCACAGCTGATCAAGGCTTCCAATATTCTAAGCAAGGTGTGTTGAGGTAAGCTGTGGCTTCTTATCATTTATGGGCTGTCATAAATGTTGATCGTGAAGCGCCTTCCATTTCACTGGACATAATCCCTAGCCAACGAGTAGCACTTTCAAAATACTGCTTGCACAACCCAGCGAACTGAATTAACCCTAGATAAACGATCGCTGTCCTTCTCCAGTATACTTTATCACCGTTTCCGCTACCCATAGCCCCTAAAGTTAACAAAAAAAAGAGAACCTGGTTAAGTCGAAGGGGAAAGGGTACCGACAAACAGAAATAGAGATGATATTGGCCACTCTCTGAGTAGTACACACATATTTAAAATGTCGACTTCTACTTGGCACCAGTTTTTCCTCTCCTCCCGGTCCTCCAGAAATGCAATCCACCCTCTTTACTGTCATTACCCAAGTTTCTGGTTCTCCACCCTAGGATCCTCCCTCTCTCTTCTCCCTTACACCGGTTTCCTATATAATTCCGCCCTGCTTCTCTGGCCTCAATCTACTCTATGACGCCCCCAGCCCCACCCCAACTTTTTCCTGCTAACCCCTCTCAATATCTAGTTTCCAATCAACGGTCTTCCACTTCACCTCTTGTCACCACATAATTCGGCGGCCGCTTCTTTATACGTCCTCGCCCGCCCTGCTGTCCTTGCGGGACCACTTTACGTGTACCTAATGCGCCTTACCTCTTTTCGATACCCGTTCCTCCGTGGACCCCCATTCATCTGGTCCCCTGCACCCTTCCACTGAGCCTCCATGCTTCTCGGATCCTCGGGGCTGTCACTGCTACCCACGGCCTCCACCCCCATACCGGAAACCGTCGTTCCAAAGCCGCCAATCATCGCCTACATCGTCACGAAGGAGGAGGAGCCTCATGAAAACACAACTCCTCCTTTCGTCCAATTGTAGAACCTGACGCCAGCCTAGATTAGGAGGGATGGGCCAGTTAGAGAGGTGTGGGCTGCCGCGCGCACGGGCGGGGCCGATTAGTGACGAAATCACGCTTTACTGAATTACCTGCAATGGGTGTGTGACTGGTACTGAACTGAAGTAACCTGCAGTTGTGACCGGTCAAGAGCATAGACCGAGAAAGGAGACTACAATCCTCTAATAGGGAGAGAAAGCTGGCGTCGGTGTTCCACACAGAATATGAAACATTGTATATAGGTTGTGCTTCTAGAAAAGCTCTACTCTGTTTACTGATAGATCTTTTCCACTTGGTGCTAAGTCCTTTTTGGGTGCTAGGGATACCTGGTGTTTAAACTTTAATAGCTTGTCTTTTCTAGAAAGGGTACCCCCGCTATATTTGTGTTCTTTTTTGGCACCATCTGTGGTATTCAAAAGGAATCCAGGGTTTGTAGATTCCCCTGAACATGGCCGAGAACATTTCCACACTTGGCCGAGAACATTTCCACACTATAGCAAAACATTTTTGGTGCTGGAGAGGGGCGGGAGGGTGGTTCCATGGCTATGGAAGTGCCTTCCCAGTGTGTTCGTGTGGTTTGAGAGACTGCCATTTATTGCAGTAATACCCTTTTACCTGTGTGTGGTACTCTTTTGTAACATGCACACGTCACTGTTCTCTTGTAAGTTACAACACACTGTTTGCTACCTCTTATATTGTGTTTGCTTTCGATACTTGCCCAAGTGCCACCATTGCCTACGTAACGTTTGTTCTTGTGTTTGAGTATCCTCCATTTATTGCAGTATTATACCTCTACTTGTACTTTGTACGCTTTTGTAACCTGCACACATCACTTTTTCTTCCTGTAATGCACTGTTTGCTACCTCTTGTATTTTGTTTGCTCACGATTGTCACTTTCGCCTCATGTAATGTAACTTTTGCTTTTGTAATTTGTTCGCTTGTAATGTTCTCATGTTTCAGTTCTGTTCCTATTGTGAAGCGATCTGACACCCTCGGGTAAAGTCAGCGCTCTATAAATAAAGGTTTGGGAGGGTGGCTGTGCAAGAACGCATGTTTTTTTTTTCTTCTAAAAATGGCATAAACTTAAAGTTTGCAGTGCTAGGATCACAATTTCCCGAGCTTTCCGGAACAAGAATAGTTGTATCAAAAAACACATTTTTGTTGCCACAGTTTTCTTTTTTGTGGTTTCAGCCTGTTTGCAGTTTGTGGCGGAAACAAGAGTGAACCCAATGGGCGATCCTGGAAAACAATCTATTTGTAACAGCATTTTGATTTGTAACCTCTTGTCACAATGAGAGATTTACAAATACAATACACCATTATGCCTAATAGACCATTCTGGTTGCTGCAATATATAGGTTTTATAGGGTCTCAAAAACATTCAATTTTCAGAGCCAATAACTGAGCTGCACTGTACAGTGATTTTTCATTATGTACAATCCATACAGCAATTCATATGGTAAAATGTAAAGAGTGACAAATAAGTATGAAGCAAACCTATGCATTTCTAAAATGTACACAAGATACTGAGTTTAGGAACTGTGGTTATTTGTGCACCTCCACGTTTGTGGTTACCCATACTATCACGTGATTCAGAGAGCATTTTGCAAAATGTCTTCTTTCTTGTACACTGACTTAAATTTGGAAGGCACAAATGCAGAAAAATCCATTGGTAATAATAAATGTTCTACTAGTCTATGTTCTCAAATGTCTCCTGGCAAAAATAGTACCCCACTTGTGTGGCGGAGCCTAGCAACTCCGACACAAAACACATCCTGAAGACATCATATTTCACCCAGCAAAATTGCGCTTTTTTTAACAATGTGGGTACCTGCATACTTTGAACCCTAGCTCAACCGCCTCCCAAAGAAACCTACACCCCGACGTTTGTCAAAAGCAGAAACCCAGGGGTGTTGTGAACAGTGTGCCTTATGTGGATCTAAGAAGGTTTTCTTACACAGAAGCCCTTGCAAACCACACACTTTGGCTAAAGCACACAAACTTTCCTCACATTTATGTGAGGAAACGTTCCGGAATCTGGGTGAATCCTCAAATTTCCTGCTACCCACAATTCCTCACTACCCCCCAATAAAAGTAGGGTCCGCCTTTTTCGGTGGACATTGTAACTGCAACAGTAAAGGGCCAAATACAAAACATGAACAGATCAAAATTTCCCACTCAAAACACCCTTTTTTGCAGTGTTAGAGGCTGCAGAACTTGGGCCGTAGCTCAGCCGGCACCTAGTTTGGCCTACTAAACCCAGACATTCCTGAAAACCAGGCACTAGGGGATGTCGAGGGTAGCATGACTTGCATGAATCTCACAAGGTTTTCTTACCTAGAAGCCCTTACAAACCTCAAAGTTTGGCAAATACACACATTTTCGTGAGAGAAAGTTCTAGAATCTGGAGGGAGCCACACATTTCCTACCACCCAGAATTTCCACATGTATCCTTATAAAAATGATACTTACTTGTGTGAGTGGACCTAGCACCCGTGAAAGGAAAGGGACCAAAATGTAATATGGACATATCAATGTTTTCCTATCAAAACCAACCCTTTTGTTTGCAATTTGAGTAGCTGCAGATTTTGAGCCCTAGCTCAGCCCACTCCCAGGGGAAACCTACCAAACTTGCCCATGTCTGGAAACCAGACACCGAGGGCAGTTTAGGATGATGTGATATGCCTGAATCTTATGTGGTTTTCTTACTCTGAAACCCTTACAAACCTGAAACTAAGCTGCAGTTTCACATTTGTGTGAGAGAAAGTTCTGGAATCTGTGGGTATCCACAGATTTGTACCACCCAGCATTCCCATACTATGAGGAAATTACTTTTTGCAGGTTCACCCTGCTTTTTGCTCCCACTTTTTGATAATTAGATACTGGTGTAATGACTCTGTAATGTACTAGTCCCTGCTGACCAGGGTTCGGTGCATATGCTCTGACCCATAAAAGTGTATTAGCAAATAGCTTATATCTAATCGGCATAGGTTAACTTACTTATAGGCCCCTAGTCTACAAAACCTGGAGTAACCAGGGCCTGTAAGCTAAAGTGTCTCTTGTGGACTACAGCACTTATTGGAGCACCACAAGTGTGACAAAGGAAATCGTCTCTCAGTGTATGTGTGCCTGTCAGTGGTACAATACATCAAGGGTTAAGTGTGTGCAAATTAAATGCATATGCTAGATGCATGTGTGCCTATGAGTGGTACATAGAGGATACAGTGCTGGCAGTGTGTGCATGTTAGATGCAAGGGCTGGATGTGTGTGTGCGCCTCTGAATTGTACAGTTCAATGGAGGATTCAGTACTGTGCAGCGCATGTATGCTGTATACATGCACTGGGTGTATATATGCATGTGAAATGGTGCAATACATGGCGGGCCCCGACTTCCATTTTTGCAGACCTAGACCTGCACATGTAGAGGAGGTAGAAAGATTCCCCCTGACAGATTTGAGGATTACTACATTCCTGTAAGCTGAGTGGGGCACACACTGGGGAAGGGAGGACCAGGCCTTCCCTGTAACTTCAAAAGAAGGTCTTTGATTCAGTGAGAGGTGACAAGGAATGGCCTGGGCCCACTTCCGGAAGGCAATGAGACTGATGAGGCAATCATAAAGAGTAGGACTGGGGCTCCTGGGCTAACCTTTTATGCACGTATCACTGGGGCTGATATCGCGTTGTGAAATCTAGTCACTCCCATGGCGTGTTCTGTGGGACTTAAAGCTTTTGAAACACTTCTGCTGTGACAGACTGCTTTTAAAGAGGAAGAGGGAGAAGCGGAGTATGTCCTTTAAAAGAAGCAGAACCCCAAAATAAAACGTCAAAGGTTTATAGCCGAAATAACACTTGGTGTTTAGAAATGGACTATAAGAAGTGGAGGTTGAGGCTTCAAATATTGTCATCTGCTTAGCAGCCAGACCGGCTACATGAGATGGGGAAGTTCTGCAAGAATTCTGCCTTTGACCAGGACTGCGGGCCAAGGCCTTCTAGGCTGGGGACATCAACCAGGGAATCCAAGACTATCTGCCTTGGAGCCTGGAGCACCAGCCTGCCTGCTTGCCCAGACCAGTGTGCCCTGTGAGAAAGAGGAGAGCATTGGCGGAAGTGAGGTCACTGGGAAGCCCTGTTGGGTGAATCCCCGGTGTGAGGAAATGGCCGTTGTACCAAGCCAGTCATTGGCAGTGTGCAGGACTTAGGTGACAAACCCTATATGCCAGAAGGGGCCTGCCATGAAGATAGCCATGTAAAAAACTGTGTTGCAGTAAGGACGGATGCCTTGTGCTGTAGTTGTGCGGTGACTCCATATGCTGGGAGGGACCAGAGAGGAAAAGACTGCCTCACGGTACGGACTGAAGCCTTTTGTGTGCAACAGTGCAGTGACCCCGAATGCCAGGAGGGGCCACCATGGACAACTTCACCATGCTGATCGAGCTGGAGTCCATGCACAGTGAGTTGCGGTGACCCCGTATGGCGAAGGGGGTCACTGGGAGTACCAAGGACTGGAACTTGTTCTTTCCCCTGCTGGAGAAGTGAGGATGCCATAGGAGCACTCATGCACCTTCACCTGGGCGAGGGATCTAAGACAGGATCGTCGTAGCCACCCTCCAGTGGAACCAAAGAAACACTTACCCCACAGGAGGAGCTGCAGGATGCCACTGGTAGCTTTAGGAGTAGGATGGTGAGTGAGAGAATCTGCACCCACTGAGTCCAACCGCCTGGCCCATGTGTGACAGACTTACTTGAAATTGGCAGCAGCCTCTGAGAGCATCCGCCGACAGGCACATGGGCACTCCACATCTGCCAGAGTCGGTAAGCCTTGTGTCAGGCCTCACATCCCCGGGGGAACTTGCTGCTAATTTGAGCACGTTTGCGCTGAACACTATTGACTTTAAATAAGAGTCGTAGTGGACTCTTGATACTCGGACTACTAGTGGGGCATCATCTGAATGTTACCAGTAGTGAATGGAGAATAACTACTTCAGGATTGAGTGGGACAGGGACCCGCCAAAGAGACACCATGACCCCAACCTCAGGGGAGAACTGTGTAAATGTTTTTGAAATTTGTATTCCTCTATTGTGTGGGTAGCATGGCAGTGAGGGAGGGGGTAATATTGGGGTTGAGCCCCCCTCTGCTTGTCCATATGTAAAAACAACATCCAAAAGAACTGAAATGTCTTATTGCTTACCATTGATATGGGAATGCTTTAGACCCCAGGGGAGCAGAAAGAATGTTGAGGCTTTAAGGGTAATGTTGGGACCTGATGTCAGGGCATGCCAGACCCTACCCATTATTTTATAAAAAGAAAATATTCCTGGCATCTAGTGGGCTTTCTAACTCCCTGTCCCCATGGGGAAAATCTCTTCCACCCCTAAGCGGGACTAGAAAATAGGTTTGCTCCTTTAAGGGTGGGTATGATACAATGCCAGGGTGGCATACCCGCACCACTTGCCTTTGTCCAAATGTAAAATCCCAGGTGTCTAATGGGCTTTCTATCCCCAGGGTGGGATATTTGGGGCAACCTCCCCAGTTGGGACAACCCTCCTAAATTGTTCCAGTGGAGCTGGAAACCTCTATTGCCTCTTCTGGGGTGGGAGTTTTGCCTTATAATATGGTAGGTCACCCCCTTCCGTTAGCTAGTTTTGCCAACATTTTGACATTCCTGGTATCTAGTTGGCTTTTGGAGCACATTGGGGGCAAACACTTTGTTCTTCCACCCAGGATGGGAAATACATGTATGTCCTTTTTGATGGGGTATGGCCCTGCACAAGATGGGTTGCTCCCACCCCTTCTTCCTTTCTATTTTTCAGTTATTTATCGTGTTTAGTGAGCTTTCTGCCCTGTGGGGTATATTGGTGATGAATCCTCCAATCTGCTTCCAAAGAGGCAAAAAAACTGTTGTGCCCTTTTTAGGGTGACGGCATTGCCCTGCGCAAGGTTGGCCACCCCCAATGTTTTTTTATCTTTAGATTTCCATTGTGTGTTGTGGACTTTCTGCTCCCTAATGGGGCAGACAGGGGATAAATGTCCCAATCGTCTCCCACGTGGCAGAGAGTCTGTTCTGGCATTGTTTTTGGGTGGGAGCATTGTACTGTACATTGTGGGCAGCCTCTACCCTTTGGCTTTTTTTTTATTTGGCTCCGGTGTCTAGTGGGTTTTCATCAACTCTTGAAGAAGATTGGGGGTAATCTCCTAAAAACTGGCTGCTGGACAGAAAGTCCATTTGTTGGGGTGGGGGCAGGGTCCTGTGCTTGGTGAGCCACCCACACCTCTTCATTCTGGTTTTCTAATAATCCATGGTGTCTAGTAGACTTTCTGCGCTCCAAGGGTAGGCTGATTGGGGAAGGACACCACAATTCTTCTGCAGGTGGAGCAGAAAGACTGCAGTACCTTTTTTTGGGGTGGAGTCATGGCCTTGTGCGTGGTGGGCCGGTTGTATTTTATGGCTTCCTACCTCCCGGGTAGCAGACTTGCATATGATCCCCAATCTGGCCTCCCTAAGGGGGGGCAGATAAACTATTCTGCCTTCTTTAGGTCTCGCTAGAGCCAGAGTATGCGCTGTCCTTGCGAGAAATTTAGTAGCTGGTTTTAAAAGTGCCAGCCACCAGCTTGTTAATACGTACACAAGCGCGTGCGACGTGCACAGCTGTCATCTGGCTTGCTGTAATAGCTCATTAAGCCTTACAGCCAGGGCCAGACTGGGAACCAAAACTGGCCCGCCAAAGTGCTTGGAGGCCTCCCCCCCCCCCGGGGGGGGGTTGGGGGTGCACCAAGCTCTTTGCCAGGGCAGGTTTTCGGCCGCCTTTGTTACAGGGCCGATTTTGCAGCTATGCTGCAAAACCATCACTGTAAAAAAAAAAACAGCCACCAGGGCCCAAAACCGGCCCCCACCCGTGCAGCGCACTGGGGGAATGCCCGGTGCCCGCTACAGCCAGTCCGGCCCTGCTTACAGCGCACACGTGAATCCCCTCCCGTACCCCCTCCTCACGCGCGGCCAATGCTTGCTGAAAGATAATGATTGTTTGATATTGCCTTTTGTAGGGTGAACAATGGTTGATCTGAAATCCCACCGCTCTTAAAAATTCCACATATTATTAGACGGTTCCCAGTCAATCAGTCTGTTAGCATTCCTCAATTCGGTTCAATGGTTGTGTGCAAGTGATTGTCAAAAATAATATACCCAAACACTGAAGCTGCGGCTGAGCTTCACACCTTCCTCGCCACTCTCATCTCACTGCTCCGCATTTTGATCACTGTTCCAAAAATGTATGCAAAGCCCCAATATTTGTATTGTGCATTTAAATATATGTGCACGGGTAGCTTTCCAAGTAAGAGTGGTGCACACAGTAGGACGTGGTTAAGATCCATTACACTGGAATTAACCACCTACAAGTGACTCGGTGAAAGTTGTGTGCATGATGTGACATTTATGCATCAACACACAAACACGCACATGCACATAAACACCACTCACACATGCACAACACACACTACACAACACATACCTGGCAATCACTCACAAGCATATACACACACACACCAACACACACCACACCCAAGCACGCACACTCAACCAAACACAGCAACACACACACCACGTATGCACAGACTTTATCTCTCTCTCACACACACAAATCAAAACACACACCACACACCCTGCACCTGGTGCACACATGCTGACACACACACAGTCACAATCACATACATACACAGTCACACGCACACACTCACACATCTCGTGGCCGCTCGTGCGGCCAATGCTTGTTGAAAGAAGTCACTAGCGGAAAGACAATCCTTGATTCCATAGCTGCGCGCGTTCTCTGCAGTGTTAAACTTTTCATAGGCCGTGAAATGGGAATCAAATGTTGCTTGTACGCATGCACTTTGTTTGCACTACTCAATTGATATATAATGGTAATATTGGTTAAGTTTGGAGCGAACTGAGAGGGTTCGGTTAATGCTAATAGCAGTGAACAGGGTGCAACTGGTTTCGTATTTATGGAGATCGCAAATTAAATCCGCTTTGGGTTCTTTTTAACGGTGTATACAATGTATGATCTGGGTTATTTAACAAATGATTAAGTAGTTCTCTGTTGTAATACATGAAAATTGGGTGAGAGTTGCTACTGGTTGCAAAAAGATGTTTATTTATGGCAACTTTCCATTTATGCAGGGGTATTCATTTATTTATTGCTTTATATCACGTACTAGGTCCATAAAAAAATGCAGAAAGCTTTAGATTTGCTGCAACAACAAACGGGTGGATTTTTCTCTTTTTTCTCTACGTACGAAACCTATTGTTGGGGAACAAAACTTTTCATTTTTTTTGCCCACTTAATAAGTAGGACCAACATAGTTCAGCTCCGCCAAGTACTACAAATCAGGCGTTAGTCTAACCGTTAGACTGACGCCTGATGTGTAGTACTTTGCATTATAGCGCCGCTTCAGATGCCACATGGAGCACTGCTATAATGCTCATGATCGACGAGCTGCAGTGGCTGTGAGCGCGGTGCACACAGAGGCTAAGAGTTGCTCGCAGCTCTGCAAGTACTGCTATAATGTAGCCAAGTGTTGTAGAGGCACACCCGCGCCGACACACTCGGCGCCTAACTTAAACGGAAGTCTTCCAGGCTTGCCCGGGCCACCGAAGGGGGCCACCTAAGAGGGCCACCTAAGAGGGCGGCCACCCTTAGCGCCACACGATGTCACAGCCCCCAAGAAGCGCTCTAGTGTTAGGGACCTGGAGGGTCCCCAGTGATGTCACTTCCCGCGGGGGTGGGGCAGGGCCAAGGGGACATGGCCTGGGGTCACGGGCCTGACGCCCTCTTTGTTCCCTGGTCGGCCTCACGATCGGATCCTCCCCCCTTGACCCAGAGGAACCAGGCTGCCTGAACGCTGTTTTTGGATTTAATGTGAGTGTTCCCCTTTTGGTCTCCCCCCCCCTCTCCCTGTTCCTAGGTCCCCCCCCCCCCCATGGTCCTCCGTTGCAGAGTGCTGCTTAACCGTTGTGGGCGGTGGGTTGCGGGTCCAGGGCAGGTCTTTGCTCTGTATCTTGCGGTGGCAGGATGGGCCTGGTCATGTGGGCGGTGGGAGGGAGCGGGTGGGTCCGTCTTTTCCTGCGGGGCCGGTGCTCCGGCGGGGTCCCTCTTGGCTCAGGGTTTTGCGGTGGGGGGTAGGGGGAGTGGGCTTGGGCTTGGTCATCCGCTTGAGAGAGCCGGTGGTCCCTTTTGGGTCGGATCGTCCTGCTGCGCTGCCTTGCCCCTCGTTGCGGGCAGCTAGGTGTGGTGTGTTGGGGTCTGGGTCAGAACGTACAGGATTGGAGTGTAACCCTTTTTCTAATTTCAGGACAGTGGGATCAAATACACAGGCACCACTCTAAAAAGGACAGGTGGGAACGGAAGCAGGAAATGGCCAAAGTGTGCTCTTGGCCCGGAGCCTGAATGCTGTTCCTGGTTAAGTGCTCTTGGAGGGCAAGGCGACAAACAGGTTCTGACTTCTCGTAGGGGAGAGTAGAAGCAGTGTTAAGTGTAGCGGTGGCGCAAATTACCATGACCTCAATACTCAGCAGCCCCAGTTGTGCTCAATTACCTTATGCAACTACTGGCCTCAGCTCATAGGTAACCATGAGTGAAGGACATAGTACGGCATCTAGTTCACCGGTTCTGTAGGGAACCATCATTAGCAACAGCAGCTGCGCACATGGGTAGCGGTGTAGTTTCTTTTAGTTCGCCCAGGGATGGGGCGGGCAAGGTCAGCAGTTTGGGGGCCATAAACTGAGTAGAATAAATTCATAACCGCGAAGGTGCTACGCACACTCAGCAGTCATGCAAGCTAAGTTCTGCAGAACCCTGGTTACTGTTGGGAATATATGCAAGGTTAGGGGCTACACATAATTCTGCCTGTCTGTGTACAGGGGGTGTGAGTGAGTTATTTCCAGGAGGGTGCGATTTTGCCTTGTTATTGCTGAAATGGAGGGGATAGAGTACCAATACAGACAACCCTAGAGCGCAATTTGCAGTCATAGTTGAGAGGTTCAGGGGCATTACTCACATGTTTACTCCATGTCCCCTGATCGATAAGGATTGCATGTTACCTGTCGCTTCAGTTAAGCAAGGCATTACGAGGAGATTGTCATCTAACAGTAGGACCGGCTTTGTGACAGTGAGCCAGCTGGCAGGCCTTCTATAGGTGGGGTATAACCACGGTATGTCTAAGTAAGGGTTAGGAAACCAGAAGCCAGACAGGAGACCCAAGTTCACAGGCAGTAGAGCGGCTGAACTGATAGGGGCTTTTGGTTGCTGGTCAGCAAGCTGTCCAGAGTAGGAAAGGGCTTGTCCTTGCGTGATCTGGGGGAGGCCTCTGAATCAACAGGCTGGAGGTAACTAGGTCTATAGTGAAATATGGTGGTCCGGAATTACGCCTAGGCTGTTTTGGCGGGGCGCACGGTCAGGGGATGCCATGGAGACCTTGCACAGGTGGGTGAACAGCGCGATGCAATGAGGCTGTGGCTTTGTCTGGCCCGGGTGGCTACATTCAAAATGCACAGGGTGCTTTGAAGTTGGTGGAATGCACCTATCCAATGTTGGGATGGACCCATTCCGGCTACATTGAGCCGAGGCATTGGTAGCAGCAGGTTGTACGTGAAAGGACAGTATAAGTCTCAGTCTGGAGCAGTGGCAGAACGCATCAGGAGTAGCCTGGGGCAGACGGGATACTGTCCCGACAGGAAAAGCCTGACTTGAAGGTTGAGGAGATCTAAAACGGACCAGGAAGGGGCAGGAAATGTTTTATTGTTGAACAGGAAGTTGCAAGTACTGCCTGGTGCGCCTAGTCGCGAGATACCTGGCGCTAAGCCCCCCTGGCGAGGGTCACCTCCTAATGCATGCTGACAGGACACCCCTTTGACCAAATACCAAGTACAGCGTATAATGGAGGTGTGTTTGGAACTCTCAGGCAACAGAGTCCAGGACAAGCGCTTTTGTAGCCACTCCTTTATAGAATAGGGGCAGCAGCCACGGCTTTCCAGGCAGGCTTGCCAGTGGAACACATAAAACAAGGGGAGCGTTGGGAGTCAAGTTGCTACAAGAAATACATACGTCTTAAGAGGCAGGTTTAGGCACTGACCTCGAATTTGGATGTGCCGTTGTTGTGTGACCTGGAGCAGGTGTAATCTTGTTTGCAGTGCTTGAGGAATTTGGTTGGTGGACATGAATAATAAACAATGTGCAAAACATCCGCCTGGGGCGCAGGGGCCTGCTGCACGTGATGAGGAACAGGAAGTAGTCGTGGCAGAGTGGTTAAGGCGAGGGACTAGAATTCCGTTGGGGTCTCCCAGCGCAGGTTATGATCCGGCCGACTATGGGGTGCAATTTTCACTTGGGCGAATTGAGCAACTTGCTGGGGACCTGCGAGATACGGTGCTCCAAAATTAACCAGAGGCAATCTTGGCGGGGAGCAAGGTCAGGGGAGGCAATGGGGGCCTCGTGCAGGCGGGTGACAGCACGATGCGCAGGCGGGTGACAGCACGATGCGCAAATTCACCAAGCAAAGAGGTTTTTGGTTTTTGTCAGGCTTGGGTTGCTACATGCGAAAGGCACAGGATGCTTTGAATAAGATAGCATACACCTATCCAAAGTGGGGATGGACCTCTTCCTGCTAGATTTAGCGGAGGAATTGGTAGCAGCAGGTTATAAGTAAAAGAGCAATATAAGGTGGGGGGGGCTCTGGGGCGGCGGTGGCCACACCCAGAGCCATGGCGGAGTTACAGGGTGATCCAATGCTAGGAAGGTACAGAAGGGTACCCTCTACAGGAGCACAGTAAGGGTGCAAGAGCCAATTATCCCCAGGGAGATCCCCGGTGGGATCCTGGAGGAGTGACGGCGCCCCGTTAGTCCTTCGGGCGGTTGTGGACCTGAGCAACCGGGGGTTGCCTGCAACGCTTCGCCCCCCGTAGTGGGGAGGGGCGCGAGTAAGGGGTGGACTGGAGGTCCGCCAGGGGAAGGGGCTAGCCCTTCCTCCAAATTTGACAACACCCCCACGGTTAACACCACAGGGGGTTTATGGCTCATCAGGTGGGCAGGCTACCTGACCCTGGATCGCCCGTATGATAACCCAACATGTTGGCATAATGTTTATGCAAATAAAGCTGCAACAACTTTCTCCAACAAATCTTTGTGTGGTGTCTGTTATGGAAATTGTTGTAAGCGGGCTGGGGTATGGGTCAATGTTGGCACTATGCCAGGCTGCCCCGGGCCACCGAAGGGGGCCACCTAAGAGGGCGGCCACCCTTAGTTCCACACGATGGCACAGCCCCCAAGAAGCGCTCTAGTGTTAGGGACCTGGAGGGTCCCCAGTGATGTCACTTCCGGCGGAGGAGGGGCAGGGCAGAGGGGATATGGCCTTGGGTCGCGGGTCTGGTGCCCTCTTTGTTCCCTGGTCGGCCTCGCGATCGGATCCTCCCCCCCTTGACCCAGAGGAACCGTGCTGCCCGGACGCTGTTTTCCCTCCCTACCGCAAACCCAGCGTTCGGGCAGCAAGGGGGGGTAGTTATCTAATACTATTTTGCTTTGTGTTGCAGGCGGTGTTACAGGGCAATCCAACGCTAGGAAGGTACAGAGGGGTACCCTCTACAGGAGCAAAGTAAGGGTGCAAGAGCCAATTATCCCCAGGGAGATCCCCGGTGGGATCCTGGAGGAGTGATGGCGCCCGTTAGTCCTTCAGGCGGTTGTGGACCTGAGCAACCGGGGGTTGCCTGCAACGCTCCACCCCCCCGTAGTGGGGAGGGACACGAGTAAGGGGTGGACTGGAGGTCCGCCAGGGGGAGGGGCTAGCCCTTCCCCCAAATTTGACAACACCCCCGCGGTTAACACCACAGGGGGTTTATGGCTCATCAGGTGGGCAGGTGGCGAGGGGCTACCTGACCCTGGATCGCTCGTAAGATAACCCAACATGTTGGCATAATGTTTATGCAAATAAATCTGCAACAACTTTCTCCAACAAATCATTGTGTGATGTCTGTTATTATGGAAATTGTTGTAAGTCGGCTGGGGTATGGGCCGATGTTGGCACTAAGAGTCAGTGCCCAATGGTGAAGTAGGCTGAGGTAAATCGCATGGCCGAAAAGCATTATGTAAATGCATGTTGTTGGGTTCCATTGCTATGTTGTTGGGTTCCATAGCTTTAGGAGTGCTATTTCAAATAGGCCAGAGTAAGGGTAAGTCACTTATCCAATCTCTGGGGTTTTCGGGTCAGCTTTCTAGTTTTCGCAGACATGTGACACACAAAGGCGGTGTCTCTTTCGGCATTCCTGGCATGTCCGCACCTTTTGGACGGGACACGTAGATGGATGGATGCACATCACGTTCTGCATTACCAAAGCACCGATATTGACACATGACTAACATCGGGGTGCATGGTTTCAAGATTACAAACCTCAATTACAGACGCTCGGTCTTATGTATATAAGTCTGGAACTAACTAGGCATAGGAAGATTGACTCTGGCCTATTGACATTGATATTGATGGTGAAGTTGGAACTCTGACTCTTTAGCAGTATTTACCCCGGACCCTGTAACCATACAGACTGGATAGTGGACAGTGGCCTCTTTATTATGGTAATCAGTCATACGACTATTGTCCTGAGGAGACCCCTTAACTCAACAGGGGTCCAAACATCGGCATTTGGTTCACTTGGTTGTTTCAATTGTTAAATGTTTCACGAGGGGTGATGTGATATACACATGTAATCTTGGTGTAACTCCTATTACCAATGAAATTTTCTGATTTTACTTTGTATCTCATGTATTTTTATCATTATTTTTTGCTTTCCACTTATGAGCACTGTGTCGCCTGCACTTATGATATTAACTGGAATATTATCTGCATATGAAAAAAAATTCTGCAAAAAACTGCAGAAACCGCTGTCAGCAATTATTGGATAGAGCACTAATTACACTTGTACAGAAGACGATCATAGTGTGTAGATACCACTTGATTTATTGAATGAATAGATTAATTTCAGAGCTACCCCAAATGTATGGTAGAGGGTAGCTCATCATTTCCAAAAGAGTCACACTGGAGCGTTGTTTTTCACATAAATATTATTGACCCGGGTCCACGTGGGCAGATAAAGGATTGTCCTTGTGATAAAATACATACCTTTTTTGGGATGAGAGCATGACTCTGTAGAAAATGGGCTGCAAGCACCCCATTAAAAATGTTTTAGTAATGGTGTCAAATGAGCTGTCTGCCCCATGTGGGGCGGATTGGGGACACACCCCCAAATTACATCCACAGAGGGTCAGAAAGACAATTGTACTCCTCTTTGGAGTGGCCGACCTTACCCTTTGCTGCTTTTTGTACAAATCCCTGGTGTCAGTAGGCTTTTGCACCCTCTCCCCCATGGGGTAGATTGGGGATGATCAACCTTATGGAGGTATTCACCTCCATCGACCCCCAGTGGGGGCATTAGAAAAACGAATGCTGATGGGGGCTGAGGGAAGCGCCGGCCCATGCCCAAGTGGCCTATCCCCCTGTCAAATTTCCCTGGTTTCTAGGGAAAGTGCCAGGCAATCACATTCCACAATAATCGCTGAACACTTTGCAGGGAAACCGAGGTGAAGTTTGAAAGCTGAGTTTCTCAGCTTTCAAACAACACCTCCGTTTCAAAACTATTCCCTGAGAGTGCAGAGAAAGGGGCTGTTGTCAGCCTCCTCTGCATTGCCAGGCAAAACATGAAGTTGTTTTCTGGGGCCTGAATGCTAACGGCATGATCGCATCGCTAACAAGATTGCGTCATTGGCATGAGAGGCATACCTTCCTGGGCTAGAGTGGGAGAGTCTCCTCCTCCGACCTTGGCAGGCGTCACTATATAGGCAGAGGTACTGGAGCAGCTCCATTGGTGGGTCTTTAGACTTGACCTCCATGTCCATAATGCCCACCTGGAAGGGCTATGGACATGGAGGTCAAGTCTATAACACCAGAAATGTTAAGGTATTCCCTGTCAGTGAGGTAGCACCTCTTTTTTTAAGTTTAAAAGCTTTATTTGAAAGAAATACATATGCATCAATAAACCAGTAATGCAGAAAATCAATATATAACAAGTAATATAACAATAGCAGACTGGAATACAAAAAAGAATAGAAGAGAAAGCTATTTAAATATTTTGGGAAGGATAATAAGGAGGAGGAAAGAGAGAAAAGGGGGGAAATTCAGACTAATGTAGCATAGAACATAAGACAAATAGTAAATGTAACATCCAGTAATGAAAGAGGCAATCTCAAACAACGTAATGTAACTAGTGAAGAACAGTAAATTATAGAGATAAAAAAACATAGGATATATTCAAGGAGGTTTAAAATTTGCAATATTAGATCGGGAATTAAATGTTGACACCAAACTATCTAAATAAACAGTCAAAGGTAACCAGAAAAGATCCCTATTTAATTTGGGTGTACACGAAGAGGCAAAAGCTATGTCAAGGCTGTGAAAGTGGCATATGGTGTTCCACCACTTTTGGGTAGAGAGATCTTTGAGTGCTTTCCAGTGAAGTGTAAAATGTTGGAAAGATAGAGCAATCATAAGATCAAAAAGACCTTTAGTGTGAGGGGAAATATCTAAAGACTCAGATATGCTCCCAGCAAAAATAAGAGGGATAGAATAAGACATAGATATATCAAATATACGAGAAATATATCACCAAACCTTTTCCCAGAAGGTGGAAACTAAAGGACAAAAAAAACAGAAGGTGCTGAGGTCAGCGTCAGAGGAGCCACAAGACCAGCAATTAGTATCATTGAATAGAGAAAAACAGGCTAAAGATAGAGGGGTAAGATAGAGTCTGTGATAGAGAAAAAACAGAGATTGAGTGAGAGAAGCAGAGCGCGATATTTGAAGAGAACGCAACCAAAGTTTGTCACAAACATGAATAGTCCATTCACATCCCAGATCGGATTCCCATAAGAGTTCCAATTTGGTCTTAGCACACTCTAGATTAGGAGTCAAAAATACTTATAGATAAAAGAAGCTTTAGAGAGCAAAAGAAGAATGTGCAGAAGAGAAGATGGGGGAACAGGGGGAGAGAGAGATGGACGAGAGTAAAAAGCGTCTAGTATTATCAACATTAAAAGAGAAAATTTTGGGAAAAGGAGCGAGGACATCAAAATGTAGATTTAAATTGTGGAAAGGAAGAGGGAGACGTACCATCAAATATATGTTTAACCAAACGTATATCTTTCCGATGCCATGTCATCCAAAAAATAGACCTATTATTTACAGTGATAAGAGAATTAAACCAAATAGATGATTCTAAAAATGTTTCTCTGAATATAGGATTTGGAAACAGAAGCGGCTTCAGTAGAAAACACGTGTGTCTAAACAAGGGAGAAGAAGTGTAAAGGGATTTTGCAGGAAAGGTAATTACTTCCTCAAAAGAGAAGGCAACAAAAGATCATGCTCGATGGAAAGCCAAAGGGGAGTGAAAGGGGAGAGTTCGGAGCTAAGCCATCTGGAGGCTTGACGAAGGGTAAATGATTTATGATAAAGACGGAAATCAGGGAAATTAACACCTCCATTAGATTTTGCTTTACATAGTGTGGATAAGGATATCCTAGCTCTTTTCCCCCTCCAAAGGAACTTGGATAAACAGGAATCAAACTTTTTAAAGTAGCAAATAGGGATATGAACAGGAAGCATAGAAAGGGCATAAATTAAAAGGGGGGTAATCATCATCTTAATTGAATCCAGACGGCCCCACCAAGAAAGAAAAAGAGGGTTCCAAGAAGAAAATAATTTGTCAACCCGAGAGAGTATCATAGACATATTTAATTTTACAGTAGAAGCAATGGAATTAGAAAACCACATACCCAAATATTTGATTTTAGATCCACCCCATGTGTGTGTATGTGTATTGGCATTTATATAGCGCACTACTTACCCGTAGGGTCCCAAGGCGCTTCGACCGCTGCGAAACCCTTCCTGGCTTCCCTGAGAGATGGTCCCTTAATGGGTATCTCCAGGGTGAGACCAGGCATCCCCGGCGGTCTGGTGGGGCCGTTAGTGAAGATGAGGCAAGCTAATGCCCAGAGTTGCCGAGTGTGATCGCTGATCAGAGTGGGCACCGAGGCGAGAGAATTATCGAGTCCGCTGACCCTGGTCCAGAAACCTGCCGCGCCGGGAATCGAACCCTGGTCCCGGGCCGTCCTCTGCTCTCGGGTCTGCCGCCTCTAACCAGTGAGCCACACTACTCCACAAGCAAAGCCGGAAGAAGAGAACGAATGTGGAAAGCAAGTGCTAGTAAGAGGTAGTATTTCCGTTTTATACGAGTTATTTTATATCCAGGGAAAAGGAAGTGACTTCATGTAGTAGTGGGGGAATAGAGGTATCCGGATCAGAAATAAAAAGCAAAATATCGTCTGCATAAGCGCAAAGTTTTAATTGATGACCACCATAAGAAAAACCAGAGATAGAGGTATTATTAGGAATGGAGGAAAGGAAGGGTTCAAGAGCAAGAACAATAAGTAAAGGGGAAAGAGGACAACCTTGGCGAATCCCACGTTGGAGAGGAAAATAAGGGGAGGTAGAACCATTAATGAACACTGACGCCATCGGACCTGAGTATAATAAGGAAATAAGCGAGATTATTTTAGGACCAAAGCATGCCATTCGAGAGCCGCAAATAAAAAAGACCAATCTACTCTATCAAACGCCTTTTCAGCATCGATAGAAATAGCCGCTAGAGAAGTGGAAAGGGAGGGAACTCGGTTTAGAACATTAAGAAAGAGATGAGAGTTATCCGAAGTCAGTCTGGCCTTAACAAAACCACATTGCTCTTTACCGACCAAGTGTGGCATAAGAGGGTCTAAACGTAGAGCAAGAATTTTGGCGAAAAGTTTATAGTCTACATTAATCAAACAGATCGGACAATAGTTCTTACAGTGCATGTGGTCTTGTCCTTCCTTGGGGATAAGGCAAATGATAGCTTTCTGAAAAGTGCCCTCCGTTTTCCCAGAAAGATAAAAGGAATGGAAAAGATTTAAAAGTTTAGGGAGTAATAGTGAGGAGAAATGCAAATAAAACTCAACAGAGAAACCATCCGGTCCCGGAGTCTTCCCTCTTTTTAAAAGTTTTAGAGCAGAGGATAATTCGGATAAAGATAAGTCTGTCTCAAGATCTTATAAGTTAAGATGAGAAGTAGATGGTGGCGGTATATTATCTAAATAGGCTTGAACAAGGGAATTAGAGGGATGAGACTCTGGGGTATAAAGATCCATATAAAATGATTTGAATGTGTCAAGGACATCTTGATCCTTGTGCAACAAGGAGCCATCTGGAGAGTCAATCAGATTCCGCTCCTTCCTCACTTTTAAGTAATTCGCCAAAAGTTTCCCAACTTTATTTCTGCCTCCATAGCAATGAGCGCTACTACGTAAGAGGATTGCAGATGCATTGTCAGAAGAAGTTTTGTTAAACGCTAACTTAGCACATATCAAGGCTGGAAGCACAGAATCCTTTGATGACGTATAAAACTCATGCTCTAGAGATTTAATATGAGCCAGAGTAGCTTTATGTTGCTGGATAATGCGTTTTTTATTTTTTCGAAACATAATCTATAATAAAACCTCTTGCAGTGGCTTTAAAGGAGTCCCAAAGAATATGGATAGGGGAAGAGGAAGATGTATTGCTGTTTAGGTCAAAGAATTCATTGATAAACGTAATAAAGGAGGAAGAAAAAGTGTGATCAAGAAGAAGAGAGTTAATAAAACGCCAACAGGAGGATCTGGGATGTGGTGGAAGCAGGTCAAGGTCAGTTATAAGTGGAGCATGATCAGAAATAACAATAGGTTCCAAAGAGGAGGAAAGGAGATTTTGAGACAGGGAATTAGGGAGAAAGATATAGTCTAAATGAGAGAGAGAATTGTGGGGAGGAGAAAAGAATGAAAAGCCCAGAAAATCGGGGTGAGAGAGTCTCCAGAAATCTACAAGATGAGTTTGGGATATAGTATCAAGAAACTGTTTATGTGTCGTGAGGGGTAAAACAAACTTGGGATTGGCGATCAACAAAGGGGTCAACAATTTAATTGCAATCCCCTCCTAGAATAAAATAATCATCTTTAAATTGAATACATTGCTGCGTAATTAAGGGCCAGAAAGAAGGATCAGGATGTGTAGGCCCATATACATTAAAAACTGTTACGGAAATATTATTTATTAACAACTGAGTCAATAACCAATGCCCTTCAGAATCAGTCTCTTGTGAAACAACCTTACAGTTTAACTTTTTATGTATCAAAATTACAACACCATTTTTTTTATTCAAAGAAGGGGAGCATAGAACTGAGCCCACCCAACAACGGTCTCTTGTAAAAGGACCAAATCAGGAGTATAAGAGGCAAGGTGAGACAATATTCTCTGCCTTTTGATGGGGTTAATAAAACCTTTTACGTTCCACGAAATAATTCTGAATTTAAAGCATCAAGAAAACATTATAGAACATACATGTGAGATGGAAACATGAATAGATAAGAATAGGTAGAACACAGAACCAGAAAATGCCAATAGAAAGCCAAAGAGAAGCAAAAGCATGAGGAAGGCAAGGAAAAGAGGAGAGAGAGAGAGGGGAAAAGTAGGAATGCAAAGAGAATTAAAAAAAAGAAAGACAGTACATGTCAAACGACGACTGCAATACATACCTTAAGGAACAAAAGAGAGTAGGAGGCGGCAGGGGACAATAAAACAGCACACCCAACAGAGGGGTGACACCACACGCCAGGACATCCAAAAGAGGGCTAGAAAAATAAGCAGAAACACGAAATGCGGATGGGAGTTAGGGTAACATCAAGCCTGTAAGATAAAGAGAGAAACATAAAGAGATGAGAACGAAAAGTATCAAGGCACCTGTAAAAAAGATAATGGATTAAACAAACATAAAGACATAATAAAACAATTATTAAAAAGGGCACAAAGAGAGAAGGAAAACATGAACTAAATAAACCAAGAAAATAGTGCAGTCAAAATAAATTATCAAAGTCAAGAACCAGACGAAGAGGAGGATGTCTCTATTGATGTTGTAGAATAAGATTGAATAAATTGTGGAAGTTCAGCAGGATCTTCAAAAGTAGAAGTCTTTTTGAGAAAAGTGACTTTAAAAGTACAAGGGTGAAATAGACCATATCTCGCACCTAAGGAGCGAAGAGAAGGACGAAGATCCAAAAATTCCTTACGACGTTTAGCAGTCTGTGTAGAAACATCTTGGGAGATAAAGACTTTGCTACCAAAACAGGAAAGGTTCTTTTTTGTTTTAGCTGCATTGAGAACCAATAAAAGGTCAGTGAATTGAAAAAATAGAATAATCACTCCACGAGGTTTAGCAGGTGCCAGAGAGGAGGAAAGTCGGGGGCCAAGTCTCTGAGCACGCTGAATGTTCAATTTGGTGGTGGTAGGTAAGCCCAAAAAACAGAGGCAAAAAAGACGTAAAGTATGTAACAGGGTCTTCCCCCTCAAGGCCCTCAGGAAGACCATAAATACGCAGATTGTTACGACGATTTCTGTTTTCCAAGTCCTCAGAGGCTCTTTTCAGCTGGGAACCTCTAGTTCCAAGGAGGAGACCTTAGAAGTTAAAGCTTGAACATCATCCATTTGACGTTCCACCGTCGTAATGCGAGAGTCCATAGAAGACCACTTATCGTCTAACATTTGCAAAAGAGTGTTAGTTTCCTTAATGAATGGGCGATGGGCTCGTAACTTATCCCAGACCATCTCCAAAGACACTGTAGCGTCAGACTTTGGAGGAGAAGGTGGGTCTTGCTTGAGCCTTTTGCCACTGGTGGAAGAAAGTAATCCCTTAGACGACATGTTGGAGGGAATGTCTGAAGATTCAAGCGGGACACAATCCGAAGGCAGCTGTGATAAGCAAGAACATTTATTAAAAGTAGAAACTCCCGATGTAGGAGTGGTAGGAGCACTCTTTATCCCTTTATTCTAGTGTAAAAGACGTCTGCCCCTACCCATGAAGTGATAAGATAGATGTCTGGATGATGGACGTGCCACACATGAAATGGTGAAATAGGCGAGGAAAAGTCAATTCACATAGACAAGTCATTCATCAAGGAAATTCAACATTCCAGAGAAGAAGGCATCCATAATTGTGCAGAGACATTCAACAGCGCAGAAAGTAGCACAACACTGGAGAGTCACGAGGAGAAAGGTGGCAGAAAAATCATTACTTTACAAAATGGCAGCCGCCAAAGCCGTAGCACAGAAATCACCACAAAAGGAGCATCACTTAAAAACAAAATTAGCACTTCTCTAAGTTCATAGTAAATGTAAATGTAGAGATAAATGGTGGATGGAGTCAGGAAAAACACTTGAAAAATGGGTACTGAGAAACACCTTCAAAAGCAAGTGGAAGCTGTGGTGGCAGCATAACACGGCAAAAGGACTCACAAAATGGCGGATGCTAATAGGCATCAGGAGTCATCTGCACATTTCTCCGGGACCGTGAAGAAATAATGGGAACAATGTATGCACTTCAAAGCAGAAGTGTTCCGACCCCCGAATCCATCATCTGCAAGAGGCAGGAAGCGCGGAGCCGCTTGGAAGCCGGTCGGGAGTCCCACGACGCACAGAGTCTCAACACCGGGCGGCCATCTTGGGTCGCGGTGCGCGCGATCCCCGAGGTAGCACCTCTTGACATGTTTCGTTTCACTAAATTTAATTCCCTAGGAGTACTTACTTTTTCCATGATCTTGTTGTTTTGTAGTTCTTTTGTCATTAAGCATATTAATATTGCATTGTGGGTTCTGTGAACTCGGTCGTCTGCCAGCGTTTCCTTAAGTTGTGGGTTCATCTTTAAAAAGGCCAGTGACTGCGAGACTGAAGGCAGTGTGAGGTTCTCGTAGTGCCTGTCAGTGGGTGATAAAGGTGTTCAGAATACGTGTTTATAAAAGCCTTGGACTCTCCACAGAGGGCACAGAGCAATGGTGAAGTGCCAATTGTAATTGTAGTTATACGCAAAAGTATGCAAAGGAGGTACATAGTTGCTGAAAAATTGACAGGGCAAAATTAAATAAAAAAGCAATGTTTTCAGGCGAAAGGGTCTGTTGTGTGTGTGAGGAGTGGATGGTGAAGTCAAGTGAGGGAGACACAAGGAAGTACGTGCAGAAGGACTTAAGTAATGTTTAATTCACAGTCTCATAATTTCAGAATTTAAATATTTTCAGTTCTAATTGTTCACAACAATATCATTGTAACTCATTTAGCTTGCACTACTTCTAGCACTGATAAAGCCGATGCGTGTGGCTTATTTTAGGCACATGTACATTATTGTATGATATTTCTGGATGAAATATGAGAAAACTGACAGAAAGGCACTTGCATACATCAGGTGGCATGCAGTTTGAAATCTGGAATTTTAGTTTACATGCTTTAAGACAGTCTAATAATTTCATTGCCCATACCTCTTTGAAAGAATTCATAGTTATGTTTCTTTGGCCATGTCCATGTCCCTTTTAGAGAAAATAGGGACGGCTACACGGAGTATGCACCTGAAAAAAACCTTTTAAAAAACATGCAAAAACTGGTAATCATAAATTTATCCAGCAGACAAATAACGGATTCAGAAACATCATTATTAAAACGAGGCCTCAAATTTTGTCTGAGTACCCATATGGATATGGCACAAAGACGAATAGACCTGTATAGGTATATATGAAAAATTCAATTTGCCAAAATCTTTAAAGAGAATGATGTGACAAAACAAGGTAAATCCATGGGCATACCTAGCTCAACTTTGCAAGCACAAGATTCTGAAGGTCTTTTGACCTTAATAAATTTGGATGTTACAACTCAGTCAGAAAATGTGAACTTGAAGGAAGCATGCATTCAATTGGGAGCAAGCTTAAGTCAAAAGAAGCCTAAAACATGTTTTTATCCACAACTCCCCACTGGCAATAAGATAGATGCCTTTCTTGAAGCTATCATACAAGACATCTATAAATTAAAAAGGCAAAGATATGAGGATAATTTGAATACAGAAGAACGTAAAGCTTTAATGAATGTAACCCAAGATGAGAGAATAGAGATAAAAATCACTGATAAAGGCGCAAATATCATCATTTGGGACAAACAAGACTATGTGAGTGTGACATACGAACAACTGAATGTCACATGTTATTATGAAAAGCTGCAAAGTAATCCTACACAAAATAATAAGGAGATTTTGGATAACCAATTGCAGGATTGGCTGAATATGGATATCATAGATCAGGATGAATGTAAATATTTAACTATTCAACATCCAGTTACAGCTACTATGTACTTCCTCCTGAAGATCCATAAAAATCGCACTAGACCACCAGGGCGACCTATAATATCTGCAAATGGATAACTATTCATACCGATAGCTAGTTACATTGATAATTTTTTCCTACCTTTTGTTTCGAATTGAAGTTTGTATATCAAAGATACGAGTGACATGTTGAGACACCTGAATGGCACTCCATGGCAAGAATCCTATAAATTGATAACAATGGATGTTGTGTCTTTGTACACAAATATTGACCATGAAATTGGAATTTAAGCTTGCGGATTCTTTTTGAAAGACAGAAATATCCACTATACCCAACACAATATCATGTTAGTGGAAATGATCAGGATGTGCCTTACACAAAATGTCTTTTATTTTGGAGAGGAGATCTTCAGACAAATTAAAGGCACCGCAATAGGCTTTTCCTTTAGCCCAAGCTACGTCTGCCTGACTATTTGCTGGTGGCAGCAGAAATGGGCATGGCAATCAGACAATGAAAAATTCCTAAATAAAAGAATCATTTGGTTACGTTTCATTGATGACCTTCTAATTATCAGAGATGGGTCATATCAAGAGTTCAATGAATATTTTGCAATTCTCAATGAAATACCAGCAAATTTTAAGTACACATATGAGATGAGTCAATCAAGAGTTATGTTTCTGGACACTGAAATGTATATTGCTGAAAATCAAATACATACAACGCTGCATAGAAAAATAACAGCAACAAATGCAACTTTGCATGCAAGAAGTTTTCATCAACTGTCTCTGTTTCTAAATATTCCTTACGGAGAGTTTTTAAGACTGAGAAGAATTTGCTCTGAAGATACAGGGTGGCAAAAACACAGTAGTTTAACATCACAAAGGTTCGAAAAAAGAGGCTATCCGAGAAAACAAATTAAAAAAGGTTGGGAGAAGGCAAATAGAGCAAACAGAACAGAACTTTTGCAAATAAAACCAATGATTGAAAAGGAAACATCAAACTCAGAACCCATTAGATTCATTACTACTTTCTCAAAAGAATCAAAATGAATAAAGGATATATTAAAGAGAAACTAATCTTAAAATTAGATACCACAGTAGGAAAAATCATGGGAACCGCTCCAAACATAACATGCAGAAGAGCGACAAATCTGAAAGAACGGTTAACTCATTGCCATTTTCACAAACAGAAAAATACATTATGGCTTCAAAGCAAAGGCTTTAAGAAATGTTACAACTGCAAAGTTTGCCAAATCGCCCAAAATACTTAACACATAAAAATGGCGGATGGAAAAGTTTGGAACATACAAGAACTAATTACGTGTAAGAGCCAGTTTGTAATTTACGTTATCAACTGTCCGTGCCTACTAAGAGTTGTAGGAAGCAACATATGTGTTAAAAAAAATCGAATACTCGAACATGTGAAAGCGACTATACATAAGGATTGTGGCAATGCGGTCGCAAAACATATGGAAACTCACCACAATAGCAATTGGAAATTGTTGAAATTATTTGCCATTGAAACGGTGAAACAACAGGAATGGGGCGGTGACAAAGAGAAAAAACGAGAACAAAAAGAATCCCGTCACATTTTGAACTTACGGTCATTCACACCTCACGGTCCGAATCAGAGTGAAGAACTTTATGTACATTTATGAAAGAATTGAGAGAAGAATATATTCATGCCTAGAGCCTCTCGAGATATAATGATGCAAACTATATTTTTAGGATAGTTTTGGAGTTTTTTCTTTTTGTAATATTTATGTTCTCCTCGCCCAAGTATAAGCACATGTATAATCTATACCTCTCTGAAGAGCTCTAATTAGAGCGAAACACTGTGTTAGGGGTTGCTTGTACTCATTTCAGGTTGGCATGAGTTGGTATTTTATCAATTCAATGCTGTAATTTTGTGCCTGGAGTGATAAATGGCTTTTGTCATTTTACGGCTCGGCAAGGACAGCACTGTACTAGTCCTATGCTTAAAGACTTTGCAGTATGAATGGCAAAAGACTTTGTAATTTTCTATCCCAGCGTGGATAGCACTGTGCTAATCCTATGCTTAAAAACTTTGATAGAAAAACAGACATATGAGGTGAGCAGATCTAGAGTGTCGCTGGTGTTGAGAGTGCTCTAACAGGAGCTGCTTTCCACCTAAACTGGAGAACTACCCAGAGTTCTCTGCTTCTTTTTTGCACATGTATAATTGTGTACATAATTCTTGCTTTGAATGTTACCAATGTGTATATTTATAAATATAAAAGAAGTGATAAATATTGGTTCAAAAATAGCACTCACCACTTGAGGAGTGTTAAATTTAGGCTAATGATACTTGGTTTTTTGAATGACACACTTCCCCACCAATACGAGCTGTGGATTACATATGTTTTTCTATATGGACATAATACATATTATATTATTATTTTGCAACAAAGTGTAAAAAGAACAATTTCAATAGAATAGAATGTAAGGGTATCAATCTCCACTATGGGAGTATATATTTAAAAAAAATGGAAAAGACCAGTGAATTGCTTCACATTGTGGTTTAAGAAGGAAATTACATGGACATCTTCAAATGTATAAAAAGCATTAAAAGATAAACATAAAAGAGATATAATGTATAAACAAATAAGAATGAATTGTGTCATCAATAATAAAGAGGCATAAGTTAGAAAGCATCCAACTTACAAACACAAAGAATGTATTTAGTTTGAGGGTGAGGTTTGCTTGCTTTAAGAGTTTCTTAAAATGTAAAAAGTAAAGGTAAAACTATACTGGTTTTTGTAAATATATGGCACAGAGCTTCAAGTCCCATTATGCCCTGCAGTATTGTTTCAGGCAATGATGCAAGTCATCTTTAGTTTAAAAACATGTAGTCAATCAAAGGGGCGTTACCGTGAGCAAGGTCTCACTGGAGACAGAAACTGGTTGGTTTTGTTGGTCCCAGGTGAAATTTTGCCTGTTAAGACTTAATAAAAACTGAGGATTTGAAATTGAAGCCAGATGGCGACCCTTTCCTTTCTTCTGCAGAAGTGAAGTATTTGGAAATTTCACAGTGGCCGGGCTCGGTCGCAGGGTCACGCTCAGCCAAAGAGCGCCACTGCCAGCGAAATATATATATATATATATATATATATATAATCCCAAGACGGTTCCGCTCTCCACTTGTATTAGGGCGCTACTGGCAAGTGCGTCGCTTCACGCGGTAGAACCAAACCGCAAAGTATTCAAACTGTGCTTGTCCCCAGGGCCTCCCGGGTCCAAAACAAAAGAAGCCGCCACTGCAGTCAATGCATTTTTCAGAAACTTATAGATTTATTTTTCGAACCTCTACAGCATGTGGTCACAGCGAAAACCAACGCGTTTCGTGAGCTCCCAACTCACTTGATCACGGTTGTTACAAACACTGTTTGCTGAGAATAATTTAAAAGGGAGTCCCTCCCCCCATCGGTCACATGATTTCGACCAAGTGTCTCCTTGACACTATGGCCTTCTGGGATTCGTAGTTTTTTGCAAAATGTTATTTCATGTTATTTTCACAGAAAAAACAGTTAAACACCCATTCCCATGTTGATTAACATTTTTTCAAATTATAAATTCCTTTCATGATATTTACATTAAGGATTTCTTGTGACCGGGAAAACTTTATGATGAGAATTGACTTTTTAGTAAAGATAAAAGCCCTCAAGTGGGCTGACTCAGTCATCTAATACCTTATACATTCATTGCTTGCTTCCAGTCTCTCAAGCATTGCACATTTTAGTATTTCCAGTCTTTGAAGTTAAATAATTTTCAACTTATAGTTAATCAAAATTAAACAAACACACAATGCGGTGTTTATATTCAAGTCTTATTTCTTAGACTTATTTAAAGCCCTCTAGTGGGCTGACATTAAATAGGGTGTTCAATTGTGGCCCAAAATCACTCGGAGTTTGGTTCTCATATATCTTGTGCCGTGGTTTTATGGAGGGAAAAAGTTAGTTATGGAGTTCGTTCAGAGAGGCGTTCTTGGTTTTCAAATGTGTACATAAAGTTCTTCGGACTGGTTCAGACCATAAGGGGTCATTGTTCGAAAGTTCAAGATGTGGCGTGATTCCTTTTGGCGCAATAATTTTTCTCGATGTCCCCCCCGGTCAGTTGGGGCCAATGTTTCCAATCCTAGAAATTTCAAAAGTCGCCAATTGCCATCATGATTTGTCTCCATGTGTTTGGCCACTGCATTTCCTCTGTCTTTGTTAGTTGTGGCCCTGGTGTGTTCCAAGATACGCTTCTTAAGTTCACAGATAGTGCTTCCAATATAGCGTAGCTTGCACGGACATTCAATTAGATAGACTGTATACTGACTTTTGCAGGTGATTAGTTCCTTGATCTTCCAAACTTTTCCATTAGCCATTTCGATTTGTTTCATTGGTCTGGCTATCTCGCAAACCTTGCAGTTGTGGCATTTGTTAAATCCGACTGTTTTCAGCCAAGATGTTTTTTTGCGGTTCATGAAATGGCTATGGATCAATTGGTCCTTCAAATTTTTTGTTCTGCGGTATGTGACCACAGGGTGATCACCCATTTTGTTACCAATTGTCGGATCCAGTTTCAATAATTTCCAGTTTTTTCTTAGAATCTGGATTACTTCTTTTGCTTCTTTACTATAATCCAGTATTAGTCTTATAGGTTCTTCCAACTCTTTTTCTTTGATCTGGGGTTTCAAACAATCAGCCCTCGATTTTTCATTAGCTCTTTCCCAACATTTTTTCGTCAGGTTTTTTCCATATTTTCTCTTGCGGAATCTCTCCATCGTTGTTGCACTGTGCTTCTCCCACTCTGTTTCTTCGCTACAGATTCGTTTCACACGGAGAAATTCCCCATATGGTATGCTTGATATTAGGGCAGGTTGATGAAAACTTGTGGCTTCCAATGTTGAGTTTGTGGCCGTTTTCTTCCTATGTAAAGTCGTTTCCACTTTATTTTTTTGGATATATACTTCTGTATCCAGAAATGTTATCGATTGCCTGCTTTTCGTGTGGGTGAATTTCAAGCCTCTTGTACTGTTATTCAAAAGTTCAAAATATTCTTCGAATTCACTCTCACTGCCCCCCCACACTATGAATAGGTCGTCAATGAATCTTTTCCATTGTACGATGTGTTGGGTATATTTGGCATTTCCTTGATTCCAGGCTATCTCTTCCTCCCACCACCCCATTGCTATGCAAGCATAGCTTGGACTGAATGAGAACCCCATTGCCGCGCCATTTCGCTGACGATAGAGTTGTTCTCCAAAGAAGAAGATGTTGTTTGAGAGTAACATTTTGATCATTTCATACAACATATCATTATGTTCCTTATAATGTATGTTGCGTTTTTCTAGGAAGTATTTGCAAGCCATCAATCCCAAATCATTGTCAATATTTGTGTACAGTCCAATAACATCCATGGATATTAGCCAATAGTTATCCTGCCAGACCAAATCAGATATTGAGCACACAAAGTCTGTGGTATCTTTCAAGTATGATTTTAAATTTTCCACATAAGGTCTTAGAAAGAAATCAATAAAATTTCCCATTGGTTCCATCAAAGAGCCGTTTGCTGACACTATTGGTCTTCCTGGTGGTCTAGTGGGATTTTTGTGAATTTTAGGCAGGAAGTACATGGTTGCCATACGTGGAAAATCGACTGTTAGGTATTTCCTTTCATCATAGTCGAGTAGATTCCCATTTTCCCATGTTAAGAGTTTTTGGTCTAACTCTCTCTTTAGTTGATCTATTGGGTTCTTCCCAAGTTGTTCATAATACTCGGGGTTCGATAGTTGGTTCATCGCTTCCTCCATGTAGAGGTCCTTATCCCAAATCACCACGTTTCCCCCCTTATCTGCCATTTTTATTTCCACATTTTTGTCATTGATAAGGGTTGTCAATGCTGCTCGTTCTTGTGGGGTTAGATTGTCTTTGAATTTTGTTTTAGGAATGTTGTATAATTCCTGTATGACCGCCTCTTGGAAGATATCGATTTTATTGCCTGGAGTGAGTTGTGGATAGAATTTGGACTTGGCTTTCATTTTGCTTGTCCCAGCTCCTAATTGTGGTATAGCTGTGCTCAGAGTTATTTCATTTTCTTCCTCTGTATTTAAATTGAGAAGGGTAAGATACCCGTCTACATCTTTTACTGTTAGATCTGAGGATGGTTTCATGGGGTTTCTGTGGATTTGAGGTTTATTTTGTCTCTCTAGAAAATGTTTAGCCAGTTTGATCTTTCGAATATATAGATATAGGTCTATCCTCGTTTGTGCTAAATCCATTTTTCTTGTGGGACAAAAATTAATGCCCCTTTTAAGTAGAGTCGTTTCCGCTGGTGTCATTATCCTTTTGGATAAATTGACCACTTGTAATTCTTCCATCATTTGCCCCTCTTCTGTTTCATGCCCCTTGTTTCTGGGCCACTTTGTTGATTTTGTGCATTTTCGTCTCCAGCCCCTTCTGGTTTTTTTTGTGGTTGTTGCTGTTGGCTTTTTTGTCTGGGTTGCCAAGATCTTCCACGGCCTCTTCCTCTTCCTCGTGTTTGTCTGGGCGCCCCTTGCTCCTGTTCCCATTGCCGCTGCTGGAGCACGAGGCGCATATCCCCTAAAAAACGCTTCTGTTCTTCGTCTAGGTTTGTATCTTCATCTGCCAATTCATTTGATGTAATAGAAGATAGGCTGGAGGATGAGATGTTTTTGGCTTGTGATGGTTTTTTATAGAGATCATATTTTCGGGCAAACGTGAAGATTCTACCTTCTGCGTAGTCGTTTGCGTCTCGTACAAATTTATTGTGTTTTCTCAACCTCACAGTTTCCTCATGTTTCTCTATTTGTTGTTCTAAATCCTCTTTGAATTTAGTCATTTCTTGATTCAATTTCAAAGCTTCCAATTCTTTTTCCACTTCCTTCAGTTGTTCCTTTATTTTTTCCAGTGCTATTTCAATATGCCTGACCAGTATCTTTATTAGACCCAATGATGAGTTTAGGATGTAAGCCCCCCATTCCTGTAGCAGCTCATTGGTTACATCCTGCTGGCTTGGCATCAACATTATTCTTAGGCCTCTTGGGACCCTTTCTGCTTCCAAGTATTTGCGTAATGCAATCACTTCCCACGATTTATTGATTTCTTTTCTGGTTAGTTTTTCCCAGGCTCTGATTTTCCCTTTTGTATCATCCTTTGGTGTGTCACTCTGTTTGGCTTGAGCTCTCTCCATGTTCCCCTTGTCGAACATGTTCGTCACAAGTTCCTTTCTTTTCGCCTCTCTTTTCTCCATATATATATATATATATATATATATATATATATATATATATATATATATATATATATATATATATATATATATATATATATATATATATATATATATATATTATATATATATATATTATATATGCTTAAGCACATATATATGCATACATATATACTACAGTAAAGTATGACATGGGGCAAAGGGTCAAGCCACTTCCACCACTTCATCTACTTCAGCCAACAGCTTGCTTCACTGTTATTTGTCATGAAAGGCATTCTACACTTACATAATAAGCAGGGCCACTGGGATTATGCGTGTGCTGCGATTTTCGCATAGTTGTAAATTTGTCGCATTTGCCACATAATCCATCATCTGCTGCATAATCTTCAGATTTTAACAAAATAAAAATTTGTTTCTAGCTTAAACAGTTCAAAAGTTAGTAAAAACACAGTGGCACATGCTGCTGCACAGTGAATGGTCCTTTACAAAAGTTGACTGGTAACCTTTCGTTGCTTATTGCTATGTCTGTGTGCTAAACCGGTACTAATGAGGTGCATCCAATGTCAAGACAGTGTTAACAAGTGTAAAATGACAAAATAATGAAGTAATACTACTACACAATCTGCAGCATAATTCTGCATAACTTGCTTTTTCTTGCCACATAATTTACTTAACCATGCTGCATAATTTGACCCTCTCTTGCTGCAAAATTCCAGTGGCCCTGATAATAAGTACACCCACACACAAAGTAGTTCCCTTCCATGCCAGCGACAACTAAGACAATGTGTGCTTTTGAGGCCAAAAATAATTTAGCTTCTAGCCAGTGGTGTTTCTTTTTATATTAGAGAGGGCCTGCCTGTTTTCATAACAACAACCATAATAACTGAAACAACTGTGGACTGAGTCAACCACACCTCAATCAGAGTATAAACAAATAGTATAGCCCTGTGCACTACTCATCCGAATTATGTTAGTACTCTCAGAAGAAAAAGCTGGAAGTTCAACCACCCTTAGATGAACAGGCATCCCGCAGTTACAACGATTCTGGCTGGAACATTCATGGGTCCAAACGAACATGCCGAATATTGGAGAAGAACTGGCTCTGCGAGCGATCACCGGACAGCTATACAGCCCACTAGAACGCCCCCGCAGACACCATCAAATCATCAGAGCCGCCAAGAGGGCCTCCTTCAAGGACCGTCTAGATAACAACGCACACAACAGCAAAGAGCTCTTCAACATCGTGAAGGAACTCTCCAACACCAACAACATCCCGCCTTCGCAAGACCTGTGCAACTCACTGGCCACCTTCTTCCACCCCACGATCGCCGACATCTATGACAGCATCAGCGCCACGACCACCACGACAACCACCACCCCCACGACCACCACCCGCACTAACCGCCTGCTATCCTGGACCAGCGTCAATGACTAGGACACCAGCAAAATCATGAACACCATTCACTCCGGATCACCATTAGACCCTTGCCCTCACCACATATTCAACAAAGCCAGCACAGCCATAGCACCCCATCTCCGTCGAATAATCAACATCTCCTTCGAGACAGCAACCTTTCCGGAGAGCTGGAAGTATGCCGAGATCGACGCCTTGCTCAAGAAACCCAAGGCGGACCCCAAGGACCTCAAGAACTTCCGACCCATCTCGCTGCTTCCTTTTCCGGCGAAGGTCACCGAGAAAATCGTCAACAAACAATTGACCCCCTACCTCGAGGAGACCCATCCCAGCCCGGTTTCCGCAGCAACCACAGCACCGAAACTGCCCTTGTTGCCGCCACCGATGACATCAGGACCCTGCTTGACAACAGAGAAACAGAGGCCCTCATCCTCCTGGACCTGTCAGCCGTCTTCGACACAGTCTGCCACAACACACTACGAACACGCTTACACGACGCCGGAATCCAAGAGAAGGCCCTGGACTGGACCACATCGTTCCTCTCTGGCGGAACTCAGAGCGACCGCCTCCCCCCCTTCCGCTCCAAAGCCACAGAGATCATCTGCAGCGTACCCCAGGGCTCCTCCCTCAGCCCAACGCTACATGGCACCCCTCGCACACGTCGCCCGACAGCACGACCTCAACATCATCTCCTATGCCGACGAAACCCTACTGATCATCTCCCTCACTAAAGACCCTCACACCGCCAAAACCAACCTCCACGAAGGAATGAAGGACGTCGCTGAATGAATGAAGAACAGCCGACTGAAGCTAAACTCAGACAAGAAGGAGGTCCTCATCCTCGGCCCCACCCCTTCAGCCTGGGAAGACTCCTGGTGGCCAACAACACTGGGAACAGCACCGACACCCACCGACCACGCACGCAACCTAGGGGTCATCCTCAACGCCACCCTCTCCATGACTAAGCAGGTCAAGGTTGTCTTCTCATCCTGCTTCAACACCATCCGAATGCTCCGCAGGATCTTCAAGTGGATCCCCACCGAAATGAGAAAAACAGTCAACCAGGCCCTCGTCACCAGCAGGCTGGACTACGGAAACGCCCTCTACGCAGGAACGTCGGCCAAGCGCCTTAGACGGCCGCAACGCATCCAGAACCCCTTGGCATGCCTGATCCTCGACATCCCCCACCGCATCCACATCACCACCCACCTGAGAGACCTGCACTGGCTCCCCGTCAACAAGAGGGTCACCTTCAAGCTCATCCTCCACGCGCACAAAGCTATCAACAACACCGGTCCAGCATACCTCAACAGACGACTCAGCTTCCACACCCCCACCCGCCAGCTCCGCTCCGCAGGCCTCGCCCTCACCACAGTCCCTCGCATCTGAAGAACGACCGGCGGCGGCAGATCCTTCTCCCATCTTGCTGCCAAACCTGGAACACCCTCCCCACAAAACTACGGCAGACCCAAGACCTAATGGCCTTCAGAAGACTCCTCAAGACCTGGCTCTTTGATCAGTAGCAGCACCCCCCGCCCCTCCCCCCCTCCAGCGCCTTGAGACCCTAACTGGTATGTAGTGCGCTTTATAAGTGTTTTGATTGATTGATTGGTTGATGGGTATAACACTTTCTATAAATCATCAGTATATAAGTTTGTTTTGGAACAATAACCAATTTTAATGTTACAGGACACATGGCTGTGGGAGAGCTGTTCTGTCGATTGGTTTTACATTATTGCATGGAATTCTATCCCCTCAAGTTTCGGGTGGGCTTTCTGTGGCCAACTTATCTGAGTGTAAGTTCTTCGAAGGAAGAAAGTATCTTTCCTGAAGGCATCATGTAATTGGCTGTTGGCTTGCTCTATTGTATTATTTATTGAGCAAAGAACAAATAAACTGCAATATTTTTTAATGTTTATATAACAACCAGCAGCTTTCAGTCTGAGGTTGAATTGGAAAAATTGGACCATGATCTGTTTAAGTTAAGAATGTCTTCCCAAATTTGACAACTGTTTTAAAGAGAAAATGTGTGTTTATGAAAGCCCCAAGTGCAGTGGAGCAACAATAGCCCACGCAGCCCCCGCGGTGCGGGAGGGCCTCCGAGCTCCTGGGGGCCCCCTCTGGCACTGTGCACGGTTGGGTCTGAGATTGCCTGACTGGGTCCGGAGTGTCGCGGCCCCCTCTATGTACTTCACAGGGGTTGGCCCTCAAGTTTCATTGCGCCACTGCCTAAACGATATATCAGTCTGTAAATTGCTCTGGTAAGTCCAACCTTTAGTACAACACAACCTAATTAACCTTCATGGACTCCAATTAATTGATGGTCCTGCAGTGGCCATGTTCAGACACATTAGGATCCAAATGCCAATATACTATGTATTTATCCACCATAGCAGTTTAGAGTACTTGATCTTTTTTAAATTGAAGATCTGGGTCTAAGTGGCCAATTAGCTATGGATATAGCGCTAAAGAGAAAATATAACAACAATCAGGAGCCAATGCTATACCTATCCCTAAGTAAAAACCATAAAATAAAGTGTTCAGTTACCGAAGAGAATCTTCTTCGGTTACTCAAGATCAATGTTGATAAGAACATTATAGATACCCATGGCAATGACATTGAGTGGTAAACCAACTAATGGAGTCCTGATGCTCCTGAAAGCAAATTATAACCCCAAAGGGGGTAGCCTGAAGGGATGGTTTGACCAGGAGTATCATGTACTTTAGATGTAATTGAATAGACTGCGATGTAGAACGACTAATAATGGGAGGCATAATCATAATGGGGAATTTAGAATTGCTAAAAATGTCTCTCAAAAGTTGCTGATCCCAAAAAAGAAAAAGTTTTTATGAGCTAAATTGGAATAAGATGCAGGGTGTTATAAGGCCCCTGAACTTTAAATCTTTATGGCGCCTGGCTAACCGTGAGCTGAGAGATTCCCTTTCAAGCTTGATGGCTCAAGTCTCTGAATACCAATGGGTTGAATTAAACTCTAAACTATATGAAAAACAGATTCTACAACTACCACTGGTGGTAGCGTGGATAATAGG
Source organism: Lissotriton vulgaris (assembly GCF_964263255.1). NCBI lineage: Eukaryota > Metazoa > Chordata > Amphibia > Caudata > Salamandridae > Lissotriton > Lissotriton vulgaris. The sequence goes on from NC_141697.1 coordinate 277,600,252, forward strand.
GATAATATACTGCTATTTCAATTGGATAAAACGGGGATAATCTCCAACATAATCAGCAGTTTAAAACCCTTGCTGGCAGGTGGCCATGATAGCTTACCCAGGGTGTTTTTAAATGTGATTTTTTTTGGGTGAGCAGAAGTACTTAAACCTTTCTTTAGATGGGATACATGAGATAATTCCTGATTCAACAATGGAACAATTATAAGCCCTTTTCACAAGAGGCCCCTATGATGGTCCTGGCAAATATACAATCAATTTCATCCATGGATACATCTTCTAAGGTTTACGCACACAATCAGTTGGAATCTCTGGAGGCACGGACTTTTGGGGGTGATATTATACCTAGAGAGCATGGGGTGCTTCAAGCAAACGACTCCATGATTGATGATTGTTTTGCACTCTAGGGTGCTCAAGAATGTCAACAATAACGGTATTGAAGATAAACAACAGGAGGATATCCATAAATCCAGTTGAGACCTGGTTAGATAATGTGTTTAGCAAACAAAGTTTCAACAGGTATTACTAAAGGCAATTTTCTTTTAAGAAAGCATGCACATAAAAGTTGCAAAAAGGAAGAGACAAGGAGACATATATTAGTACATAGTTAAGAATACAACTACTTTTGTTGAACCACGAATGTAACACCAATGGTTGTGCTGATTGGTCGACGGCATTTCAACCTGTATAAACTTCAAGGCAGCTTCAGGACCAGGTTACGCTTTTGTAGGAGTGCTGCATAGAAGGGAGAGGAGCAACCATTGGCGTTACTTTTGTGGTTCAACAAAACCAATTGTATTCTTAACTATGGACTAATATATGGGAGCCACCAAAAGTCCTCTGTATATATAGACAGCCGTTTTGTCCTGCACCGTTCTTTCGCTGGAAATATTTTTTCACTTGTCACTTGTGCCGTTCACTTCATTTTTCATGAGCACTAATGTGCACAAGTCTGTACAGGTTAGATGTATATTCAATGTAACTGAGTGATGTCATGTTGTCCTTTCTTATTCTTGTTATTTTCGCTCATTACCGACTAGTTCTTGCATTAAATTGCCCTAACTATTATTGTCCCCTTGTCTCCTCCTTTTTACAACGTTTATGTGCATGCTTTCTTGGAAGCAAAGTGTCTTTAATAATACCTGTTGAGACTTTGTTGTTTGCTAAACTATAAGGGTAGGCATACTGGTTGCTGTCTGTTGACTTCTGGACAGCTTTTGACAGGCTAGATAGGGGCATTCTTTGGAAAAAGCTAACAAAATTGAATATCCTGCATGATTTGCTGTTCAAATTGCAACAATTACATTACTAACAACCTGGTCCAGGCTGACTTGACTGTATCAAGAGAAATTCCTATCGACAATGGACTGAGGGAGGGATGTGTTTTAGTACCCCTTCTGTTCAGTGTCTTTATTTCTGATGTACCTACTGCTTTAGCTAAGTCCAATTCTTTCTCCCCTAAAATAGGAAAGGATCACGTTCATTGTCTCATTTATACAGAGGATTTAGTGTAATGGACTGTACTCCGATAGCTTAACAACGTAAACGCCTTGCTCTTTATTCCTATTGTGAGTCTAATTATCTTATTATTAATGAGGAAAAAAAGATTGTCAGCATTTTTAAGTGACCTAAGACATTTACCTGGTATTTAAATAATGTCTATTCAAATGGAGTATGCAGTTCCTTCAAGTTACCAAGAAAAGAATCAGATAAAGTAGTAAGTCAGGAAAATGTCTGAGCAAGCAGAAGCGGGGATCTGATTGCTCAGAAGCAAGAGGCCTCACACACCGAAATGGGTGTCATGCTTCATCATCTGGTAGCTCCTTGTTAGGCCAATGATGTAATGCCCAACGGGCCCCTCGAGGAGTCCCTTTGCAGGAGGTGAATTATGAGTGGAGGTACAGTGTGTGTAGATTGGTGTGAGTGTGATATAAAAATAACCAAGAGAGACCCTAAGGAGTTTTAATATGTGGGACCTCTTGTTATAAGTAAAAACAAAGGGTGGCTGTGTTGGAGGCAATGATCTGTTACAGATCACACAGAAGTCAAAACTCCGGTCAACGTGTCTCTTGCCATAGATAGTCTCTGCAGATCTGGCAATTCATCAGGACCAAATAACCTAATCTACAGATGACTGGGTTATAGTAGTGGACATTAACAACAATGCCCAATCACAACAATTCACCTTAAAAGTGTAGGGTATAACTTAAGATACTAAAAGACCTCCATTGTGGCCGAGAGGGATAGGTCATTGCTTTCCTAGAATGTGAAAAGCCTTTTACTCCGCAGCTAGCGTGGTCTCTGCCATCATCTAAGGGGCCATTTGCTTACTCAAAAGGAGTCAAATTGTATGTATCTTAAGGTACGCTCTATGCTTTCAGGGCACAGAGTCTGCTCCCAACCAGTGGGAGCTTTGGAAATGCTCCCAGCCAGCGGGAGCTTTGAAAATACTCCCGCCACCGGGAGCTTTGAAAATGCTCCCAGCCAGCGGGAGCTTTCAAAATGCTCCCGCCACCGGGAGCTTTCAAAATGCTCCCGCCAGTTGGAAGAAGAGTTTTGATCTGTTTCCCTGCCTGCACTGATGTAGGCAGAGAAACAGATCAAAATATTACTACTGCCCAGATGGAGCAGCATTAGTAGCTTCTCCCTGCGGACAGGAGCAATGCTGGCTCTGCTGCATGCTTGGAGCTGGATGGGGCCGCAGGGACCTAGGGCTCTCCTGTTGCCCCCAACATGTTGGGTGTCCTGGGTGGGGAACCACCTATAAGAAAAATGGGCCACTGGGGATGGGGCCCCCGGGGCATATAATGGCTCAAGGAGGGGGGCTGTATGGCCCTCCTACCTTTTATTTTAGTATTCGTCAGAGCCTAACAGAGCTTGTGGAGGAGACCACATGCTTCCCTCCCCTTTAATTAAAATAAATGTCCTGATGCCTAACAAAGCTCTGGGTGTGGGCTTTGTGACACCCTCCCTATTAATGTTTTTAAAAAGCAATGGGGAATGGGGTCCTCAGGGCCATAGTAGGTTTGGGGTGAGGGGCCATGAGGTCCCCTTTCCACTGAAAAAACAGCCCTGAGGGATGAGGTCCCCAGGGCTAGGCCCTGTGGCCAACTCTCCGCCACCCACGGCTGAATGCTGTGTGCACTTTGGGGTTGGCTGCCTTGTGGGGGCTTAGCTTAGGGCCTGGCTGCAGGCCAGGCCTTGTGGCCATCCCCCAACACACATGGCCAAAGATCATGTGCAGCGTGGTGTTGGCTGCATGTGGAGTATTGGCCACAGGGGCTGGCTGCAGGCCAGGCTCTGTGACCAAAACCCCACTGTGCACATCCAAAGGCCCTGCCCAGTGTGGGGGTGGCAGCCTTTATGGGGGTTAGCCACAGAACCTGGTCACAGGTCAGTCCTTCGGCTGTGCGTGGCGAGGGTTGGATTTACGAATGGTGATTAAATATTACTTTATGTTATGAAAAAAACCTTAGAAATTCACGGAAAAAAACAAAGGTTAAAGTAACATTATAGTTAGGTGAAATGTTCAGTAACAACAAAACGTTTTCAAATCTAAAAACCACTGAAATTCACCAGTTATAGTTATCTCAAGTATCTATAACTTGTGCCCTCACTATGCACTTCGAATTACGACACTTATTACATCACTCGTAACATCTTTTATGAAAGGCAGTGGAATTATTGTTGAGGAAGCTCTGTGTGGCAGGGCAGGACAGCGGCTTAACTGATGTCAATATGAAGGATACAAAAGACCCAAAGAATGAGGTTACAGTGTCCTTTAACAGATTGTTTGAAATATACCCGATTTACAAAACTCTTTTGGTAAACATTTTTAGGTTATTTGAAAAAACAACTATAGTGCACGTTTCTTTATGAAAGTGGAGAAATATGAGTTTTGCAGGCCTAACTGTGGTCAAAAAGGAGAACCACATATCAATCCTTACCAAATGCAGCTTTCTTAATGATGCAATGGACCTGGAAACTTGGTGTAAGACAATGAATCAGAGAACCAGTGAAGCAAGAATATTGTCGCAGTGTAAGGTGGGAGAATGCGCAACGTAGCCATTCTAACCCTGTCCCACATACAAAAACATCAGAGAAAGAAACTCACTAACATTCTGTTTGGATAAAAAAACTTTCAGAAAAAAAGAAAAATGCTCTAGACTAAAGGCCGGCAATGGGTGCCCTGGCGAACCCTGCATGACAGTGGCGTATCATAGGCCCCTGCAGCCCCCACGGTGCAGGGGGCCCCGAGCTCCATCCGACACCCTCAGCACAGTACCCTGACCCGAACGATTCCAAAGTGAGTCCGAAGGGGGCCCCTCCATGTACTTTGGATGGGGACAACCTCAAGTTTCGTTATGCCACTGATGCAACTGGCACCCCACTTAACATAGGACCCCGATCACTGCCTAGTACACATTTGTTTACAGGCTGGCCCTGCAAACTCATTGTCTGTAAAATATGTCTATGTATGTCATCAGCCCATAAAGACTCAATACATAGTACAACAAGCCTTTGCAATGCAATTGGTCTATAATTTTTTTATGTTAGAGCTATTGGTGTTGCAAATGCTATTGATTTTTATTAGAGGGTTATAGAGGACTAAGAATGAGGAATTACCACTGAGAAGAGAGACAAAGCTGCAGCAGTGCCTTGAGGACTTAGAATGAGGAATTACCACGGGACAGAGAAGCAGCTGCAGCACTGTTTAGAGGACTTAAAATGGAGAATTACCAATAAGACCAGAGAAGCAGGTAGCAGCAGTAGCTAGAGAACTTAGAATAAGGAATTATCAACTGACCAGAGAAGCAGCTAGCAGCACTGTCTGGAGGACTTAGTATGAGGATTTACTGACAGGACCAAAGAAGCAACTGCAGCACTGCATAGAAGTCTGAACCCCATGCGCGCTAGCGGTTTTCCCGCTGTGCGCTGAGTTTTTTTAAAACGAGCTGAGCTCGTCATGAGCGTCGAAGGGGTTAAAATTTGGGAATTACCAACGAGACCAGAAAAGCAGCTGCTGCACTGTCTATTGGACTTAGAATGAAGAATTGGCAATAAGACCAGAGAAGGAGCTAGCGGCACTGACTAGAGGACTTAGAATCTGAAATTACCAACAGGACCAGAGTAGCAGCTAGCAACAATGTCTGGAAGACTTAGAATGAGTAATTACCTATGGGACAAGAGAAGCAGCTAGCAGCACTGTCTAGAGGATTTAAAAAGATGAATTACCAATGGGACCAGAGAAGCAGCTAGTAGCACAGACTAGAGGACTAAAAATGAGGAATTACTACTGTGACCAGAGACACAGCTGCAGCACTACCTAAAGGATTAAGAATGGGGGAGTTACTGATGGGATCAGCGAAGCAGCTAGCAGCACTGCCTAGAGGACAAAGATTGAAGAATTACTGACGGGACCGGAGAAGCAACTAGCAGCACTTCTTAGAAGACTAAAAATGAGGAATTGCCACTTGGAACAGAGACACAGCTGCAGCACTGCCTAGTGGACTTAAAATGTGGGAATTACCGAGCGGACCAGAGAAGCAGCTGCAGCACTGTCTAGTTGGCTTAGCATGAGGAATTATTGATGAGACCAAAGAAGCAGCAAGAAGCACTGTTTAGAAGTCTAAGAATGAGCAATTACAGACGGCTTCAGAGAAACAGCTAGCAGCACTGCATAGAGGAATAAGAATGATGAATTACCACTGGGAACAGAGACAGAGCTGCCGCACTGCTTAAAGTACTTAAAATGTGTGAATTACCAACTGGACCAGAGAAGCAGCTCCAGCACTGTCGAGAGGACTTTGAATGAGAAATTACTGATGAGACTAGTGAAGCAGCTGCAGCACTGCCTAGAGGATTTAGAATAAGGAATTACAGATAAGCAGCTATCAACACTGTCTAGAGGACTTAGAATCTGGAATTACCAACAGGACCAGAGTAGCAGCTAGCTACACTGTCTGGAACACTTAGAATTAGGAATAACAAAGTGACCAGAGAAGCAGCTACTAGCACTGCCTAGAGGATTAAGAATGAGGAATTACTACTGGGACGAGAGATGGAGCTGCAACACTGTCTAGAGGATTTAGAGAGAGGAATTACCGCTGGGACCAGAGAAGCAGCCTCAGCACTCTCTAGAGACTAAGAATGAGGAATTACAATTGGGAACAGAGATGCAGCTGTGCAGCTGCCTAGGGAACTAAGAATGGGGAATTACCACTGTGGCCAGAGAAGCAGCTCACAGTAGTGTCTTCAGGACTTAGAATTATTAAATATCACTGGGACCAGACAAGCAGCTAGCAGCACTGCCTAGAGAATGTCCAGATCCATGTAGTGGCCCATTCCTTACCCCAATAGGCACACATACCGGTGTTTTTGTGACATTAGTATACAGAAGGAATCTAGAATGTAGCTCATTATTACTCCTGTGCAAAATTCGTCATGCCTGCACATAAATAAGAGTGCACAAACAGAAATCAAACAATATTAATTCTCACCGCTCCTATTTAAACTATGTAAAAGGTTGTGCTTGGAATCAGGGTACTGCATACATGTTAAAAAACCCAAAATAAAGGTACATTATAGGTACAAAAATGGAACCTGCAACGAAAAAAAACATGATGCAAACAGTGGCCACTTTTCAAAATGTGAAGGTAACAAATAATGTTTGTCATCGACTAATAGACTTTGAATTAGCACGGGTAATTTGTTTAAAATAAAACGGGTAAAAATGATTTTATCTACAAAAAGTGCACGTTAATAAATAATTGTTGGTCATCAGCTAATAGGCTTGGAATTAATGTGTGAATTGTGTTTTAAATAAAAAGAGGAAAATGCACGCTATACTACATGTTAGGCATTAGCGTACAATTCATCGCACATAGAGTTATGTAACCAAAGAGACCAAAAAGGAACATTCTATAAAAATGCTGCAGCCTGCACAAAAATAAAATAGTGCAAGATAAAAAGCCTTTAGAGAAGGGATACATGCTCCCACGCCTCGATAGAATCCAGACTTGACAAAATTACACAAGACCTATACCAACTCAAGTCTGACCTACAGAGACTAATAAATATCACGTCAGAGCTGGCCTATAACGGATGGCCAAAAAGGACTCCATAAAGTAAAAGGCACACCCACCCACAACCCAACACATCCCACTCACGGCTACCACAAACAGGTACTCCTTTCAACAGGTTGGCAACCATCTCACCACGCCCTCTCACAAGATGGCAATCTATACCCTACCACAACGCCCCCACGAGGCCGGACAGGCTTAAGCATTCACTATCGGAGAATGACATACACTCCCTTCTCCTCACATATAATTTGGCACACTGCGAAAACCCAGACATCCTGACTCCCTGTGAACGTGGGCTTAGGGCGGGCCGGAAAATCAGGCGAGGAGGCCGTATGTAGTGTGCAATGGTGGGTCTTTAATAGCGTCAAGAACACAGTTAGTACAGGTGATGGAAAAGATAGTACAGATGTACGGTCGTCCGCGATGGTTTCTTGTCTTGTCCCTCCGGTGATGGAATGGGTCCTCCGGGATGGATACGTACTGGGTGGTCCTCGGAGAGAAGAGAAAGAGGACAAGGAGCGGTTAGTCTAACCTGTCTCGCTATGACACTGTTCTACAACCAGCACCGGGAGTGTACGGGAGTAGAAAAAAGACAGTGAGGGAAGGGTAGCGGGACGGATTCGGAAGGGGAAGAGAGACAGGGTGTAGGTGAGGGATCGTGAGGGGTCCGCCTATGTACAAAGTGCTGTACAAGTGAGGACGTGCTATACAAAATCTTTACAGTGCAGGCCAGGCTTTGTGCTACTAAGGAGAGAGGGTCGAACAGTATATACAAAGCACCTAACGTGCTACAGAGGTGGGTTCGGTAGTACTCACACGCTCCCAGGTGAGTTGCGGCCGCTCTTCAGCCTCCTCCTCTGGACTCCACTAGTCTTCGCTCCACTCTTCTGCCTCTTCTTTCTTCTGGTCTGCTTCAACGCCGGTCCGAGCCTCCTGCCACGAGATCGCTGCTCCGACGGCGTCTCTGTCCTCGCTTCCGCTTTTACCCTGTTCCGGTGGGGATTCCAAAGCGGGACTTCCGGGGTCAGGTGGTTGTGGTTCCGGGAATCGCCCGTTCCTGATTGGCTCCTGGAAGACAGAGAGGGGTGGGGAGCTGGTTGTCAGGTTGGTGTCCCAGGACGTTACCTCAGGGGCTGGTGTGAAGGGTGAGTGTCCGGGAATGGGAGGTACGGGAGGGGTTGGCTTGAGTCCCGTATCACACTCCCATACCACACTCCCATCGAACCCATACAGAGAGCCTAGGCATAACTCCAGAGAAGTAAATAAGACCAACCTTAAGCAGGTCCCCATTGTACTGACAACCTCAGTAGACACCAAACCACAACTGAAATGCATACTTCTAAATTGCAGATCGGCCATGAAACATGCAGTGGACATTGCTGACCTTATCCTTGCCCACAAGCTTGACCTTTACTCCTAACAGAAACATGGCTAAATGACTCCTCTGCACCAATCTTAGACATATTAGTTCCGCCTAGCTATGACATTATAAGATTAGACAGACCGAATGGACTAGGTGGAGGCATTGCCTGCATATACCACAGTGATCTCACAGTGAACCAGTTGCAAACCGCCGAGTTATCCTCTTGTGAATACCTTTGTATAAACATTGCGAGTAACAACAAGACATTATGTACACTACATGGGATCTACCACCCTCCACGTGACAACCTCTCATTCATCGAACAAATCATGGAAATCCTTACTACCAACGTAGGACAACACTGCTCCCAGATCTTCCTCTGAGACTTCAACCATCAGTGGAATGATCCTAATGACCCCTCAGTTAACAGCCTAAAATCCTCTCTAGTGGACCTTAACCTGAACCAAATCTGTGATAGCCCTACGCACAACCTGGGTGTGACCCTGGACCTAATCATAGCTAAAGCAAACGCCATTCAACTCGAGTCTATCTTCCCATGCAACTGGACAGATCACCACTGCATCACCTTTCTCATCACTGAATCAGTAAGAACACACAAACCGCAACTTAAGAAACCCAGACAATGGAAAAGGATCACTCATAACATAGACCTTAATGACTTGACATCCCTCAGCAATAAAGTTTTGCCTCTTCCAGCGGACATGTCTGATGTCAATGACCTTACAAACCACTACAACAACTCCATGACGACCATTCTTGATACCGTTGCACCCTTAGAGCTAAAAAGACTATCCACTAGAGACTCCAAACCATGGTACAACGGGAGCCTAAATGAAGAAAGAGACTAGCCAAATGAGTGTGGAGTCCTCGCCGTCCCAAGAACACCTCAAGCACCTGCGATCAATGAGCAACACCTTCAATATTCACATCAGAAACTCCAAAGCAAATTTCTTCAGAGCTCAACTAGACAAAGCCAAAAATCGTCCAAGAAAACTGTTTGAAATTATGAAACATCAATCTACTCAAAAACTCAACCCCTTCCGCTGCCAAACTGCAATATATTTGCCTCCTTCTTTCTTGAAAAGTCCAAAAAGATTGAAAGTGATCTCCAGACAGCAATTGAGCTCCTCCTGATTATACCACCGAATAGCCCAGGCCAGCATATGATTGTTCAGCACCCAGACCTACATTGACTATCCCTCAAAAACAACGCGTCTTGGGACACTTTCAAAACCTTTGATGAAAATGCCATTCTTAATATTTTAACAACACTTAAACCGTCAAACCACTTCTGCGACCCACTACCATCTAACATCTTCAATGAGATTAAAACCTCTTTACTCCCTCTCTGGACTAAGATAGTGAATGCTTCACTACTCCAAGGGGCTTTGCCAGACTGCCTAAAATCAGCGCAGGTAACCCCCATTCTAAAATAAAACACAGCGGATCATACAAACCCCGATAACTTCCTTCCCATCTCCACCATTCCCGCTATGGCAAAGCTCCTTGAGAAAAGCGTACATACCCAGCTATGCAATCACAATGATCAGTTCCACCTTATTGACCAATTCCAATCTGGTTTTCGTCCAGGTCACAGCACGGAAACTGTCCTTACCCACATAGTAGATGACGCACTTAAAATGCTAGATCAGAACAAATCTTGCCTCCCAATCCTCCTAGACCTATCCTCAGCCTTCGACACGGTCAAACATGACAGCCTCCTTGAATTACTTGAACACAGTCTGGGATTATCAGGGGTTGTCCTAAATTGGTTTGCTTCATTTCTACACAACAGAACTCAAAGAATTAAGGTTAACCAATCCTTGTCCACTACCACTCCTGTCACTTTAGGGGTTCCACAGGGGTCCACCATATCACCTACTCTCTTTAACCTGTTCATGGAGCCTCTAACCGAAATTCAGAAATTTTCCAATGTACAATATCACATGTATGCAGACCACACCCAACTATACCTTAAAATCTCCTCCCCTGAGGATATTCGGCTACTCAACACAACTCTCCCCCCAAAAAAAACTGGCTAACCAGAAACCGCCTTAAACTCAACACGCTCAAAACCAAATTCCTCTTAATTGCCCCACCAAAAAGATCCCTCGACATCGAAGATGGAATGAAACACCTAACAGTTTTCAACTGCATTCCACACATTATAGATTCCACAAGATCACTAGGAATTACACTTGACAAAAATCTCAACATGCAAGAGCACATCAGCTCAGCCACCAGAGGAGCAAACTCCCAAATGAGTATTCTAAAAAAATAAAACCCTTCATCTCCTACGACAACCTTAAATCAGAGGTGCAAGCCCTAGTTATCCCCAGATTAGAATATGGGAGTGCTACCCTATGTGGTCTGCCTCGATCCAGGTTGGCTCTACTAAGGGCATCCCTTAACTCTGCTGCAAGGCTTATCACTGGATCGAAAAGGTACAGCCACATCACTCTAGATCTGAAGGCACTAAACTGGCTCCCTTATGAGGCAAGGATTCAGATGAAAATAGCTTGCATGACCCACAAAGCCCTACACTTCAATACACCGAAGTACCTAGCTGACAAACTGGAACTGTCCGGCGGTGGCATATCATCTAGAAGCAACAGCACTTTACTGTTGAAACCTCAAAGATTTCAAAAAAAGAAAACCTACAACCGAGCCTTCTCCGGATGGGCCCCTAGAATCTGGTACTCCCTGCCCCCTGAAATCAGACTGATCACTTCAACACTTCATAGCATGCCTTGCAGAGCAGCCCATCCGCTGCCTAGGCTTGACTTAAAATTGTACCCAATTGCTATTTTATTATTGTGTGTACTCAGCATTTATGCATTCTTAACCACTATCTTATATTATTTGCCATTGTGCTGACACACCGCTTGTTTCTGTATTGTATACTGAATTTCTGAAACTCCTGCCCTTTAAAAATACTGTGTGCCCTGGGGGATCGGGTACCTCAGGGCCAATACATCCTGGGATGAGGGGCCACGTGCCCCGCTCCCCTTAAACAGACTTTGGGCCCCAGGGCACGTGGTCCCCGGGGCCACAGGTGGCTAGGGAGGGAGGCTGCACACCCCACTCCTCTCAAAAATTATTCAGGCCCCTGGGAAGGGGTTCCCGGGGATAAAATGGGCCTAGGAGGGGGGCCCCCGGGGTCAGAGGATTTTATATTAAACAAGCGCAGAAGCCTGCGTTTGTCTTTTTTTTATATTGTAGCGGATTCGAAATTGCAGGAAAATAAAATACATTTTCGGCCCTAGGCCACCAACAGGCCTAGGGGTCAGGGTATTGCTTCTCTGCTCCCATATGTATGTCTTGTCTTTTTTTAAAAACTTTTTTTAGGACTCAGAACTGATTCCTAAGATGGCTGCCAACAGCAGGAGATCTGTCAGGACAAACATGGGCTCCACATCCCTAGATAGACAACGTTTATGAGCATTAATTGCTCAAAACCTACTGAATGGATTTACACCAAATCACAAAAAGATCTAGCTTTCTGCCAAATTTGGTGTGAATCCGTTTAACGATTTAGGTTGTAGCTGTGACTAAAGTTATCATGGAAAATGATTGGGGAAAACACGTTTTGAGATCCCCCTTTTCACTTGGCACCCGCATGATGGATCACCCAGAAACTTTCCATGTGCAAACTAGTCAAACAGTAGCACTTTTTTGGTAAGTTTCATGGAGATTCGTCAAACGGTGCTAAAGGTATTAGCAACACAATAAATGCATTTCTCATGGAAACACAATCCCAGTTATAACTACCCAGTGGCAATCCTAGCCAGCCAACCCGATGTTGCGAGGTTGCCTGCAGTACCTGTGGCCAACCTCCCCACAGACTGTCAACCCTACGGCCAGGGCCTGTGGCCAAGCCACCCGGAGGCAGTCAACCCCACAATGGTCACAGACTGTGGCCGTGTGCAGTGAGAGGTTGGCCGCTGGGACTGACCTGCGGCCAACCCGCTGCTGCGCATGGCATCAGTGAGTTTGCCACAGGCAACCAACCCAACGCTGCATTAGGCCTTTGGTCATACACAGCGGATGGTTGTCCACAGGGCCGGGTGTGACCAACCCATACGAAGGCAGTCAACCCCACCATAGGTTGCCAATCCCACACCAGGTGCAGCTGTTGAAAATGTGGCATCGAATTGGGCTTCCCCTGGGACCAAAACATATATATTAAGGGGAGAGGGATTCGCAGCGCTTCTCCCCAAGCCTTTACAGGCCCTGGGCACCCCTACCCATAGGGCAAAATTCACCAAAAAAAAGGGGAGGAATGCCCCACGGCACCCCTCCCCTAGCCTTAATAGGCCCTCGACCCCGTGCCCTGGGTCAAATTCTGAGGAAAGTGAGCATGTAGACCTTTCCCCGAGCTTATTGGGCCCCGGGGACCCACTCCTCTGGGGCCACATGCAGTAAAAAAAGGGGAGGGAGACCGTACGCCTCTCTCCCTGAGCTTATCAGTCCCCAGGGACCCCACGCCCCTGTGCCAAATACTATTAAAAGGGAGGCTGCGTTATTCCCCTCCTGGTGCCTCTTTGGGCCCTGGGGAGTCCAACCCCCAGGGCTGTATATAATTCAAAAGGGGAGGAGGGTCATGCAGCACCCTCCCCTGAGCCTCATTACGCCCTGGATGGCCCCATCCCCTAGGGGCTGAGGTGGGTGCCCCGGTGCCAACCCTGTGCACCCACAAACAACCTGTAGGGAGCTATAGGGGAGCCCCAAGGCTCCTACGGCCCCAGCCAGCTCCCAGCATGGTGCAGGAGCTGGCATTGCTCCCGCCCAGAAGGAGTAGCTGTTTATGCTTGCTCCTTTCAGGTGGGACCAATATGTTTTCTGTTTCCCTGCCTGCATCTGTGAGGGCACGAAAACAGAACACAAGTCTGCTACCAGCCAGCGGAAGCATCTCTAAATCTCCTTGGAACAGACTTTCATGTTTGTGCCGCTGATGCGAGCAGGGAAAGTAACATGTCCTAGGATGGGCTCTCCAGGACGCAGTCACTGAGCCGGCCCTGGAGGATGGGGTCCCCACAGGCTTTAAAGGGTCAGGTAGGGGGGCCTTGCAGCCCCCTATCTTTAAACTTTGTTTTGGCCCTGGGGATGGGGTCCACCGGGCCATCTTAGGCTTGGGGAGGGTGGTCGCATGGTCTCTCCTACCTGTTATTTGTTAATCACGGTCACTGGGATGAGTTGCCTAAGACCCCGAGGCTTCACATCGTTGGACCTGAATACCTCAACTACTGCCTCTCCTTCTACACTCCCACCAGACCTCTCCACTCAACTGGCCACCATCCCACAGATCCGCGAGACCACAGCTGTAGGAAGATCCTTCTCCTACCTTTAACTGGAAGACCTGGAACACCCTTTCGCTACATCTCAGGCCATTACCGTCCACTCAGGGTAAGTCAACACACCCCAAGTTAACCTGTGCTCACCCTTTGGTAGTTTGGCACAGAACAGGCAGGCTTAACTTAAGAGACAATGTGTGAAGTATTTCAGTAGTGGCCCGTGGTGGGAGGGCTGCTGGGTGCTGATGTGGGGCAGGGTGGGGGGCAGTAAACTACGGATTACGGACGATTAGAGGTAAGTAAACATATAAATAAATTAAACGAATTTCATTACGCGTGCTGCATTGCATTTGAGTGCAGTTCCTTTCCAGTTTTTGTTTTTCATTACCTTTACACCCGCCTTACTATCTTACGTTTTCATTCCCACTGAGTGTAGCTACATGGATCTTGGTTTCTAGGTGTGGTGGATTGGATTGGTGCACAGCTGAGTTTTCTGCATGTTTTCTGACCTTCACCTGAGGTAGCTTAAGTGGTGAACTTTGGTGAAGGAGCTAACATCTCAAATAATTTGAATGTTTTCTAATATATATTTGAATATTATAGCCCTGAGGAAGTCTGCCTTTATATCTTTGATGCAGATGAAACACCTGTTGGCTATGGATGCTGTGGAATTTGCTGTGATTATCCAGTTTTCAGATTGAAGATTATGGAACTTGTTTGAGGATCAAATTGTTGTGATCATATCTAGGACCCAAATAAATAATCCATATGTATGCCCTTATGTGGTTATAACAAATCATACCCTTATAAAGGCATAAGAATCAAATCAATATTTAGTAATAGCCAAAGCAAACCTAATACGGCAAGGCTACTTCCTTAGACTCCTAGAAAGTACAACGAGTTCTTTCAACAAACCAAACCTCTAGCAACCTGGGAATTCCCCATGCTTTTGTTTTGATTTGTCCTAGAACTCCTGCGAGCACTGAAAGAACGGCCAGTTCCTAGTGACATCTTTTATTGACGTCTTATGTCCAACCTTACATCAAACACGGCCCCTTCCAGGTATAAACATACCAGCGTTTGCCTTAAGCAAGACACAGTGGTGTGGAGCAGAGCGGCTATCTACTTATCCGAACCCAGCTGATGCGAGTGCCGAAGGAAGCCGTCCCTCCCATTTTGACGCACTGAGAAAGATGCTGTCTTTTTCTCCTGCCGAGAAAATCCAGCTCCAGTGTTTCCAGTCACCCATGCGGGTTACTGGGAGATCGAGTCCTGAGAGCGAGATACAAGACCTCCTTCATTCTAAAACCAAGGTACGGAGCTGATTAGATCCTTAGAGAATTCTTGAGTCAGATTCTTGGCAAAAACTAACAACTTAAACTGCAGCTCATTTACTCCTTCCCACGTACTAGGCTTAGGTTAGGTAAATCGAGGTAGGCGTATTTAGAAGCACCAGTTGAGTACGTTTAGTAAACTTTTATCAATGTATGTAACTGTATATATTTTATACCTTTTAAGTATCATATGTCTCAGAAACCATATCAATGCTTTTACAGTATTTTTTCATAATACTCCTTTTACTGTACGCACTTTACTTTATAGCAAGTATTGCAATTGTGGCAATTAATTCTCTTGGATGAGAAAGAAGACTGCTCAATAAAAAACACCTTTTATTGAAAACGCCCGTCTCTATTTCTCTGCACTCTGGTGAAACTAAGTATGCACGATTGACTGAGTGAAATAGCTATCCATTGTTTTCACACGACTCTGGAGATATACTCCTCATTCTGGGGAAGCTAAGTTGTCATGTTTATGCGGTTGTCAGAAGCTGAATCCCTTCTTGTCTAATCAGGGAAGTTCACTCCTCCCTGTACATTCGAGAAAGTTTCTAGTGACCTCTGAGCTAGCTGGCAAACCTAAATTAAGTCTAACATATTCAATAGAGACCTAGTCAACCTCAGTCCTACGTCTAAACTATTGTTTATGTTATTTCAATGCGCAGAGCCTATTGGGAAAATAGCAATAACACTACAAAATATCATGCAAAATTAAACCTTACCAGTTTGAAGTTATACTACGACTTCCTGGAGTGCTTGAAATCCTTTTTTTGTGTCTCTAGGAAAGTAGCCCTAGATGGCTATTGCAGTTGGCCAACCCAGTGTTGGTCAGATGAGGTTAATACTAATCCACCCATGCCAGGAAAATATTCCAGAAAGTGTGTAAGAGGATTGGTATCTCTTGGATGGAACGATTTGCATCCAGATAAAATGCCCTAGTTCCCCTCTAAATCATTAGACCTACAAACCTTGTCCTTCTCATTATCTTGGCCAAGAAATCCCCTCTTTGTCATCTTGCAACTCAGTTTTCTTTAATACATACGTTTATCACAAAGGTCAGGAGGGAGGTGGTGCAAGTGGTCCTTTTGATCCGACTTTACTTTGGCCAAGCGTGATCCAGTTCCCATTATTGAGGAAGAGGGCAGTGGGAAAGAATTGGATTTTGAGTCTCTGTGGCTCTCCCTGTGGTCTTTGTACCACTCACGTCAGACCCGTGCCTAGTTTTGCTTGTCAGATTAGAGGATAGGATTGCATAGATCATGATTGTTCCGAAATGTAGCTTATTAGTCAAGGCGCCCTTCTGTACTTGGGGAGGATGGCAATCATTGGGTTTTGAAACAGGCTTGGTATTGGCAGTGGAAGGATTTAAGCTGGGAGTGTGTGAGCCTCCATTAATTCTGAACATATAAGCAGTTTGCATTATATAAATTAAGGACTGATTTAGAGCCATATTTAGAGTTGAGAGAGTTTGTAGCATACTCAAAGTAAAGAGGAGAATCCACTAGTTGAATGTCCTCCACCTTAGCAAGAGTTTCTTACAGAAATTTAAGGATTTTCAGGTACCACCAAACCCTAAATCAGGTCTTTAGGGTGTAAAAGGGGCAATGCAAACGTATTGCCACCTGTCTAAGTGTTTTCCAGGGGACTGGAGCTTTGATCTCTTGTTTATTTAAAGCTTGCCTCCTTGTTCACCTTCAAAGACTAGTGTTACTTTCCTCTCTGTGGCATCCCTTTGCCCCTGACTGCATGATAAAATATATATATATATATATATATATATATATATATATATATATATATATATATATATATATATATATATATATATATATATATATATATATATATATATATATATATATATATATATATATATATATATATATATATATATATATATACGGTAAAATCTTCAAAAACGCCACACTCCTGCTGTGGAAACGAAGACACGGACCCAATGGCTGCAGTAAAGGAGATTTTATTAGAAACCTCTCTGGTTACGCGTTTCGAGCAACTAGTGCCCTTGGTCACACACCGCGCACCAGGTCAGCTACAAATTTAAACCATTTTTTTGAAGTGATGCTCCACCCATTTTCGTGAGTCACAAGGTGTAGACATAGAAAAAACACGTGTTACATTGTAAACTACGTGCACACCTGTATTTACAATCTAAATAACAGTGATACTGGCACTGAAAACAATAATATCTGCATGAATGCATATACCCTACTATGATACATAATGGCCATGTACAAAAATATAAGTCCTATATGAAAATGTGTCCATTTGGTCAATAAATATATATACACCTAGAAAAATATACTATCTATATACAATATCACAAAAATGTATGGAAAAATATATATATATATAAATCTATATCTACATAAGTACATACTCTGTTTCTATATACAAATCTACATATATTACATATACAATGATGATCTTCCATAACAACTTTATAATCATAAGGACCTATCCCAGAACATGATTCATAATGGTATGAATAGCTCACGACTTAAGATATGTACATGTACATTAAGCGTGCCAACAACCATATTGCAAAACCCACTAGTGATGTATCCCACTACGAACTAAAGTGAAAGTGAAAAAATGTGAGCTAAAAACTGATTATTGGTTGATATAAAATTCATTAATCACCAATTTCTACTTCGAGTGGAAAGAGAGATAACTATTTACATAGAGCAAATGTACATCAAGATCTGTATGATTAAAGAATCCTGGCTGGACTCCCATACGGTGCCTTGTCGGCGCCAACAAGTATCAGTTGTTAAGTTCAGAAAGACCTTGAAAAGAAAAATATGAGAAAACCACATGTGAATATTCTCTGAATATACTTCTTGGAATTGAAATTAGAAAACCAGAAAAAGTACAGAGATAAACATAACTACAACAGATGGTGCAAGTCTTCAGTAGTGTTTAAACCGTTCGGATATTTGCTGTCTAGTTCAATGATATATTCGGTTTCCTTTTTTCGTAACAGTTTTTCTCTGTCGCCTCCTCGAACGAGGGGCGCTACCACATCAATAACATAGTATGTTAAGTTGGACAGATCATTGTTATGTGTGGATTTGAAATGACGTGCTACCGGGTAAGAACTGTCACTGTTTACTATGGCACGCAAGTGTTGCAAGATCCTGGCGTGCACCTGTAGCTTGGTAAGGCCACAGGTGCACGTCAGGACATATATTGCAAACTCACTGTGACAGTTAAAATATCCTCGGATAGCTTTCCTCCTAGAACTGAAAGGTGTAAAATAATGTGACGTGTTAACACCGAATTTACAAGCCCTACAGGAGGAACATTTAAAGAAACCTTTTTGTTTTAGCCAGGTACTGCCACTACCTAGTTCTGGACTGTTTTTAACTAGACAGTTGTGCATGCTTGGTGCTCTTTTATAAGTTATGGTGGGGGCACAGGGGATAATATCACCCAAGACACTATCAGTTTGAAGGATAAGCCAGTGCTTCCTCACAATAGACCTTATTTGTCTCTCTTGTTTGCTGAATGCCAATACGAGTCGAGGAGCAGGGTTGTCTGACTCCTGTTCTACAGTTTCGGATGTCAGGAGTGATTCCCTAGGCTTGGCTCGACACCGCCTAAGCGCGCTATTTATATATATATATATATTTAAGCAGTGGTTAATTTGTAAAAAAATAATAATAATAATAAGTGCTGAGGCTCCCATCAGGAGGCAGCTTGCACCAGCCTATTTCTCCTATTGGCGCCGCCTAATACAGAACTGACTACTAACCATGAAAGTGGGGAAAGGATGTGGCGCAATGGCCAGAGCTGCCGACTTTGGAGCTGGGGAGCCAGATTTGAGTCTCAGCATCAGCTCAACATCCTGTAATTCTGAGCAAATCACTTAATCTCCACATAAAATAATGTGCCTTAACTGGTGCTCATGAAAAAGTGCTCGTGTTGATGATTAAGGGGTCGATTAGGATGGCGGACGGAAGAGCCACCGCGGCCCGTGAGTAGGTGGAAAAAGCCTTTTCCGTGTCCGCCTGCCGCGGATACTCCGTCCGCCATATCAGGATAGGAAAACTTGTCAAATTTCCGTCCGCGACGGAAAAGCACGCTCCGCCGGCCAACTACACACGACCACGCGGCGGACGTAACAGATCCGGACGCACCGCCGTACGTACTGACGACTAAGACCGTCCCCCCAATCAAGATGGCGGAAAACACACATAAAATCGCAGCGGAAAAACAACCTGTCTGAACACGTCGGAATCCCCACAGCGAACACAGGTGACATAGCCGAGATACCCACCGCAAGCTGACCACCACCATGGACCCTGCGCTACACGCTTTCCCGATGCTCTTCGCGATCCACCACGTCCTAGTCATGGCCTACTATGGACGACGCAGGTAAGGCACAAACCATTGGCTGTCTGGAGGTGAATACCAGCAAGGGACGTGACGTAGGGAGGGGGAGTGTCATGTCACCGTAACCACTGATGAGAAGCAAATACGAATACACATTTGTAGTACGCAAGCAGGAATGACAACGAAAAACCACGAGATTTGATAGACCACCTTTATTTCACAAAATAGGGGTTTAATCACAGTGTATGCGTGAGCATGGGCAAAGTGGGCACCAGAGCAGGCACATCATAGCAGGTAACGAGAGGGCAGTATGCAGTATCAGAGCATCAACAGGGCACAGTGCAGTACACAGCAGGTACATCATGGCAGGTAACGAGAGGGCATTATGCAGTATCAGAGCATCAACACGGCATTGTGCAGTACAGAGCAGGTACATCATAGCAGGTAACGAGAGGGCAGTATGCAGTATCAGAGCATCAACAGGGCATTGTGCAGTACAGAGCAGGTACATCATGGCAGGTAACGAGAGGGCAGTATGCAGTATCAGACCATCAACAGGGCACAGTGCAGTACACAGCAGGTACATCATAGCAGGTAACGAGAGGGCAGTATGCAGTATCAGAGCATCAACAGGGCACAGTGCAGTACACAGCAGGTACATCATAGCAGGTAACGAGAGGGCAGTATGCAGTATCAGAGCATCAACAGGGCATTGTGCAGTACAGAGCAGGTACATCATGGCAGGTAACGAGAGGGCAGTATGCAGTATCAGAGCATCAACAGGGCACAGTGCAGTACACAGCAGGTACATCATAGCAGGTAACGAGAGGGCAGTATGCAGTATCAGAGCATCAACAGTCCATAGCAAAGAACAGGTCCATCAGAGGCAGCACATGAGAGGGGCACAGAGAATCAACAGACCATTGCACAGAACAGGTCCATCAGAGGCAGCACATGAGAGGGGCCAAGTGCATGAACAGTCCATTGCACAGAACAGGTCCATCAGAGGCAGCACATGAGAGGGGCACAGAGAATCAACAGTCCATTGCACAGAACAGGTCCATCAGAGGCAGCACATGAGAGGGGCACAGAGAATCAACAGTCCATTGCACAGAACAGGTCCATCAGAGGCAGCACATGAGAGGGGCCAAGTGCATGAACAGTCCATTGCACAGAACAGGTCCATCAGAGGCAGCACATGAGAGGGGCAGTATGCAGTATCAGAGCATCAACAGGGCATTGTGCAGTACAGAGCAGGTACATCATGGCAGGTAACGAGAGGGCAGTATGCAGTATCAGACCATCAACAGGGCACAGTGCAGTACACAGCAGGTACATCATAGCAGGTAACGAGAGGGCAGTATGCAGTATCAGAGCATCAACAGGGCACAGTGCAGTACACAGCAGGTACATCATAGCAGGTAACGAGAGGGCAGTATGCAGTATCAGAGCATCAACAGGGCATTGTGCAGTACAGAGCAGGTACATCATGGCAGGTAACGAGAGGGCAGTATGCAGTATCAGAGCATCAACAGGGCACAGTGCAGTACAGAGCAGGTACATCATGGCAGGTAACGAGAGGGCAGTATGCAGTATCAGAGCATCAACAGGGCACAGTGCAGTACAGAGCAGGTACATCATGGCAGGTAACGAGAGGGCAGTATGCAGTATCAGAGCATCAACAGGGCACAGTGCAGTACAGAGCAGGTACATCATGGCAGGTAACGAGAGGGCAGTATGCAGTATCAGAGCATCAACAGGGCACAGTGCACTACAGAGCAGGTACATCATGGCAGGTAACGAGAGGGCAGTATGCAGTATCAGAGCATCAACAGGGCACAGTGCAGTACAGAGCAGGTACATCATGGCAGGTAACGAGAGGGCAGTATGCAGTATCAGAGCATCAACAGGGCACAGTGCAGTACACAGCAGGTACATCATGGCAGGTAACGAGAGGGCAGTATGCAGTATCAGAGCATCAACAGGGCATTGTGCAGTACACAGCAGGTACATCAGAGGCTGCACAACTACGTGTCCCTACCAACCCGTCACAGGAACCACAAGAGTGCCACGCAGTTCCCACTGGACACACCATGTGAAGTAACATTTCAGTGAAGTGTACAGCACCTCACATCACAGACTCAGGGGGACTGCGTGAACTACCTGCCTCGGACACACTGGCAGCACCAGCAACAGGAGTGTGAGACACAGTCACAGCCCGAGTCACACACACATGGGCCACGGACCCAGACACACTGGCAGCACCAGCAACAGGAGTGTGAGACACAGTCACAGCCCGAGTCACACACACATGGGCCACGGACCCAGACACACTGGCAGCACCAGCAACAGGAGTGTGAGACACAGCCACAGATGTAGTCACTGACACGTGAGCCACTGACCCAGACACACTGGCAGCACCAGAAACAGGAGTGTGCAACACAGCCACAGATCTCCTAACTGACACGTGAGCCATAGACCCAGATACACTGCCAGGACGTGCAACAGGAGAGGGCACAACTGACACTGTGCCACCATCTGATACATGAGAGTCAACTGCACCAGCGCCACTGGGACAACTGAAATGATGAGCCACAGGGCTGTATGGGCCAGGAGGCAGGGTGGGCCTGGGAGCTGGTGATAGGTCATCTAGAGCCAAATCGGGGTTGGCAGGTGTCAATGGTGTGTGTCTGCGTTTCTTATGGAGGTGTGAGTGCACCCTGGACAGGACTGGACTGCCAAGTGGCGGGGACTCCAAAGAATCACCACCCAGCATAGGTGGAGCAACTGCTGCCGGGGATCTGGTTTCTGGGGACGTGCTGGAGCCTGCTTGTCGTTTGCTCTGTGCCTGCCGCCTGGACTCGGAATGATGTGTAATGGGGGATGCTACAACAGGGGACACCCACCTCTGCTTCTGACTGGCCTGGATGGGAGTGGAGGTATGGGGGGACTCCGCCGCGGAGACATTAGTTTGGCGTCCAGTAGTAAACATCAGCCTCAGTGCAGCCAGGGGTGAAGTATGCCTGTCCTTGATTGCGCCATTGTCCATGCTAGATGCCTTGTCCGTAGGAGGTGCCTTATCCTTAGGTGGAGTGTTGTCTCTGGATGTAGCCTGTGCCCTGCTCGCCGCCCTGTTACTGCCAGCAGACTTGTCGTCTGTGGTGCACCTGTCTCCAGTAGACACCTGCTCTCTGTGTGTGTCCATGCCCTTGGGAGTGTCCCTTACCTCTGCTGTGGGCCTGCTCTTGGGAGTCTCCCTGCTCTTAGTAGGTGCCTTAGTCTTCTCACTGTCCTTGGGAGTGTGCCTTACCTCTGCTGTGGGCCTGCTCTTGGGAGTCTCCCTGCTCTTAGTAGGTGCCTTAGTCTTCTCACTGTCCTTGGGAGTGTGCCTTACCTCTGCTGTGGGCCTGCTCTTGGGAGTCTCCCTGCTCTTAGTAGGTGCCTTAGTCTTCTCACTGTCCTTGGGAGTGTTCCTATCGACCGCTGTGGGCCTGCTCTTGGGAGTCTCCCTGCTCTTAGTAGGTGCCTTAGTCTTCTGACTGGCCTTGGGAGTGTCCCTTACCTCTGCTGTGGGCCTGCTCTTGGGAGTCTCCCTGCTCTTAGTAGGTGCCTTAGTCTTCTCACTGTCCTTGGGAGTGTTCCTATCGACCGCTGTGGGCCTGCTCTTGGGAGTCTCCCTGCTCTTAGTAGGTGCCTTAGTCTTCTGACTGGCCTTGTCCAAGGAACAGTCCATGGACATGTGAGTATCCCATGCCTTGGGAGTACCTTTTGTGTTGAATGCCTGTGTAGCTCCTGAAGGCATGTCCTCCAACAACACTTGTGGATCCTGTGTGTGTACTCCAGTGCATCTGACGTCGTCTACGTGAACAGATGTAGGTGATCTAGGGGATGTGGTCTGTGCCCTGCGTGCCCTGACGTGCTGTCTGACGCTGCTTCTAGTGCAATAACCTTTATTTGAGTCTTGCTCACAATAATCACTACCCCCTGAGACATCCAGCGGTGTAGATGGGGAAACAGAAGTAGCACCCTGTTCATTCGACTGAACTATTGCAGACGACACACTGCTTGCCAATGACTGCACTGTCCTGTGTAGACCTGAAAGATCGCCATGCATCCCTTCCATGAATGCCACCACCTGCCCCAACTTCCTATCATGGTCCTGGAAAGCATTCGTCATATTGGTCTGCCCCACACACAGCTGTCGCAGCAGATCAACTGCCTCAGCACACAGTGCATTTTGGCTCACCGTGGCAGGGGCAGCGGTGCCTGCACCGAACGCCACTCTGCTCCCCCTACTCCTCCGGCCACGAATAGTACATGGTGCAGTTGGTGGAAGTGTGGGCCCTGTGTGCTGTCTTCCGACAGAAGGTGATGAGTGCCCACTCCCAGTCTGTGACAACAGTGCAGGCTCACCAAGAGTGTCCGACGAGGAGGACGATGGTGTCTCCACATGCGAGTCCTCAGGGACGGTCCTGTCCCCCTCTCCGGCGCTGGCCTCCTCCGTGTCAGTCTGCGTGTGTGCGAAGTCTGAGCCGGACTCATTTCCTCGGCTACTCTCCACCGTCTGTGGCAGAGTGTCCTCTGTCAAAGCTGAAATGCACAGAAAAGATGTGTGAGTCATGGGCAGACTGACGTACAGAAGGAACAGGATAGCCAAATTACATAGCAGACAAAGGTTTAGGAGCCCACATCCTGCACATGGCCCACCCCTACCAGTCATCCTCACATTTCCTGGCATGGGGCCATGGACCACTAGGGGATGTGCATTAACACTCAAGTACTAAGCAAGTGGCGTGTCAACATGGCGGACCTGGCTGTCAAATGAGTACCACCCAATGGGACCAAAATGGCAGCACAGGCATACGTACGCAACACGGAACTCAATAGTGTGTCTGGGCACCAATACATGCATAGCACTCACAAGTTTCCTACACAGACAGTATGCTCACCGCTAGTTTGCTGTTGATCGGCACTCAGACGTTCGGCCAGTTCAGGATGCGTCACTGCAATTATACGGTGCATGAGAGGGGTCATGGAGCGTCGGGCCAGACGGGGCGTCCTTGGAATCAGGCCCAGTGTTACTTCAGCTACATTCTTGCTCAGCCTGGAAATGTCGTCCCAGCGTTTGTGGCAGTGTGTATGTCGTCTGTTGCACACCCCCAATGCCCGTACTTCCCGTGCTATGCTCCTCCACAGGTCCTTGCGAAGGTGCAGCTTGACCTACCATGATGAAAGACAAAAGGGTTAAAGTCAGTGGACAGGTGGCCTGTGACACACATAGGGGCAAGACGTAACTGTCAGCAGCCATGCACAATCGGGAACATATGTGTAGGCCACACTACACAGCTAAGATAGAAATTGGCAAGATCATTTTGCCCCCTCATGCACACCAACATGTCCCACACTGCACTTACCACCCGTCCTGGTGCGCCGTAGAGGCGTCCATAGTTGCGGAGTACACCGTCCACGAGGACATCAAGCTCCGCGGCGGTGAAGGGTCGAGACCGGATCTCATTGCCTCTCGACATGGCAAGATCACGGTGTATGGCACTAGAGCAGCAGTCGGTGGTGAGCTCAGCAGCAGCAGCAGGTCGAGGTGATGGTCACAGGCAGCAGTCGGTGGTCAGCTCAGCAGCAGCAGCAGGTCGAGGTGATGGTCACAGGCAGCAGTCGGTGGTCAGCTCAGCAGCAGCAGCAGGTCGAGGTGATGGTCACAGGCAGCACTGGTCCCCAGGGTAGGAAGCGTCGTTTTGGCCAACACACATATATAGGGCCCTCAGCACGTGTCAGTGGCATACGTCGCCTGCAATTGGTCAGCCCTGGAAGCGTGATCGTCAAATGGGCCAATGACTGGCCCATAGTTGCGGTGCACACCTTCCGCTACTTGCGATTGGCCATATGCGGCCAGCGTCCCTCTCCCCATTGGCTGCATGTGCATGGACCGTCACGGGCAGACATCGGCGACCGCACGTGCAAGCCTCAGGCACGGATGCTTCAGTTGCAACAATGTACTATCACTGGCGCCTCCATGGCGGTGCACGTACTCAGCGGGGGAGGTGCAGGCCCATACACCCTGTAGATGTAGTCAATGGACATGCCATTTCATGACCCCCCTTACAGTCACCTTGCATCATCCACCGTACACCGGCCGGAGCGGCCGGGCCTAGGACGACCGCCGTGCCCGGCCATGAACACAACCGCCATGGCCGGGCACGGCGGTTGTTCATGGCCGGGCACGGCGGTTGTTCATGGCCGGGCACGGCGGTTGTTCATGGCTGGGCACGGCGGTTGTTCATGGCCGGGCACGGCGGTTGTTCATGGCCGGGCACGGCGGTTGTTCATGGCCGGCCACGGCGGTTGTTCATGGCCGGGCACGGCGGTTGTTCATGGCCGGGCACGGCGGTTGTTCATGGCCGGGCACGGCGGTTGTTCATGGCCGGGCACGGCGGTTGTTCATGGCTGGGCACGGCGGTTGTTCATGGCCGGGCACGGCGGTTGTTCATGGCCGGGCACGGCGGTTGTTCATGGCCGGGCACGGCGGTTGTTCATGGCCGGGCACGGCGGTTGTTCATGGCCGGGCACGGCGGTTGTTCATGGCCGGGCACGGCGGTTGATCATGGCCGGGCACGGCGGTCGTCCTAGGCCCGGCCGCTCCGGCCGGTGTACGGTGGATGATGCAAGGTGACTGTAAGGGGGGTCATGAAATGGCATGTCCATTGACTACATCTACAGGGTGTATGGGCCTGCACCTCCCCCGCTGAGTACGTGCACCGCCATGGAGGCGCCAGTGATAGTACATTGTTGCAACTGAAGCATCCGTGCCTGAGGCTTGCACGTGCGGTCGCCGATGTCTGCCCGTGACGGTCCATGCACATGCAGCCAATGGGGAGAGGGACGCTGGCCGCATATGGCCTTTGGGAAGTAGCGGAAGTTGAGCACCGCCATGGCGGCGCCAATTATGTGATCTTGTCAGACGCTGCACCGTGATGTCTTGTGTGCAGTTGTGTCATGAGGGATGTGAGCGTGATTGGGAAAGGTCATATGTCATACAATACAGCATGTGTGTCCATACAATGGCAATCGGTCGGCACATAATGGGCAACAGATGTGCATTTGTACTTGTTGACGTCGGGTGTGACCCTACAGACGTTGTTACATCTTCACAACTACACAGTACATCACGGCTGTGTGGCCAATTAATGCATCTGTTGTCAGTTTCTTGTTGTGTCGAGGTGACTACAGTGGTGGTGGTACACATGCATTCCGTGTATGTGTTTTGTACGTTGTGTCACCATGCATGTCATTTCCGTATGCACATCATTATTGGTGGTGGCATTTGTGCTTGATGACATGGCGTGTGTACACTTATCGTTTGTGTGCATGCAGTAGCATGAGTGTCTGTGATGTGTCTACGAAACATTAGGGTGATGACTGAAGTTTTGTCAGTAAGGTACACATGTGATGGAGTTCTACACATATGCGTCGTTTGTAAGTTGACCAAAGTTACATCTCTGTCCCACACAGGAGGGCTCCAAATGTGCATCGGCCACACACTGTGCTGGAGGATATGGTAGACGAGGAGGTGATTCGGAAATTCCGGCTGGATCGACGTCGGTTGCTGGACCTTGTGGCACTATTGTCTCCTCATCTGCAGCCACGTAGAACGTATCCTGGGTCGATTACACCCACTTCAAAGGTCATGGCGGTACTACATTTCTTCGCTACCGGCACTTTTCAGTTCACTGTTGCAGTTGCCGGGGGGATGTCGCAGGCCATGTTCAGCACGGTTCTTCGGGATGTGTTAACAGCTATGATGCTCTACAAGGATGAGTACATACATTTTCCACGGCCGGAAGAGTTGCCAGCTGTCAAAGCTGCTTTCTATGCACTGGGCCACATGCCTCACGTTGTGGGCTCAATTGATGGCACACACATCGCTCTGATTCCACCACGGGCACGCGAACAAGTGTTCAGGAATCGCAAACACTTTCATTCGCTGAACGTGCAGGTGGTGTGCCTGGCGAACAACATCATCTCCCATGTGTGTGCCAGATTTCCTGGATCCGCACATGACGCCCACATCATGCGGAGCAGCAATGTCCCACGACTCATGGCAAATCTGCGACCCGGTCAAGCGTGGCTTGTTGGTGAGTGTGCAGTGGGTACTCTTGTGATCTCTGTGTTGCATGGGGTACCCACCATATATTTTTCAGATGTTTGTCTCTGTCATCCCCCTACATAGGCGACTCGGCTTACCCAAACCGGCCCTGGCTCCTTAGTCCCCTACGTAATCCGAGGACGGCGGGTGACATGCGGTACAATGAGGCACATGGAAGGACACGGAGAGTCATCGAACGTACCTTTGGACTGCTAAAGTCCAGGTTTCGGTGCCTCGATAAGACCGGAGGGGCCCTGCCTTACACACCAGGAAAAGTATGCAAGATCGTGATAGCCTGCTGCATGCTCCACAACCTGGCAGTACGCAATGGCATTGAACTGCTGTTGGACCCTGAAGACGAAGGAGTGCCTCGGCCTCCCATCCCACCCATGTCGACTGATGAGGATAGTGGTGAGGAGGAAGGTGTGGACCAGAGGCGCCAGCTCATAGATCGCTACTTCCCTTGAATGTGAGTATCTACCTCTAGTGGCGGTTGACAATGCCTCATGTATGTTTGCTGGTGTTGTGTGGATATGGGGTTAATCAGCTGGGTGTTGTTTGTGATGGTTGCACATGTGTGTCTTCATGTCTTTGGACATGGAAGTGTCCATGATGTGTGTGCTCTCATCCCATGCTTGTGTGATGGTTGTGGTTTGTGTAATGTAGCTGTGCATTGTGTTGTGATGTGTGTGAATCTCTTTACTGACGTGTGTTTGCTGTCTCTGGTTTTCTCTAGGTCACTCCCGCAGCGCCATGATCATGTACGACTATGATCCCTGTACCTGTTTACGTCTGTATCTGATGGCAATCATGTGAATAAACATGGAGTCAAAACATCATTGTGTGAGTTAATGCTATTTATTTACAGGTTGTGCTTCTGTGCTGGTGAATATTTACAAGTCAGTGGGGTGGAGGGAGTTGGAGTTGAAGGTATTGGCTGATGAAATGTCCGTGCTGACGCCACATTGGGGGGTGTCAGGGTAGTCCAGCAGACCAGTGGGAATGATTGTCTGTGGGACAGGCTACTTAGCTGGGTGAATGTCTGGCACAGGCAGTGACATTGTCATGGTCGTCCCCTCTTGGAGCGTGTGCCTGGCGCTCCAACACTGCTCTCAGCCTCTTTCTTACTCGGACGGCCCCTCCGTCTCTGACCTGGAACAGAGTCAGCTGGGAGGGCAGGTTGTTGATGGGCCACATCCGTCGCCAGGGGCTCAGGTGGTGGTGGCGGCGGTGGAGGCGGAGGCGGAGGTGGCGGCGGAGGCGGAGGTGGCGGGGGAGGCGGAGGTGGCGGGGGAGGCGGAGGTGACGGTGGCGCTACCACACTTGGTGGAGGGGGGGGGGGGGGTTGTTCCGGTCAACCCATTCACTCCACATCGTTGCCTGCTGCCCCATGATCAGCAACATCTGGCCAAGGATGCCAGCGATTTGGCGCTGGGTGTTGGTGTTGTCCACTGAGTCCTGGTGTGCACGATCAGCGTTTGCCTGGGACCGGTCGTATGATGCCTGGCACCTGGCAAGAGCTTGTAGGGACTGTGCCACTGGCTGGGGTAGCTGTTCCTCCTCTGCACGGCGGTGTGTGGCTCACCTGATTGGATGTTGGCCCGTTGCCTGTGTTTGTGGCCCACTCACCCTGCTTGTGTGTGGGGCCGTTGGACCAGCGTTGCGCGGTGGGTTATGCTGGGTGGCAGCGGCAGGAGTCGTGGTGCTGGTGGTAGTGGTGGTACTGGTGGTACTGGTGGTACTGGTGGTACTGGTGGTGGTGGGGACTGTGCAGATCACAGAGACAGGTGCCGCTGGAGTCACACATGCGACGTTGGTCGGTCCCGGGAGTCCCTGTGAGCCAGATGGCCCTGGCTGCGTGCTTGGTCCCGCTCCATCCTCCGCCCCGGAGCTGACTGTGTCCTCGTCACCAGAGAGTCCTGTAGATGTGAGAGGCGAGGCTGGCGGCCGGGTACTGGTTACCGCAGTCAGTTGACGATCACCTGAGGGACAAGATCGAGCTGGTCAGTAATTTGGACATTACATGGTTATATGGATTTGTAGCCATTTCTGTTTCCTGTCGCACACACCCCACCCTCCACCACCACCACCACCACCCTCCCCGTGAACATGGGGGCCAGTTGGGAGTTGTAGTTTGGGCCTCTCACACACCCCACCCTCCACCACCACCACCACCACCCTCCCCGTGAACATGGGGGCCAGTTGGGAGTTGTAGTTTGGGCCTCTCACACACCCCACCCTCCACCACCACCACCACCACCCTCCCCGTGAACATGGGGGCCAGTTGGGAGTTGTAGTTTGGGCCTCTCACACACCCCACCCTCCACCACCACCACCACCACCCTCCCCGTGAACATGGGGGCCAGTTGGGAGTTGTAGTTTGGGCCTCTCACACACCCCACCCTCCACCACCACCACCACCACCCTCCCCGTGAACATGGGGGCCAGTTGGGAGTTGTAGTTTGGGCCTCTCACACACCCCACCCTCCACCACCACCACCACCACCCTCCCCGTGAACATGGGGGCCAGTTGGGAGTTGTAGTTTGGGCCTCTCACACACCCCACCCTCCACCACCACCACCACCACCCTCCCCGTGAACATGGGGGCCAGTTGGGAGTTGTAGTTTGGGCCTCTCACACACCCCACCCTCCACCACCACCACCACCACCCTCCCCGTGAACATGGGGGCCAGTTGGGAGTTGTAGTTTGGGCCTCTCACACACCCCACCCTCCACCACCACCACCACCACCCTCCCCGTGAACATGGGGGCCAGTTGGGAGTTGTAGTTTGGGCCTCTCACACACCCCACCCTCCACCACCACCACCACCACCCTCCCCGTGAACATGGGGGCCTGTTGGGAGCCATGGACATGTTAGTGAGTTGGTGTCGAACGTGCATGGTTTGGGGCGTAGGGGATGTTTCTTCTCAGTTGTGTGAGCCTGACCATGTCGTGCTGATCGTGGTGCTTGGTTTGTACTCACCAGTCTCTTCTCCTTCGTCAAGTCCGTCTAGGCTCTCTCGGTGTAGTATCCCCAGCACCTTCTCCTCCCAATCGGTGTAGGGTAATGGCTCCGGGGGTGTGCCACCGCCAGTATGATTGGCTCTAGCGACGTTTTTCGCTCGGATGCCCTTGATCCTGGTCTTCAGGTCATGCCACCGCCTCTGAATGTCATGCTTCGTCCTCGGCACAGTCCCCGACGCATTCACGCGAGTGACGATCCTGTCCCACATGTGGTTCTTTTGCGCAACGCTCGTCTGCTGGACTTGGGCCCCGAAGATGTGGGGCTCAACACGGATTATTTCATCTACCATTACCCTCAACTCTGTCTCTGAGAATTTCGGTTTTTTTTTGGGTGCCATGGTGTGTGGTGCTCAGTGTGTGAGTTGTGTGAGTTGGGAGGTGCAGGTGTGTGGTGTGTGATGTGTCGGATTTGTGTGGTGGGTGTTTGTGTGGTGGGTGTGGTAGGGTGGTGGGTGGGTGTCTTCTATGTGCTTTTATGTGAGTTAGCAGTTTCTCGATTTGCCCTCTTGCTGGCAGCAATGCTGCAAAGGATTGTGGTTGTGTGTGGGTGTCATTTTGTAGTCGTGTCTCAATGGTTGTTGCGAGTCAGGTGGTAGGTGGGCGTGTTGACGTGTGTGCATTATTGGATGATTGGGACGTGTCATGGTGGCTTGTGATTGGTGTTGGGGGGGGGCTTGTCAATGTTCGTATGTTTGCTTAGGACTTGCGGTGCAGTTTCTGACATTTGTTCGGCGCTAGGGATGTTGTGCGTGTTGGCGTTCCGCCGTGCTGCTGTGGTTCTCGTGGCATTGTTTCTGCCGCGGACGTGGATGGCTGTGCGTTCCGTGGTACGGGCGGATTTATCCTAATTGCGGCCACGGAGTATTCTCAGGTATGGCGGTACATGTTTTATTTTCCGCGGTCATTTCCGTCCGCGGCAGTGGTTGTTCATTGAACTCCGTCCGCCACGGACGGACTTGGTTGTGTTCCGTCCACCGCGGACGGTGTTGGTTGTGAACCGTCCGCCGCGGTCGGAGTTTCGTCACATGAATATCCTAATCCCAAACGCGGTATCTCCGCGGCGCAGCCGGGAGTAAAATTTCCCCCACCATGGCGGACAGTACCCATTTCCGTCCGCCATCCTAATCGGCCCCTAAGTGTGGGTGCTAAGTTCCAGAAAACACCGACTCAAATTAAGTACTGCATTTAAGTTATTGAAGTATATGCTTCTTTATGGAACTCTCTTCTTGGTCGAGTCAGTTAGTCGGAAGCATCTTATGCTCCAGATAACCTTGAGATTTGTCCTAGTTGCTTTGATTCACAGAGTTATTTCTAGAATTCTATCTTGTTCGTGCCTGGATCCGGGTGTGGTCTTTCTAGCCTTCCTTGTTCCCAGAACTTTATTTCCCGTGCCTTGCAATTGTTTTAATGTGAGTTAATGTGCGCCGAGTTGTAGAAATGTATTTGCCACGAACCATCAACCATCAGTAAGGTAAACACTCCATTTGTCTGCTTCATGACACTTGAATAGTATCTCAAGCCATGTATTTCCCCCCTTACCAGAGGGACTGAGTGGCAATTTTAATGGCATATGATAGAAGAAAAATCTCTTTATCACACCTTGTTTTGAGGCAGTTGACGAAGTATGAATCACATTTGTTCCCATAATAAGCATGTCTTACTCCTGGAAATTCAGGAAGAAATCACACCTAAGCCTGGGGTAAAATGAAACTAATCATAGAACAAGCTTCGTGAAGTGCTGTGACAAGGAAGTGACATTTCACTGTAATGAGAAATTCTGATGAGTCATGAGGCAATTGCAAAGTACATTGTACAAAGTGAAACCCCACATCCTATAGAATCACTCATTAAGTACTCAGATACAGACAGAAGCTGCCGGACAGTAATCAAACTAGGAACCCGAAGATAGCAGAATATGCCACCTGTGTCTCGTCATACAGGTGAAGGAGAATTTTAAGAGGTATTTTCTCCTGTACTGCCCTGCAAGCAAAGGCAACGTGTGGGTAAGGGACTAACCCACCTTGCAAGATGAATGGATGAGTGATTAAAACAGAGGAACCTGTTTTTCCTTGTGAAGGACCCTCTCAAAGAGCACAGAGGACTGCGTAATCCAGCACTTTGTCACCATATATGGTATAGAGTACCCTCGGTGGTACATTATAATGATATTGCAAGTCACTGAAGGGTTCTGTGACCATATAGAGGAATGAGGCCAAAGGCCGAGTTTCTTTATAAGGCCATGGAACTCTGTGCAGACTTCTAATATTCTTAAAATGCCCAGCATGGGGTACTTTATTCCTTATAATGCATGGTCACACCACCATCAACCCCTTAAAAACGTGGTGTTTTGCTCTTTGATATGGGAGAATTGGGATGTTTGTAGACATGCAAAGTATAAGTCGAATATATAGTGCAAAATTAAACACACCAAAAAAGCATTTAGTAACATATTCAAACTTGTTGAATGTAAGCCAGATTTTAAATAAAGCTGTAGCTCAAATGTGTAGAAACATGCAGCGAAAGTCTATGTTTACTATAATTGCATAAAAGGTGCAAAATAAAAACATGTTACCATAATTATCTCCTTCAGCTGAAACCGTTTTCTTTAACGAAAAACATGTGAGAAGGAAAAGCTGATGTTTTACTTGTTTAAACTGCATCTGTAATTAAGCTTCATGATTTTGCCTTTAACCCTGGTATTGTGACATCAGAAGTCAACTGTAATAACTTATTACAGTATTACAGCTGAGCAAATATGCAATTTCTTTGTTCATCTGTAATATATATATATATATATATATATATATATATATATATATATATATATATATATATATATATATATATGAGCTGAGCTCGTCATCAGCATCGAAGGGGTTAAGTGGGTGACATGCCTCGTGTCACATTAGTCATTTGTTCATTGGAAACCTTGAGTAGGCGATGAGAAAGGGTTTGAA
Organism: Lissotriton vulgaris; assembly: GCF_964263255.1. Classification (NCBI taxonomy): domain Eukaryota; kingdom Metazoa; phylum Chordata; class Amphibia; order Caudata; family Salamandridae; genus Lissotriton; species Lissotriton vulgaris. The sequence goes on from NC_141697.1 coordinate 277,633,846, forward strand.
GCCACTACTTTTAACGGAGTGTCGCGCTGTAAGGCAAGAAAGGGTAAACTTGCCACAGGCTTCTCCCACGTAGTGGGGGTTGACAGCCAATTAACCACATGAAGAAGCGGAGTCCCTCCCACGGTCAATGCTAGCCGTATGATACAGGAATGAGCAAACGCACTTGTGCTTTCGAAGGGGCTCACCACGGCACTCTAACCATCCGGTTTTCTTGGCCCCAAGCAGCTTCCCAGCCTCTCATCAGGATTGTTAACAGGTCCGACGCATTTCGGGGCCCAAGCGCCCCCTCCTCATAGACTTGACAAAGAGGCATGTAAGATTCGCTTTCATGATTTCAACAACGTTTTTATTGAAATGAACCGCCCTAAGTGGGTGTGGCTTATCTAGTTGCATCTACCAGGATTGCTGGTAGTTGTAGTCCGTGAAAGCGAATGTAAGTATAAACCTTAAGTAGGTGACATGCCTCGTGTCACATTAGCCATTTGTTCATTAGAATCCTTGAGTAGGCGATGAGAAAGGTTTTGAAGCCGCTACTTTTAACGGAGTGTCGCACTGTAAGGCAAAAGTAGCGGCTTCAAAAGCTTTCTCATCGCCTACTCAAGGTTTCTAATGAACAAATGACTAATGTGACACAAGGCATGTCACCTACTTAAGGTTTATACAAGTGACATAAAAATGAAAATGTACTTAACATGGACAATGTTCAGGATTTTCTTGTAAGAAAAGTAAGACATCATGAGTAAAGCAATAATGTAATATGTACACACTCAAAGATGTCAGCCAAAATCAAATGTGCAGTCCTGTTTCTATAGCCAGCACATAATGTGTATGTAACTGGTGGAGAGCTGATTGATTGTTGTGTGAGCAAGGGAGCAGAAGCTTCCGAAACGCGTAACAGCAATAAACAACACTGTGTACAACCCTGGCTTCTGAGAGTGCGTTTAAACTTGGATGCCTTTTGAAATTGAATAACTGGTGGGGCTCTGCCAGCACGACGCACCACCAGACTACAGGCGGTTCCCCCTGAAACGAGCCGCGGAGAATAAATCAGCTGATCGAGGAGGAACTGCCGGCCTGCATCTAAGAACAGTCGCGAGGAAGGAAATACTATCAGCGACGCCTGCCTGGGAAACGGCAACCGAAGCAGCCCGACAGCCCGATGGAGGACACTCCAAAGGTAAGCCCAAATTTGAGGCTGGAACTCCGACGGCAAAGCGTGGAGACGCGGAAGCCGTCGGAGTGCAAGCCGATAATGCGGAGGAGCCGACGGGTGTCCGGTGGCGCGTAAGAAATAGCAGTGGACCTCGGGGCGCAGACTCATGCATCAGTGAGAGAAAGTGAGAAAGCCCATGAGGAGCGCATTTGAAAAAAGAAGATAACTTTGAATGTGTGTGACTCGGCAGTGAAAAGATAATTAATGATTCACGAGGGCATTGGAACTCCTACCTAGAGGAGGGAAGCAGGAACGTACACAGTATATGAAAATTCAAGAACAGACTGTAAACGTGAACACACAGCCAAGGTGCTAAGGTGACGTAACCTTAGCAGTTGGTAACTCATTTCAAGCTTTATAAGAGAACTCACATATAAGCCTAAGAACTATAAGTGCAAGTACAAATAAGTACTAATGGAAGAGGACACTCAACGCAGACTTGCTGCGCAAACATTGCTGGCTAGAGCACCCGGCAAAGGACAAAAGACTGGGGCCCAAAAGCAAGTGGAAACCACATTAATTGGAAAGTTAAGAAAGTATGAAAAATTAAAGAAGAATGAAACGTCCAAATGGTGGGAGGCAGTGTCCCTACAGGACTATGTGGATAAAAACATGGTCCCTAGAGGATTGAGAATTACGCCTTCACATGAATCCCCTAATCCACGCATGCTTGAAGAGTGGTTTGAAAACTCAACAAATAGCTCTAGAACTATGCTTTGTATATTAGTAAAATATGCCTGGGAGGATAGAGAGAGAATACTGAAGGAAATACTGGTTATTGAGGAGGAATTAAATAATGAGAGTGATCAAGCGAGTGTAAAAAAGTACAAGGATGACATGAAAACCAGATTGATCCAACAAGAGGATGACATAAAAATAAGAAAACAGAGAAAATTGCACAGAGATTGCAATGATTATGATTCCGGTCGCATCCTCACATATAGCAAGAATTATGATCACATGTACGATACAAAACAATCTACTCCAGCGAGCCGATCTCCTCAAACTCAAGGGAAAGAGCCGGACGCAGAGACCACAGAAGGGTCAGACACTGATGGCTCCATACACAGCGCCAGCACAATTGCAGAAATGGAAATAATCACGTCTAAACCGACGTATTTAGACGAATTCCGGGCGCTGAAGAGGGGGCAGCAGTCGGGAAGATTCTCACCTCCTCCAGCTCAAAGAGGAAGAGGCACCAGAGGGAGACCACGGGGAAAAGCAAGAGGAGCAGGAAGAGGGACGGACGAAGTAAACAGCGGAGAAAAAGAAGGAAACAAAGGAAAAGGAAAAGGAGTGGAACGCGAGCCAGTGGGAACCAGACGTGGGGGCTACAAGAAGCGCAACCAATAATGGAGAACAACGAAATGGTAAATAAAACCATAGTGAACCTAACAAGTGGAGATCTAACTAACATAGAAAAAAATACCCTGAGCTTAGGACTCTCTTTCTGCCCAACAGAAATATTCAACTACAGTGAGACCAGAATAGACATATTCCGCTTCATAAGAAAGTTAAAATTAAAGAAGTGGCACACATTGAGATGAAACACCTGCATCCTTAATGTACAAGAACCCATTACTCCAAGTCAGCCCTTTTTAGAAGTAGGTGACGCCAATGCTATTCAAGTGGTGCATAGTCTACTCAGGGAAGGTGACAGCATAGAAATATCTGGCCTTAATGAGGACATAGAAACATGGAACATGACCACAGATAGAGCAGCACTGACAGGCTTTAAACCTAAATCAGTGGTTTATCCAAATCTCCCTCACGACAATGTAGATACGTTTCATGATGTCACAACAAAGTCATTGTTGAAATATAAACACTATTCTTAAGAAAAGGAAGGAGGATATAACTTAAACTTTAAACAAAGAAAAGCGATTGAATCCCTAGCGACTGATTTTTCCATCATAATACGCCCAGCTGACAAAGGGGGAAATGTGGTCATACAAGACAGGGATATGTACATTAAAGAGGCCATGAGGCAATTGGAGAATGAAACATTCTACTGTAAAAGCAATGGTGGAGTGTACAAAAATAACATTCTGACAATGTGGTCGAAGCTTGTTAAATGGCAAGAGGATGGCCTGTTATCATGGGAGGAGTTTGTGTTCCTAAAGAAAGATTATCCTAAACTTCCGATAATCTATTTTCTCCCTAAAATTCACAAGAACCCACTAGTACCACCGGGGAGACCTATAGTGTCATCCATAGGAAGCGTCTACGAAAATGTTTCCAAATACGTCGAACACTTTTTACAGGAATATGTAAGAAAGCTCCCTTCTTACGTAAAGGATACTCAGGATTTCCTAAAAAAAGTTAACAACATAGAATGGAAATCAGAATACCTGCTTATGACAATGGATGTCAACTCATTGTACACTATAATTGAACAAGTCAAGTCAAGTCAAGTCATAAAATTTGTATAGCGCACTACATACCCAGAGGGTTTCAAGGCGCTTAGGAAGGGGAGGAGGATTATTTGTCAAATATCCACGTTTTAAGCTGTTTTCTGAAAGCTAGGTGGTTTTGGGTGAGGCGCAGGTAAGCGGGAAGTGAGTTCCATGTTTTAGCAGCCAGGTATGAGAAGGATCTACCTCCCATGGTGGTCTTGTTGATGCGAGGTACAGTGGCGAGGGCTTGGCTGGAAGACCGTAGATGGCGGGGGGGGGTGTAGAAGGACAGTCGAGAGTTGAAGCAATCTGGTCCGATGTCGTAGAGTGATTTGTGTGCGTGGGTAAGCAGTCGGAAAGTGATGCTCTTATTGACGGGTAGCCAGTGGAGGTCTTTAATGTGATCAGAGATGTGTTCGTTGCGTGGGATGTCTAATATGAGCCTGGCTGATGCGTTTTGGATTCGTTGGAGTTTTTTCTGGAGTTTTGCGGTAGTACCTGCGTAGAGGGTGTTTCCGTAGTCCAGTCGGCTCGTGACCAGAGCGTGGGTGACTGTTTTCCTTGTTTCGGAGGGGATCCAGCGAAATGTTTTTCTGAGCATGCGAAGAATGTTGAAGCATGAAGAGGATACGGCGTTGACTTGTCTGTTCATCGAAAGTGAGGAATCCAGGATGACGCCCAGGTTCCGTGCGTGGTCTGTCGGGATGGGTGCTTTTCCAAGGGCTTCCGGCCACCAGGAGTCGTCCCATGAAGAGGGGGAAGTACCTAAGATGAGGACTTCTGTTTTGTCTGAGTTCAGTTTCAGACGGCTTTGTTTCATCCATTCGGCAACTTCTTTCATTCCTTCGTGTAGGTTAGTTTTGGCGGTGCTGGGGTCATTGGTGAGAGAGAGGATTAGTTGAGTGTCGTCCGCGTAGGAGATGATGTTGAGGTTGTGTTGGCGTGCGATGGCCGCGAGGGGGCTCATGTATACGTTGAAGAGGGTGGGACTGAGTGAGGATCCTAGAGGTACGCCGCAGATGACTTCAGAGGCCTCGGACTTGAATGGAGGAAGGCGGACTCTCTGGGTTCTTCCGGTGAGGAACGAGGTGATCCATTCAAGTGCTTTTCCTTGGATTCCGATGTTATTGAGGCGTTGTAGGAGGGTGCTGTGGCAGACTGTATCGAATGCTGCAGAGAGGTCGAGGAGGATGAGGGCGACTGTGTCTCCGTTGTCCAGTAGAGTTCGAATGTCGTCTGTTGCTGCGATGAGGGCGGTCTCAGTGCTATGTTTTGCTCGGAAGCCAGATTGTGAGGGGTCGAGGGATTTGTTGGCTTCGAGGAAAGCGGCGAGTTGGTTGTTGACGGCTTTCTCGATGACTTTGGCCGGGAATGGAAGAAGCGAGATGGGGCGGTAATTTTTGAGTTCGGTGGGGTCCGCTGTTGGTTTTTTCAGAAGGGCGGTGAGTTCAGCGTGTTTCCAGTCTTCTGGGAAGGTGGCGGAGTTGAAGGAGCAGTTGATGACGTCTCGGAGGTGCGGTGCGATGACGGAGTCTGCTTTGTTGAAGATGTGGTGAGGGCATGGGTCTGTGGGGGATCCTGAGTGGATGGAATTCATCAGGCGGATGGTGTCCTCGGTGGAGATTGGGTTCCAAGCGTTAAGGGTGTTCACGGGGGGAAGATGGTCAGCAGATGGTAGGGTGGGTTGGTTTCCGGGTTGGTTGTCAAAGCTGTTGTGGATGTCTGCAATCTTGTTGTGGAAAAAAGAGGCTAGGGAGTCGCAGAGGGTTTGAGAGGGTGTGATGTCGTTGGAGTTGGCCGAGGGATTTGAAAATTCCTTGACGATGTTGAAAAGTTCCTTGCTGTTGTGGGCGTTGTTGTCAAGTCGATCCTTGAATGCTGTTTTCTTGGCTTTTCGGATCAGTTGGTGTTGAGAGCGGGTGGCGCTTTTGAAGGCGTCCTTGGTGCTGGTGGTTGGGTCTTTTTTCCAGGCCTTTTCAAGGGAGCGGCAGAGTTTCTTGGACTTCTTGAGATCATCGTTGAACCATGAGGCTTTCTTGCTGCCAGGTTTGCTTTGACGTTTTTTCAGTGGAGCTAAGGTGTCGGCGGTGTTGGATAACCATAGAGTGAGGTTGGAGGCGGCATCGTTGGCGTTGGAAGAGAGGGCTGGGGAGTTTCGAAGGAGCGATGCGGAGATTTGGTCCGTGGTGATTTTGTTCCAGTTTCTTTGCAGGGTAGGTTGGGAGTGGATGATGGGTTTCGGCTTGTTGTAGATGAAGTGGACGCAGCTGTGGTCGGTCCAGAGGAGATCCGTAGTGTGGCTGAAGGAGACATGATTGCTGGAGGTGAAGATGGGGTCGATGCATTGGCACATGGCATTGATGCATGTATGCACTATTTAAAAGAACGTAACATAATGTACCTTGATCATACTAGAATGCTAGGAGACATGATACAAACATGCCTAGAGAATAATGTGATTATGTTTAATGGAGAGTTGTACAAGCAGACCACGGGTACTTGTATGGGTACGAGCTTCGCGCCGAGTTTCGCGAACTTGTTTCTAGGAAAGTGGGAGGAAGAAATCCACACTGATCCCAAATACACTCAGGCATTTAAAAAAGTCAAAGTATGGCTCAGGTATATAGATGACCTGTTTGTGGTATGGAGTGGGAGTGATGTGGAAGCCGAAGGATTTGTGGAACAACTTAATGTTAACAGTTATAACATAAAATTGACCCATCACAAAGACAGATGCAAGGTGGAATATTTAGATGTTGAGGTCAGGGCGGAGGGGGACCATTTGGAAACAAACTGTTCAGGAAGGAAACTGCAGGCAACAGTGTCCTCCATGCTCTCAGCAGCCACCCAGACACCCTAAAATGGAGTATTCCATACGGGGAACTGCTGAGAGCAAGAAGAAACTGCTCTAACACAGAAGAGTACAGACAAGAGAGCAAAAATATGATACAGAGATTCAGGGAAAGGGGCTACCCTAAATGGGTCCTAGATAGGGCCTTATCTAAAATGGAGAGCATAACAAGAGAGAGTACATTGACACCTAAGGAAAATGAGAATTAGGAGAATGACAACACCAGAGTAGTTCTAACCTACAACAGGGGGTCTCAAAAAGTTAGAAAAATAATTTCAAGGAATTGGAATATTTTAAAAAGCGATCCCATTATTGGCCCTAACCTAAGTACAAGACCAGCCATTACATACAGAAAGAGTCGGAGCCTGAGGGGCATAATCACAAAGGGAGACATCACAGATTACAAGGATAGAAACCAACACAACTTGAAAGGTTTCTTCCCGTGCGGGCACTGTAAAGCCTGCAAGTACAGCTCAATGAGAAAGGACTTTGAGATCCCCCATGGTAAGAACAAGAGGAAGATAGGTCAATTTCTGACATGCAGCTCAACGCATGTAGTATATGTGCTTGAGTGTCCGTGCAAGAAAAAGTATGTAGGCAGCACTACAGTAATGGCTAAGAATAGAATTATGCAGCACCTGAGGGCGATTACTAACAGGGATTCCCAATACCCTGTAGCGAGACATTTTGCCCAATACCACAAATCAAATTGCAATTTATTATCATATTTTGCAATAGAACAGGTAAATCTGAACCTAAGAGGGGGCAACAGAGGGGCACAGCTAAGGAAGAAGGAATCCAAATGGATTCTAGAATTAGAAACGAGACAGCCTAATGGACATAATGACCATGAAGAGCTATCAGTACACCTGTACGATTCCTAAACCTGAGTACGAAGTAATAAAACTGTATCAAGTGGAAGGCACTATCAGTGTTTGACTAAACTGCATTGGATAGGACTTAGGATACTATGTGTAATATGTTCTCATCTAATGGTGATAAGAAAAGCTTGAAATTGTATATATGTTTTTAACCACAACCGTAGAATAATTGTAATTATACGTTTGTTTTACTCTAAAAGGTAGAATCAAGGCGCTCAGAGTAGTTATCACGTGCACTTCACGAGCAATTGAACCTGTCACCTGGAAGAACTCACGACAAGATAGAGTAGAAGATAACGTCACCCAGTAATGTAATGATTTATTCACTTAAGTTCACGTTTTTTCACTTATGTTTTTAATAGCACTCCCCAGAGATATTGGACCCTTATTAAGCCACTTGGCGAAAAAAGAGGGTTAATGAGACATACTAGCGCATATAGCCACTGTGGCGAAAGAATGGAAGTGACATAAAAATGAAAATGTACTTAACATGGACAATGTTCAGGATTTTCTTGTAAGAAAAGTAAGACATCGTGGGTAAAGCAATAATGTAATATGTACACACTCAAAGATGTCAGCCAAAATCAAATGTGCAGTCCTGTTTCTATAGCCAGCACATACTGTGTATGTAACTGGTGTAGAGCTGATTGATTGTTGTGTGAGCAAGGGAGCAGAAGCTTCCGAAACGCGTAACAGCAATAAACAACACTGTGTACAACCCTGGCTTCTGAGAGTGCGTTTAAACTTGGATGCCTTTTGAAATTGAATAACTGGCGGGGCTCTGCCAGCACGACGCACCACCAGACTACGGGCGGTTCCCCCTGAAACGAGCCGCGGAGAATAAATCATATATATATATATATATATATATATATATATATATATATATATATATATATATATATATATATATATATATATATATATATATATATATATATATATATATATATATATATATATATATATATATATATATATATATATATATATATATTCACAGAACGATCACTTCCACCAAGTAATCCAAGGACACAGCGGGGTACTTTACAGGAAGCCTTTATTCACGTGTAACAGCTGGGCATTATGCATTTCGGCTTACCGCCTTCCTCAGATGCCGCTAGTTTACCAGGATGCACCTCCTCCCACCTTTGAACTCGTTGTGGCACTCCCATTGGCGGGAGATCAGCTGACCCGACTGCTCGAAGAGACTACAGTCCGTGTTGAAACTACAGTTCCCAGACTGTATCTCGATGGTAAGTACTGTAGCCGGATCACTATTAGTCCATGTGGACGCTGAAAATTGCCTCTCAAAGGTGGTGCCGTGTAGCAGCCGGTGTCCCCTTACTGCAGTGCTAAGGCGTCCCTCTGGCCCCCTACGCCTCCACCTCAATACACGAAACAAGCCAGGTTGTGGAGAGAGTGCGATCATCCCTCTCCCCCGTGCAGTCACGGCCCATCATAGACAGCAACCATTTGCGAGGCTCGTTCATGAGGCGGTCTCGGGAGATTCAATACCTTGAAAGCCACAGTTTGTTTGCCAGCAAACTCCCGGGACAACTTGTGAGGCTGGTCCAAGTAACGCGCTCCTGGCAGACGCGTAAATATTCACAGAACGATCACTTCCACCAAGTAATCCAAGGACACAGCGGGGTACTTTACAGGAAGCCTTTATTCACGTGTAACAGCTGGGCATTATGCATTTCGGCTTACCGCCTTCCTCAGATGCCGCTAGTTTACCAGGGATGCACCCTGGTATATATATATACTGCTCCAAACTCCACCGGGTAATAGAACCCACAAAGGATTACAGCACTCACAGGGGCGAGTTCCGTAAATTTAATTAATCAAACGGATTCAGGGCACACAGACGCATTTTGGAAACAGCCTTCCTCAATGTTAATGTCAGCGTTTCACATCCGATCACCCCTGTTTTTTACCTCCTTCCCAAAGTGCACAAATGTATCACCCCTGTTCCTGGTCGTCCAATTATTTCGGCATGTGGGAGTATGAATGAAAATCTTTCTAAATATATTGATTATTTTCTCCAATCACATATGATTTCACTCCCCTCCTATCTCAAAGACACTACAGATTTTTGGGTTAATATCAAACATGTTAATTGGTGTTCTGAATTTTGTTTTTTGGTGATGGACATTGAATCATTATATACTAGCATTAATCATGTGGAAGGTTTGGAGGCAGCCAAATATTATTTAGATTTTCGCAATTCCATTCTGCGTAATCATAACATCATGCTAGTTGAAATGATGAACATCTGCTTGTCTAATAACTATTTCCAATTTGAAAATGAATTTTACCATCAAGAGAGAGGCGTCGCCATGGGTTCGTGCTTCTCCCCCAGCTATTCATGTTTACATGTTGGCTGGTGGGAGGAGCACGTGTTGGGTAAAACCCATGGTCATTGGCTTCCACATCTTGCCTATTATTGGCGCTTCATCGACGACATCTGTATTATTTGGAAAGGGACACAAGCAGAGGCCCAACAATTTGCTAATGAAATTAACATTAACAATCGTAATCTGAAATTTACTGCCACTATCTCATCAGACTCAGCTGAGTTTCTGGATGTTCAGATGTATATTAAACAGGGTAAGCTCCACACCAAACTTCACAGAAAAACAACGGCGGGCAATGCAATCTTGCATGCCCGCAGTGCCCATCCTACACACACAGTTAACAGTATACCTTTCGGCGAGTTTGTCCGAATCAAGAGAATTTGTAGTGATTCAGTCATAACAGATCAATGCCTCAAAGAATCCATTTTAAGATTTCAAGAGCGCGGATATAGTATAGATTTACTGCAACGCGCTCTTTCGAAAGTATCCTTACTTTCGAGGGATGATTTATTAACTCCCAAACCAATGACCCTTATTGAGGAAAATGACACCAAGGTAGTACGTCTCATCACCACCTTTTGCTCTCAACAACGCAAACTTAGACGTATTATTAACTCCGAATGGCCTATCATTTTGACGGACGCCATCTTAGGTCCTATTTTACCTAGCAAACCGGCTATCACCTTTAGGAGAGCTCCCTCCATGAAGGATGCTCTAGATCATGCCCAACCAGAACTGACACCCAAGCGCACCTGGTTAGCTAAAACTGGCTTTTTCAAATGCACGTCTTGTCGTGCCTGCACCTTTGCAGTAAATGGCACCCATTACAAGTCAGCATTTAATGATAAATCCATCCCTATTTCAGAATATCTGACTTGCAGGAGTGACTATGTCATCTACCAACTTAAGTGTACTTGCAATCTTTCTTATATTGGCAGCACTAAGCTACCTGCCAATCAACGTATTTTACAACATATACGGGCAATCATAAATTCAAACAGCAACTATGCGTTGGCTCGCCACTTTAAGATTGAAAGATTTGCAATACACGCTTCTAGGGTCTGTCCCAAACCCCGGACGGGGTGGAGACAGGGAGAAACTCCTAAGACAAAAGGAAACTTATTTCATCTTGTTATTCGATTCAAAGGCACCAAATGGCTTAAATGCCACTGATGAATTACATAATTTCCTGTAATACTGATCTGAATCTGAATCTTTGAGTTTCTGATTAGGTTACTTAGAAGTGAATAAGTAACTCATGAACAGAAGAATAATGAATTTAACTGCTATCTATTATGAATTGTGATGATTTTCTATTACTGTGCTTCAGCTTTAACCGTTAGCAATAATCTATTCTGTTTGATTTTTCAGTTTTTCACTCAAATCATTATGAGCACGTTTTTTATTCGGTTGACATTCCACGAATCATGTTTGATATTGTTTGGAATATATTCCTCTGAGTTAGACACAATTTTATTGCAACTTGGTTGAAATTTGTTTATCATCTGTTTGTTGGTAATTCCTGAAAATGAATTTAAACATTTGTGTAAAATTGTTTTCTTTTGATTATATTTGATCAATTGTGATCTATGGGAGATTCCAACGTATTAACCCATAACATTACTTTTCAACCGGTTGTTTGGATATTCATGCACTATGCATAGATTTGTCGAGTTGTCTCTTTCTGTGTCTTTTAGTTTGTGGGGTCCGATTTAATTTTGGCCCATACAAAGGAAATAACTACTCAGGATCTATTAACTTAAGCACTAGGCTTTAATTGTTTGGTTTTCATCAAATGTTTACAATCTCTCTATGTACGATTGTTATTTGAAACATGTTATTTATATTATGCCAATCGATGTCATTATGCACTTTATCTGATTTTTATGGGTGATTGAGCTTGCTCTATACTATTTATTGTTCCATTTGCTGTGGGCGCGTCATGTGACCAAGCTTGTAGGAGTGAAACGCGTCAGGGAAGAGCATCAGCTCTATACTTTTTTGTTTAATAAATATATCACTTTGATAAGACGGTGTGATGGCGTTTTAGCTTTGCGCTAAATTGACTGGTCAGAGAAGAGGTCCGCGCCTGCTATATTGCCGCTTCGCAAGCGGTCAGGAGTGTTCTTGATATATGTATACGCACTTTTAATTCTGTTTTGTAAAAAACATTTCTGCAATGAATACTCGTTAATAAGGGTGGAGAAAAGACTCTGTGCAACATCCCAGATTTACCATTATGTAACCATGGTAATACCTGGTCTGAACCTGTGTGTTAATTGTTAGACACGCCCATATCTCCACAGTATATATGTATGAGCTCATTTTGAATGCAGATGTAGTGAACAAGGCGGCAACGCCGAAACGCGTCTAAGCAGACAGTGAGTAAATAAATCGAGTTTGGATTGAGATTTATGGTGTCAGCGCCTTCTTCATATCGGATGAGTTTGGCAAGACTGGATATATGGGGTGGAAGTCCTTAAACCCCAACGCTGACCCTCCTCGATCTGGTTGCTCTGTGTTAAAAAGGACACCGGCTGGTATCTCTTCGAAAAAAGACACACAGAGCCCCCCGGAACCTGCAAAAGCCTTGAAACCCGAGTAACCTGCGAAAACAGTGAAAGGCCGTCGGTCTGGAGATCCGAGACGGCTGGAGAGTAGTCGAGGATTTCCAGGTAAGACGACTGAAAGCTGGGAGTAACGGGAAAGCGGGAAAGATAAGTGTTCGGTTCATGGGAGAGGTAGACCCGGTGTGTGAGTCAAGATACACGCGGGCAGTGAATCTATGCAAACTAAAGATACAGAACTAAATACAAAACTCAGCATGTCTGCCGAATGGGAAAGGGAGAGAGAGGAAGCTGCTGTGGATGTGTTCACAGACACTGACAAAGGCATCAGCGGCAAAAAAACGACCAGCGCTCAAGCACAACCTACTGTATTGGATGAAACACGGAAACTACTCATTGAATTGGAAAAATTGCGCAAAAAAGAGACTGCCAAATGGTGGGAAGTTAAATCATTGACAAGATATTTGGAGGTGGGTAGAATCCCAAGAGGACTCAGAATTTTAGTAGCTCCCACGTATGAGGATCCAGAGCCTGAAATGCTACAAATGTGGGCAGATAATAGCGCCAAATCATCAGAAAATATGCTGAAAATCCTGATCCAATTTGCAAACAGCGACAGACAAAAAATGATAGTTCGCATTAATGAAATAATGCAACTCCTGGAGCAAAAACAAAATCAGGAGGACATCACCAAAAGTCTGAATGAGATCAAAGATAAAGTGACCAAACAAGAAACAGAAATAAAAGAACGAAAAGCGATCAAATTCCAGCGAGACCGCAACGACTATCTAAGCGGAAGAATTTATACTTTTGCAAAAAAATACGACCAAATAAGGAGACAATCACCCCCGAAGCCACAACAAAGTGGGGCAAACGTAACAGCGGAACCAAGTGAAAATGAATTCAGTTCAGAATATGAAACGATGGAGAAGCAGGCACAGGCCCACCGCCAACTCCAGCACAAGAATTGACTTTTTTAAGACTACAACGCCTCAGAACTCTGAGGCCACGTTTCCCTCCAAAACAGGATTTGGGAGCAGACACAGGAAAAACGAACAACAAAAAACAAGCACAACAACAAAAAGCAGGAGAAGGAAAAACAGACGGTGGAGAAAAACCAAGTCAAAAACAGAACAAAACACAAAACAGACGTTACAGACGCCGTTAATGGAAGCACAAAATAAAAAAGATAACACAGTCATCAATTTGACAGACATGGAATTGAACACGCAAGAACTTGAAATTTTATCCCTGGGGTTATCGTATTGCTCCAATACTAACTTTGACTATGCCCAAACCAAACCCGAATTGATCTGTTTCAATATATCCGCAAATTAAAATTGCAAAAGTATTTTATCAACGCCAAAAAACGCCCAATTGCAACAACACACGTGGATGATCAGGCACAGCAACTATCAGTAGCTAACATGGATGCTCTACGAGATCTAATAGACTTAGAACAAGAAAATACAGGCGACAGAATAACTCCCAGTGGGGCAGCCTCCGCATCAGAAATTAATATCTATGCCTCAATCAAAACAGACTTTAAACCCAAGTCCCAATTCATGCCAATAATGGGGAAAGACAATCTGGACCTATTTTCTGACAACGTGATTAAAGAACTAAAAGACCTGTCTCTGCAAAGCACAAAAGAATATTGGAAAGAGAATCATGATCACAGAAGGAAATATAACAACTTAATGACAAAAATAAAAGCCAGGTCTGATATAGTAGTTAGATGGTCAGACAAGGGGGGTAACGTGGTACTTTGGCCCCTCCAAATGTATAATCAAGAAGCTCAGACCCAACTACAAGATAAGGACTGCTATGTAAGGGTCAGCCCCACCCACAATGTCGGTATCCAGGAAAAGTTCCATAATGAATTGTATAAATGGAAGGGAATGGGTCTCATTAGTAAAGATGAGTTCAACTACTTGAAGAATGACTACCCGATCACGCCTCAACTGTACTTAATACCCAAGGTCCACAAAAAATGAGAAAACACCCCCTGGGAGGCCGATTATATCAGCGATTGGCAGTTTATTTGAGAAAACAAGTATCTTTATTGACTCTTTCCTTCAACCAGAAGTCAAGAAACTCCCTGCCTACATCAGAGATACCAGTGATTTCTTGGCAAAAATCTTTGACATTGATTGGCATATTAACTACAGGTTCATGACACTAGATGTCCAATCACTTTACACAAGTATCAGACACCGAGATGGCCTCAATGCCATGAAATACTACCTTGGTAACAGACCCATTGAACTATACCACCACACACAAATGTTACTAGAAATGGCTGAGTGGTGTTTGACAAATAATGTATTTATCTTTGACAGACTCCATTATAAACAGCTCCAGGGCTCAGCCATGGGTACTTGCTTCTCCCCCAGCTATGCGAATCTGCATATGGGCTGGTGGGAGGAGCAGGTTCTGAGAGTACAACATAAAGATATCATGAAAGACAATGTGGTGATGTACAAAAGGTTCTTTGACGATATTTTTATCTTATGGCAGGGCAGTGTCGAAGAAGCAGAAAGATTTGTGTTGGCTCTGAATGAAAATGTTCTGAACCTAAAGTTTACATGTAACACCAATGATGCCATTATCCAATTCCTTGATTTAGAACTATTTGAACAGGATAACAAAATACAGACACGCACATACAGAAAGCCTACCGCAGGGAATGCCCTTCTGCACTCACACAGTTTCCATCCTACACCACTGAAACAATCTATTCCCTATGCTGAGTGCCTTAGAATGACACGTAATTGTAGCACGGAAGAAGGGCTCTCCAATGCCAAACAAGAGTTGTTTGAAAGACTCAGGGATAGAGGGTATACCAGCAGCAGTTGCAAGAGAGCTGATGACAAATGTAAAGGAAAGAATAGGAAAGATCTCATCTTCCCTAAGACCACCAATAAAAACACAACAGCTTCCAATAGTAAGGACCCTCCTAGATTAATAACGGGTTACAATAGATACCATAGTAACCTACGAAAGATCCTGAGAAGGCATTGGCCCTTAGTCCGGGGAGACCCAAGCATAGGTGAATATGTGGGCACTAGTCCCTTAATCACATTTAAAAAGGCAAAATCCATGAGAGAAGAGTTGGTCTGCAATGCGCCTACCCTTAGAAAGACCAAAAACTGGTTAGATTCCCAGAGGGGCTTTAAAAAGTGTTCAAAATGCAAAGCCTGCACCTATGGTGTGAACACTACAAAAGTGCAAGTCCCCTTCAGGATTAAACCTTACTTTTTGAGGGATGCATTCACGTGCAAGACCGACTTCGCAGTATATGTGCTAGCATGTTCATGCGGTAAAAGATATGTAGGCTCCATCATTCATCCAGCCCACGTACGGATCTTGCAACATTTGCGTGCAATTTCCAACAATGATCCTACGTACCCCGTAGCGAGACACATTCATGAAACCCACAATGGCAATGCTAAAAACATTCAATATTTTGTAATTGATAGCATTCCCAAAAATGTCAGGGGTGGCAATCGCCCTTTGGCACTGCGCCGCCTGGAGTCCAGGTATATCATACTCCTGAACTCAAAGATCCCATTCGGCCTGAATGCGGACGAAGCCTTAAGTGTCCACCTATAATAAGGAAATCAGAATACACCCTTAGCGCTTCCTTTCCCCCTAGTACCATTCGATGAACATCTGCAGTTCAACTACCACACCTTTCACGGGTTACTTATGGGCACATAAGAGCACCTTTCAGACACAGTTATAGGTCTGAACACACGGCACAATTTATAGTTTTTTCCTTTTACTTATTTTAATTGTACACTTTAGTGCACATTTAGAAAACACTTTGCCCTGGTTATCCTGCAATTACCAGCTCTACTTAGAGTATGACCATGCTTATGCCTATGCCCTTGTAGGTTGATGTGACTTTACAATATGATTTTACACAAATACGAATAAGCAAGCCGCTATGCCCACTAGGGCAGTATTTCATAAAATAAACTTTTAAGCGAGTGCATGCGCGAGGGTCTATGTCAGGGATTCAGATACTATGTTGCAACAGTAACGGCGGCAAAAATAGACGAATATTTACTTTGTTAGCCGACCATGACACCAGGCATGAAACACGCGCGCATTATTCCTGAACCCGGTTCAGCGCGAGGCATTGTTTCAATCCGTCTAACTTCAAAGCTGCCCTCAGAGCCGGCGGCGGTGATAGCTTTTGCAACATTGTAGCCGTAGGAAAGACTCTAATGGTTTAACGCGCAGCAGTACTCACCCGGGGAGATTCTCAGGTCCCAAGCGGCAACAACGGGGATCATAGAAGGCGAACCAGCCCACCCCCACACAAACACGCTGACACGGTACACACACCAGCATGACACATGGGAGACTGGGATGCACAGGCAAACCAGATGGTCTACCAAGTTAGGACCTTATAAAGGGCACATCCATGGCAGGCACACAGGGTAAAAAAGCGGCAAAAAGTGTTAACTTATTATTTAAACACAGAAATGGCAGCAAATGTTTTTTAATTTACCTTTTCAACAGCTGTGAATTGTAACATGCTATTTTATGAAAAGGTTGTTATTGCTATTATTTTGAACACTTGTTTAGGTGATTTACGCACTTTTAATTCTGTTTTGTAAAAAACATTTCTGCAATGAATACTCGTTAATAAGGATGGAGAAAAGACTCTGTGCAACATCCCAGATTTACCATTATGTAACCATGGTAATACCTGGTCTGAACCTGTGTGTTAATTGTTAGACACGCCCATATCTCCACAGTATATATGTATGAGCTCATTTTGAATGCAGATGTAGTGAACAAGGCGGCAACGCCGAAACGCGTCTAAGCAGACAGTGAGTAAATAAATCGAGTTTGGATTGAGATTCATGGTGTCAGCGCCTTCTTCGTATCGGATGAGTTTGGCAAGACTGGATATATATATATATATATATATATATATATATATATATATATATATATATATATATTCCCAAGGCTTCCTCCTCAGCTGAAGAAGAATGAGGCGACACAGCGGGGCTCATGAAGCACCATTATTTATTCATTAAAAACATTGGGCATGACGCGTTTCGGAGGGTTCCTTTTTCAAATGCCCTTCTGTTTAAAATTGCCTCTGTTATTCGTAGACCCCATTTTAAGTCCTTTATCAGTTCCTATGCACTAAAGTATTGTAGGCTACCTGGAATTTGTGGCACGGAGTCATCTCTGCCTCCACAGGTGGACTGCATTTCCCAGCATGCAGTGTTTCTCACTTGCTGGCGGTGGTTCCGTGTGTCAGCATTTCCTTTTCTCTCCATTGAGCAGCTGACATGCCACATTTTCAGGTAAGGACTGCAGCAATTGTTCTGGGCTTCGTTGGTGTTTTTCTTCATGTCCCACACTCCCTGCCTTGCAAGTCGGCCCATCGTAGAGTCAGGAACACCCATGAAGTAGGAGCATATCCCCATACAAGTATGGACCGCAGGTTGCAGCTGGTTCTCCGTTTCAGGCTTCATGCGGGCGGTCGGGGAGTCTCCTTCCATGCTAGCGACTCCTGTAACACTTGCGGGAGGGCCATCCTCGCATGTTGGTTAGACACGCTAATATTCCCAAGGCTTCCTCCTCAGCTGAAGAAGAATGAGGCGACACAGCGGGGCTCATGAAGCACCATTATTTATTCATTAAAAACATTGGGCATGACGCGTATATAATATAATATCCAGTGGCAGTCACCAGAGGATATTTTTAATAGCTTAGCTTTTCCATAGACAAGGTGTTTTTGGATTTGCTAATAACTTAGTTGCCCTTTGACGAATCTTCACAAAATATCCCCCCGAAATGCGCAAATAAACTTCAGCTCCTTCGAGTGTGATCGATCAAGCAAGCGGCAAGAAAGAAAGGGGTACCAAAAGCAAATTTCACCAATCATTTTCCATAGACTTCTTTAAAAAGGGCTACTGCAATTAAAAGGAAGCGGGCAGCGTCCCTCTCACTGAGCCTTTAATGGCCTTGGGGACCTCTTCCCCCAAGGCTGGCTCACTTACTGCGTCTCAGGGAGTCTAACCCCAAGACACAGTGGTTTCCCTGCCCACACTACCGTAGGCAGGGAAACATGTATTTACTTCCTTTTGGTAGGAGCCTTCTTAAATTTCCAGCAAAACACGAGCAAACACATAAGTCTGCTCCCAGCTGGTGGGAGCTTTAAAAATGCTCCCGCCAGCTAGGAGCAAACCTGTGTTGTTTCCCTGGTCGCATGGCTGCAGGCCAGGAAACAGAACACCATATTTCTCCCGCCCTGAGGGAGCAACATAAATAGCTCCTCCCTCTGGGTGGGAGAATTGCCGGCTCCTGCGCCATGCAGGGAGCCGGCTGGGTTCGTTAGGGCTTTGAGGCTCTGCCCGTGGCCCCTAACATTGTGCTTGGTGGGTGCCTCACCTTTAAATAATGGAGACCTCGGAGATGGGGTATAGTTAGGTCTGTGTTTCCATAAGAAAAAGGGTTTTTTTGGTTTGCTTATAACGTTGTTGCTGTTGACGTATCTTCACAAAACTTTCTCAAAAAATCTCATCCACCTCCGCTCCTTCCTGGAAAGATTCACGGTGATACATCCAGTGGGGGCAAAGAAAAAAGGGTGGAGGTCCTAAAATGTGTGTTCCACATTAATTTTTCCATAGGAAAATTAAATAGGGATACTGCAAAAACTGCTGAACGAAATCACACTAAATTTGTCAGAAAACGCAATCTTGGTCCAGAAAGCCTACTTTTTGTGATTTGGTGTAAATCCATTCAGTGTATATTTCATGCCACGGATGAGCCATAGGGCCATCAGATCTTGAGATAAGATCTGATTGGCTGCAGCCACTTCAACAATGATGTGGCTGCAGCCATTTTAGGACTTGGCGCTCAATCCCTATTTTTGGAAAAATTGTCAAATGAGATATAAGTGGGCAAGCGAGGAATACACTCTCCTGCTAAACGTGGTAGAGGGGGTGCTAGATGTGTCACTCCAGGGTCCAAAAACATAATTTTAAAAAACTGTACAGAAAAGTTGTAGTGAATCCGCAGTAATCTATTTTTAAAAAAGCACGGGTTTCCATACTTCAAAAAAGTATCCCTTGTGGTAGGCCAGGGCCCGGAGAGGATGATGCAGTTGTTTATTTTAAGAACGCCCATCCCTCCGAGGCTAAAATTTCTTCAAAGGGGCGGTGGTGTGATGCTCCCCTCCACAACCCTCTGAACATCCTGGGGACCCAATCCCCTGGGGCAGGCTCAGTCTCTGTGTCCCGGCGAGCCCACCCCTTGGACAATGTTTTCCTGCCCTCATGAGTGTAGGCAGAGAAGATTTGTATCCTTCCACTCGGCAGGAGTGTAAGAATGCTCCTGCTGGGTAGAAGCACACATTTTTCCCTGCCTGCACTGCTGCGGACATTAAAAATTAGATTGCTCCCACTCAGCGGGAGAAGAGAAAAACACCTGCTCCCGCCAAACAGGAGCAAAGCCAGCTCCCTCTGCACCCAGCATGGGTGCACGTAGGGGAGCTGGCTTGCCTGTGGGGGCCATAGGTTGTGTGCTGGGGCACCCAGCTTAGGCTGCGGGTGGTGGGGGAACTCGGACCAGTGTTAGCGGAGGGGTCCGCACCACATGCCCTCCTCCCCTTTAAATTATTCTCAGCCACAGCGGATAGTGTCCCCATGGACAGGGTTGGCTTGGGAGAGACGGGCCTTACGCCCCCTCCATTCTAAATGAATTTTGGCCTGGGGATGGGGACCCTGAGTCCAGTGTTCTTTCAGGGAGGCAGACCACATACCCCCTCCCCTGTACATTAATTTCAGCCTTTGGTGATGGTGTAAATAAAAATAATTGCCGGATCCCACTGGCCATCTAGAATGGGTGCTGGCAAGGGAGCTGGTAGGGCCATGGGGGCCCTAGGGCTCTCCCCACAGCTGCCAATGAAATGAAAAGGAGGTAGGTGTCCCAGGTGGTCTAAGGACACATACTATAATGATTTTTAAAAAACAATATGGAGTAAAATCTTAGAATAACTAAGCAGTAAGAGCAGTTCATTTATTATTCACTATTCCCAGTAAGGAGCGCCCCTTAATGCCATAGAACTTTTTTCAGGCACATGTTTTCTTGCTACCACGCAGGGTTGCCTGTGTTTTCTCACTCTTGTTGGCTCTATGCTTGGAGCTGCTGGCAAGCTGGGTGAGGATGTGGGCTGACGTGACAGACTTCTCAGAGATTGGCGGGTACCCAGAAAAAATCTTACAGTACGCAGATGACATCCGGCTGTACCTCACAGGTATGGAGAGGTCAAAGTCTGTGGCCTTGATGGAGCAAGGATTTGAGAAAAAGAAGCTTGCTTGGATCAACCTCTCGTTAACAGAAACTAACAAATAGAAATGATAGATAAATGAAAATTAACATACATACGACATTCATACACTGGAAAAGAAGTCTTTTTGCTAGCTTAAATAACAAAGAATAATTTGCTACGTAATTAAAATCCCGCTTGAAACCGAAAATCGCTTTGCGCATGTGCAAACCTGTCCTGTCCAAGTAACCACATGATTAACCATGATCTCACACATGCGCAAAGAGTTGCTAACTGTAGGTCCCGAAGTACCGCACGTCTGGCATATGATTGCCCGAGTCTTCAAAGAAGTTTTTCGCTGCTTACGCTTTGCTTAACAAAGAAGAAATATCACGTGATAGAGTAGAAGGGGGAGGTAAACCGTGATAATAACATATTTGAGAAATTAACATCTGTTTATGATTCTTTCGATAATAGTCAGCATTTTGGGCCTGATATGCTAAGCCGAAAGAAAGGTGGCGGGTAAAACGTAATGAAAGTTGAGTCTGCCTAGTGAAGACCCAGAGTGAACCGCTGACCGGGACATTGATCGCCTGCCAAAACCCAAGGACGAGAGCTTGAGAACAGATCCTCAACTGAAGAAATGATACAAAATGTGTATCTATCCATTGTGTGAGATGTATGGGAACATGAAGAGTCATGAGAAGTGAATACATTAAGTGGGAAGAGTTTACTAAACAAAAAATTAGTTAAAGATTTTAGGATGACCTTATGAGGGGATGACAACTCCCCTGCCGTGGCCCAATCTTAGTTCAGAATTCGCAGACATTTGCAACCTTTGAGGGTGGGACATGGAGAATTAAAGTGTATAATTAGAGTGACTTAAGGGTAAGTATAGAGAGATGATGAGAGCTGCTGCTGCTAAGGATAGTCGTTGATGCTGAGTGAGAAATAGGTGAGAATTTCTACGAAGAAGTACAGACTGGGAAGATTCAATACTGAGAGACAGCCTGATTAGATTGAAGATTTGCGGAAGAATATCGAGGAGGGAGAGAGTGTAAGAGAGGGATGCGCTCCGGTGCGTCGGGTTTCTAGAGAAGTATAATAAGTATAATCCTATCCTGCACCTGTCCTAAAGCCTTTGTCTCCTGACTCTTAATCAGGTGACCTCCATCAATGCTTTTGGCCAGGGGTTGTGTTTCCTGTTTCATTTTGGTAACTATCACTCTTCCTTAAATTTGGAATATTTGCTGCAACGTACAGATTATTGTGTCTTTTGTCTCTTCATCTATCATTCTTCATGCATTTGAGGTTGTTGAAAGAGTCTATATTTTGAATGAAATTTGATATATGAATTTTTCTCTCCCATGAAAGTTGGTGGAGTTTGCACTGTGAATCTGTACAAATGAGCATTCATTTTGATTGAATTATTAGATAAAAATCATTGAATCTTACCTGGAGTCTGTGATTATTTACTACAAACTTAAGAAAATGTTAATGATTTTTTTTAATATCACCATCAACTACTTATCTAATGGTCCATTGACCAAAGGAAGAGTAATGATCTGTGAAGATTAGTTCGATATAGATTAAATTCAGATCAAAGGAAAACAAAACTTGACCCGAGCGAAACAGTCAGGAAAACCAAATGTATACATGGGCCCATTGTAAGTGAAATTTTGAAGTGTGAAAAGTTTATCCTGGCCTTTTGCTGGATCAGCCTTGTTGATTTTCCAGGCCTTTGAAAGGTACTCAGGGTATAGAATATACTGGGAGAAATCACTACTGTACCCAGAAGGCACATGGGCCAGACTGACAGACATGTACTGTAAGCTGTGAGTGACTAGGGATGGGTTCAAGTATTTGGGCTTTGAGAATACCACACACTTGCTGAATAGACTCCAGACCATTGGGAAATCAGCGGCCAGACTCATGCCTCACCTCCCCAGATGGACACACATCATCCCTCACCAGAAGAAACGCCACTGGCTCCCCATTCACAGGAGATGCAACTTCAAGATTCAGATACCTGCAAAGCCCTGCACAACCAAGGACCTACATACATCAACCACTGCCTGAGCTTCAACCAACTCTCCAGACTCCTGGGATCCGCCTCCCTCTTCCTCACCCACACTCCCGGCAACCGGGGAGTCAACAGTGGACGAAGCTCCTTCTCCTACCTCACCACGAAGTCCTGGAACAGCCTCCCCCTCCATCTCCGGACTTCACTCTCTTCACCTGATGCCACTCCAGCAACTTGAACCCCAGCACCTGAATACCCGCATGGGTGATTAGTTGTACTTAATAAATCTTGTTTGATTGACAGTTCTCCTTTTGTAGACTGCAACTTGGAAGTAGTCAGAAGGGAATACCAAACGGACGTGGAACTATGGAGACGTTTCTCTTAATCTATTAAGGGAAGAGCAGAGATATTTAAAATGACCACACTGCCCAAACTGCTTCGTAAGCTACAATATACCCCATTCATAAAACACAACTCCTACTTTGACAGGGTTGACAGGACCACAAAAACCCTGTCATGCATAGCATTGCAAACCCTACAAAGGCAAGCTTACAACAGGATGTGAGGATGTAGTGGTGGGTTTCCCAGCCACAATTCATTAATGAATAGGGGTTCGCCCCAAGGGATGATCCAGCAATCAGATTAGAGAGATTGCACATAGAGGACATCTATATACACTACCAATACAGCACCTGCCAACTGCGTTCCCTACTGGCACAGACTAGGAGTAATTTGGATGCTTGGAATAAAGTCATATGGTACTTGGGCTGGGGGTGTAGATGATGAAACACACCTCGCTGTGGAAAGAGGATGTACTAAGAGAGGTAAAAAACTGACCGGCTTCTGAAGCTGGGAGACTATAGGCATATCAACAATCAATAATGTAGTGGGGGATGCCAAGTAATTTAAAATCTTGCAAGAAGAATATGGCCTGCACACCTCCCAAAACTTTAAATATTTTCAAATAGCCCACACCCTTAGAGAAGAAGAACTAGAATGGACCAAGATCTCAGATCACAACCAGATGGCAAAATTGTAGAGGAAGAACTCCACACTGAAGTGGTGTCGCAAACATACAGCATGATAATAAAACCGATAAGCTCCAGAAGCTCCGAGTAGCCTGGGAGGGGGATGTGGGCTTCATGGAGGACATCAATCGGATGCTGCACCCTAGGGAGGTCCCCCCTAATTCAAGTCTAAGGCTTGTGCGACTTAAGATACTGCACAGTGTTTATTAAAACAGGAGCGGACTATTTCGGATGGGCCCAGGCCAGAGCCCTATGTGTCTTAGGTGCAAGTTGGCTGACGGTTCCTTTTTCCACATACTTTCGGATTATCTGCTCACAGCGAATTACTGGGCCACAATTGTGAAATAATTAGATAAGGCGCTGGGTGCCATCATCCCAGCGATACCACAGTACATCCTTCTGGTCATCCTCTGCCAAGTCGATCTTGCCAGAGCCAAACTGTTCTTCTGTAGTTTGGGCTTCATGGTAGTCAAAAGAGATATCGCCAAGGGGTGGGGTTCACCATAGAAGCCATTAGGGGGCATGGACATATGCAGGGAAGTGGAAAGAGTGATCTACACTATCCAGGGCTGCCTGAGAAATGTTGATAAGGTGTTGATGAGGATGATGAGGTGAAGGAATTTATAAAGCGCGACAAATAGCCTGGGGTGTCTATGCGTTGCCCATAGCACATACAGATAAGACTAGAATAAGCATGAGAATTATGCCTTAAAAAGCTGCGTTTTTAAGCCCTTTATACATTTCAACAGGCTAGACTATTTTTTAAGTGAGGTTGGCAAAGAGTTGAGTGTTTTTAACTGGATCTGCTTGGCTACCGGAAACCAGTGTAGATGGAGTAAAGCTGTGGAGACGGAGTCGATTTTGGAGATACCCAGGAGTACTCCTACTGCTGTATTCTGAGCGGTCTGTATCTTTTCAATGCTGCGCTTGGGGGCACTGGTAAAAAGAGCATTGCAATAGTCCAATCTTGAGGATATCAGCACAGACACCATAGTTTTCCTCAAATTCATAGGTATTGCAGGAAGAATCTGCCTCAAAATGTTTAGGATAAAAAAAAACAAGCCAAGGTGACTGAATTGGTTTGCACTTCAAAAGACAAGGGGGGGGGGGAGTATCATGGTTTAAATTGGGAGGAGTTGAAGAAACAGGTTTCCGATCTAACCTTAGAGCTAAAGAGGGAGTGGTGTGTATGTTATCAGGGACCATCCCACAGGCCATGGTTGAGAGGGGCGGTAGATGGGGGTTAAGTATGTGCTCAAGGAGGGACTGGCAGCATCTGTAGAATAATGCAACTGCTGGTAATTGCCTAATGCATGACAGAAATCAAATGTTTACTTTTGGTTTGCAAAGAAAACAAATAAATGCATTAAAAAAAAAACGTTCTTGCTGGTGGTGCCCGTAGAAGAGGCAGGGGCACGGCAAACTTTTTTTTAATGCTATAATGGACTGGAGGCAGTGCAGCAGTCTCTCTGCAACATTAAAACAAGACAACTAATCTCTCAGGTCTTTAAATCCATAACCCCTGGGAAGCTTATCATCATTTTTAAAAGCATTCCGAGCTGGAACGGTATGCTCTTCAGCTGAAGTGCACAGCCGTCTTGCATGCACTTTATAGCTTGTAAAATGTCAAATCACTTTTATTAAACATTGCACTATAAAATTATTAGTAATTTTTTTGACAAAGACAATACATGTGCTTTCTATCTGATAATATTCTGTGTCCCCGTCATAAAGTCAATAGGCCCATTTTTTATATTTTAGCGTGCTGACCCTTTGACAAAGTCAGTAGGTCTGCCTTATTTGAAATGACACCCAGGCCATGTGCCCAACCTACTAACATGCATGGCTTGTGTGCAGCAGGGGGTTGGGCACCCGCGGGGATTGGGCGCAGAACCCCTATAACTCGAGCCCTATAGTAAGTATAACTTGCACCCTTGCCATGCACTGCTTATGACCTCACACACTGCATCACTCATGACATGTTCTATGGGTAACAAGACAAAATATCTAAGTCAAAATATAGAATGGACAAAATATCGAATGGACAGAATATAGTGGTGAAAAATATCGAATTGAAGGTAAGTAATTTAATATTGAATAGTAATTTTTTCCCCTACGCTATCCAACGCTTTCCCTACTGTTGCACCCTCTGGAGTGGGAATAGTAATTTTTACCCCTACGCTAACCAACACTTTCCCTACTGTTGCACCCTCTGGAGTGGGAATAGTAATTTTTACCCCTACGCTATCCAACGCTTTCCCTACTGTTGCACTCACTGGAGTGGGAATAGTAATTTTTACCCCTACCCTATCCAACTCTTTCCCTACTGTTGCACTCTCTGGAGTTGGAATAGTAATTTATATCCCTACGCTATCCAACGCTTTCCCTACTGTTGCACTCACTGGAGTGGGAATAGGAATTTTTACCCCTACGCTATCCAACGCTTTCCCAACTGTTGCACTCTCTGGAGTGGGAATAGTAATTTTTGCCCCTACGCTCTCCAACGCTTTCCCTACTGTTGCACTCTCTGGAGTGGGAATAGTAATTTTTACCCCTACGCTATCCAACGCATTTCCTACAGTTGCACTCTCTGGAGTGGGAATAGTAATTTTTACCCCTACGCTATCCAACGCTTTCCCTACTGTTGCACTCTCTGGATTATAAATGGATATAAAAAAAAAACAAATCCAAAATTACTTAGAAATTCCTTGGTCACAGCAAAGCAAACAAACTTTTATAAGAGTACGTTTTGGCGTTTGGCCTGGTTAGTGTCATCGGCCACTATGGAAGACTATTGAGGACAATACGACATGTAGGTTGTGTAAAAGTGGACAAGAAGAAATTTTACATCTGCTATGTCTGTGCCCTGCAATAGAGGTGGAAAGGAAAGTTATCCTTAAGAGATTATTTAATGCTCGTGGAGTAAGAACATCCAGACAAGCGTTAATGGCATGTCTAAACCCGAATGATGTACTAATGAATTCTGCATTTGTAAAATTTTTATCTGTGATTGGCAAAAACATTAAGGAAAACATTATTTAGGTTTCTCCTTTTTAAATTACATAATACTAGAATAATTATGTGCATGTTGTTTTAAGCTTTTATTGCCGTTGATAGATATATATATATATATATATATATCCATCAAGTCCAGGATCCCCAATTGGAATGGCCACACAGAAGCTTAGTAAAAAGACGCTCTTTTATTGCCTCATGCTGGTGAACAACAGGCAGGAAACACTTCAGTTTCATTTGTCGACAGCCAAACGCGTTTCGAGAGTCAGGAAGCTCTCTTCATCAGTGGCTTTGTGGAATAAAACACCTCTACCCACATGGGAGAAAATATTAGAGAAAGGCACGGAGTGCGCATCCACTGGGAGATTACACAGGATTGACACTACAACACCCAGAAGGCCGAGTGCGGCCACGCCCAGTGAAGGGCGGGTGTTGACTACTAAAAACTCGAAAATGCAGCAACTCTGTTTTATTCCACAAAGCCACTGATGAAGAGAGCTTCCTGACTCTCGAAACGCGTTTGGCTGTCGACAAATGAAACTGAAGTGTTTCCTGCCTGTTGTTCACCAGCATGAGGCAATAAAAGAGCGTCTTTTTACTAAGCTTCTGTGTGGCCATTCCAATTGGGGATCCTGGACTTGATGGATATATATATATATATATATATATATATATATATATATATATATATATATATATATATATATATATATATATATTATTTTTTTATGTATTTTTGTAAGATTTTAATTAATCAAACAAATAAACTTGACTATGACTATGACTCTCTGGAGTGGGAATAGTAATTTTCACCCCTACGATATCCAACGCTTTCCCACTGTTGCACTCACTGGAGTGGTAATAGTAAATGTTATATTTATTATTTCATTATTTAAAATTACTTTTAAGACATTTAAAAAAAAAACAATATTTTGACTAACTATATTTTTTTAAAACTATATTTTTGATTCAATATTTTTGTACTTGCCTGTTTGTAGATAGGAATTCGATATTTTTGCATTCTATATTTTTTCTTCGATATTTTGGTAATTCTATATTTGTGAATTCGGTATTATGTCAGTGATCCGTTCTATGACGTCCTGATAATATGACTGCAGCATCTGAAATGACGTCATTAATGGCAACACTGTGCATGAGTTGTAGTTACTTTAGGGCTCGAGTTATAGTTACTTGAGATAACTATTACAGGTAAATTTCAGTGGCTTTGTTCCTTTGAACTAGTATGTTTAACTGATACTTTCACCTAACTATAACGTCTCTTTAAGCCTTAACCTGTGTTCTTTTACAGGGAATTTCTAAGGTTTTTTATGCAAAGTAAGATATTATTATATATATCACAAACTCTCAGCCCTAAATGAAATTGGATTCTCTGAGGCAAGATGAGGCTTTTGTGGGCGAGCAATGGAATAAAGGTACGAGACTTTGTGGTATGTTTAAATCCAGAGATATGATGGATCAAGTGGTCTTACCAAACAATGCATTATGGATAGTGTGGTCTGTGGCAATTGATGGACAATATGGAGTGATTGCTACAGGTTTAAAAGAAAAGTATGAAAACACTTGTGTTATGTCTTGTGACAAGTTAATTGTCGAGGTCAAAAGAAACCTGCACGGAGCACTATTCCAGGGATTTATTTGTCAAAACAGCATGAACTGGTATGACGCCATTGTGACTGAAGTCTCTCTATTTTGTGTATGCGCCTCAAGTTTAAAAGGGTGCACATCTGACTGCTTCACATTTGTAAATGATGAAGACCGATCGCAGGTCAAAACGCGTAACGTAATGCATCTCTGCAATTAAAAGTTATGTTTTTTTACAGACTGGTTGTTTAAAACACCTGCTGCAAAGTTCCAGTTTTTAGCCAGCCATAAAAATGTCATGATAACTCCTGTGATTAATGTTCCTTCTAGAGAGACAAAGCAGAGCTTTGTCTAGTGGCAGTTTTGCCATAAAGTAGCTCAGAAGGTTAATATTCCTGCTGCAAGGCATAGATCCGCATTTTATATGGATAACTGAGTGGATTTGCAAAGACAGCCTTTACCAGCTCCTTACAAGTGAAATGTATTTGAGAGAGTGGCTTTGGAGAGATGAGGGGCACTGTTGCAGGGTGGCAGTGAGGGAATTCGAGAAGGCCATATGGATTTGGGTGGGGGCAAAAAAACGATTGTCGCTCCTGGCGCCACAAGCCCAGGCAGTACCTGTCCGACTTGTCGTGCAAGTGTTGTGTACTCTGTCGAAGGTGGGGAGAGGCAGCAGCTGACTGCTGATAAAGAAGCAAGGCCCTGGGCGGGGATAGGTGTGAAGGGAGGGTGTGGGAGAAGAGGTGCATAACGGGGAAGAAGAAAGAATACTGCCCGACAGGAAAGTCTTGATTTGGAGTTTCTCGGCCACTAGTACAGTTTCGGCGGGAGTGCGGGGCCGAGAGGCAGGTAGGAGACGCCGAACGCAGCCGCGGTGCGGCAAGCCTTCCGGGCGATTGACTCCATTTTAGAGAAGTTTTGGACACTGCTTAATTTGTGCCATTGTTTTCCGGTGCTCTGCACCGGCACTTAATTTTAAACACCGGCACTTGTTTGTGAGAATAAATCACATGGTGGCTCTCTCAGTTTATTTTTATTCAACACAGCACCGATATTTTGTAATACATAGTTTAAAAAAATAATAAAACGTGCACTTCCATGCCGTCCCTACGGCCCGGGATGACCTGTATTAGTCCACAATTTCACTCTTAAGTGTGAGAGTAAGTATGAAATGAAGTGCAGTGGGTGGTGCTGTAGAAGTGAAATACCTTGAGCCCTGGCACTTACATTTCTACAAATTAAGCACTGGTTTGAGCTCCACGGTGGCTGAGATTATTGGCCCTTTGAGGGACTCCCGTGGGTCAGGGACATTCTCCAGCACCAGGGACATATTCGGGGGTCGTGTACGTCTAGGGAGACTCCTGTAAGATCAGGGCAGGGGTCTCCTGTAGAAGAAGACTCGTGCTGTTTGCCCTCCGCACTGACATTTCTCCTGCAGAGAAAAATGCTGACACTTATCTCTAGAACGAAAGCACCGTGTGACCATGAGTGCTGGCAGGCGCGCAACACCCATTGGGCTCACGGGGCTTCAGACCCCCCCACCCCCCACGTCGTGCGTGTCAGGCCGGGCTGACCAGCTTCGCGGGCTGGCGAGCATGTAATTGCAGCCGCTCCCGAGTACTTATCAGGTCTTTAAAAGACCATTTAGTTGTAAATGAGGCGTTTGTTGTGTGGTCACCCCTTCTCACAGCGTCCATGGTTGGAAGAATTAGCCCCCCCCCCCCCCCCCCCCCCCCGAAATTTGGCTCTAGTTGCCCGCCCGAGTGCTGGCACTTTAGTCCACTGCTGCTCGACCTTGAATGAGTGACAGAGTCGGCTCTTCACATCAGGGCCACCTCTTTTAATAATGAGTGCTGGCCAGGCCACGAGTCTGGGGTACACGCGGGTAGATGGTGCCACCCACTTTTTTCACAGGGTGGATGCCGTCTCCCCTTCCAAGAACTTGGGCCCCACAGATATTTGGTGAACTTGTCCCAGTGTCATTTTCAGACACCAAGACAGGTCCAGCAGCGCCTGCAGTTGTCTTCTTTAAATTCCCAGCAGCAATGTGCAGACAGGGAGGGAGGGGATTTTATTTTCACATTCCAGCTGGTCCAAAGACACGGGCCCACATTAAGGGGCCACCAGGCCTCTTTTTTTGTTCCATTGTGATCCTGGCTGGGCAGGGTCTGCTGCCTCACACTTAAATGCAAATGCAAGGGAGGGGAAACAATGGCACACAGCTTGTTATCACCTCACAGGGAGTTAAGAGAGGCGTGCTTTTAACTTTGTTTAGTCTCTGTATATAAGAGATATATATGCACTGTAAGAATGTCAGATGTGTTGGTCTGACCTAGTATTTACACAAATAATTTAAATACCACTATTTTATTTCTTTTATAGCACTACTTATCCGAATGCAGGTGTCCGAGCCCTCTACATAATATAACATATTCATTGACATGGAATAATGTAAGTGTGTAAATCAAAATACAAAATGTAAGACATAAGGTAGTGAGGGTTACAAGGTGTAGAAGTCACATGTCCTTCAAAACTCACGGTGATATGTTAGAAGGATTAGAATTTGTGAATTGCAAGTAAGAAAAGAATGACTTTGTTAAAAGCAGTAACCCACTTATCTAACTGCATAAAATAAAAATCTGCCATCTGCATGTTACATGATGTGTTTTGCATGACAAACATTAGCTTTCCATACTACTTTGATTCAAATCTGGGAATAGGCAAAACACATATTTTACCATTATGGTTATTCCTTGAGATTTACAGGACACACAGAGATCTTTGAAGCAGGCGCCTTAGTCTCATAAGATATTTTAAAAGTAGACTTTGTCAAAAAAGAGAAATGGGGGGGCGTGGCTTGCCGGGAAGACATGGCGGACGCGAGTTAGAGAGCTCCGTCCAGCCCGAAACTCATCCTGCATTAATCCTGGCTCCCTCAGCCGTGTAATTGGTCTTGGAGGGGGCATATGGTCTCCTGACCCTAGCGGAGACATTCCGGTGCCCGATCCTTGAAGCTGGCTGGTCGGCGAGCCGGTGCGGCCACTCCGGAGAGTCGCGGCCTAGTGGCCACATCAGAAGCTGGGGACCGCCATGGAGAAGGCCGGGGAGGCAGCGGTGGGCGGCGCTCGGCAGAAGGAAGGCGGCAGACGGCCTGCGGTTGGTCGCAGGTGGCGGCTGCCTTTGACGGGGGCAGATCGGCCCCGGACCCCTGTGGGAGACGTTTCCCCGGTGAGAATCCGGAGGGGGAGCGCTCTGCTTTGAGCCTCGGACCCTGCTGAGCCGGGGGGGGGTGGCGACGCAGCAGCCCTGGGTGCCGCGGCTGCCATATTGGCAGTTGGGGACGGCGACAGTTGCTCTGCAGGGGCGTGGAGCGGGGGCCCCATTCCCCCGTGTCACACCATTTCTGGTGGCGGATATGATCGGCGGTCTCATCGGGCCACGGCGGTGAGTGGTGGTGTGCTGGGTGCGGCCTGGGCAGCCACAGCGATCCACGTCAGGGAGGCGCGGTCCGGGGATTGTGCAAGGGGCCTGGAGCTGCGGGGCCCGACTTCATCTGGCGCCACTGGCGGTGGCGCGTAGAGCGGTGGCCTGAGACAGCGTATTCAGCGGGGCACACGCGGCGGAGCTGTGGTGCGCCGGACCAGGAGGGGTAACCATATCGTTGGCGCCGGCGATCGCGGTGAGGGGCCCATTATACCGGAGGCATTGGTGGCACAGATCCCCCCATCTTCCCTGCCGGACGTCGGGCTCATCTCCCCAGAAGTGGCCCTAACTGGGACCAGTTCGGGTGTCAGGCTCGGGAGAACCAACCTTTGCTGTCTCGGGTACTGGGAACTGCGGCAGCCAGCCCATTCCCGGGTGCCTCGGCGGGGTGCTAGTGGGCACTCGCCATGATGATGGGCAAGGGAGGCAGCGCCCCGGCTACACAGGGACCCATAGACAACTTCACCGGGTCCGGGAAGGCGGGCGGCGCGGCGGGCCAGACACAGGAAGCCCCGCCGGACAATGCAGCCCTGCTGGCAGCGATCACCCAATCCAGGGACATGCTGGACGCTAAGATCGGCGCAGTTGGGTCTGATGTAATGCTGCTGCGGCAGGACTTGCGCAACGCAGTGTCGCGTATAACGGAGGCGGAGGAACGCGTGTCGGTAGTGGAGGACAATGTCGCTATCCTTAAGCAGAGGGTGCCAAAGTTGGAGAGTACACAGAAGGGCCTGGCGCTGCGTGTTGAGGATGCCGAAGGAAGGGCCAGGCGCAATAACCTGTGCTTCGTGGGTTTTCCGGAGGGATGCGAATCTGGCAACATGGAGGGCTTCCTCATGCAGTGGTGGAGAGCTGGCTCCCTCCGGATACCTTATCGCGCTGCTTTGTGGTCGAGTGGGCGCATAGGGCGCTCGCCCAGAAGCCGCCGGTGGGAGCTCGGCCCCGCCCGGTCATAGCGCGGCTCTTGAATTATTTTGATCGGGACACGATTCTGAAGCAGGCACGCGCCAAGGAACCTCTGCTCTACGACAATCAGCGGATCTTGGTGTTCCCCGACTACACGGGCCTTGCGGCCAAGGCCCGGCAGCGCGAACTCAAGTTGCTGTATGCCCTGCTGTTCCCGGCGCGCCTCCGGGTGGTGCTCCAGTCCCGCACTTTGTTCTTTGATACCCCGGAAGATGTCTTTAAGTGGACGGATGAAACTGTGCGGGTGAGGGCCCATACGCCGCCAGGACGGCATTCCGACTCTTCCGTGAGCGAGGGGCTGCAGCAGGGCTCGCAGAGACAGCGCAGGCTGGGTAGCAGGAAAGCTAGATCTCAGAGGCGGTCGCTGTCCTGCAGTCTGGCGTTGGTGGACGAAGCGGCTGCTGAGCACTGACTCATCAGTCCCGGCCAGCGAACATCAAGTAGAGGAGTCCTCCTAACTGGGCCATGTGTACCATTTTGCAGGATTACTGAGGGAGCCCGTGTGTGGGCTCGGACCCTATTGACTCTACACCCGTAGGCAGCTGGTTGGACTTTCATGGGTGGTAAGTTAGGGATCCATTGGTGGGATGGGCCCAGGTCCCCCCGTTGGGGGCCTGGTCCCCGTCTCGCCGCAACAGGTACTTCAGTGTTCCTTGAGGTATGGGGTGGCGGGGTTGTGGCGGGTTGGGGTTGTTTGGGTTGGGGGTTGCAATGCGCTTGTGCACTGGGTTTCGTATGGAGGGTTCACTCTCCATCTGGTCTACAGGATAGGGCCAAGGGTTTGTATGCTCTTAAATGGCTATTGAGCTGATAACTGTTCCGGGGTCCACAGGCGCCCTCCGTATTGTCAGCTGGAATGTTCGTGGGCTCCTTGACAAAATTAAGCGGGGTGCGGTGCTGCGCCATGCCAAGAGGGTAGGGGGGAATGTTCTCCTCTTGCACGAAACCCATCTGATGGGCTCCAAGGTTCTTTGTTTACAGCGGTATGGCTACCAACAAGTATTTCATGCAGGCTTTACACAGGGGTACAGGGGGGTTGCCATTCTTATCCATCGCAGGGTCCCCTACATACATATACAGCAGTGGTTGGATGGACAGGGGCGCTTTGTCTTTGTCCGGGGGAAGATTAGAGATGTCCCGATTGTGCTAGGATGTGTTTACGCCCGCCCCCCTTGCAGTGGCATCTAGCGGAGCGCTTGTTGACGCTATGGTCCGACATGCCTGAAGTGGTGTCGGCTATAGAGGGGGACCGGAACGATGTTATGGATCCCTCCCAGGACAGACACAGAGCTGGTGCGGGTGGGGGGGGAACTCATCCCACGAGATTGCACACGCTGGTCTCCAGTCTTGATTGGGTGGACACATGGAGGCTTTGCCATGGCACGGAGAGGGGGTTCACCTACCTATCGCTGGTTCATGGGTCATTCTCCAGGTTAGACTACCTCTTTGTTCCTAAGAGGGTGGCCCTGCGGGAGGCCTCTGCTGGCATTCTCCCGAGGAGGCTGTGTGACCACTCCCCGATATATGTGGTGCTGCAACTGGATGGGAGGCGGTCGCCCTTCCGTTGGCGCCTCTCAGCGTGGCACTTATTGAATGAAGGATATGATAATAGTATGCGGGTTGCGATTGCAGACTTCCTGGTCACAAATGTGGGCTCTCTGTCTAGTGCGGCGACGGTCTAGGAAGCAATGAAGCCCACCCTCCGGGGTGTGGATATGGCTTGGTGTACAGCGGCTCGCCAGCAGCGTGAGGAGGAATTGGTCCGGGATGAAGCGGAGATTGAAAGGCTGGACTGCCAGAGTAGGGAGGCGAATGGGGTTGGGGGGGGTGCAACGCCTGCTCCAGGCACAGCAGTCCTACGCCGTCATCCTCCTGGAAGAAGCGAAGCAGGTTTGGCTGGCGACACGTAGCAGGATCTGCCAATGGGGGGATAAATCAGGCAGAATGTTGCATAGGCTGTGCCAGGGTACTTTTAGCTCCCAGGCCCTCCCGGGACTGCTTGATGTGAGTGGTGCGCTGCTGGTGCATCCCCAGGCTATAGCAGATAGTTTTGCCGATTACTACGCAGCCCTGTATGCCCCTCGAGAAAGCCTGGCAGAGGAATGGGTGGAGAGGTTCATTGCGGACCTTCCGCCGAAGGCGGTTTCTGACGAGACGCGTCAGCAGCTGGACCTTCCCCTTTCGGATGAGGAACTGGGTAGTGCTCCGGGGGAGCTTAATTCAGGAAAGGCCCCTGGCCCTAATGGGTTCCCCATTGAATTTTTTAGGAGATATTTTCTTCAACTAGCCCCTTACTATCGGGCGGTGGTAGAAGAATCCAGGGAGGTGGGCCAGCTACCCCTAGATTGGAGGCATGCAGAAGTGGTTGTGTTTCAGAAGCCGGGCAGGCCTCCAGAGCACCACGCCTCGTACTGCCCGATTTCCCTGTTAAATGTGGAGGCCAAAGTGCTGGCCAAGGCCCTGGCAAATTACCTTTTGCAAAGTATTGCAACCCCTAGGTAGGGGTTGTCCACTGGAACACAGCGTATTGAAACAAAACAATGTTTTAATCAAATGTTATCACCAGATTTAGATTGCGGAGTCTCTTATTCTAGTAAGTTTTTATTCTTGATCATTTAATTTCAATGATCCAATTTTTTCAATGTTAAACATCTTCACAACTTTTGAAGTTTGGATAACTCATGGTTTAAACATGTCCAAAAATATATGACCATAATCCCAATGCATTTCGGGCATTAATGTTGCCCTTCGTCAGGGGATCAATCTATGGGAAAAAAATGGAAATGAAGGGCTCTTAAATGGGGAGATTCTCGAGTTGGCTCAAAAAATCAAATTAATAATTGTTCATGCAGGTGAGATGAAGCACACGTGACATGGCTAGGTAAGAGTAGAGGTGAATATAAACAATCATGCAACAATTGGAACAATCTGTTAATAGAAAAACACGATGTGCAGGTTGTAGTGGTATGAGCTGGAGATAAGGTAAACATATTCTGATAGTCGATGTGTTGATAGGATTTAAACCTCAGCCCATGAAAGAAAAGCATGCCAGTGTAAAACAATATCAGGCGAGTGAAAAGGGACGGTCCTGGTATCTCTGGAAAGCGTGGAAAGTTAGGAATCAGGTGTGCGGCTAACGGAACGCGGTGTGTCTGAAGTAAAAACCAAGTTCTCACGTGTAAGAGTGTGAATGGTAACCCAGCGTTCTGTAAGAAAGAATAAATCGAAACCCTGTTAACAAGGTCCACAGACAACACGCAGGACGCGTGAAAGTGGCTGACAGGTCCGCAAGATTGCGGTACTTACAGTTGTGAAGCAGACTGCGGGAGAAAAGTTTCTCAGTAGTTAGTCCGAACGGCTGGTAGGAAGCTCACGTACGGCGTGTGCTCGAGTGAGCTGGGTGAGGTTAATAGTGAAAAGGGTGAACATAGAAAAGGGGCTGCTCGGCTGAAAAAGCATGGGCGCCATCTTGAATAGGTGAAGAGCCTTTCCCATATCTCGTCCTTAGTCCACCCAGATCAGACGGGCTTCATGCCCCAGTGGGCGACGCAGCATAATATCCGGAGGGCTCACGTGGCGCTGGCGGTGCCCGAGGGTTTGGATTCCCGGCTGCCTTCCTGTTGGCGGACATGGATCGGGCCTTTGACTCCCTCAGTTGGGTCTACCTGTTTGCCCTGCTGCGCCGACTTAATTTCGGCCCCCGGTTTCTGTCCTATATCTTCCTCCTGTATACGGGTCTGACCGCGGCGGTAAGGGTGGCCGGGGCTGTGTCATTTACCTTCTCGGTGAAGCGCGGTACTAGACAGGGCTGCCAACATATTTATTCGCCCTAGCGATGGAGCCGCTGGAGGCCTGGGTGCGAATGGACACGCAACTGAAGGAACTGGACTGGGCTCCCGGTGTCTCCGACAGAATTGCGCTGTACGCCGATGATGCCCTCTTCTTCTTAACCGAACTGGACAGATCGGGACCTCGGATCCTGGAGATTATGCGTATCTTCGGGGAGTCCTCCGGGCTGTACATGAACCCTCAGAAGTCTACTTTGTGGGTCCTGGGAGGTTCCGGGACAGTGGGACCCTGGGCCACTGTGTTGCAGTTGGCCGACGGAGGCATTAAGTATCTAGGTGTGTTCCTGACAGACAGGCCGGAGGTGGCTTGGGAGCGGAATCTGGTGCCGGTGTGGGACCGTGCCCGAGCGGATATGAAACTCTGGTCGCACATGCCACTCACAATCTACGGCCAGTCGGCGATTTTTAAAATGGTCACACTCCCCCGGTTGTTATACCAGATGCAAAACCACCCATTTCCGATAGCGCCCAAATGGTTTCAGCAGGTGAATTCGGCACTGGGACAGTTCCTTTGGGGGGGTGGAGTGGTGCGGGTGGCAATACGCAAATGCTTTCTCTCTACCTAATGTGGAGGACTAGCGACTTCCGATGTTCTGTCTTACTATCATGCCTCCCACCTCCTTGTGCTGAACGAATGGTGGTATGGGGACAGAGGGGACCCGTCATATGCACTGGAGCGTTACCGAGTGGAGCCGCATGCTCTACACACCATTCTCTACTCGCCGCCGCTGCAGAGGGCTCTGCCGCCGGTTACGCGCCTGGTCTTTCGCATCTGGAAACAGTCCCTGAAGCGCATAGGGTGGAGGAATACATTGATGGGGGAAACCCCGCTGTGGCACAATGGGGGCCTCCCAGGACTGGCGACCCTGCAGGGCTTCAAGGGATGGGATGCAATTAGGGTTTCGACCCTTGGAGATGAGGTGCGGCGTGGGTCCCTCCGGTCCTTTGCGGAGCTTCAGAGGGAGTTCGGCATGCCTAGAACTCAGTTCTTCCGCTATCTACAGCTCCATGATGCGCTGACCCCAAGTTTAGAGGGTATTGTCATCCTGCCGGAGTTCAGCCCCCTCGAAGCCAAGGTCTTTATGGGAGATCTCGAGGCTAAGAAGATCTCGAAGATCTATCAATCTCTAGTTACACACAGTGCTCCGACCTTAGAGGAATTGCGAGGGACGTGGGAGGTGGATGTGGGCACTCGGGAGGAGGAGGACCGGAGGGAGGCCCTAGCTGCTCCGCAGGGGGCGGCAATTGCAATGCGTCTCAGGCTTATCCAGTTCAAATACCTCCACCGGGACTATTTCACAAGGGTCCGGCTGTGGCAGGCGGGGATGGTGGCCTCCCCGGAATGTCTACGGTGTGGGCGAGAGGAGGGCACGTTCCTGCACACGGTGTGGCCATGCTCTGCTTTGGATTGCTTCTGGTGGGGGGTGTTCTCATGCCTCTCGGAAGTCCTGGGGTGGACGCTTTCGCGTACCCCACAGCTTGCTCTCTTACATGTCATGGAGGGGGTCGGGATAATGCACATAAACGTCACTTGTTGCTACTGGGGCTTACCTTAGCAAAGCGAGATATTGCTAGGAGATGGAGGGACGCCCAGCCTCCGCTGATCTTGGCTTGGAAAAATGGTCTTGACTTTAATATGGGGCTGGAACAACCCATCTTCCTGGCCCGTGGTTGCCCACGCAAACATTACAAGATATGGAAGAGGTGGGCAGATTGTAGAGGACTGTGGCTGGACGCCCCGGCTGCGCCTGCGGACCTCCCTTGGAGTTTATCTAGGGTTCCTGGGTGGGAGGGTATGGTGAGACGGGTGGGAAGAAGGGGTGGGCGGGGCCTATGGTGGGGTGTGGTTGTATGGACCTTCTTCTATGCGCCACTAAGGTGTTGGGTCTTTTGCTCCTACGTGTTTCTGTGACTCGAACCCAGTGAACTATTGCGCATTTTGGGGTGGGGGGGGGAGTTATGTTTGTTAAAGGCTCGATAAAACTCAGCTCCCTGGCTTTATGGTTTATGTCTCCCAATGCTAAGTGCCCTTATGTACTTTTTGGAGGGTTGCGGCAGAGGCCTCTGGGACGCAGAGTCATGCCACTATGGAATGCTCCCTTGCAGGAGTCCAGTTTGAAGGATGTCTGTTATATTGAGGAGCAATTAGATGGGCAATGCGAGAGAGCTACTTGCTTGACCATGGATGTGGTGCACTGCTATAGTCGATACCAGAAGGGATAGACTACGGCCAATGATGTACTATGTTGTACTCTCTTTGTTACCGAGTCATGAGGGGGTGGGGGGTGGTTCTTGGTTCCTTTTCTTTAGGTATTTTGTATGTTTTATAATCTCTGATAATGATGGCACGATGACTTATGGACACAGTATTTTTGTATGGTCAATTGTTCTACATGCGCCATCATGCTACTTTGCTGGCCTACACGGGCAGGTATACCCTTTTGTTGCTCCCTTCCGGGGGCGGTGGTTCGGATTGATGATGAAATGTGTGGCGCTGGCGCACAGCCCATTGTTGTACCGTGTTGTACTTTTTCAATAAAATATGTTCTTAAAAAAAAAAGAGAAATAGGGCAGTGAGTCTGCTTTACTTAATTGACATAGTTTGTGTCAGTTGGAAAAAATTTATATTAGTTGAGGCCCAGATTTTGCGCTGCAGTTGTGCCACTTTTTAGGCACAACCCAGATGCAAAATCTCATTTGTCAATTCTGGTAATGTGCTAAAATGTCCATAAAAGAACTGTCTGAGGTCTTAATATCTGACGTCACATTTTGTGATGTCACTTCCAGTGATGTCACTTTCTAGGATGCCAATTGTGATGTCATGCGCCGTGACGTCATAAGCTGGGATGTCACGTGCCTGATATCACTTGCATATTGCCCAACTTGATTAGTCCTCCCCACTTAAATTTTTAGGACTTGTACCCCGAGTGCTAACGCTTCTCAACAGAGCTGTTGCACCGTCAACGAAAACAGTTCTAGCACTTCAGATGACGACTACTTTACTTTGAGTGATAAGGAATAGTAATGGTAATTCACAACCAGGCTAATGCACCTTCAGCACATGTTAGCAAGATCGCTTACACAGGGAGAGAGTACTAGAACTTTATTGAAACAAATGCTAAACCTGCACTTTTTCCAGATCCCATATGTTTAGGGTTAAACAACAAACTCAACTATCGAAATATCCTGTACTACTGAGGGAAACATCCTTTACATCACGGTGATTACAGCACAATGCATTTGGAACGCAGCTGTTAAAACGCAAGTCGTTACATTGACTTGCGCTGGGTGGCGCTATAACCTAAAGAATAGTAAGATTTACTATTCCAACACCTTCTCTACTGTACGTAGGCTGGTGTTGGAATAGTAAATCTTACTATTCCTAAGTCCAGCGCCCTCCACTCCTGTAAGGACTTGCGTTGCAAAAACTGCGATGAATGATTGCGTTGTAACATCACATATTCTACTCCTGATGAGTAAAGAAGTTTAAAGTGCTGGCTCTGCCTAGCCATGGCATAACCTTCAAAGCGTTCCGAAGTTTAGCAACATTTGAATGCAGACATAAGATGTCCCTTGGGGATATATGATCTGCACGAATCAGTGTTAGTCCTGCTACACTCAAACAGAACAACACATACCCCACACCACAGGAGACTCAATTCAATTCAATTCAAAGAAAACTTTATTCGGATTGCAAAAAATCCATGAAAGTCACATATTACATAAAAATACATCTTTAAAAATAATTTACACAATTTCCATAAAATAGTTAAAAGAAAACTGCAATTGGTTTTCAAATGTTGATGTAAACAATCAAAATCAGATTATTAAAGTGCGTTCCAATGTGCATTCCAAGTAGCTAAAGTGCTATTGCATGGGAGGCATTTTTTTTTAGGCGCGTAAGCATTTCAGGGAGGTTCCATAGATTTCCGTGCATAGAATATGACTTTCAAGAATGAGCTTGCACGAAAAATCAGTTCATCATTTTCTAAATTTAAAAGCATGAGATATGATTGAGTTAGGGAAACTGGCCTTAGTTGTTTAAAATATGGAGCTAAAAACCACTTGATATATTTCATAAAAAATTTACAGTGAAAGAAGAAATGTAGTTCATTTTGTCTGCTGTGTCCATCACAAGGGCAGGGGCTTAGCTCGTGCCCAGAGTTCATCGTGCTGTGGCCCATGGGAAAGCAAAGTGAGTATTTTATAGATCCAGCTCTTAGGCGAAATAGTAGCGACCTTTCCCAGTTGGTCATAGGGAGTCTGAGGTATAAAGGTATTTGTTTTGGAGATAGGTCATTGTTTATATTGATCACATATGATTTGACAGTTTGTTTTTGTAGTTCTATCTCCAACCTCTTTTCCCTGAAGAGGGCGTAGAGTTCGATTTGTATGTCCTTCTTATCCGTGCTCTTGATCTGGGCAGGATCGTTAAAAAGATGAATTTTACCAATACTGTCTAGGCTTTCCTTTGTTACCCGGAGCCACGGAATGCTCATACCTTTGTCACAGTTTAGACATTCGGACACAATTTCCTGTGTTAAGGTAGCACGTTCATTAGCCCATATGGACAACCAAAATATTGCAGGTCGCGTGGCAATGAAGTCGATTATGTAGGGCAAGTTGAGCTCAGCATGGCAGATGTACCCGGAAGAGGAAATTGGAGCTCCTAGAAGTTTTCTACATAACCGGTTTTCTTCTGTCTGCAGGCTAGATGGGCTCACTATCCCCCAGATTTCTGCGCCATAGGTTACAACCGGGACACATTGCAATTTGTACATTTTCACAATTGCCTCGGTTGTTTCTGACCTTTTTGGCCGTGGCAAGGCAAGGATAGAATTTATGGCCTTTGAGAACTTGCCTGTGGCGTGGGCGAGATGCCCACTCCACAGGCCGTTCGCAGCAAAGACCATACCTAAGTAGGGGAATGATTTGGTGGAGTGTAACTTCTCTTGTCCAATTGAGATGGAGTTGAGTCGTTTGGCCCCTGGCCCGCATGTCATGATAAATGATTTTTTAAAATTCACCTTCAGGTCCAGATTCCCCATAAAATGTGCAAAGCTCTTGACCAGGGCACGGAGAGCATTCGGTGTTAGGCCCATGATCACCGCATCATCTGCATAAAGGAGTGCGGGTAGCAGGTTCCCTTGGATTTTCGGTACATCCGTTGTCGTCTCTTTCAGGGAGTCACTCAGACCATTTATGTAGATAATGAACAGCAGGGGTGCTAAAACGCACCCCTGTCGGACGCCTCTTTCTACCTTAATTGCCCCCGAGGTTTCGCCCTCCATTCCGATTCGTACCTGGGCTTTGGTGTCCGCGTGTAGATAGGCTAGGAAGTGTACCAAGGGTTCATCAAGGCCATAGGAGAGAAGTGTCGCCCACAGTTTCGACCTATTCACTAGGTCGAATGCGGACGACAAGTCCATAAAGGCTAGGTAGATAGGAGAAGCCTTGGCTATGGTATATTTGCCTATTATGAGATTGAGATTCAGGCATTGTTCTGTTGTCCCGACCTTACTTCTAAAGCCCATCTGGCATCTGTCCAGCACCCCTGTTTCTTCGGCCCAGTCATTCACTCTGTTGTACAACACCCGGCCCAAGATTTTCAGGGTGTTGTCTAAGAGTGAGATGGGCCTATAATTTGCAGGGTCAGATCTTTCACCTTTTTTGTAAATAGGCACTATTGTGCTGGTGGACCAGGTGGCAGGGATGGCGCCCAACGGTACACTGTTGAAAA
This sequence comes from Lissotriton vulgaris, assembly GCF_964263255.1. Taxonomy (NCBI): domain Eukaryota; kingdom Metazoa; phylum Chordata; class Amphibia; order Caudata; family Salamandridae; genus Lissotriton; species Lissotriton vulgaris. Next base: position 277,676,124 of record NC_141697.1, read on the forward strand.
CATTGACCAGAATAGGCCCCCAAAATTCTGGTTTGTGTTTGATTAAGTCAATTGGGAAGCCATCCGGCCCTGGCGCCTTGTTCCCCAGGCTTTGGTTGATGGCCAGAACGACCTCCCCCAGGGTTATATCAAGTGAGCTCAGTTTGTCGTAATTGTGGTCTTCTACGGGAGCAGCGGGATTAGCATATATTTTGGAGAAATGTTGCTCCCAGTTCTGACTTGAAATGGTGCAACTGATTGGTGACAACTGTTTCCCCATGTCCCGCATCTTCCTTACAGCGGGCCAAAAAGTTGCACTGTTTCCCACAGCAGCAGAGACTGATAGTTCATTCCAATGTTCCTCTACCATGGTAGCCTTCCTTATCCCTATAGCTGTTTTATAGGCATGCCTGGCGGTCCGTACATCTACTTGGTTCCTCGGTTTGGAGTTTAATGCCTTGCGAAGAGCCTTATTTGCCGCTGAGCAACAACTATCGAACCATCTAGGTTCGCCGTTATTTTTCCTGTGGGGGACTGTCAGAAGAGTCTTAATAACATGGCACAGATTTGCAAAGTCTTTGATTATCCTATGGTGGTTCCCATCGGTGAGTAAGCAGGAGGCAACTGTTGATTGATGATTGTTTATAATTATGTCCATAATGGGTTCACAGTTCACCCCTTTCCACTTTAACCTGAGGTTGTCTGTTGATGTCATAATGTCTCTTGCTCCCAAAGTGCGGGGGGGTGCTTGGATCGGGCCCATTCTTAGGCTGAGTTCTAGTGCATTATGGTCTCCAAAGGCTGTTTCTACTACTCCTGCTTGGATGACTTTGTCTAGTAGTTCCACGGACGTGAAGATGTAATCTACTGTGCTGGAGAAGTCTCTCCCTCTGAAAGTTGGAATATAAGCAGTATCGCTATTTATAAATGTATCCATTATATTCGATAGGGTGTGGGTATTTATGAAGTTTTTCAATTCATTCCCGCGTTTGATGGCCCTATCTAGTTGGTTTGTACCTGCTTTGGTTTTCGATAATTTAGCATTAAAGTCTCCAGTTAGGATAATCCCATTGTTTGCACAGTTGTTGGCTGATTCGGTTATTCTTGTGATGTTCTCGAATAGCTCTATATAGTTCTTATTAGGGGTCGAGTGAAAGTCGTTATTATAAAAGTTGATCAGATGTAACGATGATCTACAAGTAAACTCGATGATTTGAATATTTGGGCTCTTAGTTGGTATTGGTTTGATAGCCCCCCCTAGAGTTATTCTGAACCCAATCAGCAAGCCTCCCACGGGGCGTCCAAAAACTGGCTTTTGAGCGCGGATGCTGTAACATTCAAAACCCTCTATGGCTATTTCAGAGGTGGCCAATGTCTCTTGCAACATTATAATGTCTTTGTTGGATATAAATTTTAACCATTCCTGGTCCGATACCCGTTGTCGGAGTCCGGCTACATTCCAGCTGACAATCGTTAGCACACTATTAGGGTTTTTATGAGTATATGGATCTGGAGGGTTGGATGTTTTGCATCCTATAGTGTTATCCATTACTTGGTCTTTCCTTGCTAGTGGCAGCTTCGGGTAGTTTTGGGCCAGTTGGGTGCTTGATGTCTCCTTATCGTCCATCTCTATGTTTTTAACGGGCTCATCAGGCTCATCGGGGCAGCCCTGTTTTGTTCCCTCCAGTTCAATGTTCAGCAGCCCGGGTGATGGGGGGAGTCAATCAACCATCTCAAGGCTGCTGAATCTGTTGAAGACTGGTATACCCCAGTAAGCATCTCTACTTAGTGTGTTCCTATGGGGATGTCTATAATTATTATCTAGCCCCCACTCACCCCAGTTATTTCCCACATCTTCTTGCCCCACATGGCACCAGTTTCTCTCGAAGGCATTATGGTGCTGATTGGATCTCCTAGATGGATAGAAAAAGGAGAGATGCTTTGTTTCTATGCCTTCGCTGTACCCCTCACTTCTCCATGAACAAATGTGTTCTACCGTGCGTGGGTCATCAAAGTTAACAATCACACAGTCACCATGTGTTTTCTGTGTTTCGCGGCCCACCCACGGTACTCTTCTAACTGTTAGGATTTTACTCCTGCAGTATGGGGGTAGGGGTCTGTTATTATTTAACCAAAAACTGACTTTATTTAGTAGAGACCAGGTTGGCTCTTCAGTGTTATCCGGTATCTCGGGGACTCCCGTCATTACCACTACATATGGACTAGATCCGGGGGGCAAGTTAGCATGAAATCTTCCTTGGTTTCCTTTATTCCTGTCCTTATGATTGCTAGTGGTGTCCCCCTTTGGTTGTGTTGGGTTAGGTTGTTTCCCTTGTGGGATTGTGTTTAGGGTGGGTGGGTTTGATTTATTCATGGCTCCCTTTGGAGGTGGGGTTGGCTTATGTGTGTTACTAAGGGCTATAGCTGGTTTTTTCACGGCTTGTCCCGAAGAAGGTTGAATATGTGGTTTTGCTGCCACTAAGACTGGAGTATCTTTAGATAGTGGGCTTTTAACTAGGGCGCTTAATTCGTTAAGTTGTTTTTCCATATTCCCTAGTCTTTTTTCGATGGTGGCAAGATGGGCAGATATAATTTCCCCAACCTTTGTTATAAGTTGATTTGTTGAGGAACAGTCTTTGCATGACCCCTCCTTAAGGGACGTGTCTCCTTTGTGACCTGATCCTACATTAGGTTTTTTACTAGCCTTTTTTTGGTTATTGGGTGGGTTTTTCCCCTGCTTTCTCTGGGGAAGAGGGCTTCCATTGGATATAGATATGTTTGAGCCTTGGGGCTGTTTCTGTTTCTGTATGGCTCCTTCCCTTAACCCTCGCAATGCTCTTGAGGTAGGGGTCGAATCCACGAGTATATGTGTGGTGACCAAATCTCGAGAAGGGGAAAAGTTTTTAGCCATCGGGTCAAGGTCTTTGGGTAGGATTGGGTCAGTAGCGTGATCACGTGTAATGCCTGTTAGTGAAGTAGAAGGTAGTTGAGATTCTGCAATAGATATTATATCCGAGCTCTCAGGGAAGCTCATTGCTGGGATAGAGTTTGTGACGAGATCCAGTTGTGTATTAAAATTATCAGTAACGTCTAGGTTAGGCGATTTCTCCAGACTCCGTAATGAGTCTGAGAGAAGTTGTGTCACTGATAGATCCACGGTGTTAGGCATGGTGTGGATCTCTGCACTGGCGCTAATTACGGAGACGCCATCAGCAAGGTTATTCCTATTGGGTGTGTTTGCTGTGGCAAGGAGACCCAAGGAAGAGCGTTTGGCTTGGGCCAGTTCCAGGGAGACTCTTCGCTCCAATAAAGAAATTCCATGGTCAATTGCTTCATTGGCCTTGAAGATGAAATTATCAATTGGCCCGGTGACTTTCCCAGCTCCTGCAGCGGTCTTGCTGCGACTGCCCCTTGTGGACATTGCAAGGAAAGTGACGGTTTAATCTCCAATAGGGGCAGTGTGAGTAGAGAACTTACTTGAGGAGTGTTCTGAATTGGTGGGTGTCAGCGGGGTGGCCCGTCCCGTCCTCCGAAGTCCTCGGACGGCCTCAGACGGCCCGCCCTTTGCCCGGGCTTCGCCCCGGGCGTCCCGCTCGCGTCCCGCGACGCTGAGGGCTTCCTGGTTTATAGTGCCCCTCCCGGCGCGTATACCGCGTCGGGGAACGCGCCGCCGCTGAGCCTGATGGGATTTGTAGTCCCAAGGCGGCGGCGCGACTGGTGGCGGGAAGTGCGAGTCCTTGGCTGGTCCGCTGGTGAGTCCCGGTGCGCTCTCCCAATCTGGCGCTGTCAGGTAGGGTGGTGTTGCTGAGTCTTTTCCTCCGCTAATCCGATAAGGTAATGCCTCCCCCCGCTCCACCGAGGGCTTCCTGGTTTATAGTGCCCCTCCCGGCGCGTATACCGCGTCGGGGAACGCGCCGCCGCTGAGCCTGATGGGATTTGTAGTCCCGAGGCGGCGGCGCGACTGGTGGCGGGAAGTGCGAGTCCTTGGCTGGTCCGCTGGTGAGTCCCGGTGCGCTCTCCCAATCTGGCGCTGTCAGGTAGGGTGGTGTTGCTGAGTCTTTTCCTCCGCTAATCCGATAAGGTAATGCCTCCCCCCGCTCCACCGAGGGCTTCCTGGTTTATAGTGCCCCTCCCGGCGCGTATACCGCGTCGGGGAACGCGCCGCCGCTGAGCCTGATGGGATTTGTAGTCCCAAGGCGGCGGCGCGACTGGTGGCGGGAAGTGCGAGTCCTTGCCTGGTCCGCTGGTGAGTCCCGGTGCGCTCTCCCAATCTGGCGCTGTCAGGTAAGGTGGTGTTGCTGAGTCTTTTCCTCCGCTAATCCGATAAGGTAATGCCTCCCCCCGCTCCACCGAGGGCTTCCTGGTTTATAGTGCCCCTCCCGGCGCGTATACCGCGTCGGGGAACGCGCCGCCGCTGAGCCTGATGGGATTTGTAGTCCCGAGGCGGCGGCGCGACTGGTGGCGGGAAGTGCGAGTCCTTGGCTGGTCCGCTGGTGAGTCCCGGTGCGCTCTCCCAATCTGGCGCTGTCAGGTAGGGTGGTGTTGCTGAGTCTTTTCCTCCGCTAATCCGATAAGGTAATGCCTCCCCCCGCTCCACCGAGGGCTTCCTGGTTTATAGTGCCCCTCCCGGCGCGTATACCGCGTCGGGGAACGCGCCGCCGCTGAGCCTGATGGGATTTGTAGTCCCGAGGCGGCGGCGCGACTGGTGGCGGGAAGTGCGAGTCCTTGGCTGGTCCGCTGGTGAGTCCCGGTGCGCTCTCCCAATCTGGCGCTGTCAGGTAGGGTGGTGTTGCTGAGTCTTTTCCTCCGCTAATCCGATAAGGTAATGCCTCCCCCCGCTCCACCGAGGGCTTCCTGGTTTACAGTGCCCCTCCCGGCGCGTATACCGCGTCGGGGAACGCGCCGCCGCTGAGCCTGATGGGATTTGTAGTCCCGAGGCGGCGGCGCGACTGGTGGCGGGAAGTGCGAGTCCTTGGCTGGTCCGCTGGTGAGTCCCGGTGCGCTCTCCCAATCTGGCGCTGTCAGGTAGGGTGGTGTTGCTGAGTCTTTTCCTCCGCTAATCCGATAAGGTAATGCCTCCCCCCGCTCCACCGAGGGCTTCCTGGTTTATAGTGCCCCTCCCGGCGCGTATACCGCGTCGGGGAACGCGCCGCCGCTGAGCCTGATGGGATTTGTAGTCCCGAGGCGGCGGCGCGACTGGTGGCGGGAAGTGCGAGTCCTTGGCTGGTCCGCTGGTAAGTCCCGGTGCGCTCTCCCAATCTGGCGCTGTCAGGTAGGGTGGTGTTGCTGAGTCTTTTCCTCCGCTAATCCGTTAAGGTAATGCCTCCCCCCGCTCCACCGAGGGCTTCCTGGTTTATAGTGCCCCTCCCGGCGCGTATACCGCGTCGGGGAACGCGCCGCCGCTGAGCCTGATGGGATTTGTAGTCCCGAGGCGGCGGCGCGACTGGTGGCGGGAAGTGCGAGTCCTTGGCTGGTCCGCTGGTGAGTCCCGGTGCGCTCTCCCAATCTGGCGCTGTCAGGTAGGGTGGTGTTGCTGAGTCTTTTCCTCCGCTAATCCGATAAGGTAAGGAGACTCAGGCCTTTACTTCATAAGGCATGTGCATGTTTATACAACTTTAACTTACTCTCGTAAAACTATTTACTCTCATCGAACAGTACTAATGTGGTGTAACATTATGTGTGAATAAATAAATCTTCCATGTGCATAGTGTGGGTGTTCCACTGGGGGTGCACCTGCAAAGAGTGTTCGTATCAACAAACTTGTGATTTTGCAGTTGTTACCAAACGTTTTCTGGACCTATTGCCCCCTAGAAGCAGACGGACTTGAGGCCTCATTTAGAAGCTGGGGACGGCCCGGCAACTCTCCTGGTCAGCAGACTTAGTGACAGACGGACAGCCATATGTAGAGATTGTCACATGCATGACAGATTTCTATGCAAAAAGTGCATCTGCCTATGCAGCGGGTGAACTTTCAGCAAAAGTCAATGTGGAGCCCGCCGACATGTTTTATGCACGCTCACAATTCTTTTTGACTTTTCAGAAGCAGAAACTGGGGGTTTGCGTCCGAAAAATAAACAAGCATTGACAAAGCCAATAGGTTTCGCCTGTGCGAGATCTGTCGGCTATGCAATTGTTTTTTACACTTGATGCACAGCAGCTCTGGCTGCTGTGCAACAGGGCTGTAAAGGATAGAAAATAATAGCGCCATGACGCGGTCAGTATTGGGTGTCATAGCGCTATTATTTTTGTTACTTTCAGCCGTGTCACAACAGTGCGGACGCTGTTGTGCAACATGTCTACGAAAAATTGACATATCCAAAAGGTCTCACATAGACGAAACCTTTCGCCTTTGCAAATGCTTGTTAAAGTTCGTGCTGAGCCGTCGAGTAAACAGCAGCTCAGTGCTGCTGTTGACCAGATACTGGATGTACAGGTTCGAAGAGACGGATGCGGCCCCTGGCCGTCCTTCGAGCATCACTGAGTCTAGAGACATTTTCCTATGTAAAAACTATAATTCACACAACTTTTTTAAAATATGAAATATCGGGATGATTTCGGTGGATAGTTTTAGCGTCATATATTTGATATTAATGTGGAGGGATTATATTATTTATAACTACAATAATAAGCCTACTTTCTCGTTTTGGAATTTTCCAGTTCCTATTACATAAGCGACCACTCAGTGATGGCGGTATAATTTGGGAAAGCACTCCAAAAAAGACAACCCTTTGCTTAAACGCAGGAGGTCTGCGCAGCATTCTTTGAGCCGCTTTATCGATTTCACCTCCCTAATCTAGTGCTTCGAAATAAATCGCTGCGCTGACCCTTACGGTTAGAGCTGTCGACCTCGAAGCTGGGGATTGGGTTCGAGTCTCGGCAATCACTCTCAATATCCTGTGATTCTGGGCAAATCACTTAATCTTCCCGTGCCTAACAAAAATTGTGAATGTGTCCATCTGTAACGCAACTGGTGCTCATGTAAAACGCTCTGATACCCGATGTCTCGGGTCTAGTTCGCGCTATATATAAACAAGCACTGGCGTTGCCAATAGGTCTCGCAGTAGGAAAGTTGGAGCTATTTGTTTTGTAAATGACAAAGCCCTTTATGTTTTTTAAATGAAAACAAAAATAAAAGGCATTGTTATTTGCAATTGTAATAGCTCCAACTTTCCTACTGCGAGACCTATTGGCAACGGAGCGAACAACACGAGTGGTGGGTGAAAACCACGAGGGAGACGCACGCACGGAGACAAAGTTAAATAATGCGTCACCAACACGACACACGAAAGAAAGAGAAAAGGAACGACGGAACAGTGGGATAGGAAACATTACCTATGAAAAAGGGAGACACAAAGGAAAATAATGGAATGTAAGAAAAAAGAAGCAAAAATATACGTGAGAAAAAAAGAATTGAAAGGAAAAAATAAAGACAAGTACGGGAAATGCAAGGGGGCATGGGTTGGGTTGACAAGGGAGAGAACAACACGAGTGGTGGGGGAAAACCACGAGGGAGACGCACGCACGGAGACAAACTGAAAAAGGTGCAGCTTCTTTTGTCCACAAAGCCATGGCAATGACTAATTCTGACAAACATACCCATGCATACAATACGAAGTGAGCACACTCCAGGTGCACCCTTAACCTCTCACTATTTACTTTAGTTTTAAATGAACTTAATAAAAATAAATGTTAGTTCAATAATGGTGTCGTAGCATTACAAAAACAAACTGCTTCGAAGCCATAGAAGTTAACTAGTAAAATCTGGCACTATTTTATCCACTTTTTTGTGAAATGTTATCTGGTTTTGGAGTTTGGCTATAGACAGCTTTCGTTTTCAGTTGCTATAGATGTGTGCATTTTGTACCCATTGTGTTGTTAGTAAACTTTGCTACATTTTCTGCTTATAATATTTAATAATGGGATATTGGTACCTCCATGTATCTACTTAAAACAGACACATGTGAATTGCCAAAGCATGGTTTATACATACTTAAATGTCTGGATGTCAGTCATCCTGCATTTTAAACCCACTCAAACAAATGTACATTAATGTGCTATTTCTTGCACCATAATGACATCTTTTCCAGCCAATGTTTGCTTCTACCAGCCTCTAAAGCTCACAGCATCCTGACCACTAGCAGCTTCGTGGTTCGTGGGGTAGCTGGGATTCTCATTGGTTTAAAGGGATTAAAAGTCAAACTACAAATGGCGGCAAGGAAAAAAGTAACCAAAGCTGGCTCCTTACTTCCACGCAAGTTTTTGGGCTTCAAGCAGTCCCATCTCTTGTTTTCGGTAGTTTGCAATAAAATAATCTTTACAGTTTTTGTATGAATCGCAACATTCATGCAGCAGCACTTTGTTGTCGACCCAGAGGTGTAAAAAGCTGTGGAAACAACCTTGAATGTGTACTTTGTTTTAGATGTGAATTTCGGCGTACAATGAGAGCTTGGCTAATAATCAAGGGCTGAGAATGTGCTCTCCTGACCCCACCACACCCAGGCCACCAACCCTGACATAACAGATTCTAAGTGTCCCCTCAATGGAAGTACATCAGCTGTAAACCTTACATGAGGTGCAATGGTTTAATATGCATTGGAATTCAAAGAGTAAAGCGACCCAGGAGCACAAACATAACGCACAATGTGCAGCAAAGAGCTCTATACATTGAAGGAGAGGGACATGCTGTGTGGATGGACCTGCCTCCCCTTTGCTATTCATACCGTATCTGCGTGGAATGATCCTGTAGGTCAGTTCTCACGTTAGCTGGGGAGTGCTTTTTCAAGTCTCCTGGTGCAAGGAGCGCGGCTCGGGTGCAGGCAGCAGGCCTTTCTCCTGAGGGGGAAGAAGGAGGCAGCTCGAGCCACGGAGAAAGTGGACGGGTATCTGCGTGGAATGATCCTGTAGGTCAGTTCTCACGTCAGCTGGGGAGTGCATTTTCAAGTCTCCTGTTGCAAGGAGCGCGGCTCGGGTGCAGGCAGCAGGCCTTTCTCCTGAGGGGGAAGAAGGAGGCAGCTCGAGCCACGGAGAAAGTGGGCGGGGGTCATAAACATCAAGCATGGCATGCTGCTGCCTAAGAAAGTTTAATTTTCAATAAAGAAATGGTTTGGGGAGCCACAGTAGAAGAAAGGCACGCAGGCGTGATTCTTCCAAATGAAATGCTACGTGCCAGGGGAGTGGGGGGCGGAGATGAGACAGAGACAGTGCAGGCAGCAGGCCTTTCTCCTGAGGGGGAAGAAGGAGGCAGCTCGAGCCACGGAGAAAGTGGGCGGGTATCTGCGTGGAATGATCCTGTAGGTCAGTTCTCACATCAGCTGGAGAGTGCTTTTTCAAGTCTCCTGGTGCAAGGAGCACGGCTCGGGTGCAGGCAGCAGGCCTTTCTCCTGAGGGGGAAGAAGGAGGCAGCTCGAGCCACGGAGAAAGTGGGCGGGGGTCATGAACATCAAGCATGGCATGCTGCTGCCTAAGAAAGTTTAATTTTCAATAAAGAAATGGTTTGGGGAGCCACAGTAGAAGAAAGGTACGCATGCGTGATTCTTCCAAATGAAATGCTACGTGCCAGGGGAGTGGGGGGCGGAGATGAGACAGAGACAAGAACAGGGGGAGAAGAAAAAGAATCATAAACAAGTTAGTGTGTGTGGGGGTAGGGCTGAAGCGAGAGACACTCGGAGAGAGAAAGACAGGCAAAGACAGAGACGGACCAAGAGTAAATAGAATCAAAGACAGCTAGAGATTAGATGTTGCAAAGAAAGAGAGAAATTAATGAAGGTTAGAACGAAAAAGCACCAAAGTAGTGAAAAACAACACGTACCTGATAATGCCGGGAAACTGAAAGTACGGCCGGCCTGCGGCCGGCCATGAATAATTAGGGGAGGAGAAGCCCTTTGATGTGCTGTGCGGCCGGGAATGCACGTGCATGTTTAATCACGTGGTTCACGTGAACTGCATGAAAACCGCGGGGCTTAAAGCCCTTGGTTTGACGATGATTTTCGCCACTTGAATTCTCGCTCCGCTCGATGCGCTTGCGCGCATCGATAGGTCGCGAGACCTAAAAAAAAAAAAAACTAAAAAAAAACTCACTAGGCACAAAGTGGAGGGCGGTTTAAAGTTCACCTTCACGCGAACCGCTCTGTGTGGTGACCATGTTTGACCAGCGTCTGACTCTTGGTAACTTGAGGGTCCAAATGACACAAGCGAATAAGAAACGATAGATCTGCATGATCAGTGCTTTCTGTCTTGCCTTTGTTGCTCTTTATACTGGATTGAACTAAAACACTGCAGGCACGTTTTCAGTCTTTTCGGCGCTATCAGTCAGTGGCCTTCCTTACAATTCGTCTACTGATGGTAACAGTTTGCATTCTAGCGCCCCCTCAAGGCACTCAATGGAAACAAAGAAGCGCATTCTATTTCGAGAGATGCACCTGCGTTTGCATAAGGGCGTGCACAAGTATTAATCCTACTTCATTTAAAAGGTGACAGACCGTGTAAGTGATTTCAAGTGGGTAGTGTGTGGTATGGCCTCAGAAAGCGACATCATGAAAGCTATGCGTAGCTATGAAGAAACCAACAGGTGTAACAACTATCCAGCTCAGATGCCGTACTTTTATCGTCCTGTTGAGGATGAACAGCTGAGTTAAGTCTGTGACACTTTTCTGCCGCAGGCGCACACCTTTTCTCAGTTCTCGTACCTGCTGTACCCATTTGTGCGTGGAGAGGTGGGCGGCTGTTTCTTGTTCCACACAAGGGTCGAGCTAACAGCCAGGCCATACATATGCTTATTGATATACTGCAACCCAAAGGCCGCGGGGCAAGCGCCTAGAAGCCAGCGCCTAGCCCCGGGAGGGTGGGAGGAACGGGAACCCAGGGGCTATGATTTGAGACATATTTATTTCTGGGCTTGATGCAAAATCTGATGCACGTGCCATTGAGGGGCCCGCTGCACATATCAGAACTCGCCAGAGGCACCGATGGGGAAGAGCTGTCCAGGGAACACCCCCCCCCCCCACACACACACACACCCCGTGGGTGGAACCGTTGCCCGTAGATACACCCGAGGCTCTGGGTTGATGTACATATAGGGCTGAGTTTGAGAATTCCCAGGTGGGGATGGGCGGGGTGGGGGTTTTGGGGGAGGTGGCGCAAGGGGGATATACATGCTGGTATTAAATTACTAATACCAGTGATTTGGGGGGTGGCTGTCAGGATAAGTGTTTAGAGTGTATAAGAGTGTGCTTGCTTTAATCGCTTTATTGTGTTATTACAAATCGCAGAAGTCAGTTGTTGATTACTACGCCCAGCGAGCTGCAGCAGCTTCATGATGCTTAGCGTTGGATGTACAGGGCCTATTGATAGGGTTGATGCCAAATTGTTTATTGTTTCCGAGATTTAATACTGTACTGTTCTACAACATCAAATATGTGAACAGAGCACAAAAAAATAAAAAACGTATTCGCAGTCTCCATTACTCAGAAACTTAGCCTTCCTTGACACTGTATAATGCAACTCTCTCCTTGATGGCCTCCCCAAAACCCACCTTTCCCCTCTTAAATCCATCCTCTATTCAGCGGCATGTTTCATATATGGGGCCAAACGATCTGATCACATCATGCCCATACTGTCTTCTCTTTACTGGCTTCCCATCAAAGCAAGGTCAATTCTCAAGACTGCCTGTATCACCCACATAGCCCTGCACACTTCCACCCCACGCTATCTGGCGAATGAATTCAAAATCTTAGGCAGCTCTATACCTTCACGCAATGCTGAAAACCTACTGCTCGAGCCCCCTACTTTGGAGAGGGAAAGATTTTTGGCTCAATCCTTCTCAGGCAAAGGGCTAGAATCTGGAACTCACTTCATCCAACGCTCCGAACCACAGCCTCTATCAGGACCTTGAAAACAGATCTTAAATCTCTTCTCTTCCAAAGACACTCCCAGGTTTAATTCGACTCTCTCGCTTGTCCTCAAGGCAGCTTGGCATTCATTTGAGTGCAATGCTGTAAATATGTCTTCTATACCTCTATTAACCAAATCTTGCACCTCCTATTTTATCTTTACCTTTTTAATTATAGTGATTGTATTTGTGACTTGTTAGAGCGTAATTCTCCTTATGTAACGTACTTGGTTCTATTGTAAAGTGTTCTGACACCTTCGGGTAAAGTCTGCGCTATATATAATTGCATTAAATAAATAAATGTAGCACCCCTCCCTTCAATTTTATTTTCAACACAGCGCCATCGGGGTTCCTTGGTACTCCAAGACGTTTGTTAAGAGTAATCAGAGCATTACTCAAAAGTATAGCATAAAAGGCAAGAACCTTTGAAGTAAGGTGAGGAGACGGTTGGTAGTTAAAAGATTTATTGTAGAAGTAGCGTATTTAAGGGGAACAAGTAAGTGCCAGGCAGCACGACTAATCATCAAAGAAGCCAGTACAAAATGAAGCCCTAATCTGGAACCTTAATGAGAAATACCTAAGTTCTATGACATACAGGTAAGTTCTATGTCTCGCGCAAGCACAAGTCATTAAAAGGGCACACAAGAAAAACAACAGTAAAAGCATACACTACAACCTTTTTCTTTAAAATGTTAGATTTCAGTGTCCCAGTAAGGTTTTATCTATTAGGAAAGAATGGCTGCTTTCTTCGTTTGGCATTTCCCCAGAAAAGCAGGATTCTTTCGTCGCTGAGTGTGTGAAACTATCTGTCCGCTGCAGGGGTTCCCTTGCCCCTCCCCTCGTCAGTTGTGTGTCAGCCCGGTTCTTTCATTCATCCCACACGAAGAAGCAACAGTGAGAGAAGAGCTTCTACAACAAGCCTTCCGGTGACGGCCATATCTCGGCGACCTCCTGGGCCCGCTGACGCGCATCTTCCATCTTGGTGGTGGCTGGCAAGCGGAGATAAGACCCAGTCATTTAAGCAACGTGCGAACTTTTTATTTACATAACAATGCACGCATGAAGTTTGTGGCAAGTCACGTGATCCACGAACACCGCGTTGAAAATGACTTCTAGTAACTTCTGCAGGATTGTCCTGACCAGAGAAGCAGCCAGAGTTTAATGGCAGACAGCCACGAGGAACCACACTCCTTCTTGGAATCTCCTTTATAAATGTCATGCACTTTACAAGGCTGCAGGCCTCACAACACATAGGCCCTCTATACAAGTGGCCCAGTATTTCCGATAGGGCCAGTAACGGGAAATGTGGGGGAAAGGAAATGACGAGATTATTCTGCCCCATTCATAATAAGTGCAATAGTACTTGGATCTGTGTGTCTGTTACTTTTCTCCTGAAAAAGCGTATCCAATGCACTACCCTATTTCTCACCCTGTGCCTCTATCAATATCTTTAATCTACATATACTTACCTCCTTTATGTATCTATATACTTTCAATGTAATTATGGATCTATATATTTATCACTATCTTCTAATTTAGCATTTCCAATGCACTACCCTATTTCTCAGCCTATACTTCGCTCAATATATCTTCTAGCCCAAACTCTGACTCATCTCAAACTTCTCCTACTACTCCTCCCAATGCACTACCCTATATCTCATCCTATAAATGTCCTGACAATGGAAGATGCACAGCCTTTGTGTGGTCAGATCATGCAATAATCCCTTTTGTGGTAATGTTAGAAGGGATTGGGTCGGCTAAGGGGAAACGGTCCTTTTTTCAGAGGCAGTGGAAAAAGCTCACCCCGGAGATTATGGGCCCAGTATTGGCTAGTAACCCCCCACAGTTAACCACAAATGCTAGCAAGGATGCTATGGCGCTGAATCAATGGATAGGGGACATGGTGTCACTGATCGCTCCTGCCAAGCGGTCAATGTCGCAGAGGGAGTCTCCCTCGGCCCCTTGGTTCTCTGCTGAACTTAGGTCGGAAAAATCAGACTGTAAGAGGCTGGAGCGCATTTGGAGGTCAGGCTACTGCCCTTTAGCCAAAGCCCAATACAAAGAAGCCATGAATAAATTTCATAACTCAATAAAAAGGGCCAAGAAAATGTTTTTTGCTTCCTCGGTCCAACAAGCAGAACACTCAAGTAAAGAGGTTTTTAAAATTGTACAGTCATTTGTTAAACCCTGATGTATAGAGAGGGAGGTTCCTCCGTCCACTGCACTCTGTGATGACATATCAACTTTTTTTGACAATAAAATACAAAAAGTTTATGATTCCTTTGTTCCTTCGAGACCCACTGTAAAGGCTGATTCAACAGCCAATGGTCCACGTTTACTGCCCCTTGGCCAATTCCGACCAATATCACTGAATATGGCGAAGCAGGAGCTAAAGAGCTGTAAATTAGGTTCGCCAGACGACCCCTGCCCACCAAAGCTCTGGGGGCTGATGGCGGATTCAATCACGCCTACCCTGCAACATATCTGGAACACCTCCATTAGTACGGGAGAGTTCCCGGAGGGCTGGAAGCATGCAACGCTTCTTCCCTTGAAAGAAAAGCCTAACGGGGACCCGGAGGACTTGACTAACCTCCGTCCAATTTCTTTACTGGCGGCACCGGGCAAAATGTTGGAGAAATTGATTCAGCGACAGCTAAATAGTTATATTGAGGCCAACAACATTTTACATTAGAGCCAATCGGGGTTTAGACCCGGTTTCAGTACAGAGACAGCTCTGATTCAGGTGGCGGAGTCAGTGAGGTGGTCGATGGATTCAGGGGACTCAGCTATGCTGATGCTCCTGGATCTGTCGGCCGCTTTTGACACGGTCGACCATGGCAGACTATTACAACGGCTCGCAGCAATTGGGTTTCAGGACCAGGCTCTAGGGTGGCTACATTCTTACTTATCTAATAGATCGCAGAAGGTGGCTCTGGGGGCGTGTTCCTCTAAGTCCAGGGGTCTGAGATGTGGCGTTCCACAAGGGTCGGCACTAAGCCCTTTACTATTCAACATTTATTTGGCCCCACTCTTTACATTAATTGCCAACTGGGGGGTCACTGCAATATCTTACGCAGACGTCACCCAGTTGGTTTTTCCCTACTCAGAAGTGTCAGAGGCAGCCTTTGCCAGCTTTAAAGGCTGTCTCGGTGACGTGGCAACCTGGATGAACACGAATAAATTAAAGTTAAACCCGAATAAAACAGAGGTGATCTTTTTCGGGAAAGGTACTCCTCCCGCGGCAGATCTATGGAGGCGCATGGAGATGGGGCCTGCACCTCTACCCAGCCATTTAGCAAAAAATTTAGGGGTTAAATGGGACAATAGTCTATCCTTTTCCTCCCATATTCAGCAGGTGACGGGGTGTTGCCTTAGCAAACTGAGGAACCTGCGAAAAATTCTCAAGCTGTTGCCAGAGAAATGTAGGAAAATGGTGATCCATGCCACAATTACATCTAGGCTGGATTATGCGAATGGCCTATATTTGGGCATTCCGAAATACTTGATCCAGCGCTTGCAAACCGCGCAGAACGCGGCGGCTAGGCTGCTAAAGCGCATACTGTTTAAAGACCACGTTACCCCTCATCTCCGCTCTTTGCACTGGTTGCCGGTGACCAGCAGAATAACATTTAAGGCTCTTACGCTGGAGTTTCGAGCTTTGCATGGAAACTGTCTACAGTATCTAAGATCTCGGCTGCCCAGATACTCCCAGGCCCGCTCTCTCCGTTCGAACTGCCGGGTCCTGCTGCTCGAACCACAAGTGAGACGGGCCCGACTGGGGGGCCAGACGTTTTCGGCTAATACAGCTTGGCTCTGGAACACTTTGCCTTGGGGCCTTCAGAGCGCCCCCTCGGAATCCAGCTTTAGAAAGCAGTTAAAAACCTGGCTTTTCACACAGGATAGTTAGAGATTCTTTTCACAGGGTTCCTAGATCTGCTCTGCTTTCACAGCGCCGGGACACCTCCCAGTTGAGGTAGCTGTTCGCACCTATACAAAAGTCTGTATTATTATTATTATTATACATCTATCAATATATCCTCTACATCCACTCTCTCATTTATCCCAAACCCCATACGACTTCTATGATTGCCAAAATAACCCTTTTTTAAACTCTCTCCTACTCTACCCCTCCTTGCATCATCTGACACCTCTTTTACTATACCGATCCCCTAAAACAAACCTTTCTAAACTCTTTCTTCTGAGTCCTCCATTCCAAAACTCCTTTTCACTCATCCAAAAGCCTCCTCCTATTGCTAAGACCTATAAGTAAATAAAAATAAATCTTTCACTCTTTTATCCCTCCACTATCCTTTTCAATCGAAATTAACAGACTAACATGTTCACTTCTCAAATTCCATATTAAACTATACTAATATACTACCCAAATAACTGAATAACATATCCACTACTCAAATTACTTCATATATATTTTTTTTCTATACTAATTTTCAACAGTAATCCTTTATGGGTTCCGGAGTGGCGTGCTACTCGCCAGAAAAGCGATTCAACACCCATCAGGGGTAACAAGTGCTATATGAATGCAAATCATTCTTCCCCTTTTATCCCTCCGCTATCCTTCTCACTCCAAGTAACTGACTAATATCCACCACTGAAATAACTTCATATTTCACGACATTAATTCACCACTAATCCTTTGTAGCTTCCTGAATAGCGTGCGTCAACAAGCGCTATATAAATACAAACCTTTGTCCTCCTCTATCCTTCTGCTATCATTCCAAATCCAAATAACTGACTAATCTATCCACCACTTAAAATGTACTTGCATGTTTCACTATACTAATTCAACACTAATCCTCTATGGGTCCCGGAGTAGTGTGCTACTCGCTGAAAAAGCGCTTTGACGCCTCGTCAGGGGTAGTAAGCGCTATATAAATGCAATTACAATACAATACAGTACAATACTCGTTTACTGCATGCAGACCGCATCCATTTATTCTGGCATCTTATTGAGTTTCCTGCTGCAGAAGTAACTCACGCTTTGAGATTTCTTGCCTCAGCCTTTGGGAGCTAGAATTCATAGAATTTGTCAGACTAAGAACCTGGTAATTGTTACAGCATCAAAAATACAACAGATAAGTTAGGGTCCTAGGGAAAAGATTTAAAGACCAGCGAGGAGAGTTTCCCCAAAACGTAATTTTACACTAGACCCGGAGTTGTTTAGTGTTAAAATTGTTAGAGCATCTCTGTCCGCGGGTCTCCCCAGGGATAGAATTTCTCTGCTCAGGGAGTATGGCCTGTACTGGTCCCTGTACATGCGTAATCCTTGTGCTTTGTTGGTAACTGTGGCAAGACAATACATCCAGTGTGTCTCTCCAACAAACAGCTGACCAGTTAGCGCCACCCTCTACACTCCAGTGTGCAAATGCTCAGGAAGTTAGACCTGTAATGGTTGACCGAAAATGCGACTTATGAAGAAGTCACACCTGCTCCTTTGCCCTGACATTCTGTTAGCCTTAAATACCCATCACGTGGAATTTGAGAAATATAATCTATCCAAAGCCGCTTTCTTATATTGGTGAGATTTTTGAGCAAGCACTTCAACTCCAGCTGCAGGACAGCCTGCACAGGGATGACCTACTCAGACCTAGAGGACACAAATGAGGCCCACCAGACTGACTCCTGGGTGGACAATGAATTGAGTTGTAGAGCTTGCCCAAGAACAACATTGGATCTGCAATTCAGCGGGCTACGCCCAACTGTCGAAAAGCAGCATCACCTTCCGTTGAGAATGTGCTGGGACTATCAAAGGACTCCCACTATGGTGAGCCGAGGCTGCCCCCTGAACAATCATCCCCTAACCTCAAGGAAACATTGAGTTCAAACAGTTTTACTCTAAAGCCCTGGCATGTGCTAGGTTAGCTAAGATAGGTCTCCCTGAAAAGCTCATTTGTTTGATTCACCCCCCTGCAACATACTGTTCTGGAGTAAACGATTTAAAGTCCTGTGAAGCCATAAACCATCACTCCCTCGTAGTTCCAGGGTATGTTGTGGTATGTTGATTTGTATAACGCACTCATCACCCAAGAGGGTTCCAATTGCTTGGGCACCTGGTACCCTCTCGTGTGCGGGAGTGTGTGCGGTCCCAAGGTGCGTATATGAAGAGCCAGGCCTTCAGCTGCTTGTGAAACTCAATAAGTGAGTAGGAGGCTCTAGTGTGTTTAGCGAGGTAGTTCCATATCTTGGGTGCGATGTAGGAGAATGAGCGTTCCCCAGTTTTGCTTTTGTGGATGCTGGGTGTGTGCAACTGAGAGTGAGGAAGAGCGTAGGTGTCTGTTGGGTTGGTGAAACTCTATGCAGCTGGTCAAGTATTGTGGTCCTCTGTTCTGTAGAACAATGTATGTGTGCATGAGTCAATGGAAGTTCATTTAATGAGTGCCCTGAGAACAGGAGATACCCCATACACTATAAAATGTAGATCCTAAAGGTTTGGTATCCCCATAAGCCCACTGTGGGTGTTTGTCCATATTCTACCACCAGTGGTCTCCGGACAATTTGACCAGTTTGAACTGAAGTTACGTGGTTTTCAACTTCCCTTCGCATCTAGCCGCCATTTTGTGTTTAACCGCCATTTTGTGTTGCCTCACTCAGGCAGCACGGCGGACGTGGTGAACGCGATGTTTTTGCCTTTTCAGCTGCTACGTGTCTCTCCCGTTAAAGAGTAACTCCTGCCCATGTTTACGAAACCGATTCAGGGTTTCCTGAGTTTGTAAATCCATGTCTAGACTGATTAATCCATGTCTTACTCCACTGTTTGGGTCCCACCATTCTTCTTGACTTTATCTTGTTTAACTGACCTTCGCTATTCTCTTCGTGTGTTCTCTTGTTACATAAACTGTCTTTTGAAGCATTCAAACATGTTCTACTACCTGCAAATTGAATAACGGGCACTAGTGTTGATTAACTTGAGGGGAGGAGAGCACACAGGGTCTGAAAGGAGGGTGTGTTTTAGACATTCGATAGCTTGTTTTCAAACTATTCCTATTTGTCAGTTTTGTATGTTTTGGGAGTTGGCATTGTAAACCTGTGTGGTATAATAGATTGTGCGCCACGGAATGAAGTGGCAGTCTCCTGAGAACCTACCATTGGTGTACTTACAGGACAACTGTGCTTAGCTGCAGCTAATAAATCTGCTTTTCTACGCCTAACAGAGTGTTACATGTCTCTATCTGCCAAAGCAGGTGAACCCGGAGATCTTAGGCGTGCCCTGCGCCGCCTGGCCCTTAAGGTCAGGTTCTCCAATTGGCGGCCCAACGTGTGGGTGACTTCAGTGGTAGTAGTTTTGCCCAAGGGTCGTGAGGAGCTTCGCAAGAAAATTCTGGAGGATTTCGCGAGCCACGTGGGCGACCCCTGTATGTCGAAATGGACCGAAGGTCTTTTGAGGCGCGGCTACTCCTTCCGGACGACTGCTGCCCTGACTGTCGCCCTGCTTTGGCCCCTGGCGATGATTAGTATCGCGAGACGTTAGACGGACATCTGTTGGTGTGAGAAAACATTTAGTTAAGCATTCTTGGGTAGCACCTACCTTTTGTTTTTTGTTATTCGATTAGTGCACTAACCGAAGCCGAGGGGTAAGTACGTTTGTGCTGTGACTATATTGTCTAAAATCCCTTGACATTTGTAAGAAGTCCAGTTCGTTACAAAATACCTGGATTTAGTAAGTTTAAGAAATTTTGTTGTTTTGGTTGTACTAGGGATTCCGGGCTAGAGGATTCTTGTCCGATTCCTCCGGTTGGAGCTCCCACTTATGAGCTCTATTCAAAACATGGTTTAGGTCCTATTATTTTTAATGAAACATGGATTCGATATACCAAAAAAGATGGTGTCTTACGGTGGCCACAAAATGGCACCTTTGAGCCTGCTATACTAGATAATTTTGAAGCGATTTTATTTAAGAGAAAAGCCCGCCGGCAATGTTTGACTCTTTCCGCCTCTGGCGTAAAGAAGCCAAACAGAAAGAAATTAAGCAAATGAAGAAAGATAAGAAAGAGCAGAATATGACGATTTTGCTGCCTGTCCAACAGTTTAAAAATGATGAAGCTGATCAGATGGTTGAGGTTTCGGAAAGACAGCATCGTATGGCAATAGACAGATGTTATCCTGTGTTACCTACTGCCTCAAAGAGTAAGCGTTCTGACGAAGATCCTTTCGTGTCCCATCTATTGACGTTACCTCCACCTTATGTGTTAGGCGCTAATGCACCTCCGTTACAACCTGTTGCTAACCCAGCTGTTCTGGTTCCTGCACAGTTGCCTCTTCCTGTGATTCCACCTCCACCCCCTTTGCCACCGACTTCTGTTCCCCAATCTTCTGTGCCTCAGTCTCCTTTACCTTTACCTTCTTTTGCTTCTGGTTCTTCTCCTGTTTTACAGAATACATTGTCTCCTGTTCTAGTATCAGATTCCCTTACAGCTCGAAAACGTTTAGTTGAAACTGTTTCTGGTCTTTTGTCACCTTTTCTTGGACCTCTTTTCTTTTCTCCTGCTTCATCTCGAAGACAATCTTGTAGCCAGATCCCAGATTTGGAAGAATGGACTAAGTTAGATTCTCTTGCTTGTAATTGGATCATGAGTAGTCTACAGTATAGTGTAGTTATATTTTAGACACCTTTCTGCAATGGAACGCGCCTACGCAGAGGTATGTCTTTAATACTATGTGCAACACTCTTATCAAAGGGTGGGAAGATATGGATTTGGATTCAACTCCTCAGGATCTATTTGAAATACGGGATCAATTTGATAAGGGACTTATTGTGGCTCCTGATGTAGAGTCTGCTGTTCAGAAGCTTGTTACTTTCTGATCTTTCTTTTTCTCTCAAAAATCTCTTGACCTTGATCCTGCAGTTCATCGTAAAATGGCACAATATCCTATGCGAGAAGTTCCTCCAATATGGAGAGAGGCAGACCCAAACGCTAATCTGCCTGTCCCCGCGCATTTTCAACGCATATGGGTACATGATCCTTGAAAAAGATCAGAAGTGTTGGCACTTAAGCAGTCCTTAACCGGACCCTCGTAAGAATCCTGCTGGGTATTATAAAGAATTGTCTCAGACTGTTAATGCATGTATTATGAATTTGGCAGATATTGATTTACTTATGGGAAATGTAGTCCCACAAGCTTTATGGCCTAAAATTCGTAGGCAAGACCATCATCAAGCTTTAGGTGGTAATTGGGCTGCTATTACAGCCGCAGATGCAGGACAAATAGGTGGTGCCAAACCTGATGATCTGATTACAGAGTTGCCCGGTAGAATTATAGATCTTATGAAAACGATGATGCCTGCTGCACGCGTTAACTGGGATAAGTTAGCAGCGTGCAAACAAAAGATTGATGAAAGCGTCTCCGATTTCTTTACTCGTTTCGAAGAGACTTTCATCGACCATAGTGGTCAAGATATGAGTACTGAAGGTGGACAGCGATTATTTGTAGATAAATTCGTTTTTAATTTACTTCCAGAATTATCGCATAAATTGACACAATCTGAGAGTGCATGGGCTGTTTCTTCAACTGCCCAGATATTAGCTACTGCTCAATATTATGAGAATGGGGATAAGGAAGATAAGGAAAAATTGGAGAAGAAAACGAAAGAATTAAAAATGAAGGTTCTTCTGCAACAGGCTTATCCTCCTCGTTCTAGTCAGCCGCAATTTCAACAGCCTCCACAGTTTCAGAAGCTGTTGCAAAAACCTGAATCTTCAGCTCCGCGATTTTCGTTGGGTCGTAATC
Source organism: Lissotriton vulgaris (assembly GCF_964263255.1). Classification (NCBI taxonomy): domain Eukaryota; kingdom Metazoa; phylum Chordata; class Amphibia; order Caudata; family Salamandridae; genus Lissotriton; species Lissotriton vulgaris. The sequence goes on from NC_141697.1 coordinate 277,697,734, forward strand.
AATGCGCCTATACCTCCCACGGCACTAAAATACAGCATGGTCAGTTGGTGACCGACCTTCTTGAATCACTTGCTTTGCCTACTCAAATAGCGATTGTGAAGTGTAGGGCGCATAAAAAGATCACTGATGACGTGGGTCGAGGAAATGCATTTGCGGATGAAATAGCGAGGGAAACGGCACAAAATGTTGAAAGTCGCATGTATGTTGCAGGACCGGCAAGTTGGGTCCCAGATTCTGGTATGTGTGAAGACACAGTAGAAAGCGTGAAAATGATTCAGAAGGAGGCAACTGAGAAATAATTGAGTAAATGGAGAGAGAGTACGGGAATGTTGGATACGATGGGATGTTGGACGGAATTGTCAGAGCATCAGCGATGGTTGTTACCAGATGCATATGTATTACCTGTAGTTACTATGGCTCATGGACCAGCCCATATTAATGCAAGGGGTATATGTAAACTCCTAGCTCCAGTATGGCACAATGAAAGTATTCCTAAATGTGCAGAAAATGTAGTAAAGCATTGTATTGTTTGCTTGATGCATAATCCAGGAAAGGGAACTCCAACCCCAGCAGGTCACTTTGCTCCCCCTATGTATCCTTTTGAGGTACTGCAAATGGATTACATCCATATGGAACGTTTCAAAAATCTTAAGTATGTCCTGATGGTGGTTTGTGCCTTTTCCAGATGGATAGAGGCCTACCCCCTACAGGACAATACTGCTTTGCCTACTGCCAAAGTCCTGAAGGAATTCTTCCAGAGGTTTGGTTTGTCGCGCATTGTCAGGAGTGACAATGGGAGTGAATTTGTAGGTCAGATTATGTAGAAGGTGTGTGTGGGTCTTGGTATTAGACAGAAATTTCATGCAGCAAACCACCCTCAGTCAGCAGGTTTGGTAGACTGTTACAATGGCACTCTCAAACATAAGTTAGCAAAGATTCAGACTAGCACAGGCCTTTCCTGGCCTGATGCCTTGCCTTTAGCACTTCTCTCAACAAGAACGACTGTCCATTCTCGTTTGGGACTTAGCCCATACAAAATAGTTTTTGGACACCCAGCCAATGTCTGGGGAGTCCCTCGACCCAAAAAGTATTCAGGCATTCCGTATCCATTGTTGGTTGATTATTTGCACGACCTCACCACTAAATTGTGTGTTATTCATCAACAGGTCCAAAACGCTTTGCCGGAGGCCTCCTCAGATCCAGGACACTCCATCCAACCTGGGGACTGGGTTTGTCTGAAGAATTTCTAGAGGAAAAAGAATCTGGAACCTCGTTGGGGGCCGCCGAGACAAGTCTACTAACCACCCGTACAGCAGTGAAAGTCGTCGGAAAGAAAAACTGGATCCACGGCGTGCACTGCAAAAGGGTACCATTGCCTTTACCTTATGACCAGTGGTTCCGAGAAGGTGTTGGTGATAGTGAATGTGAGAAAGTACCCAGATTTGTACCGTTCAGAAGTGCACACCTGGATTGGACTAGTTCTGAGAAAGAGGATGAAGACGTTTTGCAGGAAGCTGTACCTCCACATCTACGACTAAACACGTCGGATCCAGAGACTTTGTTTAAGGACCAAACGATACCTGGCAAGACACAGTACAACCTGAGAAAAAGGTTGCCTAAAGACAATTAAATTCTGTGTTTTATAATTTTTCCTTTGTCAAAAAGAAAAACATTACTTTTCCACTATCCATCAAGATGCAGGGTCACGGTAGGAGTCTTAGGCTGTGACGTGAATAGTGACTAGGTCAACAGGACTTGCAGTGTCATAGGACGGCTAACAATCACAGCCAAGTGATTAAGGAAGATTATCGTGAGCAACGCCTTTAGAGTAATGGATAGCGCAGGAAAAGAGAATGATATTAAGATAATGAAAATAAATCATTATAAGAAATTATTTTTCAGTCGTTGTGGCGTAGCATTATGTATTTCAGTATGTTTATGTAGTTTATTAGCATGTGTAGGATGAATCGTACACAGTATGCAGCTGACACCTGTCCCTACTTCTACTTCTTTGATTTCCTCTACTACTATTTTTCCGCACAAATTTTACTCACTCCCAGACCATGAGCAGATGAGAAGAATGGAATATTTCAACAATTCATTTATCCAAGTGTTACATCAGCATCAATTGGTAGTAAATCCTACTGATTGTTGGGTTTGTGGGCTCATACCACATAATCAAGAAAGAGGGATGCCGTATTTAGTCCTTCCATTTACGTATGAAGGTTCTGCTTGGGCTTATCTGGCTATGTTTTCTAATACATACCAGAACCTACTCCGATATCCTCCTGGTGGGTCCTATAATGGTGGAGTGGATTTCAGTCACAGTTCTTTGATAAAGGGAATAGTGACCATGGCAAAAATTGCTGATATTGTTAAAATTCCCAAGGAAGAGAAGAGAGCATATGATGGATGGAATGTGACTCGTTATATCCCTAGTCTTACTGACAAGGTTAAACAGAAGAGATTTGCACCAATTTGGGTTTTACCCCAGAGAGGTAATTTGTGTTTACAAATAAATGGCCAGAATACCAAAATTAAGCAAGAAAGGAGTAATTGTTCCCACACATACGTTTATACACCCTTGATTTCTTCACCGTTAGTGCCATCTCAAGGTACATACTTTATCTGTCATGACAGAGCTTATACATGGCATTCTCACATATTTCTCGGGAACATGTTATATAGCCATTCTTCTTCCTCCGACATATACTGCTCCTGCAGATCACCATAGAAAAAGATTTGGTAGAGGGGTTATTGATGCGGAAGACACAGTCGGACAAGAGGGAGGAGATTTTCTGAAAGGGTTTCTTCCTTTTTGGGGTCCAATGGTTAATAGTAGAAACATCAGACGCCTAGTTTGTGTGGTCGATGCTACCATAAACGTAACTTCTGGAGCATTGAGTAATTTGACAGCTGAACTTCAGGCGGATCGCCTTATGACTTTGTAGAATCAAATGGTTCTAAACATTGTCCTTGCAGATAGAGGAGGAGTCTGTAAATTGATTGGGTCTAGTTGCTGCGTTTACGTTCCTGATAATGCCCCTACAGTATACCAAGCCATTTCTAAGCTACATGTCATCTCCTAGTCCATCCATCAGGACACTGGAGATTGGTCTGTGATGGGATGGTTTTTAGGGACTACTGTCCACCTGGGGATGGAAAGTGTTAACTTTCCTTGGAGCGATTCTAGCAATCATCTTTTCTTGTTGTCATTGTTTACAGTGTGGTCCAGCTATTTGCGGACTTTGTGCCACTGTGTGTGTTTCTAAGCCAGTAACACAGGGAACAAAGAATATTAGAATGATGTTGCAGCATCAACTCAATGACCTCATGACCTCATGACCATCGATATCGACTAACATGAGTCTTTTTGTACTTTGCCTGAGTATGGCAAAAGGAGGGTCTCAGGTTACGTGGTTTTCGACTTTGCTTCGAATCTAGCCGCCATTTTGTGTTTAACCGCCATTTTGTGTTGCCTCACTCAGGCAGCATGGCGGACGTGGTGAACGCGATGTTTTTGCCTTTTCAGCTGCTACGTGTCTCTCCCGTTAAAGAGTAACTCCTGCCCATGTTTACGAAACCGATGTCAGGGTTTCCCGAGTTTGTAAATCCAGGTCTAGACTGATTAATCCATGTCTTACTCCACTGTTTGGGTCCCACCATTCTTCTTGACTTTATCTTGTTTAACTGACCTTCGATATTCTCTTCGTGTGTTCTCTTGTTACATAAACTGTCTTTTGAAGCATTCAAACATGTTCTACCACCTGCAAATAAATTACGGGCACTAGTGTTGATTAACTTGAGGGGAGGAGAGCACACAGGGTCTGAAAGGAGGGTGTGTTTTAGACATTCGATAGCTTGTTTTCAAACTATTCCTATTTGTCAGTTTTGTATGTTTTGGGAGTTGGCATTGTAAACCTGTGTAGTATAATAGATTGTGCGCCACGGAATGAAGTGGCAGTCTCCTGAGAACCTACCATTGGTGTACTTACAGGACAACTGTGCTTAGCTGCAGCTAATAAATCTGCTTTTCTACGCCTAACAGAGTGTCACATGTCTCTGTCTGCCAAAGCAGGTGAACCCGGAGATCTTAGGCGTGCCCTGCGCCGCCTGGCCCATAAGGTCAGGTTCTCCAGAATAGAGAATGATGCTTTTGAACTGTGTTTAATTCCCCTACACCAAACACAGGTTTACCAATGGGCCCATTAAATGGACACATAAGGACTACAGATATTTCCCACTTTACTTTGTGACAACTATTTGCGCCCCTAAATCTGTAAGTTCAGATCCATTTCAATTTTGGAGATGAGTTTTTGGGTTCAAAGCACAAGCACTGCAGTGCTGGCTTAGGTCAACATCTCTCTACCCCTTGGGCTATGAGCTGCAGGAGCAACTGAGATTTGGCCTTGACTTATAGCAGCACAACTTGTACAGTGCAGTAGTCCTTTGAGTGAGTGATAAGGGATAAATAGGGCATAGGCCCCAGGCTCCCTAGAGTCAAAATAATGACCAATAGTATAACCTCACTGATTGCAATCAGTGATACATGTAACATGTCTTAGCAGTATGCAGGGGCGTAGCTTCAGGGGGGTGTTTGTGGTGTGATACCCGTCTTAAATAAATTAATTCTTAGCTTGGTATATGGGTCTGGAGGACCAGAATCAGGTCTGCTATGCCTATGTTTCTTTTCTCACTTCTTTAGTTGGGAAACATGAGATTCAAATTTCACACCCCCTGAATCTCACCAATTAAGCTACATCCCTAAGTATTTGCGACCTCTGTTTGATCTAGAATAATTTTTAGGCTCATATCTCAACTCTAGACATTACTCTAGACATTATTATGGCCATCTGGATTTCTTTTATATACTTTATTTTAAGTGCACTACTTTGTCAGTAAATAAGGACAATTTCCTTTTTAAAGCTCTCACTGGCATTGGATTTATTGTGTGTGATGACATTATCAAGTACATGGTTACCCAACTGGAGTGCAACAGTATTTCATACTGTGGGACACCAATGGTTAACACCTTAACCACCATAAATGCTTCCCAATAACCATAGATTGCCCAGGGCTCAGAGAAAATATCTCATATAGGTGGGAAAGCTGTGTTGGCTTTGGTTTTAAACTTTAGCAGACAAGTTAAACCACTCAAAGTCTAGGGCATGTATGATGTTATCCATTGTAGCCCTAGACCCCAACAGAACGGGCTCTACCTGCCATTGAAGGCCGGCTCCAGCATTAAAGGCCTGAGCCAAAGGTAGAGCCACTACGGAGGGCTCTAAGGCTATTAGAACATCCCGCCCCTAGAGGGCAGAATGTTCTAATTTGTAAAACAAAGACCTTGCGGAGCCCAAGAGGGTTGAAAGCCCCTTGGGCTTTGTGAGGCCTTTGTTCATAACAACAGTTGTGAACAGACATTAGAATGCTGATGCTCCGGGCTTCTACCAGCCATTAGAAGCCGGGAGCACTCCAATGTCTTCTATGGAGCGCTCAACATTCCAGTGTTCTAATTACAAGATGAGTGATTCAACCTATACACACTAACTCCTCTGAAACCAGCGGATAAACTTGTTACTAGATGGCCATTAGACTACTTGTCTTCAGTAAGTGTTATTACCTATTCAAACACAAACATAATTAGATTTTCTATTTCCGCGGTGCCATGCAGAGGAACATTGATCCCTTTATTATTTATTTTATAGATTCAGTAAGACAAGCCTTTCCGTTGTTGCAGCGTTACATTCTTACATCTTCGTTTATCATCTTCGCTTATCTTCTGGTGTGTTCACTTGAAGTCTCTTCCTACTAGCGGTAGGTATATGTTATCCTGGATTGCCCAGAATTTGTCTCCACTTTTTCCCAAAAATCATCTGTTGCTGAGTTAGAATATATAACAACAACCTTGGTGGATTTTGGTTGCTGATGCTTAAGTATGGCTCTGGTTTACCTCTTTTCATTCCGTGGCGGAGAGTAACATAAGACAGATGGGGGGGGATCAAGGCTTTGACAATTCCCTTCATTCTTTTGTATAAGCAACTACGTTATTCACAAATATTTAATTTCTTTTCATCCACTAAGAATCTCTGCTCCTTTCTCTTACTCTTTCCCCATCTCGCTCCCTCAACTTCTTCCTCTTGGTGTTGCCACACTCTTCTCCCCCTTCCGTCTTTTGACCTCTCATTAAACATTCCGAGTGCTTCTGATGTTTAGACTATGTATTTAATGAAATGGGATTCTGAAACCCAATATACAGATGATGGATGTAAATAGATTAACCTGATATTATTTATTGTTTAAGCTGTCTGTCTGCATATGTTTTTATACCTAACAGACCTGACTAGACAAAGACAACATCAAATTGAATGTCATTGTTAAAGAAGAAAACATGGTGTTGAGTCTTGTAGGGTCTCTTCATGTTCTTACATATATGTATATTTGTATATATGTGTTTTTATATGTGTCTTATATATGTTTGTTTATATGTTTGTATGTAACAGCCCTGAAGAAGACCCATTCTGGGACGAAACGCGTTGGCTGTATGGTGCTACATTCTTTCTATTGAAATAAAGAAATCAAATCGAGGAACTTCTACTTCTGTGATTTATTGGAATTGTATTCTATATTGATTTGCTTCATGTTAAATACTGTGGTGCACATGTGTTATGTTCAAGTGATTCAAAACCTGTTTAAAAACCATTCCTGCAGTGTCCTGGACTGCAAACCAGCTCAAGAGAATGTGCATGCCCAGAAAAAGAGTCTTCAATAAGTTACACAAGCATGATCTCAGAAGGAACATGAGGGTCTGGCAGACATTTAATGGTGTATCAGATGAAGGTCCTAATGACAGTAAGAGATTCATAATACAGAACACCTTCTGCAGAATAATCTGAGAGGTGGGTTGTTAAAAGGTGTGTTTGTTAAGTGCACTATCATCCATGAGGATATACTTATGCCAAGCAGATGTATGTGCCTAGCCCTGCCTATGGTAAGTTGGTTAATTGAAAAGACAGGTCTGCTGCTTCTTGCAATTTTTAAGATGAGAGGAGGAGGCTGTGATGTGGAGTGGGAGACCGTTCCATGCTTTAGGGGCAATGTAACTAGAAAATTAAAATTAAAAGCCTTCTTTGAAAAGAAAACAGAGTCTAACGACCCTCAAGAGGAGATCCCCAACGAGACAGACCTCAGACTAAAATCCACTTTCGTCCCACCACCCGCCAGTACACCTGTCGAGATTGCTGCCTTTGAACAGGCGGTCTACACTGAGGTGGAGAATATACAGGAGAAAAACACCTTCAACAACCTGTCCCATCGGGAGCGTGAAACAATAAGACGCCTGCAGGCTAACCCTACCCTTGTCATAAAACCCGCCGACAAGGGCGGAGGTATCGTGCTCATGGACAAAACGGATTATGACACTGAATGTCGCAGACTCCTAAGCGACACCAGGAATTACAGACCACTCAAGAAGGACCCTACCGAAGAACTAGGTAAGAGGATACTGACCTTGGTAAAAAATGCCCGAGATGCCGAACATATCTCCAAACTGGAGGCTGACTACCTGTGCAGCAAAAATGCTAAAACCCCATATTTCTACACACTACCAAAGGTACACAAAGGGGTAACCCCACCACCGGGAAGACCAATTGTGTCAGGAAATCAATCACTCTTAGAGCCCCTGTCACGCTTCTGCGATTTCTTCCTAAACCCACTAGTGCAACTTACACCATCGTACATTAAGGACACAAAACATCTTCTCAATGTGATTAAAGAAATCAACTACAACCCAGAAACCCAACTCCTTGTCGGATTAGACATTGAGAGCCTATACACTAGCCTACCGCAGGACGCAACACTGAAAGTACTGGAGGAAGTCCTAATGGGAACTGCCTGGAACCATCACACTCCACGCAGCTTCATAATGGAATGTGCCACCCTTGCATTAAAGGACAACTACTTCGAGTACGAGGGCAAGCTGTACCTACAGACCAATGGGACGAGCATGGGGAGCGTTTTCGCTCCCAGCATAGCTGGTCTTTATGTAGCCCATTTTGAAAAAACACACATACAATCTGTGAACAATCCCTACACAGCTAACATCAGCATGTGGCGTCGCTATATCGACGACATCCTGGTTATCTGGGAAGGGAACCAGGAATCCCTGGATCAATTCCTCGTGTGGATCAATACCTGCGACAACTACCTGAGATTTACCTGCACGAGCAGTGCCTCGGAATTGGCCTTCCTGGACCTCAACATCAAAGCAGACATGGATGGCCTGACAACTACGACCTACCACAAACCTACATCAAGGAATTCCCTTCTGAGGTTTGACAGCTTCCACCCTAGACCTCTACGGGAAAATCTCCCTTATGGTCAGTTTTTGCGACTCAGACGCAATTGCAGCCGGATCCAGGATTTCAAACAACAATCAGCCAGCCTAGTCCATAAATTGGAAGACATGGGATACCCCACAAGGATCCTGAACACCACCTGCAAGAGGGCGCGAAACCAAAATAGGGAGGCGCTACTTGAGGTAACAACAAGGCCTCCTGAGGAACCTACTCTGACATGCGTCACCACTTACAATACCGTATCAAACCAGGTTTCCAGCATAATCAACAGGAACTGGAAGATTATTAATTCGGGCAACCGAAACTGGGAAAAACCTAGATTCGCATATAAAAGAGCGAAGAATCTGAAAGACTCCCTAGTACCCACCAGACCCAGGCCCAACCAAACCACAAAAGACAACACTGTCCTCAATGCCTGGGGCTTACCAAAACTTACAGGACACCAGCCGTGCAATAATTGCAGTGTATGCCACCTTACATCCTCATCCAAAACCCTGGATTTAGAACCAGGCAGAGTATGGACACAACGTCAGTTCACTAACTGTAATTCATCAAACCTGGTGTACCTTATGACATGTAGATGTGGCCTACGGTATGTGGGGATGACCACCCGCAAAGTACGGACAAGAATGACGGAACACCGTAGTACCATCCGATGTGGCAAAAATATAAGTAAACTTACAGACCACTTCCTGTCCCACAACCACACCCCAAATGACTTCACTTGGACTGTGATTGAACAATTTGCCATAACTGAAAACAATGAAAGATATCTCCTCCAAAAAGAACAACGTTGGATTTACCGTCCATCCACTCATACTGGGGGGCTGAACGACTCCATACCGTGGAATTCCCTCACTACCTGATGTATGATGTTTCCTTTTCTTCTCTTAACAATGCTGTGCATTAACCCAATCTGTCTCACTCTGAGCTACCAACAAACTAAATTTTATTCCTCCCATCCTAATTCCTCCCAAGCACATCTATACTATACTATTTATTCACTTTGCCTGTTTTCTCCATGAGCAATAATATACTCTTTATGCCCTCCTTGGTAACAGCGAGCGCTCCTACGCTCTCCCACACATGCGCGGCAGCTGTACACAGCCTTTGCTTCTCCGCGCATGCGCGGAGCACCATAACCAAAAGGCTCGCGCGCGGAATAGGGACCACTACCCCCCCCCAAGCATGTGCAGACCATAGATGACATGGCGCTTTTCGCGCAAGAGCACCTCTACCCTCACCCAGGTGCAGGCAATCACGGAGGCTTTAAAAACATGCTCGGCCAGGCCCTCCTTTCACAACCGGGCGCCGCAGAAGGACGACAGGTCCAAGGAGGAACCAGATCGACAGTTTCGTGAGTAATGAGGCTGCGCACTACAGCTACTGTTGGGGTAAGGTGTTGAGGTCTTCCCTTACAGGTCGGATAATTTTATAAACCAATACAACCTTCTTTTAGGGTCTTTTTCTCTGCCAGGCGACCCAAGGAGGCTTTGAACAGCAAAATACTGTGTGAGGATAATTTTCTTTCACTTACCTGAACCTCACATTGGTATTCCCGTTTTCTAGCTCACCACAACAACCGGCTTCTAGATAACTATCACATGAGTCTTGCCACTGACAAGACCACACTTTAGCCATGCATAGTTCGTTCACTCACCTTATAAGACGGTGGAAAGACGACTGTTTTTGCAATAATATGCTAATATGACTCTACCCTGTACGTCTGTCTGTCTCCCCTTTTATGTTATATGTAGCAAAGCGAGAGGGAATCCCCTTCTAACCATATAGCACCTTAGGGAGTGCTACACATAAAAACAAAAAACACTCACTGTAAATTAACCTTTTCAACTCCACACATACTCACTTGGTCCTGAGGAAAGCCTGTTTTAAATTAAGAAAGGCCAGGCTGAAACATGTAGTCCACACAGGACACTGGAGGTCATAATCCATACTCCACCGTGTCCGTCTGCCTTTTAATATGCCAACAGAGACCCAGTTTATTAAAATAGTGTTTTTTACCCTCGGGTGCTGGGATTTTTGTATGGCTTTTTAATCTTCACCTTCACACTCACCACACTGCACACTCAGTAAATATACCAGCTCCGCAGTAATCTGGCGTCGAAGCACACGTTAGGTGCCACTGTGGTGGGCCCGATGATGAAGCATGCCACCAACTAGGTTGGTGGGTGAGGGCTTTCTAAAAACCTACTGGTTTTCCTTGACATACGTACTCCATTGAGTCTTCCCTGTAAAAAACCTAGCTAGTCTTTCTTGATTTTTGATATATAAAAGCGGGGATTCAGACTAGCTTACCTAGTCCTCCCTCTCTCCTTTGATTCAGTGAAGCAGATGTATGTGCCTAGCCCTGCCTATGGTAAGTTGGTTAATTGAAAAGACAGGTCTGCTGCTTCTTGCAATTTTTAAGATGAGAGGAGGAGGCTGTGATGTGGAGTGGGAGACCGTTCCATGCTTTAGGGGCAATGTAACAAAATGCCCATCCTTCTAGTTTGTTATTATCAACGCAAGTGGTCCCTGCAGTGGAAGTGGAAACCCTTGACTTCCTCGGCAATAGCTATAATAACCATTCTAACAATTAAGGTTTATTATACAATTTGTTAATTTATTCTCATTTTGGCTAAAAAAATCTTGTTCCAAAGTAAGGACTGGGATTTGCAATTCACAGTATCAATATTACAACAAGGTGCTCCTATTTGGTGATGGTGCAGTGAAAGTTATGAAGTGAACAAATAGTGCACAAGTACTATACATATTAATACTAATATAGGGCACTAATGGCTTAATAAACCTTACTCTTAAGAAGGGTTTTTATAACTATTGCAGTGGAAGTCAAGGGTCACACTTCCCCCATAGGGACCACTTGTGTTGATAATAATTGTTCTACCCATGTCCCTGGGTTACTGGGTTGCTCCATTTTTCCTGAAATACATCCACCAATTCTGATTCTGTGTATGTGTGGGATATGTGTGAGTAGGAGTCTTGCGTAGTGGAGGTGTCTAGGTGCGTGGTGGAAGTAGATGCAACTGTTCAGGTAGGTGGGGCCTAAGTTGTGTAGCACCTTGAATGAGTGTGAGGAAGGTTAACACATCGGAGGGGCTATTAAATGTTTTGTTGTTTAAATATTTTTGAATACTTCTCCAATTGAACTGTGACAGCATCTTCCGGAACCAAATCACTGATTCCAAGCAGCTGGCAGGATCTACAAATAGATGGGTGGTGAACCAGTTAGGTCAGGAGAAGCCGGGTCTACACCAAACCAAATTCAGTGGCGAGAAGAATGCCAAGCAACATGGCCAGCAGTCTTAACAATGGCAATTTCAATAACTCACAGCAGGGGCAGAAGTCCTAATGGGAATGGGTCTCACTTCACAGGCAGAAATTCAATAGTTGAGGATTGCTAGAACAAGCAAAGGGAAGGTTAATTTGTCATGTTAGAAAAGGGCCATATAAACCAAAACTGTTGTAATTGGACCTAAACTCAGCAGTTTCCAAATGTATGTTCTGAAGGGGTGCCCCATGAATCCTATTGAAAGAGTCATGGTGTTGTTGGATATCAGGAAATGCACCTTCTGATCCAGTTTAAGGTTACACCTACCAAGTTTTTTTTTGAATATATAAATGAACAACATGTAATCTTGCTATGTGATTTAGGGATTAGTAGTACAATGCTTGCCCATAGGTTTGTGGACCCCGAGAGTTATATCAAGGCGGTAAAGGCATCTGAAAGCCCAGATATGATAACAGCATTTAATTATCACATTGCCAATGGTTGAAGTGGTCAAGTATGTTAAGAGATGACCTCGGCATAGAATACTGTGAACAATTACTGCATTGGAAACAGCCAAGAAACTAAGGGGATAGGGATATGTGACCCAGCACCTTTACCTCCAAACCTTGCATCTATAATATTGTACTTCTTTTTGATTGCGCTTCTTGTCAAAATTGATTCACATCAAACTTCAGTGTACTGTTAAAAATATATTTGTAATCATTCCTGGAGTCAAAAGGTACAACCAGCCAAAAAGTCTTTCAAAGAAAACCATCTTCCTCAGGCTGATGATTTATACACATAATATGGCAAGATTCATCATCTACCTCCTTCTGTTTGAAAGTACTGCATTGAGTTGTAAATGATGAGTGCTGGCCGACTTGTTCTCAAGTACCCTGCCTGGCTGACTCTAAGGTGGAGGACTTCCCTGAGAAAGAGCTAAAAAAAAAGGCAAAGACGAAAGCCCTGTACAAGTTGCACTCAGAAGTTGCACTGGTGCAAGCCTCTGTGCTGACTGCCACTACATGAGGGTAATCTAAGCATGCTCAGGTGACCAACATTTAGAGTCAGGAAATTTACTCCAGATACAAGAGTAGTTAGATGCTAAAGGGCTGATTTCATTTCTGAATAAAGGTGAAGTAGCTGGTCCTTCAATATTGTGTTGGAAGATGAGGCGTCAGCTCTTGAGCATGGTACTAGTTAGTGAATAGTGATTCAGTACACAGACTATAAGGGAAGACCCTAATAACCTTCTGGAACCTGTGCTCATTTAACTAAAGATCAAGGGATTGATTAGACATAAACATAATGCACGTCATTATTGGACATCAGAACGAAACATTTGATTTATGATGATCTACTATTTGGTGGACTAGACATATGTACCACTAGCATACATCACATTTACCTATGAGCAAGCGAATGCACATTACATCTTATTCAAACTTATTGGATGATGTATTATGAAGGGCATTGAGATTCCTTACAGAAAAACTTCCAACATTAACAATAATTATGATGATACATAAAAAGGAGTAGATTATTACACAGTCATTGTAGTAATTGGTTTCATAATGTCAACAATTGATTATAGTGGCCATTTACCACTTTGAGGTACTTGGTGTAGTCAGGGCATCATATTTCTTTAGTGAGCGTTTATCGTTTGGAGTAAAAAATAAATCCATCAACTTTGCATTGATCTTTATATAAACTCCTCAATTATCCGGTCAACGCGTTTCGGCCATCAGAGATTTAAGCCTCCTCAGGAAATGATGTTCCTAATGGTTGGGCCTCCATCAGACATAAAGGGTTCTGTTCTTTCAATCTTAATGATTCTCGCAATCTTCACTTCCCATCACACACACACCAAACAGTTCAAATCTGCCCTTCAATAATCAAATAGGTTTTAGCAAGAATGTATGATTCTTTCCAACACTCACAGAACTGGTACAGTACATGCAGCAGAAATGAAATGTCTTAAAACCACAAACTATGTACAGCATGATCATTAGCACTACAAGCTTCCCTCACATACAGAACAAATACTTCATTGACAAGAGAAGATGTACAGCAAAGGCAGCAAGCTGCCTTCTCACCACGAGTAGATATAGCATAGACAATAGCAATGCAAGCTCTGGTCATACTAGTAGTGCATGGCTAGCAACAGAGCAAACTGAACATAAAACAGACACTACAGTGTTTCCCTCACACACAGAGAGCAGCATCAGCGGTGCATTCATACTGCAAAGATATGGCAGATGCATCATCAGAAAAAAATTCTGCGCATGCTTCCCTCACCTTTGGATTAAATGAACTGTAGAACGATAAACACTGCCAGTTACATCAGGGGCAGCAAGCTGCCTTCTCACCACGAGTAGATACAGCATAGACAATGGGGGTTTGGGGGGCAGCTGACCAGAGGGAGGTCTGCCCCTCGGGGTCTTTGGGGAAGTGGTTCTGTCCAGACTACTGCACGGCGGGTTGAACTTCATTTGGGCTATGTTATCGCCCAACATACATAGCACGCCCATTCTGTGTACCAGCCACCATTTTAACATGGTGACACAGTGGCTGGCACACACAGCTAGTTGTTTGTCATCCTCCCCCCATTTAGAACAGGGTTGTAAAACAATTAATTTAGGGGGTTGCCACCCCTCCCCTTTAAGGGTCATTTCTATTGGTACAGGTGCATAAAGGGGAGCTATGTGTTTTGGTTGTTGATTGATTTAGGTGCACCAGAGGTCGGCTGAGAAGTTGCGCTGATTTACACAAGTTTATTGTTTGTCAGCGACAGTTCAGGCTGAAGGGGAACGGGTAGGAAGTTCACGCCTGGACAACATAGGAAGTTAAAACGTTAGGTAGGAAGTTCAATGAGGTTCACAGGGTAGTTGAGGTAGGAATATATAGCACGCCCATTTTGTGGACCAGCCACCTTATTAACGTGGTGGCATGATGGCTGGCACACTAGTTTTTTGTGTTCACTTCGTTAGTTTTGGGCCTGGGTGTGTGGTTGTATTAGTTAGGCAGGTACAGGGGTGCAGGTTCAGTTTCCCTAGTATAAAGTTAGCAATCCTTCACTCTCCCATGGAGGATGATTGCATGGAGCAGGCGATTCGTCTGCTGGCGGTTGCTGGAAGGCTTGACCTGCTGAAGGACAGGTCCGGGGGAAAGGCGTGCCCCCTGCAGAAGTCCACCGGGGTTGGCTGCCGTGGTTCCGGCCTGGAGAGGCCTTGCTTGAGGAGAATAACTCTGCGGACTGCGAGGCCTTCATGGGCACAGCAGAGGCTTCGCATGATGCGTCAGGGGGCGTGACTAGGCAGCGTGAGGCCTCACAAGTGCCCAGCGAGGCTTCATGGAGAGGAAACAAGGGAGGGCTGTGGCCGAGGAGCCCGCGGCCCCATGTAGACAAAAAAGGCAGGAAAAATGGGCAGTGGTCAATCTTGGGCCGCAGAACGTGGGCGGATTGGAGCTAAAAATAAGCCACCTCAAGGCCTTGAGGAGAAACGACCCACCCGGGCCTGAGGTGTATTTCTGGGGCGTCTAAAGGCAGAGGGTGGAGGGGGATGGGGGGGCGTGAGGAGGGGAGGCACCAGTTGGGGATCAAGGGGGCAGGTTAGGACAGGGAGCAGTATGGGAGAGAGACTTGTGGCTGGACAGAGCTCCTCTTGGAGCTAGGTAGTGGTTGCGCAAGGGCTTTGCGTGGGGCCCTTGGGGAGGGTACAGAGGATTCCAGAACAGGGGTCTCTGAGTTGGTGGGTTCTGGCAGGCTGGCAGGGGTAGTCGATGCCTTGGAATGGAGTGACGGGGAGGAGCAGGTAGGAGGGGAGGGGAGGGTTGGCCCGGGCAGATTCTACGGGCACGCTGTGGGCGGTAAAGCCCCTGTTAGAAATGGGATCCCTGGAAGAGAACAGTTTCAGTGGGGACACAGCCCCATTTTTATACACCTAAATCCTTTGTTTGGAGGTGCAGGGTGGGGGAGAAACCAGTCACAGCTGGTTTGGGAGTACCCTTGATGGCCCAACCACCCCTTTCTTTCACTGGCAGGGCTAGGGTCATCAGTCACACCACAGGGGGGCGGAGCCAGCATTGTGTGGGGAAAACCCAGCCCATCCAGGACAAAGGTACACTCCTCCCACACATCACTCATGCTAATCTCCCACTCACCACCGGGCAGACCCATCCAGCCTTCCTGGAGCCAAGCTCACCAGCCTGCTCCAGCCAATCACACGACAGACATATTTTACATTAATATGCCAAGTCCTAGAAGTGGCACTTCTACTTATGACACACTCATGCAACACACACCATTGCGAAGCATTCACTCTCACGAGTTCGCACATATCAGATTCGAACCTGTACACCCCACGCATCAGGGACTACCAGGGACACATACATTCCCCATGCATTCTTATGGGAGGGCAGGCCTATCTCATCACATGCACGCAGAGTGCGCACGCACTTTCCACTGGGACACAGTGAAAGTGCGCAGAACCCAAAAATCACCATCACCAGGTCACCATTACAAGCAAAAAGTCTAGGGGTGAACCTGCCATAAGGGCCAAGTCCAACACAACCCCCTTCCAGCCAAAACGCAGGGTAGAACAATCACCACCGTGATGGACTTCCCTGCTTGGGGTGATAGAACACGGACGCGGGCCCGCAACTGCAGGGACACCCTCCTGTTCTACGCCACGGTGAACCCATGGGATTCCTTCTCAACACACTGTCTGGACCAACTGGGCTACCCCACTGGTACTCCCAAGCTGTCCGCGGCCAGGACCAGGCCCTGGGCCACCCAGGTGCCACCGGTCCTTGCCTATTCACAGAGTGGGGGGTAGTAACCCCTGGTACATAGTAGCCATTCTCCACTCTTCCTGTCTGCAAGACAGGACTAGACTGCCACTGGTTCTCCAGCCTAGGGTCTACACCCTCAGACGGACCAGGAGTCTCAGGGAAGGCTCTCCTCCCCCTACCTCTTCTTCTAGGGTTCCTCCTCCTCCTGCGAGGGGTACCCTTACAACGCCACTCCAACCCAGGGTTTAACCCCTCAGGTTGCACCGGGGTCAGAGGTGGGCTTTCCCACCCTCTGCACCCCCTTCCAGAGGTCTGCCCTCTCCCAACTGGAGAAGTTCCTCTGGAAGAAGAACTGGTCAGGACACTGGTTACAGTCGTCCTACCCTTCAGGTCAGGCTGAACCTGAACCTGGCCTCCCAACCTCTGGTC
Source organism: Lissotriton vulgaris (assembly GCF_964263255.1). Classification (NCBI taxonomy): domain Eukaryota; kingdom Metazoa; phylum Chordata; class Amphibia; order Caudata; family Salamandridae; genus Lissotriton; species Lissotriton vulgaris. Next base: position 277,714,603 of record NC_141697.1, read on the forward strand.
TAAAACCTTTGGTGGAATAATTGCCTGGCACTCCAGGACTTCTGGGGACTCACACGCAGTCCCCCCGAGGCTGACACATGACCCATGTGTCGTGTGACTGTCTGCCTGGCGCAGATCTCCCGCCTCCTGTCCACCTGACAGTGCGCAAAGATCCCCCAGCACAGAAGTGGCGCCACCCGGGTCCCCCCAAGAAGATCTAGCCCAACTGGCTAGTCTCTGGTCCACTGGTGCATCCACTGGGAAACTCATCCCCCAATCACTCCTCACTTCGGACTTCTGTGCACTCCCTCCTGGAGTAGCACTGCCGGACGCTCCAGGTTCCCTAGACACTAGGAGATCCTCCTCAAGTGTACTAACAGGACAGCCTAGGTCCCTAACCTGGTGTTCCCTCAAGAAACCACCCAGGTTTTGAGATAGGGCTTCGGGCCTCTGGGGACTCTCAGCCTCCCACTGACTCCTGCTCCACTGAGCCAGGTAGTCAGCCCCTCCACCCCTCTCACTATACTGGGACCTACCTGGGCAACACTGAGCCTCTTCCACCACGCTGGGATGGAAGATACCTATACCACTACTGTTGGACTCACTCACTAGGGACTCTAAAGAACCTCTAGCACTCTCCCAGCGGTCTGCTTCATCTGCAAGCTCACATGCGTCAGACAATCCACACCCCAACAGGTGTTGGCGCAACCCTAGTGAACAACAACTGAGCAGGTGCTCTTTGACAATCAGGTCAAACAAGACATCAAAATCATCTTTCGTGTGAACCTTTACCCAATCAAACAGTGTATCACAACATTCATCCTCAAATTCCACCCAAGACTAGTGAGACAGCTTCCTACTGTCCCTGAACTTCACCCTTAACTCCTCCTCTGGGGAAACAGGTACCAGACTGGGGGGACTGGGAGTGGGACTGCTCGCACTGGGCTCTACATAGCTGCCACCACTGGACTCAACCCTCCCCAGGGAATCCAGACAATCAACACTGCGCGCAGGGGATAGTCTACCCTCCAGAGCTACTCTGCCTCTGGTGGAGGCCCTCTCAGCCTCCTCTATCCTTTCCTGCGCAAAGACCCTCTCGGCCTCTAGCTGTTGCTTCTTAACCTCCAGCTGTTGCTTTCTAACGCCCAGCTGTGCCATAGCCTGGGCATGCTCTAACTTGAGCTTCTCTAAAGCCAGCTGGTGCTCCCTTTCTCTCCTCCTATCTTCCAGCTCCTCTGGGGACAGGGAAAGGGATGAGGCGCTGCCTCCTACGCTGGACCCAGCAAGGGACTCCCTATCTATGGGGTCTTCACTCTCTACTGGCGTCCAGGTGCTGTCATCTTCTTCCTCCTCTTCTGAATCTTCAGGGCTCCCCACAGACCCACCACCCTCCTGGTGTGAGGCCCGGGCCCTTTCCTCACTGCGCTTAAAATCCCACTGACCCTTTTGCCATAGGATCAGGCTGCTCCTAAGTTCGGACTGAGTGTCTGACTCATCCACCCCTATGTCTCTCTTTTCACAGAACCTTACCAACTCTCCCATACTGTATCCAAACAGATCACAGAAATCAAAAGCAGGCTCCATCTTGCGGATGTTCTAGAGAAAAGATTACACAGGGAACCTAGGGGCCTGAGCTAACACAGGAGTACACAATTCACAAAGGTTCAGCAAGCTCCCTCTCCCAGAGAACTCACACTCACTTGCCTAGTGCCACACACCATTCATTCACACACAACCCCCCCCTCGGACTGGTAAGGCAGTTTCTACCACCCCTGATTCCTCAACCTGACCACATGTGACACAGGTACCAAACTCTGGGCGCGGGGCAGGGGAACAAATATACTGGACACAATTGCACAATGATACCTTTTAGAAGAAGAAAATAATGGAACTTCAAAAACAATAATCCCCTAAAATGTGGTTATCTAAAATGCAGAGTTTTGTGTGTGGCCAGTTGCCACTGTGGTACAACGCAAACACAAATCCTTATCCTCACCGCTGCGTCCAATGTTAGAAATGGGATCCCTGGAAGAGAACAGTTTCAGTGGGGACACAGCCCCATTTTTATACACCTAAATCCTTTGTTTGGAGGTGCAGGGTGGGGGAGAAACCAGTCGCAGCTGGTTTGGGAGTACCCTTGATGGCCCAACCACCCCTTTCTTTCACTGGCAGGGCTAGGGTCATCAGTCACACCACAGGGGGGCGGAGCCAGCATTGTGTGGGGAAAACCCAGCCCATCCAGGACACAGGTACACTCCTCCCACACATCACTCATGCTAATCTCCCACTCACCACCGGGCAGACCCATCCAGCCTTCCTGGAGCCAGGCTCACCAGCCTGCTCCAGCCAATCACACGACAGACATATTTTACATTAATATGCCAAGTCCTAGAAGTGGCACTTCTACATATGACACACTCATGCAACACACACCATTGCGAAGCATTCACTCTCACGAGTTCGCACATATCAGATTCGAACCTGTACACCCCACGCATCAGGGACTACCAGGGACACATACATTCCCCATGCATTCCTATGGGAGGGCAGGCCTATCTCATCACATGCACTCAGAGTGCGCACGCACTTTCCACTGGGACACAGTGAATGTGCGCAGAACCCAAAAATCACCATCACCAGGTTACCATTACAAGCAAAAAGTCTAGGGGTGAACCTGCTATAAGGGCCAAGTCCAACAGCCCCCAGGCAGGGTCTATGGCACGTCGGGTGGGGAGCGACACTGGTTATATGGGGGGGCCTGTGTCAGGGGATAGGTGGGGGTTGACAAGGGGCAGACCTCTAACCGAGGCATCAGCACCCCTCGAGCAGAATGACGCAACAGGGGCTAGGGGCACCACTAAGTATAGGGTTTGGCTTGCCCAGCACACCGGATCATGTTTCTTTTTTGCAGGACGATGCGCATACGGGGGCCTGACTCATGAGCTCAGGGGCCCGACTCATGAGCTCAGGGGCCCCAGGAGGAGAGTCAGCGAAGCCTGCGCGGCTAGCAGGCATGCACCGTTGGTCCAAGATTACTGCCACAAGTGGGTACAGCACAACCCCTGAGGTGCAACTGGTGGAAGGATTCCGAGTATACTCCACCGCACTGGATCAAGGGCATGTGTACCCTGCATCGGTAACAAGATTGGGGGGGCAGGGTACGGCCCCCCTATTTAAGGCCCGGCGCAGGGTTTAGGTGATAGTGCTGAAGAGGGGACACATGTAATGCTAGATTACGACGAGGACAGTCTGGAGGAGGGGTAGCTGAGGCAGGAGAATGAAGCCCAATGGTGGGATGAGGGAGAGATGGGGGGCCCGCTAGCGTATGTCCTACTACTGTTTTTTAACTGTTTTTTTAGGAGAGAACGCAGCAGTACAGGTAAGTCCAGAGAGCCATGGTCCACAGGACTTGTACTGAATCACATGGAGAGGGAAAGATGGAATATGATGGAAGGAGCTAATACCATGTTTGAACATGCATATGGGGGGTGGGAAATGTCCAGACGTGGTCATCTTTTATTTAGGGCAAAATGATCTGGTTGCTCAAAAGGGTTTGGCTTTAAAAAAAGAGATGAAATGGGACCTTAGGCAGACTTCCAAGCTGTGGGCAGGCTGCCACACAATGTGGACAGTTTATACCCAGGAGAATGTGGCGGGGTGCTCTTAAACCAGCGGCCATCGACAAAGCCAGGAGAAACCTAAATAAGTAAATAAGGGCACTTTGCAGGGACAACGGTATTGGCAGGATACAATATTCAGATTTGAGATTGGAGGACGTGGAGTTTTTTAGAGTGAACGAAGTTCACCTGTCCTCTATGTGGATGGAGCTTTACCTGCTCCAGTTGAAGTTCGCACGAGCCAAGGTGTTGGGGGTCGAGTGAGGGGGACACTTCTGCTCATAGATCTACCACTGACCAGGTAAGCGGGTGGGCAGGGCCAGGGGGGTAGCCCACCCCCCTCCAGCCGGGGGTGGCGATTTGCTGAGAAGTTGCTATGATTTAAACAAGTTTATTGTTTGTGAGCCACAGTTCAGGCTGAAGGGGTACGGGTAGAGAATATCCCTTCACAAGAAACATGGAGTTAGCATCGTGAATATTGATTGATTGGTAGTTTTGAACAATGGTTACTAATTGCAAATAGTAAAGGACAGGTAATGCAGACTTCTTGTCTGAATTTAGGATTCATTAAGAGCTTTGTTTTGACCGATATCCATCATGCCTGTCTTTTTTGAAGTTATTGGAAAATGGTTGTTTAAGCCTGAATCGTTTGTCGAATAAAAAGTATGGTATTTATCCCATAATGTATGACCCATTGTGGAACAAATACGCAAAAAGAAACTCGAATTTAAATGGCCAGTTAAATGAAGTAAGTCGATTTTAAAAAGTTAAAAAGATACAGTACGCAGAAACAACGTCAAAAGAATAGTCAAGATCTGTCTATTTTGCACTCCTACAACGTAAGCAATTGGTAAAGATCCTGACGTTTAGATACATCAATTAAGAGGACAGTAGATCAAACCTCTTTTACTTAGCAGCTCCTCGGAGGAGCAAAAGCGCGGCCTTTTTCAAACTAAGAATTTTTGTTTATATTACAGTTGTAAGGTTCCCAAAGAAGTACATTAGCCGGAAATTGTTTAGCTATGAACCCCAAGTGCATTCTGGTTCTTGGAGTCCTAAAACATCGTAATCTTTATTTTGCACACCACGTGTTTCAGAGGAGTTTTTCAAATGCTCTTGAGCCTCACCAAAGGAATGCCATCCAGTCTAACATTAGGCAGAAGTGAGTTATAAACGTATTAGGTAAAAAAAAAAAGGAGAGAAAAATCTTCTCTAAACATATTTGCCTGCATGGCCAAAGCCAGGGCTCGAAAAATATCGCAAGAAAGCTCGTTTTAAATATTAGCGCTTGATGCCCTTGCACAAGTTATATGATTAGAATGAACATTTTTAGGAAAGTCCTGCTCCTTTTTAACATCTCGTAACATCCTAACGCAGCGGTCATTTGTTTAGATTATATGTGAAAAACATTTCTAGACACTGTATTTTAGCAGTCGGGCACAAATGCATATTACCGGTTTTTAGAAAGGCACAGTTTCTTTTGTGTGTTATAGATTGGTATGCCTTACACAAACATTTCAGGCATGGCCTAGTCCGTGTTTGTGGACCCCATGAACAGGTCTGCCAGCATTGGCAGTTACGAATCTGTGATTTTCTGGCACAACTATGCTCCCGTGTAATCGAACTAGAACTGCGCTGTGTCCCCCACCCGCCCGCAAAACTGATCTCCATGCAGACATTAAACAAGTCTGTTAGTGGTCTTACCGTGTAGCAAAAATGCATACCATTAAAAGCACAAATGCACCCAGTGAAACTCGCTACCTTCTATAGTTTCCATGCTCCACGAATAGGAACGGCCCCAGGCCACTGTAGATCGTTTTTCTTCAATGAAAACATTGATCCATCACCCCCCTCACCATATACTGAGTACCTCTGGCCTCTGACTCGTTCCTACACACAGTCCGTAATACCGCACTCTAACGATCTATATAGTGAGCGTCCTACCATTGGTTATCTTTGCCGCACTAACAGTTCTTCTGGGCTTCAATGCCGAGATGCCAAGGATTGCATTCTAAGAGATAAGTCAGATACATGGTAAGTAAAAATATTTGTGTTATAACGCGCGTTGATGTGCTTTGAATGCTGCCCCCTCCCCCTCTTTTCTTTTTCTTTAGATTACATCGGAGTTTCGGCCGAAGAATGAAGAAGGCCTAAATGCACTGTATTACACGCGGAAAATAGGCTAGTACTGTAAGATGGTACGTTGTATGCAGAGGCTATCTCTAGGGGCGTGAAAAATTTGTATGGTATGAATGTGTCTGTCATGATTTGTATAGTATGAATGCGTATGTCATGTGCGCCTGGGTCGATAAGAGAATGCTTTTTGTATGACTGAGGTGTTGATCGAGCAGTCAATGGGATGAGAAAAATAGGCCTGAACATGGTGCCAACATGCAAAGTAACAAATGGCATTTTTGAAATATAGCACATTCCTTACTTAGAAACGAGTCTCTCTCTGAAGCCAGCGAATGGGAGGGTAGCCTACATCAGGAGCTTGAAGGACTATTGCAGTACAACAGGCCGACTCCAACCGATATCCCAAGTGTGCAACCCTTTTCAAGGAACACTTCCCCATCCTGTTTAGACCAAAATAATGCGCACCAGTGAGCTCATGTATGTACTGACCAAATAGAGAAATGAGAGTCCCCTGAGTTGAAATTCATCCAAATCCTCCTCCACTCAGAAGTTAGAGATATTGTCATGTTTTAGATTTACCCCTTCTTCTTCCTTCCACATAGAAAGATAAGAACAGTACAGTTGCACGTCTGACTGGCATCCCTCCTCTAACTCAGCTTGGACCATCGCTGCTAGATGTTGGGGGACCCCACCGTGAGTATCAGTACGACTGGACTAGTGTCCGACAAATTAAAGGGAGTAAGTATTTTCAAAATAGGTCACCTGCTAAAATTATCGACTATTAGGAAGGAGGGAAAGAAGGAGCCTGACCCCCCAGTAAAATTTTGAGATGTGCAACGTGCATGGAAAAGTCCTTTTTGTCCAAAATAACTGTGTTTTGTATTCGTTTTTTTTGTACTTGATGCATGTGTAGTGTAGTTCCCATATTCCCAATAGGCTCTGCGCATTGGAATAACATAAACAGCAGTTTAGACGTAGGACTGAGGTCATTTAGGTCTCTACTGACTATGTTAGACTTAATTAGGTTTGCCAGCTAGCTCAGAGGTCACTAGAAACTTTCTCGAATGAACAGGAAGGAGTTAACTTTCCTGATTAGACAAGAAGGGATTCGTTTCTGACAACCGCATAAACATGACAACTTTGCTCCCTCAGAATAAAGAGTATATCTCTAGAGTCGTGTGAAAACAATAGACAGTTATTTCACTCAGTCAATCGTGCATACTTAGTTTCACCAGAGTGCAGAGAAATAGAGAGATTGGCGTTTTCAATAAAAGGTGTTATTTATTGAGCAGTCCTCTTTCTCATGCAAGAGAAGTGAGTTGCCACAATTGCAATACTTATCATGAAGTAAAGTGCTTACAGTAAAAGTAGTATTAGGAAATAATACTGTAAAAGCATTGATATGGTTTCTGAGCCATATGATACTTTAAAACGGATAAAATATATACGTACATAAAATCATTGACTAAACGTACTCAACTGGTGCTTCTAAGGTACGCCTACCCCGGTGTACCTGACCTAAGCCTAATACGTGGGAAGGAGTAAGTAAGTTGCAGTTTAAGTTAAGTTGGTTTTTGCCAAGAATCTGAATCAAGAATTCTCTTAGGGTTTTAATCAGCTCCGTACCTTGGTTCTAGAATGAAGGAGGTCTTTATCTCTCTCTCAGGACTCGATCTCCCAGCAACCCGCAAGGGTGACTGGAAACACCGGAGCTGGAATTTCTCAGCAGGAGAAAAGACAGCGTCTCTCTCAGTGCGTCAAATGGGAGGGCCGGCTTCCTTCGGCACTCACATCAACTGGGCGTCGGGCAAGTAGATAGCCGTTCTGCTCCAAACCACCGTGTGTTTGCTTAAGGCAACGTTGGTATATTTATACCTGGAAGGTGCCGGGTTTGACGTAAGGTTGGACATAAGACGTCACTAAGAACTTACAGTTCATTCTGGACTACAGGAGTTCTTGTGCAAATCAAAACAAAAGCAGGGGGAATTCCTGGGCTGCTGGAGGCTTGGTTTGTTTAAAGAAAGCGTTGTACTTTCTAGGAGTCTATGGGAGTAGCCTTGCCGTATTTGGACTGCATTGGCTATGACTAAATATCGACATGATTCTTATGTCTTTATAAGGATATGTTTTGTTATAACCACATAAAGGCATGAATCGGAAATATTTAATTAGGGTCCTAGATACATTCACAACACATGTACTGTCGCGTCCTATTCGATATTTGTATGTATGTAAACTATGCATTTATGTTTTTCCTTGGCTTGTGTGTTTAATATAAAAAGAATCCTGTACTGTTCTATGTTGTATGTTTACTAAATGGCCTATTATTGTACACGCACACACTCTCTCTCTCTATGTTGTACGTGTACTGAATAGCCTATTGTTGTGCACACAATCTCTCTCTGTGAACTCACTTTTGAATAAATAACGACACTGTACCTCACCGGTACACGTCTAATTGGCTTTAAAAACAACAGCGTTTGAACAAATTGACAGAGACAAAATACCATATTTTGCCACATTACTACCCCTCCTTTCTGTAAAATGATGGAATTTAATTGGCTGAAATGAGAGGACGGGTAAGACGACTGATATCCCCTAATCTGGCCCTTATAAGGGAGCTGTATGTCAGTGGCTTTTGTTTCAGTGCCTTAGTGACACAACCATCATCGTTTATGTTACCATGCACATTGCACATAGAGTGACCAAAACGTCCCTGTTTTACCAGGATGGTCCCAGTTTCGTACCAGCTGTCCCAGAAAATTTCAAGAACTGAAGGTCATGTCCCGGGTTTTTTAAGATAAATTGACTAAAATTGGTAGGAGTTAGCAGTTGTTTCAAGAAAAGATTTGATTAACAAAAAAAGCTACCAGGTTTGAAATTCGCAATCTATGAAGGTTCTTACTGACCGTTCTGTAACTCTTTGCTAAGGAACGCACTCGTCGCTTGAAGTAAGATGGTAGTCCTTTTTCCAATTTTGTGAAATGTCCCTGGTTGTTCTTACTCTAAGATTCTGGTCACCCTACATACAAGTCGTATGGACATCACAAGTCCCTCATTAACTAATGAAGTAGCTAGGTTGTGAAGGATAATGCAGAAATAAGAATAATGTTTATAAAAAATGATTCGAACCACAGTGAAAAGAATGTTGTAGTAATCCCTGCTGAATGAGTACTGAAATCGAAATGTTTAGCTAAAACTAAGGAACATTAACAGGATAGAACAATGCTTAGCCTGTGTACTTTATGGTAAACAATAGCTAGGAAGGGTACCTGTATGCCCATGATATTAGCACATCACACTTTTTGTAGTTAGCAGGCCTTGAAGAAAAATATAGCTCAACAGGATTTAGTTTATAACAACAAGTCTCTGGAGCAGGTTCGAATTTGACAGACTATATGACTGATATATACTAGATTTCTTGCCGCAATCAAGAACATAAAAGGAATGGACACCGAACATAAAAAATTATGGTGGAAATCCGTAGAAATGCTTGCAGACCTGCACAACAGTAATGGTTCATGAGTAAATAATATGCACAGATGTAAGGATTAAGAGAATCCATGCCATCGTCATTTTTTAGTAACCGTTCACTGTTTCCCCGGCTACTTGGGATTGGGAGAGAAATTGAATTGTGTAAACGTCTTTCCCTGCCAGTTCTCTAAAAATTGTTTCATACTTATTTAAAGATATCATGCAGTCGTCGGAGGAGAGGGGCCGGACGTGACGCACAGCCTGGCTAAAGATCAAGGAACACCTATGACCACAACCAAGGTGGAGCCGCAGAGCAAAGAGATGCTGGATGAGGCACCATTCCCAACAAGGAAAATGAAAGAAAGAAGGGCTGTCCAGAAGCCCCCAACCTGTTGATCCACCTGTGCCGGAAATCCTAGCCCATTGAGCCTAATTGATGGGCCCACTTGGCTGGAATTTCTGCCCCCCTTGGTCCATTTAAGATCTGACAACACTCCACCCTCTCTTCCCTTGACCTCCCAAACACCCCACCCCCTTTTTCATATGGAGTTTTTCGTAACTGACTTGATAAAGAATCACAGCACGAAGATAGGATAGGGTTAGTAGGGATGGACTTCACGGATCAAGAATAGGGTGCGGGACCCATGATAGATTAGTTAGGGAACAGGGCAAAAGGGACTGTGGTCTGAGAGCAAAGAACGACCTCACCCTGCAACATGGAATCTGGATCAGAGCCGGACGCATGGCTCCACCGCCGGTGCTCAACAGCGCCAACAAAAGAAGAGAGCAATGGGAACCAACGAGTTATGGCTCGCTGTAAAAGACATTGGAAAGAAGAGCCTTTGAACATTATCACTCCCTGACCATCACTTATATTAGGTTGAATTTCTCTCCCAATCACTTCGATTGATTATGCCCCAAGTCAAGTCAAGTCAGGACATTTGTAGTGCACACATATCACGTCCAAAGAGTCTCATGGCGCATGCAGACGGCTCTGACAATGGGCAAGCAGCTGAAGTTAACAAAAAAGCCAGGTCTTAAGTTTCTTTCGGAAGCTTGTATGTTCGGAGGTCATGCGCAGGCTCATGGGCATTTTATTCCAGAGGGTTGGTGCCATAAAGGAAAAGGCACGACCCCCATTCCTGGCAGTTTGAATTCTCAGCGGAGTAAGCAGTGACTCAATGCTTGATCTTGTAATTTAACAGCGATTAGGTTGAGCGTTAGCGAAAGACATTTTGGTTCTGACTGTTATCTTAACATTTAGCGGACTCCATTTTGTATTCATGGCAGCCATTTTGTCTGCCACACGCTACCTCGTGTTGACCAGGTGCTATGTCCTATGTTTCTGTCCATGACCTTTGAATCTGCCCAGCAACAGGCTATTATTAGCGTCCCCTTGTTTTGCCGCTGACCGTTAGAGTCCACATCTGTTAAAGATTAGCCCTAGATTGGAATGTGTTAGCTAAAACCCAAAATCCGTTAGCTCCTCCCATCGATCGATTGTGCTTCTCGATATTACCTTATATGTACATAAAATGTATTCTTGTGCTTTGTACCGCCTCCTTTCTTGCCCCTGTGTGGGTATAAATAAACCATGTGGTCTTTGTTCGGTGTGCTACTTCTGGCAATACCGCAGGGTACTATTTGAATCGTAGCACCACCTCATGAGGTTTAACAAACGATATGTTTTGTATTACTAGTTTTTCTGCCAACTTCTTCCATCCGGTCTAAGGACCTTTGTGCAGAGAAGGGCGCACCCCTTGCACTAGCGGGCCTGGCGGAGGCCTGAACCACAAATTGGCGCCCGACAAGTAGGGGTTAATCGGTGACTCGGATGCCCAAAGTATTGGTCGTGACGAAGGTTTGGAATCTCGCCGAGGAAGCGTACGCTGCCAGAAGAGACCTAAGTCTTGGCACCCAAGGTGTTTCTTCCCTTCTTTCCGAACCGACCATCCAGGCGGCACCGGTCCTCGACTGAGATCTCTTCTGTTGGTCTGCCGTGCAGTGACCGTTTGGTCGAATTTAGAACTTGGCAGTTGGAATCGGGACAGCCTATGATTGGTAAGAGCCGTTTTGCGGCACCTATTGTAGGTTTTGGATGCCCTTGCATGGTAAGGTAGTTTTAGGAACACTTGCGGTGGCATATTTGTATTTGGAATAGACTAGTCATTTGGTATTTGGAATTTGTATTTGGAATTTGTATGATATATGTGTTGCAACTCATATAGGCAGGCAATGTGAAGATATTTCTTCAAATATTTGATTTGAACGGCGCAACGTACTAAGACAGTACCTTAAGCGCTATTTTATGTATAATATTGCATATTTTGCATTATTTTTGACATGCCTGTTTTTAGCGCACTTCGAAAGTTGTGCTGCTTTTGTAATGGTACCAATTTGCGATTTGAGGAATCACAGCCGGCTCACCCGGAAGGGACGCCTAATAGAGATATGTATGTGAAGTTTGGTCTTTCTGCCATAATGTACAGCACGTTGTGGCACAAATATACCAAAAAGGATCCGGAGTTACGGTGGCCACTGCATGGGTCATTTGATGTGCAAAAGATTGAGTATGTGGAGCAATGTATGTTTGAGCGACGGTCTAGACGTGATATGTTTGAATGTCTGCGTATGTGGGAAAAAGGAGTACGACAGCAAGAGAGGCGTGAGCAAGCGTTGATTGAGAAAGAGCAGCGAAAGAATGTGTATGAGAAAGCGCTGGAGTTGAGAAAGAAAGAAGTGCAAGAGCAACAGGAACGAGAGGAGAAAGAACATAGGTTGCAGGTATCTGGCAAATATCCTGTCCGACAGCCCCTCTATCCTGCCCTTAATAAACCACAAGATGATTTTTTGTTATTAGATCGACTTCCACCTCCTTATGCCGTTCCGTCCGCCCCGACTGCAGGCGATGGGGATTCTGACACAGATCAACGAAAAGCGCGGGACACTCGATCCATGTTGTCTGCTGAGCGGTCGGCTGAACCCAGACAAGCTGCTTGTAAAGCATTACGCAATATTGATTCTGTTCCCGATCTTTTCGCTATTATGAAAGATTGGTCAGAAAAGGAGCAGATATATTTTACTAAGTCATTAGCTGATGAAGTTGTAGAAATGTTTCGAAAATACTCCTTAGTATTAGAATCTGATGATATAGCAAATGACCGTAAACAGTTACGTGATGGTTCTTTTGTTTCTTCCCAGGTAGAAGACGCGATTAGACGACTGGTTAAAGTGCGAAATGAGGCATTCCATCTGAAGGAGCAGAAAAAGATTGCGGACGCCGCTCCACAGTCCAATTCGCCCGGAGAGGTGCAGTCCCCTATCTTCGTGACAGATAAGATAATACCGGTTGAAATGAGACCTATGCGGGAAGCCGCGCCCTTGTATGTTCCTCCTAAAGGAGCGGGTGATAGTGATGATAAAAGTTCTGTTGATGCTAAGGGATATTAATTTATAACTGGGTGTATACTCCTTGGAATAGAGCAGATGTAATGGCGCTTAAAGCAGCGTTACCTGATCCGCGTAAAAATCCAGCCGCCTTTTATGAGGAAGTTGAGGGCGCTTTAAATTCTTGTACCATGACCCGATGTGATATAGATTTGTTTTTCGGCTTAATTTTGCTACCAGATATGTGGCGGACAGTTCGTAAAATTGATGACCGTGCCACTTTTGGTACCGAATGGAAGGATTTGGAACGAATAGAGCCCGCCCAAAAACCACACCAGTTGATATTAGATCTTCCTGCAGCAATTTTTTATTTTTATTTTTATTTTTTTTAAAACCTTTATTATACCTTTACAAAATTACACAGCCATTGGCCTACAACCCAGAGGGCCGGCCGCAATCATTCATTGTTGGATATATTGCACCAGGTTAAGTCCACAAATTGATGACGTTGCTTAGAAGAAAAATGTTTACTATAAGGCAAAGTGAAAGGCACATAACTAGCGATAGGTTGCTAATCAATAGAGGTTTAAGTTTTCTATTTTTTATGAAAACAACAAAAAGAAAAAACAACAAAGAAATCACATTGCGGTCATCAATGAGTAATTAGTGATATTTTAGCTCAATTTAAGGGCTACCCCATAGTACGTGCCACTGTTTATACCCATTGAATCAAACATGTAATGAAAGGTCGGCAACGCCTATGCTTCCTGCACGTGACTTTCCATGAGTCTCACCCTTGTCTACCCTCACTACCTATCCTCTGGGACTCGAGCCCCTTCCCCATTTCCGATGGCCTCTTCCCTCTGCAACACCCTCAGGACACATCAGTCTTCCTCCCCCTCTTCATCCGACTCTAACGGGTCATCCTCCGGCAGAGGATCACAGATCTCCCCTCTATACACATTCCATGGGGTCCAGATTTTGTTCCACTCCCCTGGACATTCGCGACTCAAGTATACTGCCCTCTCTGTCACCATCACCTTATCCATATTCATGCACCACTGTGATTTCGTTGGTAGTTCTGCCGCCCCCCAGCGCTGTGCGATATCCCGCTTGGCCACTATCATGCCCAACGTAACCCAAAGTTTGCCACATCTGGACAGGTCGTTCGGTCCCCACACATTTAATAGACATTTTCACGGCTCGGGGATTAGAGAGGTCTCCAGGGTCTGTGACACAGTGCGCATTATTTGTCTCCAATAGTCTTGGATGCGTGGGCAGTCCCAGATTGTGTGAAAGAAGGTACCCTCCTCCCCACAGCCACGAAGACAGTAAGGGTGTTGTCCTCTGTGTATGCGGTGCATTGTTGTTCTTGTGTAGTATACTCTGTGTAGGACCTTGAGTTGTATGAGCCTCAGCCTGGCTGAGATGCCCACCTCTCTTGGGGATGCAAGCGCCTCATTCCATTCGTGTTCGTCCAGTGCGTCTATGTCCCCTTCCCATTTATCTTTCAATGAGGTCAGTGGGTCAGGCAGGTTATTAATGAGCTTGCGGTATGTCAGTGACGTCGCTCGCTTAATCATAAAGTCCGTGAGGAGACGATCCTCCATCGTGGATGATTCTGGTATTGCCTCCCCGGGGGGATGGCAGCGAGTAACGCGTGACGTATCTGGACGTAATGGAAGGATTCTTGTGGTCCCAGTTCGTACAGTTCCCTCAGGCGGTCAAATGTTATAACCTCTCCCCTTTCCCACAGGTCTCCCACCGTGGATATCCCTATGGTGTCCCAGTGAGAGAAGCCCTTGCTGTGTCTCAAATTTCCCAAGGCACATGAGTCCCAGAGCGGGGTGAGTTTGGTTATTTTCCCCTTCCAGCCCAACGCCGCCAGCGCCGTATGCCACAGCGCTGCGGTGAGTCTAGTGGGTCCCATCAACTTTCGCACTCGCTGTTGGTCATAGAGCAGGGCTAGCATACTATTGGCACCTAGTTATGCCCTTTCTGCTTGGAAAGCTGTGTCAGTCTGCGAGACATGAATCCATTGAATAATGGGCTTAAGGTGAGCTGCCCAGTAGTACAATTTAAGATTCGGCAAAGTGATTCCACCGTCGTACCAACCCCTGTGTAGTTTGGCTTGCGCAATACGTGCCAGGCGGTTGCCCCACAGCAAACCAGATACCACTGCTGCCACCTTTTTGAAGTATCCTGGCACCACTGGATACGGCGTGTTCTCTAGTATGTACAGAAAGCGGGGCAAGGACATCATTTTGTACAGCGCTGCTTTACCCAGCATTATTAAGGGCTGGACAAGGAGTGCACAGCTGACAGGAGCGTTTGCGCGCTCGCTGAGTAGCTTTTTAATAACGTTTTTCTTTCTTTTAGGTCTCTTGGGGCCCTGCTTTCCATCTCCCCTCACTCGCACTTAAATTGTGACCTCACCGCCGCTTGGCGGGTTCGGTGCCTGGGGTGGGCTGCCATCTTGGTTTGGGGTAGAGGCATTCCATCTGCCAGCGCTTCATTGCGCATGCGCCAGCGGGGGAACGCCTATTTAAGGCGAGTCCCCGGTCTCCCTCCCCCTGACAAGGAGTGCACAGCTGACAGGAGCGTTTGCGCGCTCGCTGAGTAGCTTTTTAATAACGTTTTTCTTTCTTTTAGGTCTCTTGGGACCCTGCTTTCCATCTCCCCTCACTCGCACTTAAATTGTGACCTCACCGCCGCTTGGCGGGTTCGGTGCCTGGGGTGGGCTGCCATCTTGGTTTGGGGCAGAGGCATTCCATCTGCCAGCGCTTCATTGCGCATGCGCCAGCGGGGGAACGCCTATTTAATGCTCCTCCCCTAGCGTAGCGGGATCGCGTAGCGGGCGCGCCTCCGCGTGGCCGGAGTCGTGCCAGAGTCCTGCCCGTCTGCGCTAAGGCCGTGCGGGACGCTGCGGGTAGCTGGGCTGTGGCAGGTATTTCATCACTCCGCGTCGCGATGCTGACATACTCTAGAGTGAGCCTCTATACCATCGGTCAGGTGAGCCATAGATGCATTCTTCCGCCTGTTCACCCGCTCTGCGGACCGTACCGCTGCCCCTGCAATGGGTGGGCGCTTGACCCTCCGGGGTCCATCCTCCGGAAAAATCCTTCAGATGTTCACCGCATCAAGAGTACCCCCCCTTCCTGCGGATATTAAACCTGAATGTTAGATCGGCACTAAAACATCATCAAAACATCTACGATCTAATTGAGGATGAAGCCCCTGATATTTTTGCCATCACTGAAACCTGGCTCCAGGATGCGGACGCTGCTATTTTCAATCTAGCATGCCCCCCTGGCTATTCTATGTTTACCTTGAATAGATCTTCCAGAGGTGGGGGTATAGCTCTCATAGTCAGGTCCTGTTTTTCCTGTGTGTGGAGTGGCCTTAACATTGCCGGGTGTGAAAGTGCCTCTTTTAAGATCTCTGTCAGCCCTGAGTTCACGCTCTCTGGGATGGTGGTGTATCGCCCGCCGGGTAGCGATGTGGTGTTTAGAAATTCTTTCCCCGACGCTGTGGGCGCTTTGATTACAGACTGCGCCAACTATTCCATCTTGGGTGACCTGAACCTACATTTCGATACCCCTTCCAATCTGACGGTATGCAGCATCTCGGCAGACTTAGAGGCCTTTCAACTTACCCAGTTCAGCCGACCCATTTAGGGGGACATATCCTTGACCCCGTTTTCACCAATCTGCCGGAGATTAAAATTACATCCATTTCTCCGTTAGCGTGGGCTGACCATTTCCTGGTGTCCATTCTTTGTCCTATATCTGTCACTCCCCCCACCCCTTCAGCTAGACGGGTACCTAGGAGGTTTTGGAACAAACTCAGGCTTGAAGACTTCCATCGCTTCTGACAGAGGAGCCGCTGGGCCCATTGAATGGCGTAGAAGAGGGTTATGACCTCTTCTGTTCCTGGCTTACCAGGGCCCTGGACACTCTGATTCCCATCGTGTCGAGTAAAATCAACACCAGAGAGTCGAGTCCCTGGTACGACAGCGCCTTACGTGCCCTGAAGGGAGCCTGTAGACGGGCGGAGAGAGCATGGCGGAAGACGTATGGAGCTGATTTAAAAGCTGCATATGCCGCGACCGTCAAGCTCTACCATCGGGCTATCTGTCGAGCCCGAGCGGCATTTTATGCTGCAGAATTTCGAAACAGCGCAAACCCGTCGAATGCCATCTTCAAGGCTGTGAAAGATCTCATGGCGAAGCGGACCACCTCGGTGAATGTGAGTTCCATCTCCCATTGTGAATCCCTTGCGTCTTACTTCCAGGGAAAAGTCCAAGCAATCTATCGGGCATTCCCTAGCGTAGGGATTGACCTGGGAAGTTCCGATGGGACACCACATAAGTCTACCCTGCTTTCATTTCCCCCTCTTACCTCGGAGGGGTTTGACAAACTTGCTTTGCAAGTTAAATCTGGCTCTCCATCTGATCCAGTAAGGCCTGCTCTATTCAGAGACCAGGCCTTTATGGGACGCTCGGTCGTGTGTTCCCTTGTCAACCTCTCCTTGGAGTCGGGTGTAGTTCCAACTAAGTGGAAGCAGGCGGTGGTGTCCCCGATCATCAAAAAACCCTCCCTGGACCCGTCTAAGCCTGAAAGTTATCGTCCCATCTCGCTGCTACCCTGGCCGGCAAAGATAACAGAGGCTCATGTCAATCTGGCCCTGTCAGAACATCATGCCCGGACCAACGCCCTTGACCCCACACAAAATGGCTTCCGTGCTGGGCACAGCACGGAGACCGCTCTTCTTGTGATGGTGGAACATCTCCGTGCGAGGTTGGATGCTGGTCAAACGGCGGCGCTGATATTGTTAGATCTCAGCGCCGCCTTCGACACGGTATCCCACAGCATCCTCCTGCATCGGCTCGAGGAGATTGGTGTCGGAGGCCAGGCGCAGCAGTGGTTCCGCTCCTTCCTCGGCAATCGTTCATTCTGTGTTGCCATTCCTCCCTTCAAGTCCAACTACCAGCCTCTGGCCATGGGGGTTCCGCAGGGGTCCTCGCTGAGTCCCACGTTGTTCAATCTATACGTGAGACCGCTGGCTGATGTCGCTAGGCAGTGGGGCCTAACCCTGGTCTCATATGCCGACGACACACAGCTGGCGGTTACTCTCAGCGGGGATGCGGAACAAGACGCCCCCAGGTTTCAGGATGGACTGAAGGCGGTGGCTAGCTGGCTGACGGGAAACTGTCTCCAGCTCAATGCCACTAAAACTGAGGTAATGATTGTCGGAAGGGGAGTGGAGCTGTGGGGTGACCAATGGTGGCCACCAGAACTGGGACCAACCCCGACCCCGGTGTCGGAGCTGAAAAATCTGGGGGTCTGGCTGGACGCCGGCCTTACCTTTGTAGGACACGCTAAAAAAACAGCAGCCTGGTGTTTTGGACTGTTGAGAGGCTTAAGACCAGTCCTCAAATTTTTCGATGCCCCAACCAGACAGCTGGTAATCCAGGCCACTATCATCTCTCGCCTGGATTACGCTAGCTCTCTCTTGGTTGGGGCCAATCAGGCTGAGCTCACTCGCCTGCAACGGGTTCAAAATGCTGCGGCTAGAGCGATTGTTGGCCTGCCCAGATTTTGCCCGGTGGCGAGTGTTCTTCGCTCCCTACACTGGCTTCCAGTGAGGAAGCGTATTCTCTTTAAGGTCCTCTGTTTGACCTTTAAGATTCTGAGAGGAATAGGCCCTGAAATCCTGTCCAGCTCTCTTTCTCTTTATGTCCCCACACGCACCCTCCGTTCTCAAAGCCAGGCCCTTGCTGTAGTCCCTAGATTTAGGCTCAGCCTTATGGGGGGGCGTTCCTTCAGCGTAAAAGCTGCATCAGCCTGGAACTCTCTACCGGTTGAAATTCGTCTGCTGGAGGACCTCTTGACCTTCCGGAAAGCAATAAAAACCCATCTGTTTTAGCCGCCCCCTTTTAGTCTCCTTAGTCCTTGTCTTTTTCCCTGTTATGTTATGTTCCTCCTTGTCTATGCGCCAGGACGCTCCTTGGCTGGAGTAGCTGTGCGCACAACAAATAACAATAACATAACATAACATAACAACCCCGCCCAGAACTTGACGTCTTGTTTAAGCCGTTCCATGGGTGGCGCCAGATTCTTTTGTACAAATTCTGTTGGGTCCATTGTAACGTGAATCCCCAAATATTTAAAGGAGGAGCCAGCTAACCTTGAGGGGCAGTCTGAGCCCAGTGCCAGGACCGGGCCTTTCAAAACATACATTTCTGATTTATTCCAGTTTATCGTATATCCCAAGATTTTGCCATGATCATCACAGAGGTCTAGGAGTGCCGGCGCACCACGCTCTGGGTCTGTTAAGTACACCAGCATGTCGTTCGCATAAAGGGATAGCCGGTCCTCCCAGCCCTCCTTCCAATGTATTCCTTTAAGTAATGGCGTTTGTCTTATCAAAATTGCTAGTGGTTCTAGGGAGAGTGCAAAGAGCAACGGCGAAAGGGGGCAGCCCTGGCGGATGCCTCTCCCCAAAGGGAATGTTTGTGAAATATGGCCGTTCGCCACCACATGTGCGACCGGCTTCGTATATAGTAGTCTGATCCACAATATAAATTTCGAGCCAAAGCCCAAACAAGCAAGAACTTCAAACAGATAGTTCCATTCTACTAGGTCAAAGGCCATTTTTGCATCCAGGGCCAGTATAACTGCTTGATCATGGATCAAGTCTGCTCTCGCCAACACCCCGTGCACTCTGCGAAGGTTCATTGCCGTGTTCCTGTGAGGCATAAACCCGGATTGATCCGGATGTATGAGGTCGGGGAGATGCGCCATCATCCGGGTAGCAAGGAGTTTGGCTAAGATTTTAACCTCGGCATTCAGCAAAGAGATAGGGCGGTATGAGGAGCAGTCCTCTTGCGGTTTCCCAGGCTTGGGAATCGCTACTATAGTAGCCATTCTCTGATCGAGCGGAAGTTCACCCCTTTCTAGCGCTCGTATAGCCATTTGTATTTCATCCCTAGTTATGGCCGCATCTAATTTGGCTGTTGCTTCTGGTTGCAGTATCGGAGTTTCTATCCTGTCCAATGCTGCCCTTGCCATGTCAGTAGATATAGCCCGTTCGGGGGTGTAGACTCCTTCGAAGTGCGCCGCCAGTGTTTCCACTATCTGTTCAGGGCTTGTCTGAATTTCACCGTTGCTATCCCTCACCTGCTGGAGGCCCCTTGAGATTCCTCCTCTCTTGTCTAGCCAGGCTAACATCTTTCCCGCCTTATCTCCCACATCATATATCCTGTTCTGTGTATCAGTGATGTGCCCCTTCACCCGCTGCCGGACGTGCTCCGTGTACAGTTGTTGTTGAAGTAAAAGTGTGTGCGCCGTGTCTGGTGTAGGGTTTGTCTCATGTGAAGTTGTCATGTCGTGAAGAGCCAATTCGAGCCTAGACTGTTCGGCAGCTTGTTCCCTTTTGTGGCCCGTGATCGAGTTTATGGCCTGCCCTCGCAGTACCGTCTTCCCATATAACCTCCGAAGAAGTCACGGAGGCGACATTGTCTTCGAAGTACTGTGTTGTCACCTTCTGAAGGGATTTCCTGACTTTCGGGATTTTGAAGTATGATGCTTGAATGGGATATATACGGTTGCAAGACTTTTCTTGAGTAGAGACTGTCAGGGTGATATGAGAGTGATCCGATATGCCTCTAGGGTGGATGTCTATCGTATCAACATGTTGTATGCCGTCAGCTAGTGCTAAGAAGTAGTCAATTCGTGATAGGCTGTTGTGAACCGTTGAATGAAATGTGTATTGCCTATCCTGGGGGTGGACATGCCGCCAGATGTCTACTAGACCCATCGCTGTTAGGAATCGTTGAAACCGGGAAGGTCCCCCTATCGGGCCTGTCACTGGGAATTTGTCAAGCTGTGCGTCTACTGTGGCGTTAAAGTCTCCCCCAATAAGTACATCACCCTCGGGAAGGGATAGCAAAAAGTCACTGAGCGCTGGAAGCTTTATTGAGTGAAGGGATGGCGGGATATACACCGATACCAAATTAAGGAGTCGTCCCTCCCATTGTCCCTGTATGGCTGCGAAGCAACCCTGCCCGTCAGTCTTCGTGCCCAGTGGGATGAATTGCGAGGACTTCTTAATCAAAATACCGGTACCCCGGGAGCCCTAAGTAAACTCTGAGTGAACCACAATCTTATATCCCCTCCTATCTAGGGCCTTAGATGACCCCGGTTAAATGTGTTTCTTGTAATAGTGCTAGGTGAGGTTTTTGTCTCTTCAACGCAGTCAATACCAGGCCACGTTTCACCTTATATCCCAATCCTCTCACATTCCATGACAGTATTCGTAGTGGGGAGCCACGTGTCTGTGACTCAGTCTCCCCTGCACTACGTATCAGACCATCCGCCATTTCTGGTCATGCAGACGTATACAAATGTATCCAGGAGGTGGACCCGGACCCTCAATTTTACCTTATCAGCTAGAGCATTCAAACATAAAACTCAATTTCTCGACCGACGTTGTGAATTTCTAACAAACAACCAACAATCCCCCCTCTCTCTCCCCCTCCCTGCCACCCTGCTTAACGGACCTTCAACTGCCCACCTCCCCAACTGAGCAGAGCGCTTAACCCATCCCAAAATCAGAGTACTTGCACGTTGGGGGAGAGCGTCTCCCCGGGCAGGCGGCATCCCTGCTCCCTTCAGGGCCACCCAGGCCAGCGTCCAACCACGACTCTCGTGCAACTGTAGTCAATAAAAGAAGTCAGCGTCCATTGTTTTTGTGGGTTTTCTGCGTTATTCCCCTCCACCAGCCTCAGAAAGTTCATGTGTCGGTGACTTGCTCGCGCCTCCTCTGCCTGATGTTTGTGATCCAGTTCGGCTGCCGTCTCGGTGTCCGTGGTTCGTTCTGTTGGACCTACGCGGAGGTCCCGCGGTGCGCCAGCCCTCGAGGCAATGTCTGGCCGCCTCCGGAGAGTCAAAGAACCAGACCTTTTTGTCGGCGACCACCCTAAGCCGGGCCGGAAACAGCATGGAGTAGGGCAGCTCTTGTTCTCGCAATGCCTTTTTCACTTCTAAGAATGTCCTCCTACGTCGCGATACCTCAGCCGTGTAGTCCAGGAAGAAAGATATCCTTGAGTTTGGATTTGGATGGCCGGCGCCACTCTGGCCGCCTGAAGGATGGTGTCTCGATCGCGAAAGTTAAAAAGTATTGCCAAGATCGGTCTTGGCGAGGCCCCTGGTTTCGGTTTTCCTCCTGGCACTCTATGGGCCCTTTCCACAGTGAAAAAGTTTGAGAGGCCCTTGGGGGAAAGCTGGTTCTTGATCAGGTCCTCCACATAGAGATCCATAGCACCCGTAGTTTCCGATTCTGGAACTCCCAGGATACGGACGTTGTTCCTCCGGGAGCGTCCTTCATGGTCGTCCAGCTTCTCCTTGAGCAATTTATTATCTGCTTGCAGGTTCTCCATTTCCACCTGCAGATTCGACACATCTTCCACCAAGGGTTTGGCTACCACCTCCACTTGCTTCACCCTTTCACTCATTTTCTGGAGGTCTGCCCGAATGAGGGTTACTTCCTTTGCTGTCGCCCCCACCGTCGCTTGCACTTGGGCCAGGGCGCTTAGCACATCTTCCAACGTGGCTTTCTTTGCACCGTTTCTCTCCGTCCCTTTACCCAGGGACTTGCGTTGTTCCATCAGGGGGAGAGACTGTTTTTCATATGCAAATTTGTCAAGCTTAGCTTGGGTGGAATTATGCTTACACCCTCTGCCCGCCATGATCACACACCAAGAAATTGCTCACCGTCGAGCGTACCCTGTGGTGGTATTCTACCAGGTGTTTCTTCGAAGAGAGTGGTCGATGGGATTGCCCGAGTTTCGATGGCGCCTCGGCTACGCAATAATTGGGCTTTCCGGGCTGGATCCCTACAGACGGGTTTGCACCCCTTCCTCAGTCGCGTTGTTGTTCGTAGAATCTGTTGTCGAGCCTGCTGAGACCTCGGCGCGGGCCGCCCAGCCTGTTATTCGAGGGAGTTTGTGCCCGTAATGGCGTAGGCTATGCAAAATGGCGGCGTCGTCGCACTTTTTTTAGGCTTCGGTTTCCGTCAGTGTTGCCGCTACCCGCAGTGCTGCTTTGTCATGGGACGATATATACTGCCCATGGACGGTCTGCGGGGACATCGGATTCCCTACCGCTGTTTTCGCTCGGGTCGTTCTGCACTACGAGTACTTCCGGTTGGTAACACCGCCGAGGCCTCACTTCCGCCCGGGCACCACCTCAACCAGCCTCCGCTGCTTTTCATGTGCCACTAGGCCTTGTTCGAGTGCCGTCTTTTCCACCAGTTCCCGGTGCACCGCTGCTCCAAAACTTCTCTGCTAGGTGCCGTTCGGTCACGGGACCCGGGACATCCCGTCTGGGTTCGTTGTTGAGTGGATAGGCATGCGGATTGATGTGGGATGCCGCATTACTCCGGGAGCCTCTCTAGTTTGCTGCTGCCATCGTCGGCTGCTAGCCACGCCCCCCCTCCTGCAGCAATTTTAACTAAACTTAAAACAGTTATTCCCCCTAAAAAGATTGATTGGACTGTTTTGGCATCGTGTAAACAAAAGGCAGATGAATCGGTTTCTGATTTCTTTACACGTTTTGAGGAAGCTTTTCATGACTTTAGAGGTCAGTCTTTAACGGATGATACCGGCAGACATTTGTTTGTCGATAAATAAGTCACCAATTTATTACCAGCTGTTAGACCTGGCATCTTTGGCGTGGTTTTCCCCTATCTTTTTGCCTCTACCTCCTGTATTTTTGATGCTGTGCTGGGTTTCGTTTTTGCTGGTTTAGATGCTTTGGACACTCTGCCACTGCTGATCAGTGCCAGAGTGTAAGTGCTCCCTATGTAAATTGCTATTCTGATTGGATAACATGATTGGCATATTTGTGTCACCATGAAGTCCCTAGTAAAGTGCACAGGGTGTGCCAGGGCTGGTGATGACAAATGCTACTAGTGGGCCTGCAGCACTGATTGTGCCACCCACAGGAGTAGCTCTAAAATGGTGTCTAAGGCCTGCCACTGCAGTGCCTATGGGCAGTTTATAAACTGCCATGTCCTCCTGGTCAGTGTCCCCACTGACCAGGCCTAACCCTTCCCTTTTCGTGCACATCAGTCACCCCTATAGAAGGCCCAAGGTTCCCCCCTGGGCAGGGTGCAGTGTATGTGAAAGGTAGAGCATGTATTAGTGCTGGTGACATGCTCTGGTAGTGAATCACTGCCATTTTCGTTTTTCACTATTGTAAGGCTATCTTGCTCCATTGGTTAACATGGGGGATGCTGGCTACAGTGGCTTCCAGCATTTCTTCCCATAGGAACAAGATAGGACATAAGTATCAAGTATCCCTGAACTCAGAATTTAATAACACATCTTTTAGGAAAGGTTGTTTTTAAATCCTGTGTTTGAGACCAGCACTTTTAGAAAGTTGCTGTTCTCTAGTCTGACCCTTCTGTGTGCCTTGGCCTGTTTGTGTATTGACTGTGTGGTTTGTGAGTGACAGGGGCTGGGGATTCCCCAGGAGGCTGGCTGAGTTCAGCCCTAGGCTGAATGACTGCATTTGCAACCTGAGTGGTGGGAGGAGTTAGCACCTGGGCCTGA
Organism: Lissotriton vulgaris; assembly: GCF_964263255.1. Classification (NCBI taxonomy): domain Eukaryota; kingdom Metazoa; phylum Chordata; class Amphibia; order Caudata; family Salamandridae; genus Lissotriton; species Lissotriton vulgaris. The sequence goes on from NC_141697.1 coordinate 277,738,813, forward strand.
ATAGGGCTGTGCCTGCCTGCCACAATGCTGGCTCCACCTCCTGCTGGGCGGCTGGCGACCCTGCCCCTCACTCTGAAAGGAAAGAAGAAGCCAGCAAAACAAAGTACTCAGGATCCACCCAGAACTGGTTCAGACCGGGCTCAGGGCCCACATGCACTAAGAGAACAAAGACTTTAGGGGTATAAATACAGGACCCCTGACAACAGAAAATTAGATCATCCTGGAATCAAGAAGGAACCTCTGCCAAGGAGAAAGCTGAATCTGAAGAAGGAAGACTGTCCTGCTGTTGCTCTGCGGGACTGACCTGTTGCTTTGCTGCCAAGGAGAGGGGAAGGACTTTGCTGTTGTGCTGTGTCCCCTGTCTTTAAGGAATCGCCAAGGGCCTGAGAAGAGCTGGCTCCCTGTTCTGAAGTCCCAGGAACAAAAGGACTTCACCCCCAGCTTCCCTGAACTCTGCTGAGAGAGTTCTGTCCTTCCTAGAGTGTTTGATCCAGTTGTGGTGCCTCTGGAAGTTGTACCTGTGCTGGGAAGCTCGAAACTAAGCTTGAGAGACTTTTGCAAGTGAAAAGTGTCGCATCGCTCGCTTGCGGAGCGCATCCCCGACAGTGCGAGATGTTTCCCGCCGCTACGAAGGTCGAGATCGTCGCAGCGCCTGACGCCGCTGCCAGAGCCGTCGCATCTTTCGTTTGCGGGACGCACCCGATCGGTGCGGGAAGCCGAACATTGCTGCGAGTGTCGTCGCAGAGCCTGTCGTCGCTGGGTGAGATCGCTGCACCGCTTGCTTGCGGACCGCATCACGTCGCTGCGAGCATTGTCGCAGAACCATCGCATCGAGAGAGAGGATCACCACTGGACCGCGCATCGTCGCCCCGTAGATCGTTGCAGCCCCTACGAGATCGTCGCATCGTGCCCTTGCGAGAACAAACTTCCTACAGAACCTACGCACCGGAATCCATACAAGTGGCCTTCCTCCCCATACAGACCGGATTCGTCGCAATACGCCCGCTGCTGCAGCGGGGTTGTCGCATCGCCTCCCCAGGGTCTCAGGAGCAACGCATCGCTTGTTTTCCACTGCACCAGCTTCTACGTTTGGAACTTTGTTGCATCTAAAAGGTACTGTGAGTAAACGTGACGCAACTGTGAACTTTTCACGCATCTGTGGATTATTTTATCGCAACTTAAAGAACTTTGATTACAACCTTAAGAACTCTTTTGAAACCATATTCTTGAACTGTGTATGTTGGATGTTTGTCATTTTGGTCTTGTGTAGTTTAGAATAAATATCTTTATTTTCCTAAACTGTTGTGGAATCAGTTTGTGATGTTTTCACTGTGTTACTGTAAGTGTTGGTACAAATACTTTACGCATTGCCTCTGGTTAGCCTAGAATGCTCGTGCCAAGCTACCTAGAGGGTGAGCAGGGGTTATCTCAGAGGGTTATGTCCTTGCCCTAACTAAAAGCAAGGGTCCCTACTTGGACAGTGGTACCTACCTCTGCCAACTAGAGACCCCCAGTTCTAACACCAGCGATAGCTAGCCGTTTGAAAGCTAATGAGAATTCTTGGACTACATCTTCTCCAGCATCTGTTTTAACAATGGCTCAATATTATGAGCGTCAAGAGTTAGAAGCAAAGGGTAGCGAGGATAAGAAATCTAAAGAGTTAAAACAAAAGTCATGTTGGCCCAGGTTTATGGCCCGCCCTCTAGAGGCTCTGACAGAGGTTATGATAGGAGTTATGATAGAGGTGGACGAGGATCTTTCAATCCCTCCTATACTCGTACGGATTTGTTTATCAACCAGTGTGCGTATTGTAGGCAGTTTGGCCATTGGATGAATGATTGCCCAATGATGCGCGCCCACCAGAGTGCACACACGAGGGCAGGGACAAATGAGAAATCGTTCAGGGTTTTCGGGGTCTAGGGGGAATATGAATAAACGTGCTCGGTTTAATGCGAATGTACGAACACAGAATGGTCAGAACACTTTTGATAGATGAAATCAATATCGAACGTTTGATTCTGATCGGCCTGATCTTTACGATTCTGCTCATGCATAGGATTGCCTAGGATGGGGTAAGGAATCAGTTGAAGTTCCAGTAGATCAGAGAGGCCCCTAAGTTACAGCACATGTTTTGGGTTCTACTGATCGGTTTCTGGTTGATACAGGAGCTACTCGTAGCACTTTGTCTCAACAATTGGTTCCGAGGGCTCCCCTGTCTGGCACAACTATTACTTCGATAGGTTTCGATGGAACACCTTCCCTTAGCCCATTGTCACAACCACTTGTGTTCCATGTCAATAAATTTAGCACTCCATGTCTATTTTTGCTTTCCCCAAATACACCTGATAACATTGTGGGTCTTGATATGTTGAAGTATTTCAGAGCTACGATACGATGTTCCCCTGAGGGGGGGGGTGTCATCTTGAATGATAATTACTCCGAGCCTGACAGAATTTGTTTTGTTAAAGAAGATATTGCATTAGCTTTGCTTCCCAAAACTTTGTGGGCTACCTCGGACACTGATGTGGGTCAAATGGTTATCCCACCGGTTCAGATTAGTGTCAAGGAGAGAGCTGTGCTACCTCTTTGCCACAATACAGGATCACACAGGAGGGTGAAGAAGTACTCATACGAATTTTACATGATCCTATTCAAGTTGGGGTTGTTGAGGAAGTCCCATTTAATGTTTGCAACAGCCCGATTCTTCCAATTCTGAAGAGAGACACTGATGCGCGAGTTTACAGGTTTATTATCGACTTGAGGGAAGTGAACAAGATTGTCGTACCAAAGTATCCTGGGGTTTCTGACATCACCACACTCCTTACCTTGGTTCCTCCGACTGCCACTACATTTTCTGTAATATACTTGAATAATGCTTTCTTTTCGATCCCTATTCATCCTGATAGACGATATCTGTTCGGTTTCACTTTGAATAATCGGTCGTATAGATTTTGTAGAGTTCCTCAAGGCTACACTGAAAGTCCGAGCATTTACAGTCAAGCATTAAAAAGGGAACTCGATTCTTTTGTTTTGCCCGAAGGTGTGGCTCTCATACAATATGTTGATGACATCTTGCTGGCAGCTGACACCTTAGAACAGTGTGAAAAATGTACATTATCTTTGCTTTCTTTTCTTGCTTTGCACCATCATAAAGTGTCTAGAAAGAAGCTGCAATATTGTAGACCAAAGGAAACTTACCTAGGTCAACTTTTGTCTAAGGAGGGACTTGCATTGACATCAGATCGTATACAAGCCATTTTAGATACGCCAGTTCCTACTACACAGAAGGGAGTATATGCATTTTTGGGTCTTACTTACTTTTGTAGACAGTGGATTCTGGGGTTTTCCCACATTGTTAAGCCTTTGTTAGCGCTTTTGACGAAAGACACCCCAGTACCCCTCCCATGGACAAATGAATGTGAAAGTGCTTTTCGACAGTTACGTCAAGCTCTTTGTTCAGCACCAGTGTTAGGCACACCAGATTACACGAAGCTCTTTACATTATATGTACACGAGAAAGATGGGTGTGCATTGTAAGTTTTAGTCCAGTTACATGGCGATAGGCAACGTACTTGTGCATACTTCTCATCAGTACTTGATCCTGTTGCTCGAGCGTTGCCTGGGTGTTTCCGCTCAGTTGCAGCAACAGCTGTGTCAATACGGCAGAGTGAGGGAATAGTTTTGTCACACAAACTATTAGTGTTGGTACCTCATGCTGTTGATGCCCTTTTAAATCAAACAAAGACACAGCATTTAACTAGCGCGCGTCTGACAGGATATGAACTGACATTGATAGCTCCTCACATTACACTGAAGAGGTGTGCAACTTTGAATCCAGCTACTTTGCTGCCGTATTCGGCGACTCAGTCTCAGTCACAAGAAATGCATGATTGTATATTCCTGACTGAGGAACAAACAAAGGGTCGCATTGACTTGCAGGATACGCCCCTTTCAGATGTGGATGGTGAATTATGGGTTGATGGGTCTTGTCTGAAATTACCAGATGGTACGACCTCAGCCGCGTATGCAATCACTACGCTTGAAACAATAGTGGAGACAGCTCGCATACTACAGAAATCGGCCCAAGCAGCTGAATTGATAGCTATGACACGAGCATGTGAGCTTAGGGCTGGTTTGTGTGTGAACATTTACACAGATAGCCGCTATGCTTTTGGAGTAGCGCATGATTTTGGCCTACTCTGGAAGGAAAGAGGCTTTCTTACATCTCACGGAATGCAGATAATGCATGGAGAATTAGTGCATAATCTCTTGATTGCATTAACATGTCCAAAGAAAGTAGCCATAATGAAATGTAGATCGCATAAGAAAGTGACAGACAAGATTGGACAAGGAAATGCCTTTGCAGACCATGTGGCACATGAAACTGCAATACAGAGAACACTACTGCTATTTATGTAGTGAAGTCGCAAGCTGAGAGATACAGAGGGCAGCCTCTGACAAAGAACGTGAGCAATGGTCTGAAGAGGGAGAGTTAGATGATGAAGGTTGTTGGAGAAATAAACAGATGGAAGCTGCCTATAGCTTTTGTACTACCTATTGTTCAGATGGCGCATGGGCTAGCACATGTTGGAGCTCCCGCAATAACGAAGATGCTTACGCAAGTTTGGGAGCATCCAGAAATTGCTAGCATAGCTAAAAGAGTAGTACAGTCTTGTTTGATTTGTTTGCAATACAATCCCGGAAGGGGAACTCGAGTTCCATCTGGGGGTTTTGCTACACCGACTGCACCTTTTGAAGTTCTGCAAATGGACTACATTCAACTTGAGCGTTGCAATACCCTAAAGTATGTTCTAGTGGTGGTTTGTGCTTTCAGTAAATGGATTGAAGCATACCCCACAAAGGATAATACTGCTATTACTACTGCTAAGGTGCTATTGAAGGAGTTCTTCCCGAGTTTCGGTGTCTGCAGGCTCCTATGGAATGATAACAGACCTCATTTCGTTGGGGAAGTCATCAAGTATGTCTTGAAGGGATTAGGAATCAAGCAGAAATTCCATGCTGTGTTCCATCCACAATCAGCAGGATTGGTGGAGAGGTATAATGCTACTCTGAAGCTAAAAATTGCGAAAATTCAAGCCTCTACACGCTTGACTTGGCCGGATGCGTTGCCATTGGCATTGTTGTCCATCAGATCAGTACCACATTCTAGGACGGGTCTCACTCCGTATGAGGTGGTATTTGGACGGCCAATGAATATTTGGGGAGTTCCGAAACCAAGCTCTGTGTATGATGTAACTTGTGTCTTAATAAATGACTATTTGGCACAATTAACTGACAGTTTGGTTTCTATTCATCAACAGGTTCGAGAAGTGCTCCCCTATAAATCCAAAGGTGAAGGCCATGAACTCCGTCCTGGTGACTTTGTTATGGTGAAAGTTTTTGAGAGGTAAAGCAGCTTGGAACCGAGATGGTGGGGACCAGAACAGGTGCTCCTTGCTACGAGGACTGCGGTTCGAATCACCAACAAGAAGAATTGGGTCCATAGCACCCATTGTCGGAAGGTATTGTCGACCTTGGTGGCGCCTGCTGTGCTGACCGATCATCAAGAGATCTTGACCACGGAGAAATGCCCTGCTGTATCACCTGACGGATCTGCGGAGTTCTTCCCGGACCAGACGACTCCTGGAGCAACGCCATATAATTTGAGCCGAGGAAGTGATCTACAGTTTTTTTTTAAAGAGACTGGTTGAGCAACCGCCCTGGGTAGTGGAAACGGAATGCCGATATGGGAGGGGGATCAGCCCTGCGTAGTGTAGTGGCACCTGTCTTGATCTGTGGTGAAGAAAACAACGTCTACCCACGTGTAAAGAGCTCATTGACTATTTTTTTATTTTTATTGTTGTAGTATTTTTAGAAAGCTGACTTTGCTGCTATGATAACCACTAAGAAAAAGGTTTTAGGAGTATTAGGGGTTTTTGCTGTTTTGACAATTTTAGCGGTGATTACTTGGTCCATTGAAATGATGATTTCTGCTCGTGAGTTTTTTGTGGTGCCTACTACTCCAATCCCAGAAGAGCATCAGCATTTTACTCTTCCGTATCATGAGCAAAAGCATCGAGAATCCTATCTCAATAATACATTTGTTCAGATGCTCCGCCATACTCATAATGCAACGAATGCCACAAATTGCTGGATATGTGGTATGCTTCCAGCACATCAAAAGAAAGGTGGAACACCGTTTATTCCACTTCCTTTTTCGCATAATGGTTCTTGTCGAGCCTCGTACACTCTTCTCTTTGCGACTAAGAAACCTGCAGTAGGTGGACTTCTTTTTCGTCTGAATAAAGAGTGTTATCAAGATGAACATGGGTATCCTCAAGCGAATGGAACTGTATGGGAATGGGAAGAATATCGACCGGACAATGCTTCCACGCCATATGTTTTCACCCATACGAGAGACTCTACTACAAACAACCAGTCTGTAATCACTGTAACAAGGACTAAAGCGGACTTATGTGTACAAAGTACTGGACGAATTCCAGTTGGAACTAGTGACTGTGTTACTGTATTGAACATAGATGGAATAAACGATAGCTCATTCTTGGCTTCACATAACACATATCTAGTATGTGGAAGTCATGGGTATCATAGACTGCCAGTAGGGTGGTCAGGCACATGTTATGTTTCTTTCTTATTACCTCCTGTTTTCTTGGCACCTGCTTCATATCACCGAGATTTTAAATTGTTTAGAAACATTTCAATGAATCGTTATAAAAGAACAATAGGAATTGATAACTTAGATCAAACGGATAGTAGTCTACAGCAATATGTTGATTTTAATTTGGGCCTGTTTCCTTTTGTGGGTGCTGCATTAAACAGGAGGAAAATACGGCGGTTAACTAGAGTTGTGGAAGCTGTCACTAATTAAACTGCTGTAGCCCGTGGCAATATTACAGAGGAGTTGCAAATTGCTAGAATTGTAACTCTTCAAAACAGGATGGTGTTAGATGTAATGTTAGCAGATAGAGGAGGAGCATGTAAGGTTATCGGTAGTAGTTGTTGTGTTTTTATCCCAGTGTATCAGTGTATGAAGCAATTCTTAAACTACATAAGATAGCTACAGAGATTCATACTGACAATGGCACCTGGACTTTTGCTGGATGGTTTTGGGCTCTAATTTCTGCTTGGGGTTGGAAATTACTGACTGTATTATGTATTGCAATTGCACTAATTTTCACCTGTTGTATGTGTATTCACTGTGGCCCAATGCTATGCTCTATGTGCATAAATGCTTGTATACCATCCAAAAGGAATGCCGCGAAAGTACAACGCACGTTGGATAAGGAAGTAATTGACATGATGTTAATAGATATACAAGATGAGAATTTAAATTATCCCAAAAGTGCGTATGTCTTTAGCTAACGCTAAAAGGGTCGTCTGTTGTAATTTAACAGCGATTAGGTTGAGCGTTAGCGAAAGACATTTTGGTTCTGACTATTATCTTGACATTTAGCGGACTCCATTTTGTATTCATGGCAGCCATTTTGTCTGCCACACGCTACCTCGTGTCGACCATGTGCTTTGTCGTACGTTTCTGTCCATGACCTTTGAATCTGCCCAGCAACAGGCTATTATTAGCATCCCCTTGTTTTGCCGCTGACCGTTAGAGTCCACATCTGTTAAAGATTAGCCCTAGATTGGAATGTGTTAGTTGAAACCCCAAATCCGTTAGCTCCTCCCACCGATCGATTGTGCTTCTCGATATTACCTTATATGTACATAAAATGTGTTCTTGTGCTTTGTACCGCCTCCTTTCTTGCCCCTGTGCGGGTATAAATAAACCATGTGGTCTTTGTTTGGTGTGCTACTTCTGGCAATACCGAAGGGTACTGTTTAAATCGTAGCACCACCTCATGAGGTTTAATAAACGTTATGTTTTGTATTTCCAGTTTTTCTTCCAACTTCTTCTATCTGGTCTAAGGACTTTTGTGCAGAGAAGGGCGAACCCCTTGCACTAGCGGGCCTGGCTGAGGCCTGAACCACAACCTCAGCTGCCTCCTTGGCACATACCACGTGAGTTTCTGGGCCCAATATTTTGGGCTTCTTCCATACATATGTTTGTGCGCCAAACACAATGTTTTGAACGTGATGCGCTCTTTTACAGGAAGCCAGTGTAGGGCCTTAAGGCACAGAGCAGAGGGCGATCTTCGTGGTAGGTCTAGAACAAGGCGTGCTGCCGTATTCTGCAAAACCTGCAGCTTGTTCAGATGGCATTCATTAGTTGCCAGTAGTAGCGAGTTTCCATAGTCTAGCCTAGCCTAGCCTATTTATAATGAGGCCCTGTACCAGGGGTTTAAGTGCTTCGGCTGGTATCCACTTGAAGACCCTACGTAAATTGCGTATGATTCCAAAGCAGGTACCGACAATATGGTTTACTTGGGCTTTCATGGAGAGCTTATTCTCCATGTGGAAACCCAGATTGCGGACCGATTCCTTGGGGGCTGGACACTCGCCCCACTCTGTAGGCCACCAGTCCTGGGCCCAATGTTCGTCTGCTTTGCCAAACAGCATGACCTCTGACTTATTGCCATTCAACTGCATGTGATTTCGGCCCATCCAGTACTTCACCTCAATCAAACAATTCTTAAAACGACCTTTGGTCTCATTTATGTCAGGGCCAAGGGTGACCAGGATTTGCGTGTCATCGGCATAGGATAGCACATCAAAGCCGAACGCTCTAATCACTTTGGCCAAGGGAGCCATATAAACATTAAAGAGCGTAGGGCTCAGAATAGAGCCCTGCGGCACACCCCTTTTGACAGGTCGAGTACTAGCCAAGGTCTTGCCTACTTGTACAGTGGTGGTCCGATTGGATAGGTAGCTATTAAACCATTCCAATACCTGCCCTCTGATACCAATCTCCCATAGCCTCTGAATCAGAATGCGATGAGAGATGGTATCGAAGGACGAGGATGGTTGATTGATGCTTGCCCAAAGCGAGCCTGATATTGTCTGCAACCTCAACCAGAGCTGTCTCCGTACTATGGGCGGCACGGAAGCCCGACTGTGAGGAGTCAAGTAATTCCTTACTTTCAAGATATTTTACCAACTGTCCATTGACAAATGATTCTAATATCTTTCCAAAATATGGCAGTAGGGAGATAGGTCGGTAGTTTATCAGAGTGTTAGCATCAGCTCCCGGCTTTTTTAATATCAGCCTTACTCTCACCGCCTTCCATATTCTGGGGACATCTGATTCCATCAAAGATTTATTGAGGAGACTGGTGAGACAGTCCACTAGGGCCGGGGCAAGTATGGTAGTTTTGGGGAGAGTTGATCATTTGGGGAACCTGATTTAATCTTTTGCCCTATTGTCACAGTCTTATCCTTGTCGAACATTTCCAAAGTGGACCATCTATAAGGGGACTCATCAGTGATTGGATCATAGACTTGGTACTGGGTGGGCGTAATGTCTGGGCCGAAGGATTCGTGTATGGTGGTAATTTTATCCTCAAAAAGTTTGAGAGTGCTTCGGTCCATTCTACAGTGTCAGGGGTAGATGATGGATTCTTGGGAATAGTAAATTCTTTTAAAATGTGATGATGCTCTTTAGAGGAATTTTCTGCTAAATAGGCCCTCTTTGCTGATCTTATGTCCCTCATGTAGTTGGTATGCAGAGTTTGATAGGTGTTACGATCAGTTGGGTCCTTACTTTTCCGCCATTTTTTCTCAGCGGTTCTTGTGAGGGACTTGGTCTTTTTTAACTGTTTTGTGAACCAGGGTGCCGGCTTTCCCCTACACTTGACTGTACGTAGGGGGGCAATACTATCCAGTGCTTTGCCAATGGCCGACTCTAGGTGTTGTGCAGCTAAATTAACATTTGCGGTCAGATCTATTTGCTTGGTCTGGAATTGGTTAGAAAACGAAAAAAGTGTAATCTTTTTCAGAGGTCTACACACTTTAGAGTCCTCTTTACTGGGTCGTCCCGTCATACAGGCATTGATGGTAAATTTCACCAAATAATGGTCGGTCCACAACAGTGGGGTTGGGGGACACGTCCGGATGTTAAGAGAGTTGGTAAACAAAAGATCTAGTGTGTGTCCAGCACGATGGGTCTGTCCCTCGATCTTTTGGTTAAGATCAAGAGTGCTCATAGTAGAGATTAGCCTTTCCGTTTCAGCATCTGACTGATCGTCGGCATGATAGTAAAAATCGCCTAATAGCATAAACCTGTCTGCAGTCAGTGCATGAGGAGCAATGGTTTCTAAAGGGGCGTTGGAAAACTCTCCTTTAGTCCCAGGCGGTCGATAAAGCAGAGCCCCTTTCCAAACCTCCTTTAGGGGTTCACTCATTTTAAATACTATAATTTCTGTGTGATCAATCAACATACTTTCTATATCACAGACATTAATAGTCTCCCTTGATGCAATCAATAATCCCCCTCCTCTAGCATTCTACCTATCTGTCCGAATTATTACATATTGTTGAGGAAAAGCTACATGAAGGTCGGGGTTGCATGCTCGTGCAGCCAGGTCTCTGATATAAAACATAGATCTGGGGCTTCTGCATCGAGAAGGCTCCATATTTCTAATGCGTGTCTGGGAATTGATCTGGCATTGAAATAAATATCAGTCAGTTTCCTCGGGACTACAATGGTCGAGTTAGCGTTTGAGGCATCCATATTGGTCTTCCTACCAACACAAGGTTCTAAGCCGAGGAAACAAGGGGCCCTTCGAATATCAGCTAATAGCCAATTGGACAAGAAAAAGATTTTCCTTTGAAACCTTACATTGGTCGCTTTTACTGTGTATAATGATAAATTGTAGAACACCAGTTGTCCTCATGAATATCCTTTCTAGTTTGGATCCCCATGGAGTCTAGACCTCAGATAATGCACTTAATGGTCCTTATCCTACCAGAACAATTCGTATGATGACATTTTTGTATTTGAATGAACTTACTACATCGTCAAAGAATTATGCTCATCTCCAGGTCTAAACGTATGGTACGACAAATGTCATTTTGTATGCACTGTCTCTTCGCCTGTTACACTGACTGCATAAGGTTATTTACAATACTGTCAGTACTAATAGCAGGATTGTTTTCATCTGCCCGTAATACAAATAGGCCACCATTGACCGCAATGGACAGCCCAACTGCATACCGCCCTTGTGTCCTCTATGTCTGAGCTCATTTGTGCCCTGAGACTGTAGATACCCGCACAGAACGAATTAATGCACTGTATGACACAGAGATACAAAACATTATGGGGATTGAAATAGACTAGCAAGATGTCTTGGGAATGTTCAAAGGGGCGACTGTTAAAATATAATCGACAGACGTGAACATCGCCGGCGCCATCTTGCTTAACAAGAGCCACTGCGTGCACGTAAGCAGCAACCATTTCACTCACTGCTAGTCACCTTTGATTCATCCTGACCTCGCAATCATCCCCAGCACCCTGACCAAGCCTGAACACACGTACTAGTGTCATAAAACCTTGTCAGCCTGACAAAGCCCCGGAGCCACTTCCCGCCCTAAAAACACATTTGTCCTTTCATCCCCTGCACATGAGCAAGGCCTCCTGATAACACTGTTACCGCACCAGGCCACCCGATCAGGTCTCAGGCACTAACTGACCCCTGCAGACATAGTGTATTGCCCCCACACGGCAGGACTTGTAGCACTAACAAAGAAGTCTGATTTAATCAATAACACGAACCCTCAGATCTGACCGATCCTACACACTTTTAGATCCTGTTGGAATGTCCGGCTGCAAGATAGCAATCATCTGTTAGATTTGGGAGGGGGAGACGACGGCTGGAGGCAGGAATTCCAAGGATGTTTGACCACCAGGAGGTGGGGGGTGGAGGTGGGGGGTGGAGTTGGAGGGTGGAGTTGCTGACGGGGAGCCAGTGCAGGTCTCTCAGATGGGCAGAGATGTGGCTGTGACGGGGGATGTCCAGGATGAGTTGTGCCTAAGTGTTCTGTATCCGTTGGAGTCTTTTCTGGAGTTTGGGTGTGGTGCCATCGTAGAGGGTGTTCCCGTATTCCAGTTGGCTGGTGACGAGGGCCTGGGTGACCGTTTGTGAAGTAGAGTGGGATTGTGGTGTGAAAAATAGTGTTAGTTTGATGCCTCCAAAATATAAAAACATGTGGACAGGTGAATAACATATGAAGATCAGCGTTAACCTGGGAGCATGTCCAGCAAGTATTAAGATTTGTGTTGTGAATTTTATTTAGGTAGGCAGGTGTAAAAAATAATCGATTATAAATAGGCTGTCCGGATTTCGGTTTAAACCGACTCTGCTCGAAACTACACTACCGAATGAAAATCAGCTGACACTGTTTAAACCGAGTGTCACTGATTTTCATTGGTGTTGCACCACTTGGCCACTTGATGGAGCTACAGCATTGCAGACCGAACTGCAATTTAAGCCCGAGAAGGAAAGCAACTCGGAACGTGCATCACCCCCCATTAAATTTGGCAGGATACACTGCTTTGTCAGCATTATTTCTTTTATTAACTTGATTGGCAATACAACTCCTGTGCAATGTTCGATGCTAGGTCTTTAACGCACAAAGAAGTTCAAAACTCAAAATCACTGTTATTGGAGCAGCATTTTGGAAGTAATATGTTTAGTGGCTGAAAAACGGACCATGTGAGGTAGAAACGGGCAGAAAGGAACAGCAACATGGAAACACTGGAGGTACCCGAATCTGTGTAGATGTGTAGCGCTCAGTGCAAGCTCACTTGTTAAATGACACCTGAAGACAAAAAAGAAGGAAGAACGCAGACAATAAAACACTCAAGACCCCGATGAGTAGGAGCACAAACAAGCTGCTACCAGAGGGGCAACCAGAGCCATATTTCGGGGGAGGGGGTTAAGAAAACATTTCGGGGGGGGGGGGGCTGAAACTTTAAGCAAAGCAATAGGAAGAGTGGAGTGGCAGGGGCTCTTGGAAGGGGTAAAACCACAACAAAACCTCATTAACATGCAGAGGGTCTTTTAAAGACCTGTGAATGCTCGGGTGCGGCTGTGAGTGTGCCTGGGAGCTGTCGGAGCCTGGCCTGCCACACACGACGGGGGGGGGGGGTTGCTGAAGCCCTTTTTTTCTAATGGGTGTTGCGCTTGGCTGCTACATACCAGGTGTTTAAGGACACAGGCAAACCAAGGGGGCATTTTGAAGCACACGTTCAGCCACTAGTTCAACACGACCTCCAGCGGCTTCCAAGACCCTAAAAACAGTGTTGAGGAAGACCGTACAGTTACAGCAGTCACTCTTAAGAAGAGGGGCTCTTGGGCTCACTTTCACTCTCTTCACAGAGTCTGCCGAACTCCGGCGCAGCCATGAACGGGCCTACGATCCTTGGCGCCTCATCACACCTCCACCTTCATTGTTATAAGGGGGAACGCACCGGCCCGCCGGTGCTACGGCCGGATTTCACAGTCCACCGCCTGTATACGAATAAAGGGCCAAGGCCAAAGTTCACGTCCACACACACTGTCCAGAAAGCTGCGGGCATGGTCCGGATTCACTGCGGCGCAGTTATCACAACACAATCATCTCAAACATGAGGTGCTTCACATGGAGCAGTAGGGTGCAAGTTTGGTTCGATCTGAACCAGATTGCAGAACGCAGGATGAGATGGGAAGGGTAGTAGAAACAGTACGCTAGAGTTTGTCTTTTATATGACACAATTAGTACATTACATTAGATCATCATAACACATTCACAATTTGTAATTTCCAAATTATAAATGTGGGTAGGCATAAGGAAATAGCAATTTGCGTGATGCGGCTCGTGAGCAGGGAAGGGCAAGAGCAACAACATTCCTTCTCCACGGGAGAATTGTAAAAGCGATCTACTGTCTGTAAGTGCAAAGGGTAGTTGGGGCGCACCGTGGCCTGCATTGATCCAAGATTTCCCTGGCTTTATCGTCCATCTAGTGCAAATTAGTAGATTAATGCCCTACTTAAACATTAGGTACAAGGCCCTTAGTGAGAAATATCCACATCAGGGATGGGATAAACGCAAGCACGCTGTACTACTACTGACGCTGCTAAACAGCCCAGGCAATCAATCCCTCTGTGCCTCTGTGCATTCCTTGCTGCAGTATCTAATCAATGACGTAAAACAGACAATTGTTGGCAACCACCAAAATCCGCACCAGCCTTTTATCAGCTGCTGCAGTAGTCACTATAATCAGAGGCGCAACTAGAGCCAAATTTCAGGGGGGGGGAGGCTAAGAAAAAAGTTCGGGGGGGGCTGAACCTTTAATCAGTAGGCAGAGTGGAGCTGCAGGGGCTCTTAGAAAGGGTGAAACAACTGCAAGGCCTAATTAACATTCAAATGGCCTTTTAATGACCTGTGAAACATTCGGGTGCGGCTCTGTGAGTGCCCGGGATCTGTCTCATCCCGGGCTGCCACACACGACGGGGGGGGGGGGGGGGGGGGGGGGTGAAGCCCGGTGAGTTCAATGGGTGTTGCCGCCTGACTATAATCCAGACTTGGAGGGCTTCTCCCGAATATGTGTGCTTAAATGTTTCTAAATGTGCGTGATGCGACCCGTGAGCAAGGAAGGGCCAGAGCAAAACCAGACCCTCTGCCTGCCTAACGTGAGGGTGGGCACCGGGGGGAGAGGCGGCACATGCACGTTTGTTGCATGTGTGTGCTTACATTTTTCTAAATATGTGTGTTAAATGTGCAGTTCAGTGTATGGGGAGAATCTCCACAACAAACACGTATTCTTCTATACCATCTTAATTCAAAACTATATCATTAAAAAAGATTATTGAACCCAGCGCATTCTTCTGAAATTTGTATTAAGACCTGCAGTTTGTGAGCAAGGGACCCCTGTCTGATTAACTAGCGCGGGTAAAGAGGCGGCATGCTTGTTTTTTAAATTAAGATTCCATTGCTTAAATCGGCCCGTGAGCAAGGGCCCCCTGTCTGACTTCCATGTCCAATTGCCAATATCTTTTTGTTTTGGAATTTTATTTGAAACCAGATAAATAACAATAAAAGACGTTATTAAAATATAACCAGGTATACAAATCAGTCCTACAGTAAATGTGACTGTCAGTGTAACACCGTTATTAACATTTTCCAAAATATGCTACGCCGATAAGCACGTTCTATTTAAAGATTTCTATTGTTTTTCTGAATTGCTTGCAGCTGTAAATATAGACAGTAGATCTTTAGCAAAAAAACTTTATTTTAATGTTGGTCAGCCTTTCTCCACAATCCACTCTAAACAAGCATTTGCAATGCAATAGGTCTCGCATTAATTACATTTCAGCTATTGGCATTGCTAAATATTGCAACACCAATTGCAACAAACGTCTATAAATTGTAGGCCCAAAAAAATGTGTATTTATTTTTGTAGCAATGGTGGCATGCTGCACTTTAGATGAATATGTTTAAAAGTAAAGTGCGCCATACTGCGATTGCTACAATAGTTAATTGTGGATGCGTTAACAATTGATGTGTGCACTGATGGCTGGTGGTGTGTGTGCCTGGTGTAAGTGTGCACTGCCGGCTGGTGGTGTGTGTGCCTGATGAAAGCGTTTACTCACAGCTGGTGGTGTGTGCCTGGTGAAAGCGCACACTGGCGGCTGGTGGTGTGTGTGTGTGTGCCTGGTGAAAGCATGCACTGACGGCTCGTAGTGTGTATGTGCCTGGTGAAAGCGTGCACTGACGTCTGGTGGTGTGTGCCTGGTGGAAGCGAACGGGAATAGAGTCTCGGCAATGACGCTCAACATCCTGTGAATCTGGGCAAACCACGTAATCTACCCGTCACTAACAAAAATGAATGTGCCCTTGTGTAAAGCAACAGGCATGGAAAGCTACGTCAGTGGCCAGAGTTGGCAAATTGTGTACTGGTTATTTTGGCGTTGCCAGTCTCAAGTGCCAATGTTGAGAGGGCGTTTTCACAAATAAAAGTGTACATGGGAAGGAAAGAGAGAGCGCGAATGACTAAAGAATCACTGAAGAAATATTGTATGGTGTACTACAATACATTTGACTTGTAAAAATGTATTTGGACTTCATATACAATGGATGTACACTGTCTATATGCCATGCATCAATGAAGAAAGCCTGAAATAATAAAAGCAAAGCGTACCATAAACACCGGTAAAACACCGTTTCAGTTGTTTTTTATGGCGCGAAAATTAGTAATCACTGAAAAGCACTGTTTTTTTCAGGTATTGAAATCACTGGAAAACACTGACAAAACACCAACAGAATTTACCAAAAATAGAAACTGAAAACAGGAAAGCCTAATTATAAAGAAAGAAAAGTGTTTGTGTTGTGCGGGCTGCTCTAGATGATTTCCCGATTTTCGTCCACATTCTGTTTCAAATTCACTCCCGAATCAGATTCCCACAAAAGATCTACTTTAGTTTTATCTCGGAGCTGAGGGGGAAACATCAAATGGGAATAAATGGTGGACACTTTGGGGGTTATGCGGAGAAGATTATGCCAAGGGAAGGGGGCATTGGTGAAGATGAAGATTTGAGTTTAGCATAAGTATCAAGTATTATATTCCGCAAGATCAAAAATGTAGGATTAAAGGAAGAAGGTAGATGATATAGGGACTGTAATTGCGCAAATTGAAAAGGGGAGCCCTGATCAAGAAGTTGATGACCCCAGAGCAGACCCTTGTGTCTCCAGCTCTTTCAGTATATAGGTTTCTTGTTAAGAAGGATTTGTTTGTTTTGCCAGATTGTAGAATTGAGAAAAGTATCTAAATTATGCACAACTAAATGGGATGCAATAGATAGTAATTTACAGGGTTGCTTAATCATGGGAGTAGAGAGCGTTTGCGGGTGAAGGAGAGATATTACTGAAATGAGAAGGGAACAAAAAATGAGGTCTCCAGACCTACCCAGAGAGGTTTATCCTCGGCCTTATTGGTAATCCAATTCGTTAGTTGGCGTAACTGAAAGGCCTTGTGATAATTCAAGAAATGGGGGAAATTGACACCACCCTCAGATTTTGGTTTTACTCATTTTTGTAACGCCATTCTTGATTTTTTTATCATTCCATAAAAAGGAGATCAGAATAGAATTGACCTCTGAAAGAATTTAGATGGAATAGGTAGTGGGTTGTTGGGGAGGAGGTAGCATCATTTTGATTGTGTCAAGACGGCCCCACCAAGAGAGATGACGGGGATGCCAGCCTGCGATCAATGTTTTAAGTTCAGCAGAAGTATTCTTGGGTTCTAATCGATGCTCCTGCTTTTGAGTTTATATAGTACGATTCAATACATTTTAGGGAACATCCTTGCAATTGTAAATGCTTAATGTTTAATTCAATTTGCAGAAATGCCTAACATGTCAGTGCTTAATTTGGTAATAAAAAAAAATCTGGGCCCAAAGTTTTGGTTCCTAAGAGCGCAGCTGGTTTTATGGAAGCTTAGGGTGCCCGATACCAAGGCTGTATAGTGATTTTTGTAGGTTATTAGACCTTGTTAATTCACTCCCAGACACTTCCTGACTTTGTTACTCTGGTACAGTGGTCTTCAAACCGTGGGGCTCCTCCCCCCCCCCTGGGGCGGGGGGGGGGACGATCAGACATCTCAAAGGGGCACCAGTCGGCCATTTGCAACCATCAGTGCTGCATGGTCTTTCACAGACTGCTTCCACAAGCTGAATCCGGTTAAAATAATATCCATTGTAGGATAACTGGGCGTGATTTACAGATGGGGTCGTGTAAAATGTGCAGGTTCTACTCGGATGGGTTAAATCTGCCTTCAGTGGGACTGTTGCTGGCTGAATTACCGACAGCAGAACCCATACTATGGTCATTTAAGTTACTGAAACACAAACAAATAGTTTTTGATATAAACAACGTGCATTTGTCAAACACTGTTAAAACGTGATAAACACTGCCCCGTTTACTGTACAATGGCTCTCATCGACATTAGGACTCGTGCATCACCCCATTAAAAGACCCACCCACCAGCCTCACTCTTGACACAGTGCCTCGCCAAGACCATCAATATGCTGAAAAATAGCCAATCACACATGTTCAGCACTTATTACAGGCTGCAACCATGGTGCGGGACAGAAATGTTTCACGGAGGCACCAGTTATTGCAAATATTAGCTTCACAGGTCCTGGTGCTCTTAGGTTGATCCCGCCTTGTATACACAACCAGATACGCAAACATATTTAATTTAAATACTGTTTTAACTACTTTTCTCTTTTGCTTGGCGGTAATATTTCAAATTGGTTGGAGGCCGCAGCCAGGATGGCAAAGGCGGTACAGCGCCAAACGTCTAATGCAATTCTTATTCTTTTCAAACAATTGCTAACTATTTAAATATATCGGGCATTATAATTTAAAAGGTACAGTTTTCACAGTTATCTATCTATAAAACATAAAGACAATATAAACCTGTAGAACAGTCAGCTGTTTGTTACTTTAACATAACACCGCGGAGCTCGAAAATTCTCACACTCAAAAGTGATTTGTACACATTAAAATTTAAAAATGAAAAAATATTCAGCACTAAAAGACCACCTATTGACTAACATAAAAAATAAGCTTTATACACTTCCAGAAATTTTGCATTCGTACTAATGGGACATTTTTGTTGGTCTAAAGGATGATATATAATATTTCCTCCTTTATGATTGGCTGATGCAGAGAAATTCAAGCATCTGGGCAGGCGTCAAGATTTATTGATAGAATATGGTATTTGTTCATGCTGCATTTTCGTGAAGTTAAAAACAAGTTTGGATACTCAGCAGTGACTGTTTTTTAGCCTGGGCACTGGTTTCAGAGATGAACCAAGCGCCTAGATAAAAAAAGGTTCAAATGGGTGAGGATTAGTCAACCTAACAGATATTTTCACTAGTGCAACACTGTTAGCGGGTGCATCTAGGAAAACAAACCAACGACCATCCACAATGCATCAGATCTCACCAAATCATCAGCAATTCTTAAGAGCCATGCAAAAGTCTAGGTATTAATTTATGACCCATTACGTTTGAAAATGCAAGTGTATTTAATTTGCCACTTTAGTGCATCACCATTGTTACAAGTCACCCATCCCTGGTTCTAGTGAGTGGCCAGACTATTGACCAGTAGGGAGGGAGGGGCTGCCTGGTTTACCATTCACTCTCCTGTGCCATTGTCCTTTCTCTCCCATCTTATTCACAGACAGTTCGACAGAGAAGGATAAGGATTAGAGGAAATGTCACTTTTCAGTGTTCTGTCAAACCAAACTGGAGGGTGGAATTTGTGGAATGCTTTTATTAAATCTGAAATTTTGTGAAAATGATGCATAACTACCCAAAATGAAAATCTGTCATTAAGCTCAATATTTTAGAGCAAAAGTGTCATTGTACCAATTTTGAACAAAGGGCATACTTTGCACTGAAAAAAAGTGTGAAAAACACAAGTGCTGCTGGCATTCTCGCCGTTCGTGTTCTTCCCAGGTTTCAACGCTAAAACATTACCTCAAGCAATGTCATAATTACGAGGTTTGGCATAATGCCATAATTTTGAGAAACTCGTGTAATATGAAACTCCAAAAATGACACAAATTATGCCAGAGCTTTTTAAATTTGACCCGGACCTATACCAAAACTACTGTGATTTGACTGCATCCTGAAACTGGATTGTACCCAAATCGAAAGCAAGGCTGGGCGGCGCCACTGTAGGGACCAGATTAACTAATGCTTTGCAACAGGTTTGCGTTACTTTTGCAATACAAGCCCAATGCAGAGTGTTATGCTGGGATTTACTGCTCAAAGCAAGTCAGGATTTGCAGTGGATAGTTTCCCAAAGTAACACAAAGTTTTGCTCCATGCTGCCTTGCATTACTTTGCATCAAGGGTGCCTTCCGTGGGTAGCGCATGGGTGTCTTTGCAAAAGGGACATTAGGGCTCATATTCCTTGCTAGCATTAGAGCAGAGGGAACCCTTGCTGCAGAAGGGACAAAAAGTTAATCAGAATAGGAATGGAAAAAATGGATAGGAACAAAGTAGCAGAATTATTTAACAGTTTAGCTAAAGGAAATACAGTGGGGATATCACTCCACAGTGGAGACCCGCAACAGAAGAAATATCTGAGGGAGAATTTCCTTAAATTGGATGACTAAAGAAGAACAAACTCAAAATGGTGGGTTGGAGTCACATTGTAACAATACCGGAGACTGAATAGAATCCCCAGAGGACTCAGTTCCCAAAGATTCCCGACTTATGATGACCTAGAAGATGATCTCCTAAAACTATGGGAAGAGAAGCTAACATCCAACTCAAATAAACGAATGGGGATCCAGATAGATTTTAGGGGTGAACACGGTGGGGGTGTGGGCCTTTGCCACTCATGTCCTGTACTTTCGTACTCTCATTCGGTGCTCTGTTTCTTTTTGTGGGAGGGGTGGTGGTTGCCGCTACCTTTAGGGGCACAGGGGTCCCCTGGCAACGAGTGTGGCATGTCTGAGCTTATAATGTTGTGGGCTCTTTTAGGTATGGGGCATCCGTCTCTAGTGCTGGAGGGTTGTCTACTTGTTGGAATCAATCTGACTGGGGGTGGGATGCACACCTGTTACTCTTCTATTAAATCCATATTTGTTCATCTTCTGTTAATCCTGAGTTCATCGTTGATAGCGTGCGTCCTGGTTATAGTGCCTCCCCCCATGACACCTTTTGAATCAATGAAGAAGGGTGGAGTGACACATGCCACCCCTAAACCAGTCGCACAGCAACCATTTCGCCATTTGGCTACATTCCATCCATACACCTTATTTTTCCATTTTCCAGATATCTTTCATTTTAATCCACATTTCTCCGTATTTCCTATGCTTCTCAGTTTTATACACTTAACATCCGGGTTATATTCTGCCATTTCCCAGGTTTCTGATGTTTGAACCGTGCCCTCGGGACCTCAATTTCAAACACGATCAACGCAGTGGTTCGTCCAAGGCAATATTTATTTAAAATTCCAATGCATTTCGGGCACTTCGCTGCCCTTCGTCAGGGAACACTACAAACAACAATAATAGCAAAGTATGAATTTCATATTTTCTCATGACTCAATAATTTAATGTTAATCTAACTCATCATTAAGTTTTAAATGAATAAACGCCTCCTCGTGAAAAATCATTGTACAAGTTTTCGCCTCAACACAATCAATCACAGCTTTTGTAAACAATATGTTTTCAACAACGTTTTTATCACTCGTGCCCAGTGGTTTTCTACATAGAAACTGCGGACTCTTATTCTCCACCCCCTTAATATAGCATTTTTTAGTCACCCCTTTTTTTCTTTCTGTGACTATATTCATTTATTGTGTTTTACACTGTTACCTCGGTTTCTCTGTCATTACATTTCTTATGCTCACCAAAGTATTCGTACTCTAATTCACAAATCTCTTTCCCTTTAGTCACATTCTATCTCTCTGCTTCGCTACAATATCTCACACGTACCTGCCATGGACGCAAAAGTGCCGTCCTGTCTTGTTTCCATTCCGATAAGAATCACCCTTCTATTGTATCCCTCTCATTTAAAACTCCTTCTCTATGTTACCTTCCTCCTGATTGGCCCGTACCTCACGCTGTCTCTCGCTTGCATGTTCACGTTAATTGTGTGGGTCGTTATACATAAAACTACGTTACCCATAATACTGTGCTCACCTTCCCGCAGTATTGACGCATTCATGAAACTTTGCACTCTGTTTTTCAACTGCGTTTATCACTAACATAATTAAATCCATCCTTGCGTGAACCAGATGTATTGTAATTACTGTCATTCAATTCAACCTAACAAAACATCGCTTTAATTTACAAACGAACCAGATCTTCCTCCGTGAATGTCAAGTCTTTTATAAGTCTATAAAAAGTTCTCTTCTCTTGTGGGTGCAATCCCAACAATGTGGGGAAACTTGTAAACAATCTGACTGGGGGTGGGATGCACACCTGTTACTCTTCTATTAAATCCATATTTGTTCATCTTCTGTTAATCCTGAGTTCATCGTTGATAGCGTGCGTCCTGGTTATAGTGCCTCGCCCCATGACACCTTTTGAATCAATGAAGAAGGGTGGAGTGACACATGCCACCCCTAAACCAGTCGCACAGCAACCATTTCGCCATTTGGCTACATTCCATCCATACACCTTATTTTTCCATTTTCCAGATATCTTTCATTTTAATCCACATTTCTCCGTATTTCCTATGCTTCTCAGTTTTATACACTTAACATCCGGGTTATATTCTGCCATTTCCCAGGTTTCTGATGTTTGAACCGTGCCCTCGGGACCTCAATTTCAAACACGATCAACGCAGTGGTTCGTCCAAGGCAATATTTATTTAAAATTCCAATGCATTTCGGGCACTTCGCTGCCCTTCGTCAGGGAACACTACAAACAACAATGATAGCAAAGTATGAATTTCATATTTTCTCATGACTCAATAATTTAATGTTAATCTAACTCATCATTAAGTTTTAAATGAATAAACGCCTCCTCGTGAAAAATCATTGTACAAGTTTTCGCCTCAACACAATCAATCACAGCTTTTGTAAACAATATGTTTTCAACAACGTTTTTATCACTCGTGCCCAGTGGTTTTCTACATAGAAACTGCGGACTATTAATAAGAGTCCGCAGTTTCTATGTAGAAAACCACTGGGCACGAGTGATAAAAACGTTATTGAAAACATATTGTTTACAAAAGCTGTGATTGATTGTGTTGAGGCGAAAACTTGTACAATGATTTTTCACGAGGAGGCGTTTATTCATTTAAAACTTAATGATGAGTTAGATTAACATTAAATTATTGAGTCATGAGAAAATATGAAATTCATACTTTGCTATTATTGTTGTTTGTAGTGTTCCCTGACGAAGGGCAGCGAAGTGCCCGAAATGCATTGGAATTTTAAATAAATATTGCCTTGGACGAACCACTGCGTTGATCGTGTTTGAAATTGAGGTTCCGAGGGCACGGTTCAAACATCAGAAACCTGGGAAATGGCAGAATATAACCCGGATGTTAAGTGTATAAAACTGAGAAGCATAGGAAATACGGAGAAATGTGGATTAAAATGAAAGATATCTGGAAAATGGAAAAATAAGGTGTATGGATGGAATGTAGCCAAACCCAGTGGTTTTCTACATAGAAACTGCGGACTCTTATTAATAAGAGTCCGCAGTTTCTATGTAGAAAACCACTGGGCACGAGTGATAAAAACGTTGTTGAAAACATATTGTTTACAAAAGCTGTGATTGATTGTGTTGAGGCGAAAACTTGTACAATGATTTTTCACGAGGAGGCGTTTATTCATTTAAAACTTAATGATGAGTTAGATTAACATTAAATTATTGAGTCATGAGAAAATATGAAATTCATACTTTGCTATTATTGTTGTTTGTAGTGTTCCCTGACGAAGGGCAGCGAAGTGCCCGAAATGCATTGGAATTTTAAATAAATATTGCCTTGGACGAACCACTGCGTTGATCGTGTTTGAAATTGAGGTCCCGAGGGCACGGTTCAAACATCAGAAACCTGGGAAATGGCAGAATATAACCCGGATGTTAAGTGTATAAAACTGAGAAGCATAGGAAATACGGAGAAATGTGGATTAAAATGAAAGATATCTGGAAAATGGAAAAATAAGGTGTATGGATGGAATGTAGCCAAACCCAGTGGTTTTCTACATAGAAACTGCGGACTCTTATTAATAAGAGTCCGCAGTTTCTATGTAGAAAACCACTGGGCACGAGTGATAAAAACGTTGTTGAAAACATATTGTTTACAAAAGCTGTGATTGATTGTGTTGAGGCGAAAACTTGTACAATGATTTTTCACGAGGAGGCGTTTATTCATTTAAAACTTAATGATGAGTTAGATTAACATTAAATTATTGAGTCATGAGAAAATATGAAATTCATACTTTGCTATTATTGTTGTTTGTAGTGTTCCCTGACGAAGGGCAGCGAAGTGCCCGAAATGCATTGGAATTTTAAATAAATATTGCCTTGGACGAACCACTGCGTTGATCGTGTTTGAAATTGAGGTCCCGAGGGCACGGTTCAAACATCAGAAACCTGGGAAATGGCAGAATATAACCCGGATGTTAAGTGTATAAAACTGAGAAGCATAGGAAATACGGAGAAATGTGGATTAAAATGAAAGATATCTGGAAAATGGAAAAATAAGGTGTATGGATGGAATGTAGCCAAATGGCGAAATGGTTGCTGTGCGACTGGTTTAGGGGTGGCATGTGTCACTCCACCCTTCTTCATTACTTGTTGGAATCGACGTGGTTCCACAACTTATCTGTTGATAATGTGCTGGTCCCTATGTACTGTTGCCTGATGCTTCAGCATGATTGTGGGTGGTTCCAGGGCTTCCTTTACAGAGGAGTGCTGACAACCCCCAACCTTCCCCTCCATGTGCCTCTGTTTATCCAGCTGTCATTGGTTAACGGGAGCCGGCTGCACACAGTGTGTGCCGGAGGCATGGCGCTGGGCCTTTTCTCCAAGGCATCACTTCTGCAATCTTTTTACGTCTTTTATCTTCTTTGTGTCCCTGTGCGTTGGAATAACGAGGTTCTCTTTGTGCATGTTTTCGCTCTGGTTTGTGTAGCTGTATTCTCCCATTCTATGCATGTGTTGCTTTTCCTTTGCTTCCATGAATGGTGTGCATTTCCACCACATTTTCACTCGTATATTCGGAGTTAAGAAGGTGTTCGTGCTCTACAGCTTTCGATCCCTTTGCTAAACTGGTTCTGATAGTTCTTTGCAGTATGTCTGTCTGATCTCTGCATAGGGCTCTTGGACATTCTCTAGTCCTTAAGATTTAGAGCATTCCCAACAAATTCAAGTTCACAGTGATGGTCTGGGACAGTTTGGTTTCAGTTGCCTGATGGAGGTCTCATGATGCCCCGATTAACAAACATGAGCAATCCGTGGGAAAAGTCATCAATATCGAGGGGTATGCTGAAAGGGGTATGTGGTGGGAAGAGAAGAGGGTTGACAGGAGAAGGAAGAGGGCAGGATTGGAGCGTAGCCAGGGGAGAGAGCTGGAGGATTGTGGCGGGGTGTTGAAAAGAGGGTTGACAGGAGAAGGAAGAGAGCAGGATTGGAGCGCAGCCAGGGGAGAGAGAGCTGAAGGATTGTGGCGGGCGTTGAAAAGAGGGCTGACAGGAGAAGGAAGAGAGCAGCATTGGAGCACAGCCAGGGGAGAGAGCTGGAGGATTGTAGTGGGGTGTTGAAAAGAGGGTTGACAGGAGAAGGAAGAGAGCAGGATTGGAGCACAGCCAGGGGAGAGAGCTGGAGGATTGTGGTGGGAAGAGAAAGGACGGACAGTCTTTAGGATTGGAAGTAGAGCACATGTTTCGTCGATAAGGGAATACCCCAGGATTTCTTCAGGGCTAAAAGAACATGATAATACCAGTTTCAAAAGCTAATCATGTGCACAGCATTTCAAACATGGTGAAGAAACATTTCCCCAGTGTGCAGTACCTTATTTTGATGATGCATACATAGCGAGGAGAGATCGCAACCTACTTCGTAAGGTGGAAACCCATGCTTCACATTATATGGTGTATGACCATGTCAAAATCTTATGCTAATATATCCCATTAGTGTTGTGTTGGATATACCTCTGCAGACTAGTGCCTCGTATAGTGGTGCCCAATACTTTATTAATTTCAAATCCTGCAAGTCAAAGTATTCAAATGACAAAGGGTTAGTTTTACTGCGGTACTCCAAGCGTACGCCTAACTTCAATCATAGCTTCAAAATCCACTTCTGGCACATACTTGTAAGCGAGTACGCTCCTGTGTTTGTATTATCCTGGGACAGTGTAGTTTTCTATCACCCAGAAGCAGAAGTGTGACCTTATTCACCACTTTTAGGCTTTTTTCTTTTTCATTGACTGGACCGCTCACCATTATCGCTGCACATGACAGCCTGTATTGTAGACCCATATCCATTTATCCTACATTCATGGGCATCAAGCACCACATATATCTCAAATGTCTATGCAATAATAGGCTTGGTCCGTATTGCAGTGGCTATGTGTTACCCATTCACACGTTTCCCTCCATATTAATTTGTCCACCCCTATCAGTTAATTTTAAATTTAGTGTAACTGTTGAAGCGCAGTATTCCATTCATGACAGCCATTAGACCAACATTGCAAACAAATATTTGCCATTCATTACATTATTCCATATTTAATTATTTTGGCAAGATACCTCCATTTCCTTCCATCCAGGTTTGTGTAACGAGAGCATTGTAGTGCAATCTTCAATCCATGCAGTCCTTGTGATACATGATCATATTCATTTACAATATCATGCACCTCTTGTCTGTTTCCAAAATCCTGTCCCATAGTCTTCTAGGAAATACTGTAATTCGTGGTCCATATTAAGACCCCGTTCAACAGATGTAAGACGCATTATCTTCTG
Source organism: Lissotriton vulgaris (assembly GCF_964263255.1). Classification (NCBI taxonomy): domain Eukaryota; kingdom Metazoa; phylum Chordata; class Amphibia; order Caudata; family Salamandridae; genus Lissotriton; species Lissotriton vulgaris. The sequence goes on from NC_141697.1 coordinate 277,765,207, forward strand.
TGCTTCTTCATTTTAGTTCTCTATTACCACTTCTAGGGTTTTACACTAGTATATCGATCCCGTAGAAAGCAAATTGTTTATGTTGTCCCGGTGCCTCACACTCTATGGCATGCATTGCCAAGGGATATCTTGCATCCTGTCATTTTAAGGCTCTGTGTGCCCTTATTCCTTCCCTCAATGCCCTGATTATGCTCCCTACATACATACGTTTGCATCTGTATTCAATAATGTAGACGAAAAATTTGGAATTGCAATTTGTTGTGACTGATTATGATGGTCTTGTCATCGTGTCCTCTGAAGTCCTTTTTTTGTCTATTGCATATCTGCAAACCCAACATGAGCCACATTTGTGGAATCCCAATGAGGGATGCTCGGACTCAAGATTGATTTTAATGTCCTGCCTCTGATAAAATGTGACCCTTGGTTTAATTCTTGTGCATGTCTTTAATTATTTGTCCACCTTAATTACTCCCCAATGTTTGATCATACTTTTCATTGGTGATTTTGACAAACCATTAATCACAAGTCTAATTTCTTGTTGTCGATTTATCTTTTAAAGTGTCACGTCTCTGTATGCCCGGGATTCTACGTTCAGCCTTCCCAATTATTTGTTTGTTGTGGCCCCTTGCTAAGAAGCGTATTTTCATGCTTTCTACACAAAAACTGAAATACCCTTCCTCGCTGCAATTTCTTCTAGCTCTTATGAATTCTCCCAATGGATTAGTCTGAATCTGATGAGTGGGTGTGCACTTCTGGCATGAAATAAGGAATGGTAGGTTTTCGATGTTGTCTAATCTGTAATTTGTTCCACACCTAAAAAGACTATGTCAGTGTTACTGTACAGGTAAGTGAATTTAATGTCCATGATGTTTGTATTTAAGAATTCACATAATTGTATGAGCTTTGCAGAGGCCCCTGACCATTAGACAATCATCTAGGTAACGCCCCCAATTTATTCCCCCAATTCTAATGTTGTCTTGATGTTTCTGCAGTATATTTTCATGATATCATTTTTATCTGTCGCCTCTTTTAGGCCTCTAATTTCCCTTTCCAAGATGCTAATTTCTGACTGTAATTTGGCCACCTTTCGTTCTGGACTTTCTATCAGGAACCCTATTAGTTCGAGTTGGATTTTAGCTCCTCTTCCCATAGTTTTAGGAGATCATCTTCTAGGTCATCAGAAGTCAGGAATATTTGGGATCTGAGACCTCTGTGGATTCTATTCTATCTCCGGTATTGTTTGAGTGTGCCTCCATCCCACCATTTTGAGATTGTTCTTCTTTAGTCATCCAATCTAATGAAATTCTCCCTCAGATCTTTCTCCGTTGTGGGTCTCCACTGTGGAGTGATATGCCCACTGTATTTCCTTTAGCTAAACTGTCGATTAATTCTTCTGCTACTTTGTCCCTATCCATTGTGTCCATTCCTGTTCTGATTTACTCTTGAGTATGTTGCTTGAGCTGCCTTCGCTAGTTTTTATGTCCTAAGTTTAATGTCCTATTGGGGTGAAGTTGTTCTAGGATACTCCTGGCAGTCATAAACTTACGTCCTAATTCTGCAGCATAGGCCCCTATAAGCTGTGGTGCTTAAGGGGAAGGGAATCACTCTAAACCTTCCAAATTTTGACCCTAAGGTCTTTCACAAAATAGATTAAATGCTTAGCAAACACATGCATAAACAAATTATATTAACAGTTGCACAAGAAAGAATGATTTGTTATTTTTTCTTCTTTGTCTTTAGTTCTTTTCGTTGAGCCAACATGTGTTTCATTGATGAGTGAATACACTGAGGCTTCTTCAGGGCTAAAACAACATGATATCAGTTACAAAAGCCAATAATGTATAGAATATAGTGCACAGCATTTCAAACATGGTGCAGTACCTTATTCGGATGATATATACATAGCGAGGAGAGATCACAACCTACTTCGTTAGATGGAAACCCATGCTTCACCCGATATGACGATGTCAACATCTTATGCTAATATCTCCCATTAGTGTTGTGTTGGATATACGTCATGAGACTAGTGCCTCGTTCCATGGTACCCAATACTTAAATAATTTCAATAAAATAAAATCCACCACGACTTTTGCTGTGACTATCGAGAACCAATCTGAGACATGTGACACGTAATATGCCCCTACACCTCGCTGTCAATTCCACAGTTCCTACTGTCGGGCTCACAAATTCCATCTATTCCTCTCACCTATAAGGGAGAGGAAAACATAACCAATATTCGTGGATGTAGTTTGTAGATCATACCACTTCATCCAGAGTTACAACCCTTCAGTTTTAAGCTACACATTATGCCTTACCTCTCTGCTGGTTCTAATTCCGACCCGGCTGGTCATTTATTAACTTCTTCTTTCAAGTAAAAAAGATAAGTTCCGCAGTTGATTGCCCCTATTAATTAAAATCCAAAACTACTTAATCCTCCAGTCCGTAATGTACCACTGCATAATGTACCTCTCGCCATCTCTAAGAACCCTCATGACAGGACTCACGTTTGTCACCTCCGAACGCACCATATACTGTAATACATTCATGGATGTTATCAGCGGCGGAAGATGTATAACCCTTCCAAATTCCAATAAAAAGATTTAATCAAAAACAGTGATGTAACTAGAGGCACATGTGTTCCAAATAGGCCTACACCCATTTGTGTGAGCATCGTTTTGCCCCTCCTACCACAGAGACCTTCCTTGGCAAGAAATTATGAGATTGTGACTGCCCCCCTCTTATGAGTAAATGGATACCTTTATTAGCATTGTTGGTCTGATTTCACTCCCATATGGGGGAGTTTCAGGAATATCTGTTTAATTATTACATCAAAGATATGGGTCATTCTCTGCTGGCTTTCCTCGCCGTATCATATATTCTTTCAGGAATTAATGTATTTTTTAACTTCCTAATACATGTCCTCTTCTTCCTATCTCTTCTAGTTCCACACATATTATAGTTCTGTCTGCTATAAGTTTGGTTAAACTGTTACTCGTTCAGTATGCAGAGGCGTTTGTGAATCTGTTTGCTGCTTGGAAAGAAGAGGGCTGTATTTGACCTCTTACTCTACAGGCAGCAAATATATCCAGCAGAGGGTGATGTTTGGGTCTGCCTCTATTGTTAAGTATAGAATTGGGCCAGCTATTGAGTGAGGTATTAATGAACACACGTAACATGATTGTCTGTTCTTCAAAGTTTTTCTTATGTGCATACCATGTGTTACTCTTGATCAGTGTATGTGTTTGAGGGTACGCCATTCATTTCCCTACGTGCATGCTTGTTCATCCTATCATTCACTATTGCTATTATTACCCATATCATTGTTGCTCATTAATTCTTTAGGTGAACAAATATAATATATATATATACATACTCAACCCAGCCGTGCATAACAGACTAAACAACAAAATAATATTCACTGCCTGTTTAGTAGTAAAATATAGCATTATTTGGTGTTTAGTGGAGTTATGACAACTTTTAGACCTGGTGCCACTGCACCTGCTGCACAATTTAAATCAAGCCACTTTTAACTGCAATTGTGACTGCCTGTGTAGTGGTAAAAACGATCCAACAAAGTGCAAAGAAAGGTACTGCTCCGTGAATAGGAAATGCCACAATTGTTCTAAGGCTAAAGCATCTGCTTTACACAACAAAGTAATAAAAAGCGAAGCATTCCCACATACTGCAGAAGCGGTCTGCCTTCTCCCTGGGAAGATATCTTATCGTATAGTTTAACAGTCCCTGAAGTCTGGACAGTGAATGGGTCTTAAGCAGTGTGAATAGCTTTACTAGAAGATCAGTATCGTAAATGCGTGCAGCCAGAGGAAGCATCTGTAAACGGTACATGCTGTGCAGCCTTAATGGAAGAAAAAAGTTCCACCTACTAAAGCAGATGTGGATGAGTACTTTAGCCTTGGGAACTGATAAGAGAAGCTCTTTTTAAGCTACATTAAATACAATAGATTTTACAGGAAAAGTGCTGTGCAGGCTAAGCCTAAAAGAAACATAACCTCATTTACTTTTGAAAAGCTTTGTATGGCCTGTGAAGTACCAGAGTCCAGCACATGCATCAGATACGAATGCTCTGTGTCCTGGAAGCTTCTGCAGCCCAGGTCACAGCACAGGCGGCGGGTGGGGGCAGGGATCGGAGTCCATTTAGAGCAATGGGCTCTGTGTATGCTTGTATTCAGGAAAAGAGACATGCTGAAATCAGTAGCCTCTTTAAACTGTGTTCATTTTTCAGTCCCCAATGCTTTTAATGCACTGAAAAAACAAATAAACGTTAAACAGGGGCTGCTACATGGCTTTCTCTTTTTAAACTGCAGGGGTGTTTATCCCACTTGCCGTCCCATCTCGTTCCCCTTGCCCCCTCACCCTGTCTTTATTACAAGTCTGCAATTTAGCTAATACTCTCATCCTTGCGTATGTATTTTTTATACTGAAAAAATGTGCCTACTTATATTAAACAAGCATTAAACAAGCATTAGGAAACCAGACTGATCTAGTGTCGAGAAGCTGTTGCAAGGTTTTTTTATGAACACTTATTACAAGCATAGAAATCATTTAAGTGCCCTTCACCAGGATACAAGATTCCTATTTGAGCAAAGTAACGGTACCTAGGGTTTAAATTACTGTAACCTGAAGACAGTTTAGGCCCACTAAAAAGGACTTAAAGAAAAATATTTTAATACTTTATAAAAAGAATAGAAAAAAAGCTTAAGTATTTTTGAACAATCCCTGCAATGTCTGTAGATGTCTAATCCAGTTGTGCACCAGTAATTAGGCAAAAAGCAGTCACAGTATTAAGAGGAGGGCCCCTGCTGCCTGCTTTTGTAGGCGCAAATATAATGAATGACTAGTTAGAGAGACCAAAGCATGAAAACAGCCGACCCGAAGACCCTTCATATACGAATATCGTTTCTACTCAAGAATATTTTCATGCTAGCTCTGGGACAGACATAGAAATGTGCTTTGGGTGAAACCTTAACTTCTGGCACCAGCTTAATATTGGATTCCTAAATTTCATTTTGATCAAGTTCTTGCTTTTTATTCATTTTCTTTTTAACTCCTAACAAGCATATACATGAAGAATACTGCTTAATGCTGACATGAATGACTTATTTATATTTCGCAATGAGCAGTGATTTATTTGAGACATGATAAATGTAGGTTTGGCCAAACGCCACTCAGATTTCCTCAGCTAACTTTGAGGCAAAGAGAGAAAAAATACAAGAGGGCGACAGAGGAAGAGAAAGCTAGAGCACCAGTGACAAGGGATGAAAGCAAAGATGAAAAAAAACACTAGAGCAGAGGTCTTCGAACTTTGTTGCCTTGAGCCCCCTAAGCTAAGTATTTTGAAGTTGGGTCCCCCTCCAAAACTTTATGGCAAGGACTGGAAGAGTTGGAGGGGCAAGGCTGAACATAGAGGTTTGGGCATGTGAGACCTTTGCAGGGTTTTTTATTCTGTAGCTCATAATCCACAGTAATTTGAGACTTATAAAAGTGCTTGAAACTAAAATCGATGAACAAACACTGCTCATATTTTGGAAAGTTGTGAGCCCTTCACACTCCTGGGCCCCAATACAAGACCACCTGCTTCACTAATAATAGTTGCATTCCTGAGTAGCATGCTGTCTTGCGTACCTCTTGTATTCCTTCCCCACCATGCCTGACCAGCACTCTGCTCTGGACACAGGCTCTGTATTCCTTTGAGAGAAAAAAGCTCCCACACATTATCCCTTCTGTAGCAAGGGTTCCCCCTGCTCTAATGCTAGCAAGGAATATGAGCCCTCATGTCCCTTTTGCAAAGACAGCCACGCACTACCCACGGAAGGCACCCTTGGTGCAAAGTATTGCAAGGCATCATTGAGCAAAAGTTTGTGTTACTTTGGGTAACTATCCACTGCAAATCCTGACTTGCTTTGAGACGTAAATCCCAGCATAACACTCTGCACTGGGTTTGCATCGCAAAAGTAACGCAAACCTGTTGCAAAGCATTAGTAAATCTGGTCCCTACAGTGGCGCTGCGCAGCCTTGCTTTACATTTGGGTACAATCCAGGTTCAGGAAGCAGTCAAATCACAGTAGCTTTGGTATAGGTCCGGGTGAAATTTAAATAGTTCTGGCATAATTTGTGTCATTTTTGGAGTTTCATATTACACGAGTTTCTCAAAATTATGACATTATGCCAAACCTCATAATTATGACATTGCTTGAGGTAATGTTTTAGCGCTGAAACCTGGGAAGAACACGAACAACGGGAACACCTGAAGCACTTGTGTTTTTTACACTTTTTTTCAGTGCAAAGTATGTCCTTTGTTCAAAATTGGTACAATGACACTTTTGCCCTAACATTTTAAGCTTAATGACAGATTTGCATTTTTGGTAGTTGTGCGTAATTTTCACAAAATTTCAGATTTAATTAAAGCATTCCACAAATTCCATCCCCCAGTTTGGTTTCCCAGAACACTGAAAAGTGACATTTCCTCTAATCCTTCTCCTTCTCTGTCGAACTGTCTTTGAGACATAGAGGGAAAAAAAGGACAATGGCTTAGAAGGGTGAATGGTAAACCAGGCCGCTCCTCCCTCCCTACTGGTTAATAGTCTGGCCACTCACTAGAACCAGGGATGGGTGACTTGTAACAATGCACTAAAGTGGCAAATTAAATACACTTACATTTTCAAACGTAATGGGTCATAAATTACTATCTAGACTTCTGCATGGCTCATAAGAATGGCTGTAAAATAAATCTACAGGCTGATGATTTTGTGAGATCTGATGCATTGTGGAAGGTGGTTGGTTTGTTTTCCTATATGCGCCCGTTAACAGTGTTGTACAAGTGAAAATATCGGTTAGGTTGACTAATCCTCACCTCACCCATTAGAACCATTTTTTATCTAGGCACTTGGTTCATCACTGAAACCAGTGCCCAGTCTAAAAACAGTCACTGCTGAGTATGCAAACTTGTTTTTAACTTCACGAAAATGCAGCCTGAACAAATGCGTATTCTTTTTTATTTTTTTAATTTTTTTATTCATCATCATCAAGATAACAATTCATTATCAACTTCAAAATTATATTGTTCCCCCAAAACATACACAGTAGAGAAGTATCTTAGCATTTGAAGCAAGAAAAGAACGGCAAGAAAGATTCTATCCAAAAAAAAAAAAAGATAGCCGTTTGTGCCAAAAGTCATTACCCTTAACATATACTAGCTTAAAGATAATTTCTATCCCCCAACACTTTCTCATTTTTACCCTTCTTCTTCCAGGCTCGGTTTCCATTCTATGATACTATGATACAAACTCATAATGGGGGACTTCAACATCATCCCTTGCTACCCCGAGGACCATAATTTCATCTGTTAGCTTCATATCGATCCCTAACGACTTCTCCAAAAACTGTTCTATTGATCAATTAAAACTATCTAAGGCGGGGCATGAGTCGAACATATGTATAGTGTCAGCTTGCGCCGATTGGCACATTGGGCAAACTATCTCGGTCGTTCCACCCCAGCGCACAATTCTGTGCGGTGTATAATAGAGCTCATGTATCGTTTTATATTGTTGCATTTGGAGATTCGCTACTCTACGATAATTTAAGAGATTTTTAGCCTCTGTCCCTAACAAATTTAGCTTCGTTTTCCATTTTTCACACATCTTAACACGATCATCCTCTTTATACTTGCCAATCTCCCCATATAGTTGAAATATAAAACAACCTTCCTTGCTTCTTAGATGTTCCATTACTTCCTCTCGTTGGAAGTTAGTATCGCCCCCCCCGTTTTTTCAACAAAACCGACCTGACCTGCAAATATTTAAAAAATCTCTTCACTCTAAATTGTATAACTGCTGCGCCTGTTCAAATGTTATTAAACCTGTTGAGCCTACCAGGTCCCCTATAGTTTTGACCCCTGCCATATCCCATCTCTTCATTACGTGATCATGAAAGATCCCAGGAATGATGGATGTAATGATGGATTTTTAAATAAAGGGGTATAGTAGTTCATCCTCCCTAATTTTATTTTCTTCCGAATCGTGGACCATACTGACTTTGCCGCACCAAGAGTCTTGAACCTTACTTTTTTATAATAACTACTTTCATTAAATGCTAGCAGCCACTCATAAGAATTTTTAACTAACAACTCATATACATCCGGGGCACACTCATCTCCCCTCCACCTATCCTTCACATTGCCACCCAGTAGCCCCCTGATGTATTGTAGCACAGTGGCCCAATAATACATTTTGAAGTCAGGCACCGCCAGTCCGCCCCGGTCTCTAGATAAAGACAGATATTTCAGTCCCCGTCGTGTTTTGCCTTTTGCCCAAATGAATCGGTTCTTGACTCCCTCTAGTTCCCTAAACCAATTGTTATTAAATTTTAAGGGGATGGTCCTAAATAAATATAGCACTTTTGGCAAGAACAGCATCTTTATTATATTACATCTCCCTATCGTGGTTAAATGCAACTTGTTTAGCCCATCTAATTCTTTTTTAGTTTTTATAAGCATCGGGCCCATGTTCTTTTCCACTATCTTTAACAAATCAGATGTTACAAATGCGTATTCTATCAATAAAACTACACGTCTGCCCAGATGCTTGAATTTCCCTGCATCAGCCAATCATAAAGGAGAAAATATTATACAACATCCTTTAAGCCAACAATATCCCATTAGTACGAATACACAATTTCTGGAAGTGTATAAAACTTATCAAGACATAAATGATTATTTTATGTTAGTCTATAGGTGGTCTTTTAATGCGGAATATTTTTTCATTTTTAAACTTTTATGTACAAATCACTTTTGAGTGTGAGAATTTTCGAGCTCCGCGAAGTAATGTTAAAGTAACAAACAGCTGACTGTTGTACAGGTTTATATTGCCTTTATGTTTTATAGATAGATATCTGTGAAAATTGTACCTTTTAAATTATAATGCCCGATATAATTATTTAAATAGTTAGCAATAGTTTGAAAACAATAAGAATTGCATTAGACTTCTGGTGCTGTACCGTCTTTGCCATCCTGGCTGCGGCCTCCAACCAATTTGAAATATTACCGCCAAGTAAAAGAGAAAAGTAGTTAAAACAGTATTTACATTAAATATGTTTGCGTATCTGGTTGTGTACACAAGGCGGGATCAACCTAAGAGCATCAGGATCTGTGAAGCTAATATTTGCAATAACTGGTGCCTCCGTGAAACATTTCTGTCCCACACCATGGTTGCAGCCTGTAATAAGTGCTGAACATGTGTGATTGGCTATTTTTCAGCATATTGACGGTCTTGACGAGGCACTGTTAAGAGTGAGGCTGGTGGGTGGGTCTTTCAATGGGGTGATGCACGAGTCCTAATGTCGATGAAAGCCGTTGTACAGTAAACAGGGCAGTGTTTATCACGTTTTAACAGTGTTTGACAAATGCACGTAGTTTATATCAGAAACTATTTGTTTGTGTTTCAGTAACTTAAATGACCGTAGTATGGTTCTGCTGTCGGTGATTCAGTCAGCAACAGTCCCACTGAAGGCAGATTTACCCCGTCCAAGTAGAACCTGCACATTTTACACGACCCCATCTGTAAATCACGCCCAGTTATCCTACAATAGATATTATTTTAACCGGATTCAGCTAGTGGAAGCAGTCTGTGAAAGACCATGCAGCACTGATGCTTGCAAATGGTCGACTGGCGCCCCCTTGAGATGTCTCATCGCCCCCCCTAGGGGGTGGGGGGGTGCCCCACGGTTTGAAGACCACTGCACTAGAGTAACAAAGTCAGGAAGTGTCTGGGAGTGAATGTACGAGGTCTATTACCTACAATATACACTATACAGCCTTGGTATCGGGCACCCCAAGCTTCCATAAAACCAGCTGCGCTCTTAGGAACCAAAACTTTGGGCCCAGATTTTTTTTTTTAAACAAATTAAGCACTGACATGTAAGGCATTTCTGCAAATTGAATTAAACATTAAGCATTTACAATTGCAAGGATGTTCCCTAAAAGGCATTGAATCGTACTATATAAACTCAAAAGCAGAAGCATAAATTAGAACCCTAGAATACTTCTGCTGAACTTAAAACATTGAGCGAAGGCTGGCATCCCCTTCATTTCTCTTGGTGGGGCCGTCTTGACTCAATCAAAATGATGCTCACTCCTCCCTAACAACCCACTACCTATTCCATCTAAATTCTTTCAGAGGTCAATTCTATTCTAATCTCCTTTCTATGGAATGATGAAAAAAAATCAAGAATGGCGTTACAAAAATGAGTAAAACCAAAATATGAGGGCGTTGTCAATTTCCCCCATTGCTCCAATTATCACAAGGCCTTTCAGTTATGCCAACTAATGAACTGGATTACCAATCAGACTGAGGATAAACCTCTCTTGGTAGATCTTGAGCCCTCATTTTTTGTTCCCTTCTCATTTCAGGAATATCTCTCCTTCACCCGCACACCGCAAACGCTCTCTACTCCCATGATTAAGCAACCCTGTAAATTACTATATATTGTAACCCATTTAGTTGTACATAATTTAGATACTTTTCTCAATTCTACAATCTGGCACAACAAACAAATCCTTCTTAACAAGAAACCTCTATACTGAAAGAGCTGGAGACACAAGGGTCTGCTCTGGGGTCATCAACTTCTTGATCAGGGCTCCCCTTTTCAATTTACGCAATTATAGTCCCTATATTATCTACGTTCTTCTTTTAATCCTACATTTTTGATCTTGCGGAAGGTAATACTTGATATTTGTGCTAAACTCAAATCTTCGTCGTCTCCAACCCCCCCTCCTTCCCTTGGCATAATCTTCTCTGCATAACCCCCAAAGCGTCCACCATTTATTCCCATTTGATGGTTCCCCCTGAGCTCCGAGTTAAAACTAAAGTAGATCTTTTGTGGGAATCTGATTTGGCCTGTTTCTTTTTGGAACAGATTGTGGACGAAAATCAAGAAATCATCTAGAGCAGCCCGCACAACACAAACACTTTTCTTTCTTTATAATCGATTATTTCTTACAGCTGCATACCTAAATAAAATTCACAACACAAATCTTAATACTTTCTGGACATGCTCCCAGGTTAACGCTGATCTTCATATGTTATTCACCTGTCCACATCTTTTTATATTTTGGAGGCATCAAATTAACACTATTTTTCACACCTCAATCCCCCTCTACTGCACCAATGTTTTCCCAGGCAGCCTAACACCGGACTGGGAGGGAGGCCGATCCCAATGGCTACTTATTGATTTATTGAAATCCGTAGCTTTTCAGCCGATATCAAAGAGCTAGAAAAATTCCTCCAAATGGTCTTATTTTGCTTGGTGGTGCGCGGTATGTCACAACCATCGCCTTGATGCAGCATTTGTCCTTCCTCTCTCTGTTGCTACAAAACGACTCCACCTCTGGGGCCTTTCAGACAATATCCAGACGATACTGGGAAGAGAACTTCTTTACCTGATCTCTCACAAGAAGAAGTCTCCAAGCCTCCTGACTTCCTATTACAGATTTGCTTAATTTATCATTTCCTTTAATGTCTTAAGATTATGTATTATTCACAACTATTGGTATCTACATTTCATGTGAACCTGCGACTACACTCATATCCTCTTCAATAATTCCTTTTATTTTTTTCATGAGTATAGTATATCATTACTACTTTTTATTGTACCTTCTTGCATTTGTGCATTGACAAATAATTGCTTATACAAAGTATTGTGTTTTTTTATGACCATATTAATATTTTTTTAATAAACCTCTTCTTGAACTTTAAACAAAAAATAACCCAAGAATATACTTTACAAGTTGACCGCTTAGCCACCGCACCACTTTGTTGGTTTTTTACCCATCAGCAGTTATGCAAACAACTGCCTCCCCTGCAATGTAACCACCCGCTCAAAAATGTGTAAAAAAGAATCCAGCATATTAAGTCCATAATAAAAAAATCCACCCAATACCGATCGTTTTCTGCCAACGCTCCCAGGATATGGATCACTCTCCCTAGAGTCCTCAGATGCAACCCCTCCTTCTCCTGTTTCAAAAGGGACCTGAAACTCCATCTAAACAAATACTTTCATGACCAACGTCAACTGACCTAGACTTCTATATCTGAGGTGTCTCCTCTCTCCCCGGATATTCAAGGATAGTGGGTGACCGGACTATGTCATTCTCACCTTTTTCTTTTTTATTGCTTTCTTCCCCTCCGCTGCGCACAATATATTTATCTCCCTTGCTGTATTTTTTTCTTTGGTTTGCTTTGTCTCTGTCAGCCCACTATGTAATGTCCTTCTGTTGTTTATGGTGTCTATGTGAAGCGCTCTGATGCCTACAGGTTAAGCGAGCGCTATATAAAACTTTAAACAAATACAAATAAATAAGTGATTGTATTAACATTTAATGTTGAAACAAACCCCACTTCACACTTTGTATTTTTGTGAGGAAAAAATAAAATCTACTGTCCCAATACACGTTTCATTTCTACTCGAAAAAAAAATGTAAATCTTTTCAAAAAGCTTAACAAGAACTGATTTTGCTAAATGATTCTCCTATCAAAACAAGCACGGAGTCCACACACAAAAAATAGTTTCCCATCACATTATCTATCCCCCACCCACCCTACCTCGAACGTTACATACAAACAACTAACTCACGAAGGCTGCCAGCTGCTGCTTTTAAAGGCATAAAAACCCCACAATCCTTCAGTGCAGGAAGTGATGACAGTGAAGGCCCAGCCAATAGAAGCACGAGAAAGAATTCAAACGGGCACCTTTCAGAGTGACTCACCTGGACTTAATTATGCAAATGAGGCAGGTACATAGGCGGGGGTCGGCAGCGCTCGTGTTTGTTTTCACTCCTCAGTGGAGGCTCTTTGAGGGTGTTCAAGCCTCAGCGCCCAGAAGTCCTGGCGGAGCTTCACAGCGCCCAGAAGCCCTGCTCGGAGTTCTTTCATCGTAAGTAGCGCCTCTGAGGGGTTCATCAGGGCACGAGGCGAGGGGGCCGGGGCGGGGAGACGGCGCTCCACTTTTCAATGCGCTTCATGCCTTGGGGGGGCCGGGGCATTCCTGGGGGGCATCCTCAGCTGTTGGCAGCTCTGGCCTGGCTGCTCCTATGCGCTTCATGCCTGGGGGGGGGGGGGGAAGGGGTCTCTATGCATGAGGGGGCGGGTGTCAATGCGCTGCATGCCTGGGGGGCCGGAGGGGGGGTGTCTCCATGCCTGGGGGGCATCCTTTGCTGTTGGCAGCTCTGGCCTGGCGGCTTCTATGCGCTTCCCGCTGCTCCCTGTCCCTTTCTTAGGCGTCGTTGAATGTCGGAAAATTTAGCAAAACTTCCAGTTCAAGTGTCTGAGTTTGTGCCTCTCAGGAAAGTTTTCTTTCACCGCCACTAATTCTGGCCACTCAAACCGCTAGTTTCGCACCCGCTATTGAAGAGAAATACGAATAAATGACACCGGTTCCTTTTTTAGGTCGAGCGAACTATCTCAATGCCCATGGGCATTGAGAGGGAGCTCGATATATAGCGTCTTAAACAGACTTTACCTAACGGGGCGATTTGGTGCTGTGCCCGTGGCTTTTAGGTCGCATTGACCTAAAATGCGCGTGCACATCACCAAATCGCCGTCTGTTCCCTCAGCCGCACTCCTCCCACACCTTTGAAGTGAAGCTCTTCACTTCAAAGGCCCCTGCTGCTTTCACACCCTCTCCCTGCTTCGCCCCCTCCCCTGCCCGCCGTGTCGCATTCCTCCCCGCCCCCCCCTTCTCTGCCTTCAATCCGTCTTGAAAACCATTTTCTGTTTAAAACGTCTCGAGAGAAATTACATTGGAAACTGGGGATAGTAGTACGGCTTTAAAAGGACAATTACAAGTACTGACATTGTAATAATTTTCAACCTTTACAGGTCTCATACTAAATAATCTTGTAATATAAATGATTGTGCATAAATATGACAGTGCACATCTAGTCACACATTGTTACTGAAGGAGGTAATCGGGCTACTACCGGACCGTATCGAACACTTAATCACAGTTATTTGCAGTATTTTGTTCACATTCCAAACTTTTATTCTCCAGATTTAAAAAATCCTGCATGAAATCCAAGTACAGTTTTCATGAATCCTGTCGAAGTCCGGGTCAGAACTCCCAGTGGGCTGTCTGCACTTGCACACTAAACCAAAAGATCTGTTCATATTGAGTGAAAGAAACAAATCATTTGAAGAATTAACCTATACAAATTGGATCAAAACAAGTAGCATACACGCTTGCGGATCTTGAATTTCTAAAATACAGCCCCTTTAGAACTGTAGCCTGGAAACAAGTGATCATCAGTTGCCTCTGAATTAATGCGTGATGTAACGTTTCCTTTTGAAACGCGCAATTTATCCAGGATTGATGTCAGAAATGTTTGTTTATTGCATTTTTAGAGCACAACATATTCCTTTGGTATTCAATGCTACATTGGATGGTTCTAGATCAGGCTTCTCCAACGAGTAGCTCTTCCGCTTCCTGTAAGTAACTCTCCTGTGTGCAGCTCCGCTTTCTAAATTAGAAGCGTTTTATTGGTTGTATACCATACTTCGAAATTGTGTTTGCAAAAAGATAATGTGAACATCTAAGCTTCAGTGCCTCAACACATGCTGCCGAGATGGTTGCTGCTTTGAAGGCATGGAGATCTCTGACAGGCTCCAGCCCGCCTGAGCAGAGAGCATATCTCTCTGCTGCTCTGGCTGAACTAAGTAAAGCCTGCAAAACGCTACATTTGCTCCTTTTCTGTGTATTTGCGTAATATGGGCATGTGCATCACTGGAAACAGTACCATCCCTTGACATTGGGAACACTATTGCTCTTGTAGCAGCCCATGATTAATATACTTACTATATGGGTTGGGGGGGGGTTGTTTTTTCAGCATTCTGTTTCCCAAAATATGAAATCAGCTTCTGCTGACTCTGCAGCAGATTACAAAAAGAAAATCTGCCTTTTTGGAAAAACCTTAGGACTTTACTCTTAAGGTAGTTTTTGTTCAAATCGCCTCAATTTCTCTTACGCTAAACTAGTCGTTTTTAGTGCCAAGAAGCTGATGTGGCCCTCATTACAAATTGGCAGTTAAAAACCCTGTTATTTCTCTCCGCCAGAATTGCCTTTAACTGGAGTCCTAATAAATCTAGGGATTGGGGATAACGAAAAGGTTTTGGGAAATAAGATGCAGAATCCGTGATTCTGCGCCGATGTCGGTATTATTTTTATCCTGAAACACAGTTATAATAAGCACTTTTTTTTGGGTGCACGTTGTAAATTAAATCCACACCAACTGATCATCAGTAAAATTAAGACGTGTTACAGCAAAAACTTTAAATAATAATATAATCTAGATCATATGAAACAATTGTAGATTGACTTCACTGACAAATTCATTTATAAGAGTACCCTTCAACTAATTAAGTTGAAGGAAAAGAATTACAAGTTACCTTGGTTTAAAAATGTATTTTCGTGCTCTTTCGATCATCACGTACTATCTCTTCTTTTGCTCTTCCCCAAAACTGCCCCACCACCATCCATAAGTTCTCCTGGTGCCCCCCTGCACCGGAACTCCCTCAAAAACCTTTTTCTCCTGTCTTGAAACAGCTTGTTGTTTTAGGCTTCCAGAAAATGTAATGTTTCCAGCCAGTGGCTTCCTGGAAGGAAGCCCCTGAAAGTTCATGTTTCATCTCACGCTTTATTAAATGTATCCTACATTCGAAGGATTTATTTTCAGTTTTTTAATATAAGTCTGTTTATGGATTTTCTCGTGCATGCTAAACGTACAAGGGCATTTTCATGTACAGCTACTTGATGTAAATTCAAAACAGTTTTGAAACAAGACCTATTTCACTATGAGTTACATTTCGATCTCCCAGCCAACTCCTAGATTTGTGGTACCATCAGAATAAACGTTCCAAGGGCGTCAGATTCTCTTATGATTTTGTGGACATTTTCTGCTCATCTAAGCTACCTCCTCTGCCTAGTCACAAATCGCTTTCCCTTTTTTCCATTCCGTAACCAAAGGCGCAACTTTGGATCTTCAGTACCAGTATTTCTTTATGATCAGGCACTCCAACCCACCACATCCACCATCAACAACACATCCACCACCACCACCACATCCACCATCACCTCCACATCCACCATGACATCCACCGCAACATCCACCACCACATCCACCACCACCACATCCACCACCACCGTATCCACCACCACCAAACCCACCACCACTACTTCCACCACCACATCCACCACAACCACCACCCCATCCATCACCACCACCACCGCATCCACCATCACCACATCCACCGCATCCACCACCACATCCACCATCAACACCACATCCACCATCACATCCACCATCACATCCACCACCACATTCACCACCACATCCACCATCACATCCACCATCACATCCACATCCACCATGACATCCACCATGACATCCACTGCCACATCCACAACCACATCCACCACCAACACATCCACCGCATCCACCACCACCACCACACCCACCACCACATCCACTACAACCACCACCCCATCCACCACCACCGCATCCACCACATCCACCGCATCCACCACCACCACATCCACCGCATCCACCACCACCACATCCACCGTATCCACCACCACATCCACCATCACCACCACGATTCTCTTATGATTTTGTGGACATTTTCTGCTCATCTAAGCTACCTCCTCTGCCTAGTCACGAATCGCTTTCCCTTTTTTCCATTCCGTAACCAAAGGCGCAACTTTGGATCTTCAGTACCAGTATTTCTTTATGATCAGGCACTCCAACCCACCACATCCACCATCAACAACACATCCACCACCACCACCACCACATCCACCATCACCTCCACATCCACCATGACATCCACCGCAACATCCACCACCACATCCACCACCACCACATCCACCACATCCACCACCACTTCACCACCGCATCCACCACCACCACATCCACCATCACATCCACATCCCCCATGACATCCACCGCCACATCCACCACCGCATCCACCACCACATCCACCACCGCCACATCCACCACCGCCACATCCACCACCACCACAGCCACATCCACCACCACATCCACCACCACCACATCCACCACCACCACATCCACCACCACCACATCCACCACCACCACCGCATCCACCACCACCACCACATCCACCACCACATCCACCACCACATCCACCGCATCCACCACCACATCCACCGCATCCACCACCACATCCACCGCATCCACCACCACCACATCCACCACCACATCCACCACCACATCCACCACCTCATCCACCACCTCATCCACCACCTCATCCACCACCGCATCCACCACTGCATCCACCACCACATCCACCACCACCGCATCCACCACACCCACCACCACACCCACCACCACATCCACCACCACATCCACTACAACCACCACCCCATCCACCACCACCGCATCCACCACATCCACCGCATCCACCACCACCACATCCACCGCATCCACCACCACCACATCCACCGCATCCACCACCACATCCACCATCACCACCACGATTCTCTTATGATTTTGTGGACATTTTCTGCTCATCTAAGCTACCTCCTCTGCCTAGTCACGAATCGCTTTCCCTTTTTTCCATTCCGTAACCAAAGGCGCAACTTTGGATCTTCAGTACCAGTATTTCTTTATGATCAGGCACTCCAACCCACCACATCCACCATCAACAACACATCCACCACCACCACCACCACATCCACCATCACCTCCACATCCACCATGACATCCACCGCAACATCCACCACCACATCCACCACATCCACCACCACCATATCCACCACCACCACACCCACCACCACTACATCCACCACCACATCCACCACAACCACCACCCCATCCACCACCACCACCACCGCATCCACCATCACCACATCCACCGCATCCACCACCACATCCACCATCAACACCACATCCACCATCACATCCACCATCACATCCACCACCACATTCACCACCACATCCACCATCACATCCACCATCACATCCACATCCACCATGACATCCACCATGACATCCACCGCCACATCCACAACCACATCCACCACCAACACATCCACCGCATCCACCACCACCACCACACCCACCACCACATCCACTACAACCACCACCCCATCCACCACCACCGCATCCACCACCACCACCGCATCCACCACATCCACCGCATCCACCACCACCGCATCCACAACCACATCCACCACCTCATCCACCATCACCACCACATCCACCATCACATCCACCATCACCACCACATCCACCATCACATCCATCACCACCACATCCACCACCACTTCACCACCGCATCCACCACCACCACATCCACCATCACATCCACATCCCCCATGACATCCACCGCCACATCCACCACCACATCCACCACCGCCACATCCACCACCGCCACATCCACCACCACCACAGCCACATCCACCACCACATCCACCACCACCACATCCACCACCACCACATCCACCACCACCACCGCATCCACCACCACCACCACCACCACCACAACATCCACCACCACATCCACCACCACATCCACCACCACATCCACCGCATCCACCACCACATCCACTGCATCTACCACCACATCCACCGCATCCACCACCACCACATCCACCACCACATCCACCACCACATCCACCACCTCATCCACCACCTCATCCACCACCTCATCCACCACCGCATCCACCACCGCATCCACCACTGCATCCACCACCACATCCACCACCACCGCATCCACCACACCCACCACCACACCCACCACCACATCCACCACCACATCCACTACAACCACCACCCCATCCACCACCACCGCATCCACCACATCCACCACATCCACCATCACCACCACATCCACCATCACATCCACCACCACATCCACCACCACATCCACCGCCACCACATCCACCACCACTTCACCACCGCATCCACCACCACCACATCCACCATCACATCCACATCCACCGCCACATCCACCACCACATCCACCACCACCACATCCACCACCGCCACATCCACCACCACTACATCCACCACCACCACATCCTCCACCACCGCCACATCCACCACCACCACATCCACCACCACCACATCCACCACCACATCCACCACCACATCCACCACCACATCCACCACTTCCACCACATCCACCACCACCACCACCACCACATCCACCACCGCATCCACCGCCACCACATCCACCACCACCACATCCACCACCACCACATCCACCACCACATCCACCACCTCATCCACCCCCTCATCCACCACCTCATCCACCACCTCATCCACCACCACCACATCCACCACACCCACCACCATCACTTCCACCACCCCACCACCATCACTTCCACCACCACATCCACCACCACTTTCACCACATCCACAACCACCACATCCACCACCACCACATCACCACCACATCCACCATCACATCCACCACCCCCACCACCACCACATCCACCATCACCTCCACATCCACCATGACATCCACCGCCACATCCACCACCACATCCACCACATCCACCCCCACATCCACCACCACCGCATCTACCACCACCGCATGCACCACCACCACCACACCCACCACCACTACATCCACCACTACAACCACCACCACCACCGCATCCACCACCGCATCCACCACCGCATCCACCACCACATCCACCACCACATCCACCACCACATCCACCACCACATCCACCACCACATCCACCATCACCACCACATCCACCATCACATCCACCACCACCACCACATCCACCGCATCCACCACCACATCCACCACCACATCCACCACCACTTCCACCGCATCCACCACCACCACATCCACCACCACCACCGCCACATCCACCGCCGCATCCACCACCGCATCCACCACCACATCCACCACCACATCCACCACCACATCCACCACCACCTCATCCACCACCTCATCCACCACCGCATCCACCACCGCATCCACCACCACTACATTCACCACACCCACCACCATCACTTCCACCACCACCGCATCCACCATCACCACCACATCCACCATCACATCCACCATCACATCCACCATCACATCCACCATCACATCCACCACCACATCCACCACCACATCCACCACCACATCCACATCCACCATGAAATCCACCACCACATCCACCACCACATCCACCACCACATCCACCACCACATCCACATCCACCACCACCACATCCACCACCACCACATCCACCACCACATCCACCACCACTTCCACCGCATCCACCACCACCACATCCACCACCACATCCACAACCAGCACCACATCCACCACCACCACATCCACCACCACCACATCCACCACCACCACCACATCCACCGCATCCACCACCACCACCACATCCACCACCACATCCACCACCACATCCACCACCACCGCATCCACCACCACCACATCCACCACCTCATCCACCACCGCATCCACCACCGCATCCACCACCGCCTCCACCACCGCATCCACCACATCCACCACCACATCCACCACCGCATCCACCATCACCACATCCACCACCACATCCACTACAACCACCACCCCATCCACCACCACCGCATCCACCACCACCACCGCACCCACCACATCCACCGCATCCACCACCACCACCACCACATCCACCGCATCCACCACCACCACATCCACCACCACATCCACCCTCACCACCACATCCACCAACACATCCACCACCACATCCACCACCACTTCACCACCGCATCCACCACCACCACATCCACCATCACATCCACATCCACCATGACATCCACTGCCACATCCACCACCGCATCCACCACCACATCCACCACCGCCACATCCACCACTGCCACATCCACCACCACCACATCCACCACCGCCACATCCACCACCACATCCACCACCACCACCGCATCCACCACCACATCCACCACCACATCCACCACCGCATCCACCACCACATCCACCATCACCACCACATCCACATCACATCCACCATCACATCCACCACATCCACCACCACATCCACCACCACATCCACCACCACATCCACCACTTCCACCGCATCCCCCACATCCACCACCGCCACATCCACCACCACATCCACCACCACATCCACCACCACATCCACCACCACCACATCCACCACCACCTCATCCACCACCTCATCCACCACCGCATCCACCACCACTACATCCACCACACCCACCACCATCACTTCCACCACCACCGCATCCACCATCACCACCACATCCACCATCACATCCCCCATCACATCCACCACCACCACCACATCCACCACCACATCCACCACCACATCCACCATCACCTCCACATCCACGATGAAATCCACCACCACATCCACCACCACATCCACCACCACATCCACCACCACCACATCCACCACCACTTCCACCGCATCCACCACCCCACCACCACATCCACCACCACTTCCACCGCATCCACCACCACCACATCCACCACCACCACCACATCCACCACTGCATCCACCACCACCACATCCACCAGCACATCCACCACCTCATCCGCCACCTCATCCACCACCTCATCAACCACCGCATCCACCACCACCACATCCACCACCACATCCACCACCACCACATCCACCACCACTTCCACCGCATCCAACACCACCACATCCGCCACCACCACCGCATCCACCACCACCACATCCACCAGCACATCCACCACCTCATCCGCCACCTCATCCACCACCTCATCAACCACCGCATCCACCACCACCACATCCACCACCACTTTCACCACATCCACAACCACCACATCCACCACCACCACATCACCACCCCATCCACCACCTCCACCCCATCCACCACCACCACCACATCCACCACCACATCCACCACCACATCCACCCCACATCCACCACCACGTCCACCATTTCCACCACCACGTCCACCATTACCACCACCACCCCATCCACCACCAACATATCCCCCAGATCCACCACCACCACATCTATATGTGTGTGGCTCTGTGTGTGTTTAGGTGCAAATGCAATGTTCTTGGATTTTCGTCACAATAAAATACATTGAACATAATCTTCACAAAAGTTATTTACAAACGTTTAAGCTATTGCCATTAGAAATTTCAATAACTTTTATTTAAGTATTAATTATTTACAAAATTAAAAGCCATTGTTATTTGTAATATCAAGACATCTAAGCCACGTAAATACAACACACATTGCATTACAAATGCTATAGGTTTCACATTTGCAAAAGTTAAAACTATTGACATTGTAACTGACAAAGCTATTAATTTTGCTACTTTCAAAACCAACACATAAATACAAAAAGTGTCATTTACAATACCAATAGCTCAAACTTTCCTAATGCGAGACCTATTGCATTTCCAATGCTTGTTTAAAATAATTGTCTGCGGGTTGTTTTATGCCCCGCGCCCCTTCTAATCGCATAAACGAGCATGTCAGGGGCGTCATTTCTGGTCTGTTCTGCTCGTGCCCCTCCTGCTCCCGGACCCGTGGGCGGGTCTGATAATGCCATTCGGTGCTGGTATTAACTGCAGGTCCCTTTGAATATTTCCAAAGCATCGAGATGCGGCCGGGAGGGTTTCTGCTGGATTCATGAGGTTCATGTCCCGAGCCTGGACCGGTACTCATTAAATGGTCGGCTCACTGGCTGATAGTGCTAAGGAGCAGAAGTGGAATTATCTGGCAGCCAAGGCGCTACTTCTGTAGCCCCGATCTGAGCCCTGCTGAGCTATTCAGCAGGGCTCATTTGAATAATGTGCGGTGCTCACCGTCATCCTGTGCTTGACAGAGCAAGGTGGAGATTCATTTTGCCTCCTAGTGTGCTGTGCGCGTGTGATTTTCAAAGCGCCGCACTTCAGGTAGTGAAGTCAGTGCAGGGTAATGCTTTAAAGATACATTTTATCAGTGGGAAGGGCGGCGGATTCGCACACTTCCCGTTATTTGTCTAGATCGGAGGGTTAATGTCCAAACTGCGATGGAAGAGGCTCCTTGGGCGCTAATATAACTACTTTCTCGTCAAATGCCTCAATGACCCGGTCTGTACATGGAAGGCTTTCTCTGATGAGACACCGCAGCAGGGCGGCTCTGAAGAAGACAGGCTGGCGGTCCCCACAGTGCCAGCAGCACCTCGGTGGATCGTTCTGAAAGCTGTAAAGATATTAATTTAAGTCCTATATTCATTTAATAATGTCCTGCTGCTGATCGACATTTACAATGTTTGTTACAGAAATGATTAGGGGGCTTCAGCATGGCAGAGGGCCTTGCAAATGGGCACACTAGAGTTGTCCGCCTGTGCTGAAAATGCGCTACGTTGTCTAAACTAGCAGTTTTGCTAATTTATTAGTAGTGCAAAATATTTCACATCCCTGCTTGACAAGGACTACGAAGCAGCACCCTTTATTTTCTCAGCACAGTTAAGTTAAGACTTGACAAGTCGGAGATAAGTCATGTGATAATTGTTCCCGCCGGAGAGAGGTCAATGTTCTCTGCTGGCAGTTTTCACTCTCACCATTAAGTAGCGTACAGGGTTAACATGCCTCTCTCAAAAAAGCATATTGTATACTGTATTGTATGTGGATAGCTCAGTGAGTTGCTGTTTTGTTAGAGATCCGTGTGTTACATGTGGTTTGGCCGCACCTGAAGCTGAGGGTGGGGTGGAGGGTACTGATTTTCTTTTTAAAGAAAGTAAATAATAGCTTCAAAAGCACTTGCTGCAGAGTTTGACTTCCTCGTTGATCAAATGATTGTGATTTCTGATATTTGTCTATTTCCATTGACTTCATTCCATGATTTTGGAAGTATCAAGTTGTTGCCTGACTCTCATAGATCCACTGAATCTATGCAAATGTCACACATACGCAATCTGAAACCTTGGCAGCTCTGGGCTGGGTCCGGTCAGACCCTGTGCTGTCAACCACATTCACACTACCCTCTGCATTTGCTCAAACACAGGAATCGTGGCAATCCCCTGGCAGTGGCAATTAAAAAAGATATGGTGAAGAGTATAACATGGCTTTTAATATACCAGAGTCTTTTGTGTGTCTGCTTAGGTTTGTGTGTTTGCCTGCATTTGTAAGCCTGTTTTTTGTAATGAAAAAGCAAGAGAGGGAATCAAGACGCTCTCAGGAGGTATTTTAAAGAAAATGGGTGGCACTTTGGGTGTACATGTCTGCGGTGACAAAGGTTCATGAATAACGTAGTAGGGAGGGTTGGTGGGTGAGCGAGTGGATGGATGAGTGACTAGAAGTATGGGTGAAAGAGGGTGGATGATTGGATAAAAGGGCGGATGATGGGTGGATAAGTGAAAGATTGGATGGATGAATGAATGAATGAAAGGGAGGGAGGATGGATGAAAGGGTGGATGATGGATGAGTGAAAGGAGGGATTGAGTGAAAGGGTTGATGGAATGAAAGAGTGGATGGTATAAAGGAGTGAAAGGGTTGATGGATAGATGAGCGAAAGGATTGATGGATGAGTGAAATGGTGGATAAAGAGATGCATGAGTAAAAGGATGAATGGATAGGTTTAAGGATGGATGGATAGGTTTGGATATGAAGGGTGGACAGACGGAATGGTGAAAAACTGAATGATGGATGATAAACTGAATAGACAACAGAATGTAAAGGGTAAATGGTGGACATCAGCAGGTAAATGGTAGGATGAAAGGATGAATGGATAGATCGATGGAAGAGACAAGAGATATCTTCTGGGGAGGGTCATGATGATTTGCTTCATTTGCTTGTTGCCGTAAGAGCTTCGGTTTGATGTTTGGGTATTTTCAGTTTCTTCCTACTCACGTGCTCAAAAATATATAGTATTGTACCAAACAGCAATTAACAGTATGGCATTAAGAAGGTGCAACTATTGCAAAAAAAGGAAATGTTAACATATTATCACATTTCTCTTTCATTTTGTGTAATGAGTTAACCTGCTTTGTTTATATAAACACATTTATCATGTGTTTTGGTGTGTGCTGCAACAATTATGGAAGTGAAGTATCATTGTCTTGCCCTTAGCCCCGCCCCTGGACCCGCCCATCCCACTCACTACAACTCTAGCTCATTTTAATGAGTACCTGCACTTATTTTTTCCCATTTAAAGCACTGCCTTTCTCCAAAGGTCGGGCACCTCCTGCCCCCCCCCCCCCCCCTTGAACCCCAGCCCGTTGCTCAGCCTGTCGGGGCTGCCTAGGGCACCCTGCAGAGCGGTGCATTCATAGTGGGCCTTTGAGACGCGCCCCCCTCCGTATGGCCAGGGTCAAGGGTCAGGGCAGCCTCTCACAGGACAACCCTTCCTTGCTCGCTCGCTCCCTTGCTCGCTCCCTTGCTCTCTCCCTTGCTCGCTCCCTTGCTCGCTCCCTTGCTTGCTCCCCCCTTTGCAGCTTTGAATGAGGCTTGACTTTCAACCACCATTCTTGGCCTCTGCAGCTGGCTGGGATTGGAGCACCTGGCGAGGCCTGAACCAACACCAGATGGGCTCACAGGGCTTCAGCCCCCTCCCAACCCCCCTGTCGTATGTGGCAGCCCGGGCTGAGACAGCTCCCCCTCCCCCCATACAGCTGCACCGAGCTCTTCAGTCTTTAAAAGACCCTTCACTTGTGAATGAGGCTTTGATTTTTACCCCTTAGAGCCCCCCCCAGCTCCACTCTGACTGTCACTGGCAGTCAGACACCCCCCCAAAATGTGGCTCTAGTTGCGTCTCTGTGGCCGCCTACTAGGGACGGGGCCGCTGGACCCACGCGGGGAGGCCCCTGGACCCACGCGGGGAGGTCAGAGGCCACTGGATACATGCAGGGAGGCCCAGAGAGGCCGGTGGACCCACGCGGGGAGGTTACAGAGGCCACTGGATACATGCACGGAGGCCCAGAGAGGCCGCTGGACACACGCGGGGAGGTCACAGCGGCCACTAGACACATGCAGGGAGGCCCAGAGAGGGCCGTTTGAAACATGCAGGGAGGCCCAGAGAGGTCGTTTGACACATGCAGGGAGGCCACTGGAATGTCAACAGAGCTCTCCCTAGTGGCAAATGTCACACCCCTTAGCAAAACAGTGTAACATCTGCTAGCATAACACCTGGCACAGCATGCAAAGTACAGAGAAGCAAACAACTCGGGGTGAAGGTTGGGGACTAAGTGACCAGCCGCGTGCATGTGAACATATCTGAAGGAGTCCCGGGAGGGTTCCCCTGCCACCATACACTTCTGCATCTAGCCATTTATGACCGGAAAAGCGGAGCTGTGATGTTATGATGATGTACATTGTGCACTCTGGGCGCTTTAAATTCAGAGCACAAGCATGCATGGAGGTGAGGGTGTGAAGCACAGCACGCTGAGGAGGCATGGCCGCATGCTTGGAGGTGAGGGTATGAAGCACAGCACGCTGAGGTGGCAATGCCGCATGCTTGGAGGTGAGGGTATGAAGCACAGCACGCTGAGGAGGCATGGCCGCATGCATGGAGGTGAGGGTGTGAAAGCACAGTACACTGAGGAGGTGGCATGACCGCATGCATGAAGGTGAGGGTATGAAGCACAGCACGCGGAGGAGGTAGTCATGTGTTTGTTCCAGTATTTGTAAGTCGCCCCACGCTTCTCTGCACAAAACGAAGAAACCCTCAACATGATTGGCTGCTGGTTTTGCCAATGCTGTTTCGGGGTTTAGGTGGTTAGAGGAGGGAGGCACATGAGGGAGAGAGCAACACGGAGCAGGGGAGGTGTTTTACAGGTTTTTGGGGAGCACAAAAGGAAGAGTGACAAGGAGTGCGGGCAGGGGATGTTTTCAGGGTGGAGAAGCACACAGAGGGGGAGAGTAACATAACGCATGGAGGGAGTTTGGAAGGGGAAGTACATGAGGAAGAGAGCAACACAGAGCAGACGGAGCATCCTCCGGTGGGAGAAGCACACAAGGGATAGGGAGGAACAGAGATCATGGGGCAAGGGAGGTTTGAAGGGGAAAGAAGCGCACGAGAGGGAGAGAAATACAGAAAAGGGCAGATGAGAAATGAGCAAGGCAGGGATTTGCAAGGCGAGACACTCAGGACAGAGTGCAGAGAGCCGGGGTGTTCAGAAGGTGAAGAAAGCACACAGGAGAGAGCAGCACGGAGTGCCGCGGTGTTCAGAAGGTGAAGAAAGCACATGATGGAGAAAGCAACACAAATGTGAAGAGTAATATATGTGGTCAGTACTCGTCTTGACTTGCCACTCTTGTTCAACCCTCCCATGAAGCATGGGTACTTTACCATTGCTTTTAATTGGCTGGCCCTTATTATACCTTTGTGGGTCTGCAACAGTCTGAATTGTCACACTAGTAGAAGTGCAATGCCAGCAGTTGTGTTGGTGCTGTCATCGGTGGTGCAGGCAGGGGCAATGGGTGGTGCAAGCCGCAGTGTCCTCCCGACAAGGGCCCTGGCACTTACTGGTTTACAAATTAAGCAGTGAGCCTTGCACAGCCGGAGTACATCCTGTCCTCTGCTCGCAGTCAGGGGACATGGAACAGCACCCTAGAGACCAAAGCATTTTGTGGAACTAACATCAGTCCGTGAAGTGCAGGAGTGACTGTTCAGCCTGCACTGGAAGAGCAAGGGTTAATCTGGACCCACAGGGGAGGCCTGAGGTAGCCAATGGCCGGGTGGCAGTATTCTGTGTGGGGGATGATGTCATGTGATCTTGATGGAGTAAGGGCAGATAAAATGATGTTGTGTACCCCTTGTGAAGTCATACTCATAACCACAACCAATTTAATCATGTGAAGTATGTATAACTAACCACCAAAATTGCACTTGGACATAAAATTACACGTGGGTACTAACTGCTATTCGCAAAAATGTTTTAATAATTGTGAACGAGTCATATTAATATTTTGCCAAAGTACGAAAACACGTGTTTGTATTGCTTTATAAACATGTATGTCTTATTGTGGCAAAAAGAAAATAAGTCCATTAGGTAAGTATATAAAGCTACATGTCTGCTTCTGCTAGGTAACTTACTAATGGGTGAAATTAGAATGGTGGGTGGTTAACAGAAAAACAATTATTTTTATATTTTAACACTGTTGTGTTTGTTTTCGCACTAGTTCTCATTGAGGATTGTGGCCTAGCGGTAATAAATGGCTGCTGACAGAGTCTTTACGCCTGCACAATAGTGAATGGCTTTCATCGGGGAACCTAGTACGTCCAGCGGGTGATGTCACGGTCAGCTTGACCCAGGAGTGCAAGATGATGCCAAGAGTTGTTTTGCATCTGGGAACGGAAAAGCGATGTAAGGAATGAACTGTATGACAAAGTGTAAAAAAGAAACTGAGATGACGTACATGGGAACGGACAAAATGACTGCATATTTTGAAAAACTGATTCTACCAAGGATGGATGAGGTGATCTTTGTCACCTCATTGATGGACCAACCAGAATAAGTTGTGGACCCTAAAAGTTTTTAATTTAGTTAGATAGCTAGAGAAAAAGGGTATAAAAGAGCTTGTTCCAAAAGGGTAACAAAGCTTGCTCCTGAATTTTACTTTGCACCACGACTTGCTGTCGGTCTGAACTATTTTATGGTGCCAGAGACTTTGAAATATTTTTGGACTGCACCTTTGGAGCAATGAAGATGACTGAAGGCAGATTTTATTTTGAAGCTTGAAGGAAAATAGAGAGGCAGTTTGAGACTCGTGCAACTGTTATTTCTTTATGGCAGAGTTAGATAATATCATTTCTATTTTCCATTTCTTTTTAACATGTACTAAATAAATGGCTAAATTCTTTGTCTGAATAAAGTATAATTCCCTTTTCCTAAATGAATAGATAAAGCTGATTTTAAATTGTAAAACTTGAGTTGTGATTTTATTTAAATTAAATGTCATGACAGAATAAAGTAAGCTTTTTATGTGGATTACTATGATTAAGCAGGTCTTAGTCTCCATCAACTAACTTCTACAAGATGATCTATTGACCAGATAGTGGAGTGCCTTGGTGTAGGGTTCTCCAGGTAATAGGTTAGCACACGTATAAAATATTCTATAAATGTATAAAGCATAAAACTAGGTACCCCACTAAATAGCGCCTCTATTTCTTCGTCACTGATTCAGATGTAATGTGAATGTATGTGTGAGTGATTCACGGTGCTATGGGCCCCACTGATTAGTAAATAGTGGTTCTATCAGAGTAAGGTGAAATGACTAGTAAAGGTTGTTAGAGAGCCGTGCTGGATCAATCTCTGGTACCAAGACGCTCCGGTTGGATGGCTAGTTGCTGCCCTAGGGCTACTGACTACATAAGAGTAACGTGGTTGAGCAGCGCAACCACTGCCTCTCATCCTGTTCTGCGGTTGGTCATTTTGTGTTAGGGGAACAAGAGATCATGCTGTCAATAGAACACTGTTTGTTTGTTCTTGAATAAACACACTGTTTATGGGTATGAGTTAAATTGCCAATGCTTGTTCCTTAATGTTAATACTTGTGAATTTGTTGGTACCAATGCTTGTTTCCTGATGCTAGTATCTTAGTATAGTCTCCTCGTAGCAACCATTCTGCCAAGTTCTGGAATAATGACACGTGTTTGGGGCTCCGCGTGTGGAATATGCAAATGTCCAAACTGTAAACCTGCCCAAACTGTAAACCTGCCGAGTGTATAAAAGACTTTCAATCGAGACGGTGCTTCGTCTCTTTGCACCTGTCACGACATGCGCTCCTGCCCATTCTTCAAGAGATCCTGCTTCCCAATTCAGAAATCCTTGCCTTCATTTCCTCCCAGCTACCTCTGCCTTCCCACTTTCAAAACCTCCCGTTTTCCGACTCCTCACCTTGCGCTCCGGTCCGGTTTTCTTCATTTCTGCAGTCATCCCCTCGGAGTTTCCTGGCATCGGCGGACGTCATCACGGACTTCTGGAAGCCCCGTCAGCGGCCGCACCCTCAGGAACTCGGACTCTAGAATACAAAAGGAAAGAGGGACAGTAAGATTTACGGTTGCCTAGCAACTCGGAACTCTAACAAAACACGACGATGTTTAATTGTATAAAAGACTTTTTGAGCTGAATGTTCTTTTACAAATCGTTTATGTTTAGAATCTAGCACAACAGTATT
Source organism: Lissotriton vulgaris (assembly GCF_964263255.1). Lineage (NCBI taxonomy): Eukaryota > Metazoa > Chordata > Amphibia > Caudata > Salamandridae > Lissotriton > Lissotriton vulgaris. The sequence goes on from NC_141697.1 coordinate 277,795,362, forward strand.
GTATTGCACAATTGTATTGCATGTTAGAAAACAACCTCAAGGCAATTCAAATTGAAAGACAATTCAACTAGTAAACAAGCTTTGGTCAATCTAAGTAGAAAGCAAGCCTAAGACAATCCAAGGTTTGAGTATTGTCTAGGATCAAAACCAGAGTGTATTATCAGCCTATGTACCTAATAAGCTAAACCATTTAGAACAGTACATTCTGCAAGAATCTTCTAGAGCAGGGTGCTTTGTTTTCTTTTGTTCTCTTTTAATTACAGAACCAATCTTCCAGCATACAATCTGGGTTTCAAGGTATGTGCATGGAGTGAATGTTCTTTCAAGCTAATTCACAACTAACCCATATTAACCTAGTTTCATCATTCTTAGTAGACAGCTTTTGAGAATCTCTTGTTCATTGTTTTTTAAAGAGGTAACCAAGAGTTAAGATAATCTTCCAACCTCAGAGCCCAGTGAAGTGTATACAAGGGCCGGTAATTCAAACGGAGGGTACAGTTGTTGTGCATGTTCTAGTATTACTTTTGTGAACTAGATTTTAAGGAATTCTAGGAGGTCATTGTATGTTTGTAACTTCAGAAAACCACGTGAAATTAATCAAGATACCTCTGGCCCTGAACACTTGCAAGAGAAACTGCAATTGGAAGATCAGTGTTGTTTTGTTTGTTTCTCTATCCACTTCCCCTTTCCTTTGAGGACGAGTCATTTAGCAAGCGTTTCCACAATCCTTGCTGAGTTACTAGTTCAAAAGGGAGTTGGGACTTAACGGCATCAAGAAGGAAACAGGAGCGTCTGGCGTGATTGCGCAACAGAAGACGAAGCCACACCTTGTTTCCTCTTGATTCCGTTATCTCATTTTCATGGACGTCCCGCAACTCCCTCAGTTAGTACACAAACTAAGTGAGGAAATGGAGGAGTTGCGAATGAAAAACCAGTTCCTCCGACAGGAATTGGATAAAACTAAAGCAGGGTTTACCTCATGGGGGGATACCTCTGTGGAGAAAAAAAAACAATCATAGCGCCTCCCAAATTTGGTTCCACTGCATTTCAGACAAGTTCCCCTAATACTCAGTCCACTGAGTCTCCAGTACCGGTCACAGTAGTCACCCCTAATCCAGTTCCTTTGGCCAACCCTGAAAGGTTCACAGGAGACAGTAGCAAATATACTACTTTTATAAGTCAATGCCAATTGCACTTTATGTGCAAACCTCAGGTTTTTGCCAATGACACTGCCAAGGTTGCCTTCATCATTTCCTATTTAAGGGGGGTTGCTGCCAACTGGGCTATGCCCTTGGTTGACACTAATGATCATCTTCTCCATAATTTAACAGACTTCAAGGTAGTAATCTCCAATCTTTTTGCTAAACACGTGTTTATCCAGGCTTCTGATAACAAACTTTTAAATCTGCGACAGGGATCAAAGGATTTGATCTCCTATGTCACCACCTTTAACAGACTCTTAGCTGAAACACATTGGCCAGAGGGAAAAATAATTTCCTTATTTTACAGAGGATTAAAAGATGATCTGAACGATTCATTAGCTCATATTGTGAACCTACCTGACTATTTCGCTGAATTTCAAGATCTAGTGGTAAAATTAGATCACAGATTAGGGGAGCGTAGGAATGAAAGACCCAGGGGAGACATAAGAAATTTACATTTTAGAACAGATAAAAAAGAAACTGAATACAAATCCTCTGCAGTGGAACCCATGCAAATCGGAGGTGTCAAAGGGCTGTTAACTAATGAAGAAAAAGAAAGAAGGCGCATAGGGAATTTGTGCCTTTATTGTGGAAAGCCCGGACATTTCGCTAGAAACTGTACTATAAAACCTGTGCAGAAAAAAACCTTAGTGATAGATTCAGTTTCTCATATACAGTCGGAAAACTAGGTTTCTCGGAGAAAGACGAGATCGATTCCCCGAGAATTATTGTTTCAGAAAAGATCTCACACTACGCTACCAACGTAGATTCTGGCATCCCTAAACATTTTACAATAAGGATGATATTTATATTATCTCTTCAACAAAGGGATAGCATACCAGTGCTTCTAGATTCAGGTGCCACTGGAAACTTTTTTGATTGGAACTCGCTCGCAGATTACATTTGATACAAGTCCCTAAGAAGGAACCGGAGCCAGTAAGGGCAGTTGATGGGTCTGCGCTGTCTAATTCGGTTCCACACAGAACCTTTGACTATAGTTACTGATACCGGTCATACAGAACACACTGTGTTTGATCTAATCGATACCCCCACCTTTGGAGTTATTTTGGGAATTCCTTGGTTGGAATTACATAACCCCAAAATAGATTGGCAAAAAAGGACCGTGACCCTGGACTCTTCACATTGTAGGTTACACTGCTATCAAGAAACCAAAGACCCGGTAAGGCCTTTGTTTTGTGCCATAATGACTCCTGAAGCCAGTAGCCTTCTAACTAGTTACAATGACTTCTCTGATGTCTTTGACCCGATAAAAGCCACCAAACTTCCACCTCATCGGGTTTACGATTGCCGAATAGACTTGGTTCCTGGAGCAGTACTACCGTGTAGTAGAATCTATGCTCTGACAGAACCAGAAAACGAGTATCTGAGAAAATATCTTGACAAATTATAAGAACTTGGTTTTATTAGACATTCAACCTCTCCAGTTTCATTGCCGCTTTTCTTTGTAGCGAAGAAGACTGGCGATTTGAGGGCTTGCATAGACTATCGTGCAGTCAATAAGGCGACAATCAAGAACAGATACCCACTTCCTCTTATCCCAGTATTACTAAATCAGGTCAAAGGCTCCAGTATTTAAGTTAGATCTCAGAGGGGCCTACCACTTGATTCGTGTAAAAGAAGGAGACGAGTGGAAGACTGCCTTCCGCACCAAGTTTGGTCTATATTAATATACGGTCATGCCGTTTGGTCTCTGTAATGCACCAGCAGCATTCCAGTATTTCATTAATGAAGTCTTACACGATCTTCTGGACATTTGCTGTATTGTGTATATAGACAACATTTTGATATACTCTAAAAATACAGCAGGTCATACACAACATGTTCGTTCAGTTCTACAAAGGTTAAGAGAGTATTCCTTATTCGTAAAACTAGAAAAGTGCGAATTCAACAAAACTACTGTGGAGTTTTTGGGATATTGTTTATCTCCAAATGGGATCCTTATGGATCCAAAGAAAGTAGATGCTATTCTTAATTGGCCAACACCAAAGACATTTAAAGACACACAACAAATCTTGGGGTTCGCAAACTTCTACAGACGATTCATTGCACATTTTTCTGAAATGGTGGTACCCATCACGCAACTATTGAAAAAAGGAAAATCTTTTCTCTGGACTGAGGAGGCAAATAACGCGTTCATTTTGTTAAAAAAAGCATTTACTTCTGCACCCATTTTGGTGCATCCAGACCCTGACAGACCGTTTTATGTTGAGGCAGATGCTTCTCAAACTGCACTAGGTGGTGTCCTTCTACAAAAAAATCCTGACTCTGGTAATTTACATCCGGTAGCTTTCCATTCCAGGAAATTGCTAGAAGCTGAACAGAATTACACAATAGCCGAACGAGAGCTATTGGCAATCAAAGATGTTTTTCAGGAATGGAGACACCATTTATTAGAGGCCAAACATACCATAACAGTATACTCCGATCATAAAAATCTACTTTTATTCCACAGTAAAAGCCTTCACTCCAAGACCAATGCGGTGGTTACAATTCTTCAGTGAATTTGATTTCATAATCACCTATCGACCAGGAAATAAACAATTGCTGTCTGACACCCTGTCTCGTTTAGTATGTAAAAGAGATGATGACCAGACTAAAGAGTCAACAAGTATTCTTCCAAAAGAAAGGATAGTGGTAGCAGTTGGCACAAGTAGTTTTCTCAATACAGTCAAAAAAGAGCTCTAGTCCCACGATACTAACAAATGGTTATCTAAAAAGAACAATACGATTAATGAAGGGTTTTTCTTTCATCAAGACATACTGTTCATCCCTACCAGAGACTTGCAGGAAAAAGTCATACAATGGAATCACGATTCGGCTATGGCTGCGCACCCAGGAATAAACAAAACACTAGAATTATGTCAACGATATTTCTGGTGGGAACAAATGATTCCGGGTATCCAGCAATACATCCGAGTTTGTCCTGTTTGTTCAAGACAGAAATCATTACATAAACCTCCCATGGGATTACTTCATCCAATAGATATTCCTCCACAACCGTGGCATACCATTAGTTTAGATTTTATCACCGAACTACCAGAGTCTAATGGTTACACTACAGTCTTGGTTGTTGTAGATGTGCTTTCTAAAATGAGACATTTCATTCCGTTGTTGAAACTACCGACCGCAACAGAATTCAGTACCATCTTCCTATCCACCATTGTTAAATTGCATGGTTTGCCAAGCAAAATCATTTCGGACAGAGGCCCTCAGTTCGTGTCCAGATTTTGGTCGCAACTCAGTAAACATTTAGGAATAGAATTGGCTTTGTCGTCCTCCTTTCACCCACAGACGGACGGACAAACTGAGAAAGTTAATCAATATGTTGAACAAGGTTTGCGTTGTCTATTGTCCACCACGACCACGCAGTGGGACGAGATGTTACCATGGGCAGAGTTTTCATACAATAATACCTCACACTCAGCCTTGGGTTGTTCTCCTTTTTATTTCCTCACGGGACAACATCCCCGGTCTCTTCCCATCTTCCTACCTAATAAACAACAAACCATGCCAGCAGTAATGGACAGATTAACTAAGTTACTAGATGTTCAAGAGCGTGCGAAAAGACAGTGGATAAAAAGCAAAGATAAAATGAAACCTACTGCTGACAAGCAGAATACCCGCACCTGCGTATCAAGAGGGGCAAATGGTTTGGTTATCCACAAGAAATATTCAAGTAGAAGGTCCCAAAAAACTGAAACCAAGGTATATTGGTCCCTTTCCCATTGACAAGATTGTAAACCCAGTATCAATAAGATTGTGTCTCCCTGAAGACTTTGCAATTCATCCTGTATTTCCCTCCTGAAGCCGTATGATCCCACTACACGACCAGATAATCCTCCTCCTTCAATTGTAATAGGAGACCACCTCGAATATGAAGTAAAAAAAATTATAGATGCCAAACTGATACGAGGTCGTCTTTTTTACCTCATTGATTGGAAAGGCTATGACCCCCTCAGAACGGTCATGGGAACCAGCAAATGATGTACATGCCCCTACACTTGTAAGATCATTTCATGCATTACATCCTGACAAGCCACGCCCCGTGAGAAGACCTTGGGGGGGGGGACTGTTAGGGGAACAAGAGCTCATGCTGTCAATAGCACACTGTTTGTTTTTTCTTGAATAAACACACTGTTTATGGGTATGAGTTAAATTGCCAATGCTTGTTCCTTAATGTTAATACTTGTGAATTTGTTGGTACCAATGCTTGTTTCCTGATGCTAGTATCTTAGTATAGTCTCCTCGTAGCAACCATTCTGCCAAGTTCTGGAATAATGACACGTGTTTGGGACTCCGCGTGTGGAATATGCAAATGTCTAAACTGTAAACCTGCCGAGTGTATAAAAGAGAGACTTTCAATCGAGACAGTGCTTCGTCTCTTTGCACCTGTCACGACATGCGCTCCTGCCCATTCTTCAAGAGATCCTGCTTCCCAATTCAGAAATCCTTGCCTTCATTTCCTCCCAGCTACCTCCGCCTTCCCCCTTTCAAAACCTCCCGTTTTCCGACTCCTCACCTTGCGCTCCGGTCCGGTTTTCTTCATTTCTGCAGTCATCCCCTCGGAGTTTCCTGGCATCGGCAGACGTCATCACGGACTTCCGGAAGCCCTGTCGGCGGCTGCACCCACAGGAACTCGGACTCTAGAATACAAAAGGAAAGAAGTACAGTAAGATTTACGGTTGCCTAGCAACTCGGAACTCTAACAAAACACGACGATGTTTAATTGTATAAAAGACTTTTTGAGCTGAATGTTCTTTTAAAAATCGTGTATGTTTAGAATCTAGCACAACGGTATTGTATTGCACAATTGTATTGCATGTTAGAAAACAACCTCAAGGCAATTCAAATCGAAAGACAATTCAACTAGTAAACAAGCTTTGGTCAATCTAAGTAGAAATCAAGCCTAAGACAATCCAAGGTTTGAGTATTGTCTAGGATCAAAACCACAGTGTATTATCAGCCTATGTACCTAATAAGCTGAACCATTTAGAAGAGTACATTCTGCAAGAATCTTCTAGAGCAGGGTGCTTTGATTTCTTTTGTTCTCTTTTAATTACAGAACCCATCTTCCAGCATACAATCTGGGTTTCAAGGTATTTGCATGGAGTGAATGTTCTTTCAAGCTAATTCACAACTAACCCATATTAACCTAGTTTCATCATTCTTAGTAGACAGCTTTTGAGAATCTTAGTAGACAGCTTTTGAGAATCTCTTGTTCATTGTTTTTTAAAGAGGTAACCAAGAGTCAAGATAATCTTCCAACCTCAGAGCCCAGTGAAGTGTATACAAGGGCCGGTAATTCAAACGGTTGGTACAGTTGTTGTGCATGTTCTAGTATTACTTTTGTGAACCAGATTTTAAGGAATTCTAGGAGGTCATTGTATGTTTGTGTAACTTCAGAAAACCATGTGAAATCAATCAATATACCTCTGGCCCTGAACGCTTGCAAGAGAAACTGCGACTGGACGAAGACCAGTGTTGTTTTGTTTGTTTCTCTATCCACTTCCCCTTTCCCTTGAGGACGAGTCATTTAACAAGCGTTTCCACAATCCTTGCTGAGTTACTAGTTCAAAAGGGAGTTGGGACTTAACGGCATCAAGAAGGAAACAACAGGAGCGTCTGGCGTGATTGCGCAACATTTTGAGTTATGTCACACTGCTCTTGCTCCTTCATTTCAAACCAAGGCTGGGTAACATTTCCACTCAACCTGCATTACTTCAAGTTCAGAGTCATTCAAAAACAGTTAGTTACCCAACATTATTTTTTAAACTTTTATTATGTTTTCAGGATTTCTATTTCTTTTTGATCAAGCTAAAGCATAAAATACATAATATTATAAAACACAATTTATTATGTATTATATATTGCTTATACAATCAAAAGACACAGTAAAAACCATTGCCTAATCATTACAAATCCCATTTAACGCCTCCACTTCACATACACATCATTCATACATACTCCAATAGACTCCTGGCCATTATCCGCACTGTCCCCAAGATGTCCTTTACCACCTCACACGGAGAGAGAATTACCAGTCATTGCGTGCTAATTATAGACAGCTCTGTGCTAGCACTGCCACCATGTGCCAGCTGTGAGTACATTCAGAAACATTCTGTGTGCCATCTGCAAACCCTAGCCTACAGTGTCACATGTGCCAACATATGTGTGCCTGCACAGCTACCATGCCACATAGACTGACCTAACAAGGTGGGCAGAGCTACCATGTGCCTGCTGGAGACATCATGGCTGTAATATGACCTGGAAACATACCCTAGCCGGGTACTCTTCCTCGCCACCACCTCTAAAGGGAAACATGTTTTTGGGCAGAGGAGGAGTAAGGTTTCATTGGAAGCCAGAATACTGCAGATGTGACCTATGTTAGGGGCTGCATTACAGCAGCGTTCTTATCTATTGTATTGATTGAAATTGCATTAATATAGCCCTTACTATCCCTGACAAGGCGTGTAGGTTATTGTGATATGATTTTATAAAGACTGTAGTCACTGCTGTACCAGTAGCTATCAAATGGTGCCCCACAGCAGTGCAGGGTCCAGTCGTCTTATTTATGAAAACAAAATCATAAAATACAAACTACAAAACTCTGACCTCTACTAGGGCAAACATTGCTACATTAAAGTAAATTGATGATGCCCTTTGCATCATGTACACGGCATCACCGTTCATGCCTTACAGCGGCATTTGAGGCAGCAGAATAATTAACACTTCAAAATCTGATGATATTGAAGGGATTGTCTTAAACTGGTTTAGATCTGATCTAAGTGACAGGTCGAAATTTGTTAAGATTGGTACCACCTCCTGTGACCCTTCTCCAGTGACGTAGTAAGGTCAGGTGGTACCCAGTGCGGAGCTTGACAAAAAAGCAAAAATGTGTTTAAAACACATATTTTTGCCATTTTGTCACCCCCCCTCAGTGATGACACCCGGGGTGGCCCACACCCACCTCACCCCCCCCCCCTTCCTACGCCACTGCCCTTCTCCTTCTCCCACGGGGTCCCCAAGGATCCAGACTTGCCCAGAGGTTTTCATCCTATACATGGAACCAATGAATGAAGAGTTAAGAGATTTAGATCTGTATGTGCAATGACACTCCGTATTATTCAGAAATAAGATTTGAACGGGACATAGAACCACTAACAAGCATTGGCATAGCCAATAGGTCTCGCCTTTGGGACCTTATAAGTGTTTAGCCATGCAAAAGTTGATGTTGTTGCACCAAGGAAATTGTGCTGCATAACTAAATACTTAGAAGGTCCCAAAAACGAGACCTATTGGCTATGCCAATGGGTGTTAAATGGTGTAAATCCGTTCAGTAGTTGATGAGAATTTTTAAAAAAAGTTTTCATATCTGTGGCCATGGTGGATTCGCGAACCCTCCTGACCATGAGCTGAACTGTGATTGGCTGCCAACACTCCAAACCAGGAAGTGTTGGCAGCCATCTTGTGACTCGGTGACTGAGTCACAAGAAAAAGGGGAACACATTTGAAAAAAATGAAAAGGGGGCAGTGTAGAAACACCCTGACCTAGGCCTGCTCAGGGGGTCCCACAAGGACCCCCAGGGCCAAAACAAGCAATTTGTTTGTTTTTAAAAACTGCAGAGTTCACGATGGGGTTGCAAATCCTGCCGAGAAAATAAAAAAAAACTATGCGTAACTCCCGCACTTATTATTGTTAAGCCCCCGGATGGGCCAGGTCCCAGGGGCACTCACGAAATAATATGCAGGGGACTGCCACCTCCCAGGGGCTAATTTGATTGTATGCAGGGGCACTGCGATCCACCGCAGCCACAGGGACCACCACCTCCTCGGAGCTGAAAAACAAATGCATGGGGGGGTCCCAATTCCCCCTACTGCCCCGGGTGCCCACCCCCGGCACACTGCTGTTTGCTATGGCAGGGCGGGAGCCGTGCAGCTCCTGCCCTGCCATTGAAAACTATGCTTTGCTTCATTGAAGCGAGAGCAGGCAAACCTGCTCTCGCTTCAATGAAGCAAAGCAGGATTGCTTTTCCACAAGGGGAGCTGCATAATCTATTTGTGGTCTGTTCTCCAATGTTTCATATGTGCATACCATGTGTTCTTGATCAGTGCATGTGTTTGAGTGTACGCTATTCGTTTCTCTAATTTCCCTATGTATATGCTTGTTCATTCTATCATTCACTATTGCTATTATTACCGTCAATCATTGTTGCTCATTTATTCTTTAGCTGAACAAATATAATATATATACATAGCCACACCTGCCCCTCCTACCCCTTCCCCCCCTCCACCCACCTCTCTGGGCTATGAGACCGACATTCCACCCATCCTCTGCCTTTGTCTCCGGCCAACCCCACTTACCCCCTACCCCATATTTTTAACCTCACCTACCCCTCAGAGACAGCCTGACTAGCCAACCCTGAGAGTTGGCCTCCTGAGGGATGTTGGCCGTAGCACACAGCATACTCCCACCCCTGCCTAGTCATAGTGACTCTTGTTTGCACCACCCCCTCCTCCCCTTTTCCCTCTCCATGCCTTTCCCTCCCCATGATTACACAACTTGCCGCACACCTCCTACAAAAGGGTGTGGATCCCCCGTCATCAATTGTACTAAACGTCTTGAACTAGCCTATTACCTACCACAGGTCATAATATTAAGTTCTAATATGCACAGTCAACTCTATTGTCATACCTCTTGAAGAGTAGCTGCTCCACACATATATATACCTCATCCCTTATTTACTGCCCCCTACCTCATCCCTCTGCCCCCTTCTTATTCTTCAGTTTTCCTTTACAATTGTGTAGATGTACTTGTAATGACGATAGACCCCAGCGAGTGTAACACTGCAAGTCAACCCACCTTATGTTTTTCTTCCACTTTCAAATAAAACAATTACGAAACAAAAAAAGTCCAAATGCCACATTGGAGGGGAGGATGTCTCTGGTTGCTTCTCCTTTCTTCATCCTCTCTCATTTTATTTCCTTTTCATCTCCTGGTATTAAGCCTTGGTTTACCTATTGTATGTGTGTAGATGGATCCATTGTGTCCTGTCTTTCACTTTCAGTGCTGTATTAGTTGATTTCATGACAAGACAGGAGGCTACATTATGCATTAATCCTTTTAATGCAGCTCAAAGAACAAAGTGACATCACAGTATCCATAAAAGGCATGTGCCAGGAAAGATCAGCTTCTTTTAAATGCGGCTCACAACAGATAAGTAACTCCTCTTCAATCCTTACTACTGTTTTATGCCAGTTTGCCTTTATTCTCATATGGTGCCTGTTTTGATATTTTGATATGATGTGTACTTATTCTTCTTATGCTTCATTGTTGAGCTTTATTATTGGACATTGTTATTGAACAATTGTTATTGACATTGTTATTGAACATGCCTAATTGCACCTTTCAGTCTGAACTTGTGGTGTGACTCGCTCCCCACCCTTCCCTCGATCGCTGTCACTCCCCGCGATCCCCTCCCCCACCCTCCCTCGACTTCCAATTTACGGTTGTCGACCGCGTCTCTCCCCGATTAATTGCACATTGCGCACCCCCTCTCCGTCTTTCCTGCGCGTCGCGCACACCTTCCTACCTCCTCCCCTTCTGTGGATCCCCGCGGTGTCGTTCCTCGCATCGCCTCACGTCTGGCCCGCAAAGCCCGACATCTTCCTCGTCTCGATTCGAGGAATGGCCCTCGGCAACAGCAACGCAATGCTGTGTATCCGCCAGGGTCCATTCCTCGATCTCATTTACTTTCAGCTCGAGCGCATCGGTTGCCGTTTTCAAGGCTTTACCGACTGCGCTCCTGCCACCAGCTGTTCCTTGGCTCAAGTCTGATCTCGTTGATTAGTTTAGTTTAGTTGGAATTACTACTACTTTAATTTAGCTTAGCTTAGGTTTGAATTACTTGGAATTACTTGGGATGACTTTGAATTAGTTGGAATTACTACTACTCTAATTTAGCTTAGGTTCTTGATTCAGAATAAATAAAAATAAAATAAAAAAAGAGAGCTAATTTATTACCTAACTCTCATTCCCATAATCAACTACCATACCCTCATCCTAATACTAGCTATTTAATTTATTTAATAACTTTGTAAATTTACTTATCTGCCATGTCTGATTTAGAATCAGATGACGCTATGGCAAGCTCCCCCAATCATAACAGTGATAATTTTAAATCCTTCCTTCAAAAGGAAATGAGGACCTGTATGCTAAATACATTCCGTGAGCTTATGTCTAATAAAAGGTCCCTCTTACCTGATGAAGACACTTCTGATCTAGAAGCTGAACACTCTAAGGCTACCAAAAAGAGCAAACCCTGTTTAAGCACTGACAGAGGTTGCGCTACCTCATTTGAGATGGGAGGTCCAAGCACCTCAAAAGGCATGGGAGGTCCAAGCACCTCAAAAGGCATGGGAGGCCCAAGCGCCCCAAAAGGTAATGTTGTCACTGGTGGCATGAGCTTATCGAGCGCCATTGGCAACGCAACTACTCTCAGTGCTCCCATCAATTCCACCTCAGAGGAAGATGAATTCTTCTTGTATCCTGACGACGAATTCGTCTTGGGCCTTGACGAGCAAGATACCGATGAATGGGACCTTAACGCTCTCTCAGAGGCGCACTCCTCCCCCTCGTCAAAGGACACGATCCTTGCCCCTCTTGGTGGGGAAATGTTCTCCCCAGAAAACATCTCCCACCCTAACAGCAAAAAGTGGTACCCCCACGATCACGTGGCTAAGTTCGTCACCAAGTGGCTGAGAAACTCTCTTCAAAGAGAATCACGCAACATCATGAGATCTGAGTGCCCCCGTCCATTCATAGAGGGTAAAGTCTGTCAAACTCCCAACTTAGACCCCGACTTGATTAAGTTCCTGTTTAAACTAGGCAAGGATCCAAGAAAAGGTCTGGAAAGAGCCCTTAAAGCCTGTCAAGATCGCCTTCTTGATCTTCTAGGCCCCTTACCAGGATCCTCGACCTTGCTGAGGAGTCACACATTTCCAACTCACCCCTGGACATTAACCTGATTAAAGGTTGGAGTCAGAGAGCCATTGTACTCCTTGGTAATGCTAACTCCTCCCTCAATATTGAAAGGAGAAAATCCGTCCTCATCAGAATCAACCCGAAACTCGGGGACCTTGCTGAAAAAGAGCCATCATCTAGACCTAATGGCCTCCTCTTCGGACAAGATATGATCAAAACTCTCGGCAAATATGTGGCGACCTTTACAGCCTTAGACAAAGCCCAAAACAATATGAAACGTGTTTTTGGTCAGGCCGGTGGAAGAGGCCGTTCTTCCGGCCGAGGGAATTTCCGGCCTTTCACCTACGGAAAAGGAAGTGGTTCATCCGGTAGAGGAAGGGACTTCTACCCCTCCAACTCCAGACAGTACTTCCCACAAAGAGGGAGAGGTTCACGCAGAAGAGGCTTCCCCGCTCGTGGTGCTTCCAACAACACCACCGCAAGTAAGTGCATTTCTTTCTTCTTCCCCCCCCAAAGGTCGGGGGCAGACTCAAACATTTCATTCATGTCTGGGAATCCTTAACTCAAGACCCGTGGGCTATAGAAACAGTTCAGGGCTCCAAAATAGACTTCACAGAGATTCCTTTCCAATCTACCACTCCCAATCCTCTGATTCTCTCTTCAGAACATCTAGAAATCGTCAAAGAAGAGGCTTCCTCTATGTTAAGGAAGGGCGCAATAATAGAGGTCCCTTGGTCTCAAAAGAATTTTGTGAGCACCCTTTTCCTAGTCGAAAAGAAAGACAAGGGTTGGCGCCCAGTAATAAACCTTCGAGAGCTAAACAAGTACCTCGTCTACCGTCATTTCAAGATGGAAGGCATCCATCTGCTCAGGGACCTTCTACTCCAAGGAGATTGCCTAGTCAAATTGGACTTAAAGGACGCCTATTTTACCATTCCCATGGCAGTAGAACATCAGTCCTTTCTCCAGTTCATTTGGGACAATCGCCTTTTTCAATTTCAGGCCCTCCCTTTCGGTCTTTCATCCGCCCCTTGGTGTTTCACCAAGATCATGAGAACAATAGTCTCCATCCTAAGAGCCAGGGGTATTCGTCCTATCATCTATCTAGACGACATACTAATAATGTCCCACTCTCACTCTCAGATTCTAGAAGATCTACAAACCTCTATGAACCTCATAGAAAGCCTTGGGTTCATTATAAACAGGGAAAAATCAATCCTTTTACCCTCAATCTCTGGAGTTCCTTGGCTTCACTGTGGACACATCCAGGTCTCTTCTCTTACTCCCCAAGAAGAAGATCGCCAAAATTCGGAAAGAAATCAAATTTGTCCTCAAACATCACTCTTTATCCCTCAGAGAGCTGGCCAGACTCCTTGGTCTCCTTTCTTCCTCGATCCAAGCTATCTTCCCTGGCCCCCTGAACTACCGCGCTCTTCAGAGAGTAAAAGCCAAAGCTCTCAGATCCGGACTTTGGTACGGAGACCAAGTCTCTCTAGACGAAGAAGCCAGACTCGAATTTTCTTGGTGGCTGGACAATTTGGACGCCTGGAATGGAAGAGCTATCTTTGGTTCAACTCCAGACTTCGTTCTAGAGTCGGACGCGAGCCTTCACGGTTGGGGTGCCCGTCTCCTCGACCAAGACACTGGTGGTGTATGGACCCCTTCAGAATCTTCCCACCATATAAATTTCTTAGAAATGACGGCCGGGCTCTATGCACTGATGAGCTTCAGACAGTCTCTTCAGGGCAGATCCGTTCTCCTGAAGATGGACAACATTTCCGCAGTCTCGTATATCAACCGTCTTGGTGGTACGAAATCTGCCGACTTATCGGATCTGGCCAAGAAACTTTGGATGTTCTGTTTGGAACACAAGATTTCCCTGAGGGCAGAGTACCTCCCCGGAAAATCCAACCTCTCTGCAGATTGGAACTCGAGGTTCCTAGTAGACTTCAGCGATTGGAAACTCAATCCGACCATTTTCAATTCCCTGGTCCACTACTGGGGTCCTTTCGACGTGCAAGTCGTTTGTCTTCCCAGCTTCCACAGTATTTCAGCTGGATGCCAGACCCGGGTGCTCTCGCTGTCAACGCTTTCCTCCAACCTTGGGCTCCTCTCCGACCCTACGCCTTTCCCCCCTTTGCTATGATTCAACGGGTTCTACAGAAAGTGAGGCAGGAACAGTGCTCCCTGATCCTGATAACCCCTTCTGGCCGTCTCAAGCATGGTTCCCCACAGCTTTGGAACTCTCTTGCGACATTCCCCGCCTGATCCCGGCTTCTCAAGTTCTCCTCCTAAATGCAAACGGAGAAGATCACTACCTGGTTCTTTCAGGGAACCTGAACCTTCTTGCTTGGAAAGTGTCAGGCAATCTAATCAATTGTCTGGACTTTCGTCATCTGCTCTCACACTCCTCGGAGAATCTTGGGCACCTGGAACACACTACAGATATAATAACATCTGGAAACAAGCATTGGAAATGCAATAGGTCTCGCAATTGAAAAGTTTGACCTTTTGGTGTTGTAAATGTAAATATTTTTTATTTTTTGTTTATATTTTTCAAATTATAAAAGTATTATTTTTGTTTTTTGTAAAGTGAATAGTTCTAAATCTACCAAATGCTACATTTATAGCATTAGTAAAGTTACATGTCTATTTTTCTCCTTTTTTACATGTATTGATGTGCTAACTCACTCTTCCATTTTGGCTGTCACAGATCAGCCTTAAATAATGAGAGTTCTCTTCTGCCAGTTAGAACGTAGATACCAAAAAAGAGAAACAATTGTTTTACAACCATGCACAATGTAAAAAGGTGAATGTCTAAAAAGTTCAATAAAACAAGAGATAAAATTCAGAGCACTTGGAAACGTTTACCAGACAGGCGTCTGTAAATCTGAACGCAATAGTTTAAACAGTGTGCTTGCCACCTGCACCGTACACACAAGGCTCTGAGACAGATCTCTCACAAAAAAAGTACAACGCTCTATGTTTAAGTGATACATATACATGAAAATCAACCCATGGGAAACAAGGTAAATCAGAGTCAAGAAGCTAAGTAACAGACTTATACAGGGTAGTATTGTATAGAGATATTGGTGGATTTGTATAAATACACAAACACATGCGAGCGTATAACAGACACAATTCATGTAGGTGAATATACGTACACAGAAAGTCTACAGACAAGGATGGCTCAAACAGATGTACCGCCTCACTTCCTCTAAATGCATTACTTGCTCATATAAAAACATATATTGAATCTATTTACACGTAAGACAGAGCAAGTGTTAAAAAGCGGACCAGGGCTGAGCTTCAGGCTCTTGGTTTACTAAGCATGCTCTCGAGCAGACCATCCTGTGAAATGAGTGGTGGCACTTTAAAGCACTGAGCACGAAGCGAATCACATCTAAGTGCAGAGTGCTAGCTGTGCTTTCTAAGACGGATGGGCCAGCAATGACTGCAGCAGCGGAGCATGGCAGCAAGATGGGCGGGCCGGCAATGACTGCAGCAGCAGCGTTGGGCAGCAAGACGGGCGGGCTCTGCATGTGTCTGTGCCGAGGGTCCAGATGAAGACTATCTCCCGCACCGCTCACAAAAAACATAAAACAATGACGCCCTGAACCAGAGTAACGGGGGGGAGGGAGTGGGGGGGGGGTAGAGTGTCGAGCGTAAATGGGTGGGACAGCAATACCATAAACAGCATCACGACCCTGGTGTACATCGCAGTGCCCCCGCTCCAGGGACAACCCTGCTGACAAGTTATAGGTGCTGACTGCTTGGCAGGAGATGAGTGTGGCGAATGAGGGGGGCTATATTAACTAAGAAAATAAGAAGGGTGGATAAACAATCGAAACCCCGTAAAGGGATGTTTGGAGACCGAAATGTAAATAATGGGTCACTGAGTCAAACAGTGGTGATCAAATTGCATAAGGGACAAAGGTCATACAGGCGAGTGATCCAGAGGAAGAAATGGAAGCGACGTGCACGTAGCACATTTGTTGTTTTGTGCATGGGTGGAGGTCAGGGGGCACATGAGCAGCCGTGGGTACATGTCGGGGACAGTGGTCGACATGCAGGAAAAGGATGGGCAGGAGAGCTTACTGTAAATGAAGAGGTGGAAGGGGGAGTGTCCTGTACACGTGGTGATAACATAAGGGGGCGCAAGGAGGAGCATAAGGCACAGAGACCGGGACAGGAGCCAAAAGTGCAGAGAAGCACACAAGCAGACTCAGGAGTCGGGCAGCGTAGAAGCACAGACAAGGGTAGAAGCAGACGCAAGGAGTCAGGCGAATATAGGATTAAGGCAGAGTCAGAATGACGTTTCAGCCTAACTACGTAAGGAAGGGCACGGAATACAAGCAGTGCCGTAAAATATATTTTTTAAAACAGTACCTTGTTCATGGAGGTGAAGACATGGTGAAGAGTCCTCTGGTCAGTGACTCTGTGGAAAAGGGAGGGGGCGGAGCGGGTAAAAAAAAAAAACAAGACGGAGGGAAGGCAAAGAAGGGGAGGGGGGAGGAGAAATGCGACACGGCGGGCAGGGGAGGGGGCGGAGCGAGGAGAGGGTGTGAAAGCAGCAGGGGCCTGGAGTGCGGCTGAGGGAACTGAAGAAATGCGACACGGCAGGCAGGGGAGGGGGCGGAGCGGGGGTGTGGGAGGAGTGCGCCTGAGGGAAAATACATGCAAGGCAGGCGGCTGGGGGCATGTGCACGCGCTTTTAAGCTCAATGCGCATGCGCATTGAGCTTGAATTTCACGGGCACTGCAAGGAATCGCCACGATTCCTTGCAAGTTGGTTAAAGACTGTTTAAGCCCCCATAGTCTTGCAAGCTCGATGCGCATGCGCATCGACAGGCGAGACCTAAAAATGGTCTAGTTGGTGCTTGGAAAGGGACTTGGATCCCGTGGAAGCTCCTATCGTTAATATAGTCAATTTCCTAGTGGAACTTTTCGACAGTGGTCTCTCCTATAGATCCATTAACTGTTATAGGTCTGCCATTTCCGCAGGTCACTTTATTGTCAACGGTAGAACGGTAGGTAAGAACTCTATTATTTGTAGAGTCCTTAAAAGTATCAGACTTAAAAGACCCCCCAGGCCTAAATATCAATCTGTTTGGAATGTTAAACTATTGCTTGACCTTTTTTGCTCCTGGCCTGATAACTCCCTTCTTAACAGAAAATGTCTTTCAATTAAACTTGCCTCTCTTCTTTGTTTAATCTCCTGTCGCAGAGTTTCAGATGTTAAAGCTCTGGACGTCTCCAATAGATGTTATGACATGTTTGGTGTTAAATTTGAAATTTTTAGGAGAACTAAGACCATGTCTGACTTTATCTTCTATCCACGTTTTGATTTTTGCAAAAAAACTCTGTGTGGTTGATTGTATGAAGGAATACGACTCCAAGATGTCTAATCTTCGACCCCCTGATGCAAATCAACTTCTTGTTTCCTACGTTAAGCCCTTTAAACCCATCTCATCCTGCTCTATCGCAAGGTGGGTTAAATTGGCTATGAACTTTGCTGGTATTGACCTTTCAAAATTTCAAGCTCACTCACTAAGAAGCGCAATGGCCAGCAAGTCATACTGGTCGGGTGGTAAGTTGGATGCTATCCTTAAGGCTGCTGATTGGTCTAATGCCTCTACCTTTGCCCATCATTATTGTAAACCAATTGAACATGTTTCTGATGTTGTGATTCAAGGCTACCAACATGCATAATGTAGCCTCCTGTCTTGTAATGAAATTGCGATTCTCCTATTAACATGACCAGAGAATCTGGATTTCATTAAATACACGGAGGCTAACATTATCCCTCCCGTCCCTCCCTTGAGGGATATTGGGGATTGATTTGGTTTACAGTGTTTTCAATGTTTCATACCTTTTAACCTTATGTTATGCTTTTCTTGTTGCTTTTTCTGAAGGTTACTTTGTGCCTTTCTTGATTTCCTTTATTTTCTTTCAGACAATTCGAATTGATGAATCTCCAAGGATTTTCCAAATTTCAACAATACTTCCTTCAAGTTTTAAGATGTATTCTTCGTTTGACCTGTCGTTCAAGGCATTTAAAAGAGGCTGATCTTTCCTGGCACACGCCTTTTATGGATACTGTGATGTCACTTTGTTCTGTGAGCTGCATTAAAAGGATTAATGCATAATGTTAGCCTCCGTGTCTTTAATGAAATCCAGATTCTCTGGTCATGTTAATAGGAGAATCGCCATTCAGTGACTGTGTAAGGTCCTTCAAACATCGGGTCTTTCAACTTCCTGATGACCTTCTTGATGCACACTGTGTCTCCTGGTTGTGGGTCCGGTTCTGCCTCAGTAGGAGTATTGTAGCTCTTTTGTGTGTACCGTAAAACCGGTTTAAAAAATAAATCTGCTGCCTTTGTTAGTTGGGACAAAGTCACATATTACATTTCCTAGTACCTCACTACTTGTTTCAGCATCTGCATTTCATCTGGATGGAGTTTTCTGCATATTAATAGTCCTCCCTGTTACTATCCGATGGGGTGTGAGGTAATGATCTGTACTTAGTGTATTTCATTATGGAGAATAATGCAATGGGAAGGCAGTGTAACAATTTCTTATTTAATGTTGATATTTTGCTAATTTTGTTTTTTTAGTAGGCCATTATGGTGTTTTACAGTTCCATTACTTTGTGGGTTATAAACTGAAGTCAGTGTACGCATTATTCCAAACATTTCTGTGATAGGCTTGAAGGTATGATTTGTAAAATGAGTCACGTTATCTGATCTTAATGCTTCTGGTACTCCCCATCTTGGGATAACCTCTCTTACTAGGAAGTTAGCAGCTGATTTTGCATCACAATGTACACATGGACCTAATAGATACCTGTAATGGCTGCACCCATCTAACATATCTACAAAGTCAATGTGCAAACCTCGAAAGGACCCGGTGGGTGGGGTATTGTTGAGGTGATCACCTTTAGAGTTGGTTTTGGGGAATATTTACAACTGGTTTGACACTCACTTAAATAGTCACCATCTCATAAATTTGGTATGAACGATTCTGATTGCAACTCATTGCACATTGCTGTAATGTTGGTGTGTGCAGGGTGATGTATTTGATCTAAAGCAATGATCAGTAGCTGTTGAGCTATCACTGGTTTGCCTGTGCATGTAGTGCTTTGTCTGAATATCCAGTCAGTGCTTGACTGTTGACATCCTCTCTGCTTCCAGAGATATTTCTCAAACTAAGGTGCTGACTCTTGCAGTTCTCAGATGCAGATGGGAAGTCTCGACAGTGTTCTGGACAAGTTTGTCCCATCTGTCTTATTTTCTTCATTCTCCTTTTTGTCCTGCATAGAAAATGTGGTGTGTTGGTTGTGTGCCTCAAGCTGCTTCATTAGCTGCTTGGTCTGCTAACTCTTTTCCTCGGGACACAAAGTCCTGTTTTCCTGTATGTGCTGAACATTTCACTACTGGCTTTTCGAATGGTAATTCTAGTGCTGCAGTGATGAGTTCTAAAATATCTCACTGCTGTACCATCGCTTTTTTTTTTCTTTTTGTAAATACATTTTTTTTTTTGGTTTTAAACTTGACCTTTATTGACATCAGAGAATTGACACAGCCAGGTGCCTACATCCCATCGGGCAGGCACAGCAATATGGCAGTCAGTGCTTAAAATAGTGGAAAATGCGTACACAGCAAGTTGCCTACAACTCAATGGGTCGGCCGCGTCAAAGAGGCATATAATAGCAGACAGCAGTCGCTCTAGGTCACCTAAAAGGTAAATAAAAAACCTGAAACTTCCCAACTTATGACTCCTGCAAAGATAATCAGTCAGTTAGCCACAGTTCAATCCAATATTATATTCCATTTGCCACTCACGTCACAGCTTCCTAGGTGTGATCAAGAAGTGGGTCCCCCTATACCCTAACCTCCCCCCGTTGTCTCGCCCTGGGAGCTCATGGGCCCAAATCCCGGGATGCTCCCGCTACTTCAATCTCCCCCCGGTCTCTCCCCTCCCGCTCCAGGCTCTGGTCTGACCCCACATTATCATTGTGTTCCAGAAGATATGCCCTAAGAAGCCCCCAAATGTCTTTAGGTCGTGAGGAAGGTGGCATTAGGTCAGCATAAACCTCTAGCTGTTCCTGGCAGTACACAAGATCAGATAGTGTTAAATCATCTGTGTATAAGGAGATCAAAATTTGCCTCTCAGGATATATTGGGGCATGCTCTCGATATTGCTGCCCATCTGCCAGCCAGGAAATTGCGGTATCCTCGAAGAAGGGGGGAAAGTCCACGGTCTGCGTTCTGTGAGTTTTATACAGCTGTTTATAAAACAGTGTAAGAATTTCCACAATCTCAGTTGCGTCATTGTGCATTTGCCATCCTCCCCCTCAATTTCCAACACCGTGTTCGAGAAGCATAGAGACCGAACTAAAGCAGCCAGCTTCTTTCCAGGCCTTTCTCCCTCCCCATACTGCAGCGCACTATGATATTTCCCTCTGTATTTGCGTTCCCTCTCTGCTGTCTCTTGGTATTCGCTAAGGGTACTGCGGAGTTTAACTTGCAATTCCGGGGTGCGACCTCGCTGCAGTTCAGTCTCGATGTGCCTAAGTTCTGTTTCCAGGCGACGCAAAGTGGACCGGATGTCCCTCAGGACCCCGCCACTCTTTGCAATGCATCTTCCCAGCATCGTAGCCTTGAAGGCTTCCCATAAGGTGGAATATTGTGCGACCGAGCCCTCATTCCTGGGGGAAAAGTCTGATCTCCTGCTTGAGAACTTGATCCAGTAAGGAGAGCGGGTTAAAGCGCCAAAATTGAAAAGGGGAGTCCGTATGCGGGAGGGTCACAGAGACCTGCACCGGGGAGTGGTCCGAATAAGTCCTAAGCAAGTGGGAAGAATGTGTAGCCCATGGAGCGAGACCCTTCGAAAGAATCCAGACATCTATCCTTGACCAAGATGCTCGAGCGGTGGTATAACAAGTGCCCTCCCGCCTAGTCGGGTGTAACTGTCACCAGATATCAACCAGATCATAATCATCCAGTTTTGCCTTAAGGGTAGCCTGTGAACGGGAGTAGTGGTATGGTTGCAGGTGAGAGCGGTCCATACCAGGAGCAAGTGTCTCGTTGAGACCCCCCCTCATAACAAATGTGTTGACCCAATCTCTAATATCTTCCCCCAAAGCACCCGGAAAAATTCCGGATAATCAGTGTTAGGTCCATAGCATGATACCAGGGTGAAGGTTTGGTTAGCTATCCGCCCCCATGGAATGGAATACCTCCCCTGATTATCAGCGACATTTCCCAGCAGAGTATATGGAAGGGACTATCTCACCAGTATACACATGCCTCGGGCATACGTAGAGTAGAAAGAAAAGCATGTGTGGCTGGCCCATCGAGCAGCAAAGGTAGGGGGGACAGTGGGGCTGAAATGCATCTCTTTTATGATAGCACAGTATATATTGTGTCTAACCAAATACGATAGTATGTGTCTGCGTTTACGGGCTTCACCCATCCCTCTAAAATTCCAGGTAAGGAAGCGGTAGGTGGGGGTCATCCATCACACATCCGAGGGCATCGCATTCTCCTGCAGCACTTGGTGGCATTGCGGTATTTAATGCACGTGGCACAAGTAGCTCGAAAGACAGTGACCTGTGACAGGGCCTGACATTGATCATCATTCAAAGAGTCAAACAACGGTGTTGCACCCCCCGTCCCACATCGGCAGCCCAAACCTGCCGTGGACCAAGTCCCTTCACCCCCAACCCCCCCCACAAAACTATGCTCTCAACAGGGCAAAAATATGTACCAGTGCCATAACTAGTGGTACAAAACCTATAGTCATCACAGTAAGGGGTCTCCTGCGAGGTGGCATCCAGAGGGCGTCCAAGGTTGTCCGTGCGTCAGCGAGGGTGCTCAGGAGTTTATCTAACGGTCCTCCAGAACTTACACATCAAAACGGCATTGACTAGCACAAAGCACTCTGGCAACAGGCATTTATTTATTTACTTGTTTGTTTAGCGCTAGAATCGACCCCCGAAGGGGTATCTCTGCGCTTCAGCGAAATGCGGGTGGCAAAATAACTCCAAAGAGTTAGTAGGTGAGGAAAAGAATAGTCTTCAGCTGCTTTCGAAAATATAGATGGTCTACGCACTGCCTTAAGGGCAGTGGCAATTCGTTTCAATAGCGAGGGCCAAGGTGGGGTAAGGCCTTTCCTCCCAATATTGCTCTTCTTACTCGTGGTAGTACCAGCAGGGATTTAGTGCTCGAATGGAGCGATCTTGTGGGGATATAGGACATACATTTCTCAGAGATATAGAGGTCCTGAGTTAAGCAGTGCCTTATGGATGGTACTGCAAATTTTATATTTAACTTTTTGGCGAATGGGGAGCCAGTGCAATTTTATCAGAAAAGGGCAGGAAGGGGTCCTAGAGGGAACATTAAGGACTATCCGTGTCGCCGTGTTCTGAACCACCTGTAGCCTTGCCAATGAAGCATCATTGGCAGAGACTAACAGGCCGTTACAATAGTCCAGGCGACTTAAAATAAGTGCCTGGACAAGAGTTTTCTGAGAGGAATCTGGTAGTAGGGGGAAAATTTGACGGAATAGGCCTATTTTATGAAAACAGACCCCAGCTGTTTGGGCGGCATGTTCTTTCAAAGTAAGTGCCTGATCCAGTTGGATCCGTAAGTTCTTTACTGACATCTTAGGGGTAGGAAGGGAACCTAAATCTGTCAGCCACCATTCAGGGGTCCACAAAAGGGGTGCCTCCGAAGAGCATGATTTCAGTTTTCCCCACATTGCACTGGAGGAAGTTGTTTCGCATCCAATCAGATATTGCTCCCATCCCTTTGGAGAAGGCTTCCTGTACTGCTGGAGAAAAATTGTTAAATGGGAAAAGTAGCTGGGTATCATCAGCATATGATATGGGGATGAACCCATGGGTCCTGAGAAGATTGGCCAAGGGGGCAATATAGATGTTAAAAAAGTGTAGGGCTCAGGCCTGAGACCTGTGGAACCCCCTTGGACCAACTCAGTGGGGGCTGATCGATACGAACCCAAGTTAACAATCTGAACGCGGTCAGATAAAATCTCCTCATCCACTGCAAAGCTGTTTTCCTTACCCCTTTTAGTCAAGATGTTATGTGAGACTGTGTTGAACGTTGCGGATAGATCCAACAGCGGCTGAATCACAGAATGGACCCTATCTAGTGTCATCCTGCTCTCATCCGTGACCGCTAGAAAAGCTGATTCGGTGCTGTATTTGGGCCTAAAACCGGACTGGGTGGAAGCCTAAACATCCTGTACGTTTGACAAAATCGGAGAGGTGGCTGTTTACATGTTTTTCCATTCGTTTGCTTATGAATGGAAGGAGTGAAATAGGGCGGAGGTTGGAAAGATCCGTCCAAGGAAGTTTAGCATTCTTACGGATGGGCCTAACCTGGGCTACTTTCCACTCCCGAGGTACATGTCCCTCTCCAAGGGAGAGATTAATGAGGGATTGCATAGGATAGGACAAACTTTTAACCAGACAGGGGAGAATTCTAGCAGGGACATGATCAGCAGTAGAGCCAGACTTGATTTTATTAGTCAATGATGTTACCTCATCCGGCTAGATTGCAGGGAAGTTCTCTAACAGCTGAGGTTCCAAGGAATTACTTTGGTAAGTGCCCTCCTGGATCTGTATCATACCTCCTGATCCAATGATTTTTCAATAAATCAGTTCTATCTTTTGTGTGAAATGGAGGGCCATATAATCAGTGATTGTGACTGTGCCACCAAGCTTTCACAGGCTACCGGATTAATAAAAGATTGCTGGATTTAGTACAAGGTCTTAGAGGAGTTGCCCGCCTCCGCTAACTGTGTAGCAATGTACAATTTCCGTGCCATTTTTATGTTTCTATGGAGTTGGATAGGGCTGATTGAAACCGCTCTTTATCTGTATTATTATGGGAGAGACGCCAAGTCCTCTCTAATTTCCTGCATTGTTTTTGAGCTCGCAGTTGTGAAGAAAACCAAACTACCTGTGGTCGCTTAGAGTTGCTCGGGGTAGTTTTTAGTGGTGCAATGCTGTCAATAGTTGCTAGAACTGCTGAATTATATTTGAACAAGGCCTTCTCGATGTGATCAGTTATTTGAATTGAAGGAATCTGAAATTTTGTTTGAAAACTTTCCTCTAACTTTCTTCCACTGCCTACGGAGGGAACGTATTGGAGGTTTGGGTTTTCCTAGGTTCACGGAATCCTGAATGGAAAACTCAATCACAGAATGATCTGACCAAGTAAGTTGTTGTGGGGGACTACACTGAATTAGTGATGAATTTGAGAAAATTATGTCCAAAGTGTGCCCCGCCAAATGGGTAGGTCCTTCATTCAGCTTAGCCAAACCTAGCAGTGATAAATCATTTAGAAGTGTTTGTGCATTGGAGTTGCATTCACTGTAGACATTAAAATCTCCCAAAAGAAGGACATTTTTACATGTATTCACATATGGGGCTAATAGTTCAACCAATTTCAGGGAGGAATCCGCAAAGGGCCCTGGGGGTTGATAAACTAATGCCCCTTTCCAGCTGGTTTGCGGAGAGGATTCTATTCTAAAAATCAATATCTCCATGCTGACATCCTCATACTGATCTAGAATGGAAATCTTAATTCCTTCTTTGTATACAATTGCAATTCCTCCTCCCATTTTTGTAGTCCTATCTAATCTAATCATCCTGTATCCTTCTGGGAGACCTAATGTTATCTTTATATGTCCATCAGTTGCACTCTTGTAGTTCCACTTTTAACTTATATTTAGAAATTTTCTTAACGTTGTGCGACTTCCTCTTGAAGTGTTTTGTCTCGGAACACTGTCTAGTAATTCATCATAGGTGAGGGCAGAAGTACTACACTCTGTTTTGAGGTGTGCACACTTTTACTTGGACCTGAAGTGGTCGTATTCTTCAGTTCATCATTGTTCAATAAAAATCCATGAAAAAACGTTTTATCTGAGGCATCTTCCAATGCAATATCTTTTATTTAATGTTTGTTCTCATTAAACTCATATTTTCAAATATTTGCAGATTTCATTATTTACAGCATTTCACATCAACCCAATGCATTTCGGGTACAAACGGACCCTTCCTCAGGGGTCTCTATGGAAAAACAAAAAAACAATTTTGAGCCCAAAGCTGTGTTCTCAAATGTATATAAACTAAATAATTGCATGGTGCCACACACTACACAATTTTAACTCAACATTTTAAAGATTTCTGTAGCATACAAATATACGCAAAACAAACGTGGGTACCCATCAATGATTTTAAGACTCTCGGGTGTGGATTAGTGCATATTGCGTACAATCGGTAAGAAAATATTTATAGTCTTGCGCTAGCAGTAAATGATAATGATCCCAGCTTGACTCGATCATTCTCGCAAACGAAATACATTTCAATAGTCTAAAGAAACTGTCTTTCAAGCATTTTCAGGTTTTTCATGCATTTTCAGGTCGGAACGACTCGCGTTCCGTGTCAGTTACTTACAGAAATGCTCATTCGCGTACCGCTTCTCTTTTCCACCAATGCCGGTCTAGCTAAGATAGCGTGAATGATTCTTAGCTCTTATTTACATGCTCATTGGCTGGTTATGCGGTCACATGACCGCAATGGTTCAAAATATACGAAAATAATGTGAGCAGAGTTGTAATATTCCCGTATCATGCAAACGAAAAAACATTAAACCATTATAAAAATAGCATGAAATACCTTAAAGAAAATGGTATATATAAACATTGTGTGACAAGTAACTATTATCACGGTAATGACGTGTCGGCCATGTTGGAATGGGATGTAACCAAGGTACACAATACATATTATCATGATGGTTAACATGTTGATCATTTAGTAATCAGATGTAGCCACGGATCAACACTGTCAACCGCGGTCAATACAGGACAAGCAAAATGACTTCCTGTTGATTTATAAAAAACATGCTAATTCCAGTCTGTCATTGAGCCCATACGGTTGGAGGCTCCCCATCTTTTTTATCCAAAAATATTCTGCTCTTAGTCTCATTTTATGTGTGTCCATGTCTGGGCGTGTTTCAATCACCTCAAGTATGGTAAAGCGTAACTGAGAGATGTTATGTCCTGTTTCTGCCCAGTGTGCTGCCACTGTAGATTTCAAATTTTTTAGCCGAATGTTACTCTTATGTTCTGTTATTCTTATCTTAATTTTTCGTTCTGTTTGCCCAACGTATAGTTTACCACAAGGGCATTTAATGCCATAAATCACACCTTTGGTGACGCAAGTGCTTGAATGTTTTAATGGAATTATTTGCCCAGTTCTAGGATGTGTGAAGGACGACCCTGTTATTACATTGTTACAATGTGTACAGTTCTCACACTTTCACATTCCTTTGTGGATTGTCTTGCTTTGATTCATTTCTTTCTTCTTCAGCAATTCTTTTAAATTTTTAGATCTGTTGTAGGCAAATGTTATGCGTTCTGCGAACAAAGGTTGAAGATCAGGTTCTTGAATAATGATAGGCCAATGTTTTCTCATGATATTAGTGATTTGCGGTGACTGCATAGAATGTTTTAGAACACACACTGTGTTTTTGGTTAGATTTGTCCTTTTTTGTCAGTAAAGACTCTCTCGTCATGGCCATGACTTTGGTTTTTGACTCTTGTAGTAATTTATTTGGATATCCTCGTTTTTCAAATTTTTTGATCTGTCTGTCGATAGTGTCTGAAACCTCATTGGAATCCGATGTGATCCTTTTATAGCGGATAAACTGGGATATTGGTAAATGACTCTTGAGAGCATGATGATGAAAGCTCGAATAGTGTAATCCGCTGTTGCGGTCAGTTTCTTTCATATGTACATTCGTGCATATTTGACCCTGTTTTATGGAAACTTTTACATCCAAAAAAGATAGTTGATGCTGATCAATCTCATGTGTAAACTTAATTCTTTCATGTTTCAAGTTCAATGTCTCAATGTTTTCTTCCAGTTCTTCCTTCTTGCCTCTCCACATGATGAAAATATCATCTATATAGCGTTTATAGACCAGTAGTCCTGTTTTCCAATCTGGGTTGTCAAGTATATGATCGCTCTCAAATTTGGACATAAAAATGTTCGTGTACGACGGTGCTCCAGCAAAGCCCATGCTGGTCCCACTGCATTGTGCATAGTACTCTTGTTCCCATTCCAAGTAGCTGTGAAAAAGCGCAAAATGTAAGATTTCCATCAAAAAATTTTTTTCTGGTCCTTCAATTTCATTCTGTAGTAGACACCACTCCATTGCTTCTAATCCTTCGTTGTGAGGGATCGAGGTGTACCGTGCAGTTACATCAATTGAACTGAGCCATATCTCTTCATTTTTTGGAATCTCAACATTCTGTAAAATATTTAGGAATGCGGTAGTGTCTTTTATGTGGGTGCACCAATTCTGGACTAATGGTTGTAGAAACCAATCCAAATATTGTCCGATTGGTTCAGAGAGAGAACCGCAGGCTGATACAATGGGCCTAAATGGTGGTCGTGTTGGATGCTTGTGCATCTTGGGCAACATGTAGAACTGTGGCCTCCTTGGATATTTTATATTAAGGAATTGATGAGTTTTATTGGTAATCCATTTCATCTCCAGAGCTTTATCTAGTATCTCCTTGAGTGTGGCTGCAAAAATTTCTGTGGGGTCTTGTTCAAATTTGTGGTAGATATTTGTATCCTGCAGATGCTGGTTGACACTTTCCTTATAAAAAGTCGAATTCATTACCACTAGGGCTCCCCTTTATCTGCTTTCTGAATAGTTATTTCAGTCATTTCTTTCAAAGATTTAAGTGTGTTCCATTCTTTCTTTGAAAAATTACTTTTGGTGCCGCTCTTGTAGTTAATATTCTTGATTTCTGTAGTGATCACTCGTTCATAAGCATCAATTGTTTTATGTGATGTAGGGGCACAAAATGTGCTCTTAACTCTGAATTCTTTGCTTGTACTGTCCACTTTTTCTGTAGGTGGAAGAGTATTAAAGAAGTTTTTTAGCCTCAATGTGCGTAGAAATTTAAATATGGCTATTTCAGTCTCTTCAGGATTAGATTTGTATACCGGGACAAATGTGATGCCTTTGTTTAATAAGTTCATCTGGGCTTTAGACAGAGATATATCTGAGATGTTAATTACAAGTTCATTTTCTTTTTCTTGGATCTCAGTTCCCGTTCCGCTTCTGACTCCTTTGCTTTTTCTCTTTCACCTCCTGGTTTTGGAGGTTCGGCAATTACGGATGTTGTTGGAACATTGTTGGCCGCAGGGCTTATCTCTAAAAAAGCTTTGTCTGATTGGGCTTTCTGTCCTGCTTGTGCATTTTTCTCCATTGGTTTTCTGTTTTGTGTTGTGTCTGACTCGGATACAACGCTCTCCTGAGAGGAACTGATGTTTGTAGATGGTTTTTGCCATTTTCTTTGATTATAAACCTTCTATTTCTTTTGCATATTTATCCAGTTTTTTGTTAATGTCTTCCAGTAATCTATGGACTGATCAAAGAAACCAGAGCCTTCAGCCCACAATTAAACACTGCGAATCAATTACTGAAACAACTGGAGTACATGAGCAAACGTGAAATCAGCAAACGGTTACATGCTACAACACTAATACATTATCATCGTAACAAACGTATACCGAGAGGTTTAAGGATTGCACTTAAACCGATGTTATGCAGGAACAACAAATCCTTTCTCAATAAATGGTATCAAATACTCAACAAATGCAGCTTAGATCTGATCTTGCTGATAGTGGAGGAACTATCAAAGGAACTTAAAGAAGTTGAGGAAGAATTAGAAGGCATCAAAAGGGAGCTCAACAAACATGATGACTTAACATTATTACTGGAAGACATTAACAAAAAACTGGATAAATATGCATAGAAGATAGAAAAATAAAGAAATACAGAAGAGACACAGTGGATTATAAGTTGGAGGAAGTGTACAGTTGGGCGGAGGTTTATAATCAAAGAAAATGGCAAAAAACATCTACAAACATCAGTTACTCTCAGGAGAGCGTTGTATCCGAGTCAGACACAACACAAAACAGAAAACCAATGGAGAAAAATGCACAAGCAGGACAGAAAGCCCAATCAGACAAAGCTTTTTTAGAGATAAGCCCTGCGGCCAACAATGTTCCAACAACATCCGTAATTGCCGAACCTCCAAAACCAGGAGGGGAAAGAGAAAAAGCAAAGGAGTCAGAAGCGGAACGGGAACTGAGATCCAAGAAAAAGAAAACGAACTTGTAATTAACATCTCAGATATATCTCTGTCTAAAGCCCAGATGAACTTATTAAAAAAAGGCATCACATTTGTCCCGGTATACAAATCTAATCCTGAAGAGACTGAAATAGCCATATTTAAATTTCTACGCACATTGAGGCTAAAAAACTTCTTTAATACTCTTCCACCTACAGAAAAAGTGGACAGTACAAGCAAAGAATTCAGAGTTAAGAGCACATTTTGTGCCCCTACATCACATAAAACAATTGATGCTTATGAACGAGTGATCACTACAGAAATCAAGAATATTAACTACAAGAGTGGCACCAAAAGTAATTTTTCAAAGAAAGAATGGAACACACTTAAATCTTTGAAAGAAATGACTGAAATAACTATTCAGAAAGCAGATAAAGGGGGAGCCCTAGTGGTAATGAATTCGACTTTTTATAAGGAAAGTGTCAACCAGCATCTGCAGGATACAAATATCTACCACAAACTTGAACAAGACCCCACAGAAATTTTTGCAGCCACACTCAAGGAGATACTAGATAAAGCTCTGGAGATGAAATGGATTACCAATAAAACTCATCAATTCTTTAATATAAAATATCCAAGGAGGCCACAGTTCTACATGTTGCCCAAGATGCACAAGCATCCAACACGACCACCATTTAGGGCCATTGTATCAGCCTGCGGTTCTCTCTCTGAACCAATCGGACAATATTTGGATTGGTTTCTACAACCATTAGTCCAGAATTGGTGCACCCACATAAAAGACACTACCGCATTCCTAAATATTTTACAGAATGTTGAGATTCCAAAAAATGAAGAGATATGGCTCAGTTCAATTGATGTAACTGCACTGTACACCTCGATCCCTCACAACGAAGGATTAGAAGCAATGGAGTGGTGTCTACTACAGAATGAAATTGAGGGACCAGAAAAATTTTTTTTGATGGAAATCTTACATTTTGCGCTTTTTCACAGCTACTTGGAATGGGAACAAGAGTACTATGCACAATGCAGTGGGACCAGCATGGGCTTTGCTGGAGCACCGTCGTAAGCGAACATTTTTATGTCCAAATTTGAGAGCGATCATATACTTGACAACCCAGATTGGAAAACAGGACTACTGGTCTATAAACGCTA
Organism: Lissotriton vulgaris; assembly: GCF_964263255.1. Taxonomy (NCBI): domain Eukaryota; kingdom Metazoa; phylum Chordata; class Amphibia; order Caudata; family Salamandridae; genus Lissotriton; species Lissotriton vulgaris. The sequence goes on from NC_141697.1 coordinate 277,825,922, forward strand.
TATAGATGATATTTTCATCATGTGGAGAGGCAAGAAGGAAGAACTGGAAGCAAACATTGAGACATTGAACTTGAAACATGAAAGAATTAAGTTTACACATGAGATTGATCAGCATCAACTATCTTTTTTGGATGTAAATGTTTCCATAAAACAGGGTCAAATATGCACGAATGTACATATGAAAGAAACTGACCGCAACAGCGGATTACACTATTCGAGCTTTCATCATCATGCTCTCAAGAGTCATTTACCAATATCCCAGTTTATCCGCTATAAAAGGATCACATCGGATTCCAATGAGGTTTCAGACACTATCGACAGACAGATCAAAAAATTTGAAAAAAGAGGATATCCAAATAAATTACTACAAGAGTCAAAAACCAAAGTCATGGCCATGACGAGAGAGTCTTTACTGACAAAAAAGGACAAATCTAACCAAAAACATACAGTGTGTGTTCTAAAACATTCTATGCAGTCACCTCAAATCACTAATATCATGAGAAAACATTGGCCTATCATTATTCAAGAACCTGATCTTCAACCTTTGTTCGCAGAACGCATGACATTTGCCTATAACAGATCTAAAAATTTAAAAGAATTGCTGAAGAAGAAAGAAATGAATCAAAGCAAGACAATCCACAAAGGAATGCGAAAGTGTAAGAACTGTACACATTGTAACAATGTAATAATAGGGTCGTCCTTCACACATCCTAGAACTGGGCAAATAATTCCATTAAAATATTCAAGCACTTGCGACACCAAAGGTGTGATTTATGGCATTAAATGCCCTTGTGGTAAACTATACGTTGGGCAAACAGAACGAAAAATTAAGATAAGAATAACAGAACATAAGAGTAACATTCGGCTAAAAAATTTGAAATCTACAGTGGCAGCACACTGGGCAGAAACAGGACATAACATCTCTGTTATGCTTTACCATACTTGAGGTGATTGAAACACGCCCAGACATGGACACACATAAAATGAGACTAAGAGCAGAATATTTTTGGATAAAAAAGATGGGGAGCCTCCAACCGTATGGGCTCAATGACAGACTGGAATTAGCATGTTTTTTATAAATCAACAGGAATTCATTTTGCTTGTCCTGTATTGACCTCGGTTGACAGTGTTGATCCGTGGCTACATCTGATTACTAAATGATCAACATGTTAACCATCATGATAATATGTATTGTGTACCTTGGTTACATCCCATTCCAACATGGCCGACACGTCATTACCGTGATAATAGTTACTTGTCACACAATGTTTATATATACCATTTTCTTTAAGGTATTTCATGCTATTTTTATAATGGTTTAATGTTTTTTCGTTTGCATGATACGGGAATATTACAACTCTGCTCGCATTATTTTCGCATATTTTGAACCATTGCGGTCATGTGACCGCATAACCAGCCAATGAGCATGTAAATAAGAGCTAAGAATCATTCACGCTATCTTAGCTAGACCGGCATTGGAGGAAAAGAGAAGCGGTACGCGAGTGAGCATTTCTTTAAGTAACTGACACGGAACGCGAGTCGTTCCGACCTGAAAATGCATGAAAAACCTGAAAATGCTTGAAAGACAGTTTCTTTAGACTATTGAAATGTATTTCATTTGCGAGAATGATCGAGTCAAGCTGGGATCGTTATCATTTACTGCTAGCGCAAGACTATAAATATTTTCTTACCGATTGTAAGCAATATGCACTAATCCACAACCCAGAGTCTTAAAATCATTGATGGGTAACCACGTTTGTTTTGCGTATCTTTGTATGCTACAGAAATCTTTAAAATGTTGAGTTAAAATTGTGTAGTGTGTGGCACCATGCAATTATTTAGTTTATATACATTTGAGAACACAGCTTTGGGCTCAAAATTGTTTTTTTGTTTTTCCATAGAGACCCCCGAGGAAGGGTCAGTTTGTACCCGAAATGCATTGGGTTGATGTGAAATGCTGTAAATAATGAAATCTGCAAATATTTGAAAATATGAGTTTAATGAGAAAAAACATTAAATAAAAGATATTGCATTGGAAGATGCCTCAGATAAAACGTTTTTTCATGGATTTTTATTGAACAATGATGAACTGAAGAATAGGACCACTTCAGGTCCAAGTAAAAGTGTGCACACCTCAAGACCTAATGTTATAGCAGAAACATAGTGCGGTTTAAGCCAGGTCTCTGTTAAAAAGCTCGAATCAGGTTGGATTGATGACAGCAAGTCGCACACCTCAGTAGTATGTTTAGGCAACAAACGAATGTTGCATAACAGGTTGGTCCATCTATTCCTTAAGGGGCATAGGGGCGAATTAAAAGTATCTTCATCTGTACAAGCGGGCAGTGGGTGGGTATCTCGCCCAAACAATGTCATTGTGGTCTTATCTGTGTGCGACACTAGGGCAACCCCCAGCATAGCAGAGTTCATAACTGGATCCCCGCTACCCTCCAGGGGGGGGGGGCGGGGGGTCGTGGATGCCACCTCCTCAAAGAACCCTCCCGCTTTACATATCTGCCCCTCTCACCTATACCATTTGAGTCAGGATCCCAAGGTGTGCATGTTCATCCATGTGCGTCATACAGGATATCAGGGGTCATTCCACATCAGAGGTGCCTCCGCCAGTCAGGACGGGGAGACGGTGAAGCAAGCTCCGCTGGCACCCTCTGCAGCTGACGCAGGACTTCCTGAAGACTCTACCGAGTGTTAAAGAAATGCTGCTTGCTTTGATATGTTACTTTAAGTTTCGCGGGGAAGAGCATCGCATAAGGGATGTATAGCTGTTGTAGTTTCTTATTCACTGGAAGGAATTTCCGCCTCTGCTCTTGTACCACCATAGTGAAATCAGGGTATATCGAGATGTCCATCCCTTCATGTTGAAGCTGTCCCTTCTCTCTGGATTGGCGCAGGGCCACATCCCAGTAGTTGAGTAGGTGGGCAATTATCGGGCGAGTCGTCGCACCGTGCGGGCCGCAAGTGACCTATGAGCTCGCTCCACCACCAAAACCGGTGAGAAATCCTCCCTCCCGAAAAAAGCAATGAGAAGGCGCTCTACATAGTCCTCCATCCTCCCAGTCGCAGTTGTTTCCGACACATCCAAATTACGGAGGTTGTGCCTTCAAGACCGGGATTCAAGATCCTTGTTTTTGGCTGCAATCACCCGCAGCACCCTCTTCATGTCCAGCGTGCGAGTCATAGTCGTTGCAGATGCATCTTCCAGGTCTGAGATCGGCCGCTCCGTCTCCCCCAAGCGCTCCTCATGTTATTCTACTTTGTGTGATACACCATCCAGCCATGCAGACATTGAGTCCATTTTGGATTCCATAGAACTCAAGCTCGACTGCATGGTTAATAGCAGTTCCTTCAGGTCAGCAGTCGAGGACGCCCGGGTCTCAGCCTGCTCCTCTTCAGGGTCCGTGTGTGATTGCGTGCTTTTCCACGCCTCGAATTTCAGTTTCGGCTGGAGGCCGTCTGGTTTCCCCATGGGGCCCAGTCACACAGTGCGGCTCGCAGCGCCCGTCCTCCCCTTTGACCCGGAAGTAAAATTAATGGCTCCCGTCCCATTCGCATGCCACTAGATCACACAATTTATATCTAACAACAGTGGTCCTATGCATAGGTAGGGGTGAAATGCAATAAGAATATAGACACAATGGAACTATATTGGTTGATGTGATTTGTCCAGCCGGACAGTGATCACAGAATTCTTTTACTATATATAAACAATAGACAGAAAAATTCTCTTACATTCACAAAGAGTGAGACACAAGCCTGTGCCTTCACGCTTACAAATTGGCAAAGTAGAAGAATAGGGAAAGGCAAAGAAGGAAAATATTTAGGCAGAAAGTGAGCGATTTCTGGGAGATGAAAAGATGACAGAAATTCAGTGACACCATAGATCGCATATCTCATTCAATATACATTTGCATATATGGTGTGACAAAGAGTCGACGACGTTTCGATTCCATAACCAAAATACACAGAATCATCATCAGGACAAAAAGTATTGTGCCTAAAAACGCTTTACACAATAGCCTAAAGAAGAAAAGGAAAAATGGAATAATTCAGTCAAAGAACAACGGAACAGAACGTATCTTGTGACATCAAGTGAATCTTAAGTGACTAAAGAGTTCTTAGGGAACAATTAATTTAGGCACGCGTGATCGCGAAGGTGAAGAATCATTGAGAATAGCGGCGAGTGTCTAAAAGTGAGGGGATGCCTTTTAAGTGTGAAGAAACCTAGTGCCCGTTGTTGCCTGAATAGGGAAAAAAGGGCGAGGAAGGGAGGTGGAACGATGAGAAGTGAATACAGGTGGTGTCCACGAGGGTGAGGTCTTAAGTAACCATTATGTGCACGCAGAGGTACTTCAAGAGACGTCACAAAGTGCTGAAGTATACCTGTGAGGATCAGGGAAAATATGCCCTGAAGGTCTAGTTAAGGGATGGCGCCAGTAAAGCTGCTGGAATGAAGCTGAGGAGGTAATGAAGGGTTCGGTCAGAGTACATCACCCAGATTTGTCTAAGCGATGGGCCATAAGAAGAAACTCACCAGGGGGTTGTGGTTCCTATGGCTGAAAATGGAAGGGACTGGTGCAGTATGGAAGTTCATGGACACCTCCTTAGTTGTGGAGGTGCGTCGTGGTGAACCTGATAAGAAGGAGGACGGTGAGTGAAGACAAGCAGAAAATTTCTGCACATCACGATGGGCTAGGATGTAGCCACACTTACCAGAGGATTAAAATAATGGTCCCCAGTTAAACTTGAAAGTTGGGAAATGTCCGCAGTGGGGAGGGTTAATCCGGCGCCAAATAAGGCGCGACGGAGCGAGCCTGTTAAAAATTATAAACAAGGTCAGTAATAGAATAAGAGGCGCGGTGTGGCTAGAGGCGCCTGCGGGGTTTTTTTCACTCACCTAGGGCTTCGCTATCTCGGCGCTTCACAATGCAGCGGTCCTGCGTTGTCCCGATGGATTAGTGAGTCGGAAGTTAAGCCGAGTCAGCCGACTGCTGATTGGTGGGCAAAAAGGGAAAAATAGAGGAAGGACTTTGCAGCTGCGGCCATCTTGAGTGAGGTGGACTAACTGAATGTGAAAGTGAGGAAGGGGAAGAAAGGGGCAGACGTGGCGGCCATCTTAAATGAGTAAGTGAAAGCATGCAGCAGCACAGTGAAGTGCAAACAGTTTAGAATTCATAGATAATCCCTGACATATTTACACATATAACTGACATGTCAATTCATAAGACCCAATTACAATAGGCTAGTCCAATCCTCCTGCAGATTAAGTCCTGTATTGAGACTATCAGTTCTCAGTATCCACTTCAATTCTTCTTTGTTTAGCATCCTGGTTAGATCACCTCCTCGGGGTGGTATAGTGATTTGGCTGATTACTGTCCATTTCAGCTGGTTCTCTGAGTGTCCTTTCTCCAAGAAATGTTCGACCAGTGGTGCATTTGTTGTTTTGCACCTGATTCTGCTCCGGTGTTGTGATATCCTGAGTTTAATTTTTTGTTTCGTTTGGCCAATATAAATCATGTTACAAGGACAAAAAATTGCATAAATCAAGTTGGAGCTGTTGCAGTTGGTGAAGGTCCTAAGTACATTCCTAGTGTCCTTAAATACAAATTCCTTAGTCTCAATACAAAAATCACAGACCACACAAGTACCGCATTTTGAGTGGCCTATCAAGGGTGGGAAGCCCCAAAGGTCGTTTAAAGTGGTGTTGGATTCTTTAGGAGGTGGTAGTGCTGCTCTCACAAACTGGTCTTTTAGATTCTTATTGCGTTTGAAGGCAAAAAGGGGTAATTCAAGTGAAAGATTTCCAGAGTTGATGATATGCCAGTTTCTTTTGATGCTTTTCTTTATTTTATTGGAGGCAGAAGAGAAGGTAGTCACACAGACCAGCTTGTTAAACTCCTTCTTAGCCTTAGGTTCAAGCAATGTCTCGCGGGGGCAGTACCACGCCCGCTTCATGGCATTCTTTACCAGTCGTTTTGGGTAGCCCCTGAATCTGAGTTTGTTAGCTAGGATGTTTGCCTCCCTAAAGTAATCAGGTTTTTGAAAGCAGTTTCTGCGTAACCTTAAAAACTGTGAGTATGGGAGACTGTCCCTGAGAGCTCGGGGGTGGCAGCTGTCATAACACAGGAGCGTGTTCCTTTCTGTTGGCTTACGAAACAGTGAGGTGAATAGTAAGCCCTCTTTGTGTTGGATACAGAGATCCAGAAAGGGAATACTGATTTTACTGTGGTCTATAGTGAAAGTTAGTCTGTTACAGTTGCTGTTTAGCCAGTGTACAAAAGTTGGCAGGATTTCCTCAGGACCCCCCCATATCATAAAAACATCATCGATGTAGCTCTAATCTGCTTGATGACCTAGAAAAGCAGAAAAAGAAATATGTAAGACTGGAATTAATGACCCTAATGTTAACTGAGTACTTAAGATCCAAAACAATACCCCTGGGTCTACAAGTACGGAATATCCCGGGTATCTTTACTGATAACCCGAGATATATTACTGGTTTTAGTCATATTGGTACTACGTGCTCTAGGCATTGGTTAGTCCTAGGTATCGAGACAGCTGGAGAAGAACTTAAAAAATTGGCCGAGAACATTAAAGACCTTGAGAAACTGATCACGGAAAATGATAATATTACAGATGCGAAGAAGTTATTGGAGAAACTTGACAAAACTATTTCTGAATACCACCGCATTGAACAAAATAAAAAATCTGTAAAGGTTAAAAAGGACATTAAATCTTACACAGCTGAAAGAACGTACCCTTACCTTCAAAAAGATTTTTATATTAATCGCAACTTCAACCAGAACCCCCAGAACCCAAGGCCTTGGGGTAGATATAACCAAAGAAACACAGTGGTAGGGTTCACTGATTCATCAGCTGATTCATCGGATAATTCAGACGCAGGTGAGGGCTCCAGCACCGCCCCCCGCAATCCTAACCCCCATTTTTTTAGGACGAGGGACAGGCAGAGGAGAAGCCCCCAAGAGGGGCAGAGTGAAACAACAAGCTCGTTGGCACAACCAGCCAGGAGAACGCCAAACGAGACAGAAGTTTTACAAATGGTGAGTAGCTCTGAAACTCCAGACATGTCAATCCCATTGTTTAATCTGTCCGACCATGATCTCTCCTCCCAGGAGATCTCTCTATTAAGCAAGGGACTATCATTTGTACCAAGTTCATACCCAGATTTCCTGGAAATACAGTCTGAGCTTTTAGCATTTTTTCGAAAGATTAGACTTAAAGCCTTTTTTGAATTAAATCCTACTTCACCTAAGGTCACCATTACACCTTTTAGACCTCCCTCCACTTTTCTACCTTCGGCTAACATGATCCCGAAGGAAATCCTTACCTTCGAAAAGGTCATTCTCAAAGAGGCAAACAATCACAAGAACACATGTTCATTCCCTACAATATTACTTTAGATGAGAGGAATGCCATCAGAACACTACGAGACAAAAATGAATTGGTGATTAAACCAGCTGATAAAGGGGGAGGCATTGTACTACAGAACATAGACAGCTACAGGGCAGAACTTTCTCGCCAAGTCTCCAACACTGATCATTATAGTCGACTCCCCACAAACCCTACCAAGGAACTACAAACCCTGATAAAAACAAGTTACTTCTGAGGCCCTAGACACCGGCTTCATTTCAAAGCATAAATTCAACTACCTGAATGTGAGCCACCCACGCATACCGGTAATTTATATATTACCCAAAATTCATAAACGTCAAGACAACCCACCAGGCCGCCCCATTGTCTCTGGTTGTGGTTCGGTCTTGGAACCTCTTGCTCAATATGTTAATTTTTTCTTAAAAGACTTTGTACCAAACACCATTTGTTATGTTAGGGACAGCATGAACATGATAAACCTTATTGAAAATCTACCCTTTGACCCTGACTCACAAACCCTGTGTACACTTGACGTTGAGTCACTGTACACCAACATTCCCCAGAGAGACTCATTACTTGTGATGGAGGCAATACTAAACAAACGCCCATGGCCACATCCAGTACCCACTTTGTTTATAATCCAACTGTTGGAAATATGTCTAACCCGCAACTATTTCATGTTTGAAGACCAGTACTTCCAACAGAACAAAGGAACTTCGATGGGGGCGGTTTTTGCTCCCACGCTGGCTATTCTGTACATGGACTGGTTAGAATGCACCACCATCCTCCCTGCTACCAATCCGTTCCACTCAGGCCTCCTCATGTGGAAACGCTACATCGATGATGTTTTTATGATATGGGGGGGTCCTGAGGAAATCCTGCCCACTTTTGTACACTGGCTAAACAGCAACTGTAACGGACTAACTTTCACTATAGACCACAGTAAAATCAGTATTCCCTTTCTGGATCTCTGTATCCAACACAAAGAGGGCTTACTATTCACCTCACTGTTTCGTAAGCCAACAGAAAGGAACACGCTCCTGTGTTATGACAGCTGCCACCCCCGAGCTCTCAGGGACAGTCTCCCATACTCACAGTTTTTAAGGTTACGCAGAAACTGCTTTCAAAAATCTGATTACTTTAGGGAGGCAAACATCCTAGCTAACAAACTCAGATTCAGGGGCTACCCAAAACGACTGATAAAGAATGCCATGAAGCGGGCGTGGTACTGCCCCCGCGAGACATTGCTTGAACCTAAGGCTAAGAAGGAGTCTAACAAGCTGGTCTGTGTGACTACCTTCTCTTCTGCCTCCAATAAAATAAAGAAAAGCATCAAAAGAAACTGGCATATCATCAACTCTGGAAATCTTTCACTTGAATTGCCCCTTTTTGCCTTCAAACGCAATAAGAATCTAAAAGACCAGTTGGTGAGAGCAGCACTACCACCTCCTAAAGAATCCAACACCACTTTGAACGACCTTTGGGGCTTCCCACCCTTGATAGGCCACTAAAAATGCGGTACGTGTGTGGTCTGTGATTTTTGTATTGAGACTAAGGAATTTGTATTTAAGGACACTAGGAATGTACTTAGGACCTTCACCAACTGCAACAGCTCCAACTTGATTTATGCAATTTTTTGTCCTTGTAACATGATTTATGTTGGCCAAACGAAACAAAAAATTAAACTCAGGATATCACAACACCGGAGCAGAATCAGGTGCAAAACAACAAATGCACCACTGGTCGAACATTTCTTGGAGAAAGGACACTCAGAGAATCAGCTGAAATGGACAGTAATCAGCCAAATCACTATACCACCCCGAGGAGGTGATCTAACCAGGATGCTAAACAAAGAAGAATTGAAGTGGATACTGAGAACTGATAGTCTCAATACAGGACTTAATCTGCAGGAGGATTGGACTAGCCTATTGTAATTGGGTCTTATGAATTGACATGTCAGTTATATGTGTAAATATGTCAGGGATTATCTATGAATTCTAAACTGTTTGCACTTCACTGTGCTGCTGCATGCGTTCACTTACTCATTTAAGATGGCCGCCACGTCTGCCCCTTTCTTCCCCTTCCTCACTTTCACATTCAGGTAGTCCACCTCACTCAAGATGGCCGCCGCTGCAAAGTCCTTCCTCTATTTTTCCCTTTTTGCCCACCAATCAGCAGTCGGCTGACTCGGCTTAACTTCCGACTCACTAATCCATCGGGACAACGCAGGACCGCTGCATTGTGAAGCGCCGAGATAGCGAAGCCCTAGGTGAGTGAAAAAACCCCCACAGGCGCCTCTAGCCACACCGCGCCTCGCATTCTATTACTGACCTTGTTTATAATTTTTAACAGGCTCGCTCCGTCGCGCCTTATTTGGCGCCGGATTAACCCTCCCCACTGCGGGCATCTCCCAACTTTCAAGTTTAACCGGGGACCATTATTTTAATCCTCTGGTAAGTGTGGCTACATCCTAGCCCATCGTGATGTGCAGAAATTTTCTGCTTGTCTTCACTCACCGTCCTCCTTCTTATCAGGTTCACCACGACGCACCTCCACAACTAAGGAGGTGTCCATGAACTTCCATACTGCACCAGTCCCTTCCATTTTCAGCCATAGGAACCACAACCCCCTGGTGAGTTTCTTCTTATGGCCCATCGCTTAGACAAATCTGGGTGATGTACTCTGACCGAACCCTTCTTTACCTCCTCAGCTTCATTCCAGCAGCTTTACTGGCGCCATCCCTTAACTAGACCTTCAGGGCATATTTTCCCTGATCCTCACAGGTATACTTCAGCACTTTGTGACGCCTCTTGAAGTACCTCTGCGTGCACATAATGGTTACTTAAGACCTCACCCTCGTGGACACCACCTGTATTCACTTCTCATCGTTCCACCTCCCTTCCTCGCCCTTTTTTCCCTATTCAGGCAACAACGGGCACTAGGTTTCTTCACACTTAAAAGGCATCCCCTCACTTTTAGACACCACCTGTATTCACTTCTCATCGTTCCACCTCCCTTCCTCGCCCTTTTTTCCCTATTCAGGCAACGACGGGCACTAGGTTTCTTCACACTTAAAAGGCATCCCCTCACTTTTAGACACTCGCCGCTATTCTCAATGATCCTTCACCTTCGCGATCACGCGTGCCTAAATTAATTGTTCCCTAAGAACTCTTTAGTCACTTAAGATTCACTTGATGTCACAAGATACGTTCTGTTCTGTTGTTCTTTGACTGAATTATTCCATTTTTCCTTTTCTTCTTTAGGCTATTGTGTAAAGCGTTTTTAGGCACAATACTTTTTGTCCTGATGATGATTCAGTGTATTTTGGTTATGGAATCGAAACGTCGTCGACCCTTTGTCACACCATATATGCAAATGTATATTCAATGAGATATGCGATCTATGGTGTCACTGAATTTCTGTCATCTTTTCATCTCCCAGAAATCGCTCACTTCCTGCCTAAATATTTTCCTTCTTTGCCTTTCCCTATTCTTCTACTTTGCCAATTTGTAAGCGTGAAGGCACAGGCTTGTGTCTCACTCTTTGTGAATGTAAGATAATTTTTCTGTCTATTGTTTATATATAGTAAAAGAATTCTGTGATCACTGTCCGGCTGGACAAATCACATCAACCAATATAGTTCCATTGTGTCTATATTTTTATTGCATTTCACCCCTACCTATGCATAGGACCACTGTTGTTAGATATAAACTATGTTACCCGAGGTCCTGTGCTGACTCGTTGGGTGCCCTTGTTGTTCCTTAGCTACTAGATCACACAATGCCATGCAGCTGGAGGCGCTCAGGGAGAAGAGGGCCAGACTCCAGTTCTCACCACTCCTGGGATGAGGCAAGCAGGGGGTATCCCAAGTGCTATTCCAAGGTCGTCCTCGAAGGAGGAGGCAGCCCCCCAGTGCCGGCCAGGCTTCCGCAGGGCACCGTTCCCAGCGGTCAGCAATTGCTTCAGCCACACCCTAGTGTCCTTGTCTGGGCTGTTAATGATTCCCAGGATCTTCAAAATTCTGTGCCTCTGCCTATGATACAGGTATACCTCACCTGTCTCAGCTCTCCAAGGATTAGGGCCCCAGATCAGGCAGTTGACAGATCCTCCACAAGGACCTCCTAGCCTCGATTTCCGCCTGGTCACAAAGTTGCCTAATTGTCCCGCAACATATGGTCAGCGCTGTCTGCCTTGCGCCAGCGCCAGGCCGACAGCCTACATCAGGCCCCTCTCACCTCCTCTCCTTTCTCCAGGCACCTCCTTCCGGGAAGGGGCCAGCTCGGCTTCCAGCGGGGTCCCGCAGCCTCGCCGCGTCCTGCTGCTTCACACTGCCAGCTCTGCTTCGGTGTTTCGCGCCGGCCCGCAGGCTCCCGCTGCACTGGCCGGGTGTGGGAGCTCCTAAGCAGGCCACCCGAAGTCCCGCATCTGCCATATTAGATCTGGCCGCAGCTTCAGGTCAGTTGCGCAGATCAGCGCTCCACAGCCAGGTTGAGGCTAATTTCTCGATTTAAAGCAAGCATGCATGCATGATTCCCCCGCACAGTGTTCATGAATAATCACCAATAAATTCTGGATGGCCAGGATTAAGAGCGGATATTCCTCTGAGCTGAAAGAGCCTCACAGTAGTCTGGCCATCTTGCTTGGCGCCCTCTAGCGCCCCCCGGTGTACCATCACTTTTGATGAATCCCCTTATGTGAGAAAGTGGCTCTATATATACTGGACCAGAATAAGGTGCAGTGTGTATAGAGTCCACAAACCCCAGAGGTATAACAGAAGTTAAAGCCAGGTGTGACCTTACTCTCTAAAGTGGTAGCTTGGTCGAGCAGTAAGGCTGTACCAGAGGACAGTGTAAAGCATTTGTTGTACACACTCAGTCAGCAAAAGGTTTCACACACTCAAGGACTGAACTCTAGGGCAATTGTTTGTATATCAAAAGATATAATTGTTTTATTTTTAGAATCAGCTGTATAAAAATTTACTTTTCTTGATATGAGTACTCTCATATAATTACTTTGCAAAGCAGCAATAAACTTTGTAAACACAATAGGTACAATGGTTGCAGTAGGCAACACAATTCTAAACACAATTTAACATTGAGCTCAATGGGTTTTCTACATAAATGGAGCTAGTTACTTTTTCGATTACGTTTGTAGTCCCAGGACTGGATCATAGAGTCAGTCTTGGGGTCTAAGCTGGAAACAGTTTAGCAAAAATAATTTGGCTATTGCTATGATTTAAAAAAAATATAAAGCTATTTCAAAAGTTCACACAAACTTTTCAATGAAAATCTGGCAATGTTATCCATTAGGAGGAAAATCAAGTTGCAGTTAAAGTAAGTTCTCGTTACTTTGGTACTCCAGGACTGGGCTTCTAAGTCCAGCACTGGGGTCTCTACTTAAAAAAGGTAACCAATTACGTTTCAGTAGTAGGTACGATTTTTAAGGAATATTTGTAATTTTTAAAAGTAGACAGAAGAAATTTCACAGAAAAACAGTCAATGGTTTCCTAAGGCAGAAATTTAGATTACTAGCAAACACGGTTGTGATTACTTTTGTGGTTCAGTACCTGGCTACAAGGTACAGTACTGGCTTTTCTCCTTATCACAGGTGAGTACTTCGAAATTCGATATTCGGACGATTTTAGACGATTAATTTAAAGTTTCAAAACTTCACACTTAGAAGATTTTTCGAATCAAACCAGTGAATGTTATCCCTTGGCAGGAAAGTGAGTCATCTGTTTTCAGGTGAGTACTCGACTGGTGAAGTTAAGGTTCTGGGCATAGACTCAGGGGTCCCCCAGGGTCAGGTAGGTACAGTTAGTACACCCTCAGCGGCACAGGGGTGGCCGGGTGCAGAGGTAGTTAGAGGCCAATGTTAGCCAATGAGAGGCAGGGGGCCTTCGATTGGTGGCTGCTGGCTAGCAGGCCACGCGGCTGTGGGAGCTGGGCTCCTGGTCACTTGCTCAGGGCACATGGGGAAGTAGAATAGGGTACAGGTTGCACTGCCGGGGCGGTTGGGTGCAGGATGCTTTTGAGCCGTCGGGCGCTCAATGTTATCCAATGAGGATCTTGAAAAGGGAACAAAGGCTGTAGGCTTGGGGACGTTGGATCTTCAGGAGCGACCAACACTTCAAGGGGTAAGTTGGGATCTTGGATGATAGCTAGGCACCCAGGAGTTGGGCACAGGGGGCTGTGGGGCGCCGGGTGCAGGGGTGTCTTTTGAGGTCGGGAAATCTTAATCCCTGCTGGTCGTGGTCGGAGGGGTCCTTTGTCCTGAGGCTGCAGGCGTCTGGGTCATCGAGGAGGGTCCTTGGGCACTGGATTCTGAGTCAGAATTGCTGTGGGGATGTCCTCAGGGTCTTGGTTCACTCCAGCACAGGCCAGGCTTGATGGGTGCAGAGTGTGCAGGGTTCGAGGTTCGGCTGATGCCAGGGCTTGTTACTTGCTTTCAGCAGTACAACTGCTCGTGGGAAACCCAGGTAGTCAGAGTCACAAGGCAGTCAGATCCTCCGGGGTTCTTGAGGTTGCGGACCACTGGCGACGCTGGGGGTTAGCAGGAGCAGGTTTGAGGGTCAACAGGCCGGTAGGGCTGGGGCCAAATCAGTTGGTGTCTTCCTCTTTTTAGCAGCTGCACGCAGGTCTTCTTGTTTCTTGTTCTTCTTTCTTGTTTCAGTATCTGGATCTAAGGAAGGAAGGTTCAGGGAGCCACTAAAAACTGAATTTAGGGACGGTACAGGTAGGGCAAGTACAGGGACTAATAGGTCCCTGTCCTGGGGTGGGTACACCCCCCCAGCCTGCTCCTCTCCTGTGGGAGTGGGCAGGAGCCTAGCTGTGATTGGGCAGGGCTCCTCATCTTCAAGATGGCCGGAGCCCAGGGTTGTGCTTCACCTCGTCTCCCCCACCTGAGGGGTGGGGTTGGCACAGGCTGGCACCCCCCCTTCCTGACGTAGTTTTTCCTGCCAGTCTTCCCGCCAGTGTGGGGGTCAGGACTGGTGGGGGCCAGTTGCTGGGTACAGCAAATGGTCTGGAGAAGCTCACAGAGGCGGTATGCCTTTGAAGCTTCCCCCTGCCTATCCTGGGGGAGGAGACCTAGCACCTCGCCCAGGATGTGCATTGTTGCAGACCCAGGAGAGCTGGGGGCTCCCCACCCAGGGGTCCAGCAACATGTCTGCTGTGTGGCAGCCTCTGCAGCCACTTAGCCCAGACATGGATTGTAGGTTAGGTGTCAGGGGGCATCTCTAAGATGCCCTCTGTAGTGCATTTTACATTAAATCACACTCTGGCATCAGTGTGGGTTTAATGTGCTGAGAAGTTTGATAGCAAACTTGTCAGTGTTCAGTGTAGCCATTATGGTGCTGTGGAGTTCTTAATGACAACCTCCAGGCACCATATACTCTTAATGGCATCACTGTACTAACAGTGCCCAGGAATGGCCCTGGGTACTGTAGGGGCACAGGGCTCATGTACCTGTGCCCACACCACTGACATAGGGCACCCAGCTATAGGGGTGGCTGATGTATGCCAGGGCAGTGGGGTTGGCACACAAGGATGTGTGCCATGTCGACTCTTTGTTTAGTTCTGCACCTAAACACTCAGCCTGCAAAGGCAGTGTGCGGGTGTCAAGGTACAGGGTTCCTAAGGGTGGCACAATAAGTGCTGCAGCCCTTGGGGGGGGGGGTCTTCTCTGGTCACAATGCCCTGGGTACCTAGGGTACCATTTACTAAGGGCTGATATGTGGCCAGAGATGCCAATTGGGTTTAGGCTTTAGTATAGTTTTTAGGGAAGGAACACAGGCCCTGGGGATCTGATTGACAGGGACCCAGGGCACACCTAGGAAAAGTGCATCAGGTATCAGCCAAAAAGTGGGGGGGGTACTGCAACAGGAACTCACCTTCTCACACCTTATTTTTCCACCTCAATGTACTAGAGAGGACTGTGGTGGTAACATAAGCTGAATCTGAACACATTGTTCTGAATTACAGAGCATCCATCAGAGCTATGAGCTCCGCTACCTTTGCCGAATAACTGGAGAGCAGTGTCATTTGTTCTGTTATCAAGAATAGATCACTATGTATTTTGCCCTTCACTACTGCTGCATCTTTATGTCGTATTCCTATTAAAGCATATACCCCCTTAGAAACACTCTTTCATCTGTGGGTCTGGTTCAGTATTGTTTATTGACCTCAGCTCTCATAAGTAACATCATTGCTCTTATTTTTCTGAACCCCTGGAGTTGTGCAGACCATTGCACCATCTAAACCAAAATGTATTGTCATTTAGTTAGGACATCATATCCCTTCCTAATAGATTAGCTGGAGATGATGGTGAGTATAACAGTTTTCCATTTACCAAAGCTGCTCCTATTTCCATTGTGACTATTTCTTTAAATAATCCCTATTTACAGCCGTAGAGAATCCCAGTGAGTCCATAACTGTATTAGATAAGGTTTTTTTCCTTCTTTGGTGCATGATTTTATTTCCCCTGTATCTACTCCGAAGGTGTATGACATTTTGTATGTGGCACCTGTGTCACATTGGGTTCCTCATCCGATCTGTGTTACTGATAAAACTGGACACATTGGAATGCTCCGTGGGCCCCTTCATTTAATGTGTTGTTGGCTTGTCTCCCATATCCCCATGGAATGGATATGTTCCTGCCAACACTATCGTCCCTCCCTGTCTTTGCTGGTTTAGGGGGTTATTTTGTTGCTGATGGATTTTTGGACCATGATTTTGCTAACATTGGAAGTTAATTTGCTGGGGTGGGCTCAGAACTTGTTGTCCTTGCATCAAGTTACATTTACAAGGGTATGTTATGTCTGTTGTCCCTGCCCCTGTGTATGCCTCTCCTGTGCCTGCATGTCTGCTTTCTTATATCTGAACTCTGCTGCCATATGGCCCATGTTATGTCAGTAAAAGCATTCTATCGACTTTCTGTTGCCTGTATTTTCTGTAAGACTTCCTCTTCTCCTTCCCCTACTTGACTGGTTCCCTCTCTAATATTGCTGCTATGGTTTCGACATTACCTTTTGGGCTGCTGCAGGTAATACTGCCAGTTTGATACTGTCATTTTTCATTTATGTTGAACTAGTCTGGCAGCTGCTCATTCAATTTCCGTCTGTTTTTCTTTCTCATTTTTTTACCTTATTTTACCTTATTTTTTGTAAAAGTGTACAATATATGCCAGGTTTCCTTCCCCACTATATTATCTAAATTGGCCTGTACATCGGCTGGTAGCCCCTTTTTTATGTTCTAAAAGAATATAGGGTTAATACCTTCATTCTCCCATGCTTTCCCTGTCTCTTGACTCCACCTCTTTCATTCTGTTGACATAATCATTACATTTTCACCTGGTCTCATTGTCTCTGCCATCATGACTCATATATCTAGTTTATTGGGACAGTTTTTCCTTGGTGCTGATCATATTTCTGATCGTCTAAACTTGTTAAATTGAGCTCCATCAAACTTATTCTCTAAGTGTTACTCCTGGAATTCTAGCGGTTTTGAAAATGATGGCAGGGTAGCTCTCAGTTAATCCACTCAATAGACTTTTTATGTCTCCTATAGCTAAGGTCATTCCTGCAGTAGGTCTCTCAAAGTTACTGATGCTCTTACCTGTCCCATCTGATAGGCCCTTTTTTTTCCTTAGGCCATGGGATGGGATACAATTGAGCTTACCTGCTCCTTTCTGTGTTAATGGTAACTGCACTATTCTAATATTTATTTGATAGGTTTCCATATTATAGCCTTCCCTGCATCGGATCCCTTGTTGAGTTTGTTTTCTAGATTATTATATTGAATACTTTCCCCAAACTGTTAAACATTTTTGCATGTATTCATAATCCCAGTCTGGGTCTCCCTCCCCAACTCTGATGCATCGTTCTGCTATTGCCTTGTCATCTGGGTCAAATGATCCTTCCCTGGGCCATGGTCTCCTCTCTGGGGCCTGCCCTTGAATTAATAGTATAGGGTTGGTGATGCCAGCATGGGACTTTATTTCAATCCACTGACTTTCAGTATATGGTTCTGTATTAGAATAATTACCGAGTCCTATTGATCAAATCAACAACTACTGAGATTTTTATCAGTTTAAATAATGACAAAAATATTCACATCAAATGATCAAAGAAATTAGAGATGGGAAGAAAACACAGGGAAAGTTCCTCTTTAGTAAAATTTGTCTTTATATAGTTTCTTGACTTATAGGGTACATATCAACGGTAGTCGTTGATTACAATGCTTAACAAATGAACAAGGAAATCGTAAAATCAACCTATATTTAATTTGAGAAAAAGTCCAATCCTACACCAAATTGTTAGATGATATCTATTCTACCACAATAGGATAGTCACCAATGTAAAACAATCATAAACTAAGAAAAGGACTGTATAGTCGACGTTTTGGTCTTGAGTTGAATTAATCCTTTAGACCATCTTCAGGACAGAAAAGTGTGCAAACGGTAGTGACCCTTCACAATGAGGTCCAAGTGTGACCTGGTATATATCCACCAATAATTGAACAACTTACTTTGGTGATCCTGTTATCAGTCTGCTTATACTCCTTCTCAGGATTAGATATGGATGTTATTATTGTTCGACGATCAATCGTCCTCTTTGGTTTTGGGCAGTTATTTTTGCTTCAGATTTCAAAGATTCAGTCCAGCGCCGTCTGTCGAAGTCTCAGTGCGTCACATCCGAGAAAGCCTCGAATTAAGCATCAGACGTCACAGCACTAGGTACCACTGTATGAGATGGAAGCATCACACGTCACTACACTGTATGAGATGGAAGTATCACACGTTACTATGTACCACTGTATGAGATACCAGAATCAAATATCACTAGGTAACACTGTATGAGATAGCAGCATCACACGTCACTAGGTACCACTGTATGAGATGGAAGCATCACACATCACTAGGTACCACTGTATGAGATGGAAGCATCACACATCACTATGTACCACTGTATGAGATACCAGCCTCATACGTCACTAGGTACCACTGTATGAGATGGCAGCCTCAGACGTCACTAGGTACCACTGTATGAGATGGCAGCCTCACACGTCACTAGGTACCACTGTGTGAGATGGCAGCATCACACGTCACTAGGTACCACTGTGTGAGATGGCAGACGCACACATCACTAGGTACCACTGCATAAGATACCAGCCTCACACATCACTAGGTACCACTGCATGAGATACCAGCCTCACACGTTACTATGTACCACTGTGTGAGATACCAGAATCAAATATCACTAGGTACCACTGTATGAGATGAAAGCATCACATGTCACTAGGTACCACTGTATGAGATGGAAGCATCACATGTCACTAGGTACCACTGTATGAGATGGCAGCATCACACATCACTAGGTACCACTGTATGAGATGGAAGCATCACACATCACTATGTACCACTGCATGAGATACCAGCCTCACACGTCACTAGGTACCACTGTATGAGATGGAAGCATCACGTGTCACTAGGTACCACTGTATGAGATGGAAGCCTCACTTCTTTAATTGGAAATGTTTATGATTTCGGAGGAAATATTTCTAATTCTATGCAGTTTACAGAATGTTACTGTTTTATTGCTCTTGGAAATACTATCGCATGATATATGTTTTAGATGTAAAATTGTTTGTTTGCATACTTTTTAATAAGAAGCGTTCTGTGAGACACCTGTTAAAATTAAGCCCCTAGAAAGGGGGGGGGGGTTAAAAGTGGGAGAGAAGAGGCAGCTAGGGGAAAGAGCAGGAGAGACTGAAAGAAGGGGAAGAAAAGTGTGGGAGAAGGAAGGCATGTGAAGAGGAGGACGGGTGTGTGCCAGGAGGCAATAGACTGCTGTAGAGAAAAAGAACGGCGGAGGCAAGAAAAAAGAAGGGAATAGCGGGTGATAAAAACAAGAGGGAGGTGGAGAGGGGTCAGAACATGAACAAAGAGCGACGCACTGGAAGGAACACGAAGCCACGAGAGAATATAGTGGGGGAGGGGCGAGCAAAAGACAAATCTAAAGAGGAAGAACATACAGGGGCAATCGTGGCATGGGAGGGGCACAGTGCAGGAGGGCAGAAGGGGGTAGAGGTGTGGCGTGGCCTCGAGTTGAAAGGCCACGTGTTCTAGACTATGTTTGACTTAGCCGTAGATGCATCATTTCCCCTAATACTTTTCGTCTGGACAGTTACTTACCAGGTGAGTGTGCACTTTGAGAGCTCATTACATGTCTGGGGCACTGGGGCATGGAGCTAGCCCTATACGGGTGCATATTGGGAGCCCTTTATAAGTATCGGTAATATGAAACCAGTGGAAACTGTGCTGTTTTCACTCTGTGAAAGCACATTCTGATAGCCTGCATTGATGAGGAACATAGCATATGTTTCAGTAGTGCGTTAAACAGATGTGCCAGCATGAAAGAAAGGGGGGGGGGGTTAAGAGTGGGAGAGGAGAAGCTGCACAATTACTGACTCCGCTCTGTTATTATAGTGGTGGTATTGAAAAGAGGGGCCTGTGTGGGTGAGTGGGAGGAGGGGGGGAGGTCGGCGGTCTCAGATTTCAGAAGTGAGGCCAGCGGTGGGAACATTAGTCTTTTCACAATGAAAGTTACGCCGTGAGTCTGCACAGGTTTACAGGTCTGTAACTATTCCCAGCAGAAAGGCGAATATTATGACACCCCTGGAGTAGTGTCCTCTGTGAAAGCACATTCTGATAGACATTCTCTCGAAACACTGTAAATGAGATGATAAGGGGGTCACCGAGCAGACCAGATACATGAACTGGGGTGAAGTTTCGAGTACTGAAAACAACGTCCAAGCTACATGATACATAGGAAAAGAGCAGTATCAAACGTTCGGCTGATTGTGGAGGGCTTGTCCTCAAAACCTGATGATTTTGTTTGCATTAAAGCACTAGCACTTAGGCACATGGACAACCCTCATACTGCCTTGCTTCAGTGCCTACTTCAGTTGTGGGTCTACAGGTAAATCTATCTAAGGCAATCTGCATGCGAGGATTGACTGCAGGAAAACCAAACGCCGCTCGTCTGGCCCACTCTCGCACCTCTTGAACAGAGTATCATCAATTCTAACCTAACCCTGGGCATAGTTTGCTTAGCAGCACTACACTAGCAACACGTAGTATACTTTGAACTACACCTAGTGCACGTAGTACTGCGTAGCGTAGTTGATTGCACTGTGTACTTTCTTCATTGTGAAATAATTGCAAATGGCATCCTACACAGTGCCAGTTATGATAAAATAAGTAGCTCTATCTTTATAAGAGCATATAGTACTTTCACAAAACTGAAACTGAAAAATTAGCAAGCAGTGAGAGGTGATGATTTTGGGATCCTCCCTAACCTAGGGAGAAGACCAAGCAGATGCCTTGAAAACAAAAAGCACATCTTATTGAACGATTCGGTGGTGGTCCCATCCTCTTAGGACCACCCCAAGCACCGTTATTGGCAAAAAAACAATCCCAACCAAAGGCCCTGCAAATCATTATGGGATGAGATTAGCAGTGGGCAGTGAATATTATATAGTATCCAATATCAAAATAATTCTACAAAGAGCTGCAGTTCAAGTAGTGGTTACTAGATGTCCCTCACGATTCAAATGCAAATGCTTGATGAAAGGGTTTAAATGGTTTTGCATTTGACTCGTGAGGGACATCTAGTAGCGACTTGTGGAACTGCAGCTCTTTTTTAAAATTTTCTGTTCCTGGCCCTAATTACGGCTCCCTTCTCAGACATCGAGGCCGCCACGATGCCAGAACCCGACATTTCACCTGTCAGGCTGGTTGTGCCACTGTCTCGTGCCCTTTCGTGCCAGTCACATGGTAAAGAAGGGAGGCGGATTGTTCTATTCATGTTTGATTTTGTTCAAAAGTCCACACATCCAGCCAGGCTTTCTTGGGACATGCCCTTCCTCTTCAGCGATCTTTGTCACATCATGTTTAAAATGTAAGTCAATTCTATTTTATCCCCTTAAATGGCTAGAATTTATTTCCATCAAGACACCTTTTGTGGGGGGAGGAGCCAAGATGGCGATCGGAACAGTCGCGTAGGCTCCCGGCTCCGCAAGCCTTCGATTCCCGCACCTACATCCTGACCTCCATCCTGTGATTGTGCTGCGACGGGACGACGGTGAAAGCGCGCTGCCACCGCTTGCGTCCCTCCTAGGTCTCTGCTTGCCTGATAGCCGTAGATATTGTCGGATTTGTCTGGCGGCCATCATAGCCTTGGCTCCGGGACCCGTGCTGTCCTACACCGCTGGATGCTGCTGGAGCGGCATCGGTCAGTCGAGCCGGAGCGGAGCTGACACTCTGAGGCGCCCTGCCTGCCGCAAGGGGTAACAGACGAGATCCTTTCGCTGCAGCACGGCTTCTTGCCACGAGCGGACTGCACACATTGGCGTGATGGGTGCCCACTGAGACTACCTCCCCTTTGTGAAACGAAGGAGTGGGGCTGCGCCGACCCCATTTTGAGGCTTGCATAGTGTTTGTGGATCACATCCGAATCTGCCCTCCGCCTTGAGCCGAGGAAGGTATGGCTTTCGCCAAGGGTCGCTCTTCAGTGGTGTGTCATGCCTATATCAGCAGCTCGGGCTGCAGCCTTCCAGTGCCGACTTTGGCCCCATCTTCCTGTGATTCCCCTAATGAAGTGGAAATGGCCTCTGGCTCCCTGACTGGGGAGGTGGGTACTATCTTGCCTCACGACTGCGACACCCTGCCTAGTTTCATGCTGTCTGCTGATCGGAGCGTATCCTCACGTGGTGAGGAGCTGTTGGGTTTGCAGCCTGCGCCAACCCGTGGAGCCGTTCTGGCCGCTCTTGCTGATTTACGGACTGCATGGCAAGCAGGTTCCCGGGAGCTGGGCAAGAAACTTGACGATGTCGCGCTCACACTGGGGCGGGCGCGACTGGCCAGCTCCCACTGTTGTGTTGATCTACCTTTGCCGGCTCTTGAGGGGGCTACTATGTTACCACGCAAGTGTAAAGAGGAGCGGATCATTCCTGGCTGTGTAAGTGTATGCGGACGGTCGTTCGCCAGCTTTAGCTGCGCTACATTGTTTCACTCTCCGCTGAGGATTGAGACTTTATCCACGATGTCGCCGCTACTGTCTCGAACGCTGGTTCTGCAGCTCCTGGCCCCTTTTGTTGCCTCGCAAGCTTCTTTCTCCCTACGGTGGAAGGAGTGTCATCGTGCGAACTTGGGGGTATTCATTTTTTGGGACTATGGATCTATCTGTGACTGGTGACGTCCATTTTGTTTTCCTACTCCTCTTCTTTGCCTGGACCGGCCATTTTGTCCCTTTGTTCTGTTTGGGGCGGGCTCTCCTCGGGGGTCACGATTCGGGGGATTTTTACGATCTGGCCAGGGCTGAGGAGTTTCCTTTCATGAACTGTGACTGATTGGCAGGCGAAGACTCGGGTTGGGACGCTTCTATGACATATTTAGATGTACGATACGTGATGTCTCTCCCCACTTCATGCTGTAACAGATGTTTGCTGTTCTTGATTCTTGCTTGTGGGGTGGAGGTCGAATGCATGGCTGGGGAGACCGGGAGCGCGTGGATTTGGCCCTCCTTCAGTTTTATAGAATTCCTTTTTCTTTTCTTTCTTTTCTTTCTGTTTCTTTATTTCGGGTACTCCTTTTTTGGGCGACAGACACACTGCTAGGGGGGGTAGGCCGTAGCCTCTGCATGCGTGTAGGGTGGGGGGGTTATTTTGTCCGTTTTAGTTTCTATGGGCCTTATTTTTCTTCTTTCCGCCTTCTTTTCTCTTCTTATTTCTGTCTTTGGGTCCGTAGGTTGGTTCGATACGCGGTGGGCAGTGACCGGCATGTGACATAATGTGTGCTTAAATATCCTGATGTATTTCTTGTTATGCCGCTACTCCGATTGTAACTTTACCTTTGTCTATTGAGTTTCACCTGATGAACGTTGCCCACTCATGTCATAGGTGGATTGACTGGACTCTGATCCTTCTTCGTTTCTATATTTAAAAATGCCTTGAAAAATTTAAAAAAATTAACCTTCATTCCTCCTGTTTCTCGGTAGTACGATTAGATCCAGTGTAACTCTGATTGATTGTCAATTGGTATTGATGTGCTACTGAGTTGCCGTATAGCTTGCAACAGTGCTTAAAATTGTTTCGAGGCCGGCCGGATGGTTGTGGGCCCGTATTTGTTTGCTGACTCTGCACAATAAAGGTTTCAAAAATTAAAAAAAAAAAAAAAGACACCTTTTGTGCAATATACTGAATTGTAGTGAAACAGCAATAGCAAACATACTGCCAGTGCCTAGTCTTTAGATCTGCAAGTATTTTTCAATTCCACTCTCATCATAGCACTTTAGATTATATTTTCACATGCTGTGCTCGCCTCTTATCTTTCTTTGCAGCTATTCAGTGATCTATATCTGCCCATAATGCAGGTGGCATGCTGGCTCTGCTCTCAACCTGTGATTTATTTCAGCCTCATGAGTCGAATACTGATTAACATAACCTGGTATAATGGCGCTGAAAGGAAAAATGAAAGCGAGCGTGCTTAATTCGGTTAAATTGAATCCACTGTGCGCTGTTGAGGTGCGCTGTGCAGTTACAGAAGTTAATGTACCTCTCTATTTACCGCATGTAATAAGAAGGTACAACCAGGAAGTCAGGCATCCTTGACCGTGACATGGGCGGGGCCTGTGACGCGGCCAGAAGAGGCTGATGTGGCTAGTTCATGTGGGGCCCCCATGAGGAAGGGAGAGCCCCGTGGTAGCGGTGTAAGTCCTGAGAAGTCCCGGGTCCCAGGAGGGGGCCCGGGTGAAGTAGAGATGCGGGGTGCGTTTCTGCAGGGCTCCCGTATGCTGAGGGAGCCCCTGCAGGGTATCTCATTGGAACCCTGCGCAGGACGCCGAGAAGAGTCTCTGCACAGCCGCCTGGTGAGTGGCGCCGCATTCTGGCACTAGTACTGCCTGTACTGAGCGGTCCCGTCATTGTGGGCCCCTCCACCGGGGCATATTTTATTTTAAGCGCTGCATAAGCAGAATGTGTGATCGCACTCTGCTTAAATATTTTGATCATCCCTGTGTTTTACCTCTCTCTACTAAATTGACCTCAAAGCTGATTAGTTACGTGTATCACTCCCATGTGTTCCTTCCCTCATACGATCATTCTTAAAAGGAACAGTCAATACTGGTTTCTTTGTTGTACCAGAGACTTCTTGATTTGTTTTGATTTCAAGCTGCTGTCAGTATGAACCAAAGGTTGCAGCTGTTCTCTTTGAGCGGGTCTACAGTAATTAATTAACTTGAAGCATTGGGCACTGTACCAGCTCAAAGTAGCTACAGGCCCATCGAGGATTGAGCATGGTTTTAGATAGCAGAGTACAAGAGGTAGCTTTCTGTCTCAATCTCTCCCTGTCTGAGGGTGGTACACAGATGTCCTAATCTGTGTGATCCCCAGCAGCTGGAATAACAGGGCCATGAGTCTGGACATAAAACAGTGTTCCTTGGTCCATAAGGAGTTCTTTGGAGAATCCTACTCGGGGGGGGGGAGGGTGAATACACCAACATAGTCTGAGCTATTGTCTTAGTTGTCATGCTGGATAAGGGGATCGCCTCTGGATATCTTGCGGCTTAATCCTCTAGGACCAATATATATAAGATTACCCCGGGCAGATGTTACTAGGGTCCCACCAGATTCATGTCCACTCTTGTGAAGGGAATATCTATGATGGGAAGGGGTCTTGATGGAGATTTAGCTACAATGTGGGGGCTTTAAACAGTTGGCTGCGAGGACATGCTGCACAAAACCTGCGGATATCTGAAAAAACCCTGGGCCAATAAAAGTGCAGAAGGAGATACTCCTTTGTTATCTCCCTTCTATGGAGACGACACCCGGTCTGCTAATGTGCTAGTTGGAGGACCTACTCCGTGAAGAGGAACCAACAATTGGTTAACAACCTCTCCTGTTTTCTTTATTTTTGGGTATACCAACCCCTTATTGATACATAAGTAGGGTCCTACCTGCCCATCCTCCTCGGTCACGGCATTGGTTGAAACACTATGCAAGTTTGGCCCTTCTCCCTGGGCAGCCCAGAAACTATGCATCGGACTCTCCCTGGTTCTGTAGCCGGAACAATGAGAGTAGAATCGCAATTACCTAGCAGTGTATGGTCTGTGTTTACGTTTATCACTACGGCTCTGGTGTTTCCACTTTCCTTTACTGATAGATTCTGATATGAAGGGGTCCTTCCATAACCATGCCATATTATGATCCTTTTTATGGTGTGATCATGTCTTCAATTTCTCTTTTCTAAACTTCACCCTATAGTCTTCATGGTCAAAACCCAGATGCTTTTTTACTTTAGTATACGGGGTGGTTCCTGCTGGATTGGAGATGTAATAGGCAGTTTGTAGTTCACCAGTAAAGAGGGGTGCTACGTATTGGCCTCAGCGGTCTGGGAGCCAGGATGCAGAAGTGGTGATGCTTTCAAAGTTTGTATGGAATGAAGCCGGATCTTCTCACACCTGGTATTAAAGTAGAACTGAACTTAGAACATTTGGATGGACCTTTGAGCTTGCAATTGTCTCAGGACATTTTTGGAAAGCGGTTTCATGTATCAGCTGGTTATTAGCTAAAACAGTGGCCCGAGTGGTTAGAGAAGTTTGTAGATTCTCCCATCTGGTTCGGCAGCTTTAGCCTGTTCCTCCAGTACTAGTTGGAGGTGCCTTTGCCCCTCCTCTAGCTGCTGGATCATATTCTCATTGTGATGGGCTGGGCTATCTCCAAGTCCCTGGATCTTGGGAAAGGGGATCCCACTTCTGACACCACTGTCACAGGGTTCATGGAAATGCCCAGACCTGTGGCATTCTTTCAAGGCCGTTTATTGATACATAAAAGCCTGATCAAAAGAGTATGCAGTCTTCTGATAGGACTAATCAATAGACCTATATCCTCTGGCTTGTCCTCTCCTGGTGCGCACAAGGAATTCCATCTCCTTCCAAAAACAAGGGGGTGGGGGCATTTTTCTTAATCTCTTTGCTTCAGAACATTACCCTCTGGTAAAAAATGGATATGGAGAAACGTTAGAAATGAGGTTCTGTCCATGACAGATTACCTTTACCACGCCATTAGTGGTTCCGACCTCACCGAGGGTAAGGGCTAAGTATCCTGTGTTCTCTCTCCTATTTAGTTTGTGTGGTAATAGCAAAAAGTGCTATGAGCTGATGTATCCTTGCGCACCCCCCCACCCCCCGGAGTGCTAAGAGCTGATATATCCTTGTGCCCCCGAGTGCTATGAGCTAATGTATCCTTACACCCCCATTAGAGAATTGGCTAAAAACGTGACCCACGTGAGCAAAGTGCGCAGTTCAGAATTTGTAAGGACAGCTGTAGAAGTGTTATGGTGTGAGTCCTCTCTGTGCAAGAATGAAGGTTGATAAGTGTCTGAATGCAGGGTGAAAGTGCTTCAATGCATGGGGATTCATGCGAGTTCGGTGCTGAATGAAAACTGTGAGAGTACAGGATGAGTTGTTGCCCTGTCTAAGGTAAGATGTGTGAGAGTTACTTCCTGGCTTCTTTCAAAGACCGGGGTAGAGACATACCTGAGTTTGCGGACAGTTGAAATGAAGCAAATGGAACTTTACCCCTTCAAAGATCAGCATTTTGACCATAGCTGCGATCATAGATTGAAATATGGAGTGGAAGTGTGTTGCTGTGTTCAGCGAGGGTAAAAGCCTGTCTTCCATAAAGAGAAGAGGCATTATGTGCTCCCATGAGGGAGCCCATCAGGGTCTGCTTGAAAGGGTCCCCCCTGTGAACATATGTAGAGATTGAACTTGTATGAAATCTTCCAAGTAGACTACACAAGATACCCAATGATTTACAAAAACAGAGGGGTTGAGATATAGGAACCGCGTCCTTCACTCCTAGTGATTTCAGTGCACAATGCGTGACTATCCTATAGGAATGCAATTACAATTCAAAGTAACTAATGTGCAGTCTATTAACTAATCAGTATCGGATGGATGTACGTTGTTACAACTCATGCTTTTAGCACGCATGCTGTAACAACGCGGTTTTTATAACGCATTCTTTTACAATGCATAATTCAAAGGGGTGTTGGATAGTGAATATTTTAATTTACTATTCCAACACCAGTCCCCGTTAACACTAGGGAAGGTGTTGGATAGTAAATTAAAAGTATTCCCTATCCTTGAGCGCCCCCCAGAGTCATGCGTTGTAATAGAATGCGATTTAAAAACCGCGTTGTAATAACACTGCATGCTAAATGTTGCGTCGTAAATGACGTTCCCCGTATCGGATACTGTTGGTAGAACTATTAACCTTTCTCTTCTTTTTAATGCAGATGGAATTAACGAAGCCTTAACACTCAACTGAAGCAACACGACAGGTAGGTTTTCACTTACTGTTCTAATTAATTAAACCTAAGACTCTCTGAAAAATTGCCTGTTCTAAAAGAACCCGCTAAATACCAAAGGTGAGTGCTATGTGGGGTCTGAGCAATGGAAACAAAGTTTCGAACTACTGAGTAGAGTCTTCATATATTTTGAAATTGGCTCCCAGAGCTGTACTTGCGTGACTGGAATTGGCTTGACTAATCTTTCAACTCTGGAAAGAAGCTGCCGGAGATGGACACAATAATTTTGGTATCATGCAAGAGCTTGGAGCCCAAAAGATCTAATAGGTTTTGCCAGTGGGAAGACATACAAGTTGAACAGGGTAGGGCTCACAGACGATTCCTGAGGGACCCCGCCTGGGAAGATTATGGACTCCGAGCAAAATTGATCCATCATGACCATCTGTGACCTGTCACTTTGAAAAGATGGCAGTAGTTCAAGTGCCAAGTCTGTGCCCCCCCCAACCCTCCCATCTGCTGGAGCCGTTCGTTAAGCTGGGTCGGAGAGATGGTATCGAAGGTTGCAGATGGGTGTAGGAGGATCAACACTGCAGCCCCCCATCGTCCACTGTGGAATGTTGTTGTTGACTTTAGATACTAGTGCTGTCTCAGTCCCATGGTTGCTCGTAAAGCTAAATTGAGAATCGTCTAGGAGTTGAAATTGTTAAAGATAGCTCATAACCTGGAGGCACAGATGTTTCTCAAGGATTTTAGTGGGTGCAGTGCTGCATTCACACTAGTAGCATTTAATTTACACGCCCTGGGGACAAGTAGTACAACTTTGATAGGGACTTAAAAGTAAATTCAATGTGGCAATTGAATGTAAGCCGTCGTGAACTGTCTTTACCTTGCCCTGTGTTTCGTTTTAAAGGCTGCTAGTTGGATTGCGGGACTGTAGCTGATTGATAGCCTTACCCTGCTGCTGCTCATTGCCAACTTCCAAGACTTCACCGGTGTGCTCACGGGGGAACGGGACTGCGAGGCCCAGAGGTCTTTGCGCTGCTGGAACATCGCACACCTGGTGCCTCTTCCTGCCCCTCCTCCCTGCCATCAGGTTGCCTGTGCTCAAATACGACTCGTGGCCCCCGCTACGCGGGAGCCGCTCGTAGTCGTGAACTGTCTTTACCTTGCCCTGTGTTTCGTTTTAAAGGCTGCTAGTTGGATTGCGGGACTTTAGCTGATTGATAGCCCTACCCTGCTACTGCTCATTGCCAACTTCCAAGACTTCACCGGGGCGCTCACGGGGGAACGGGACTGCGAGGCCCAGAGTTCTTTGCGCTGCTGGAACATCGCACACCTGGTGCCTCTTCCCGCTCCTCCTCCCTGCCATCAGGTTGCCTTTGCTCAAATACGACTCGTGGGGGCCGCTCGCAGTCGTGAACTATCTTTACCTTGCCCTGTGTTTCATTTTAAAGGCTGTTAGTTGGATTGCAAGACTGTAGCTGATTGATAGCCTTACCCTGCTGCTGCTCATTACCAACTTCCAAGACTTCACCGGGGCGCTCACGGGGGAACGGGACTGCGAGGCCCAGAGGTCTTTGCGCTGCTGGAACATCGAGCACCTGGTGCCTCTTCCCGCCCCTCCTCCTTCTCCTCCTATTTGAGGAATGCCCCTAACGCAACCGTGGGACGCGCGCGGGCGTAGGCCGGGCTAAGCCTGGGCAAAGGGCGGGCCGTCTACGGCCGTCCGAGGCCGGCTGAGGCTGGGCTGGGCGGGGCCATCCCCCTTAGTTCTTACTTTGTTTGTGTATCGTAATATAGATCTCTAATGGTTTTACTGTGGTTCGTGCTTTGTCTACCAAATTATCCCTTATAACAGGTATTATGGCGGTACAGTTGGTCAAGGGGGGAAAGGTTGGATTGAAATCCATTTCCAGAAGCCTTATGGGAACACTGGATAAATACATTACGCGGGTCTCAGTGGCATTGGATCACCAGATAAGTGACGTTGAGAAAAGACTATCAACCGAAATATTCTCCAAACGGTCCTCTCTGGGGCCGATCCAGCACTCTACTACGCCTGAGAACCGTATTAGCCAACGGTTAAGTGATTTGGGTTTGCCTGAGTCAAGTATAGAGCTTGACTCTCTTGCTAATATCCTTAAGGGTAATGATACACCAGACATACAGACAGTTGGTGTCGACCAAGTGGAAATTCCCGCTAGTATGTCATCTCCCCTATATACCCCAGTCTGTCCTATAGACGAATCACTGCCCTAAAGCAATAGAGTGACAGGGAAAAGAAGAGGGGGCGGGTCAAAGTGTAAAAGAGCTAAGATTCCGAAGTTAATAAAAAAGGGGGCCAAGCCTGTGGGTGTGGGGACTCGTACTGAGATTGACAATCCAGCGCAGACCAATCCCATGGCAAAACCTCCATCTGTTACACAGGGTGATGGTTCTTTGGTGGGGCAGGTGGAACAATTGATTAGATCCCTAATACTCCCTATAATTGAGAGACTGAGAGTAGTCACTGGTAGCTTGGATAAACTGGAAATAGTCGCTAAGGACAACTCTAAAATGCTGCACTCTTTAGTCAGTGAAAAGAGGAAGGGACCAGATCACATTGTCACTTCCAAACAGGTTGACATTGGGGGTGTACAACTACCTACTATTTGTAAATCTCCATCGCAGAATGAAAAAAAACTAGTGTTTCATAACGACGCAAGACCAACTGATCTAGGGGGCAAAAATACATGCTATGAGATAAATGAGGGCTCTAAAAGGGCTTCGCATGTACATCAGGAGGTCCGAGCAGAATCATCAAGATTGGCATCTGGGCCCTTGCTCCCTGTAAAATTGGACATAGGCCAGGTAACCAGTCTATACTCTATCTACCCCACCAAAGTGCTCCTCTAGTGGTGGTTATGGCTAATGTTCTCCCTCTTCGTGCTGGTCTAACAGAGGACTATTACCAACTAAAGAACAAGGTTACACACTGGCTCTCAAAGAATCTGGAAGGAGGCCACGAGGTAGGACGCAATATACTCATGGCCCGTAGAGTAGCATGGGTGGGTCGCTCAAGGAAGACCAGAGAGGGTGACTGCGTAGTCATAAATTTTAATAACTCAAATTCAGTTGCTAGGATCCTTTGGGAGACGGAACAGAATCCACTAGTGAGGGGACAAGGCATTGAAATTTTGCCCCTCGGGTTTTTCTATAGACCTGGTACTCAGGAACCATCTACACTTAGGATCCCCACACTGAGGAATTTCAACTATCAAACTCGCCCTATAGCAGGACAGGGGAGGTGGCATACAACTTATATGACATCAACTGGACCCTGCTCTAGAGGGGACTTAAGGGACAGAGGTGAAGTTGAAGTTACAAATAGATTCAATGTTCTGTCAGGTCTCAATGATTGCGACTGACTTGGTTCTAACCAAGTTGGCTGTAATTTGGAATACGACTCTAATCCCTCCCCTGACCACTCTCCTAACCGGGTGCCTACAATGAAGGGTAATATCAACCCATTAGTTGTTGTTGGTAATGCTATTGATCCAGACACCCCCCTGGTAGGCCCTCCTAGGGAATTAGCAAATAATGGCAGAGAAGATGTGGGAAGACTGGTGTCTTGGAATATTGCTGGCATGCGTCATAAACAGGAGTCACAAGACTGGGTAGATTTCGTTAATAGTTTTGATGTGTATATATTCCAAGAGACATGGTTGTGCGAACTTTCCTTTCTTCAGGGGTATTGAACTATTCGGTTCCTGCAACCAAAGAGCGAAAGGGCCGCCCTATGGGAGGTTTGACTATCTGGGTGCGGCAAAGTTTGCCTCTTACTGTCAAGGTGGTTGAATTAGGTAGTAAGGATATTCAACTTATTAAACTGGTTATGGGCCTATTAGGGCGTCTTGACATATACAATGTATATGCTAGGAGTAACAAGGGAGGGAAGTCAGTAGTCTTAGCGCCCTTAGCTACCCTACTTGAAGCTCATTCCCTGGATAATAATATTGTTATTGCCGGTGATCTAAAACGCACGTTTGAGCCCCTGGATATTTGTGATGATCTTGCTGGAGCGGAAGAAGATAGAAATTGGGGAGTTCCCAAAATAGATTTAGACCCTGTTATACGTTGGTCGGAGGACATTATTTGCCTAAATGCCATCTGCCTTGAAAGGGGCCTCAGGGCTTTGAATGGGAGAACAAAGAGCGACAGGGGGGGGGTGCTTGTACCTTTGATAATGGACGAAATAGGAGCAGGATAGATTATGTTCTGTGTAGCCTGAAATTATGGAAGCTAGTCTGTGACATGGAAGTCAAGCGGAGGATCGAAAGTGACCACAATCCTCTGTGCGTAGAGCACAAATGGTGGATATCTTTAAAAGGGAACCAAACTGTAGAGTGGGATGGAGTCCCCTTGCCTGTCCCCACTAACAACATGCGACGGTTAAAATGGCCATGTGTTTTAGCTAACCATCAGTCTATGGCTAGTATAAATAGTGAGGTGGACAGGGCGACAAAGGCCCTGGAGCAGGTTAATACAGTTACGCCAGGGTCAAATGAAGTAACAGCTATTCATGATAATCTCTTTTCCACTATTAAGTCCCACTTTCAGAAACCAGCTAGGAAAACTAATGGGGTACCTATTAGGCCTGTGAAGTGGTATAATGTCAAGTGTAGGAACGCCAGGCTAGCTCTAGGTACTGCTATTAAGAGCAGGAAACTGGTGGCTATTTGTAGAGCCAGAAAGAACTACAAAGATAGTATAGCCACAGCAAAGAAAACGTGGGACAAGCTTCATTGGAGTGAGTTAAGGGAAGCATGTAGGACTAAAGATTCCAGGCTTTTCTGGAGCATTGTTAAATGGGGCAGAGGTGGCGTACCTGACTGCCCCGATAATAATGTCTTGGTGGAGGATTGGGTCAATTATTTTAAGCCCCAATATGCCGAAACCTCGTCGGGTAGTGAGATGGATGGGTTTACGGCCGTGTATCCCAAAGATAACTTTTTTAGTCATAAAGAGGTATTGTTGGCCCTAAGTCAAGTGTCTAGGGGCGCTGGGGTAAATATATTTTTCTTTTAGTCAATGCAGTTGCCCAAGGAGCATTGGTACCGTCATCTTGGAAGGGTGCAATTATCATTCTTGTATTTAAGAAAGGTGATCGGGGGTTGCCGGGTAATTACAGACCCATAAGCTTGATTGCTACCATTCAAAAGGTGGTGGGGAGGATGGTGGTGAATAAGCTTATGGACTGGGTTGACGAGCATAATGCGTTATCCCCTTATCAAGCCGGGTTTCGGAAGTCCACTAGTACGGTGGATCAGGTGTTCCGCTTTACTTTACTGCGGTGGCGAACGGTGGTGCTAGGCGAGGGCAGCCTGTATGCAGCTTTTGTTGACCTGCGGGCTGCCTTCGACCTGGTCCCTAGGTCAAAGCTGTGGTCGGTATTGTGGAACCTGGGACTTCCGGAGGAACTACTGACCATGATTATGAGGTTGCACGAGGTGAATTTCGCCAAGATCCAGTGGGGTAGGCAGGGTGAGGTCACTGCCGACTTCCCGGTGGAGCGGGGAGTTATGCAAGGGGGTGCAATGGGCCCCTTGCTTTTTTCATTATTTATCAACGGCGTAGTAGCTAGAATGCTCTCCGTTAGTGTAGATGCACACTCGTTGGCGGGCATTATGGTACCAATTTTAATGTTCGCCGATGACACTCTGATTTTATCAAAGACCCCGAGTGGCCTGCAACGTGCTCTTCTTATTTTTGATGAATTTTGTGGCGAGCATGGTCTAGAAGTCAATGTGGCCAAAACCAAGTTCATGATTTTTAATCCCCATCGTAGTTTCTGTTCTAAGGTGCTTATGAATCATCACCCTTTAGAGGTAGTTAAAGCTTTTACCTATCTTGGTATTTATGTAACCAATGATTTAAGATGGTCCCAGCATATCGATCTAGCGGTATTAAGGCATAGACAATTAGCTGGAGCTCTGCCACACCATCAACCGCTCCCTGGCGACCGCCTCGTTCCCCGACG
The DNA here is from genome assembly GCF_964263255.1 of Lissotriton vulgaris. Taxonomy (NCBI): domain Eukaryota; kingdom Metazoa; phylum Chordata; class Amphibia; order Caudata; family Salamandridae; genus Lissotriton; species Lissotriton vulgaris. Next base: position 277,859,715 of record NC_141697.1, read on the forward strand.
ACTGGAAACACGCCGAGGTCAACCCCCTCCTGAAGAAACCCTCAGCGGACCTAACCGACCTAAAAAACTACAGACCCATCTCCCTGCTCCCTTTCCCAGCGAAAGTCATCAAGAAACCATCAACAGCCAACTCGCCACATTCATTGAAGAACACAACATCCTCGACTCCTCCCAATCCGGCTTCAGAAAAAACCACAGTACGGAAACCGCCCTCCTCGCCGCAACAGACGACATCCGCACCCTACTGGACAAAGGAGAAACAGTAGCCCTCATCCTCCTAGACCTATCGCGGCGTTCAACACAGTCTCCCACCGCACCCTAATATGCAGACTCTATGACTCAGGAATCCAGGACAAGGCCCTCGACTGGATCTGCTCCTTCCTCTCCGGCAGGACGCAACGGGTCAGACTCCCCCCTTTCCTCTCAGACCCCACACCTACCACCTGCGGAGTCCCCCAGGGCTCCTCCCTCAGCCCGACGCTCTTCAACGTCTACATGGCTCCACTTGCCCCCATCGTCAGAACATACGGACTCAACATCGTGTCATACGCAGATGACACCCAGCTCATCCTCTCCCTATCCAACGAGCCCAACACCGCCAGACGCAACTTTCGAGAAGGCATGGAAGCCGTCGCCAAATGGATGAAAAACAGCTGCCTACAACTAAACACCAACAAAACAGAAGTACTCATCATGGGCCCAAACCCCAACGCCTGGAGCGACACCTGGTGGCCCACCGCCCTCGGAAACCCGCCAACCCCCACAGACCACGCACGCAACCTGGGAATCATCCTGGACTCCGAGCTCAAAATGGACCGCCAGATCAACTCTGTCTCATCTTCCTGCTTCCACACCCTCCACCTCCTTCGTAAGACCTTCAAATGGATCCCCCTCGAACACCGAAAGACAGTCACTCACGCCCTGGTCACCAGCAGACTCGACTACGGCAACGCACTATACGCCGGAATAAACAAAAACCTCATCCGCAAGCTACAGAACATCCAGAACGCTGCCGCAAGACTGGTCCTCAACCTGCCAAAACAATGCCACATCTCCTAGCACCTGCGCACACTCCACTGGCTCCCCATCGAGGCGAGAATCACTTTTAAGATGCTCACCCATGCACACAAGGCCCTCTACGGCACCGGACCAGCATACCTGAACAGCCGGCTCAAATTCCACGCATCCCAAAGGACCCTACGATCAGCCCAGCTCTCTTACGCCGAGGTCCCCCGCACCAGAAAGACCAAATCGGGAGGTCGCTCCTTCTCCTTCCTCGCGGCCAAAGCATGGAACGCCCTTCCGCTCCACCTCAGACAGACAACATCGCTCCCCATCTTCGCAAGAAACCTCAAAACCTGGCTCTTCGACAGACACCCTCCTTGATGGAATGGAACCTGCACCCCCCCATCCCTAGCGCCTTGAGACCCTTACGGGTGAGTAGTTGCGCTTTAACAAACTCCTGATTGATTGATTGATTGATTGGGGTAGAGCACAGAAAATCAAAGTCTAAACCTATCAAGCCAGTACTTCAGGTAAACGAAGCAAAAGCCCTTGGCTCTGCATTATATGGGGCTGAGCTGTGGGGATTTGGGAAGCTTCATTTAATGCAGAAGTCCGAAAATAAGTTCTTTAGGGCAATCACTGGTCTTCCCAAAAGTACCACCTTGCTCCCCCTTAGATATGATCTGGGTAGGAAGGCTGTAGGTGATCTGGCGAGGCTCTGCCCGATTCTGTACTGGAGGCAGCTCTGGAATGAATATATGATTTTACCACGATTACAAGTTCCACGCATGGCATTACCACGCAAATTTTAGTTCGCATGTGGCTTTACCACGCTGGAATTTTCAACGAAGGATTATACCACGAGTAGAAACGTCCATTAAGCACAAATGACTCTGTAATAAACATAATGAAACTGATAGGCAAAAAAAGTATCTCTAGAGTATGTAGTAACTGCTTAACAACCCAATCGATCGTTTTTTTCAACATTTAAAAACTCCAAATTACCTTAGATTTATAAATTCTTTTATTTTAATGTGCGCTTAAATATATATATATTTTTAATAAAGATTATTTTCTTACCTGACATCTTCCCGTCTTTCACCAGCAGCCCTTACTTCCATCCACCATGGAAACAAGCGTCAAAACACGTCTACCAAAATTAAAAAAGGACTGCTATTTTGACGTACACGGCACATCTTTGGGGGAGGCACTTTCCTTTTACTTCAGTGGTACTGAAGTGGGTTTTTTTTTATTTAAGTAACCCGCTCCTTTGTTTTTTTGGGGGGTGGAGACCCCCCCAGCCCCACTCCTCCCTAGCCCCCCCAAGCCCACGCTGAACGACTGGAAGGAATACCACGTCCCCCCCCCAGCCCACGCAGAACGTACTTGCGTGGTAAAGACGGTTGTGGAAGGCACCCTCATTGAAAAGACGTTTGCGTGGTAAGTGACCCGTGGTAAATGTTATTAGTGGTAATGCCTTCGTAGTAAATGATGTTTCCCTTCTGGAATACTCCGGAGCTGAAACATTATGCCGAGGGGTTTCTAGCAATGATCGAAGCTGACATGTTCCACAGGATAGGGTGGCTAAAAGATCTTAGAACCATGTTATGTGTGCTTGGCCTCCAATTCCTTTGGGACAATCCGTCAGGAGCCCTTTTTCCTACAAAAAAACAATCAAGGAGCTATATTGGGATTATGTGGCCACGCAGGATTGAAGAAAAGTCGATGTTGAATCTATGACTGGTCGTTTTTTGGAAGCTAAAATCCTCCCCAGCCTAGAACTTTACTGGGACAACATAACCAAGCCAGGGGATAGGAAGCTCCTTTTCCAAATCAGGACAGGTGCTCTCCCCCTCAGGTCCCTAACAGGCAGGTGGAGGGGTTCATCTAACACTAACTGCCCCGTCCGTGGAACCTCAAAGAAAACCATTGGGCACTTTTTATTTTCTTGTAGGGCCTATGTTGATCCAAGGCGAATTTGGCTTACACAGGTGTGTAAAAACCTAGGCACCTCTAGTAGCTCAGTAGCTCTCAGAATTATCTGCACTAGCACTTTTTTGCCCTTAGCTATAGCAACAGCTAAATATCTGGGTTGGGCATGGTCTATTAGGCAGAGAGCTATAGCTGAGAGACTATATTTATAGCGATTGTTTTATTGTACCCATTTGAGTAATTGTGAATATTCTTATATCTGTAACTTTTTTAACCACGTTTTTATGTCTTGTAAATAATTGTCATTTGAATGAGGTATTTATTTTAATGATGTTTTAAATTTATGTATGTAATCTGCTTTTATGAGAATTACTCGAATAAAGCCTCTCTGAATGTAAGCCAATTATACCATGTTAAAAAGAGAGAGAACACACGCACTTTCCCACTGGTTAGCAGTGGTGAAGTGCACAGGCGTAAAAGCCAACAGAAATGGGTTTGGAAAACAGAAGGGAAAGAAGCAAAATGTTTGGGGGTGACCCCAGGGGCGGCTGCTAAGATATGAAAGTGGTGTGGCCAGTATAGTGCCCCACCACTTCCAAAAACAGACAATAAAACAAGAACGAAAGACAATAAAAAACACTCGGGCATGTTTTAAAATAAAGTTAAAACTAAAATAAACATGTCTATGTAGGCTGCTCCTCCGCGTGTTGTCTGGCTCCGAGTATGATGCAAATCTGACGCTGGCTGAAACTGCATAGAGGGCCAAGTCCAACAGGAACTGTTTTTATTATTGGTGTCCCATTGCCTAAGATTCTTAGGTTCCAATTCAATAATCCTTTATGCAACTAACTGAAAAAATGGCAACAGTGGGCAGTCATGATTCAGTCTGTTATCGAGGGACGGTGACTTCCTTTTTGCATGATACATTAATCACACCCATTAAAATCCAATGAGTGATTACAGCTTTATTTTTCAAAAAGACTGAGGGCATATTGCAGAGAATTGCGGTATGGACTGAGTCCTCAAAAATGGGCGCAAAGAAACACAAGACACGATAGCTCAAAACAACGATATTGAACCTTAGCTACCCTGAGCTAACTGTATTTTCAAGTACTCTTCAGGGCCAGAACTTGCAGACAGAGGTTGTAAAAATGCATCCAACAGAGGGCTTTTTCTTTATCTTTTTACATGGGTTGAGAAGCTACAACAGATTCTTAGTTATTCCAGTATCTTCTTTGAGCCTGAGAGAAACTTCACTGGTCTCCACACATTGAAAACCTGGTTACGGTCAATAATGTCCCAGAAAAGACTGAATCATGCCATATGTCTATATATATATATATATATATATATATATAGATATATATATATATATATCTATATATATATATATATATATATATATATAGTCACACAAAGGTTGTCTGCAAATGAGGGAGCCCACTGAGATTTCTCGATAATGCCGTTTTTAATGGAGAAAAGCACGCAGGGACAGCAGATTGGCATCAGCAAAAAATGAAAGTCCTTTCCGACGCGTTTCGTGCTTCACTGCACTTCTTCCTGGGATGGGCTTCATTTCGGAATGGCGTGCATGACGAGTCTTTCTGGCACCTGTGTTATATTACTTAGTCCTGCCTTAGTGGGCGTGGCCACAGCGTGGCCTGCTGGTTCATGTAGTGCCAAAGTTTATCCTCAAGTGAGTTGCCATGCTTCCATCCTTACTGTAATTAAGCTCCAAGTGGGTTGCCGAGGATCAAACTGCTTGGCTGCGCATTCGTGACATTCCCCATCTGCAAATCTCTCCTATAACTGACACGAAATTCACCGCATCAATAGGACTGCACACTGTGCAGCGGGGCGTACCTCGCGGCCCAGACAGAGCCGCTCAACATAGTCACACAAAGGTTGTCTGCAAATGAGGGAGCCCACTGAGATTTCTCGATAATGCCGTTTTTAATGGAGAAAAGCACGCAGGGACAGCAGATTGGCATCAGCAAAAAATGAAAGTCCTTACCGACGCGTTTCGTGCTTCACTGCACTTCTTCCTGGGATGGGCTTCATTTCGGAATGGCGTGCATGACGAGTCTTTCTGGCACCTGTGTTATATTACTTAGTCCTGCCTTAGTGGCCGTGGCCACAGCGTGGCCTGCTGGTTCATGTAGTGCCAAAGTTTATCCTCAAGTGAGTTGCCATGCTTCCATCCTTACTGTAATTAAGCTCCAAGTGGGTTGCCGAGGATCAAACTGCTTGGCTGCGCATTCGTGACATTCCCCATCTGCAAATCTCTCCTATAACTGACACGAAATTCACCGCATCAATAGGACTGCACACTGTGCAGCGGGGCGTACCTCGCGGCCCAGACAGAGCCGCTCAACATAGTCACACAAAGGTTGTCTGCAAATGAGGGAGCCCACTGAGATTTCTCGATAATGCCGTTTTTAATGGAGAAAAGCACGCAGGGACAGCAGATTGGCATCAGCAAAAAATGAAAGTCCTTTCCGACGCGTTTCGTGCTTCACTGCACTTCTTCCTGGGATGGGCTTCATTTCGGAATGGCGTGCATGACGAGTCTTTCTGGCACCTGTGTTATATTACTTAGTCCTGCCTTAGTGGGCGTGGCCACAGCGTGGCCTGCTGGTTCATGTAGTGCCAAAGTTGATCCTCAAGTGAGTTGCCATGCTTCCATCCTTACTGTAATTAAGCTCCAAGTGGGTTGCCGAGGATCAAACTGCTTGGCTGCGCATTCGTGACATTCCCCATCTGCAAATCTCTCCTATAACTGACACGAAATTCACCGCATCAATAGGACTGCACACTGTGCAGCGGGGCGTACCTCGCGGCCCAGACAGAGCCGCTCAACATAGTCACACAAAGGTTGTCTGCAAATGAGGGAGCCCACTGAGATTTCTCGATAATGCCGTTTTTAATGGAGAAAAGCACGCAGGGACAGCAGATTGGCATCAGCAAAAAATGAAAGTCCTTTCCGACGCGTTTCGTGCTTCACTGCACTTCTTCCTGGGATGGGCTTCATTTCGGAATGGCGTGCATGACGAGTCTTTCTGGCACCTGTGTTATATTACTTAGTCCTGCCTTAGTGGGCGTGGCCACAGCGTGGCCTGCTGGTTCATGTAGTGCCAAAGTTTATCCTCAAGTGAGTTGCCATGCTTCCATCCTTACTGTAATTAAGCTCCAAGTGGGTTGCCGAGGATCAAACTGCTTGGCTGCGCATTCGTGACATTCCCCATCTGCAAATCTCTCCTATAACTGACACGAAATTCACCGCATCAATAGGACTGCACACTGTGCAGCGGGGCGTACCTCGCGGCCCAGACAGAGCCGCTCAACATAGTCACACAAAGGTTGTCTGCAAATGAGGGAGCCCACTGAGATTTCTCGATAATGCCGTTTTTAATGGAGAAAAGCACGCAGGGACAGCAGATTGGCATCAGCAAAAAATGAAAGTCCTTTCCGACGCGTTTCGTGCTTCACTGCACTTCTTCCTGGGATGGGCTTCATTTCGGAATGGCGTGCATGACGAGTCTTTCTGGCACCTGTGTTATATTACTTAGTCCTGCCTTAGTGGGCGTGGCCACAGCGTGGCCTGCTGGTTCATGTAGTGCCAAAGTTTATCCTCAAGTGAGTTGCCATGCTTCCATCCTTACTGTAATTAAGCTCCAAGTGGGTTGCCGAGGATCAAACTGCTTGGCTGCGCATTCGTGACATTCCCCATCTGCAAATCTCTCCTATAACTGACACGAAATTCACCGCATCAATAGGACTGCACACTGTGCAGCGGGGCGTACCTCGCGGCCCAGACAGAGCCGCTCAACATAGTCACACAAAGGTTGTCTGCAAATGAGGGAGCCCACTGAGATTTCTCGATAATGCCGTTTTTAATGGAGAAAAGCACGCAGGGACAGCAGATTGGCATCAGCAAAAAATGAAAGTCCTTTCCGACGCGTTTCGTGCTTCACTGCACTTCTTCCTGGGATGGGCTTCATTTCGGAATGGCGTGCATGACGAGTCTTTCTGGCACCTGTGTTATATTACTTAGTCCTGCCTTAGTGGGCGTGGCCACAGCGTGGCCTGCTGGTTCATGTAGTGCCAAAGTTTATCCTCAAGTGAGTTGCCATGCTTCCATCCTTACTGTAATTAAGCTCCAAGTGGGTTGCCGAGGATCAAACTGCTTGGCTGCGCATTCGTGACATTCCCCATCTGCAAATCTCTCCTATAACTGACACGAAATTCACCGCATCAATAGGACTGCACACTGTGCAGCGGGGCCCAGACAGAGCCGCTCAACATAGTCACACAAAGGTTGTCTGCAAATGAGGGAGCCCACTGAGATTTCTCGATAATGCCGTTTTTAATGGAGAAAAGCACGCAGGGACAGCAGATTGGCATCAGCAAAAAATGAAAGTCCTTTCCGACGCGTTTCGTGCTTCACTGCACTTCTTCCTGGGATGGGCTTCATTTCGGAATGGCGTGCATGACGAGTCTTTCTGGCACCTGTGTTATATTACTTAGTCCTGCCTTAGTGGGCGTGGCCACAGCGTGGCCTGCTGGTTCATGTAGTGCCAAAGTTTATCCTCAAGTGAGTTGCCATGCTTCCATCCTTACTGTAATTAAGCTCCAAGTGGGTTGCCGAGGATCAAACTGCTTGGCTGCGCATTCGTGACATTCCCCATCTGCAAATCTCTCCTATAACTGACACGAAATTCACCGCATCAATAGGACTGCACACTGTGCAGCGGGGCGTACCTCGCGGCCCAGACAGAGCCGCTCAACATAGTCACACAAAGGTTGTCTGCAAATGAGGGAGCCCACTGAGATTTCTCGATAATGCCGTTTTTAATGGAGAAAAGCACGCAGGGACAGCAGATTGGCATCAGCAAAAAATGAAAGTCCTTTCCGACGCGTTTCGTGCTTCACTGCACTTCTTCCTGGGATGGGCTTCATTTCGGAATGGCGTGCATGACGAGTCTTTCTGGCACCTGTGTTATATTACTTAGTCCTGCCTTAGTGGGAGTGGCCACAGCGTGGCCTGCTGGTTCATGTAGTGCCAAAGTTTATCCTCAAGTGAGTTGCCATGCTTCCATCCTTACTGTAATTAAGCTCCAAGTGGGTTGCCGAGGATCAAACTGCTTGGCTGCGCATTCGTGACATTCCCCATCTGCAAATCTCTCCTATAACTGACACGAAATTCACCGCATCAATAGGACTGCACACTGTGCAGCGGGGCGTACCTCGCGGCCCAGACAGAGCCGCTCAACATAGTCACACAAAGGTTGTCTGCAAATGAGGGAGCCCACTGAGATTTCTCGATAATGCCGTTTTTAATGGAGAAAAGCACGCAGGGACAGCAGATTGGCATCAGCAAAAAATGAAAGTCCTTTCCGACGCGTTTCGTGCTTCACTGCACTTCTTCCTGGGATGGGCTTCATTTCGGAATGGCGTGCATGACGAGTCTTTCTGGCACCTGTGTTATATTACTTAGTCCTGCCTTAGTGGGCGTGGCCACAGCGTGGCCTGCTGGTTCATGTAGTGCCAAAGTTTATCCTCAAGTGAGTTGCCATGCTTCCATCCTTACTGTAATTAAGCTCCAAGTGGGTTGCCGAGGATCAAACTGCTTGGCTACGCATTCGTGACATTCCCCATCTGCAAATCTCTCCTATAACTGACACGAAATTCACCGCATCAATAGGACTGCACACTGTGCAGCGGGGCGTACCTCGCGGCCCAGACAGAGCCGCTCAACATAGTCACACAAAGGTTGTCTGCAAATGAGGGAGCCCACTGAGATTTCTCGATAATGCCGTTTTTAATGGAGAAAAGCACGCAGGGACAGCAGATTGGCATCAGCAAAAAATGAAAGTCCTTTCCGACGCGTTTCGTGCTTCACTGCACTTCTTCCTGGGATGGGCTTCATTTCGGAATGGCGTGCATGACGAGTCTTTCTGGCACCTGTGTTATATTACTTAGTCCTGCCTTAGTGGGCGTGGCCACAGCGTGGCCTGCTGGTTCATGTAGTGCCAAAGTTTATCCTCAAGTGAGTTGCCATGCTTCCATCCTTACTGTAATTAAGCTCCAAGTGGGTTGCCGAGGATCAAACTGCTTGGCTGCGCATTCGTGACATTCCCCATCTGCAAATCTCTCCTATAACTGACACGAAATTCACCGCATCAATAGGACTGCACACTGTGCAGCGGGGCGTACCTCGCGGGCCAGACAGAGCCGCTCAACATAGTCACACAAAGGTTGTCTGCAAATGAGGGAGCCCACTGAGATTTCTCGATAATGCCGTTTTTAATGGAGAAAAGCACGCAGGGACAGCAGATTGGCATCATCAAAAAATGAAAGTCCTTTCCGACGCGTTTCGTGCTTCACTGCACTTCTTCCTGGGATGGGCTTCATTTCGGAATGGCGTGCATGACGAGTCTTTCTGGCACCTGTGTTATATTACTTAGTCCTGCCTTAGTGGGCGTGGCCACAGCGTGGCCTGCTGGTTCATGTAGTGCCAAAGTTTATCCTCAAGTGAGTTGCCATGCTTCCATCCTTACTGTAATTAAGCTCCAAGTGGGTTGCCGAGGATCAAACTGCTTGGCTGCGCATTCGTGACATTCCCCATCTGCAAATCTCTCCTATAACTGACACGAAATTCACCGCATCAATAGGACTGCACACTGTGCAGCGGGGCGTACCTCGCGGCCCAGACAGAGCCGCTCAACATAGTCACACAAAGGTTGTCTGCAAATGAGGGAGCCCACTGAGATTTCTCGATAATGCCGTTTTTAATGGAGAAAAGCACGCAGGGACAGCAGATTGGCATCAGCAAAAAATGAAAGTCCTTTCCGACGCGTTTCGTGCTTCACTGCACTTCTTCCTGGGATGGGCTTCATTTCGGAATGGCGTGCATGACGAGTCTTTCTGGCACCTGTGTTATATTACTTAGTCCTGCCTTAGTGGGAGTGGCCACAGCGTGGCCTGCTGGTTCATGTAGTGCCAAAGTTTATCCTCAAGTGAGTTGCCATGCTTCCATCCTTACTGTAATTAAGCTCCAAGTGGGTTGCCGAGGATCAAACTGCTTGGCTGCGCATTCGTGACATTCCCCATCTGCAAATCTCTCCTATAACTGACACGAAATTCACCGCATCAATAGGACTGCACACTGTGCAGCGGGGCGTACCTCGCGGCCCAGACAGAGCCGCTCAACATAGTCACACAAAGGTTGTCTGCAAATGAGGGAGCCCACTGAGATTTCTCGATAATGCCGTTTTTAATGGAGAAAAGCACGCAGGGACAGCAGATTGGCATCAGCAAAAAATGAAAGTCCTTTCCGACGCGTTTCGTGCTTCACTGCACTTCTTCCTGGGATGGGCTTCATTTCGGAATGGCGTGCATGACGAGTCTTTCTGGCACCTGTGTTATATTACTTAGTCCTGCCTTAGTGGGCGTGGCCACAGCGTGGCCTGCTGGTTCATGTAGTGCCAAAGTTTATCCTCAAGTGAGTTGCCATGCTTCCATCCTTACTGTAATTAAGCTCCAAGTGGGTTGCCGAGGATCAAACTGCTTGGCTGCGCATTCGTGACATTCCCCATCTGCAAATCTCTCCTATAACTGACACGAAATTCACCGCATCAATAGGACTGCACACTGTGCAGCGGGGCGTACCTCGCGGCCCAGACAGAGCCGCTCAACATAGTCACGCCCACTAAGGCAGGACTAAGTAATATAACACAGGTGCCAGAAAGACTCGTCATGCACGCCATTCCGAAATGAAGCCCATCCCAGGAAGAAGTGCAGTGAAGCACGAAACGCGTCGGAAAGGACTTTCATTTTTTGCTGATGCCAATCTGCTGTCCCTGCGTGCTTTTCTCCATTAAAAACGGCATTATCGAGAAATCTCAGTGGGCTCCCTCATTTGCAGACAACCTTTGTGTGACTATGTTGAGCGGCTCTGTCTGGGCCGCGAGGTACGCCCCGCTGCACAGTGTGCAGTCCTATTGATGCGGTGAATTTCGTGTCAGTTATAGGAGAGATTTGCAGATGGGGAATGTCACGAATGCGCAGCCAAGCAGTTTGATCCTCGGCAACCCACTTGGAGCTTAATTACAGTAAGGATGGAAGCATGGCAACTCACTTGAGGATAAACTTTGGCACTACATGAACCAGCAGGCCACGCTGTGGCCACGCCCACTAAGGCAGGACTAAGTAATATAACACAGGTGCCAGAAAGACTCGTCATGCACGCCATTCCGAAATGAAGCCCATCCCAGGAAGAAGTGCAGTGAAGCACGAAACGCGTCGGAAAGGACTTTCATTTTTTGCTGATGCCAATCTGCTGTCCCTGCGTGCTTTTCTCCATTAAAAACGGCATTATCGAGAAATCTCAGTGGGCTCCCTCATTTGCAGACAACCTTTGTGTGACTATATATATATATATATATATATTTGTATAAATATTTTTTGAAGCTCAAACTGCACTAGTTGCAAAATAACTCATGGGCGGGTGCATGGAAGTGGCCGTGCACGGCACAATATAACATAGCTCCAATCAGCTTATATAAAAGAGAAAACCAGCACTCACGAGAGACGTTCTGCCAGGGTTTATTCACAAACAAACAGACGCGTTTCGGCGAAGCCTTCCTCGGTGTTTACCTACACGCCGGTTGGCCCCCATTTTTATACACAACAATTCAGTGTCAAAATGCACGAGGGACTTCCTCAGCATTACCACTATGAGCAAGATTTTGTAGTATGCAGTCATGTTATTAAACACAGCCAATTCATTCCTCCTCATCATTAATACATACTCGCTCATCTTTTAGACCCTTTGTGTAAAAATGTTGTTTTAAGACAACTATTGAATAACCCCCCCCCCCCGAAACATACACAGTGCAGCATTACAGCATTCCAATACAAGAGCTCAATGTTTGGAGTGTACACAGCCATTCACTACAATCCTCCAGACCTTAACTACCCGGAAGGGCAGACTGCTCTTACAACCCCCCCTCACCGCACCCAACGAAATGGACAGCCCACCCGGACCCTAAGCGTGAAGAATAGCACTTCGAACACGTACACCTTCCCCAGGGAACATCCAGTATGCAGTCGCCCCCACTTCCTAAGTCCCTCCTGGGCTCCTCGACTGGGAGTCCGCAACAGCTATACCTTCCCTGGTGATAACACTCCATAGGATCCCCAATTTGTGAATCTAACCACTCATCTTTGATGAGAGAACCACTCGTGACATCACAGTGCACCTCCTCCTCTCCGCCCCGCACAAGGTTTCAGTATTATCCTCCGTGCCCCTGCCACGTAAATGCATCTGGTATAACCCCCAGAAGTTTTTCGGTCGGCTCGTAGGAGGCAGCAGCTCGCTGTAGTGTTCTGACTGCGTGCAACAATATAGCATGTCATGCACCCAACGTTTGGTTGTGGGTAATGGACCTCTCATCCGGCATATGGCCACCACCCTTTTCGCTATAAGTATCCCCATGTCCACCAGCCTGCGAACAGCTGTGGGCAGCCTCCTGGTGTGACCCAATAGCGCCAGTGCGGGGTCTGAGACCAGTTCAACCTCCACAATCCTGCTCAATTCTGTAAAAATGCCACCTCAGTATGCCCGTACTCCCGGACACTGGCACGTTAAGTGCATGAAGTCCGCATTCGGGGCGTGGCATCCTCTCATTCAGCTGTCTGCCGTAGACCGTATCTGTGCAGACGCTCGGGGTGTAATACACTCTATTGAGAAATTTAAAATGTACCAGTCTGTGTTTGCCATTTAAAGAAATCCGCCTTGTGTTAACACAGCAGTAGCGCCACATGTTGTCATCTATAGTAATCAGTAAATCCCGTTGCCATGCCAGCCTGGCTGCCGTGAACTGGTGCTCCCTATGCAACATTGCTGTTTTGTAAAGATTGGTCAACAACTTGCGAGGGGACTCCATCTTTACTATATAGGTAAGTTCAGGGACCTCCGGCGGTTCCACAAGGTCATCCCCAAGCTGTTCCAGAAGGGCTCCACGCACTCTATGATACTGGAAATGTAATAACAAGGTGTCCCCCCCGCTCTCAGCCACCTGGTCCCAGGGCTTAACCTTCCCTTGCTGGAAGAGGTCCCCCGCGAGCTTGATATTCAGCTTATGTAGGACGGTTATCACTCCCTTTTCTCTGCACGGGGAGAGCTGTTGAGCCCATTCTACCGGCATTCTGGGTGAGTAAAGCAACGCCCCTCCCTGCTGTTGCAGGAGGCAGTGCCATGCATGGTTTGTGATACAAAAGGGGATGATGGACGGAGCGTTTGAGCAAATCAAACACTCACCCCCAGTCAACTGATCTAGGTTTAATTCATCACCATTCTTTAGCTCACTCAGCCATCCCAGTTCAGACATGGCCATTTGCTAATCAGTCTGACCCTGTGCCTCATGGGAACAGTCCAGCCCGACCTGCCAAGTAAGGTTTATGGCCATGATGCATCGTAGGACTGAGATTCTAGACTCTGTCGAACAGAAAATCGTTGCCTGAAGGGAGAGCGGGTCCGCAAATAACTTTTCCCTGCGAACATGGGGAATAAGTGAGTCTCCTTGCACCCGGATGTGCAAATGCGATGCCTGAGCCACCCTGTAGTAAAGCTCCAGGTCTGGGGCACCCAGGCCTCCCATGCTGTATGACAGCGTGAGAATTTTCCACCTCACTCTAGGCTGCTTACCCGCCCACACTAGTTTGATCATGAGTTGTGTCAATCTTTGGAAAAATGCCCGGGGTAACACCATCTGGAGGTTAGCAAAAAGAAACAGCATTCTGGGGAGCACCACCATCTTCATAATCGAGAGTCGACCCAGGAGCGAATGCGGGAAGCCTACACCAGGCCTCAACGTCATCCTCCAGTTTGCTAAAAGCCACACCATAGTTTTCCCTGAACACTATCTCAGAGTCGGTGTGCAACCGTATACCCAGATATCTAATCGAGTCTGTGGACCAAAGCAGCGGGAACTCCATGTCAAACCTCTGCGTTACCGGAGTGAGGGGGAAGGCCAAGTACTTTGTCCAGTTCACCTTCAGACCAGAGAGGGCTCCATAGTGTACAACCTCTCTAAGCATGGTCGATAGGTTGTTTTCCGGGTCACGGACATAGAGCAAGGTGTCGTCCGCATACATAGAGACAACAATCCTGTAAGTGGGGAAGCCTATGCCCTCGTTACCGTGGTATTCCCGCAATGCACATGCAAGCGGCTCTGCCACCAGGGCATACAGTAGAGGGGATAGCGGGCACACCGGTCGGGTCCCCCTGCATTGGGGAATGAGTCAGTGACCAAATCTCCGAGCCGTAGTCTGACCCTTGGTGTATTGTACAGGGATCCTATCATTTGCAAGAAAGGAGATCCCAGCCCCATCCTTATTAACACGTGCCGCATGAAAGGCCACTCCACATAGTCGAATGCCTTTTCCATGTCGAGGAACACAGCTATTGCCTTCGTATCCTGCTTTACGTGCTGCATAGTGCCGAGTATTGTACGTATATTATATGTTAGGTTCCTGCTCGGGATGAATCCCGCCTGGTCCGGCGCGACCAGCAGTGGAGCTTGGAGCGCCAAATGGTTTGCCAGCACCGTGGCAAATATTTTTGTGTCCACATTAAGTAGGGATGATAGGCCTATATGAGCAACACTCATCAGGTGCCTTACCCGGCTTAAGGATAGTAACCATGAGCGCCTCCCTCATCGACTGCGGCATGCTTTCCTCTCCACATGTCATCGAACAGCGCCGACAGGTGAGGGAGCAACTGGTCCTGGAACGCCTTATAGAAGCCCACCGTGAGCCCGTCTGCTCCAGGGACACTACCCGACCGCATGCCCGCAAGAGCCTCGACTATTTCATCTTTCTCGATAGGAAGCATCAGGAATTCCCTATGCGTGTTGGTGAGTGTAGATAGCTCTATATGTTACAGGTAGTCTAGAATTTCATCGTCAAGTGCACCGCTCTTGGAAGAATACAGATCTGTGTAATAGTATCTAAACCTCTGGGCTATGTCCGCTTCATCAGTGAGGACATCGTCCTCTTCTGTCCTTATCTCCGTTACTTGTGGTCTGCCCCTCCTCCCTTTCAACACCCTCGCAAGTACCGTGCTAGCTCTCTCTCCCTCCCGTACATGCGAGCAGTCGCATACTTTCCCATATGTTTGATCTCCCTGTCAGCCTCCTCATGATATAAAGGCAGTATTGATTTGATATCTTCGTCCGTTGCCGTACATGGGCCCCCTGCTGGCTCTCCTCTAATCGCGCTAACTGCCGCTCCAAGTCTGTCAATCTTTGCCTGATAGATCTGAGGACTCCCGAGTGCTTAGACATAGCAAAGCCCCTTACATAGACCATAAATGCCTCCCATACCGATTGATAGCCGTCCACTGAGCCTATATTGGCCTAAAAAAAGACATCTATAGCCTCCGCAAGCTCACCTCTGAATAATGGGTCGAGGTTCGAGTAGAGCGGAAATCGCCATGTGAACGGTGGGATCGTTTTCTTAGGGGTAGCCAGCACTAACAGTATAGGTGAGTGGTCAGATAGGGTACGCGGGAGAACCCTACAGTCTCGTACAAATCCCAGTAGGCAGGCAGACGCCAGCCAATAGTCTATTCAGGTGTGTATGTCATAATAGGCCAGTAGTGGGTATAACCCCCTCGCGCTGCCTGTTGCATTCTCCACACGTACTCTAGGTCAAGGCTGGTTATCACACTATGCAATGCTTGCGCAGCAGCTGTGGGCCTACGGGCCTGGCCTGCTGATCTATCTAGCATTGGATCTAATACTAAGTTAAAATCCCCACCCCATAGGAACTGGGCCTTATTGTAATCACGGGCAATTGTTGCAAGTGACATGTAAAATTCCAGGGAATCATAGTGAAATGAAATGAAAAGGTTTTGTAGAGCGCGTTGCGACCCTGAGGCCTCGTAGCGCTTTTTGATCACCTAAAGGAAACGAAAAGTTAGACCGGGGTGCAGAAGAGGTGAGTTTTGAGAAGCCTGCGGAAGGCCAGAATATTTGGCTCAGTGCGAAGCGCAAGAGGGAGTTGATTCCACAGGTTGGAGGCATTCAAGGAGAAGGTGCGTCCTCCCCATTTGACCCGACAGACCTTCCTGGTGGTGGCAAGGAAAGCTGAGCTTGAGTGGAGATTTCTAGAAGGCTGGTGGGAGGTGATCAGTGAACAATGGCCGGACCCGTTTTCCATATGGCTTTGTGTGCAAGACACATGGACTTGAATTGGATTCTGTCTCTAATGGGGAGCCAGTGAAGCAACTTGAGAGCGGGTTTCGCAGATTGTCTTCGGGGGATTTGAAGGAGTAGGTGGGCTGCACTGTTCTGGATGACCTGAAGTCTTTGCAAAGTTGCCTGTGGTGCAGCCAGATAAAGCGCATTCCCGTAGTCCAGTCGGGAAAGTATTAGGGCCTGCAACAAGATTCTCCTCGCATTGAAGGGGAGTAGCGGAAGGACCTTTCTCAGCATCCTCATCAAGCCGAAACAAGTGGCTGCTAGTTTATTTACCAGATAGCTAAAGTTCAGAGTTGTCAAGCCATATACCAAGGCTTTTTATCTGCTGTTTTGGGACAGGCATTGGGTTGAGACAGGTGGGCTGTCAGTAAATGGGCAGGGGAGATGGAAGTTTGCCTAAAAACATCAGTTCGGATTTGTCACCGTTTAGTTTGAGGTGGGACGATTTCATCCAGTCCGCTACCGCTGTCAGACAGTTAGCGAGGGGGCTAGAAGAGCCCTCTAGGTTGTTCAGGGAGACCACTAGCTGAGTGTCGTCGGCGTATGTTATAATCTGAATGCCGAACTGAAGGAATACCTTGGCTAAGGGAGCCATATAGGCATTAAAAAGTGTGGGGCTCAGGAGGAGCCCTGGGGGACCCCACAGCTGAGCGGCCAGGGTTTGGAGGAGGCCTTCCCCTCGAAGACCTGAAAACACTTGTCTCTCAGGAACGACTGCAGCCAGGAGAGAGCAGAGCAGGAAATCCCCATGTTTGAGAGACGAGTTAGCAGGATGTTGTGATTGACAGTGCCGAAGGCAGTGCTGAGGTCAAGAAGGATAATAACTACAGCGCCGCCTTGGTCCAGAAGTCGCCGAGCACCTTCTGTTACAGCCAACAGAGCTGTCTCTGTCCCCATGCACAGGCGGAAACCAGTTTGTGAATCGTGCAGCAACTTGTTGGACTCTAGGTGTTGCACTAACTTAGAATTTATGTGACGCTCCGTTAGTTTGCTAATCCATGGTAGGAGAGATATGGGTCGATAATTAGCCATATTGGAGGGGTCCAAATTGGGTTTTTTAAGGAGAGCTCTGATCTGGGCACATTTCCAAGCGAGGGGGACTGTGCCCGAAGAGATGGAGGCATTAGCAATGTCCATGATGACTGAGCGTATGGTGTCAGAGACGAGGGAAAGGTGTTGGGGGGGGCGGGTCCAAAGGGGAGCCTGAAGTGACTTTGTTCATGAGAGTTTTTAGAACGATCTCATCTACCAAGGGGAATTCTTTTAGGGGGAGTATGAGATTGGAAGGAGGGCTTCCTAGGTGAGGCTCTGTGAGGGTGACCTGTGAAGGGGAAATGGATTGGGCGATCAATTCAACTTTTTGATAAAAATATTCGGGTAGCTTATTACAACGAGCTGGGGCTTCCTCAGAGTTGGGAATGGGTTGAGGGGTGGTGATTAAGGATTTCACGATACGAAACCGTTCCTTTGGGGAGTTTTCTGAGGTGCGGATCTTCTCTTCATAGAAGGAGGATTGGGCGTTTTTTTATTTCTAGCTTATAATTCCTAATGGCTTTTTTATAGATTAGTTTTGTGTCACTATTAGGGGTCGATCTACAACTCCTTTCGAGTTTCCTGCATTCTTGCTTCAGCTCCCTTAGTTTAGTAGAAAACCAGGGTGCTGTTTTAGGTGCGTTTTTTTTTTGGAAGAGTCTCACTGGGGCGAGTGAGTCCAGGGAATGGGTAATCCAGAGGCTGAAATTTTCGTTTGCCTTTTCTGGGTTTGGACCAGGAGGCTGCAGATATATTGGACCATTTCCTTACTTGTACTTTAGAGGAGGGCTTGGGGAAGATATTGGAGGGCGAATGCCAAGTGAAGGGAATTAGGAGGTGGTCGGTCCATGGGAGGGGGATGGGAGAGTCAACCATAAGGTTCTGAGCGTTGCTCAGGACGGGGTCCAGGAGATGCCCTTTAATATGGGTAGGTACAAAGCCTCTCTGACTGATTTGCAAAGCTGAGAGGCTTGAGAGGAGCTCTTTAGTCATGTTATCCGAGGAATCGTCTAGATGGATGTTCATGTCTCCCAGAATCGTGTAGTTAGCGGGAGTGAGTGCGAGGTTTGATACAACGGTGGGGAGGACCTTGAGAAATTGTCCTGGGGGATCTGGGGGCAGGTAGATCAGAAGGCTGGAGAAAGTGCAAGTAGAAGAGAATTCTAGGAAGAAGTTTAAGTTTTCACAATCAAGAATATCCTCGATGGAGGAGCGACAGTGAAGGTGATCTCTATAAATAATTGCTAACCCTCCCCCTCTGCCTGTTTTCTGGTCGGCTCTTAAGATCCTGTAGCCAGGCGGCAGGCTCTGGTGGACGGTAGGATCTACTTCATCATAAAGCCATGTTTCCGTGAGAAACATAGCGTCGGGTTTAAGATCTTCTATTATCAGAGCAGTTCCACCGAGTGTTTAGGTAGGGACCGGCAGTTTAATAGCAGAAATTTAGGTGAGGGGCTAGGAAGGGGGGCCTTCTTTGCAAAAGGGGTAAATGCGAAGTTGCAATGCGAGCAGCTACGGAAGTTGGTGGCCACCTTCATAGAATGTAGGCAGCATGGGCCAACGGATGCTCTCAATTAATGCAGTGCTAGAGCACTGTAAGAGTGGAAGCCTGCCGGGGAGCTATCAGGGTAACTGGCCCCGGGTCCCGGTCGGGCGTGGACGGGCGCAGATAGGCTGGTTAGGGCTCGGAAGTCTTGAGTCACTTCCGGGGCCCGAGTTTGTAGTCCTGGGTCCCTCCACTCAATCCCAATAATAGGCGGTGGAACGAAGACCGTGGACAGGTAAGCAATGTGCAAAGTGCGATATGCAGTGCAGCAAGTAGCGTGACAACAATTAAAATTGCTTAGTTTCGTTTTAAAAAAAGTATTTTTTTTTAAAAATTGGAGAGAGCCCTCCTGGTGCTCCTCTCGGTTCCGTACACGCAATCAACTGTCCGTCCCGAAAGGCATCTGCCTTTAAGGTGTGTGGGCCAGGGGCAGCGCGATCTGATTGGCTGGTTAGGGCTGGGAAGTCTTGAGTCACTTCCGGGCCCGAGTTTGTAGTCCTGCGTCCCTCCACTCAATCCCAATAATAGGCGGTGGAACGGAGACCATGGACAGGTAAGCAATGTGCAAAGTGAAATATACAGTGCAGCAAGTAGCGTGACAACAATTAAAATTGTTTAGTTTCATTGAAAAAAAAAAACGGAAAAAAAAAAAATTGGAGAGAGCCCTCCTGGTGCTCCTCTCGGTTCCATACACGCAATTTTTCGGACCATACACGTTAACTAACACTAAGTCCAGCCCCAGTCCTTTACACCTAGATATCACAAAGCGGCCTGCTGGGTCTGTCCTCAGGAGCTCCAGTGTAAATTTCGATTTGGGGTTTATCCAGGTTAGCACTCCCCTGGCATGAGACGTGAAACCCGCCGCGGTGATGTTCCCCTCCAGGCCCCTGCTATGTAACATCCTGCTCACCTGTGGCAGGTGGGTCTCCTGTAGGAGTGCCACATCGACTTGATGTCTCTGTAAATAGCTCAATACCTTCCTTAGCTTCCGGTAGTTGTTAAGACCCCGAATGTTCCATGTGAGTGCTCTAATCAAGTCTACAGGTCTAGGATTCCCTGGTTCAGCCTCCCTTGCCATAGCCATCTATTCTGAATTTCATGTGTGTATGCTCATTGTGTGCCTCTGCGCCCTGCTGTATGTTCAAAAACCAAAACAAACCCCCCCAACTGCACATCATCCATCCCACACACTCAAGCACCACCACCCCCTCCCACAGCAGACCACCCCCAACCTGGCCTTGCAGAATTCCCCGCCACCCATCCCCCCCTCCCTCAAATGCCCAAACAGTATGACCCACTGGGAGTCATTTGGGTGCATAGCACACGGGGGCCAAGGTTGCTTCACAACCAACCAGTTATGAAACTACACAATTTACTAAACGCCCTCCTCTGCCCTCCCGTTGTGCTGTATCTCTTGCATCATAAAGGATCAGACTGTTCAATCCCCTCTGAATCGGTGATCCCCGGAAGTTTCCTCTTGTGCTCGAGCGCCTCCCCCATATCTGGCATACCTTCCAGCACACACCGATAGGCTATGCGCGCCCCCAAGGTGACTTTTTAATCTGTGCGTGTGTGCAAATAGATACCAAACAATACAGCACGCTCGAGGTAGCCATCCGAACCACCGAATCTTCTGGCTATAATATGGCGCGGCGGAGCTGCAGGCCGCGGGCGAGGGCCCAGTGAACGATGCGCCCGCTCCACAACAAACATCGACGAGAATGCTCCCTCCCCAAGCAGTGTCACCAGCAACTTTTCAACAAACTGCTCCATGTTGCTCGTTGGGGTCGTTTCTGGAAGGCCCGTGATGCGCAGGTTGCAACGGCGCGAGCGGGCCTCCAAATCCTCAGTTTTATCTTGCAAGGCCTGCATGAGTTTTCCAAGTTACTTCTGATCAGTGTCCAGCTCCGTTTGCGCGTCTTCCACCTCCGTGATCCTTCTTTAGGACATGTCCAGTCTTTCCGCGTGTTTATCAATCCGCTCAGCCATTCTGTCCATTCTGTGGGTTAGAGCATCTATTTTCGATCCCAGGGACGCTATGCTGCTTTGTAGGCCTTTTTACATAGCAAGAAGCAAGGTTCTTATGTGTGTACCTGCTGCGACTTCTTCACCAGCTGGCGTGTTCTGTGTCCATGCCCGTTGCGTCCTGTGACTTTGAGCGCTGTTGGTCAAAGGATAGCTTGCTCTGCGTCTTGTCCCCTCTACCCATGGTGCCAGGGGATCAGAGTGTGATGGGACCCGATGCGTTAAACAACCTACGCGTGCAGCTTACTGTAGTCTCCACCAGTGAGCACTGGCTAGTGGGGTTCGGATACACACCAGGTACGGTGCCGTATGCCGCTCAAATGCCTTCCAGTGACCGCACTGCCTGAAGTGGCCACTTCCTGTCAGTTGTATGGCAGTTGCGGCCTAATGTGGTCTCCCTCATGCCAATGAAATATCGCAAACACTAGGCACGCTCCAGGCGCATTGCGTGTCCTCTGCCTGTTTAGCCCTGGCTTGCTTGCACTGCAGTCTGCCTTCACCACGCTCAGATCCTCAGGCCGGCTCTGCGTAGTATTCTCCCTCTCATCTCTTGCATGCTCAATTCTGGGCCTGCACTATACCCCGTCGTGGCGAAGATGGGTCTCCCATGTCTCCCTTACCAGTTTCCCCACGCAGTTGGCAACCGGGTATCAGCATGTGGGAGGGGGCCCTCCAGGTCACTCCAGGGCTGGAACAGAGTGTTAATTTCCCTCCAGGCTTTGGTATATATCTCCAGGGTTAGGTATATAGCTAATGGGTTAGGTATAACCCTATACCCATCCGTCTATCCCTCACTCCCTCCCTTCCATCTCTCCCACCAGGGCTTGAAAAGAATGTTACCTTCCCTCCTATCCCTTCCATCCCTCCATCCCTCTATCTTCTGCAATTGTTGGTGTGTGCATGCTTTCGTAGAGGTAGTAATTTCTCTAATTCTGGTTCATGCGTTTTACTGCAATTAATACATTTGTCAATAAATGTAATGACTTGTGGTAACTTTGCTATTCCATATAATGGTGCATTTTCAATCCATAATAATGCGTGTATATGTGGTGAAACTCTTTGTCGGAATTCAACCCTGTAATAGAAGTCTTGTAATTTTCCAATAGGGTTTGTTTTGTCCATTATCACGCAATTAAATAATTTTATTCCTTGAAAGTCAAAATACCTTGCACAGGTAATTGGATCTTCAAGTATTAATTTACATTTTGTTTCTCAGAACATTTCTTTAAATTGTTCTTCAGTGCAATCAGGTAGATTTTGCACTCGTAGTAATATATTAATTGTTGCCATTTTGTTTCTGCGGCAGATACAGTGAGGAAAAATGTTGGTAATCCAAGTTGCCTTATCATTGCAAAGAGATCTTTTTTGCAGTGCTCTCAATATGGTGGTGAACTGCAAATAGTTTTTAATATTTTGCACCCTTCATTATATTTAAAGATGCTTTCTAAGTTATGTTTTGTCTTTGGCAGTAATATATTCACCATTGTTGAAAAATGTCATAAAACAAATACAAGGGAAAGTAAATATTTCTTTAAAGTGCAATTTTTTTAGTTTAAAGAAAATATGTATAATAGATTTGGACACTCTTCTATCATAGCTCCTTAATTCCCCTTTGCATATTGTACTATAATGTACAGGTACATGTCAATCATTATTATTAGGTCTTCAAGGGCCAACAAATATGGTTGGAAAATCTAAAAATTCTGAATCTTTGTCTCAATATAAATCTCTAGGTGTGTTATGTTCAGCAGGTGCTAAACATAATACATTGGGACTATCGTTGTGATTGTTTCATTTATTAAAAAAGTATCTAAATTTCCTGCTTGTATGTTGTCTGAGGAGCTTGTTGAATTATGATCTTCAGATGTTTCACTCCATATTCTTTAAACATGTCACTGTTTGTTGCTAGCCATAGTGCTGTTATTTTCACTATGTTTGGTCTAACATTTTCAAAATAGGTAAATGATTTGAAAGCTAACTTTCTTTTTAGTTTGATTGGAATTGTCATTTCATCATTGATTTGCCTTGGTAAAATTGTGACTGTTGTCATAACATCTGCAGGTACATTAACAACAGCCCCTGATGACTTTTGAGAGCCATGAGGTAATGTTCAAATTTGCGCAAAAGGAATTCATGCAGAAAGTCATCTTTCTTCTAAATTATGCAATTGTAATTGTATTGGTATATGTTCAAATTTTATTCCCGTTATATATGAGCATGGTGGTATTTTATCTTTGCTAATGTCTAGAGCAAGTGCTACATATCTAGTTTGTTTTATTTAGACTAATGTTACATTGGATAAATCTTGGATTTTCAGCAAAACTGTTGGTATTTTTTAGTGATTGCTTATGCCATAATTGGTATCAAATAGTACAAGGCGCAGCGAGCGATGTAAAAGGTAAGTTTTTTTTTTTTGTTACAGCTTTCTTTGTTAACTGTTTTTTCTATTGTAAATGTTATTGCTTAAGAAAACATATAGATTTAAGTATTTATTTATGTAGTATTTTAGTGTGTTGCGAATCTGCTCAGTAGTGATTGATAATTTTCGCATGTTATTTAGCATAACTTTTAATGCTGATGTCATTGTTCGGATGCTTCACTTGACAGACCGGAGCTGAAAAGAAGAGGGTTCAGTGAGGAAAGAGAAAGGTAAGATTTTCTTTAACGTTGCTTGTACTTGTGTATTACCTATGTGAATACTGTTAATGTTAATGGTTGATTTACAGTTTTATTGAATGTTTGTTATTGTTGTTATGCTCCATACCATGCACCACGCGTGGTTGCAGCGACCAAAGTAAAAGTAAATTGTGTTTGTGATATTGACAGTACTTTATGTGTTATCCGTTTTTCTATTGTAAATGCTATAGTTAAAATAATTCTTTGTCTTACATATTTAAAAATATTTTGGTATTTTAATATGTTGCGAATCTGTTTTGTTGTGTTTGGGATTACACGTGTATGATTTACATTAAAAAACAATGTATGCTGTGTTTGTGATGCCCTATAACATGGATTGGATGTGATAAGACTGCGCCATTAGGGATATAAAAGTTAAACATTTATTATGTAGATTTCTTTGTGTGAACTAGGTTTGTATTGTAAATGTTATTGTTTTAAAAAATATTTGATGTAACTATTTATTAAAAATATTTTTTTATTTTGTTTCGAATGTGCTCTGTATTTTTTGTTAATGCGTTTGTGTAGTTGACGATACCTGCTACTGTTTATGCAATTTTTTGAATCTTTTCTTTACTGCGTGGACGTCAGAAGATGGAACAGCAAGGTAAGTATTAACGTAATACTGTATTCTATTTTTGCATTAATTTGTGTTTATAATTTTCGTATAGTAAATAATCGTGTTTAAATAGTTGTTTTGGCAACTATTTATTAATAATGCATATATTACTATGTTGCAAATCTGCTGTGTAATGTTTCATAATGAGCATGTGTACTGTACAGGGATTTCCAATGTTTATGCTATTTTTGTGATGCCCCACCTCCGTAACAGGTCTCGAGAAAGAAGGCACAGCGAGCGAAGCAAAAGGTAAGTTTTGTTTTCTTTTGAGGTTACAAATTTTTGTGTTAACTGTTTTTCCTATTGTAAATGTTATGGCTAGAGAAAACCTATAGATTTTATTATTTATTTTGTATTTTAGTGTGTTGCGAATCTGCTGGATAATGTTTGATAATACACGTGTATTATTTAGCATAACTATTAATGCCGATTTCATTGTTCTAATGCTTCATTAGACAGGCCGTAGCTGAAAAGAAGAGGGAGCAGCAAGGAAAGAGAAAGGTAAGATACATTTTTTTAAGTTGCCATATTATATGTATATTGTATGTGAATATTCTTAATGTAAATGTGTGATTTATGGTTTTACCTAATGTTTGTTATTGTTATGCTCCATCCTATGTAGCGCACAAGGTAGCAGCGAGGAAAGCGTAGATTAGTTGTGTTTTCTAATATTGACACTAATTTATGTGTTATCCGTTTTCTTATTGTAAATGTTATAGCTAAAAGACATTTTTTGCAATTTTTTTATATTTTGCAAATTTGTTTTGTTTTGCTTGGTATTACGTGTGTATAATTTACGTTACCATAATATTATTTTATGTTATGAACTAATAACCCACCCCAAAGACCTGACCGGAGAAGATGTAGCAGCGAGTGAAGTGAAAGGTACGTTTCTTTTTATGTATTGCGAAAATAGAATCCCATTGCAACTAACAATATTGATAGTGTTTTTGCGATGCCTATATCACAAATAGGAGAAATAAAGACATAGCAACAAAAGAAGAGGAAGGAAAGATTTGGTTTTGAACGTTGGCTGTACTTTGAGTTTACTGTAATGTATTGACTATTCTATATCTCCGTATTGTATATGTGCACCTCTTTGTACGGAGTTGAGAAGACTGGACAGCATGCGACCAGAAAGGTACGCTTTAATATATAATGTTGCTTCTATTTTATGTATTTCATCACATTCTATTGTATGTGTCCAGTCTTTCATAAGGCGGTGACAACAGAGGACAGCATGCAACCAGAAAGGTATGCTTTGATATTGAATGTTGTCTGTAATTGATGTAGTTTTTGTTTTATATATGTTTACCTGTTTCTTTACCGCTAGGAAGAAAAGATGGCATGCGAGCAGAAAGGTATGCTTCGATATTTAATGTTACCTCTACTTGATGTGTTCATTTCAGTGTATTATATATATTTGGATAAAAAACACTATTATGTGCTATTATTTTTATTTGTTGTGTATTTTACTAGGCTTGGCATCTCTTATGTACTGTTTGTTACTAACAGCTTGCAATTTAGGGACCTGTCAAAGATTATTTATTTTTCTGATGCCTTACTTTGCTGAACGGAGTGAAAGAAATGGAGCAGCAAGCTAATAGAAAGGTAAATAGCTAGTGTGTAATAAAGTTAGCGTACTTTTATGTGATTGTGGTTATATATTATTGTAACAATTTATTTACGGTACTATGAAGATCCATCCCTCTATCCCTCCCTTCCGTCCCTCGAATCCCTCCCTTCCATCACTCAATCCCTCCCTTCCATCCCTCCCTCCCTCCCACCAGGTCTGGAACAGAGTGTTACCTTCCCTCCTTTCCCTTCCATGTGTTAAGTACATAGCTTCAGGGTTAGGTATATAGCTTCAGGGTTAGGTATATAGCTTCAGGCTTAGGTATATAGCCTTAGGCTTAAGTATATAGCTTTAGGCTTAGGTATATAGCTTTAGGCTTAGGTATATAGCTTTAGGCTTAGGTGTATAGCTTCAGGGTTAGGTATATAGCTAATGGGTTAGGTATAACCCTATACCCATCCCTCTATCCCTCACTCCCTCCCTTCCATCTCTCCCACAAGGGCTGGAACAGAGTGTTACCTTCCCTCCTATCCCTTCCATCCCTCGATCCCTCTATCTTCTGTAAATGCTATAGGTAAAAGACTTTTTTTGCAAATTGTTTTATACTTTGATATTTTCTGAATTTGTTTTGTTGTCTTTGGTATTACGTGTGTATAATTTATGTTCCCATAATGTTATTTTATGTTATGAACTAATAATCCACCCCAAAGACCTAACCGGAGAAGATGTAGCAACGAGTGCAGTGAAAGGTACATTTTTTTGTATGTAGTGCGAAAATAGAATCCCTTTGCAACTAACAATATTGATAGTGTTTTTGCGATGCCTATATCACAAACAGGAGTAATAAAGACATAGCAACAAGAGAAGAGGAAGGTAAGTTTTGGTTTTGAACATTGGCTGTACTTTGTGTTTACTGTAATGTATTGACTATTTTATATCTGTGTATTGTATATGTGCACCTCTTTGTACGGAGTTGAGAAGACTGGACAGCATGCGCCCAGAAAGGTACGCTTTAATATTTATTGTTGCTTCTATTTTATGTATTTCATCACATTCTATTGTATGTGTCAAGTCTTTCATAAGGAGGTGACAACAGTGGACAGCATGCAACCAGAAAGGTATGCCTTGATATTGATGTAGTTTATCTTTTTGTTTTATATATGTTTACCTGTTTCCTTACCGCTAGGAAGAAAGGATGGCATGGGAGCAGAAAGGTATGCTACAATATTTAATGTTACCTCCACTTGATGTGTTCATTTCAGTGTATTATATATATTAGTATGAAAACAAATATTATGTGCTATTATTTCTAATTGTTGTGTATTTTACTATACTTGGCATCTCTTTTGTACTGTTTGTTACTAGCTGCTTGAAATGTAGGTACCTGTCAAAGATTATTTATTTTTCTGATGCCTTACTTTGCTGAATGGAGTGAAAAACAGGGAGCAGCAAGCTAATAGAAAAGTAAATAGCTAGTGTGTAATAAAGTTAGTGTACTTTTATATGAATGTGGTTGCATATGATTGTAACAATTTATTTAAGGTACTATGAAGATCCATCCCTCTATCCCTCCCTTCCATCCCTCCCATCCCTCTATCCCTCTCTTCCATCCCTCTATCCCTCCCTTTCATACCTCTATCCCTCCCTTTCTTCCATCCATCCTTCCCTCCCTCCCACCAGGGCTGGAACAGAGTGTTACCTTCCCTCCAGGCTTAGGTATATAGCTTCAGGGTTAGGTATATAGTTAATGGGTTAGGTATAACCCTATACCCATCCCTCTATCCCTCACTCCCTCCCTTCCATCTCTCCCACCAGGGCTTGAAAAGAGTGTTACCTTCCCTCCTATCCCTTCCATCCATCCATCCCTCCATCCCTCCATCCATCTATCTTCTGCAATTGTTGGTGTGTGCATGCTTTCGTAGAGGTAGTAATTCCAAGTTGCCTTATCATTGCAAAGACATCTTTTTTGCAGTGCTCTCAATATGGTGGTGGACTGCAAATAGTTTTTAATACTTTGTACTCTTCATTATATTTAAAGATGCTTTCTAAGTTATGTTTTGTCTTCGGCAGTAATACATTCACAATTGTTGAAAAATGTCATTAAAGAAATATTTACTTTCCCTTGTATTTGTTTTAAGTGCAGCTTTTTTAGTTTAAAGAAAATATGTATAATAGATTTGGACACTCTTCTTATCATAGCTCCTTAATTCCCGTTGGCATATTGTACTATAATGTACAGGTACATGTCTATCATTATTATTAGGTCTTTTAGGGCCAACGAATATGGTTGGAAAATCAAAAAATTCTGGATCTTTGTCTTAATATAAACCTTTAGGTGTGTTATGTTCAGCAGGTGCTAAACATAATACATTGGGACTACCGGTTGTGATTGTTTCATTTATTTAAAAAGTATCTACATTTCCTGCTTGTATGTTGTCTGAGGAGCTTGTTGAATTATGATCTTCAGATGTTTCACTGCAATAGTTTATTTCTTGTGGTATATATTCCCAATCTGGATTAACAGTGACTCCATATTCTTTAAACATGTCACTGTTTGTTGCTAGCCATAGTGCTGTTCTTTTCACTATGTTTGGTCTAACATTTTCAAAATGGGTAAATGATTTGAAAGCTAACTTTCTTATTATTTTGATTGGAATTGTCATTTCATCATTGATTTGCCTTGGTAAAATTGTGACTGTTGTCATAACATCTGCAGGTACATTAACAACAGCCCCTGGTGACTTTTGAGAGCTATGAGGTAATGTTCAAATTTGTGCAAAAGGAATTCGTGGAGAAAGTCATCTTTCTTCTAAATGATGCAATTGTAATTGTATTGGTATATGGTCAAATTTCATTCCCGTTATATATGAGCATGGTGGTATTTTATCTTTGCTAATGTCTATAGCAAGTGCTACATATATAGTTTGTTTTATTTAGACTAATGTTACATTGGATAATTCTTGGATTTTGGGCAAAACTGTTGGTATTTTTTAGTGATTGCTTGTGCTTTAATTGGTATTAAATAGTACAAGGCGCAGCAAGCGATGTAAAAGGTACGTTTTTTTTTTTTTTTATGAAGCTTTCTTTGTTAACTGTTTTTTCTATTGTAAATGTTATTGCTTAAGAAAACATATAGATTTAAGTATTTATTTATGTAGTATTTTAGTGTGTTGCGAATCTGCTCGGTAGTGATTGAAAATGTTCGCATGTTATTTAGCATAACTTTTAATGCTGATGTCATTGTTCGGATGCTTCACTTGACAGACCGGAGCTGAAAAGAAGAGGGTCCAGCGAGGAAAGAGAAAGGTAAGATTTTCTGTAACGTTGCCTGTACTTGTGTATTACCTATGTGAATACTGTTAATGTTAATGGTTGATTTACAGTTTTATTGAATTTTTGTTATTGTTGTTATGCTCCATACCATGCACCGCACGTGGTAGCAGCGACCAAAGCAAAAGTAAATTGTGTTTGTAATATTGACAGTACTTTATGTGTTATCCGTTTTTCTATTGTAAATGCTATAGTTAAAATAATTCTTTGTCTTACATATTTAAAAATATTTTGGTATTTTAATATGTTGCAAATCTGTTTTGTTGTGTTTGGGATTACACGTGTATGATTTACATTAAAAAAATGTTATGCTGTGTTTGTGATGCCCTATAACATGAATTGGATGTGATAATACTGCGCCCTTAGGGATATAAAAGTTAAAAATGTATTATGTAGATTTCTTTGCGTTAACTAGGTTTGTATTGCAAATGTTATTGTTTTAAAAAATACTAGCAGCTTGCCCCGACGTTGTCCGGGGGCAATGAGGCTTCAGGGCCAACCGCCCGCCCAGTCCCCCGCTAGCCCCAGCCCCCGCCCGCCCCAACATTGTCCATGTCCCAGAGCCACCTCCCGTCCCGGCCCCTCCCGCACCGACATTTTACGTGTCCCTTTGCCTTACCTGAGCCGGCGCTCCTGACTTCTCCGCCGCTCCTTGCCGCTCGTCACCGCTCCTCCCCGCCTGCCATGACCTTGTCCAGGGGCAATGAAGCTTCAGGGCCAACCGCCTGCCCAGTTCCCCGCCCACCCCGACATTGTCTGAGTCGCGGAGCCACCTCCCACCCCCGGCCCCCTCCCGTCACGACATTTTACATGTCCCTTTGCCTTACCTGAGCTGGCGCTCCTGACTTCACCGCCGCTCCTCGCCGCTCGTCACCGCTCCTCCCCGCCTGTCCGCCGCTCATGTCTGCCGCTCCCCCTCGTCATCACGCACGCCGCAGCCAGCGCTACTTCCAGGGAACTACTTTTTTAAAATTTAAATTTACGTTTAATTTTTATTTTATATAGCCTATGTCCATCTGCACACCCTGACATTTTAAACGATGTATCGGGTATGTGGATTGGCGCTGTGGTTCCCGAGTTTACCTGGCTCAAAGGTTTGTGTTCTCTCTTTATAATAGTAGTATAGATTTGATGTAACTATTTATTAAAAATGTTTTTTTATTTAGTTTCGAATGTGCTCTGTATTTTTTGTTAATGCGTTTGTGTAGTTGACAATACCTGCTAATTTTTATGCAATTTTTGAATCTTTTGTTTACTGCGTGGACGTCAGAAGACGGAACAGCAAGGTAAGTAATAACGTAATATTGTATTCTATTTTTGCATTTCTTTGTGTTTAGAATTTTCGTACAGTAAATATTTGTGTTTAAATATTTGTTTTGGCAACTATTTATTAATAATGCATATATTACTATGTTGCAAATCTGCTGTGTAATGTTTCATAATGCGCACGTGTACTGTACAGGGATTTCCAATGTTTATGCTAATTTTGTGATGCCCCACCTCCGTAACCGGTCTCGAGAAAGAAGGCACAGCGAGCGAAGCAAAAGGTAAGTTTTGTTTTCTTTTGTGGTTACAAATTTTTGTGTTAACTGTTTTTCCTATTGTAAATGTTATGGCTAGAGAAAACCTATAGATTTTATTATTTATGTTGTATTTTAGAGTGTTGCGAATCTGCTGGATAGTGTTTGATAATACGCGTGTATTATTTAGCATAACTAATAATGCCGATTTCATTGTTCTAATGCTTCATTAGACAGACCGTAGCTGAAAAGAAGAGGGAGCAGCGAGGAAAGAGAAAGGTAAGATGCATTTTTTTACGTTGCCACATTATATGTATATTGTATGTGAATATTCTTAATGTAAATGTGTGATTTATGGTTTTACCTAATGTTTGTTATTGTTATGCTCCATCCTGTGAAGCGCACAAGGTAGAGCGAGGAAAGCATAGATTAATTGTGTTTTCTAATATTGACACTAATTTATGTGTTATCCGTTTTCTTATTGTAAATTTTATAGCTAAAAGACATGTTTTGCAATTTTTTTATGTTTTGCAAATTTGTTTTGTTGTGCTTGGCGTTACGTATGTATAATTTACGTTACCATAATATTATTTTATGTTATGAACTAATAACCCACCCCAAAGACCTAACCGGAGAAGATGTAGCAGCGAGTGAAGTGAAAGGTGCGTTTCTTTTTATTTATTGAGAAAATAGAATCCCATTGCAACTAACAATATTGATAGTGTTTTTGCGATGCCTATATCACAAACAGGAGAAATAAAGACATAGCAACAAAAGAAGAGGAAGGAAAGATTTGGTTTTGAACGTTGGCTGTACTTTGAGTTTACTGTAATGTATTGACTATTTTATATCTCCGTATTGCATATGTGTACCTCTTTGTACGGAGTTGAGAAGACTGGACAGCATGCGACCAGAAAGGTATGCTTTAATATATAATGTTGCTTCTATTTTATGTATTTCATCGCATTCTATTGTATGTGTCCAGTCTTTTATAAGGCGGTGACAACAGAGGACAGCATGCAACCAGAAAGGTATGCTTTGATATTGAATGTTGTCTGTAATTGATGTAGTTTTTGTTTTATATATTTTTACCTGTTTCTTTACCGCTAGGAAGAAAGGATGGCATACGAGCAGAAAGGTATGCTTCGATATTTAATGTTACCTCTTCTTGATGTGTTCATTTCAGTGTATTATATATATTTGGATGAAAAAAAAACGATTATGTGCTATTATTTTTTATTGTTGTGTCTTTTACTAGGCTTGGCATCTCTTATGTACTGTGTGTTACTAACTGCTTGCAATTTAGGGACCTGTCAAAGATTATTTATTTTTCTGATGCCTTACTTTGCTGAACGGAGTGAAAGAAATGGAGCAGCAAGATAATAGAAAGGTAAATAGCTAGTGTGTAATAAAGTTAGTGTACTTTTATGTGATGGTGGTTATATAATATTGTAACCATTTATTTACGGTACTATGAAGATCCATCCCTCTATCCCTCCCTTCCATCCCTCCCTTCCATCCCTCCCTCCCTCCCACCAGGTCTGGAACAGAGTGTTACCTTCCCTCCTTTCCCTTCCATGTGTTAGGTACATAGCTTCAGGGTTAGGTATATAGCTTCAGGCTTAGGTATATAGCCTTAGGCTTAGGTATATAGCTTTAGGCTTAGGTATTTAGCTTTAGCCTTAGGTATATAGCTTTAGGCTTAGGTATATGGCTTCAGGGTTAGGTATATAGCTAATGGGTTAGGTATAATCCTATACCCATCCCTCTATCCCCGACTCTCTCCCTTCCATCTCTCCCACAA
The DNA here is from genome assembly GCF_964263255.1 of Lissotriton vulgaris. Classification (NCBI taxonomy): domain Eukaryota; kingdom Metazoa; phylum Chordata; class Amphibia; order Caudata; family Salamandridae; genus Lissotriton; species Lissotriton vulgaris. The sequence goes on from NC_141697.1 coordinate 277,892,048, forward strand.
GGGCTGGAACAGAGTGTTACCTTCCCTCCTATCCCTTCCATCCCTCGATCCCTCTATCTTCTGTAAATGTTATAGCTAAAAGACTTTTTTTGCAAATTTTTTTTATACTTTGATATTTTCCAAATTTGTTTTGTTGTGTTTGGTATTACGTGTGCATAATTTACGTTCCCATAATGTTATTTTATGTTATGAACTAATAACCCACCCCAAAGACCTAACCGGAGAAGATGTAGCAGCGAGTGCAGTGAAAGGTACATTTTTTTGTATGTATTGCGAAAATAGAATCCCATTGCAACTAACAATATTGATAGTGTTTTTGCGATGCCTATATCACAAACAGGAGTAATAAAGACATAGCAACAAGAGAAGAGGAAGGTAAGTTTTGGTTTTGAACATTGGCTGTACTTTGTGTTCACTGTAATGTATTGACTATATTATATCTCTGTATTGTATATGTGCACCTCTTTGTACGGAGTTGAGAAGACTGGACAGCATGCACCCAGAAAGGTCCGCTTTAATATTTAATGTTGCTTCTATTTTATGTATTTCATCACATTCTATTGTATTTGTCAAGTCTTTCATAAGGAGGTGACAACAGAGGACAGCATGCAACCAGAAAGGTATGCTTTGATATTGATGTAGTTTATCTTTTTGTTTTATATATGTTTACCTGTTTCCTTACCGCTAGGAAGAAAGATGGCATGGGAGCAGAAAGGTATGCTACGATATTTAATGTTACCTTCACTTGATGTGTTCATTTCAGTGTATTATATATATTAGTATGAAAAAAACTATTATGTGCATTTATTTTTAATTGTTGTGTATTTTACTATACTTGCCATCTCTTTTGTACTGTTTGTTACTAACTGCTTGAAATGTAGATACCTGTCAAAGATTATTTATTTTTCTGATTCCTTACTTTGCTGAATAGAGTGAAAAACATGGAGCAGCAAGCTAATAGAAAGGTAAATAGCTAGTGTGTAATAAAGTTAGTGTACTTTTATGTGATGGTGGTTATATAATATTGTAACCATTTATTTACGGTACTATGAAGATCCATCCCTCTATCCCTCCCTTCCATCCCTCCCATCCCTCTATCCCTCCCTTCCATCCCTCCCATCCCTCCCTTCCATCCATCTATCCCTCCGTTCCATCCCTCCCTCCCTCCCTCCAGGTCTGGAACAGAGTGTTACCTTCCCTCCTTTCCCTTCCATGTGTTAGGTACATAGCTTCAGGGTTAGGTATATAGCTTCAGGCTTAGGTATATAGCCTTAGGCTTAGGTACATAGCTTTAGGCTTAGGTATTCAGCTTTAGGCTTAGGTATATAGCTTTAGGCTTAGGTATATAGCTTCAGGGTTAGGTATATAGCTAATGGGTTAGGTATAACCCTATACCCATCCCTCTATCCCTCACTCCCTCCCTTCCATCTCTCCCACAAGGGCTGGAACAGAGTGTTACCTTCCCTCCTATCCCTTCCATCCCTCGATCCCTCTATCTTCTGTAAATGTTATAGCTAAAAGACTCTTTTTTGCAAATAATTTTTTATACTTTGATATTTTCCAAATTTGTTTTGTTGTGTTTGGTATTACGTGTGTATAATTTACATTCCCGTAATGTTATTTTATGTTATGAACTAATAACCCACACCAAAGACCTAACCGGAGAAGATGTAGCAGCGAGTGCAGTGAAAGGTACATTTTTTTGTATGTATTGCGAAAAAAGAATCCCATTGCAACTAACAATATTGATAGTGTTTTTGCGATGCCTATATCACAAACAGGAGTAATAAAGTCATAGCAACAAGAGAAGAGGAAGGTAAGTTTTGGTTTTGAACATTGGCTGTATTTTGTGTTCACTGTAATGTATTGACTATTTTATATCTCTGTATTGTATATGTGCACCTCTTTGTACGGAGTTGAGAAGACTGGACAGCATGCGCCCAGAAAGGTCCGCTTTCATATTTAATGGTGCTTCTATTTTATGTATTTCATCACATTCTATTGTATGTGTCAAGTCTTTCATAAGGAGGTGACAACAGAGGACAGCATGCAACCAGAAAGGTATGCTTTGATATTGATGTAGTTTATCTTTTTGTTTTATATATGTTTACCTGATTCCTTACCGCTAGGAAGAAAGATGGCATGGGAGCAGAAAGGTATGCTACGATATTTAATGTTACCTCCACTTGATGTGTTCATTTCTGTGTATTATATATATTAGTATGAAAAAAACTATTATGTGCATTTATTTTTAATTGTTGTGTATTTTACTATACTTGCCATCTCTTTTGTACTGTTTGTTACTAACTGCTTGAAATGTAGATACCGGTCAAAGATTATTTATTTTTCTGATTCCTTACTTTGCTGAATAGAGTGAAAAACATGGAGCAGCAAGCTAATAGAAAGGTAAATAGCTAGTGTGTAATAAAGTTAGTGTACTTTTATGTGATGGTGGTTATATAATATTGTAACCATTTATTTACGGTACTATGAAGATCCATCCCTCTATCCCTCCCTTCCATCCCTCCCATCCCTCTATCCCTCCCTTCCATCCCTCCCATCCCTCCCTTCCATCCATCTATCCCTCCGTTCCATCCCTCCCTCCCTCCCTCCCTCCAGGTCTGGAACAGAGTGTTACCTTCCCTCCTTTCCCTTCCATGTGTTAGGTACATAGATTCAGGGTTAGGTATATAGCTTCAGGCTTAGGTATATAGCCTTAGGCTTAGGTATATAGCTTTAGGCTTAGGTATTTAGCTTTAGGCTTAGGTATATAGCTTTAGGCTTAGGTATATAGCTTCAGGGTTAGGTATATAGCTAATGGGTTAGGTATAACCCTATACCCATCCCTCTATCCCTCACTCCCTCCCTTCCATCTCTCCCACAAGGGCTGGAACAGAGTGTTACCTTCCCTCCTATCCCTTCCATCCCTCGATCCCTCTATCTTCTGTAAATGTTATAGCTAAAAGACTTTTTTTGCAAATTATTTTTTATACTTTGATATTTTCCAAATTTGTTTTGTTGTGTTTGGTATTACGTGTGTATAATTTACATTCCCGTAATGTTATTTTATGTTATGAACTAATAACCCACACCAAAGACCTAACCGGAGAAGATGTAGCAGCGAGTGCAGTGAAAGGTACATTTTTTTGTATGTATTGCGAAAAAAGAATCCCATTGCAACTAACAATATTGATAGTGTTTTTGCGATGCCTATATCACAAACAGGAGTAATAAAGACATAGCAACAAGAGAAGAGGAAGGTAAGTTTTGGTTTTGAACATTGGCTGTACTTTGTGTTCACTGTAATGTATTGACTATTTTATATCTCTGTATTGTATATGTGCACCTCTTTGTACGGAGTTGAGAAGACTGGACAGCATGCGCCCAGAAAGGTCCGCTTTAATATTTAATGGTGCTTCTATTTTATGTATTTCATCACATTCTATTGTATGTGTCAAGTCTTTCATAAGGAGGTGACAACAGAGGACAGCATGCAACCAGAAAGGTATGCTTTGATATTGATGTAGTTTATCTTTTTGTTTTATATATGTTTACCTGTTTCCTTACCGCTAGGAAGAAAGGATGGCATGGGAGCAGAAAGGTATGCTACGATATTTAATGTTACCTCCACTTGATGTGTTCATTTCAGTGTAATATATATATCAGTATGAAAAAACTATTATGTGCTATTATTTTTAATTGTTGTGTATTTTACTATAATTGGCATCTCTTTTGTACTGTTTGTTACTAACTGCTTGAAATGTAGGTACCTGTCAAAGATTATTTATTTTTCTGATGCCGTTCTTTGCTGAATGGAGTGAAAAACATGGAGCACCAAGCTAATAGAAAGGTAAATAGCTAGTGTGTAATAAAGTTAGTGTACTTTTATGTGAATGTGGTTGTATATTATTGTAACAATTTATTTATGGTACTATGAAGATCCATCCCTCCCATCCCTCTATCCCTCTCTTCCATCCCTCTATCCCTCCCTTTCATCCCTCTAATCCTCCCTTCCTTCCATCCATCCTTCCCTCCCTCCCACCAGGGCTTGAAAAGAGTGTTACCTTCCCTCCTATCCCTTCCATCCCTCCATCCATCTTCTGCAATTGTTGGTATGTGCATGCTTTCGTAGAGGTAGTAATTTCTCTAATTCTGGTTCTTGCGTTTTACTGCAATTAATACATTTGTCTATAAATGTAATGACTTGTGGTAACTTTGCTATTCCATATAATGGTGCATTTTTAATCTATAATAATGTGTGTATATGTGGTGAAACTCTTTGTCGGAATTCAACCCTGTAAAAGAAGTCTTGTAATTTTCCAATAGGGTTTGTTTTGTCCATTATCACGCAATTAAATAATTTTATTCCTTGAAAGTCAAAATACCTTGCACAGGTAATTGGATCTTCAAGTATTAATTTACATTTTGTTTCCCAGGACATTTCTTTAAAGTGTTCTTCAGTGCAATCATGTAGATTTTGCACTCGTAATAATATATTAAATGTGTTGCCATTTTGTTTCTCCGGCAGATACAGTGAGGAAAAATGTTGGTATTCCAAGTTGCCTTATCATTGCAAAGAGATCTTTTTTGCAGTGCTCTCAATATGGTGGTGGACTGCAAATAGTTTTTAATATTTTGTACTCTTCATTATATTTAAAGATGCTTTCTAAGTTATGTTTTGTCTTCGGCAGTAATACATTCACCATTGTTGAAAAATGTCATTAAAGAAATATTTACTTTCCCTTGTATTTGTTTTAAGTGCAGTTTTTTTAGTTTAAAGAAAATATGTATAATAAATTTGGACACTCTTCTATCATAGCTCCTTAATTCCCGTTGGCATATTGTACTATAATGTACAGGTACATGTCAATCATTATTATTAGGTCTTCCAGGGCCAACAAATATGGTTGGAAAATCAAAAAATTCTGAATCTTTGTCTTAATATAAATCTCTAGGTGTGTTATGTTCAGCAGGTGCTAAACATAATACATTGGGACTATTGGTTGTGATTGTTTTATTTATTAAAAAAGTATCTAAATTTCCTGCTTGTATGTTGTCTGAGGAGCTTGTTGAATTATGATCTTCAGATGTTTCACTGCAATAGTTTATTTCTTGTGGTATATATTCCCAATCTGGATTAACAGTGACTCCATATTCTTTAAACATGTCACTGTTTGTTGCTAGCCATAGTGCTTCTCTTTTCACTATGTTTGGTCTAACATTTTCAAAATGGGTAAATGATTTGAAAGCTAACTTTCTTTTTAGTTTGATTGGAATTGTAATTTCATCATTGATTTGCCTTGGTAAAATTGTGACTGTTGTCATAACATCTGCAGGTACATTAACAACAGCCCCTGATGACTTTTGAGAGCCATGAGGTAATGTTCAAATTTGCGCAAAAGGAATTTGTGGAGAAAGTCATCTTTCTTCTAAATTATGCAATTGTAATTGTATGGGTATATGTTCAAATTTTATTCCATTTATATATGAGCATGGTGGTATTTTATCTTTGCTAATGTCTATAGCAAGTGCTACATATAAAGTTTGTTTTATTTAGATTAATGTTACATTGGATAAATCTTGGATTTTCAGCAAAACTGTTGGTATTTTTTAGTGATTGCTTATGCCATCATTGGTAGCAAATAGTACAAGGCGCAGCGAGCGATGTCAAAGGTATGTTTTTTTGTTTTTTTTGTTACAGCTTTCTTTGTTAACTGTTTTTTCTATTGTAAATGTTATTGCTTAAGAAAACACAGATTTAAGTATTTATTTATGTAGTATTTTAGTGTGTTGCCAATCTGCTCGGTAGTGATTGATAATTTTCGCATGTTATTTAGCATAACTTCTAATGCTGATGTCATTGTTTGGATTCTTCACTTGACAGACCGGAGCTGAAAAGACGAGAGTCCCGCGAGGAAAGAGAAAGGTAAGATAATTTTTTAACGTTGCCTGTACTTGTGTATAACCTATGTGAATACTGTTAATGTTAATGGTTGAATTACAGTTTTATTGAATGTTTGTTATTGTTGTTATGCTCCATACCATGCACCGCACGTGGTAGCAGCGGCCAAAGCGAAAGAAAATTGTGTTTGTGATATTGACAGTACTTTATGTGTTATCCGTTTTTTTATTGTAAATGCTATAGTTAAAATAATTCTTTGTCTTACATATTGAAAAATATTTTGGTATTTTAATATGTTGCAAATCTGTTTTGTTGTGTTTGGGATCACACGTGTATGATTTACATTAAAAAAATTATGCTGTGTTTGTGATGCCCTATAACATGGATTGGATGTGATAAGACTGCGCCCTCAGGGATATAAAAGTTAAAAATGTATTATGTAGATTTCTTTGTGTTAACTAGGTTTATATTGTAAATGTTATTGTTTTAAAAAACTATTTGATGTAACTATTTATTAAAAACGTTTTTTTATTTTGTTTCGAATGTGCTCTGCATTTTTTGTTAATGCGTTTGTGTAGTTGACCATACCTGCTAATGTTTATGCTATTTTTTGAATCTTTTCTTTACTGCGTGGACGTCAGAAGACGGAACTGCAAGGTAAGTAATAACGTAATACTGTATTCTATTTTTGCATTACTTTGTGTTTATAATTTTCATATAGTAAATATTTGTGTTTAAATAGTTGTTTTGGCAAATATTTATTAATAATGCATATATTACTATGTTGCAAATCTGCTGTGTAATGTTTCATAATACGCATGTGTACTGTACAGGGATTTCCAATGTTTATGCTATTTTTGTGATGCCCCACCTCCGTCACCGGTCTCGAGAAAGAAGGCACAGCGAGCGAAGCAAAAGGTAAGTTTTGTGTTCTTTTGTGGTTACAAATTTTTGTGTTAACTGTTTTTCCTATTGTAAATGTTATGGCTAGATAAAACCTATAGATTTTATTATTTATGTTGTATTTTAGTGTGTTGCGAATCTGCTGGATAGTGTTTGATAATACGCGTGTATTATTTAGCATAACTATTAATGCCGATTTCATTGTTCTAATGCTTCATTAGACAGACCTTAGCTGAAAAGAAGAGAGATGCGAGGAAAGAGAAAGGTAAGATGCATTTTTTTACGTTGCCATATTATATGTATATTGTATGAGAATATTCTTAATGCAAATGTGTGATTTATGGTTTTACCTAATATTTGTTATTGTTATGCTCCATCCTATGTAGCGCACAAGGTAGCAGCAAGGAAAGCGTAGATTACTTGTGTTTTCTAATGTTGACACTAATTTATGTGTTATCCGCTTTCTTATTGTAATTGTTATAGCTAAAAGAAATTTTTTGCAATTTTTTTTATATTTTGCAAATTTGTTTTGTTGTGCTTGGTATTACGTGTGTATAATTTACGTTGCCATAATATTATTTTATGTTATGAACTAATAAACCACCCCAAAGACCTGACCAGAGAAGATGTAGCAGCGAGTGAAGTGAAAGGTACGTTTCTTTTTATGTATTGCGAAAAAAGAATCCCATTGCAACTAACAATATTGATAGTGTTTTTGCGATGCCTATATCACAAAGAGGAGTAATAAAGACATAGCAACAAAAGAAGACGAAGGAAAGATTGGTTTTGAACGTTGGCTGTACTTTGAGTTTACTGTAATGTATTGACTATTTTATATCTCCGTATTGTATATGTGCACCTCTTTGTACGGAGTTGAGAAGACTGGACAGCATGCGACCAGAAAGGTACACTTTAATATATAATGTTGCTTCTATTTTATGTATTTCATCACATTCTATTGTATGTGTCCAGTCTTTCATAAGGCGGTGACAACAGAGGGCAGCATGCAACCAGAAAGGTATGCTTTGATATTGAATGTTGTCTGTAATTGATGTCGTTTTTGTTTTATATAGGTTTACCTGTTTCTTTACCACTAGGAAGAAAGGATGGCATGCAAGCAGAAAGGTATGCTTCGATATTTAATGTTACCTCTATGTGATGTGTTCATTTCAGTGTATTATATATATTTGGATGAAAAAAAAACTATTGTGTGCTATTATTTTTAATTGTTGTGTATTTTACTAGGCTTGGCATCTCTTTTGTACTGTTTGTTACTAACTGCTTGCAATTTGGGGACCTGTCAAAGATTATTTATTTTTGTGATGCCTTACTTTGCTGAACCGAGTGAAAGAAATGGAGCAGCAAGCTAATAGAAAGGTAAATAGCTTGTGTGTAATAAAGTTAGTGTACTTTTATGTGATCGTGGTTATATATTATTGTAACAATTTATTTACGGTACTATGAAGATCCATCCCTCTATCCCTCCCTTCCATCCCTCTATCCCTCCCTTCTATCCCGGAGGTCTGGAACAGAGTGTTACCTTCCCTCCTTTCCCTTCCATGTGTTAGGTACATAGCTTCAGGGTTAGGTATATAGCTTCAGGCTTAGGTTTATAGCCTTAGGCTTAGGTTTATAGCCTTAGGCTTAGGTATATAGCCTTAGGCTTAGGTATATAGCTTTAGGCTTAGGTATATAGCTTTAGGCTTAGGTATATAGCTTCAGGGTTAGGTATATAGATAAACGGTTAGGTATAACCCTATACCCATCCCTCTATCCCTCACTCCCTCCCTTCCATCTCTCCCACAAGGGCTGGAATAGAGTGTTACCTTCCCTCCTATCCCTTCCATCCCTCGATCCCTCTATCTTCTGTAAATGTTATAGCTAAAAGACTTTTTTTGCAAATTTATTTTATACTTTGATATTTTCCGAATTTGTTTTGTTGTGTTTGGTATTACGTGTGTATAATTTACGTTCCCATAATGTTATTTTATGTTATGATCTAATAACCCACCCCAAAGACCTAACCGGAGAAGATGTAGCAGAGAGTGCAGTGAAAGGTAAATTTTTTTGTATGTATGCGAAAATAGAATCCCATTGCAACTAACAATATTGATAGTGTTTTTGCGATGCCTATATCACAAACAGGAGTAATAAAGACATAGCAACAAGAGAAGAGGAAGGTAAGTTTTGGTTTTGAACGTTGGCTGTACTTTGTGTTTACAGTAATGTATTGACTATTTTATATCTCTGTATTGTATATGTGCACCTCTTTGTACAGAGTTGAGAAGACTGGACAGCATGCGCCCAGAAAGGTACGCTTTAATATTTAATGTTGCTTCTACTTTATGTATTTCATCACATTCTATTGTATGTGTCAAGTCTTTCATGAGGAGATGACAACAGAGGACAGCATGCAACCAGAAAGGTATGCTTTGATATTGATGTAGTTTATCTTTTTGTTTTATATATGTTTACCTGTTTCCTTACTGCTAGGAAGAAAGGATGGCATGGGAGCAGAAAGGTATGCTACGATATTTAATGTTACCTCCACTTGATGTGTTCATTTCAGTGTATTATATATATTAGTATGAAACAAACTAATATGTGCTATTATTTTTAATTGTTGTGTATCTTACTATACTTGGCATCTCTTTTGTACTGTTTGTTACTAATTGCTTGAAATGTAGGTACCTGTCAAAGATTATTTATTTTCCTGATGCCTTACTTTGCTGAATGGAGTGAAAAACATGGAGCAGCAAGCTAATAGAAAGGTAAATAGCTAGTGTGTAATAAAGTTAGTGTACTTTTATGTGAATTTGGTTGTATATTATTGTAAAAATTTATTTACTGTACTATGAAGATCCATCCCTCTATCTCTCTCTTCCATCCCTCCCATCCCTCTATCCCTCTCTTCCATCCCTCTATCCCTCCCCTTCATCCCTCTATCCCTCCCTTCCTTCCATCCATCCTTCCCTCCCTTCCACCAGGGCTGGAACAGAGTGTTACCTTCCCTCCAGGCTTAGGTATATAGCTTCAGGGTTAGGTATATAGCTTCAGGGTTAGGTATAACCCTATACCCATCCCTCTATCCCTAACTCCCTCCCATCTCTCCCACCAGGGCTTGAAAGGAGTGTTACCTTCCCTCCTATCCCTTACATCCCTCCATCCCTCTATCTTCTGCAATTGTTGGTGTGTGGGCATGCTTTCGTAGAGGTAGTAATTTCTCTAAATTCTGGTTCTTGCGTTTTACTGCAATTAATACATTTGTCTATAAATGTAATGACTTGTGGTAACTTTTCTATTCCATATAATTGTGCATTTTCAATCCATAATAATGCGTGTATATGTGGTGAAACTCTGTCGGAATTCAACCATGTAAAAGAAGTCTTGTAATTTTCCAATAGGGTTTGTTTTGTCCATTATCACGCAATTAAATAATTTTATTCCTTGAAAGTCAAAATACCTTGCACAGGTAATTGGATCTTCAAGTATTAATTTACATTTTGTTTCCCAGGACATTTCTTTAAATTGTTCTTCAGTGCAATCATGTAGATTTTGCACTCGTAATAATATATTAAGTGTTGCCATTTTGTTTCTGCGGCAGATACAGTGAGGAAAAATGTTGGTATTCCAAGTTGCCTTATCATTGCAAAGAGATCTTTTTTGCAGTGCTCTCAATATGGTGGTGGACTGCAAATAGTTTTTATTATTTTGTACTGTTCACTATATTTAAAGATGCTTTCTAAGTTATGTTTTGTCTTCGGCAGTAATACATTCACCATTGTTGAAAAATGTCATTAAAGAAATATTTACTTTCCCTTGTATTTGTTTAAAGTGCAGTTCTTTTAGTTTAAAGAAAATATGTATAATAGATTTGGACACTCTTCTATCTTAGCTCCTTAATTCCCGTTGGCATATTGTACTATATTGTACAGGTACATGTCTATCATTATTATTAGGTCTTCGAGGGCCAACAAATATGGTTGGAAAATCAGAAAATTCTGAATCTTTGTCTTAATATAAACCTCTAGGTGTGTTATGTTCAGCAGGTGCTAAACATAATACATTGGGACTATCGGTTGTGATTGTTTCATTTATTAAAAAAGTATCTAAATTTCCTGCTTGTAAGTTGTCTGAGGAGCTTGTTGAATTATGATCTTTAGATGTTTCACTGCAATTGTTTATTTCTTGTGGTATAGATTCCCAATCTGGATTAACAGTGACTCCATATTCTTTAAACATGTCACTGTTTGGTGCTAGCCATAGTGCTGCTCTTTTCACTATGTTTGGTCTAACGTTTTCAAAATGGGTAAATGATTTGAAAGCTAACTTTCTTTTTAGTTTGATTGCAATTGTCATTTCATCATTGATTTGCCTTGGTAAAGTTGTGACTGTTGTCATAACATCTGCAGGTACATTAACAACAGCCCCTGATGACTTTTGAGAGCCATGAGGTAATGTTCAAATTTGCGCAAAAGGAATTCGTGGAGAAAGTCATCTTTCTTCTAAATTATGCAATTGTAATTGTATTGGTATATGTTCAAATTTTATTCCCGTTATATATGAGCATGGCGGTATATTATCTTTGCTAATGTCTATAGCAAGTGCTACATATATAGTTTGTTTTGTTTAGACTAATGTTACATTGGATAAATCTTGGATTTTCAGCAAAACTGTTGGTATTTTTTAGTGATTGCTTATGCCATAATTGGTATCAAATAGTACAAGGCGCAGCGAGCGATGTAAAAGGTACATTTTTTAGTTTTTTTGTTACAGCTTTCTTTGTTAACTGTTTTTTCTATTGTAAATGTTATTGCTTAAGAAAACATATAGATTTAAGTATTTATTTATGTAGTATTTTAGTGTTTTGCGAATCTGCTCGGTAGTGATTGATAATTTTCGCATGTTATTTATCATATTTTTTAATGCTGATGTCATTGTTTGGATTCTTCACTTGACAGACCGGAGCTGAAAAGAAGAGAGTCCAGCGAGGAAAGAGAAAGGTAAGATATTTTTTAACGTTGCCTGTACTTGTGTATTACCTATGTGAATACTGTTAATGTTTGATTTACAGTTTTATTGAATGTTTGTTATTGTTGTTATGCTCCATACCATGCACCGCACGTGGTAGCAGCGACCAAAGCGAAAGTAAATTGTGTTTGTGATATTGACAGTACTTTATGTGTTATCCGTTTTTCTATTGTAAATGCTATAGTTAAAAGAATTCTTTGTCTTACATATTTAAAAATATTTTGGTATTTTAATATGTTGCAAATCTGTTTTGTTGTGTTTGGGATTACACGTGTATGATTTACTTTAAAAAAATGTTATGCTGTGTTTGTGAAGCCCTATAAGATGGATTGGATGTGATAAGACTGCGCTCAAAGGGATATAAAAGTTAAAAATGTATTATGTATATTTCGTTGTGTTAACTAGGTTTGTATTGTAAATGTTATTGTTTGAAAAAATATTTGATGTAACTATATATTGAAAATGTTTTTTTTATTTTGTTTCGCATGTTCTCTTTATTTTTTGTTAATGTGTTTGTCTAGTTGACGGTACCTGCTAATGTTTATGCTATTTTTTTAATCTTTTCTTTACTGTGTGGACGTCAGAAGACGGAACAGCAAGGTAAGTAATAACGTAATATTGTATTCTATTTTTGCATTTCTTTGTGTTTAGCATTTTCGTACAGTAAATATTTGTGTTTAAATATTTGTTTTGGCAACTATTTATTAATAATGCATATATTACTATGTTGCAAATCTGCTGTGTAATGTTTCATAATGCGCATGTGTACTGTACAGGGATTTCCAATGTTTATGCTATTTTTGTGATGCCCCACCTCCGTACCGGTCTCGAGAAAGAAGGCACAGCGAGCGAAGCAAAAGATAAGTTTTGTTTTCTTTTGTGGTTACACATTTTTGTGTTAACTGTTTTTCCTATTGGAAATGTTATGGCTAGAGAAAACCTATAGATTTGATTATTTATGTTGTATTTTAGAGTGTTGCGAATCTGCTGGATAGTGTTTGATAATATGCGTGTATTATTTAGCATAACTATTAATGCCGATTTCATTGTTCTAATGCTTCATTAGCCAGACCGTAGCTGAAAAAAAGAGGGAGCAGCGAGGAAAGAGAAAGGTAAGATGCATTTTTTTACGTTGCCATATTATAAGTATATTGTATGTGAATATTCTTAATGTAAATGTGTGATTTATGGTTTTACCTAATGTTTGTTATTGTTATGCTCCATCCTATGTACGCACAAGGTAGCAGCGAGGAAAACGTAGATTAGTTGTGTTTCTAATATTGACACTAATTTATGTGTTATCCGTTTTCTTATTGTAAATGTTATAGCTAGAAGACATTTTTTGCAATTTTTTTTATTTTTGCAAATTAGTTTTGTTGTGCTTGGTATTACGTGTGTATAATTTACGTTACCATAGTATTATTTTATGTTATGAACTAATAACTCACCCCAAAGACCTGACCGGAGAAGATGTAGCAGCGAGGGAAGTGAAAGGTAAGTTTCTTTTTATGTATTGCGAAAAGTAGAATCCCATTGCAACTAACAATATTGATAGTGTTATTGCGATGCCTATATCACAAACAGGAGTAATAAAGACATAGCAACAAAAGAAGAGGAAGGAAAGATTTGGTTTTGAACGTTGGCTGTACTTTGAGTTTACTGTAATGTATTGACTATTTTATATCTCCGTATTGTATATGTGCACCTCTTTGTACGGAGTTGAGAAGACTGGAAAGCATGCGACCAGAAAGGTACGCTTTAATATATAATGTTGCTTCTATTTTATGTATTTCATCACATTCTATTGTATGTGTCCAGTCTTTCATAAGGCGGTGACAACAGAAGACAGCATGCAACCAGAAAGGTATGCTTTGATATTGAATGTTGTCTGTAATTGATGTAGTTTTTGTTTTATATATGTTTACCTGTTTCTTTACCGCTAGAAAGAAAGGATGGCATGCAAGCAGAAAGGTATGCTTCGATATTTAATGTTACCTCTACTTGATTTGTTCATTTCAGTGTATTATATATATTTGGATGAAAAAAAACTATTATGTGCTATTATTTTTAATTGTTGTGTATTTTACTAGGCTTGGCATCTCTTATGTACTGTTTGTGACTAACTGCTTGCAATTTATTTATTTATTTTAAAACTTTATTTTTGTAGCAGGAAGCACACGGATATCACCAGCCCTGGAACATTGTTTCCATTTCAACCCCCGAGTCCAAACATAGGTTATAACCTGTATCACGGCCCTTAAGCCCACATCCCGGAGGTCGGGCGGCGCATTCTTGATCAGTCACCAAAACATTTGATATAGTCCTCCTTTCGGGCTTTCCATGTCACGTCAAATCCCTGCATTTTATAATTTTATCCCCTCCCTCCCCCCCAACTGTGCTCTGTAAAACCGAGAAAACATTCCCCAACATGTAAATCGCCACATCATACCTTTCTTAGCACCTTAAAATGGAGTCCCCATCCCCATAATCAGCGTCTCGCACTGCTCCGTCTCCTCCCTCCCGACAGCACTCTACAGAACATTACATTGCTCATCTCGTTAGTATCCCCTTAGCGCTGCTCACTTCCCCTATCTATGTCATTTCAGAGTCATTTTCGGTCCCAATCCTGTCTTTTGCCCTCGGTAAACAGCCTACCCAACATTACTGCCCCCCCTCAAGACCATGGTATTGTCTCCATTTTGCCCACATTTTCCGGAACTTCCTGGGGCAACCTCTAGCCTTATATGTCACTCTTTCTGACACCATGTAGAGATCTAAACCCCTTCTCCATTCCTCTACCTCTGGTGTCTCTGCGGCTCCCCAGTGTTTTGCGATGTCCCTCTTGGCCACCATTAGTGCTAGTACCAGGAAAATGAGTAGCGGGCGTGGCAGGTCCACCTCGTTTGTCATGCCCAACAACGCCAGCTTGGGGTCCCGTGTAAATTCCACACCCAGGACTTCCCCTAATTCCGGAAAGATGTGAGCCCAGTATATTTGTATTTTGTCGCAAGACCATATGGTGTGGTAAAAATCCCCTTGCTGCTGCCGGCATCTGAGACATGTGGGATCTGTTATTTTCCCAGCCTTGAGTAGACGTACTCTATCGAAGTATGTCCGGTGTAGCACATTCAACTGAATGAGCCGCAGCCTTGACTTGATCGCTACCTCCCGGGGGTGCATCAGGACTATCTCCCAGTCTAAGTCTTCCATCTCCCCCACGTCTGCCTCCCAGATCCCTCTCAGTTTCCTTAAGTCACCTAGCATGTTGTTTGTTAGTGTCTTGTATGTGAGGGAGACCGCCTGATGTACCATCTGTTCCTGAAGGAGTCTACCTTCTAGTGGTGCGTATTCCAGTATGTCCGTGAGTGTGATATTTTGTGCCCTCCATGCATGTGCCAGCTGGGTGTGTTTGAAAAGTTGTGAGCGATGCAGTCCAAATTCCACCTGTAGCATGTTGAACGATTTCAATTCTCCCTTGCATATCACATCCCCAATATGTGAAATACCTATGTCGTCCCACCTTTGGAATCCCTTCAGTTTTTTAAATTCTGACAGCCATTGGCACTGCCATAGAGGCGTCTGTCGTGTCAGTCTCCCCTCCCATCCCATCCGTTTCGTAGCTCGTGTCCAGGCCCGAAGCGTGATCGTTGTTGCCGGTAGGAGCGACCTCCATGCCTTTCCCCCGTACAGGTAATAGAGTATGTTATGAGGCGACAGCTTGTGCCGCTCCAGTGCATATGTCGGGTGTTCGGCCGGGGCGTGAATCCAATCATTTACGGGTGTCAGGTGTTCCGCCCAGTAATACGCCTCTAGATTAAGTAATGAGATCCCCCCCGCTGTACTGGTGCCGTTGGAGTGTCTGGAGGGCAATTCGAGGTTGTTTCCCCAACCACAGGAACGAACGTAGGTCTGTATGTATTTTGGGGAGCGCGGTAGCCGGGAGTGGGTAGTACTCATTTTGAAGTGCATAGAGGAATTTTGGGAGGGTAATCATTTTTTACATTGCTGTCCTTCCTAGTAGGGTGAGCGGCAGTTGCCTCCATCTGTTCATGTCTTCCATTGCGTTGGTCATGACTCGCTCTACATTTCTGCTGAATGACAGCGCCCCGTCCAGAGTGACATACACACCCAAGTATTGAAACCCCTCTGCGGTGGTGAGCAGTTGTTCAGGCAAGATCCCCCAATTGTCGGCCCCCTGTGGGTCGTAGAGGACTGACTTATTCCAATTAATGGTGTGGCCCGCCCTCGCTCCAAAGCCTTCCAGTTCCCTGAACAGCTCCGGGATCGAGCTCTCGGGTTCAGTTATGTATAATAGCACATCATCGGCGTATAGTGATATTTTTTCTTGCGTTCCCCCTAGCGTGTCCCAAGAGAAGCCACTAATGTCCGGGTTTTGTCTAATCCTGGCCGCCAGGACTTCAATCGTTAGCGTGAATAGGAGAGGGGACAGTGGGCACCCCTGCCTCGTTCCCCTGGACACCTGGAACTCTTGGGATAGCCGGCCATTCACCCGTACAAGGGCTTTCGGGGCTGTATACAATAACCTTATCCAACCCTGGAATTTTGGGCCTAGGCCGAACCGTTGAAGCGCCGCCATAAGAAAGGGCCAGTGTACTGCATCAAACGCTTTTTCTGCGTCCAAGGATAGAAACCAGTGGGGTTCCTCCCTGTCCTTGACTTCCTGAAGCCAATTGTGTGTGCGTCTAAGGTTGAGCTTAGTCGCTCTATCTGGTAGGAATCCAGATTGGTCCGCGTGTATGAGATCTGGAATCACCGGTCTCAGGCGAGCTGCCAGGACCGTTGCCAAAATCTTCACCTCCATGTTGAGGAGGGAGATGGGGCGGTACGAGGCACACTCGTCCTTGGGCTTGCCCTGTTTGTAGATCGGGACAATGGTGGCCAGTGTAAGGTCCGATGGGAGGCATCCTTCCTGGTAGGAATTGGCGTATAAGGCTTTGAGGTGGCGCATCAACAGATCTGATGTGCGTTTAAAGAATTCCGCAGGGAACCCATTCGGCCCTGGTGTCTTCCCCGTTTTAAGTTTGTTTATGGCCTCCGAGATCTCATTGAGTGTGATTTCTGCCTCCAGCGCCGAGCTAGTTTCGGCTGCCAGTGTAGGCAAATCCACCTCTCCCATGTACTGTAGTGCCTCTTCGTCGGTCCCGAGGTCTCTTGCCTTATAGAAGCATTCGTAATGAGACGCAAAGGCGTCGGCTATCTCCTTCAGTATTCACCAGGTCACCTTCCAACCGTCTAATCTGTTCTACCCACCTAGGTGCCCTCTCTTTCCTGCTTAACCATGCTAGGAGACTGCCCGATTTGTCACCCACGTCGTACAACCGGTGGAGGGTTGCCAGCGATTGTGTCCGTGCCTCGTTAGAGACTATCTCCCTATACTCCCGCTGTTTGTCCAGCAATTGTCTTAGGATACTCTCCCCTTTGTGTGTCTGATATTCCTCCTCCAAGTGCGGTATTGTGGTTTCTAGTTCGGCTGTCTCTGCGTGTTGTTTCCTCCGCTCATCCCTCAATCTACTCTGTGCTCTGTCCCGCAGAACCGGTTTCATTGCCTCCCAAAAGGTCGTCCCGGACTCGACCGAGCCTTCGTTCTCTGCCACGTACACTGTAATGTCGGCCATAAGCCCCCTTATGATCTCCGGCTTCTGGAGGTCCCAGGCTGCCAGGCGCCATTCTGAGCCTCCCTTCCCCCTGTCTGCCCCTACCTTCGCATATAATGGCGAGTGATCCGAGATTCCCCTCGCTTTATAAGCCACCTCGTCGCCCGCAGTGAGGTATTGCCTAGCTATAAATTTGTAGTCTAATATTGAGAATACTCTATGTGCCCCAGAGTAAAATGAGTATGCCTCTTCGGTAGGGTGTCGCCATCTCCAAATGTCTGTGAGACCCAGAGTAGCCATGTGTTGCGACAGTGCTGTTTGTGCCCCTCCCCTCCGGGTTGGCCCTGTGCGATCTAGCTCCTCAGACATTACGTCGTTAAAGTCCCCTCCCACTCTTTGTATCGTGTCCGCAGTCTCTAAGAGGATGGAGGCGATAGCCTTGAGTGTGCGCGCCTGCAGTTTC
This sequence comes from Lissotriton vulgaris, assembly GCF_964263255.1. NCBI lineage: Eukaryota > Metazoa > Chordata > Amphibia > Caudata > Salamandridae > Lissotriton > Lissotriton vulgaris. The sequence continues at coordinate 277,909,962 of NC_141697.1, forward strand.
GTTGGAGCATATACCGAGATCACTGTGTATGTTTGCCTCCTCCATACTCCCTGCACTCCTGCATACGTGCCCTGTGGGTCGCTCCATGTACGTGTTGTGTTGAACGGAAACGATTTATTGATCAGCACAGCTACTCCCCTGGAATCTGTCGTGTACCCCGCGTGTGTCAGGACCGCGTACCTCCCTCTCGCTATAAATGCGCATTTTTCACCTCTTAGGTGTGTCTCTTGCAGGAGCACAAAGTCCGGAGCCACCCTCTTAATATATGCGTTCACCAGTCCCCTCTTTATTCTGGACCTAAGGGCGTTTACATTCCGTGTGAGGATTGATAACCCCCTGCCTTCCTGTCGTGGTTGAGTTAGTGTACCTGCCATGGCGTGGAGTGACTCTCATGTTCCGTAGGTGTCCGAGATATGTGCCAATCGTGGTGCTTCAGCTCGTATGATTGTGGCTGTCCCCCCCTGCCTCCCCTCCCAACCCCAACTTGTTGAATTCTTCCCCTCCTGCGACCCCCCCCCCTCCCCACCTCCCTCCCCATCCAGACTCATCCCCTCAGAGGACCGAGCTTTCAGTAGGGGTCGGTCTGTCGCCCACCCTCTCCCTCCCTCTATTCAGTTATGCTTCACAGTTCCCGCCTCGGCAGGATGTAGTATAACAAATTATCCGGGTTATGCACCCAGACGTAACTTTGATCAAGATCAGAAACTCAAGGAAAACTTAAAACTATCAACATATACCCCAAAGAAAAATAAGAATAAGAGAAATAAAGGGGTAGTGTCAACTTGCATGCCGCCAGCCGTCCCGGCCGACGTCTCCATTAGTCCACTTCAACAGTGTTCAAGAATGCGAGTCTTGTGTAGACGTTTCTGCCCCGCTGATTTTGTCGGAGTTCTCCTGCTCCAGGTTGCGAATCAGTCACTAGGGGGTGAACAGAGTTATGATGGTTGTCCAGCTCAACATCCTCGGCTTCCGAGTCTCTGAGTTCTACATGCTCTTCGTCGTCTCCTTCCGAGCAAGTCTGTTTTTGAGACCCATGGGGTCGTAGGTCAGCTGTGCCGGAGGCACCCGGAGACTCCGACCTCCCCCTCCTCCCCCCCGCAGATGTGCGTGCTCGGTACGGGGTTCCTGTGGTGCGAGAGTATGCCCTTCTGGATTTCATCCTTTGCTGTTTAGGCAGGCCCCATTGTGACTTTTCTCTCACGGCTTTTTCCAGTTCCTCGCGACCTGCTGTTTCCCTACTATTTAAGATCGGCCTCTCCTCGAGCCACTGCCAAGCATCCTCCGGGTGGTTAAAGAAGATTGCTTTGTCCTTATAGATGACTTTGAGTTTTGCCGGGAAGAGCAGCATGTAGGTAATGTTCATGGATCTGAGTTTAGCCTTTACCGAGTCAAATGAGCGTCTCTGCTTCTGTACCTCCTGGCTATAGTCCGGGAAGATCATGATATTGGTGTTTTCCAGCCTGATGTCTCCTAGTTTCCTCGCTTCCCTCAAGATTAAGTCTCTGTCTGCAAAGTTGAGGAAACGTGCGATCACCGGCCTGGGTCTCGCCCCCTCCAGCGGTTTCGCCAGTAGTGCTCTGTGTGCTCTTTCAATCACGAAGCATGTCGAGAATTGCGCCCCCGGGAAGATTTCCTTGAGCCATGTGTGTAGGAACGCCGACATGTTGTTCCCCTCAATTCCTTCTCTAAATCCTACAAATCGTAGGTTGTTGCGGCGTGCCCTGTTTTCAGCATCATCCACCTTCCACATCAGCTGTCTGTGGGATGCTTGGAGCTCTGCCATGTCTTTCCGGATCGTGGTGATCGAGTCCTCTGCTTCTCCGATGCGTGATTCCGTCTCCGTCACTCTGGCCGAGAGGTTCCTGAAATCCTGGTGCAGGAGAGTGACCTCAGATCCCACCTCGCCAATTTTGACTTCCAGTGCCGCCCGTGATTCTTGAATGTCTGTTCTCGATGCCTGAATCGCTGCGAGTAATATCCCAGTGTCTACGGGCCCTTCAGAAGATGCGTCCGGGTTCCCCCTGGCCTGCCGTGGTGCCGCAAAATTGTCCATAGGGCCCTGTTTCGGTGGTCTGGGTGGCGGATCTTTTTTCCACATATTTGCCGCTGTGGATCAGTATTTACAAGGGTATGGCAATGTACGACCTACAATGCTATTGGTGTTGTGGAGGTTCTGTCTCCGGTCCCACCTGCGCCCGTGGTGGCCTGGTATTTTTTCCAATCTCCTCCCTCTGAGCAGTACTTTCGCTATCAGGTGATCGTTGCCGTCCCCCAAGCGCGCCCTGGCTATTGCATCCGTTGGTGCAGCTCAGTTCGTTCGCCACCGGTCTCCCTGACCTACTGGTGCCCGCTGTGAGGTGATGTTGGCTTGTGCCGCCCTTCAGTGGTGGTTTCCGCGACCTCCGCTTTCCCCGCGAGTGCGGATCCCGACTACCAAATGTCTTTGCTCCGGTCTCTGTCTCTTGAGGACGTGTGGGGGTGCCGCGATGTGAAACAGCTCCGCTGTAGTGTAGTCTCGGGTACGGCCCTTCCGTGGACCGGCTGGTGTCCAGGGCCTCTAACCCGGCTAATAGAGCAAGGCTCACTTCACTTGGGGGGGCCTGATCTATATCCAGTAGCTCGGACACAGGTGGTGGCTCGTGGGCAATCCCCTCCTCAGTGGCCTCTATGTCTCTGGACGCGGAGGGCTGGGTATCCGCCTACTCTCTCCGTTACCGGCAGCTCAATGCCTCTCTGGCCCTAGCGTCGCTCTTTCCAGGTCTCGTCAGACCTCACCTCCGGCTTCTCCTTGCGGCGCGTACATGGCGCTGTTATCTGTCTCCACACTCCGCCATCCCCCGCTGCTCCAGTAGTGGTGCGCCCGTGGGGGGTTGGCAGCCTGTCGCCTCTCCGTCCGGCACTGCAGAGTCCCCCTCCTCCTTGCGGGTTCCCCCTGGGTTAAACTAGCTCCATGCAGACCCTCACACTATGTGTGACCGGTAAAGCGATATGGCCGCCATCTTGGTGCAGTAAAACCGGGCTGTAGGGGGCTCCTCCCCTTCTCCCGTGGTTCTCCTGGCGGCCTCACTGGGTGTCCCTCAGGCTGTATTGGGGATCCGTCTCACTGGGTGCCACCTTCGTAATCCGTCCGTCTCAGCCTCCGGCTCAGTCCGCCATCTTAGTGAAGGGTGTTCGTGTACCGGCTCCCCGCGTAGGGTCTTCGCGGATTGGAGGATCTTCTCTTTGCACTCGCTGTCCTACCAGTGGCCGCTGCAGGAGAGTCGCTCTCCGTTTTCTTGATTCGCGCTCCCAGTCAGCGCCTCCAGAGTCCCCCGTGTCGCCCGTCTCGACATCCAGGGCAGTCCCCCATCTTGTGTTGGGACGTCCGGGCTCTGGCACCTCGCACAGCCGGGATCACCATTTCTAGGTGCGGTATCCCGTTCTCCTTGTACCTCCGGTCAGCATCTTCCCCGGTTCAGGAGCACAGGGTCCGTGGCGCACTCCCCAGCCTCCCGGACACAGCTCTCACCGCGGGGCCGCCATACTGCCTCACTGGATCGCCACCCGGCCGCGGGGATACACTCCGCTTGCACGGCTCTGGGGTCACTCAAACCTCCTGTCGTCCTGCACGTTTGCCTCCGGGCTATCCGCCACACGTCTCCCGGTGATTTGGTGTGTCGTGGCAGTAGTTGCTGTTGGCCGCGCCCGATTCAACTGCTTGCAATTTAGGGACCTGTCAAAGATTATTTATTTTTCTGATGCCTTACTTTGCTGAACGGAGTGAAAGAAATGGAGCAGCAAGCTAATAGAAAGGTAAATAGCTAGTGTGTAATAAAGTTAGTGTACTTTTATGTGATCGTGGTTATATATTATTGTAACAATTTATTTACGGTACTATGAAGATCCATCCCTCTATCCCTCCCTTCCATCCCTCCCATCCCTCCCTTCCATCCCTCTATCCCTTCCCTCCCTCCCACCAGGTCTGGAACAGAGTGTTACCTTCCCTCCTTTCCCTTCCATGTGTTAGGTACATAGCTTCAGGGTTAGGTATATAGCTTCAGGCTTAGGTATATAGCCTTAGGCGTAGGTATATAGCTTTAGGCTTAGTTATTTAGCTTTAGGCTTAGGTATATAGCTTTAGGCTTAGGTATATAGCTTCAGGGTTAGGTATATAGCTAATGGGTTAGGTATAACCCTATACCCATCCCTCTATCCCTCACTCCCTCCCTTCCATCTCTCCCCAAGGGCTGGAACAGAGTGTTACCTTCCCTCCTATCCCTTTCATCCCTCGATCCCTCTATCTTCTGTAAATGTTATAGCTAAAAGACTTTTTTTGCAAATTTTTTTATACTTTGATATTTACCAAATTTGCTTTGTTGTGTTTGGTATTACGTGTGTATAATTTACGTTCCCATAATGTTATTTTATGTTATGAACTAATAACCCACCCCAAAGACCTAACCGGAGAAGATGTAGCAGCGAGTGCAGTGAAAGGTACATTTTTTTGTATGTATTGCGAAAATAGAATCCCATTGCAACTAACAATATTGATAGTGTTTTTGCGATGCCTATATCACAAACAGGAGTAATAAAGACATAGCAACAAGAGAAGAGGAAGGTAAGTTTTGGTTTTGAACGTTGGCTGTATTTTGTGTTTACTGTAATGTATTGACTATTTTATATCTCTGTATTGTATATGTGCACCTCTTTGTACGGAGTTGAGAAGACTGGACAGCATGCGCCCAGAAAGGTACGCTTTAATATTTAATGTTGCTTCTATTTTATGTATTTCATTACATTCTATTGTATGTGTCAAGTCTTTCATAAGGAGGTGACAACAGAGGACAGCATGCAACCAGAAAGGTATGCTTTGATATTGATGTAGTTTATCTTTTTGTTTTATATATGTTTACCTGTTTCCTTACCGCTAGGAAAAAAGGATGTCACAACCGGCCCTTCCAGCTCCTCCAGATGCTGTGTCTGCAGGGGATGATGGGGGGCCTGGTAATGATGTTAGTGAGCCAACAGTCATGCTATTAGCCAAGTATATGCTAAACACAGTACCAGAAGGCTTGGCCAGCATAGCAGAGCATATTTCCATACCTCCATCAACTAATAGCGGAGCCACGCAAGGCGTTTCAACAACAGGTGAAGCATTGAAAGATGCTATCATGTCTAACACGATTCCGGATGAACCTGGTCGATTAATGGCAAAGGCAGATGCAAATCATTTTGGATTGACATATGGCGAGAAGGAAAAGGAGAAAACTCCCAGCGAGTGTTTTTTCTCCGTAACAGAGGAGGCTGACTGGTCCGAGGAGGAGGAGCTTCACAGCTCGGATATCGATTGTAGTAACCCAGAAACGGAGAGCGACAGTGAGACAGGGCTGCCATCAACTACTATCAAAAATGTGCCTCCTCAAGGGGATCAACCAGACCTAACATGGGATCACTCTCCAACAACATCCCTACAAGTTAACCCTAACCAGGGCACAGACTACGTACAGCATCAGGAGACCACGCAACTCTCAATGATGTCACTGATGACAATGATGGAATCAATCCATCAGGGAATAACCGCACATAGAGAAGAGACCCGGTCAGACAGCCTCAAGGCTCAAGCAGCAATGAGGAAGATGAAAGGAGTGGTCAGGAAATTGTTGAAAGCCTGTGTGAATGTTGGAGACAGGGTCTCCAATCTAGAAGAAAGGATAGTCGCCACTGAAGCAGAGGCCGCAGCTGCCACGAGTGGAGTGGAATCTCTAGGAGCACAAGCAATTGATGTCCAGTGGAAGCTGGAGGACCTAGAAAATAGGCAAAGAAGGAATAATCTCCGGGTTCTTGGGATTCCCGAGGGAATCGAAGGGCAGGACGTTAAAGCCTTTATAGTCAGAATTTTTGAGAAAGCCTTTCCAGATATCACTGGGTGGAATTGGACCACTGAAATTCAGAGGGCGCATAGGACACCGTTCAAACTGAGACACAATGCCAGAGAAGGCGACAAGCCCAGAGCAGTTCTAATTTACATAGGTAACTTTCTTCTGCGCCAGTCCATTTCAGAGAAAGCGAGACCTGACGCCAAAAGAACCTTTGAGGGAGGCTCTTTCTTCGTAAGGCCTGATTTTTGCCACACCACCGTGGAACGGCGTTGGAGGCTAGGACAGTTAATCAAGCCTTTTCAGGATAGTTCAGGTCTATCTCATCAATCCTGCCCAGTTAAAAATAATTCATTCGGGCAAGACAATGTACTTCTCTTCGGAAATCAAAGCTCGGGAGTATCTGGACTCTATATAGTATGGTACAATGTTTACATAGCTTAGCGTAACATAGGATCAATCTATACATAATATCTATACATAATCTAGCCACTAGCAGAGTGTGTTCTACTATTAGTCTTTAATTTATCTATATAAAAGTAGGATCTGGTTTAAGAGAGGGGCAGTATATTGATGTATAGATATTTTGATATTTAGTGGTATAGTTTAGGGGGGGCAGGGTACGACTTCCGAGTCTATTGAGTCTGAGTATTAAGTTTAAAGTTTAAGCGTCATAGAGTTAAGGGCGTCACGATAAGGTGATTCATGGTCCACAAACAAGGTTGAGGATGAATCCTTAAAAGTAGTTAAAATAATTTTCACTGCTGGGTTGCACCCATCACACGCACAGACCTAGTCTGACCGCCTCACTGGGGAGAGGTTTCGGTTCAGGGGGGTTAAGGGGGGGACAAGGCTTGGAGTGGGGTGGGGGGGGAGGGGAAAAAGCAAAAAGAAAAAAGAAAGTTCATGCAATAAATGTGTTTCTTAACCCAAATGAGATGTTTAAACTAGATATGTATATTTATGAAAAGCTCAGGAGGAAATGCGATTGGTTAGTTTATTGGTTTTGTCTCCTACAGAGCAATGTCAAGTATTAGGGTAGTTAGCCTAAACATAGGTGGTCTGAACGATTGGAAAAAGAAGGGAAGGTTTGAGGAGTATATAAAATTAATAAGGGCTGACATTGTATGTTTACAAGAGACCCACCTACCTTGGAAAAAAAACCACTGGCTAAATCTAAGGGGGTATGAAATTCTGTCCTGTTCTTCACAGACATCAACGGTAAAGGGGGTAGCTATTTTGGGTCGGGTGGGCCTCGGAGGAGCAAAAAAATCAAAGGCTGATGCATTGGGAAGATGGGCAATATGCAAACTGAAACTAGGCATAACTCTATGTTCAGTATATGGCTCTAACCTGGATGATCCGGGGGTGAAGGACCACATAGAGAGGGAACTTACTAACTGGCCTTCACCTATAGTAATGTGTGGCGATCTTAACATTTCAGCAGATTTTATAGGCGATACCCCCTATATCGGTCGCAAGCCTCGGGTATTCAGGGCTGTATCCTCTATAATTCAATCTCATGGGTTGAGGGATGTGTGGGGCAGCCTTAAAAAAGATGAACCAGGGTTCACATACTTTTCACACCCATTTAACAAGCACACAAAACTGGATTATTTTTTAATATCAGCAATCTGTCTTCCAAACGTAGCAATTGCAATGCTTCCCAGGTTAATATCGGACCACAATCCTCTGGTTCTCACCTCGACCATTAATAAACAAAGGGAGAAAATCAGACCCTGGACTTTCGATAGAAAGCTTTTAGTGGACAGCAACTATGTAGCACATATAAAGAACTGGTCCCAGTCTTTCTTCGATGCGAATAGATATAGTGCATCCCGCGTTATGGTCTGGGATAGTTTTAAAGCTGGCCTGAGAGGAGAGACAATCAGCTTTTCGGGTAGGTTGTGGAAAGAAGCTAAAGAAAACAGAGAGCGCCTTTTGGTCAAACTGGCGGAGGCAGAGGAACAACACAGGAGGGATGTCTGCCAAGGGATTCACGGTTCTCAGAGCTTAGAAAGGCTGAATAGCATGAAGGCAGACATACAACGGCAATTGGCTAAAAAAGCTGCAGCAGAATATCAGACCCGTAGAGCGGGAATGTATGAAACAGGGGAGAATGCAGGCAGGGCTCTAGCGTTACGGATAAGGCAGGCTACATCAAAAAATACTATCACTGAAATCAAAGAAGGTGATCAGATCTATAATAAACCAACTGAAATCCTTGAAGTCTTTAGGGGGTTTTATCAGGATCTTTATAAGGAAGAGATGGATATAGACGATATGGGTATAAGTTGGCCGGATACAGGTACCAAACTAACGCCTAGTGAGAGAGAATCGTTGGAGCAGAACATCACTATGGATGAGTTCACTCAGGCACTAAAAGATTTATCAGCAGGTAAGGCAGCATGATGCCATACCCCTGGAGGTTTATAAACACTTGAAGGAAGAAACGGCACCCCTTCTGCTAGATTTATTTAATGGGGTTATAAACACTGGGGTTATACCGGAATCTTGGACTAAGACCAATATAGTGGTATTTCACAAAAAAGGGAAACCCAAGGAAAGTCCCGGCTCTTATAGGCCCATATCGCTAATAAATAGCGATAATAAACTATATGCAAAAATAATGGCTACCCGGTTGGGGAGGATCATTGCGGCTCTCGTCTCGCCATGGCAACATGGCTTTGTCCCAGGCAGGGATACTACTGACCATATTAGAAGAGCCATAACCCTGTTCGATATCCAGGCCGCTGGTGGGGGGGGGGGGCTGCAATGATCCTCCTCGACGCGGAAAAAGTGTTCGACCGAGTTAGGTGGAGTTTTCTGTGGAAAGTGATGGCAGATAGAGGATTTGGTCCCAGATTCTTGCAGGCAATTAAGGCTATGTACTTTAATCCAACTGCTTGCATTCAGCTAATGGGCGAAAGTTCTAGGCAGATTCATATCACGAGAGGTACGAGACAAGGGTGTCCGTGCTCACCTATCCTCTTCGCCTTATATATAGATCCCTTAATTACTCTCATAAAGAATGATATCAACATAAAGCCAGTTGTCACTAACGGGTTTCACACCAAAATCCTCGCATACGCGGACGACTTAGCCATAACCACTACTGATCCCAATAGTGCCATGAGGGGAATAATTAGCATCACATCTGACTTTGGGAGGCTATCTGGATACCGACTTAATGTGTCAAAAACACAGGTACTATGTTCAAGAAATATAGTCAAACTTGATGAGAGATATGTAGATTCAGTGGTATACTTGGGAATCACAATCAACGCTCAGCCAAGGGAAATTATCAAAGATAATTTCGGGCCATTACTGGAAAAGATGAAACAAGATTTAAAAAGAATTGATACCCTCCATTTGACAATTATAGGTAGAGTCAACGTTATTAATATGACAATGTTCCCGAAGATCCTATACAAATTTAGGTCTATCCCCTTCAGAGTAGATGACACATTGATCAAGGAAATGGAGGCAATTTTCATGAATTTTGTTTGGCAGTATGGCAAGGTGAGGAGATCAATTAAATTCATGTCTCTCCCGCAGGAAAAGGGTGGTTTAGGAATACCTAATCTTAAGTTTTATAATTGGTCTTGCCTTTTTACAGGAATGGCTATACTCTTTTTTCCTGATGATATACCACACAGTTAGGGAGATATCCCATCTATCTATCAGCTGACTCTAGGGAGCGAAGCACACGGGGTTCTGCTAAGGAAATACGACAAACATTTTTTAAGGCACTGGGATATAAAATATTAGAAGATTTATGGTGGGTATGGTCCTCTGTACAGAAGAATCAGAGTATTCCAAAGTTTAATAAACACACTTTACTCTGGAAATCAGGACTATTCCCACACTTGAGTAGAGACGGCCCTTGGAGACATTGGGAAAAACAGGGAATCACTACATTAGGTCAAGTGATGACAAAGGATGTTTTGAGGCCCCTTGAACTCCTGAAGACACGATACGCACTTCAAGGCTGCCAAGAGTTCAAATACATGCAGCTGGCCAACACAATAAAATCCAAAAGACTGAGTATAAATATCTCGAAGGACTGTACACTACTAGATTATATGAAGGGAGGTGGTTGCAGAATTAGGTCAATGTACGGGTTATTCTTGGAAATGCTCCCCGACGACATGCTCAAGACAGAGGCCGCTTGGGCCGATAAACTGAGTGACCCTGACATTGATTTGGATAGAGCCATCCTAATGGATAAAAGGTTCCTACGCTCCTCAAATCTAAGAGCACAACATTTTAAGACCCTCTTTAACCTATATTATACTCCGGCGAAATTATATGATTGGGGAAAGAGGGCGGATAACAACTGTCCTAGATGTGGACTTGGGCCTGCTGATGTCCTGCACATGTTTTGTAGTTGTGGGAAACTAGGGTCTATCAAAAAGGAAATTGAAAAGTTTTTAGAGGGGCTGCTAGCTGTCAAAATAGACCTATCCCCTACACTTTTAATAATTGGTTGTGATGCTAAATTGGGTTTAAGTATAGAGTCCGAGGCACTCGTTTTTGTATCAACAGCTGTTTTTAGAATATTAATTGCTGCTGCATGGAAGGATGTTGAGGCCCCAACCTTCCAAATGTGGATGTGCAGGATGCTCGGGATTCACAATATCGAGTCAGAGTTGTATGCACTAAAGGGAGTGAAATCCAGGGATATGGGCCTAAGGGTCTGGGCGCCCGTGGCATCATGGAGGCGGCTAAAAAGCGGGGGTTTATAGCTCTCTTAATTTCTAATGCAGATATTCCTATTGTATTTATTGCCCTTATGTTCCAACAGCTGAGCTTTTATTCTTATTATGTGTATTCGTCTTCCTCTATGAATATCTATTTTTCTGTATCAATATATACTGTTATGTATAGAGTACATTATATTGTCATGAGCTTTCAATAAAACATTTTTTTTTTAAAAAAAGATATTGATGGAGTTTATCTTTCTGTTTTATATATATTTACCTGTTTCCTTACCGCTTGGAAGAAAGGATGGCATGGGAGCAGAAAGGTATGCTACGATATTTAATGTTACCTCCACTTGATGTGTTCATTTCAGTGTATTATATATATTAGTATGAAAAAAACTATTATGTGCTATTATTTTTAATTGTTGTGTATTTTACTATACTTGCCATCTCTTTTGTACTGTTTGTTACTAACTGCTTGAAACGTAGGTACCTGTCAAAGATTATTTATTTTTCTGATTCCTTACTTTGCTGAATGGAGTGAAAAACATGGAGCAGCAAGCTAATAGAAAGGTAAATAGCTAGTGTGTAATAAAGTGTACTTTTATGTGATGGTGGTTATATAATATTGTAACCATTTATTTACGGTACTATGAAGATCCATCCCTCTATCCCTCCCTTCCATCCCTCCCATCCCTCCCTTCCATCCCTATATCCCTCCGTTCTATCCCTCCCTCCCTCCCACCAGGTCTGGAACAGAGTGTTACCTTCCCTCCGTTCCCTTCCATGTGTTAGGTACATAGCTTCAGGCTTAGGTTTATAGCTTCAAGCTTAGGTATATAGCCTTAGGCTTAGGTATATAGCCTTAGGCTTAGGTATATAGCTTTAGGCTTAGGTATTTAGCTTTAGGCTTAGGTATATAGCTTTAGGGTTAGGTATATACCTTCAGGGTTAGGTATACAGCTAATGGGTTAGGTATAACCCTATAACCATCCCTCTATCCCTCACTCCCTTCCTTCCATCTCTCCCACAAGGGCTGGAACAGAGTGTTACCCTCCCTCCTATCTCTTCCATCCCTCGATCCCTCTATCTTCTGTAAATGTTATAGCTAAAAGACTTTTTTTGCAAAAATTTTATACTTTGATATTTTCCAAATTTGTTTTGTTGTGTTTGGTATTACGTGTGTATAATTTACGTTCCGATAATGTTATTTTATGTTATGAACTAATAACCCACCCCAAAGACCAAACCGGAGAAGATGTAGCAGCGAGTGCAGCGAAAGGTAAATTTTTTTGTATGTATTGCGAAAATAGAATCCCATTGCAACTAACAATATTGATAGTGTTTTTGCGATGCCTATATCACAAACAGGAGTAATAAAGACATAGCAACAAGAGAAGAGGAAGGTAAGTTTTGGTTTTGAACATTGGCTGTACTTTGTGTTCACTGTAATGTATTGACTATTTTATATCTCTGTATTGTATATGTGCACCTCTTTGTACGGAGTTGAGAAGACTAGACAGCATGCGCCCAGAAAGGTCCGCTTTAATATTTAATGTTGCTTCTATTTTATGTATTTCATCACATTCTATTGTATGTGTCAAGTCTTTCATAAGGAGGTGACAACAGAGGACAGCATGCAACCAGAAAGGTATGCTTTGATATTGATGTAGTTTATCTTTTTGTTTTATATATGTTTACCTGTTTCCTTACCGCTAGGAAGAAAGATGGCATGGGAGCAGAAAGGTATGCTATGATATTTAATGTTACCTCCACTTGATGTGTTAATTTCAGTGTATTATATATATTAGTATGAAAAAAACTATTATGTGCTGTTATTTTTAATTTTTGTGTATTTTACTATACTTGCCATCTCTTTTGTACTGTATGTTACTAACTGCTTGCAATTTAGGTACCTGTCAAAGATTATTTATTTTTCTGATTCCTTACTTTGCTGAATGGAGTGAAAAACATGGACCAGCAAGCTAATAGAAAGGTAAATAGCTAGTGTGTAATAAAGTTAGTGTACTTTTATGTGATGGTGGTTATATAATATTGTAACCATTTATTTACGGTACTATGAAGATCCATCCCTCAATCCGTCCCTTCCATCCCTCCCAACCCTCTATCCCTCTCTTCCATCCCTCTATCCCTCCCTTTCATCCCTCTATCCCTCCCTTCCTTCCATCCATCCTTCCCTCCCTCCCACCAGGGCTGGAACAGAGTGTTACCTTCCCTCCAGGCTTAGGTATATAGCTTCAGGGTTAGGTATATAGCTAATGGGTTAGGTATAACCCTATACCAATCCCTCTATCCCTCACTCCCTCCCTTCCATCTCTCCCACCAGGGCTTGAAAAGAGTGTTACCTTCCCTCCTATCCCTTCCATCCCTCGATCTCTCTATCTTCTGCAATTGTTGGTTTGTGCATGCTTTCGTAGAGGTAGTAATTTCTCTAATTCTGGTTCTTGCGTTTTACTGCAATTAATTTGTCTATAAATGTAATGACTTGTGGTAACTTTGCTATTCCATATAATGGTGCATTTTCAATCCATAATAATGCGTGTATATGTGGTGAAACTCTTTGTCTGAATTCAACCCTGTAAAAGAAGTCTTGTAATTTTCCAATAGGGTTTGTTTTGTCCATTATCACTCAATTAAATAATTTTATTCCTTGAAAGTCAAAATACCTTGCACAGGTAATTGGATCTTCAAGTATTAATTTACATTTTGTTTCCCAGGACATTTCTTTAAATTGTTCTTCAGTGCAATCATGTAGATTTTGCACTCATAATAATATATTAAGTGTAGCCATTTTGTTTCTGCGGCAGATACAGTGAGGAAAGATTTTGGTATTCCAAGTTGCCTTATCATTGCAAAGAGATCTTTTTTGCAGTGCTCTCAATATGGTGGTGGACTGCAAATAGTTTTTAATATTTTGTACTCTTCATTATATTTAAAGATGCTTTTTAAGTTATGTTTTGTCTTCGGCAGTAATACATTCACCATTGTTGAAAAATGTCATTAAAGAAATATTTACTTTCCCTTGTATTTGTTTTAAGTGCAGTTTTTTTAGTTTAAAGAAAATATGTATAATGGATTTGGACACTCTTCTATCATAGCTCCCTAATTCCCTTTGGCATATTGTACTATATTGTACAGGTACATGTCTATCATTATTATTAGGTCTTCGAGGGCCAACAAATATGGTTGGAAAATCAGAAAATTCTGAATCTTTGTCTTAATATAAACCTCTAGGTATGTTATGTTCAGCAGGTGCTAAACATAATACATTGGGACTATCGGTTGTGATTGTTTCATTTATTAAAAAAGTATCTAAATGTCCTGCTTGTATGTTGTCTGAGGAGCTTGTTGAATTATGATCTTCGGATGTTTCACTGCAATAGTTTATTTCTTGTGGTATATATTCCCATTCTGGATTAACAGTGACTCCATATTCTTTAAACATGTCACTGTTTGTTGCTATCCATAGTGCTGCTCTTTTCATTATGTTTGGTCTAACATTTTCAAAATGGGTAAATGATTTGAAAGCTTTTTAGTTTGCTTGGAATTGTCATTTCATCATTGATTTGCGTTGGTAAAATTGTGACTGTTTTCTTAACATCTGCAGGTACATTAACAACAGATGACTTTTGAGAGCCACGAGGTAATGTTCAAATTTGCGCAAAAGGAATTCGTGGAGAAAGTCATCTTTCTTCTAAATTATGCAATTGTAATTGTATTGGTATATGGTCAAATTTCATTCCCGTTATATATGAGCATGGTGGTATTTTATCTTTGCTAATGTCTATAGCAAGTGCTACATATATAGTTTGTTTTGTTTAGACTAATGTTACATTGGATAAATCTTGGATTTTCAGCAAAACTGTTGGTATTTTTTAGTGATTGCTTATGCCATAATTGGTATCAAATAGTACAAGGCGCAGCGAGCGATGTAAAAGGTATGTTTTTTAGGTTTTTTTGTTACAGCTTTCTTTGTTAACTGTTTTTTCTATTGTAAATGTTATTGCTTAAGAAAACATATAGATTTAAGTATATATTTATGTAGTATTTTAGTGTGTTGCGAATCTGCTCGGTAGTGATTGATAATTTTCGCATGTTATTTAGCATAACTTTTAATGCTGATGTCATTGTTCGGATTCTTCACTTGACAGACCGGAGCTGAAAATAAGAGAGTCCAGCGAGGAAAGAGAAAGGTAAGATATTTTTTAACGTTGCCTGTACTTGTGTATTACCTATGTGAATACTGTTAATGTTAATGGTTGATTTACAGTTTTATTGAATGTTTGTTATTGTTGTTATGCTCCATACCATGCACCGCACGTGGTAGCAGCGACCAAAGAGAAAGTAAATTGTGTTTGTGATATTGACAGTACTTTATGTGTTATCCGTTTTTCTATTGTAAATGCTATAGGTAAAAGAATTCTTTGTCTTACATATTTAAAAATATTTTGGTATTTTAATATGTTGCAAATCTGTTTTGTTGTGTTTGGGATTACACGTGTATGATTTACATTAAAAAAATGTTATGCTGTGTTTGTGATGCCCTATAACATGGATGGGATGTGATAAGACTGCGCCCAAAGGAATATAAAAGTAAAAAATGTATTATGTAGATTTCTTTGTGTTAACTAGGTTTGTATTGTAAATGTTATTGTTTGAAAAAATATTTGATGTAACTATTTATTAAAAATGTTTTTTTATTTTGTTTCGAATGTTCTCTGTATTTTTTGTTAATGTGTTTGTGTCGTTGACGGTACCTGCTAATGTTTATGCTATGTTTTTTAATCTTTACTTTACTGCGTGGACGTCAGAAGACGGAACAGCAAGGTAAGTAATAACGTAATATTGTATTCTATTTTTGCATTTCTTTGTGTTTAGAATTTTCGTACAGTAAATATTTGTGTTTAAATATTTGTTTTGGCAACTATTTATTATTAATGCATATATTACTATGTTGCAAATCTGCTTTGTAATGTTTCATAATGCGCACGTGTACTGTACAGGGATTTCCAATGTTTATGCTAATTTTGTGATGCCCCACCTCCGCAACCGGTCTCGAGAAAGAAGGCACAGCAAGCGAAGCAAAAGGTAAGTTTTGTTTTCTTTTGTGGTTACAAATTTTTGTGTTAACTGTTTTTCCTATTGTAAATGTTATGGCTATAGAAAACCTATAGATTTTATTATTTATGTTGAATTTTAGTGTGTTGCGAATCTGCTGGAGAGTGTTTGATAATACACGTGTATTATTTAGCATAACTAATAATGCCGATTTCATTGTTCTAATGCTTCATTAGACAGACCGTAGCTGAAAAGAAGAGGGAGCAGCGAGGAAAGAGAAAGGTAAGATGCTTTTTTTTACGTTGCCACATTATTTGTATATTGTATGTGAATATTCTTAATGTAAATGTCTGATTTATGGTTTTACCTAATGTTTGTTGTTGTTATGCTCCATCCTATGTAGCGCACAAGGTAGCAGCGAGGAAAGCGTAGATTAGTTGTGTTTTCTAATATTGACACTAATTTATGTGTTATCCGTTTTCTTATTGTAAATGTTATAGCTAAAAGACATTTTTTGCAATTTTTTTTTATATTTTGCAAATTTGTTTTGTTGTGCTTGGTATTACGTATGTATAATTTACGTTACCATAATATTATTTTATGTTATAAACAAATAACCCACCCCAAAGACCTGATCGGAGAAGATGTAGCAGCGAGTGAAGTGAAAGGTACGTTTCTTTTTATTTATTGCAAAAATAGAATCCCATTGCAACTAACAATATTGATAGTGTTTTTGCGATGCCTATATCAGAAACAGGAGTAATAAAGACATAGCAACAAAAGAAGAGGAAGGAAAGATTTGGTTTTGAACGTTGGCTGTACTTTGAGTTTACTGTAATGTATTGACTATTTTATATCTCCATATTGTATATGTGCATCTCTTTGTACGGAGTTGAGAAGACTAGACAGCATGCGACCAGAAAGGTACGCTTTAATATATAATGTTGCTTCTATTTTATGTATTTCATCACATTCTATTGTATGTGTCCAGTTTTTTATAAGGCGGTGACAACAGAGGACAGCATGCAACCAGAAAGGTATGCTTTGATATTGAATGTTGTTTGTAATTGATGTAGTTTTTGTTTTATATATGTTTACCTGTTTCTTTAACGCTAGGAAGAAGGATGGCATGCGAGCAGAAAGGTATGCTTCGATATTTAATGTTACCTCTACTTGATGTGTTCATTTCAGTGTATTATATATATTTGGATGAAAAAAAAACTATTATGTGCTATTATTTTTAATTGTTGTGTATTTTACTAGGCTTGGCATCTCTTATGTACTGTTTGTTACTAACTGCTTGCAATTTAGGGACCTGTCAAAGATTATTTATTTTTCTGATGCCTTACTTTGCTGAACGGAGTGAAAGAAATGGAGCATCAAGCTAATAGAAAGGTAAATAGCTAGTGTGTAATAAAGTTAGTGTACTTTTATGTGATGGTGGTTATATAATATTGTAACCATTTATTTACGGTACTATGAAGATCCATCCCTATATCCCTCCCTTCCATCCTTCCCATCCCTCCATTCCATCCCTATATCCCTCCGTTCTATCCCTCCCTCCCTCCCACCAGGTCTGGAACAGAGTGTTACCTTCCCTCCTTTCCCTTCCATGTGTTAGGTACATAGCTTCAGGCTTAGGTTTATAGCTTCAAGCTTAGGTATATAGCCTTAGGCTTAGGTATATAGCCTTAGGCTTAGGTATATAGCTTTAGGCTTAGGTATTTAGCTTTAGACTTAGGTATATAGCTTTAGGGTTAGGTATATACCTTCAGGGTTAGGTATACAGCTAATGGGTTAGGTATAACCCTATACCCATCCCTCTATCCCTCACTCCCTTCCTTCCATCTCTCCCACAAGGGCTGGAACAGAGTGTTACCCTCCCTCCTATCCCTTCCATCCCTCGATCCCTCTATCTTCTGTAAATGTTATAGCTAAAAGACTTTTTTTGCAAATTCTTTTTATACTTTGATATTTTCCAAATTTGTTTTGTTGTGTTTGGTATTACGTGTGTATAATTCACGTTCCCATAATGTTATTTTATGTTATGAACTAATAACCCACCCCAAAGACCTAACCGGAGAAGATGTAGCAGCGAGTGCAGCGAAAGGTACATTTTTTTGTATGTATTGCGAAAATAGAATCCCATTGCAACTAACAATATTGATAGTGTTTTTGCGATGCCTATATCACAAACAGGAGTAATAAAGACATAGCAACAAGAGAAGAGGAAGGTAAGTTTTGGTTTTGAACATTGGCTGTACTTTGTGTTCACTGTAATGTATTGACTATTTTATATCTCTGTATTGTATATGTGCACCTCTTTGTACGGAGTTGAGAAGACTAGACAGCATGCGCCCAGAAAGGTCCGCTTTAATATTTAATGTTGCTTCTATTTTATGTATTTCATCACATTCTATTGTATGTGTCAAGTCTTTCATAAGGAGGTGACAACAGAGGACAGCATGCAACCAGAAAGGTATGCTTTGATATTGATGTAGTTTATCTTTTTATTTTATATATGTTTACCTGTTTCCTTACCGCTAGGAAGAAAGATGGCATGGGAGCAGAAAGGTATTATTATTATTAAAAATTTTTATAGAGCGCGTAGTCACCCGTAGGTATCCCAGCGCTGAAACAAAACCCTAACCAGTGAGAGGGGGGGGGGGGAAGGGGAGTACAGCAATTTTAGACAGAGGCAGTTTTAAATAGAGCAAAAGGAAGTGGTTAAAAGCAGTTTTAAGGAAACAGGTGGGTTTTAAGTTGTTTCCTGAATCGTAAATAGTTTGATTCTTTCCTCAGGTCTCGGGGAAGAGCGTTCCATAGGCGCGCTGTGTGAATCGAGAAACGTCTTCCGCCTGTGCGGGTTTTTTTGAACCTGGGCACGATGATGAGGGACTCCCTGTCCGATCGGAGAGATCTAGGGGCTTTATAGGGTTGTATGAATTTCCTCAGAATGGGGGGGCCCTGATTCTGCACTAGCCTGTGAGCCAAGCTTAAGGCTTTGAATGTTATTCGTTCTCTCACTGGGAGCCAGTGAAGGAGCTTCAGAGCAGGTTTAGCTGACGCTCTGGCAGGGGTATGTGTGAGGATCCGGGCGGCAGCATTTTGAATTTTCTGCAGTTTATTCAAGGTTGCCTCGGGTGCGCCCAGGTATATAGCATTGCTATAGTCAAGCCTGGACAGAATGAGGCCCTGAATGAGAAGTCTCTGCGATGTGGGTGGAAGGAGGGGCAGAATCTTTCTCATAGCTTTAAGTAGGCCGAAGCAGGTGCCTGCTACTCTCTTGGCCTGCGTAGTAAAAGAGAGATCGGTTTCAATCCATACTCCGAGGCTTTTTACTTCCTGTTTGGGAGCAGGGGGGGGGCCCAGACAGGGTGGCCAGGTGTTCAGAGGGAAGGTGCATCCTTTCTGACCCAAAAGGAGGATGTCAGTTTTCGATCCATTCAGTTTTAAGGCTGAATTATTCATCCACCCTTGGATCTGTGTTAAGCAGTTGAATAGATCCGCTGGTTGTTGACTGGGGTGGGAGAGGGAGACAACTAGCTGTGTGTCATCCGCGTAGCTGACAATGCTCACCCCGAATGGGATGACGACCTCCTCCAATGTGGACATATAGATGTTAAACAATGTGGGGCTCAGGGAGGAGCCCTGAGGCACCCCACATTGGAGGGGAGTATCGGAGGAGCGGGTGTTGTTTTCCCAGATCTGGAAGGAACGTTGGGCCAGGAAGGAGGAAAGCCAGGATAGAGCGGTGCCTTCTACTCCTACCTTCTTAAGCCGTTTAACCAGAAGTTGATGGTTGACGGTGTCGAAGGCCGCGCTCAGGTCGAGAAGGATCACTGCCACTGAACCTCCTTCGTCTAAGAGCGCTCTGGCCTCCTCCACTGCAGCCAGGAGGGCGATGTCGGTGCCTTGTCCTGGGCGAAAGCCTGTCTGCGAGTTTTTTAGCAGATTATTAGATTCAAGAAACTGGGAAAGTTTCTTATTCACCAGTTTCTCTGCAACCTTGCTGGTCCCGGGAAGGAGGGAAATAGGTCGGTAGTTGGCCAATTCAGCTGGGTCTAAGGAAGGTTTTTTTAACAGCGCCTTGACGACTGCCGTTTTCCAACTAGGGGGGACGACTCCCTGTTGAAAAGAGGCGTTAATAAGCTGAGTGAGGGGGGGAATGATAATGGGAGCGACTTCTTTAAGGGTACGTAGCGGGGCGGGGTCCCTAGGAGATCCGCTTTTGATGGATGTGAGCGTAGTCTCTACCTCTTCGTTGGTTATTTGTCCCCAAGAAGTTAGACGAGGTGTGACCAAAGTATCGGGGGGGTCGTCCGCTTCGCTCGAGTTAGTCGGAGGGATGGAGTCCAGGATTTTTTGGATTTTTCCTTGGAAGAAGCTGGCTAACTGATTACATTTTTCCTGATCTGCCTTTGGGTCTGGGGGGTTTCTGGGGGCTGTGTCGGGAACTTTAAGGAGCTCTTTGAGGATGGTATAAGTTTCTTTACTTGAGCAGGCCGCTTTTTCGATTCGTTCCTGAAAGAATCGACTCTTCGTTTTGTCGATCATAGACTTAGGTATGCTATGATATTTAATGTTACCTCCACTTGATGTGTTAATTTCAGTGTATTATATATATTAGTATGAAAAAAAACTATTACGTGCTGTTATTTTTAATTTTTGTGTATTTTACTATACTTGCCATCTCTTTTGTACTGTTTGTTACTAACTGCTTGCAATTTAGGTACCTGTCAAAGATTATTTATTTTTCTGATTCCTTACTTTTCTGAATGGAGTGAAAAACATGGACCAGCAAGCTAATAGAAAGGTAAATAACTAGTGTGTAATAAAGTTAGTGTACTTTTATGTGATGGTGGTTATATAATATTGTAACCATTTATTTACGGTACTATGAAGATCCATCCCTCTATCCGTCCCTTCCATCCCTCCCATCCCTCTATCCCTCTCTTCCATCCCTCTATCCCTCCCTTTCATCCCTCTATCCCTCCCTTCCTTCCATCCATCCTTCCCTCCCTCCCACCAGGGCTGGAACAGAGTGTTACCTTCCCTCCAGGCTTAGGTATATAGCTTCAGGGGTAGGTATATAGCTAATGGGTTAGGTATAACCCTATACCAATCCCTCTATCCCTCACTCCCTCCCTTCCATCTCTCCCACCAGGGCTTGAAAAGAGTGTTACCTTCCCTCCTATCCCTTCCATCCCTCCATCTCTCTATCTTCTGCAATTGTTGGTTTGTGCATGCTTTCGTAGAGGTAGTAATTTCTCTAATTCTGGTTCTTGCGTTTTACTGCAATTAATTTGTCTATAAATGTAATGACTTGTGGTAACTTTGCTATTCCATATAATGGTGCATTTTCAATCCATAATAATGCGTGTATATGTGGTGAAACTCTTTGTCTGAATTCAACCCTGTAAAAGAAGTCTTGTAATTTTCCAATAGGGTTTGTTTTGTCCATTATCACTCAATTAAATAATTTTATTCCTTGAAAGTCAAAATACCTTGCACAGGTAATTGGATCTTCAAGTATTAATTTACATTTTGTTTCCCAGGACATTTCTTTAAATTGTTCTTCAGTGCAATCATGTAGATTTTGCACTCGTAATAATATATTAAGTGTTGCCATTTTGTTTCTGCGGCAGATACAGTGAGGAAAGATTTTGGTATTCCAAGTTGCCTTATCATTGCAAAGAGATCTTTTTTGCAGTGCTCTCAATATGGTGGTGGACTGCAAATAGTTTTTAATATTTTGTACTCTTCATTATATTTAAAGATGCTTTTTAAGTTATGTTTTGTCTTCGGCAGTAATACATTCACCATTGTTGAAAAATGTCATTAAAGAAATATTTACTTTCCCTTGTATTTGTTTTAAGTGCAGTTTTTTTAGTTTAAAGAAAATATGTATAATAGATTTGGACACTCTTCTATCATAGCTCCTTAATTCCCTTTGGCATATTGTACTATATTGTACAGGTACATGTCTATCATTATTATTAGGTCTTCGAGGGCCAACAAATATGGTTGGAAAATCAGAAAATTCTGAATCTTTGTCTTAATATAAACCTCTAGGTGTGTTATGTTCAGCAGGTGCTAAACATAATACATTGGGACTATCGGTTGTGATTGTTTCATTTATTAAAAAAGTATCTAAATGTCCTGCTTGTATGTTGTCTGAGGAGCTTGTTGAATTATGATCTTCAGATGTTTCACTGCAATAGTTTATTTCTTGTGGTATATATTCCCAATCTGGATTAACAGTGACTCCATATTCTTTAAACATGTCACTGTTTGTTGCTATCCATAGTGCTGCTCTTTTCACTATGTTTGGTCTAACATTTTCAAAATGGGTAAATGATTTGAAAGCTTTTCAGTTTGATTGGAATTGTCATTTCATCATTGATTTGCCTTGGTAAAATTATGACTGTTGTCATAACATCTGCAGGTACATTAACAACAGATGACTTTTGAGAGCCACGAGGTAATGTTCAAATTTGCGCAAAAGGAATTCGTGGAGAAAGTCATCTTTCTTCTAAATTATGCAATTGTAATTGTATTGGTATATGTTCAAATTTTATTCCCGTTATATATGAGCATGGTGGTATTTTATCTTTGCTAATGTCTATAGCAAGTGCTACATATATAGTTTGTTTTGTTTAGACTAATGTTACATTGGATAAATCTTGGATTTTCAGCAAAACTGTTGGTATTTTTTAGTGATTGCTTATGCCATAATTGGTATCAAATAGTACAAGGCGCAGCGAGCGATGTAAAAGGTACGTTTTTAGGTTTTTTTGTTACAGCTTTCTTTGCTAACTGTTTTTTCTATTGTAAATGTTATTGCTTAAGAAAACATATAGATTTAAGTATATATTTATGTAGTATTTTAGTGTGTTGCGAATCTGCTCGGTAGTGATTGATAATTTTCGCATGGTATTTAGCATAACTTTTAATGCTGATGTCATTGTTCGGATTCTTCACTTGACAGACCGGAGCTGAAAAGAAGAGAGTCCAGCGAGGAAAGAGAAAGGTAAGATATTTTTTAACGTTGTCTGTACTTGTGTATTACCTATGTGAATAATGTTAATGTTAATGGTTGATTTACAGTTTTGTTGAATGTTTGTTATTGTTGTTATGCTCCATACCATGCACCGCACGTGGTAGCAGCGACCAAAGCGAAAGTAAATTGTGTTTGTGATATTGACAGTACTTTATGTGTTATCCGTTTTTCTATTGTAAATGCTATAGGTAAAATAATTCTTTGTCTTACATATTTAAAAATATTTTGGTATTTTAATATGTTGCAAATCTGTTTTGTTGTGTTTGGGATTACACGTGTATGATTTACATTAACAAAATGTTATGCTGTGTATGTGATGCCCTATAACATGGATTGGATGTGATAAGACTGCGCCCAAAGGGATATAAAAGTAAAAAATGTATTATGTAGATTTCTTTGTGTTAACTAGGTTTGTATTGTAAATGTTATTGTTTGAAAAAATATTTGATGTAACTATTTATTAAAAATGTTTTTTTATTTTGTTTCGAATGTTCTCTGTATTTTTTGTTAATGTGTTTGTGTCGTTGACGGTACCTGCTAATGTTTATGCTATGTTTTTTAATCTTTTTTTTACTGCGTGGACGTCAGATGACGGAACAGCAAGGTAAGTAATAACGTAATATTGTATTCTATTTTTGCATTTCTTTGTGTTTAGAATTTTCGTACAGTAAATATTTGTGTTTAAATATTTGTTTTGGCAACTATTTATTATTAATGCATATATTACTATGTTGCAAATCTGCTTTGTAATGTTTCATAATGCGCACGTGTACTGTACAGGGATTTCCAATGTTTATGCTAATTTTGTGATGCCCCACCTCCGCAACCGGTCTCGAGAAAGAAGGCACAGCAAGCGAAGCAAAAGGTAAGTTTTGTTTTCTTTTGTGGTTACAAATTTTTGTGTTAACTGTTTTTCCTATTGTAAATGTTATGGCTATAGAAAACCTATAGATGTTATTATTTATGTTGAATTTTAGTGTGTTGCGAATCTGCTGGAGAGTGTTTGATAATACACGTGTATTATTTAGCATAACTAATAATGCCGATTTCATTGTTCTAATGCTTCATTAGACAGACCGTAGCTGAAAAGAAGAAGGAGCAGCGAGGAAAGAGAAAGGTAAGATGCATTTTTTTACGTTGCCACATTATTTGTATATTGTATGTGAATATTCTTAATGTAAATGTCTGATTTATGGTTTTACCTAATGTTTGTTGTTGTTATGCTCCATCCTATGTAGCGCACAAGGTAGCAGCGAGGAAAGCGTAGATTAGTTGTGTTTTCTAATATTGACACTAATTTATGTGTTATCCGTTTTCTTATTGTAAATGTTATAGCTAAAAGACATTTTTTGCAATTTTTTTTATATTTTGCAAATTTGTTTTGTTGTGCTTGGTATTACGTATGTATAATTTACGTTACCATAATATTATTTTATGTTATAAACAAATAACCCACCCCAAAGACCTGATCGGAGAAGATGTAGCAGCGAGTGAAGTGAAAGGTACGTTTCTTTTTATTTATTGCAAAAATAGAATCCCATTGCAACTAACAATATTGATAGTGTTTTTGCGATGCCTATATCAGAAACAGGAGTAATAAAGACATAGCAACAAAAGAAGAGGAAGGAAAGATTTGGTTTTGAACGTTGGCTGTACTTTGAGTTTACTGTAATGTATTGACTATTTTATATCTCCATATTGTATATGTGCACCTCTTTGTACGGAGTTGAGAAGACTAGACAGCATGCGACCAGAAAGGTACGCTTTAATATATAATGTTGCTTCTATTTTATGTATTTCATCACATTCTATTGTATGTGTCCAGTTTTTTATAAGGCGGTGACAACAGAGGACAGCATGCAACCAGAAAGGTATGCTTTGATATTGAATGTTGTTTGTAATTGATGTAGTTTTTGTTTTATATATGTTTACCTGTTTCTTTACCACTAGGAAGAAAGGATGGCATGCGAGCAGAAAGGTATGCTTCGATATTTAATGTTACCTCTACTTGATGTGTTCATTTCAGTGTATTATATATATTTGGATGAAAAAATAACTATTATGTGCTATTATTTTTAATTGTTGTGTATTTTACTAGGCTTGGCATCTCTTATGTACTGTTTGTTACTAACTGCTTGCAATTTAGGGACCTGTCAAAGATTATTTATTTTTCTGATGCCTTACTTTGCTGAACGGAGTGAAAGAAATGGAGCATCAAGCTAATAGAAAGGTAAATAGCTAGTGTGTAATAAAGTTAGTGTACTTTTATGTGATGGTGGTTATATAATATTGTAACCATTTATTTACGGTACTATGAAGATCCATCCCTATATCCCTCCCTTCCATCCTTCCCATCCCTCCATTCCATCCCTATATCCCTCCGTTCTATCCCTCCCTCCCTCCCACCAGGTCTGGAACAGAGTGTTACCTTCCCTCCTTTCCCTTCCATGTGTTAGGTACATAGCTTCAGGCTTAGGTTTATAGCTTCAAGCTTAGGTATATAGCCTTAGGCTTAGGTATATAGCCTTAGGCTTAGGTATATAGCTTTAGGCTTAGGTATTTAGCTTTAGGCTTAGGTATATAGCTTTAGGGTTAGGTATATACCTTCAGGGTTAGGTATACAGCTAATGTGTTAGGTATAACCCTATACCCATCCCTCTATCCCTCACTCCCTTCCTTCCATCTCTCCCACAAGGGCTGGAACAGAGTGTTACCCTCCCTCCTATCCCTTCCATCCCTCGATCCCTCTATCTTCTGTAAATGTTATAGCTAAAAGACTTTTTTTGCAAATTCTTTTTATACTTTGATATTTTCCAAATTTGTTTTGTTGTGTTTGGTATTACGTGTGTATAATTCACGTTCCCATAATGTTATTTTATGTTATGAACTAATAACCCACCCCAAAGACCTAACCGGAGAAGATGTAGCAGCGAGTGCAGCGAAAGGTACATTTTTTTGTATGTATTGCGAAAATAGAATCCCATTGCAACTAACAATATTGATAGTGTTTTTGCGATGCCTATATCACAAACAGGAGTAATAAAGACATAGCAACAAGAGAAGAGGAAGGTAAGTTTTGGTTTTGAACATTGGCTGTACTTTGTGTTCACTGTAATGTATTGACTATTTTATATCTCTGTATTGTATATGTGCACCTCTTTGTACGGAGTTGAGAAGACTAGACAGCATGCGCCCAGAAAGGTCCGCTTTAATATTTAATGTTGCTTCTATTTTATGTATTTCATCACATTCTATTGTATGTGTCAAGTCTTTCATAAGGAGGTGACAACAGAGGACAGCATGCAACCAGAAAGG
Organism: Lissotriton vulgaris; assembly: GCF_964263255.1. Taxonomy (NCBI): domain Eukaryota; kingdom Metazoa; phylum Chordata; class Amphibia; order Caudata; family Salamandridae; genus Lissotriton; species Lissotriton vulgaris. The sequence continues at coordinate 277,935,980 of NC_141697.1, forward strand.
TATGCTTTGATATTGATGTAGTTTATCTTTTTATTTTATATATGTTTACCTGTTTCCTTACCGCTAGGAAGAAAGATGGCATGGGAGCAGAAAGGTATGCTATGATATTTAATGTTACCTCCACTTGATGTGTTAATTTCAGTGTATTATATATATTAGTATGAAAAAAAACTATTATGTGCTGTTATTTTTAATTTTTGTGTATTTTACTATACTTGCCATCTCTTTTGTACTGTTTGTTACTAACTGCTTGCAATTTAGGTACCTGTCAAAGATTATTTATTTTTCTGATTCCTTACTTTGCTGAATGGAGTGAAAAACATGGACCAGCAAGCTAATAGAAAGGTAAATAACTAGTGTGTAATAAAGTTAGTGTACTTTTATGTGATGGTGGTTATATAATATTGTAACCATTTATTTACGGTACTATGAAGATCCATCCCTCTATCCGTCCCTTCCATCCCTCCCATCCCTCTATCCCTCTCTTCCATCCCTCTATCCCTCCCTTTCATCCCTCTATCCCTCCCTTCCTTCCATCCATCCTTCCCTCCCTCCCACCAGGGCTGGAACAGAGTGTTACCTTCCCTCCAGGCTTAGGTATATAGCTTCAGGGTTAGGTATATAGCTAATGGGTTAGGTATAACCCTATACCAATCCCTCTATCCCTCACTCCCTCCCTTCCATCTCTCCCACCAGGGCTTGAAAAGAGTGTTACCTTCCCTCCTATCCCTTCCATCCCTCCATCTCTCTATCTTCTGCAATTGTTGGTTTGTGCATGCTTTCGTAGAGGTAGTAATTTCTCTAATTCTGGTTCTTGCGTTTTACTGCAATTAATTTGTCTATAAATGTAATGACTTGTGGTAACTTTGCTATTCCATATAATGGTGCATTTTCAATCCATAATAATGCGTGTATATGTGGTGAAACTCTTTGTCTGAATTCAACCCTGTAAAAAAAGCCTTTTAATTTTCCAATAGGGTTTGTTTTGTCCATTATCACTCAATTAAATAATTTTATTCCTTGAAAGTCAAAATACCTTGCACAGGTAATTGGATCTTCAAGTATTAATTTACATTTTGTTTCCCAGGACATTTCTTTAAATTGTTCTTCAGTGCAATCATGTAGATTTTGCACTCGTAATAATATATTAAGTGTTGCCATTTTGTTTCTGCGGCAGATACAGTGAGGAAAGATTTTGGTATTCCAAGTTGCCTTATCATTGCAAAGAGATCTTTTTTGCAGTGCTCTCAATATGGTGGTGGACTGCAAATAGTTTTTAATATTTTGTACTCTTCATTATATTTAAAGATGCTTTTTAAGTTATGTTTTGTCTTCGGCAGTAATACATTCACCATTGTTGAAAAATGTCATTAAAGAAATATTTACTTTCCCTTGTATTTGTTTTAAGTGCAGTTTTTTTAGTTTAAAGAAAATATGTATAATAGATTTGGACACTCTTCTATCATAGCTCCTTAATTCCCTTTGGCATATTGTACTATATTGTACAGGTACATGTCTATCATTATTATTAGGTCTTCGAGGGCCAACAAATATGGTTGGAAAATCAGAAAATTCTGAATCTTTGTCTTAATATAAACCTCTAGGTGTGTTATGTTCAGCAGGTGCTAAACATAATACATTGGGACTATCGGTTGTGATTGTTTCATTTATTAAAAAAGTATCTAAATGTCCTGCTTGTATGTTGTCTGAGGAGCTTGTTGAATTATGATCTTCAGATGTTTCACTGCAATAGTTTATTTCTTGTGGTATATATTCCCAATCTGGATTAACAGTGACTCCATATTCTTTAAACATGTCACTGTTTGTTGCTATCCATAGTGCTGCTCTTTTCACTATGTTTGGTCTAACATTTTCAAAATGGGTAAATGATTTGAAAGCTTTTCAGTTTGATTGGAATTGTCATTTCATCATTGATTTGCCTTGGTAAAATTATGACTGTTGTCATAACATCTGCAGGTACATTAACAACAGATGACTTTTGAGAGCCACGAGGTAATGTTCAAATTTGCGCAAAAGGAATTCGTGGAGAAAGTCATCTTTCTTCTAAATTATGCAATTGTAATTGTATTGGTATATGTTCAAATTTTATTCCCGTTATATATGAGCATGGTGGTATTTTATCTTTGCTAACGTCTATAGCAAGTGCTACATATATAGTTTGTTTTGTTTAGACTAATGTTACATTGGATAAATCTTGGATTTTCAGCAAAACTGTTGGTATTTTTTAGTGATTGCTTATGCCATAATTGGTATCAAATAGTACAAGGCGCAGCGAGCGATGTAAAAGGTACGTTTTTAGGTTTTTTTGTTACAGCTTTCTTTGCTAACTGTTTTTTCTATTGTAAATGTTATTGCTTAAGAAAACATATAGATTTAAGTATATATTTATGTCGTATTTTAGTGTGTTGCGAATCTGCTCGGTAGTGATTGATAATTTTCGCATGGTATTTAGCATAACTTTTAATGCTGATGTCATTGTTCGGATTCTTCACTTGACAGACCGGAGCTGAAAAGAAGAGAGTCCAGCGAGGAAAGAGAAAGGTAAGATATTTTTTAACGTTGCCTGTACTTGTGTATTACCTATGTGAATAATGTTAATGTTAATGGTTGATTTACAGTTTTGTTGAATGTTTGTTATTGTTGTTATGCTCCATACCATGCACCGCACGTGGTAGCAGCGACCAAAGCGAAAGTAAATTGTGTTTGTGATATTGACAGTACTTTATGTGTTATCCGTTTTTCTATTGTAAATGCTATAGGTAAAATAATTCTTTGTCTTACATATTTAAAAAATTTTTGGTATTTTAATATGTTGCAAATCTGTTTTGTTGTGTTTGGGATTACACGTGTATGATTTACATTAACAAAATGTTATGCTGTGTATGTGATGCCCTATAACATGGATTGGATATGATAAGACTGCGCCCAAAGGGATATAAAAGTAAAAAATGTATTATGTAGATTTCTTTGTGTTAACTAGGTTTGTATTGTAAATGTTATTGTTTGAAAAAATATTTGATGTAACTATTTATTAAAAATGTTTTTTTATTTTGTTTCGAATGTTCTCTGTATTTTTTGTTAATGTGTTTGTGTCGTTGACGGTACCTGCTAATGTTTATGCTATGTTTTTTAATCTTTTTTTTACTGCGTGGACGTCAGATGACGGAACAGCAAGGTAAGTAATAACGTAATATTGTATTCTATTTTTGCATTTCTTTGTGTTTAGAATTTTCGTACAGTAAATATTTGTGTTTAAATATTTGTTTTGGCAACTATTTATTATTAATGCATATATTACTATGTTGCAAATCTGCTGTGTAATGTTTCATAATGCGCATGTGTACTGTACAGGGATTTCCAATGTTTATGCTAATTTTGTGATGCCCCACCTCCGCAACCGGTCTCGAGAAAGAAGGCACAGCGAGCGAAGCAAAAGGTACGTTTTGTTTTCTTTTGTGGTTACAAATTTTTGTGTTAACTGTTTTTCCTATTGTAAATGTTATGGCTAGAGAAAACCTATAGATTTTATTATTTATGTTGTATTTTAGTGTGTTGCGAATCTGCTGGAGAGTGTTTGATAATACAGGTGTATTATTTAGCATAACTAATAATGCCGATTTCATTGTTCTAATGCTTCATTAGACGCACCGTAGCTGAAAAGAAGAGGGAGCAGCGAGGAAAGAGAAAGGTAGGATGCATTTTTTTACGTTGCCACATTATTTGTATATTGTATGTGAATATTCTTAATGTAAATGTCTGATTTATGGTTTTACCTAATGTTTGTTGTTGTTATGCTCCATCCTATGTAGCGCACAAGGTAGCAGCGAGGAAAGCGTAGATTAGTTGTGTTTTCTAATATTGAGACTAATTTATGTGTTATCCGTTTTCTTCTTGTAAATGTTATAGCTAAAAGACATTTTTTGCATTTTTTTTTATATTTTGCAAATTTGTTTCGTTGTGCTTGGTATTACGTATGTATAATTTACGTTACCATAATATTATTTTATGTTATGAACTAATAACCCACCCCAAAGACCTGATCGGAGAAGATGTAGCAGCGAGTGAAGTGAAAGGTACGTTTTTTTTTATTTATTGCGAAAATAGAATCCCATTGCAACTAACAATATTGATAGTGTTTTTGCGATGCCTATATCACAAACAGGAGTAATAAAGACATAGCAACAAAAGAAGAGGAAGGAAAGATTTGGTTTTGAACGTTGGCTGTACTTTGAGTTTACTGTAATGTATTGACTATTTTATATCTCCGTATTGTATATGTGCACCTCTTTGTACGGAGTTGAGAAGACTGGACAGCATGCGACCAGAAAGGAATGCTTTAATATATAATGTTGCTTCTATTTTATGTATTTCATCACATTCTATTGTATGTGTCCAGTCTTTTATAAGGCGGTGACAACAGAGGACAGCATGCAACCAGAAAGGTATGCTTTGATTTTGAATGTTGTCTGTAATTGATGTAGTTTTTGTTTTATATATGTTTACCTGTTTCTTTACCACTAGGAAGAAAGGATGGCAAGCGAGCAGAAAGGTATGCTTCGATATTTAATGTTACCTCTACTTGATGTGTTCATTTCAGTGTATTATATATATTTGGATGAAAAAAAACGATTATGTGCTATTATTTTTTATTGTTGTGTCTTTTACTAGGCTTGGCATCTCTTATGTACTGTGTGTTACTAACTGCTCGCAATTTAGGGACCTGTCAAAGAATATTTATTTTTCTGAGGCCTTACTTTGCTGAACGGAGTGAAAGAAATGGAACAGCAAGCTAATAGAAAGGTAAATAGCTAGTGTGTAATAAAGTTAGTGTATTTTTATGTGATGGTGGTTATATAATATTGTAACCATTTATTTATGGTACTATGAAGATCCATCCCTCTATCCCTCCCTTCCATCCCTCCCTCCCTCCCACCAGGTCTGGAACAGAGTGTTACCTTCCCTCCTTTCCCTTCCATATGTTAGGTACATAGCTTCAGGGTTAGGTATATAGCTTCAGGCTTAGGTATAAAGCCTTAGGCTTAGGTATATAGCTTTAGGCTTAGGTATTTAGCTTTAGCCTTAGGTATATAGCTTTAGGCTTAGGTATATAGCTTCAGGGTTAGGTATATAGCTAATGGGTTAGGTATAATCCTATACCCATCCCTCTATCCCCGACTCTCTCCCTTCCATCTCTCCCACAAGGGCTGGAACAGAGTGTTACCTTCCCTCCTATCCCTTCCATCCCTCGATCCCTCTATCTTCTGTAAATGTTATAGCTAAAAGACTTTTTTTGCAAAAATTTTTTATACTTTGATATTTTCCAAATTTGTTTTGTTGTGTTGGGTATTATGAGTGCATAATTTACGTTCCCATAATGTTATTTTATGTTATGAACTAATAACCCACCCCAAAGACCTAACCGGAGAAGATGTAGCAGCGAGTGCAGTGAAAGGTACATTTTTTTGTATGTATTGCGAAAATAGAATCCCATTGCAACTAACAATATTGACAGTGTTTTTGTGATGCCTATATCACAAACAGGAGTAATAAAGACATAGCAACAAGAGCAGAGGAAGGTAAGTTTTGGTTTTGAACATTGGCTGTACTTTGTGTTCACTGTAATGTATTGACTATTTTATATCTCTGTATTGTATATGTGCACCTCTTTGTACGGAGTTGAGAAGACTGGACAGCATGCGCCCAGAAAGGTCTGCTTTAATATGTAATGTTGCTTCTATTTTATGTATTTCATCACATTCTATTGTATGTGTCAAGTCTTTCATAAGGAGGTGACAACAGAGGACAGCATGCAACCAGAAAGGTATGCTTTGATATTGATGTAGTTTATTTTTTTGTTTTATATATTTTTACCTGTTTCCTTACCGCTAGGAAGAAAGATGGCATGGGAGCAGAAAGGTATGCTACGATATTTAATGTTACCTCCACTTGATGTGTTCATTTCAGTGTATTATATATATTAGTATGAAAAAAACTATTATGTGCTATTATTTTTAATTGTTGTGTATTTTACTATACTTGCCATCTCTTTTGTACTGTTTGTTACTAACTGCTTGAAATGTAGGTACCTGTCAAAGATTATTTATTTTTCTGATTCCTTACTTTGCTGAATGGAGTGAAAAACATGGAGCAGCATGCTAAATAAAAGGTAAATAGCTAGTGTGTAATAAAGTTAGTGTACTTTTATGTGATGGTGGTTATATAATATTGTAACCATTTATTTACGGTACTATGAAGATCCATCCCTCTATCCCTCCCTTCCCTCCCATCCCTCTATCCCTCTCTTCCATCCCTCTATCCCTCCCTTTCATCCGTCTATCCCTCCCTTCCTTCCTTCCATCCATCCTTCCCTCCCTCCCACCAGGGCTGGAACAGAGTGTTACCTTCCCTCCAGGCTTAGGTATATAGCTTCAGGGTTAGGTATATAGCTAATGGGTTAGGTATAAGCCTATACCAATCCCTCTATCCTTCACCCCCTCCCTTCCATCTCTCCCACCAGGGCTTGAAAAGAGTGTTACCGTCCCTCCTATCCCTTCCATCCCTCCATCCCTCTATCTTCTGCAATTGTTGGTGTGTGCATGCTTTCGTAGAGGTAGTAATTTCTCTAATTCTGGTTCTTGCGTTTTACTGCAATTAATACATTTGTCTATAAATGTAATGACTTGTGGTAACTTTGCTATCCTGGATTGCTGGAATCAACCTCGACACGTAACAAGAGGGGCACGGATCTAGGTAGACCGGCTCGGTTCTTGGGGCCCAACAACCGAAATACGGTAGGGCCGTAAGTGACACTGATTGCGACAGTCCTGATGAAGAGCGGAGTGACTTTTTGAGGCATAATTAATCGGTCGAAACATGTTGACCATCGCAGTATGAGCAGGGAAGTCTAGAGAAACCTTGTTTTCCTCATTAGACATTACCATCCTGAGTTCTTAAGTTTTAATCCTGATAGGGGTACCAAGGAACGTTGAATAAATTATTTCTCTTTAGTTGGCACCCTTAATCATTTTTAACCACTTCTAATGGAAAGGGGCGACCACTCGGTTCCCCCGAATGTATGGTTGGGGGCCCGGATCCTCCCGGGAAACCATTTTGGGTGGGGGGCGGGCCTCGGCTGGTATGCCCGAAGCGGCGTAGCCGGGGCGCCTTTTCCCGCCCAAGAGGGGTTGTCCTAGACACCTACACCGATGGCCATGCCCAGTAGGCGTACCGGCGGAGGGTACACGCCCTCCTGAAGAAGGATAAAGAGAGCGGGAATCCGAAGAAGCGTCCTCTTGTTCCTGTGCTTGGAAGCTGCACCCACTCGTTGCACGTGAGCCCTAGACGGAACAAGGAGCAATTCTGAGAACTTGTAATTCTTGTGTTTCTCTTTCAGCGACTTTGAGGCTAAGGATCCAGGACCGTGTTGATCAACTTGGATCGAATATTCGATAACAATGCCTGGCAAGAGGGCAGGAAAGAAGTCCGAGACTGACCATATGCTTCGCATGCTGGTAAGAGATATGGCGAGCATGAAGAAGCAGATGGCTGCGATGAACAATCCGGGTAAACCAAAGACGGTAATAGGCCCGGCATTGCCGGGACTTGCCCCCGAGGGTAGGGGGGAACGGGTCAGGAATAGGGCGGCAGGGGGGGGTGGTTCCGATCCCCGAGGTACCCCCGGCGAGCCCTGCCATTCCAGTCGAGGCCCCGGTACCAATCCCGGACGCGGGTCAGCCGATTCCGGTTGTGATTACGCCCGCCAACGAGGAGGACATGCCTCCTGAATTGGCCGCCCAGTTGGCCGCATGGCTCGGCAGAAAAACAGGGGGTGCTACGGCACCTGGAGACACGGCCGAAGAGGCCAGGTTACTAATGCAGCAGTTGCGGCAGTCGCGAGATGCCGCAAAGGCGAATCTCCCTCTTGTCCCCCCACAGGTGACCCCGGAAGGATCGGCAGCTGGCGTCGGAAAAACAGCGGGAACGACAACCGAGCCGGGTAAGCAGGCATTGCCAATTGCGGGGGAGGGCTCTTTGCCCTCAAGACGGGAGAGAGTGGTTCAACATATCCCGTTGGCCACGAAAGAATTGATATGGGCTGACAAGTATGTAAATATGGTTTCTCTGCTGACTGACCATCGCGAGATGGAGTATGCTAAGACGCAAAAAGATTTGTGGCACCCGAGTGTCTGGCGAGCCAAGATGGCGGGATTCAGGGTGGATGAGACAATCACAAATTGGGCCAAGGCCTTTGCAATGTTTACTGCAATTATTGGGGAACGTAAGCCCGAGGTTTTGCCTGAATTGTCTTGCTATCAGGCACGAATAATGGATTTCTATGAAACGTATGAGGGGAATGAATGGATGGGTTACGATATGAAATTCCGTAAGGCCAAAGAGTACGATTCATCTCTGACGTGGGATTGTCTCGACTCGATTTCTTGGCAGAAGCAGCTCCTGCCAGGCGCGACGAAGTCGTCCTCGCCAGGCGGGAATGGGTCGGGGTTTTCCCGCCAACAGCCCGCGGTGCCCTTTCGAGCGGGCGCCGGTGGTGATCACCAAGCAAAGACTGGTGGGAATGGGGGAAAGAGAGGGGTCTGTTGGAGCTTTAACAGGGCCAACTGCACCAGACCACAAGGGACATGTAAGTTCAGACATGCGTGTGCGGGTTGTGGGAATTCCTCGCACCCGGAGAGTTCATGCAGGTCCAAGAATGGCGGGTCGGGTGGTAGAGGAGGGTCCAAACAAGACTGAGGTGGACCACTGTGTACCGTTACCTATCCCCGTTGATGTCATGGCAATGATCCCCTGGCTAAACAAATACCCTGATCATGTCTCCGCTGGGGTGTTGAGAGATGGATTCTTATATGGTTTCCACATCCCGGCGGGGAATTTTCGTGGGGAACCACTTTGTAGAAACCAAATATCGACTCTGCATAATTCAGCGGTGGTGGAGAGGAAGATTGCAAAAGAGGTTACCCTGGGCCGGGTTGCGGGCCCATACCGGCACCCGCCAGTAACAAATTTCATCTGTTCCCCGTTAGGAGTGGTCCCCAAAAAAGACCCGGGGGAATTTAGGCTGATCCACAACTTGTCAGCTCCGAAGAGTCTCTCGGTGAACGATGCGATTGACCCGGGAGCTTGTTCGGTGCGGTATGCATCCTTCGATGATGCTGTCACCATGTTGAATCGCCTGGGGCCCGGAGCGCTGATGGCAAAGTCAGATATGGAGTCAGCGTTTCGGTTGCTCCCGGTACACCCACAGGATCAGCGTCTGTTAGGCTTTGTGTTCCAAGGACGTTACTACATGGATAGATGTATGCCAATGGGTTGCTCCATCTCTTGTGCTTATTTTGAGATATTCAGTTGTTTTTTTAGAATGGGCATTCACCGAGGCCACTGGGCATAGCCATGTTATGCATTACCTAGATGACTTTCTGTTCTTGGGGGCAGCCGGCGTCACAAAATGTGCGCAGGCGTTACAGGACTTTTGCATCCTCATGAGGGAGTTCGGAGTGCCATTGGCACCAGGTAAGACGGTTGGACCATCTACTTCACTGGAGTTTCTGGGAATTGAGCTCGATTCTGTGGAGGGATGTTTCCGTTTGCCGGTAGGGAAGGTAGCGAAATTTAGGGCTTCCCTGGAACTGTGCCTTAGTAAGGAGAAAGTGACCCTGCACCAGTTACAGCAAACAGTGGGTCAGCTTAACTTAGCCCTGAGAGTGATACCAATGGCCCGCCCCTTTTCACGCTCCATTGCACAAGCTATGGTTGGTCTCAAAGAAAGACACCACCGCACGAGGCTGTCTACAGAGGTTCGCCAGGATATGAGCATCTGGTTGGCATTTCTGGCGGACGGTCGAGTAGTGTGGAACAAGCCGCCAGCGTCTTCGGACGAGCTGGGTTTGTGGACTGACTCGGCGGGGAGCGTGGGATTTGGCGCCATTTTTGGTAACCGATGGTCGGCGCAAACATGGCCGACATGGTGGCACACCAGCGGTCTCACAAGTAACATTGGGTTCCTCGAGCTATTCCCTATTTTTGTGGCTCTGATGGCATGGCCGGACGAGTTCAGAGATCGCTCTGTGGTATTTTGGTCTAACAATATGACTGTTGTTGAATGTATTAACAATCAGGCAGCACGCTGCAAGTGGATCTTGAGTAAGCATGGGCGGAAAATCCGTTTCGCTCGCGGATTTTGCGGATTTTCGGTAAATTCGCAATCCGCGAGATTCGCGCATTTCCTGCAAAATCCGCAAATCCGCGAGCAGCGGATTTGCTCGCACTGTTCGCGTGAGTTCGCGGCTTCCCAGTTCAACCTCGCGCCCCCCGAATAAGCGCTAAATTGCAGAAATACGATTTTAGCAAAACTGAAACTACTTACCAGGTTCAAAAGTTCAAGCTCATCATTAGTAGCCATTTCTTGTAGTGCTTCCTGAGGGGCCCCTCCAGAGTTCAGTTGCCTACTTGCAACTATTATGTGACCCTGCTCTGACCCTCAGAATAGTTACACAAAGGTCCTGAATTACAGCTAAGGCAGACAAGCAGGAGCCAGGCTGGAAGTTCAAATCCAGTGAGACATTAATCAGCCCCTAATTCATTATTGTCAGTGGGGGCAGGGCAGGTGTTGTAACTAATTTTGCAACAATGAAAGCACTTAGCAAGTGCAAAAGATCACTAATCAGGAAGCACTAAGGAAGCAGGTGCCAGCTAAAAAAATATTCTGTGACACATTAATCAGCCCCAAATTAATTCAGGTCACTTGAGGCAGGGAAGGTGTGCTTTGCCGAAAATAATGTACACTGGACAACCAGAGGGTGCGGTGATGAAACAGAGGGTGGCATGGGTGGGCCAGAGGGTGGCATGAGTAGTCAGAGAGTGGCAGTGGTGACAGAGAGTGGCAGTGATGAAGAAGAGTGTCCCCAACAGGCTGGACACGTAGAAACAACAAGTTCGCAAAACTTGCGACCCGACAGGTAAGTTCGCGTTTGCGAAATTGTACAAAACCCTTGCGAACTGGCAGAAACCCGCGCGAACACAAAAAAAAAATCCGCAAATTCGCGAGAATTCGCGGATTTTGCGGATTTCGAGTTCGCAAATCCGCAAAATTCGCGAACGCGAGATTCGCAAAATTCGGCCATGCTTAATCTTGAGATTGTTGAAGGAAATTGTACTACTTTGCATGAGACTGAATGTACAGTTCAGGGCTAAACATGTGCCGGGTGTACTGAATCATGCAGCTGATGCACTCTCTCGTTCACATATGCAGGCATTCAGGGGTTATCTACCTACTGCGGAGCTAGCGGCGGCACCGTTCCCCGAAGCACTCTGGCTACTCGGTGCCCCGGATTACAAGACCTCGTGGCAGCAAGCTTAGCCCCCAGGACGAGGAAGGCATACAAAGGAGCGTTTCGTTCCTATTGTGCATTTTTGGGTCCGGCAGGGGATCAGACATGGGGTCAGGAGGATTGCTTCCTAAGGTTCCTGGTAGCACTGCACAGGGAAGGCCGATCAGCGGCAACGGCCGATAGACACCGGGCGGCCATTTCATTCATGGCGCAGGTGCATGGCATCAAGGACCCAACAGCTTCCTTTGTGGCAAGAAAAGCCCTTCGTGGCTGGCAGCGCCTTGAGGGGCGTAGGCAAGACGAGAGGCGCCCGATTGGTTTAGAAAGGTTGTCCCTGCTTATGGTGATACTACCCACTACATGCTCCTCCCAATTCGAAGCAGTTCTGTTCCGGGCCGCTTTCGCATTAGCATTCCATGGGGCTATGCGGGTGAGCGAACTGGTCGCAAAGAATAAGAAAGATGTGGAGGGAGGCCTGTGTCGGGATCACATCCTAATTAGGGGTGGTTCAATGGTAGTCACGATAGCTAAGTCCAAGACTGACCATAGAGCTATGGGAAACAGTGTTGTTGTCCAGCGCATGCGAGGGTCCCCCACGTGCCCGATAAAGTGCATTGAGGAATATTTGGCACTGAGGGCGGATACATGGGGTGGGAGTTTGCTGAGACTGACGAGGTTTCAGTTTCAGAGGGTGCTAGCACTGGCAATCGCAGCGGCGGGCATGGACCCGAGCGATTTTGGGACCCACTCCTTTAGGATAGGGGCTGCTACTGAGGCTACAGCCAGGGGTCGGAGTGCTGAAGAGGTGAAACAGTTAGGACGATGGTCCTCGAATTGTTTTAAAAGGTATGTGCGATTGCACATGTTGTGAAGTCAAGTTACATGCACTCACGCTTCTTGTCTTCTGTTTGATTTACAGTTTCGCCAGCATGTCATGCGGGGCGGAATTTGCAGTCGACCCAGCACCAGGGGACCAGCGGTCAGAGATCACCTGCTGAGGGGAGAGTGGTGTGGGTCGTGGGCCACTCATACGTGAGGCGGGCCGGGGACGTATTCAATGCAGGTGACGTGACTCACGCAGCTGGGGAATACGGGTACAGAGTGACCTTCCACGGAAGGGGCGGGCTCTGTATTGACCAGTTCGAATCTTTTGTCGCGGGACTCTTAGGGCGGCAGAGGTCACCGCCATCTGTAATCATAGTACACCTGGGGGGCAATGACATGGTGACACTCGGTAGGCGAGTATTACTCGAGCGAGTTTTGTCTACCGTTAGCTGGCTGGCGAAAAGAATCCCGGGGTGCACGATTGCATGGTCCCACATGATTCCCAGGAAGGTATGGCGGGGGGGCATCTCGGTGTCGGCACTGAACCATTCAGTAAAGAAGGTCAACAACAAAATTGGTAGGTTGTTTCGCTCGGCGCAGTTGCACAGTATTCCGCATGGGTGTATTCGGGGTGATCACATGTATCTCGATGATGGGGTTCACTTGTCCCGGGAGGGGAATGTCTTACTCATAGGAGACTTCATAGCATGGCTAAGGGGTTTGAGGAAGCATGACCTTTAGGAGGAGTTTGTGGGGGGGCCGGATAGCCGGTCAACTATCCGGCCTGTGGCGGTAAGGTCATGATCGGTGAGCAGTAATTTCAAGGTCCCTAGAGGGGGGCGCCACCCACTATGGATGGGAGCGCCCGGGGGGAGGAGGCCATTGGCCCCTCCCACGGGGAGGCGGCACCCACTAAGTATGGGTCGCCTAGGGGAAGACGGCCATAGGCCCCTTCCAGGGGAGGAGGCGGCTATATGCCCCTCCTACGAATTTCCCGGGGCCCGGATATCCGCGACGGCGGATGTGATAGACAGTGTGGGGTGGGAGGGGGAGTCCATGCTGCCTTCTTACAGACACCTCACACGGGTCCTCGGACGACCTTTAAGATGGCGTCGAGTTGAAATGGGGGGCCCCCAACAAGACAAGGGAAATTGGAGTTGGCACAGAGGGTACAGTCCTCTGCGCGGCCGCCACTCACACCGTGAGGGCGAGAGTTTTGGTAGTAGGGATCTGACACCGGTTGCGACCTTGCCGTTGGCCCGTAATGCTAGGATGTACAATTTTAATTTAGAAAATATGCATTTGCAGGATGTTAGACTCGGCTAGGAAAACCTTTGTATTAGAGATTTGTTAAGGTTAGCCAATGAACATGTCTTCATCGAAATGTAATAAATGAAAATTGTACATGATATGAAACTTTTATTTAATGTTTTAATTTTGTTTCATATTTTAATAAATACGGCCGGGAGGGTAACTCCCTCCCGCCTTCCAAAAGTTCAGAACTGCGTCCGTCTTCCCATCCTTGGGGATTGTGTTGGGAGGGGTTGAAAGGCATCCCGGCCATATGGAAAGGGGCGACCACTCGGTCCCCCCGAACGTATGGTTGGGGGCCCGGATCCTCCCGGGAAACCATTTTGGGCGGGGGGCGTGCCTCGGCTGGTATGCCCGAAGCGGCGTAGCTGGGGCGCGCCTTTTCCTGCCCAAGAGGGGTTGTCCTAGACACCTACACCGATGGCCACGCCCAGTAGGCGTACCGGCGGAGGGTACACGCCCTCCCGAAGAAGGATAAAGAGAGCGGGAATCCGAAGAAGCGTCCTCTTGTTCCTGTGCTTGGAAGCTGCACCCACTCGTTGCACGTGAGCCCTCGACGGAACAAGGAGCAATTTTGACCCACCCACCAGCCCCTTATGGCAATGTTAGTTTTGCAATAAAGTTTTGCTCTGATAACATCTTCTTTCCCTCCGTATAGAAGAATACGAATGTTGTTTAAGGATGTAATTTCTGTTTGTAGGTACCGTTTTTCCTGAGGTATAAACAATCGATACAAGTAGACAGGATGGTATTTTCTCCCATAGTAGGTAAACAAATGTCGTATTTATTTTTGGTCGGGCGGTAAGGTCATGATCGGTGAGCAGTAATTTCAAGGTCCCTAGAGGGGGGCGCCACCCACTATGGATGGGAGCGCCCGGGGGGAGGAGGCCATTGGCCCCTCCCACGGGGAGGCGGCACCCACTAAGTATGGGTCGCCTAGGGGAAGACGGCCATAGGCCCCTTCCAGGGGAGGAGGCGGCTATATGCCCCTCCTACGAATTTCCCGGGGCCCGGATATCCGCGACGGCGGATGTGATAGACAGTGTGGGGTGGGAGGGGGAGTCCACGCTGCCTTCTTACAGACACCTCACACGGGTCCTCGGACGACCTTTAAGATGGCGTCGAGTTGAAATGGGGGGCCCCCAACAAGACAAGGGAAATTGGAGTTGGCACAGAGGGTACAGTCCTCTGCGTGGCCGCCACTCACACCGTGAGGGCGAGAGTTTTGGTAGTAGGGATCTGACACCAGTTGCGACCTTGTCGTTGGCCCGTAATGCTAGGATGTACAATTTTAATTTAGAAAATATGCATTTGCAGGATGTTAGACTCGGCTAGGAAAACCATTGTATTAGAGATTTGTTAAGGTTAGCCAATGAACATGTCTTCATCGAAATGTAATAAATGAAAATTGTACATGATATGAAACTTTTATTTAATGTTTTAATTTTGTTTCATATTTTAATAAATACGGCCGGGAGGGTAACTCCCTCCCGCCTTCCAAAAGTTCAGAACTGCGTCCGTCTTCCAATCCTTGGGGATTGTGTTGGGAGGGGGTGAAAGGCATCCCGGCCATATTGACTGCACCCCTTTTTGTCGCACTATCAGTTTCAGTCACTTGGTGATGTGCACAGTCTTTCATCACATTATATGTTACACGTAGTTTGTGTTGAATTATATGGTCGTACATTTTGTTGTGAGGAATTTATTATTTTTTTCACCTCCCTTATGCTCCGTCCTGTGTGTAGCTACACCAGGGCGTATTGCAAGCAGGCCCTATGATGAAGCATGTCACATACTTCGGTATGTGAGTGAGGGCAGTTTTTCACAACGGATGAATTTGTCTGTCTGTGTAATAGTGTGTACTCTACAACCCCTTTTGTGTTTTCATTGTATAGCAAAGCAAATGGCTTTAACTTAATGAAAGGCATTACTATTGCATTTTAATGCCAGCACTGGCACACAATGGAAGAAGGAGGGGCACGACAGGGGGAGGGAGGGATAGCGAAAGTGCGCCATGCGCGCATTGGGCTGAAACGCCGTGGCCCGTACACATATCCTGTGCATCTGTACGCGTGCACATGGAATATATATTGAATCCAAAAGGCCTTTGCATGGCAAGAGCAGTGCATGTGCGCTGCTAACGCCAGGCGAGACCTAATAAATGTAGGTTAGCTCTCAGTCTCTCTCTTTGTTTCACATCACCGGAGTTCTCCGCACCGGCAGAGACACCTCAAGGTCAGCATTAAATGTTCAGGCTAGGTTATTTTTGTAAGACGGCGAGACAAGGTGCCGACGGTAGGAGGCCAGTAGGGTTGCATTCGAGATAGAGAAATCTGATCCTCTGGACCTCTGGGTCCTCACTGTAATGACCCAAGAAGAAAAGCAGGAGATACAGTGATTGTGTCAAAGAATTGGCACAAAAGAGAGGATACTATGTGGGGGCTCATTTTTTTGTTTACGAATGGTCAGACCAATTTCTCTGAGAGATGCTTCTGGGAAACAGGGCGATATTTAGAGAGGCTACTTTTTTATTGGCTATTACAGACATTAGTGCAGCCGGTGCTGTGGCACTAGGGTCAGGGGAGTTGCTGCAGCTGCAGATTGTAGAAGTTTTACCATAATTCCTGGAGTGCATTAGGGAACAGTGCATACTAGGGCCTCGTAGCAATGGTCCAAAGGAGAAGAAAATTGAGGCAGAAGAGACACCTTGGTTTGGGAATCAGAGAGATGGGAGGATTGTGTAAGATAGGAGCCAATGTTAAAGAACAAAGGAGACTGCTTGCTTTGCAAGGCAGGGTTAACATTAGTGTAACAAAAACAAAGCGGCACTGGGGCTCAGTGGTATGAGGGACACCATAATTATGAATGTGTTAATTTAAAAAGGGAGCATTGGGCTTATTTTCCTTGCTAGCATTAGGGGCATAGGGTACCTTTTTCTACAAAACGTGGAAGGGAGACAATATGCAGGACAAATTTTTTCAAAGAGGGACCTAGAGCCTTTTTCAAGATTGAAATGATGGTCAAGCATGAGGGGGAAGGGGTGAAATAAGAAGAGCTAGCCAGTGCTTCATAAGAGCCAGTGAGCACCGGCACTTAATCATAATTACTGGCACTTACAGTGCAAACTCTACCCAAAAGCATTTGAGCGCTTTTCATGAGCACCAGTTAAGAAAATATTAAATTTTTGGTAGGCACTGGGAGATTCAGTGAATTGCCCAGAATCACAGGATGTTGAGCCTACGCCGAGACTCAAACTTGGATCCCCAGCTCCAAAGTCAGCAGATCTGGCTGTTATGCCACATCCTCTCCCCACTTGTAGTGTTTCATGGTTAATAGTTGTTTCTGTTATAAGCGGTGCTAATAGGAGCAACTGGTTGGTGCAAGCTGCCTCCTGACGAGAGACCTGGCGATTAATTTTTCACAAATTAACCACTCAGGAGCGCAGCCTTTTGTCTCAGGTGTTAGAAAATAAATCTGATCCTAGGAGGAACATGGCGGCCGCTAGCTAAATGGCCGCGGTCACGCTGCCTCGGTTTCTGCAATAAGGGCTTGATAGTTCCGGAAAGGTTAAAAATACCCCTTCCCTCTTACGTTTTGTTATGTGTGGTGAGATTTCCCTGGCTGGCTCCGGAGGGTAAGTGGCTCTGGATCCTTGCTGTGGCCCGGCGGGGGTTGGAGTCTGGTGCTGGTGGTGGAGAGAGGCTGCACGGGAGGGGGGACATCGGGACACCGCCCGCTTCCTGCTCCGGTTCGTAGGAGGCAGAGACAGTACCAGCTACCGCCGCCGGCACCTACTCGAGCTCCCGGATCAGAATCAACCGCGGGGCGATTTCGGGCGGCAGGCAGCAGCCCACATGTGGGGTGTTGGAGTCTCACTCCCCTCAAGAAAGTCTACAAGGGCAGGTACTGCAAAGGGAAGAAGGGGCCTATTTTATTCCTGGGCTGTTCTATTGATAGATCCACTAGTTGTACTTTTTTCCCCTTGTTATAGGAGGGCATTCGCATCCACTGGGCTATCAGGGGTGGAGGAGGCACTCCCTTATTGTATGGATACTTGTAAAGTAACACAAGTGGATAACCTCACCACCCATAATTAGCAGATATACACTGCGAGCTAGAGCGACCTGCTCCTCACTTAATACTGACATAATTCAACCTATCCTGTGGCCCCTAAATTGTGTTCATGATATTCTTTAATAACTTCCGAGTGAAACAAACAAGTTTCTTTGGTGTACATTTAAATTCCTAATTTGTGACATTGGAATTGTAAATATTGAATTGTATGTTTGTGTTGTGTTTGAGTGCGAGAATGGAATGCTGATGTTGATCAACCACGTCTGACTGATTGTTTTGTCATTTATGCACAATTTTTAGGCTAATGTCATTTTTACCAAAACTGTTGTATGTAATGTTTGCTTTGTAATTTTCTCTGTGTATTTTTGGGGAATAATAACCAACAGAAGTTTCAAAAAATATATATGATAAATAAACAGTGATCAGTTCTAAAAAATAGTTTTTTCCGCACTCAGTTTAATTCTCTGTGTGAGACAATTTAGTTTTGTTTAGTAGCGTTCACGGTACTGGCATCTATTCTGTTGTTTTTTGTTAATACCAGACATTCAGGAAGATCAGCGAGAAGTTGGTAACAGCTCTAACGTCATAAGCGATGCTACCACGGAGAACTGTGTAGCCTTAGATTCTACGACACACTCTTTGGCAGATCTACTACTTGCAATGAAAGACGAGATGGAAAGTACTGTGTCGGTAAATGAACCAGGCTGAGATGGCCAGTAGATTTTCTGTGTCAGAAGCAAACCAGGCTTCTATTCAACCGTCATGTGAAGTACTGGCTCAGAAACTTGAAGAAGTCACCAAGAGGACAGATGCAATAGAGTAGGCGATCCCCAAATGTAAGGAAGCTATATATACCACCCCCACAGATATTGCAAAGTTATCAGCTCAAAATAAGGAACTGAAAGACGACCTTGAACTATTAGAAAACAACTCGAGGAAAAATAACTTAAGGCTCCTAGATATTCCTGAAGACCTTGAGGGGTCAGATATAAAGGGGTTTGTGATTACTCTATTACAAGGAACAGTCTTAAAGAACTCACCTAGCATAGATCTAGTGCGCGAGATTCAAAGGGTGCATCGCGATCCTTTTAAAAGGAACCCTGGCAGGCAAAGACCCTGGAAGATACTGGTTAACTTGTTGTCATACTCCGTTAAGGAGCTAATTTTATCTTCTGCTCTTAAGGAAGGCACTATAACCTCTACCTCCACGGGTCAAAACCTCTTCTCCTTCTCGATAAGATCTGATAATTCACATATCACGGCAACAAGACAGTGGGAGTTGGGGAAGAGACTTGAGGAGTTAAAAAGTCTGGGAGCCAAGGATCAGTTGAGGTTTCCTACATCATTGCGTGTCACGTGGAACAATCACATGCACCAGTTCAGCACGGCTGAGGAGGAGGATGCCTTTATTGTTAAAATCAAAATCGAGATGGAGGGTAGAGGGGGAGGACGTTGAAACTATGGAGGCTAATTTACCTCAGTACTGGGTACATTGTTTAATTCAGTATACAGCTCAACGGGCCAGGTCCCCAGTTCCTGGAAGGAAGCAACCATCGTACTGATATTAAAACCCGGAAAGGACCCACTCAAAGCTGACTCTTATCGTCCGATCTCCCTGTTGAATGCCGATTATAAGATCTTTACGGTTATTTTGGCAGAGAGATTGGCCAAACTGGTCCCAAACCTGGTTAACATTGATCAGAAGGGCTGTGTAACCGGGAGATATATTCAGGAGCAGACACAATTGCTGATAGGCAATATTTACTTGGCCATAGTAAGATCAGATGCTTTGGCAGTTGTTGCCTTGGACGCGGCCAAGGCATTTGATATGGTCTGCTGGGTGTACCTTTGGGAGGTATTAGGGGCAATGGGCTTTAGCCCCATCTTCATTCAAACTCTGAGGAAATGTTATCAGGGAGCCCCCACAAAGATCTTGCTGAATGGTATATGTGTACCTCCAGTTTCAATATTCAGAGGGGAACAAGACAGGGGTGTCCTTTTTAACCCCAGTTGTTTAATATCTATATAGAGCCACTGGTGCAAGCCATTAGACTGGACAACTCAATTTACCCCTTCAAATCCCAACATTATCAATGTAAACTAGCCCTGTATGCAGACAATATAATACTATACACCAGTATTCCAGGGGTGACTATCCAGCGGGTTGAAGCCCTTTTGGGGGAATTATGGCACCATTTCTGGCTATTTAGCCAATTCTTCCAAAACGGAGGTGATGTGTTGGAACATCGATCACTGGGAGGGTCCCACTGGTAGACAGTTAAAATACTTGGGTGTATATATCATTAAAGAACTAGATACAATTCCCCAGAACAATTTGAATAAAATCATTAAGGAAATTGATCGCCTCTTTGCCAGATGGAGGAATCTTCCCCTGACTATTTATGGGATGGTTAACCTGGTGAAGATGGTTATCCTCCCCAAGCTGACTTACCTGTTTAATGCAGTTCCCTTGGTTTTTCTCAATATGTGTATTTGTAAGATCCAAAGCAAGATAGAGAGCTTTATTTGGGGAGATAAAGGAGTAAGGCTATTGTGAAAGAAGTTGAGGCGCAGGCTTACTAAAGGAGGGTTGGCTCTCTCAGACAGCAGATGGTATTCTGTTGCATTCCAATTCAAAGGTGCTCGGATGCTTCTCTCTAAACCAGCGGAGACATAATGGGGAAGGTTGTTGGGCGAGTTGGTTATGATGGAGGGAGAGGGTTTTCTATACAAGTTTGGGGCCCAAGGTACTTTAAACGAGTGAGATGTAGCTGGGGAATCGGATAATATTCAGAATTAGCCCCTGTATGGGACTCTCCTGGGACACCACTCTGATTGTTTGGCGGCACCAATTAGGAGAGCAGGCATAACCATCTGATCTGATTTGGTAGATGCATAAGGAATCCACCCTTGGGAGCTATTAAGAGCTAAGATAGGCCCTGGTTTTTCTAAGTGTAAGTATTTACAACTTAAATCTTGGGTTGAAGCAGAAAAGGGGGACATAAGTGAAGATTGGGACACGGAGATTCAGTTTCAATCAGTATAGCCAATGAAGAAAGAAATCTCCACTTGGTATAAGAAGTTTCTAGATGCAGAAGACATAGAACATCCACCACAATCTACGGTCTGGAAGCAACCCCCCTTTGAGTACAACATAGTAGACGTATTAGAACCCTCTCTGAAATTACTCCATAAATTCACTAAACCAGATAGTTTAAAAAGAACCATTTTTTCATCGCCAATCGGCTCTACTACACGCCTGCTAGGATAGCCAAGTTTGCCCCGACACCTACTCCCAAATGCCCCAGGTGTATGACCCCCAACGCAAACGATATCCATATTTTCCACAAGTGCCTAGAACTAAGAACTTTCTGGAAGGGGGTGGGAGATTCTCTCTGCAACATTTTCAAAGCAAATATAGAGGTAAACTCATCATTAGTGTTTTTTGGGAATGATGGATTATCTAACTCGAATTTATCACAGATCCATAGCGGGTAGCTGTTATACTTGGTGTTGCTTGCCCAGAGAGAAATGTGCTTGAAGTGGAAAGATCCCCAACCTCCGAAGAGAGAAGATTGGCTTAAAGCCTTTTGCTATAGCCCGCCTAGAACAGGATAGAACAGGGGATTGCTCCATAAACATCTGGCAGCCCCTTAAGAGCTGGGGCCCGAGACTTGAGATTAATATAATTCTTTGTTGGCTTTACCCATGGTCCTATGATTACACCAAGCCTCCACCAAACGGGGCCGATCGGGCGGACCTAAGCAAGTGCAGTAAGTCATAGGGCACCCAGTTGGAGAAAGACGGCTCTGTAAGATCTGCAGAAGCTTATTGGTAAGATGAGGACAAAAATTTTTTAAAAATTAACCACTCAGAGATAGACTGCTTGTCAGGGCCTCAGCTGTCTTTAGGGCAGCGTGGGCATTTGTATTGAGGCCCAAGAGTGCAAAGACTCACAGCACCCCGATTATGCATAGTATTGCTTTATGGGTTAATTAGTTTTTTGTTTGACATGTTTGCCCTTTTATAAGTCTCACATCTACTGTTGATTGTGAACTATAGAAAACCACACTTGAAATAACTGCACAATCCCAACATCCTACGATCAGCCCTGTCCCCTCCCCAAAATCCTTGCATTAAGTTTTGGAGGGGGCAGAACAAAAAGCGTTTTAAGACCTCTGGTTTAGACTCTCATGCACTAAAGAGCAGTCCCACTCCTGGACAGCCTCAAGGCCGCCAAGGACGCAGCATTGCTCACTTGAAAATCAGGTTCTGATTCACATCAGATATTTTGGTCGCGTCCATGGAGATTTCACACATGTGGATTACAAGGTCTGTGGAGCACACCGCCGGACCTAAACGCTCCCCAATCTCCTGGATGCATCAACATTTGCATTCCAAGGCCGCCATTAAAAAACGTACCGCCCTCTTCGGTCGTTTCCTTTTCGTCCAGCTTGATCTTCTTGCACTGTAGCTCATCTGCTGCCATCCTCATGGTTGTGTGTGTGCAGAAACTGCACTGAACTGACAGCACTGGATCTGCTCTCTCTTCTAGACCCTCTTTTGCTGTAACTATTTCCCTGCCCTCTGGTCTGCCCCTAAAAGTCCTGTAACCATTTTGGGTAAAGTGTTAGAACTAATGGTGGACTCCTGTTCCCCTTGGACCATTATCACATACGAGTATTGTATTAAGTCCTTTGGAGATCTAATTGATGTTAATTCTTTATCGAAGCCTGATATACGTGGTTACAATTTTGATGGGTCCAAGATCAACATCATTGGCTTTAAGGAAGTTATGCTTACTATCAAAAATAGTTCTGCTAATGTGAAGCTTTATATTGCATGGAAAGGTGTGAATGTTTTGGGGTGGTTAGAGAAAACTTTTGGTGGCCTGGCATTGACAAAATGGTTGATAGGATGGTTAGGGAATGTTCTCAGTGTATTAGCAGCGACAAAATGCTTCATTTGTCTTCGGCTCCTCTTAAACCTGTGGCTTGGCCCAAATTTCCTTGGTAAAAGGTGGCTTTTGACATCTCAGGCCCTTTCAAACAGTTGCCTTCCAATGCCCGCTTTGCCCTCGTTTTGGTTGATTACCATTCGAAATGGCCTGAAGTTAAGTTTGTAAATAGTGTTTCTTCTCAGGTTGTTTTATTTTTTTTGAAAGAGACCTTTGCCAGGGAAGGTTTTCCAGAGACCTTTGTCACTGATAACGGTACACAACTAATCTCCTCTGAGGTTAAACAGTTTCTTGACTGCTGTGGAATTAAACATCATACTGTCTCTTTGTACGAGCCTAGGGAGAATGGTCAGGTGGAACGTTTTAATCGTGTCCTCAAGGATTGTATTTCTGGGATTGGTTCTTCTGACGATTCTTGGTTGGATGTTGTCAGGAAAAGACTTTGGGTCTACCGTATCACGCCTCATTCTGTCACCGGTGTGAGCCCTTTCAAACTCTTGAAGGGTAGGGAACCATCGTCTGTCATTTGCCCTTGGTGGGTCAAAAAGCTTAACAGGAATGACCCTAAGGTTGATATTGAAAGTGTTGCCAAACGTGTTGAAGGTAAACAACAGTGTATGAAAGTGGCATTTGATTCTAAAATGAATGTTAAACTTCATGATTTTGTTGTTGGTGAGTGGGTGAGAGTAAAGAAACCTGTTTTTTTGGTTAAAGGCTTCTCCAAGTTCTTTCCTCCTATTAAAGTGGTCAAGGTATTTAAAAACTGTGTTGCCACACAAGATGGGAGGGTTTGGAATGTTCGTAGGGTTGCTAGATGTCCTGTTTCTTCTAACTCTTTTCCATCACCATCACGAGCGCAGATCAATATGCCTCCTCCTGCACATGTCAATGTTTCTCCTCATGTGCAAGTTAATGTACCACTCCAGAGTTTTACTCGTAATGATTTGTCTGTTGCTTCTAGGGTTAAATCTGATATTAGACCCAAGAAAACTCCTAGCAGGTATCTGTGTTGATTTTTTCTTTATTGGGGTAAGATGTGTTGCATTCTTGCTTTTCCACTGCTTGTTTATTTTACTGTGATTACCTCATGTGCTGGAGCCTGGAATGTGTGATGCGTGCCTGCATTTTACATCCTTGGTTCCAGATTCTGTCCCAACTGTGATATTACCTTGTACCTGTTACCTAACGGATGTGCTGTGCTTCCCTCTACTTAACTTGGAATAAATTACCATTTTTATACAAAGAAGCTTCCTACTTTTTTACACTCTTCTTGCTGCCTCTTCTCCACTGGCACTCTATTTTCGCTCTCCTTGTGCCTGTTGCTGTCTCTGGTACTGCCTCCTGCTGCCTCTTCCGTGTGTCTCTGCCCCTCACTGTTTCTTTTGCCTTGCTCACGTGTCTTGTTCTGCCTTGGGTCTGTCCCTTTTGTTCGATTTGTGCCTTGCTATCCCTAGCACAGTGTGTTTGGGGAGCATCCGTTCACTTCTTGACCCCTTGTCCTCCCTCCCCTCAGTGAGCCTTGGGCTCTCTGCGTCTCTTATGTCACTGTTGCTGCGGCTGTGTACGCCTGTTTCTCTGTCTGTAGTTTTTTATGTCGGATTTCTTTCCTTGAATTTGATTGTCCCTTTAGCTTTTAGACTGGTCTTGTATGCCCTTCTCTTGGATATCTGGGTTAACTCTATTCACAGACTGCTCTCTCCCCTATTTGTGTCCTCATCACTCAGACTAGAGCCGGTTTTCCCTCAAGTCCCAGCTTACCTCTGTCTCCCTGTTCCCTAACATGATGTCCTATCTGCTACAGTCCCAGTGGCTTCACTGCTCTCGGATTCTCCTCTTTCCCGCCCTCTACCCTTCTCCCCATGCCCCTATCAGATCCCCCACAATCCACTGCGCACACCCCCTCCGCCCCCCCTCTCCTCCCCAGCTAAGGCAGGTCGCTGAGCAACCGGGGTCCTGAGTCAGGCTGCCCAAAGGGCCTGATAGAAATGACTATATTTTGCCATCAGACACGTGGGCAACGGAGCTTCTGGGGTTTGGCAATCAAGAGATGCGCATGTGATTTTCTGTTTCCAGCAGTTTCTAATAGCGCAGCAAGTCTACCAAGCGTGGTGTTTTTTATTCCATTTATTATAGTACTTGCAAGGAAGTGGGTTATAAAAAAAAGCATAGGCCCAAATACTAACAGGGGCTATGCCACTCTCAAGCCCATGGTCGCCGCCGCCTATCTGTCCCTGTGCCAGAGAGGAAGGTTTGGTGTGTACTGCGTTCTGAATGTGCTATGGGCGGGCTTCTGCTTTTAGCCAGGGCGCTGGATCTGAAGGAATATTATTTGACTTTAATCAAGGGCATAGGACCTGCGAGGATATTAAAGTGCGATTCCGGTTCAAGAACAAGCTTACATTGGCCTCATTTATCGTCGAAAGGGGTGTGGGAAAGCGTCAGAAGTAGACGAGGGCACACAACACTGTAGAAAAAATAGGGTATTCAAAATCTGACTTTTTAATTTCAAGAAATCTTACAAGAATGTTCATGTTTAGAGCCAAAAGAAGCGGTGTTATGCTCCAAAACCAGACGTACCACAATGCCCATATAAATCACAGTGGTGATGACTGACGACAGAAAAGCTAAAGTTTGTCTCTGGAAGCGGGGAGGCCCAGCTGAGCTTTTCACTCGGCACTTGTTAGTTTTATATGTGTGTGTGAAACTCATTACTGGTCTCTGGCGCCACATCATGTATTCCTAGTTGTTGCGTACGTGCGTCAAAGCTCGTGCAAGACATGTACCAGCGTCTCTCCTCAACCATAAGTGACACACCACCCCCGCAGCTGTTTCAAACAAGCGCTCGCCTGGCAGCCGCTGTTTATTTTTGCATCGTGCTTTCACTTTAAAGTGAAAGTGAGGAGGGGGCGTGGCCAAGATGGCGGGCTGAGAGGTCGCACTTGCCGAGAGCTCCCGGACCCCTGAAACCCTGCACTGCTCGCAGCTGCTGATTCCCCCCCGGATCGAGCGGTGACTGAGCCTGGTGACCCCCGTGGTGGTGTGGAGCGATCGTTGAGCCCTGGGTGCCCCGCCAGAGGTGCGATTCTGACCGAGATAGCCTGGGGCGGAGCCCGCTGGTCGGCTTGTGTGCGGCCCGGAGGCCGCGAGACCTTCAGACTTGGGGTCTCGACGGTGTGCTCTGCCGACTGTGAGTGGCCTGCCGGAGTGCCTGCACCGCGGTGTTCGAGTGGGTGCCGAGGAGGACTTCGCCAGCGGAGCGGAGCCGAATGGAGGAGGGCGACGGAAGCGGAGCCGGCTTCCGGCTACTACGCAAGTCCGGGGCTTGAGAACGCTCGCCTCTCGCGGCCGCTACGGCCCAACCCTGGTTGTGGCGGAGTGGTGTCGCGCCTCCGGAGCATTTATTCATCCAGACGTGCCGGGCCCGGCTGCCTTCGCCCCGCGAGCCTGCCCTCCGGCTGTGTTTATCGCCACTGGACTCGCGACGGAGGTAGGCCTCATTCTCTGGGCGTTGGCCCATTGACTGTAACGGGCGGCCATTTTGGGAACCTCGGACTGGCCGCCCGGCCTTGATCAGGGCCTCTGTGTGGCGGTGCTTCCTGGCTGGCGAATAGCTGCCCTGACCCTAGTGGCCTCTTCGCCGAGCGACGGCCATCGGTGGCTCCCGCGCCGCCAGGATGTCGAATGCCAGGGGTCAAAGGAGAGGCGATCGGACTTTGCCGGACATGTTGGGACGCGGTGCCCTACGCAGCGGAGGGAGCCAAGCCGCCCCGAACTCCCCGGCCCCTTCTAGAGGCGCTGAAGGCGGGGAGCCCCCGGTGACACGATCGTTCCTGGAGTCGCTGTTTAGCTCCTTAAGGGAGGATTTTCAGACTTTGAAGCAGGAGGTGGCCGGGGAGGTCCGCGAGGTACGGATGTCGTAATTGGCCCGGCCGCATTAGCGATTAGCTGAACCTACACGTTGTCCTCCTTAACTTGGCTATATACGAAAACGCCATTTTTGAATGTTGCGGCGGCCATCTTAGACCATGAGCGGCCTCGTGGCCGGCGTGCCCTTTAGTCCGTTGTCCGTTCCACTGACCACCCCAACCTGCCCAGCAACAGGCTATTTTTAGTATTGGTCAAGCCGTACATGCGCAGTTCCCACTGACCCGTAAGCCTTCAGGAATGTGCACCAAACTGACCAGCGGAGTAGTGCCCCCTCCAATGAGCTGGCAGTATTCCAAAACATGACCATATATGTCCTTAAATGTGTCTTAACTTGTGCCGCCTATCTTTTATTGCCCCAAAATTGTATATAAACGGGGTCACACCGGTGTTCGGTGTGATACCTCTTGCATTACCGAAGGGTGCTGTTTGAGTGTACCACCACCCCATGGGGTCTTAATAAACTTGTTCTTTGCCTTTTACAGTTTCCGTGCCAACAGTTCTTGAGTATAAGTGGGTTATCTCCGAAGTGTGTAGGCCTTGGGAACCCCGATTTACATCAATTGGCGACCACGAAGGGACTCATCGGCGACTCGGATGCCCGAAGGAGAGGTCGTGACGAAGGCTTGGAAACCCGCCATGGGCGCGCGCTGCCACAAGTGACCCGAGTCTTGGCTGCCACGGTGTTTTTTCCTTTCCTTCCGATCTGACCTTCCAGGTGGCGCCGGTCTCCGACTGAGTTTTCGAAGTGTCTGCATCGCTGAGAAAGTGCCGTTTGGCTGATTTGGCTTACAAAACCTTGGCAGTTGGAATCTGGACATTTGGGAATTTGGGTAAGATTTGTGATCGGTAAGGTAGTCTTCGGACGCTTACTGAGGTCCTATGATTTGTGTTCGGTAAGGTAGTCTTCGGACGCTTACTGAAATTCTGTGATTTGTGATCGGTAAGGTAGTCCTCGGATGCTTGCCGAAGTCCTATGATCTACGTCTTTGATTCGAGTTAGCTAACATTGTGAATTTGTGATCTTTGAACTTATATGTGTAGTGCACTTCACATAGGCAGGCATGTAGAGATGTTTCTCTAACTTTGTTTTTTTCCCTTGAGCGGCACAATTGTGTGAAGAACTGTAAGTGCCATTTTGTCCGGTGTCACGCTTTCGTGATACTTTTCGAACATGCCTGTTTTTAGCACACTCCGAGGAATGTGTTGTCTTGGAGAAGGTACCTCAATTAGGTTAGCAGAAGCACAGCCGGCTCCCCCAGAGGGAACACCAAATAGGGAAATGTATATCAAACTTGGCCTTCCCCCTATTATGTACGGTAAATTATGGCATAAGTATACCAAGGCCGATCTTGAATTGCAATGGCCTCTACACGGGTAAAATACAATTTGTAGAGCAATGTCTGTTTCAACGTAGGTCTAGACAAAATATGTTTGATTGCGTGCGAATGTGGGAGAAAGCGGCACGTGAACGAATGAAGCGTGAGGTTGCCTTGGCGGAAAAAGAGCAGCGTAAGGCTGCTCGGGATAAGGCTTTACAGCTTGAGGAAAAGGAGGCTCAGGAGAAGAAAGAAAGGGAAGAACGGGAACGTAAATTGCAAATGAGTGGTCAATTTCCTATTCGTCGACCACTTTATCCTGTCCTTAATAATGAAATTGATGATTTTTCTTTGTTAGATCGGTCACCGCCTCCGTACGTTTCGTTGACGGCTCCGGCTGCGGATTCAGAGGACGATGGACAGATCAGTTGGGTCAGAAGGGGGTTTCGGCTCTCAGGTTTACTGCGGAAAGGTCCGCTCATTTACGCAGTTGGGCTCGTAAAGTGAATAAGCATTGTGTTACTCAGGAGCAGTTGTTAACAGAAAAGAAAGGGTGGTCGGATCTTGAATTAATGTATTTTCTGTCCAGTCTGGCGGATGAAGTTGTAAACGCATATCGTGAACTTTCTGATACGTTAGAGCCTAAAGTGTTGTCAGTGTATCGTGAGAATTTGGCTAAAGGTGATTTTGATCTTTCAGATGTTGACGACCTGTTCAAGCAATTGATCAAGCTGCGGGATGAGACAACCCAATTGCGGGAGGAACGGAAACGGAGGCAAAAGGAGTCCGAATTGGAGAATAACGGGCGGGCTAAAGAGTGTTCTCTCCGTGGTTCAGATAAGAGTTCTGCGTTGCATGTTATGCCTATGCGTGAAGCCGCGCCTTTGTATGTTCCACCTAAAGGGGAAGGTACTGATGATGATAAATTGTCGAAGGATGCGAAAGGGTATTTTGTGTATAATTGGGTCTACACGCCATGGAATAGAGCAGATGTCATGGCATTGAAAAATTCTTTACCTGATCTTCGGAAGAATCCGGCGGCATTTTATGAGGGGGTGGAGGGGGCTATATCGTCTTGTGTGATGACTCTCGTGGATATAGATTTGTTTTTTGGGCTAATTTTACCACCTGATATGTGGAGGCAAATTCGTAAAAATAATGATGAAACGATATTGGGGGGGACATGGAAAGAAATAAATGCTGCAGATCTGGATAGAGAACCAGCATGTAAGCCTTGTCAGCTAATTCTAGACCTTCCGGCAGCTATCTTGAATAAATTAAAAACGCTTGTTCCCTCCAAAAAGATTGATTGGACCATGTTAACGTCGTGCAAGCAGAAACCCGATGAAACGGTCTCAGATTTCTTTACACGCTTCGAGGAGGCGTTTCATGATTACAGTGGTCAATCTCTAACTGACGATACGGGTCGACATTTGTTTGTAGATAAGTATGTAGCGAATCTCCTACCAGAGATTGCAAAGCGATTGAAGTCGAGTGAAAGTTCCTGGGCCACGGCGACCCCTGCGTCCTTGTTAACTATGGCTCAGTATTATGAGCGGCAGGAAGTGGAGGCTAAAGAAAGTGTAGAGAAAAAGGCGAAGGAATTGAAAACGAAGGTGATGTTGGCGCAGGTTCGGGGAACACAGGGTAGAGGGAATGATAGAGGTAGACGAGGTGGAGGAAACGCATCGTATGGTCGTACGGACATAGCGGAGGATCAGTGTGCGTATTGTAAGGAGTTTGGGCATTGGGCTGAAGATTGTCCGGTACTTCGCGAACAGCGTAGTCAGCGTGGTCGAGGAAGTGGAAGGTCAAGAGGAGGTTATACTGGAGCGAGAGGTGGTGGAGGTGATCGTAGGCAGATTGAGGAGAGGGGCCGTGGCCAGGACGAACGAAATACGTTTGATAGACGGAATCAATATCAAATTTCTGAGGGAGAGAATGTGGAGCACCAGGATTATGTGCATGCATAGGACTGCGTAGGATGGGGTAAGGAATCAGTTGAAGTGCCGGTAGATCAGCAAGGTCCATATGTAACAGCGGGCATTCTGGGTTCTACTGATCAATTTCTAGTCGACACAGGAGCTACTCGTAGCGCTTTGTCGAAAAACTTGGTTCCGAGGGCTCCCCTGTCTGGCGAAATGATTACGTGTGTAGGGTTTGATGGCACACCCTCCCCCAGCCCATTGTCCAAGCCCCTTGCACTATGCATTGATAAATATTTCAGTTTTGGCCAATTTTTGTTATCACCCCATACCCCAGACAATATCCTGGGCATTGATTTGCTTAAATACTTTCGAGCGACAATACGTTGCGCTCCAGAGGGAGTGCGGGTTATCCTGAATGACAATTACCCTGACCCTGACAGATTTTATGCTATTTTAGACATTCCAGCTTTGGCCTCTCTACCGCATACGTTGTGGGCGACCTCAGATACGGATGTGGGAGAGATGCGTATTCCACCAATACACATTACTGTTAAGGAGGGGGCCCCTCTGCCACGAGTGCCACAGTATAAGATTTCGAGAGAAGGTGAAATTGCATTGACACATATTGTTCAGGATTTGATTTCTGCAGGGGTTGTGGAGGAGGTCCCTTATAATGTTTGTAACAGTCCTATCCTTCCGATTCTTAAGAGGGATACTGACGGTAAAATCTATCGATTTATTATTGATTTGCGAGAGATTAACAAAATTGTCATTCCCCAATACCCGGTGGTGTCTGATATTACGACCTTGCTTACCTTGGTTCCACCGACAGCCACCACCTTTAGCGTCATTGATTTAAAGAATGCGTTCTTTTCCATTCCTGTTCATCCTGATAGCAGATACCTGTTCGGCTTTACACTCAATAATAAATCGTATAGATTTTGTCGTGTTCCCCAAGGTTATACTGAAAGCCCTAGCATCTACAGCCAGGCTTTGAAACGACAGTTAGATTCTTTTGAATTGCAGTCTGGCGTCGTGCTCGTCCAATACGTGGATGACCTTCTGCTTGCCGCTGACTCCTATGCACAATGTGAACAGAGCACACTTGCGTTGCTTTCCTTTTTGGCACAAAACAATCACAAGGTTTCCAAGAAAAAGCTTCAATACTGTAGACCTCAGGTGACCTACCTCGGTCATCTGTTGTCTAAGGAGGGGCGTGCATTAACATCTGATCGAATTCAAGCGATTTTAGATACACCAGTCCCCCGCACGCAGAGAGATGTACGTGCCTTTATAGGGTTGACGTCCTTTTGTAGGCAGTGGATCATGGGTTTTTCACATATCATAAAACCTTTGCTAGCATTACTGTCCAAAGCTACACCGATGCCCCTTGAGTGGACAGAGGAATGTCAGAAAGCTTTTGAGCAGTTGAGGCAGGCCCTTTGTTCCGCACCCGTGTTAGGTACACCAGACTACACGAAACTTTTCACATTGTACGTGCATGAGAATGATGGGTGCGCGTTGTCAGTGTTAGTGCAATTACACGGGGATAAGCAGAGACCATGTGCATACTTCTCTGCCATTCTGGATCCTGTAGCACGAGGATTGCCTGGGTGTTTTCGAGCGGTAGCAGCAACAGCAGTGGCCATACGACAGAGTGAGGGAATAGTGTTATCCCACAAACTGTTGGTGTTAGTTCCTCACGCAGTAGATGCCCTGCTAAACCAAACTAAGACCCAATACCTTACGAGTGCACGGCTAACAGGATACGAGCTGACACTCTTGGCGCCACATATTACATTGAAAAGATGCGCTACTTTGAACCCTGCCACTTTATTGCCCTATCCGGCCGAGGAGGGTCAGGAAGAAAAATATCACAACTGTGTTTTCCTGACCGAGGAACAGACAAAGGGTCGTGTCGATTTACAGGATATGCCACTTCCAGAAGTGGATGGGGAACTGTGGGTTGATGGATCGTGTTTAAGGCTGCCAGATGGTACGACTTCCGCAGCATATGCGATCACGACGCTTAAGACAGTGGTAGAAACAGCTAGGATACCACAAAAGTCGGCTCAGGCAGCAGAGCTGATAGCCTTAACAAGAGCCTGCGAATTGAGTGCTGGATTATGTGTGAACATATACACGGACAGCCGGTATGCCTTTGGAGTGGCCCATGACTTCGGGCTACTTTGGAGGGAACGTGGGTTTCTGACATCGCACGGAGAGCACATTATGCACGGAGAGCTAGTGCGTGATCTCCTAAACGCGTTGCTTGGCCCTAAGAAAGTAGCGATAGTGAAGTGTAGTGCCCATAAAAAGATCACGGACAAAGTGGGCCAAGGAAATGCCTTTGCAGACAGTATAGCAAGACAGACGGCCATGTCCCGAACTAGCTCCCCCATGTACGTGGTACAATCACAGGCTGAGCGATGGAGTGATGCTAGAGCAGAAATACGGGATATTCAAAATTCAGCCACTGAATCTGAACTCGCGGCTTGGGCAGCAGATGGGGTACTAGATGACGAGGGTTGTTGGAGAAGCAAAGACATGGAGAAGTGGAAATTGCCTGCGGCTTATTTACAGGCGATGGTCCAGATGACGCATGGACTGGCTCATGTCGGAGCTCTTGCAATAACTCGGCTTTTAACACGAGTTTGGGAACATCCCGAGATTGCTAATACTGCAAAGAGAGTAGTGCAGACCTGCCTGGTATGTTTGCAACACAATCCCGGAAAGGGGACCCATACTCCGAAAGGAGGGTTCGTTCCACCTTCTGCACCATTTGAGGTGCTTCAAATGGATTATATCCAACTCGAGCGTTGCAATAACCTGAAGTATGTCCTAGTGGTGGTATGTGCTTTTAGCAAATGGGTTGAGGCTTACCCCACGAAAGACAACACGGCTTTGACAACAGCTAAGGTGTTGCTTAAGGAATTCTTTCCCCGCTTTGGAGTTTGTAAATTTTTGTGGAGCGACAATGGGCCCCATTTTGTTGGAAAGATCGTGGAATATGTACTGAAGGGGTTAGGGATTCAGCAGAAGTTCCACGCTGTATTCCACCCTCAGTCAGCAGGTTTGGTCGAGCGGTACAATGCTACGTTGAAGCTTAAGCTGGCCAAAATTGTGGCGTCTACATCGTTGAAGTGGCCAGACGCTTTGCCGCTAGCACTGCTCTCTCTTAGATCAGTACCCCACTCACGAACTGGCCTTACGCCTTATGAGGTGGTGTTTGGCCGCCCGATGAATATCTGGGGGGTGCCCAAGCCGCGATTAATACATGATGTGCCTTGTGTTATGATGAATGATTATTTGGCACGATTAACAAATGATTTGCTCTCTATTCATCAACAGGTTCGAGAAGCGCTCCCTGACAACTATACTGGAGAGGGCCATGATCTCCGCCCTGGTGACCACGTGATGGTTCGCTCGTTTGAGAGAGCAAGCAGTCTGGAGCCCAGGTGGAAGGGCCCCGAGCAGGTCCTTCTTGCGACCCGCACCGCAGTACGAGTGACAAACAGGAAGCGGTGGGTGCATTCGACACATTGTCGCCGTGTCTCTCCGGATCTGGTGACTCCTGCTGTACTGACTGATTACAAGGAGATCTTGGAGAAAGAAAAGAGCCCAGCTGTGACGTTGACCGAAGTTGAGGGAGCCTTCCCGGACCAAGCTGCTGCCGGACGAGAGCGCTACAACTTGCGTCCACGATAAGAAGATTTTTTTTTTTTTGGCACTTTTATGACTGGTTGGTTACCGCTCCAGGTTTGTGAAACGGAAACCGGGAATTCCAAGGGGGGGGGACCGTGGAGGAAGCTGGTCACTCCAGGGACGAAGAGATCACCCACCTGCAGCAGGAGGTCCTGCGGCTGCGGGAGCAACAGATTGAGCTGCAGGCCCACGCCGAAGACCTCGAAAACCGGTCCAGGCGGAACAACATCAGGGTCCGGGGCGTCCCGTCCGGTGAAGAGGGTGAAGACGTGACCACCTACCTAGAGGCCCTCTTCCGTGCTATTTTGGGGGAGTCAGAGGATTTTCAAGTCCGCATCCACAGGGCGCACCGGGTGGGCCGCCCTCGCAGAGCTACGGCGCCCCCCCCGGACATTTTGGCCTTCCTACCGGACTTCCCCCTGAAGGAGCGGATCCTCCGCGAGGCGCGGCGGCAGCAGCCTTTCCGCTTCAGAGACCACCCGGTGGCCCTCTATCAGGACTTATCTACGGTCACACTGCAGAAGAGAAAATCCTTTAAAATCGCTACGGACTTTCTCCGGGAGCAGGGAACGCAGTACTCTTGGGGGCACCCCTTCCGCCTGATTTTCCGATGGAACGGAACATTGCACCAGCTCCGGTCCCTCCAGTATGTCTGCGCAGTATTGGGCATCACGACATCGGATACAGACACCCCGGCGCCGCGCCGCAGACGAAGCACTCGAGATGGTTGGCAGCAGGCTGGGGAGAGGCGCTCCCCGCCACCGGAGCGGCCTGACTCGCCCACGATTCGGGTGGACATGTCGGCCGCCATCCAGGAGGCCTCCAGAGCAACAGCGGTCGGTGAAGTGGCCTTGACGGCCTGAACTTACTCCGGGGGGAGTCTACACTAGCCTTTCCTTATTGCAGGTGCGGGGGTTCTGGGGGTGGGGAGGGACGGGATGGCGAGTGCAGGTGGTGGTGGCCGGACGTCCACTAGATTGACTTTCCATGACCTTGTCCGATAAGGACCGGACTGGGACAATGACTTCTTTGAATGACTTGAGAAGCGGGGAGAGGGAATGGGAATTGCAGGGGGGTGTTTTGAGTTTGGGGGTTTGCAGGGGGGCTGGGAGTTGGGTGCGGTATGGGGTTGGGTGTGTGAAGTTCCAGGGGAAGGGGGGGTCCACTTAGTTGGGGGGTTTTGGGGTTTGGGGACTGTACTGTGCCGTACGGATGTCTGCGTTTGCTGTGCGCTGAGGTTTCGTGAGGTGGCCTCTATGTTCGCCTGCTGGGCCTTGCCCACCTTCATGTGCGTTTCAAGGGTTCCCCTCCTTGATGGCTCTTAAAGTTGTTACTCTGAATGTGAAAGGGCTGAATAACTCGGTTAAAAGGCGGGCAGTACTGTCTCTGTTAGAGAACTCTCAGGCTGACATCTGCCTGCTACAGGAGACCCATCTGCTGGCCAAAGATTGTCCCAGAATGCGTACCCCCAGGTTCCCCATGCAGCTTTTTTCCTCCAGCGCTTCTAAAACGGCAGGGGTGGCACTTCTGTTCTCCAGGGGGTTCAGGGGGGAGATCTTACAAAAGGTAGCTTAGCATACAGGATTAGGGTGGGGGGCCTGGTGATGACTGTAGGCTCTGTCTACGGCCCCAATGACCATCAAGATCAATTTTTGCACAGGGCACTGGAAGACGTGGCGTCCACCTCTGATAGGCACATAGTGTTAGGGGGAGATCTGAATCTGGTCTTCGATGCGGCACTGGACAGGTCTGTGCAACGGCGCCACCAGTTGGGAGAGCTTTCGGGCTCGGTTCGCACCCGACTTGAGGAGCTGGACTTGCATGACATGTGGCGCCGCCTCCACCCTGCGACCCGCGCGTACTCCTATTTCTCACACGCACACAAGTCCTACGCGCGACTGGACCATCTACTTGTGACTGGCCCGATGCTCGCTCTGGCCTCGAATGCCGACATGGGGGTCCTCTTTCTTTCCGACCATGCGCCGGTGGAGGGTACCTTCAATTTACCCCCGGTGGCTCGACCGAGAGGGGTCTGGCGACTCCGGGACACACTATTGCACAGACGGTCGACGGTGCAACAGATTCGCGCGGCCATTGCGGACTTCCAGCGCGTAAACGATAATGACGACACCTCCCGCGCGACGCAATGGGCCGCCCTGAAGGCTGTGCTCCGGGGCGAATTTATCGCTATCTCCTCAGCGGAGAACAAGGATCGCCAGCTCAAAAGGGATGAGCTTACCCGGCAGGTGCGGGAGCTGGAGCAGGTTCATCATAGAACGGGAGCCCCCAGAGTCTGGAGACAACTGAAAGCCGCCAGGAAACTCTTGTCTGCCCTTGACATGGACCGGGCTGAGTACGCGATGCTTCATCTGAAGCACAAGTATTACACCGGTGGCGACAGGTGCGGACGGCTCTTGGCCAACAAGCTTAGGGTGCAACACCAACAGCACCGGGTGAAGGAGCTGGTTACCCCTGCCGGAGGTTCAGTCACGGAAGATGAGCAAATTGCGGACGTTTTCCGTAGTTTTTACGCTGACCTCTACACTGGCGAGGCCCCCTCCGCCCGGGCGGAGGCGGACTATCTGGAGTCGGTGCCGCTCCCGTCGTTTACGCCGGATCAGGCCCAGTATCTGGAGCGGGAGATCCGTATCGAGGAGGTGGTCACGGCGATCTCCCGGCTTAAACCGGGCAAGGCCCCGGGCCCGGATGGCTTCATCCCTCTTTTTTATAAGACCTTCTGTCAGGAGCTGGCGCCTCTGTTGACCCGCCTCTTCAACACATTCTCGGAGCCGGGCGCCATTCCCCCCGAATTTCTCCAGGCCACGATCTCCGTGATCCCGAAACCGGGCAAGGACCGGACTGCCTGTGGATCCTACCGTCCTATTTCGCTACTGAACGTGGACCTGAAAGTGTTCACTAGCATACTGGCGGCACGTTTGGCACTTCATCTCCCGGGCATGGTCGACTAGGATCAAGCCGGCTTCGTGCCTGGCAGGCAGACGGTGGACAACACGAAGAGGGTGACTCATATTCTTGAGAAGGCCTCCAGGCTCCCCAGGGAAAGAATGCTCCTTTCCATAGACGCGGAGAAGGCTTTTGACAGAGTGCACTGGCCCTACCTAGAGAAGGTCCTGGGCAAGTTCGGGGTAGGCGAGAAGTTCCGGCACCTGATTTTCAACTGCTACCGGTTTCCGTCCGCGGTGGTCCGAGTGAACGGGGGCAGCTCCCGACCCTTTCCTATAGAACGGGGAACGCGACAGGGATGTCCACTGTCCCCTTTGCTCTTTGCTCTTTATATGGAGCCGTTTGCTCAAAGGGTTCGACAGAACCCCGATATCATCGGGGTCAAGATGGGAGAATTTCACCACGCGATTAGCCTCTATGCGGATGACGTCATTTTGACGCTCGATGACCCACGGTGGTCGCTGCCGGCTTGTATCGCAGAATTGGACCTCTTTGCCGCGGTGGCGGGCTTTAAGGTGAACCTCGGGAAATTTGCTGCCCTCGATATTTTGCTAACCGGTGCCACCAGGGCGGAACTGCAGAGGCTTTTCCCTTTGAGCTGGTCCGGGGACCGGATTCCGTATCTGGGGATCCTGTTGGCACCCTCCCTCCCAGCGATGGTCACGGCCAATTATGCGGCTTTGAGCACGAAAATCAGAGAGGAACTGGCTCGGTGGGATAGGGGCACGTTATCGCTGCTGGGTAGGGTGGCCGCAGTGAAGATGGCCCTTCTACCTCAGGTACTATACCTGTTTAGGGCGCTGCCGCTGCAGCCCCCCACAGGGTGGCTCGCAGAGACTCAATCGGCCATTGCGCGTTTTGTGTGGCAGGGCCGTAGACCGCGGATTAAAAGGAACATTGCTACGCTGGCGCCTGAATCTGGAGGGCTATGGATACCAGATTTACGGAAATATTTCCAGGCCGCCCAACTTCGCTATCTGGTGGAGTGGAGCCGGTGGGAGTCAGACAAACACTGGCTGTTTCAGGACCAGGCGGTAGCAGGCAGAACGCTACAGGAGGTGCCATTCTTGAGACGGGCTCATCGACCCCCTAACCTTTACGCCTCTTTTGTGACGCGTGTCCCACTTCGGGTGTGGGACTCAGTGGCCACTAGGCATGAACTCACTACCTTTCCCTCTCCCTTCACGCCGCTAATTGGCAATTCGGACTTTGGTCCGGGAACTGAGCCTGGCGCGTACGACTGCTGGCGGGCAGCCCGCTGTTGCACTTTGTATCACCTGTATGGCCCAGAGGGTGTCATCCCCTTCCAGGACTTACGGCGGGATTATGGCCTCCCTGAGACGGAGCGCATGCGGTATATGCAGGCGCGCCACTGGACGCTACAGTCCCTAGTGCGCGAAAAGGCGGACCGGGAGATCACGGTGTACGAGCGCTGGTTAGTCACTCGCACGTCGGACGCTAAGCTTATCTCCGATTTGTACAAGATGCTGCAGCCCCCCCCCCCCCCTTTCACATTCACAACCCGGGTCGGGAGCGCTGGGAACGGGAGCTCGGACGAGTGTTGAGTCATACAGAATGGGACCACATCTCCTACCGCTCACGCCACTCTGCCTATCACACGGGGCTCACGGAGACCTTCACCAAAATTTCGACCTATTGGTATCGCACTCCTGAGATATTACATGAAATGGATAGGTCAATACCAGGGACGTGCTGGCGTGACTGTGGCCAAACTGGCACGCTTACACATATTTTGTGGGATTGTCCCCTTTTGGCTTCTTACTGGGAGGAGGTCCTTAGCGAGGTTGACAAATGTTTCGAGATAGAGCTGCCACGGTTCCCTGCCTATGTCCTATTGGGATTGCCAAATGGGTTGATGTACCCCCTCAGGTCTAGAAGGGGTAGACAGATTGCGATAGCTCTGGGGTCAGCGGTGCAAAACATTCTCATACACTGGCGCTCCACCACGCTCCCCACCGTTGTCGGCTGGCTGCATAGATTGTGGCATGTTCTTGGCATGGAAAAAATGTCCTTAGTGGCAGTGGGGGATGTAGATGCTTTTGAGGAGCTGTGGGCGCCTTTCCATAGTCTGTTGTGTTCTGAGTTCAGGGAGATCACCTGCCCTAGGTATCTCAGGCTATTACGGCTGACACCGCCGCCGGATCCGCCTGTTTGATTGGTCGGAGTCGGCGTCTAGTAGCGGAGTCAACCGGAGGGTCGCTACGAGGGGAGAACAGATGGTCATTGGCACAGTACAGGGGGTGGGTTGGGGTGCAGTAGTTGGGGGGGTTTGTTGGTTGGGTAGGATATGGAGCAGGGTTGTTTCCCCACCCTTTTTCCCCCTTTTTCCTTTTTCCCTTCCCCCCTTCCCTCTCCCCCCCTCCCCCCTCCCTTTTTTTGTCTTTAACCACAGGCGCGCAAGCTGTGTTTCCATGCTGGATGGTGCCCACTGAGGAGACAGAAATGCTTTGATGTATCTAATGTACCGTACGCATTGATTGTGGGGCACCTGTGGTTTTTCTTTTTCATGTCCTTGTTGTTTCCTTCCTTACCCTGCTTCAATAAAATACTTTAAACCTAAAGTGAAAGTGAGATGCAAAAATAAACATGCGGCGCCATGTCTACTTTTTTGTCCAGCCCATCCAGACTGGATTGCCCAGCTTGTTTACATAACATGCCTCCTTGCGATAAGAAACTGCTTCACGACAGCCGTGTAGCAGGCGATCCAGTCCGGATGAGCCAGACAAAAAAGACAAAAGGAAGCATCCCAGAAAGCTTATTTCCAATGGCAAGCCACCGTTTACCATAAACGGTGATGCAAGCCAATGGAAATGAGGGGGGCTTCAAGCCCTTTTCTAAAACTCCTCAGTTACAATAAATCTCGCCAAGCGAGCTAAGCATGTGCGCAGCAACACTAGGCGAGACCTAAAAAAAAGAATCAATAGTCACTTATCTGTATGATGTCAGAAGCACTGCATACTTCGCCAGCAGGATACAAATTACAGATAAACAGCTGTTCTAGCAACAGGCATGTAGAGTGGAAAAGGTCATGAGACTTCCACGGAAAAAAATTAAATCAAATAAATCAAGCGCTCCTCCCGCTGCAGAAAATGAAAACACACCAGCCGGTGAGGTTGTGTGTATCGAAGAAGAACAACCAGGGGCACCATCCACGGGTATAAAGCAGGAAACATGAAAACAACAGAAATGGCAGACCCAGCCTACGTGCGAGTACTATATTTACAGTCACGCCCCCTCATGACCGATTGAACTATTCGCAATAGACCATGGGAGTTTGGGTGAAATTCCATATATGCATGTGGAGGAATTAACATTTATCTTTGTCTTTAATTGGGGGTTTCTTAAGCCTGCATATGAAACTTGAAGGCGCCCATGCCTGCCTTTTCCTGACAGTCTGGAGCCAGGGCAGGGTATTATGCACTACAAAGGCTTTTCTTTTAAGTCTCCCTACTTCATAAGACTACATTGGGCATAAGTACTGACCTCTAACACCATCTATTCAGATAAATGCTGCAATGAATGACCTTCTACTAGGAAGAAGAGCTGCTGTACTATAGGAGGGACTGTCCCTTTGCTTCCTGCTTTGCTGTGTTGGCCTGCTGATTCTTGCCTGATAGTGAGAAGGACTGGACCCGCTCTCTACATCCTAAGAGCTTAGGTTTCTCCAAGGGCTTGTTGGCATGCCTCCTGTTGCAAAGTCTAAGGTATCAAAGACTTCACCTTCCTTCTTCATCCCAGCACGTGGACTTTACTTGCTGAAAGATTTGCTCTGCCGATGGTGCCAGTCCAGTCATGGGCCCTTGGAACTGAGCTTACAGTGCTGCAATTGCTGGATCCTGCGCTTCGACATCTCTACACCAATTCGACACTGACGTATCTCCTGCTGAGACATAAGGATCGATGCATCGCCACCGCTGCACTTACCACCGCCATAGCATCTATGAAATCACTTCTTCAGGAATTAATGCATTGCCGTCAACATGTGAAGAAAAAAAACATGGCACATCGTCTCCAGTGTGGATTAACCTGATGCGTCATCCTTGCATCCCAGACTCTGCACTTCGTCAACGGAACTGACGCATGCCACTACTGCATTTCGTCTTGCGACAAGGATTAAGGTACTTTGCTCAACATGCCCTGAGTGGGTCTTGTAGACGGCCTGCACTCTGTTGTGGGTGGCCTTTACTCCTGACTTTGTCCTAGTCCAGCACGACCTACAGTACCCAAACTGCTATTGGCT
Source organism: Lissotriton vulgaris (assembly GCF_964263255.1). NCBI lineage: Eukaryota > Metazoa > Chordata > Amphibia > Caudata > Salamandridae > Lissotriton > Lissotriton vulgaris. The sequence continues at coordinate 277,976,614 of NC_141697.1, forward strand.
TTTAAGCTCAATTTCTTTATTCATGATTTGAAGATTTCAAATCTCGACTTGTACTTCTTGGATTGTTGTCGTTTTTGGATTGTTGTCATTGTGGTCAAAATATAATCTATTTTTCTAAACTGGTGTGGCGTCTTTTTGTGGTGTTTTTACTGTGTTACTGTTTGAGGTGTTGCACAAATACTTTACACATTCCCTCTTTAGATTAGCCTGACAGCTCTGTGCCAAGCGACCAGAGGGTGAGCAGAGGATCTTTTAGTGTGTACCCCACTTACCCTGACTAAGATTGTGATTCTTGCTCGGATAGGGTGCATACCTCTGCCAACCAGAAACCTGATTTCTAACACTCCGCAAAATGAATACATCATTTTTTATTTTTTTATTTTATTTATTTATGAAGTTCTATGTGGCGCAAACATGAATAAACGTTTGGTGTCAGAGTGCTATACAACCTAATAAAGAGCATCAAATATACAAGGAGAAATATATAGAATATACAGCATGAAAATATAACACAAAGCGACATAGTGAAAACACCAGCAAAGAAATCAAATTGGCACGGATAGTTGCCTCAGGTAGGAAGGAGATTTTTCAGTAGTCTCATTTTTACTATGTTTTTGAAAAGAGCGAATGAAGGGATTTTCTTGATCTCTGGGGGAAGAGAGTTCCAAATTCTTGGGGCAATTCTGAGAAAGATGTACTATAGGTTTTCTTTATGTGAAATTTTTGGGGTTTCAGCAGTAGAGAGCATGTACGACGAGAAGCTCTATTTCTTCCAGATATAGCCCGTTTCAGAACGAGTTTCTGAGCCAGGGAGCGAGGAGTGTGGTGGTGGATGGCTTTGTACGTCATGCATCCTATTTTTTAGGTGGATCCTAGATTCATAAGGTAGCCAGTTCAGAGAGTGGAGGGTTGAGGGTAGCCCTCAGCGGTGCTAGTTTTATTTTTGGTAGGCCAACGGGGCTAGCATTCCCATAGTCAAGTTTGGAGCTCACAAGGGCCTGAACCGCCATCGTGAGATCTGCATTGGGCAGGAAAGGCTTTAGTTTTCTTAAGACGTGGAGGTAGAAATTGGCCCCCCCTGGTTGTGGAGCTGATGTGATTCAGCAGGGAGAGGTTGCTGTCTAGTGTTATTCCTAGGGAACAAAAACATCAGAAGACCAAATTTGAAACAAAAGTCCAACATGGATTCTAAACAATAAATGCCTTATTGCAATTGCCTGGGGGTGTGAAGGCCTGAACTGCTACAGTTCGTAGAGACAACGTATTGCTCATGTGAAAAAGTCCTAGTTACATTAGCACACTTCCCTATATAGCTCAGTTACACTAGACCTATGAAAGCAGTCACCAACAGTAGTACATATATCGCATAAGCTTTGTATACTTTACCGCTCCAGGACATCCCGGAACACAAAATTAGAAGTCTCTGACAACCTGTTCTGTAATCGAGTGGAACAGCGTTATGCTAGTTTCAGAGTCAGAGCGCACTGTGTCTACATCCGATGAGTGCTCCGCGGTCTCCGTAGCCTGGGCATCGTGAGCAGCCAACGCTGCCACCGTCAGGAGTGCATCTTTCTGGCTGTTCGTGGTCTGTTCCGATGTTGGGCCAGTGTCCAGAGTCTACATGACTGCCATATCCAGATCGGGGTAGTCCAGTCGTTTGTATTGGGGAGGCATAACGTAGCTGTCCCTACGGTAATAAGGTCTGAGAAGTCTCCAGTGTAAAAAAAGTTATTTCAAGGCAGTCCGCTGCTTCCTCTCGGTTTTCGAAAAAATATGATTTTGGCCGTAGACAAATTTCAGTCGAGCTGGGGAAAGCAATGCATATTTCAAGTTACGTGCCCATAGGTTCTTCTTGACTCCTAAAAAAGTAGCTCTAGCTTTCTGGACTGCCGGGGTAAAATCCAGGTAGAGAGAAATTGTCCTGTTCTCAAACGTGTGGGAGCATTCTCTTTGGCGGCCCGTAGGATTGTGTCGCGGTCCTTGTAATGTAGTATGCGTGCTATCAGCGGGCTGGGAGGCACACCTGGCTGAGGAGGTCTGGTTGGCACTCGTTGCGCTCTCTCCACACTGTACAAGGATGTTAGGCCCTCTGTCGCCACATGGTCTCTCAGCAAGTCCTCTACAAACTGTGTGGTGTTGGATCCCTCGCTGCGCTCCGGTATACCAAGTATGCGAAAGTTATTGCGGCGGGACCTCCCTTCCCCATCGTTCACTCTGTCCTGCAAGCCCTTCAGTTGTTCGGGTTGGGTGGAGTGCAGGGTCTTCTGGGGTAAGAGATCATCCAGTGCCGGTTTATTTGATTTGACCTTGTCAGCAAGCTTTTTCTGGTCCTCCAGCGCCGTTCGTGAGTCACGTATTTCTTTCAAGATTAAGTCCAGTTTTGCATCATGGGGATCTGTTCCAGTGGGAGGTATCACATCATTGTCCGAAGCATTGGAGGGGTCACTGCCAAATGTGAACTGCTCCTTGCCATCCGCGGCTGCATCCGCCTGCTTCTTTTTGTTGCGCCCATCGCGCCACGGCGCCCGCCTGTCCGTCTCTGCTCCAGGATAGTCACTTAGGGGGCCACCAGGGCACCACACCTCGCAGTTGTATATGCACAGGTAGGCTCAGGCTCTTGGAACACACAAACTACGCCTGCAGACATGAGTCCCGCAGGTCACGGGTCTGTAGTCCCAACTATGCGCTGGCTTCACACTCCCCGTGTTCACTGTCAGGGATGCCGCTTACTGCCCCATCAAAAGGCATTAAATCTGTTCCAGCGGTAGTAACAGCAGTGCACCCCCAATTCAACCCTAGGCACTCCTCCACAGCCAGTGTAGACAGCAGGTGGGGAGTGTCACTACCACCTGCACGTGTGGTCGCCCAATCATGGGGGCAGGGGCGCAAACGTTCAAAAGCGGGTCCTGCAGCAGCACGCCGGTCTGCACATTGAAGGTAAAACACATACAAGAAAAGGTGGAGGCAGCCTGCGCATAACACTGCAGTGCAACCCCATGCAGAGTGTGGCCGTCCGTAAGCAGCGGGGAAACAGCAATGCCCAGAGTAGAAATAGGCGCCCCCACACAGGCTCGCGTAACATGCCTCCCAGCGTAGGCTCACCTTCAGTATGTGTCCCAATCGGGGAGGGGGGGGTGGAGGGGTGGTTGAGGGGGGTAAAGCGTCTGCAGTCCCTATACTCCACAACACTGGATCCTCTGCAAGCGTTCGCACACTCACCAGGGTGCCTCTCACCAGTTCCCCTTACTCGTGCCGGTTGTGTTTGCGGCCGGCTGCATCCGCCATCTTGCTTTCCGTGGTCTCTGGTGTTGCTCAGCAAGCCAGATAATCAAACACTCACCACAGCCACCTCCTGTATCGAGCAGGAACAGCGTCCGCAGTCTTCACATCAATATCACCCATAGTCGCTGGAAGCAGGGTAGGAGCTGTGATTTTCAGAGGGCCGGCCTTACAGCATATGTGGCTCCTCCCTTCGTCGTTCCACGGCCTCGGTGCCGTCCAGGAGCAACACAGAATTGGACAGGTTCCGTCGGGACAACGGCACCCAAATCCAAGCCACTTGGTCCAGAGGTGTTCCACTGTATAAGGATGGGTGAACCAGCCTTGCAGGTCCAGTTAGATGCAGGATATTCCGCTAATTGTCAGGGAAGGGAATGGAGCTCTCTCAGCTAACGTCTTCCATGCCCGGCATTTGGCCACGCCCGAGGTCTTGAGCATTAACCATATCAGTGGGATGAGACAAGAGGTTAAGGCTGGTGGTGGATATCATGTCTGGATTGAGATTGAGGGTGTTTCTGCTCCAATGTTTAGCTCTCACAGGCTGGCCTTTGCGGATGGTTGTCTTTTCAACAATGGAGAAGGTGATGCAGTGATGATCGGTCCAGTCACAGGGTGAAAGAGAATCCAAGAGTATGGTATTTTCCTTGGCAATGATTAAGTCTAAGACAGCCCCTTTTATATGAATAGGGCGATTACATACTTGGGTCAGGTAGAGGTACTGGAGGAAAGCCTTAAAGCAAATCACTAGTGGATCCTCAGTGTCATTCCAGTGAATGTTAAAATCCCCTGGAAACATCTGGTTGTTGTACGGGGCAAGTATGGTGGGGAATATCTCCATGATTTTTTTGATGAAGGTACGATCATCAGCTGGGGATGGTAGAAAGTGTGCAGAGTGCAGGTGGAGTAGTCTGTGGTAGGGATATTAATCATCATTGTTAGACCTGGCACCATTGGCGTGGGTCTTCCTTCCATTTTTCGCTGTTGTCTCCTCTGTTTTTGCTCTTATTAGATGCTCTGGGCGCTGTGCCACTGCCATTCAGTGCCACAGTGCAAATGCTCCCTGTGTAAATATGACTGTGAATTGGTATATCCCTAATTGGCTTATTTGGTTTACCTGTCAGTCCCTAGTAGTGTGGCCTGTGTGTGCCCAGGGCTGGTAACCCAAATGCTGCTGGTGGGCCTGCAGCGCTGGTTTGTGCCACCCACAGTAGCAGCTTGTAAAGTGTACCTCAGACCTGCCACTGTAGTGTCTGTGTGCAGTTCAGAACTGCCATCTTGGCTGTGAAGTGCCCACACTTTCCAGCCCCTGACCCTTCCCTTGGCATCATGTCAGTCACCCCTATGGTAGGTGCATTGTGTTTGCAAGGTAGGACATGGCTTGATATGTGTAGCATGTCCTGATAGTGAATCACCCTCCATTTTGTTTTTCACTGCTACAAGGCTACCTGTTCTCCGTAGGTTAGAATGGACAGACTGGCCTTTACATCTTATAGTCCTATCTGACTCAGGGAACATGGTAGAAATTCCAGTTTAGTGTGCCTGAGCTCAGAATTATAAAATAAATCTTTTAGTGAAGTTGATTTTAATATTCTGTGTTTGAAAATACCACTTTTAGAAAGTAGGTATTTTCTTGCCTAAGCGTCCAGTGTGCTCTGCTGGTATGTGTATTGGCTGTCTGGGTTTAGAGGGGCAAGGCAGGCTGAGTCAGACCTGGGTTGAATAGAAAAATCGGCATTGAGTACTGGGGAGGGGTAGCTCCTTGACCTGAATAGGGCTGTGCCTGGCAAGATGAATGCTGGCTCCACCTCCTATTGTGCGTCTGATGGCAGACCCCCTCTTTCTGAAAGGAAGGATGCAGCCAAGTAAACAAAGTGCTCCAGGCTGAGCAGAACTGGTTCTGGCTGGGTTCAGTGACTAGAGACTTTTGAGAACAAAGACTTTTGGGGTATAAATATCTGTGCCCAAACGCCTGATTTTGGTAGTGCTCCTGGATGTCAAGAGGAACCTCTGTCTGTGTTACTGAAGGAATCTGCAGGAGAGGACTGTGTTGTGCTTGTGTGCTGTTTCCTGGATTGGCCTGCAGTAATTCCCCTTGGACTGGGAAGAAGAGGGAAAAGGACTTTTGAGAGACTTTTATTTTTGCTAAGCAATCACCCAAGGGCTAGAAGAGTTCTAGCCTCCTGCAGGAGTCACAGGCACATCTGACTCCCGCACCAGCCTCCTGATTCCTCCCAGCGAGGATTTCTATCTTCAGGTGAGGCCCCCTGTGAGTTCCAGGGCCTCTAGCTCTACTACAGAGAAGAGAGTGCTGAAAATCGTCGCTAACGCCCCGTTGCGAGCCGCCGCTGCTAAAAAGCGTAATAAAAATCCATGCGCTGCTGCCGCCGAGTGCTCGCAAACCAAAGATCATCGCATCGCACGCTTGCAGGCCAGAAAGTGCTCGCTAACCCCAGAGATCATCGTATCGCACGTTTGCAGGCTTTTCGAAGGCTCGCTGACCCCAAGTTCAAGTTCAAGTTCAGAATTTGTATAGCGCACTACTCACCCAGAGGGTCTCAAGGCGCTTTGGGCAAGGATTCAACGCATCGCTAGTCTAGCCGGAAGAAATCTGTCGCTTTGTCCCATACGCACCAGCAGCCCGGCACATCATTCTCCCTCACGGCAAGGATTCAAGGAATCGCCGGCCTAGCATGGGGAAAATCATCGCTACAGCTCGTTTGCGACATTTTGATTGCTTTGCTACGAAATCCAGGTACTTCTTTGTAAGTCAAAGGGTCGCAGAGACCCCTGCTTTGAACTGAACCCCTATTTGAACACTTTGAACTCTTTTTTCAGCTTTTCAAGAGTACCCCCATTTTTCAGTATTGTGGCTTTTTACCGTGATTGGTCTTGTGTTAAGTCTATATATAGAAATACTTATTTTTTCAAACTAGTGGTGTGGTGTCCCTTTGTAGTGTCCTTCACTGTGTTACTGTGTATGATAATAAATGCTTTACGCACTGCCTCTGAGATAAGCCTAGCTGCTCGTGCTACGTTACCACAGAGTTGAGCAAGGCTTATCAAAGGGTGTAGCCCCCTTACTCTGACTTAGGAAGAAGGGTCCCTACTTGGAATGTGGCCAGCCACTGCCAACTAGAGACCCCCATTTCTAACAATCATATATTCACAGCCAGGTGTTGGAGAGGAAAGTGATTGTTTGACAGAAAGGTTTGATCGACAAATACAAGCGATATCATCCCCAAGACGGATAATGAGATCTTGACGGATGTTATACTAACTGGGTGGAAGCTGGATGTCTAGTATAGTGGAAGAGGAATCATTTAGCCAAGTTTCAGTGAGAATTGGTAAGTCCAGGTCCAAGTTGAGTAATAGGTCCTGTATGTCGGCCTTGTGTTTCACTGCTAATCTGCAGTTGAGTAGTGAGCATTTTAGGTTGGTTTTGCTAATGGCAGTGGAAGAGTGTGAGATTGGGAAAGTTTGAGTTTCGATTTATTAATGAGTCTGGGTTTGGTATGTGGTATACTTTGTGGTTTAGTGATAATGGTTTGAATCCTAACTGGAAGTTGGACATGGTGGGCTGGATCATAAAGAGAGAGAAGGGAGAGGATATCTGTGGTGGAAAGGTATTTGACGAGCCTGATGGGTCGGGGGGAGCGGTCTAGATTAGGTTTGCATCTCCATCTAGGTTGAGATCCGTAGTATGCACCACTAACTGTGGGAGGGCGAGTGGGAGAGGGAAGATTACAGTGCTGGTGGTAGATTGAAAGGTTTGACATATTGAGTTCCAGATTTGAGGTGATGCGTAGAAGACTAAGGCTATCAGCCCGCAACAACTGTATATCATATTGTGTAGCATCCAGTGTAGAATAGAGTATGGGGGGTTTAGTGTGTGTGGTGTTACAGCAGAGAACACCACTCACACCTACAACAGAGATAGCCGGGAGGGAGGCAACGTGATGAGAGCAAGGCTAGAGCTTACACCCACAACAGAGAGAGACGGGAGGGAGGCAATGCGATGAGAGCAAGGCTAGAGCTTACACCTACAACAGAGATAGCCGGGAGGGAGGCGACGAGAGCAAGGCTAGAGCTTACACCTACAACAGAGATAGCCGGGAGGGAGGCGACGTGATGAGAGCAAGGCTAGTGCTTACACCTACAACAGAGACAGCTGGGAGGGAGGCGGCGTGACAAGAGCAAGGCTAGAGCTTACACCTACAACAGAGACATCCGGGAGGGAGGCGACGCGACAAAAGCAAGGCTAGAGCTTACACCTCCAACAGAGACAGCCGGGAGGGAGGCGAAGCGATGAGAGCAAGGCTAGAGCTTAGACCTTCAACAGAGACAGCCAGGAGGGAGGGGACACGAGAGCAAGGCTAGAGCTTACACCTACAACAGAGATACCCGGGAGGGAGCAAGTCTAGAGTTTACACCTACAACAGAGACAGGCCAGGAGGGAGGGGACGCGACAAGAGCAAAGCTAGAGCTTACACCTACAACAGAGACAGCTGAGAGGGAGGTGACGTGAAGAGAGCAAGGCTAGAGCTTACACCTACAACAGAGATAGCCGGGAGGCGATGCGACGAGAGCAAGGCTAGAGCTTACACCTACAACAAAAATAGCCGGGAGGGAGGAGGCAACACGATGAGAGCAAGGCTAGAGTTTACACCTACAAAAGAGATAGCCGGGAAGGAGGCGACACAACAAGAGCAAGGCTAGAGCTTACACCTACAACAGTGATAGCCGGGAGGCGAAGTGACGAGAGCAAGGCTAGAGCTTACACCTACCACAGAGATAGCTGGGAGGGAGGCGACGAGAGCAAGGCTAGAGCTTACACCTACAACAGAGACAGCCGAAGGCAGGGGACGCGACAAGAGCAAGGCTAGAGCTTACACCTACAACAGAGGTTGCCGGGAGGGAGGTGACACTTTTGCAAGTATGAAGGACAGGAAACAGTTGTAATCTTGAAGTTTATTTCTAAGATAAAACCCTAAGATGTCACTGGCAGGAAAGCTCAGCTCCAACTGCTTTTACATTCCTATGTACACACATAGGAGTTACCAACATTCCACAAGAATTAAAGAAACAGTAATACACTGAAGCAGGAGAGAATGTAACACATCTTTCCTCTTAAATAAAAATAAAAAATAAAAATAAAAAAAAACTATATACCTTGCAATGAATATAGGGTCATTATGCATATATACAGAGTCACATCAAATAATCCTTAAGCTTGACAGGTTTCACATTAATACGTCCTGATAATCTTCTGGGCTTGGGAACATCCTCCTTTGGAAGTTCAGATGACGTGGATTGAACATGGGAAGACTGGACAGAACCTGAGGCAGAAATGGAACCAGATCCCTTTTCCAACCAAAGATCACGTTCCAAATCATTGCACCTGGCAACGTTGCATAAATTCCATTTTTGTCCGTCATCAAGTAGTACACAATTACCCAATACTCTTAACACCTTTTTTGGACGAGACCATCTGGAAGAACCATCCTTGGATAACCCAAAGCGAGAAGACCTCACTAAATCTCCTACATGAAAACTATTTACACGTTTCATAACTTTGTCATTATGCCTGTCTACATACTTCTTCTGATAAGAACTCATCCTACTGTTGAGACCTTCTTTATAATTACGACCAGCAGAAATCTTGAGCATCCATGCAGGAGTCACCTTATTACCAGCAGAACGCCCCTTTAAAAGATGGAATGGAGATACCATGGTAGCAGAATGTGGAGTGTTTCTATAACTCCAAACCAAATTTTTGACAGCAACCTTGCAATCATTGCCACTAGACACAGCTAATTGTATACAATCCTTTAAAACACGGTTGAACCTTTCTACCATGCCGTTCTCCCTTGGGCAATAAACAGCCGTGGTAATATGTTTTATACCACATAAATGTAAGTAACTTTGGAACTCAGAAGCAACGAACTGTGGGCCATTGTCAGTCGTGATGCTCTCAGGAAAACCTTCCCTATGAAAAACCTCCTCACAAAAGTTAACAATGCTGGAAGCTTTAACTTCCTTAACGAATGCAACCTCTGGCCATTTGCTATAATAATCCATTAACACAATGGCGAACTTCCCTGTAATGTTACCAACACTGAACGGACCACAAATGTCCATAGCTAGCTTCTGCCATGGTCCGTCAGGAAATGAAACAGCAGAGATTGTGGTTTCTTGGGAAACATGAGATTTATCACTGCATGTGCAAGCGGCACAATTCCTTACACACCTTTCAACATCCTTGTCCATACCTGGCCACCAGAAATCACACCTACATCTTCTTTTCATGCCAGACATACCTGAGTGCCCTTCGTGCATAAGATCCAGTAGCTTACTTCGTAACGAAGACAGTACCACAAGTTTGTCAGCTCTTCTAACTACACCAACCACAAGGTCATAAGAAAGTTCAGCCCAAACTGTTTTATATTCGGACAAGTCAGAATCACTCCAAGAGAAATTATTGCATGGTGATGTTAAGCGTGCAATTACTTCCTTCAATACCACATCATCCTGAACAGCTTGTTTCCATACTTCCAAACTTATAGCACCACTACACGCTTCATCCACAGAAGCAATTGACCAGTCTTCATCTTGTTCAACCACAACATCTTCACCTCCAACAGGAAGTCGAGATAGGCAATCAGCATTGACATTTTTGATTCCCGGTACATATTCCATTGAAAATTCATATTCTTGTAACTTATAAATCCACTTGGCAATTCTAGGCGTGGCTTTCCCTGCACCCTTAGTAGAAAAAATATCAACAAGGGGTTTATGATCTGTTCTCAACTCAAAGTTAGTGCCCCAGACATAGTTCCTGAAATAATTCACAGCCCAAAAGCAAGCTAAAGCTTCTTTCTCAATGACAGAGTAAGAAGGTTCAGCACCTTTCAATGTACGTGAGGCAAAAGCTACCACCCACTCAAATTTGTCGTTCCCTTGCATTAAAACAGCTCCAAGCCCATATGCACTCGCATCCACAACAATGATCGACCTCTTGCTGGGATCATAGGGTTTAAGTGCAACAGCATTTGCAATTTCTTTTTTTACATCATCAAACACAGCTTGACACACTGTGGTCCATAAAAACTTCGCACCTTTTTTCATCAACAATCTCAAACAAAAAACTTTAGAAGCGAAATTTGGTACAAATTTCGAGTAGTACTCGGCAAGACCTAAAAAAGAACGGAGCTGGTCTTTATCAGATGGTGCCGGAGCGTTCTTGATGGCATCTAATAGATTCTTTTTAGGTTTAACACCATCTGCAGATAAAGTGTGCCCAAGATATTCTATTTCATTGGTGGCAAATTTGCATTTCTCAGCAGCTACAGTCAAACCAGCCTTTTGAAGTTTACCCAAAACATCATGCAGAATCTTGTCATGGTCATTTTTATCAGCACCCCATACAAGTACATCATCTTGAAACACTAACATATTAGGTGTGCCTTCAAGGACTTTGCACATGACTCTTTGAAAAACGGCCGAAGCAGAGGAAAACCCAAAAGGCATTCTCAAAAACTGAAATGCACCCTCAGGAGTGATGAAGGATGTCAGATGACGGGATTCTGGATGTAACTTTATCTGATGGTATGCATTGGATAGATCAATGGACGAGAAAAATTTTGCATCTTTAACAGAAGCAACCATTTCATTAATTTTGGGTAAGGGGTAGCGATCTACCCAAATATTTTTGTTTAAATCTCTTAAATCAACACACATGCGTAATTTTCCGTTGGGTTTTCGTGCCAAAACTACTGGACTGAGCCAATCAGATGCTTCAATTGGTTCAATGATGTTCTGATGACAAAGGCGATCTAACTCCAATTTGAGTTGAGATCTTAACACTAACGGCACATTACGTACTTTATGAACAATAGGGGTACAATCAGGTTTAAGAACTATTCTGTGTTCAAATTTTTTGAGACAACCTAACTTAGGATTAAACAAATCAGGGAACTTTTTATGCAATTCTAAGACAGCATTGTCATCCTGTGTTACTAAAACTTCTTCAGAAGTTTTTTTATGCCAATTAGGAGATAGTAAGACTTGGTCTGGATGATTTGGATCAAGGGTCAATCCTAAATTCCATAGTTCCTTCCACCCTAATAAAGCTCTCCCTTTTTCCACTACATAGACAGTTCCAAGAGTGCTCCTATCCTTAAAAATGATTTCAGATGTGAAACATCCAATCACAGGTAATCTAATGCATAGATAACCCACAGGAGATCTTTGTGAATGAACTAAGATGGGTTTACCACACGTTTCCCACATGGTCTTGTCAATAATGGTGTACAACGAGCAAGAATCAGCCCAAAGAAATAACTTGTGGTTGTTGATAGTGACTTCACATTTAGGTGGTTGAATCTCTTCAGAGATTTGATTAACCTCATCATCATTCCAAATGGTCATAACTTCAATATCGCTATCGCTATTATAGTAAACAGATTCATCAATGAAATTTACAGAACTTTTCCAAGCATTAGGATTTCCTGATCTGCACATTTTTGAAAAATGACCGGATTTGTTACACTTGAAACAAGTGACATTTGACGCAGGACACCAAGAATTTTCAGTGGTATGCTTGGCATTTCCACATCTGAAACAAAATTGCTTATTGTTAGGAATCACAGTCTTATTAGAAGACGCTTTGTTATATGATACAGTGCTTTTGTTGACACCTGAAAAATTGTGAGGTCTAATTCTACTATCACGTTTAACATTATATCTATTATCAAAAGTTTTTTGCTTACTGGACACAGTACATACCTCACCAGAATCTTTGTTTTCAGATAACTTCCGATCTGTGCTATGTGTATTGTTCAACTCTTTGACATAACGTGAATTATTTTCAACTCTCCTGGCAACAGAAATAGTTTTATGAAGAGATGGATCTTTTAAGTCAAGTAATTTCTCCTGGATTTTGACATTGTTAGTTCTATTGATGAACTGATCCCTTATGATTTCCTCATGTAACTCCTTAAACTTGCAAGTAACTGCTAACCTTCTTAAGGCAGTAACATACTGTTCAACTGTTTCACCAACCATTTGTGCTCTTGAAAAGAATTTGTGTCTTTCTACAACAATACTGGTTTTCTTACCAAAATTTTCTTCTAGAGCATTAAGTGCATCTAGATATTCATCAGACAAAACTGATTCAAGTTTTGAACAATCAAATACAATTTCTTCTTCACTGAGATCTTCATCTCCGCCTACACATACCTTTGAATTAACAGAAGATACAATTGGTAATGTTTTCAGTACTTTCCTACCTTCAACACCAAGACTGTGCTTGAGTAAGGCTAATTTTCGAGAGGCAAGGAATACCTCTCCTCCAATTGCCTCCAAATAAGTTTCAAAAGATTCACGCCAATCCTCCCAATTCATAGGAGGTACACCAGGATCTTGTAAAAATTTGGGAGGAGCTAAAATATTATTAGTTTCCATGTTGAGTAAAAGTTAATTATAATATGTTAATATGACAATAATACAATTAAAGTGAAGAAAAAAAAAATAAACTAACATACAAAAGGTAGTCACCGATGTCTGCGCTGGTTTCAATGAAGAAATACTGAAAGAAAAACAGGAGTTTTATTTCTGATAGGGAAATGCAGGAAGAGTGTTTGTTGTGAAGATTAATAAAGATGATCTCTTCTCTTTTTTTTTTTTTTTGAAATCTCCCAGAATGCATTGTTATTTCCCAAAGTACATTGCGAAGAAGAAGAAAAAACGAAGGAAATAGCAGGTGAGTGTGTCGTGTTAATTCTGCAGTTGTTGAGGTAAATGTGAAGTAAATCGATAAAATATAGGCTTGAACGTTTGATAAACAATGACAGAGTCACTTGTTACAGTCGATCGTTGTTTGTTTGTGATTTTGTCAAGCGCTGCTTAATTAAAGTAGAACAAACGGAGAATCGGCAAGAAATATGTTGCCAGGCAACCGGAACACAAAATGGCTGCTACGCGACGTAACTGCCTGACGTTGTCTGCAACTTTCCGCCTGACGTGGGTGGTGCGCCTGACGTCACTGCCGAGCGATGATGCAGAATGCCGATGAGGATCAGCTGGCAATATTCTATGCGCGCATACACGCTCGCGTATTGGCAACAGCTGGATGCTCTTTTTTTTAAAAAAATGCAAGTCATTGGTAAAGCGCTGGTTTCACAATACGACACAATTTCCCAAAACAAGGCAAAAATGAAAATGTAGTTCCTTCTCTCTTAGCGTTTGCGAACGCCTCCAATAGAAACAAGGAAGACAGTCGAAGTCAATGCCGTTTTTTGGAATTGCAAGCGCTTTTCAGGGAGAATTAAACAATAAAAATGATAAATATGAAGATACACAACTCACTGTACAGGAGATTGCTATTTCATGAAGAAGTTTTGAAGATCCTTCCTTTTGTTTGTTTGTGAAGAAGATATTTCCAGGATTACTTTTCATCTGTAGAAACGATTTTCTTTCTTCTTTTTTTTTTTTAAAATAGGGTTGAAGACATCAAAGGGTTAGATGGGTTGTTTTCTCCCTCGTCGCCACTTTTGCAAGTATGAAGGACAGGAAACAGTTGTAATCTTGAAGTTTATTTCTAAGATAAAACCCTAAGATGTCACTGGCAGGAAAGCTCAGCTCCAACTGCTTTTACATTCCTATGTACACACATAGGAGTTACCAACATTCCACAAGAATTAAAGAAACAGTAATACACTGAAGCAGGAGAGAATGTAACAGACACGATTAGGGCAAGACTAGAGCTTACACCTACAGCAGAGATAGCCGAGAGGGAGGCGACGCAATGAGAGCAAGGCTAGAGCTTGTGAGAAGTTAGCCTGGCATATGATGTTCACTATTATAGTGGGACCCTCATTGATGGTGATTGTAAAGTCAACCTTATAGACAAGCTATCCTAGTCGTAGCATGGACCAGCAGTCTTAGCCTAAAACTTCACAGCGCATGTGTAGCCAGCTGTTTTACCAATTATATTCCCTTGAATCCCAAATGAAAGGACACCAAATAAGGTATATATAAAATATATATGTATTTATTTCTAACACAACCCCACTGCACTCTTTATGAGGTCAGAGATCGAAGTACATCACAAGTTACTCAATTAGCATACGATAAGTTGCACAAATACTGTTTTGCCCTAGGGGCCTCACAAACCATATACTAAGTAAGTGGTATAAGGACCACTTCAGAAATAGTGAATAGGCCTAGGGCCTAGGGAATCGCTGGGGCTACACTACACAACCAAAGGTTGGAAAGGAGGAGACCCACGGGTGGCGCCTGCAGTGTCTAAACACAGGCGCGGGTTCCCATTGACTTATAAAGGAGAAAGAAGAAGTTACAAAGTTACTGTTTAAGGGCACTTCCGGATGGACTACGACAAAACCTCTTTAGACTAGGACACTTCGAGAGTCAAGATCCATGGGAGCACCGGAGTACTCGTGTTACCTCACCCGGGGAAGCCGGGTGCATAGGTGCCTTTTGGTGTCGGGTTTTGTCGTCTTCTTCAACGGAGATCTGCAAAGAAGTGCTGCAGACGACCAGAGGAAAAGTGTCCGGGTGGATCCAAGGGTGGATCGAAGATCTGAAGAACCTATAAGCAGTAGGGACAGAGTCTGGGTCACTTGCCAGTGACCAGGAAGGAACCAGGCGATGTTGCAATGATCTCAGGTAAAGAAGTGAAGTTTGTCTCTGCAGCCACGAGGTCCAGAAAGTATTGACGACAACCAGGAGCTGGATTCGAGCTGTTCCATGAAGGATCTAGTTGACTGCAGTGTCGGTATGGGGATTGGACCTAACAAGCCTTGGCAAACGCAATCCACGCAGGATATGAAGAATGGCTTTGGTGCAGACCAGCAAGGTCTGTGGTGCTTCTCCTTTGTAGGGAAGCTGGAGCAAGCCTTGAGCAATCAGGAAAGCAAGTTAGATTCCAGGTGGAGTCCTCCGGGGGCTCAGTAGCCAACGGGCTAGGAACCGGGAAGACGAATTGAGCTTAAATACAAGAGTGGTCACCACGGGACAGTCGTGGAGTGTGTAGGGCAGAGCTTCGGTGCAAATGGTGCTTGGGTCTGGGGCTTCTCATACCCTAATGCACAGCTGCGAGTTACCTCGGGAGTCGAGGCAGTTAGCAAAATGCAGGATGTCCAGGAGTTCCAGTCCCACGTCTCTCGTGTCTGCCATAGGTCTCAGCTTTGCTGGGATCGTCGAACAGGGTCATAGATGTCTGGAAGTCCATGTCCTGAGTCGCAGAGTCTTCGAGGTCCAGCAGGAGCCTCAACAATGCAGACCGGCAAGTTACTGGTGGTGCCTGTTTGCACAGGGTGGTCACTCCTTGACCACAAGGGAGATGTCTTCCATCTTCCAGTTGAAATGGAATGTCGAAGGTCCGGGATATGTCTTTTGAAGATTCGTCCAGGGTAAACTAAAGTCCTAGGTACATAACTCCTATACTTATACTCAGTTTAGGGGTTGGACTACCTGGCAGGTCCCTCCTATGAGTGGACCTGGGAGGGGATGGTTACACCCCTTTCCCTTTGTCCAGTTTCACACCAGAGCGGGGCTGGAGTGGCCCAGCAACTGGTTTGAACCAGGCTATGCATGGAGCATCTTGTGTGCCCGAGGCAGTGTCTGGAAAAGCATTTCTGAATGCAACCCTCCCTGCTCCAATACACTACAGCCTGTCGGGGGAGGTGCCAGCACCTCCCTTGACAGGAAACCTATTGTCCAGGCCTCCCCTGCCGGTGTTTCATCCAGCAGCAGGAGGTCAGACTCGTGTCTGTGGCAGCAGCATCCATTTTGTGATGCTGAGGCTCTGTTTAACTTTAACCGGGTTTACCAGTAACTACATGTTTTCTCCTTCTAGAAGGGGGAATGCTACCCCCGCCGCCAGGACTGGCGGGGAGGGGGGGGGGGGAGTAGTATTCCAAAGTGTTTGACACCTTACACAACATGTTTTGATAAAGACAAACCAAAGTTAGCATTAACCGCGAGGATTATAATGCACTTAAGAGTATATGGTATGGCCATATCATAGAACAGCTATAAGGAGATGGTTCCGAAAGCTGCAGAGGGGCTCAGCTCATTCTAGGGCACCCTCCCACATAAAACCAAACACTCTGCCTCCAGGATTGTCAAGGCCTGCCATAGGAGTGACTTATAGGTCACAATGTGTCTATATATAAGGTAGATATAGGTATACTATATCTAAGTACGGGGTGATTACACCACCTTACCCAGGCTGTGTGAACAGACCTGTTGTGTCAGTTTGGAGGGCCAGCCAGGGGTGGCATAATACATGCTGCCACCCCTGGTACGCCTTGGATGCACCTATGCCCTGGGTACCTATGGTACACTGTAAAGGGGCTCGCAAAGGTGACCCAATACCCAATCTGGTATGTACCTAAAGTACATGGTATCAATTTAGAGAGAGAACAGCTAAGCTGTGGTCCTGATTAGCAGGGCCACAGCCAGTCTAAAGTCGAAAAACCAGGCAATCACAGCAAAAAGTGGGGGTGACAGTAGGAAGCAGACCCTACTCTCCTACACTCGCCTGTCTCCAATGTCTGCTGGGCAGAACCAGAGCCAGGATTCAGGCTCGAGCTTTCAGTGGCTCGCCTGCCTCCAATGTCTGCTGGGCAGAACCAGAGACAGAAGTGAGAGGCTCGGGAGAGGGGACAGATAAAGAGTTGAACATGGAAGTGGAAGGTGCATATAGGAGAGCTTATAACAAGCACGTAAAACTAAAAGTAGAGGGAAGAGAGAGGGAGATGTAAGAGAGGCAGGACCGGCAAGAGAAGAGAAGCTGCTGGGAGGGGAGACGAGAGGTGGGTGGAAGAGGGACAGGACCAGCATGAGAAGGAAAGAGCTCGGCAGAGAGAGGCCAGGGGAAGACTCTAGACTCTCGCCCGAGACACCACCTCGTCCGTGGTGAGATCTCCTTGGTACAGGAGCACAAGGCCTCCTTCTTGCAGAAGAGTGGATTGATCATCACTTTGCAAAAAGACTGCGGCAAGGAAGGTCAGGCTCTGATATTGTACTTGAGACTGCGGTATCACTGCACTGATGCACGATAGTGAAGCCTGGCAAGTCCAAGGCTTCCAAATGACAGTCACACGTACAGGGCCGGCATGAGGGTGGTACGACCAGTGCAGCCGCACTGGGCGCTGCCTTTGGTGGGGGGCGCTGTGCTTAAAAAATAAGTTTTGGATTAAAGCATGTCTAGGAAGTTTTCAGACAACTATACAAATGTCAGGATAACTCTGGTGAATAATGTTCCTACCAGTGAGGGATCGGGATTTTGTCTAGGGGCAGTTTTGGCTCATTGTAGCATGAGGGTTTATGCGCCTGCAGCTAAGAACGTGTACCATGCAGATCACAGAACCGAGTGTGAGTGTGAGTGAACAATGAGCATCAAATTAATGTATGTCAGAGAGGCCATGGAGAGGTGAGGGGCACTGCTGGAGAGTGGGAGTGAAGGAATTCATGGAGAAAGATGTCATGGGGGGGGGGGGGGCAAAAAAAGACTGCCGCACTGGGCGCACTAGCGGTAAAGCTGGTGCTGCACATGTTACGGACACCGTTGTAACACAGTTGACAGTCTAGTAGCTGGGGTGGGCGGAGCTAGGTGGGCTGAGGGGAAGAGGAGGGTCCAGGACAGGATGAGGGGCAGTAGAGTAGGGACAGGGAAGACACTGGCAGCGTGTAATAAAGCTCCGGTCAAGCATCAAGCAGAGTCTGTCTTTATTTGTAGCACGATGCTACAACCGTCACACGGCAATATTAAGGTGTGTCCTGGATGTAGGAGGGAATGCGTCTCCCAGGGACTGGCCTTGTTCCGTTATGCCTAGAGCATTCAAGTTCATAGCTCTAGGCAACTGAATGACCAACGGTACTACACTCCCATTCCCAGTGACCGTACCCCACGCCTACAAATTACTATCACAGGCTTAGTGGAAACTGCAGAATGCGAGCAATGGATCAGCAAGAAGGAGGCAGAATTCCTGACGAAAAAAGATCCAAGGGTTCCATATTTTTACATACTGCCCAAAATTCATAAGGGAACAAGGCCAGTCCCTGGGAGACCCATAGTCTCAGGCATTGATTCTGTACTGGAACCACTCTCGCAATTTTGCGATCACTTTTTACAACCTCTAGTGAAACGCATTCCCTCCTACATCCAGGACACCACCGATGTCTTACGGCTTCTTAACTCACTCCAAGACTTGGGGCACATCGATCTCCTGATTACTCTAGATTTATTTATTTATTTATTTATTTTGAAAGTTTTATATAGCGCGAACAAAATCTTTGCAGATATCAGAGCGCTTTACAAAGCAGGGAATACCACCACTGGAGTGAAACTCAGGTCATTAGGGAGTAAAGTAAAACAGGTACATCAATAATGCAAGTATTACAGATAGATGTGTGCATAGATAGCCAGGTAAGTCAATAATACAGGTAAAACACATAGTCGTAGGGAACGTGCAGAATAATACAGGTTGGTGCAGAGTCTTTACGGATAACGTTAATAGGTCAAGTGTATTTGGCCATGAGAATAGCTTTTACTTCTTTCTTAAAAAGTGCGATGGAGGAGATGAGTCTGGTTTCGGGAGGGAGTGAGTTCCAGATCCTGGGTGCCATTCCTGAGAAAGAGCGTTTGCAGCTTACAAAAGAACAAAGTATATGAGGTAGCAGACAGTGCATAATAGGGATAAAAGTGAGATGGGTGCAGCTTACAAATTATACAGTATGCAAATAAGAATGTACTACTATAGATATACTGGAGTAAAATATTAAAGATATACCGAAACCAATATAGGTGCAAACATAAGGCTACAGTAGACACATATGACTCTAGTGAGCAACCGGTGAAATATGAGGTCACGATCTGTGCACTACCGGTGGGGAAGACGTGAAAATGGGTGCAGGTTACACAAAATGTATAAAATACCATGAGAAATATAATACTGCAATAAAAGGCAGACACTTAATCACACGAAGATTTAGATACAGAGCTATGTACAGTCTGTGGTGGGTGGGATTATTATAACAAGGCCAGTTCTTAGGTTATGTTCAGATGGCCGCCCGAGTAGCACATACAGAAACAAGCGTCCTTTGTAGTAGTCCTTTGTCTGTTGTTGAAGACTTTTAGAGAGTTAGGTTTCCCTTTTCACTCTAGGGCAGGTCGGGTTAGTCCATCATCTGTGTTAGTTGGTGGGGAGGAGAAGGTACAGCTCCAGTGTTGCAAGGAGGAGAGGAGCGCGTCTTATCTCTATTTTGGTGACCCCTGAGCTCATTGGTATGTAGCCTCATGGTCATCTGGTGGGCAGTGGAGGCGATTTATGGCTCTTCTTTATGGCCCCCGCCATTTTAGTTAGTGGAGAGTGCAGGGACCGCTTTGTCCACAGAAACAATTCTGCATGCCCGTACCACTGTGGTAGTACATTCAGAGCAATCACAGAGGTTATTTGCTTGCATAACGCTTCAGGAGCCTCATGAACATCTGCTCACCATGCTGCAATTGTGTTAATCAGGACGGGCGATTCACCAACTCGCCTGTGCAGACGCGGCATTTGGGAACTTATACTTGTATGTCGATTATTGGGGGGGGGGGGGGGGGGTGGCGGCAGAGCATCCGACTGAGAGACACGGTGTGAGCAATGATCCACAATCTCACCGAGAGACTCACGGGGGTAGGGTTGCCCTCTCTCACCTGCACTCGTTCAGACCGCTCTCCCCCCCATCTGCAAAGTTACATCCCAGATCGCGGCTCCACGTTATCTCAGGGAGTGGAGTGGGGTGGGGGGCGCAGAGCTCAGCTTGTAGAGTGGGGGGGACACAGAGCTCACCTTGGCCACAGTGCGCTTGCTTTCACTGGAGTCGCCGAGTTGTGTAGTTTCCGTCCCGGAGCCCTGGAGCCCCGGTGCAGCAGTCAGGCAGGAGCTCAGCGAGCAGGACAGCCCGTGGGGCCCCGGGGGTCACAGCGGTGATTGCACTTCGCCTTGGCAACAGGGCGCTTGCTTCCACTGGTGTCGCCGCGTTGTGAAGAATCCAACCCGGAGCCCTGGGGCCCCGGAGCAGCACTCGGGCAGGAGCTTAGCGTGCAGGACAGCACAGCTCCCGACGGGGCACCGGGGGTCTCGGTGGTGATTGTAGGCAGGCAGGAACACTCCGCAGTGGGGTTCCCGTCATCCGTCCGGCGCCAACATTGATCCCGGTCAGGCTCCAATTCCACGATGACCGGCGCTAGCGGTGGTGATTGCCGGCGGGTCGGATACCTCTGATGTACAGCCACAGCTCGTCGCGCAGGCAGCCACTGGCTCACCAGCAGCCACAACGTGCACCGGTCGAGCGCTGCGGACTCCAGGCAATAGACATCCGTGTCGTGCTCTGCAAGCTGGCCAGGGGGAGCCCAGGGACCGAGGAGGAAGGTGTGGGTGGCTCGTCTTCTCCTGCGAGGCTCAGCTTCCAGGCAAGTCGGGGATCCTCAGCAGCTTTCGTCCACCGCCAGGCAGGTACGGAAGTTACTGTTACTTCAAATCCAATTACTTGTTCCAGTTACTCTTGTGTTGCTTAGCACAAAACGCGGGCCGGGTGCTAACGGGGATAAAAAACTAAATTGGGATCCCCAGCACTTGGAGCTCCCGCCGGGAGCTCCTACCCGGCGGCCATCTTGGCTCAAGCCAAGGTTCTAGTAAATGTTGCTGCTCGGGTAGATCCATTTTTCTCAAATCGCACTACTTCTGTGATATAGATTGTGTTAGATGCAGACGTCAAAGAGGGCAGGATCTAAGGGGCACGACAAGCTTATATTTTTTAATTTAGGAAAAACAGTCTCCCCTACTTTTTGTGAGAAGACAACCCTGACGGGACATTTTTTTCCGAGAGCTGAAATACTTCAGATGAAGTTTAAAGCAGGGAGTCTCCTTGGCTGTGAAACAGACGGAGAGGCAGACAGGTAAACAAGCCTTCCTGCCAGGGTGCTGCTGGCTGAAAGAAATGTAAATGTGCGCAACTGGCTAATCTGCAAATGTAAAGGGGGACTGGAAGACGGTATTGGCTTAAATTGATGGAATCCCTTGAAGCTTCCTGATTACACCAATTTTCTCTTTTTGATTGGTAAGGCAAGGGAGTTACCAGCTGAGCTGTTAAGTATTCGTTTTTAAAAGAGTTATAAAAAAAGTTGAACTATGTACTGTCTGGGTATTGCTAAAATCTATATTTTGAAAGTACTTCATCTTAAACCTTTTTGCGCATTTTGTAGCAGCATCTCATAATTTGTGTAATGAAAGTTTAGAATAAGGACTTCCATATTGACAGTGCTTTCTGCCACAGACTGGGACCTCATAGCACTAAACAGGAAAAGAGCTAGGAAATAATTCCGCGGAATTCTGGCGCAGGGGATATTCATAAGGTGAGGAATCCACAGGCAGATGTATCTATCAGAAATACACAAGTCACAATTCTCAACTACAGCAAACAGGATTCAAATCCGTGGCTCTCTGGTTACAGACACAGACCTCTGCAGTGCATTAACTCAGAGGTTTCATAATTTACAATAGTGCATATCCAACTTATTTTATTTATTTTATTTTATTTATAGAGTTTTGTATAGCGCGGACAAGACCCGTGGGTATCAGAGCGCTTCACATGTAAGGATAGGTTACAGACAATTATGGAGGCAATAGTAACAACAGATATACATGGGTATAAGGTCTAAGGCGATCAGCTATAAGGGGGATTATAAGTAAGAGTTATTCGGCCTATCCAATTAGTATTAGGGGGTGAGTGAGGTAGGGTTGTATAGCATAGCAGTGCAAATATCATGTGTAAATAGCATTAAGGAGTAAAAAGTATTGCCATGTATCCGGGATCCTAGGCAATAAAACAAAGTGAGGTAGAGGGTACATCGTATTGTCTGAGAGTTATGGATATCAGATCCCTGTGATTTAAGTTAGTAGTAACGTGTGTGTCCAATGTATAACATGGAATCAATCTGATAGCAGATAGTTGATCTTCAGGAAGTTCCAGTCGAGGCTGTCTCTCTTTGGTGAAGATATTCTCATCAGTAACCATTATTCTTCCCTAAGAGAGGTATTTGCTCATCATGTAGTTCTTCAGTTCGCGTTTGAATGATACCAAGTTTTTAATCTTCCTGATGTTGGGAGGTAGTGAATTCCAGACTCTGGGGGCGGCTCCTGAGAACGCTCGGTTGTAGGTCTTTTTCTTACGGAAGAAGGCTGGCCTCAGTAGCAGTTCTTTAGCGCTTCTCGTTAGTCTGTTGCTTCCTGATAGCTTAATTTTCTTGGCGAGGTATCTCGGCATGTTGTAGTGAACTGCTCTGTGGGTAATACAAGCAATCTTCATTTGAATTCTGGCTTCATAGGGTAGCCAGTTTAGCGTCTTCAGGTGAGGGGATATGTGGTCGAATTTCCTCGATCCCGTGATCAGTCTTGCCGCTGCATTGAGACAGGCTTTTAGCGGTGCTATGGATGATTTCGGTAGACCCGCTAACGTAGTGCAACCGTATTCAATCCTTGAAATAACTAGGGATTGTACAGCTAGTTTTAGGTCCGTCTTTGAGATGTATGGTTTCAATTTTCTTAGATAGTTCAGATGGAAGCGGGCACCCTTGGCCATTGAGTTTATGTGGTCTTTCATGTCAACTTATTAACTTAACTGGATAGTAAGCTTTTGTAATTTCTACAATAAATTCAAGCTTGGGGCAGTGTATTCTACCAGGAAGTGAATTACTGGTTGCAAAGCGTTTTAAGTGTAGTCCCCGGTCATCGCCCACATTAAGGACTAAAAACCCATGAAGGCCATACATTCAAACTGCTCTAGTACACAAGGTGGCAGGCATACAAACCTGGGATGAGATCACATAGCTGGACCCCAAGGAGCCCATTCATTTCGCTAAACGAGGGTGGTACAAGAGAATTTTAAGTATGTAAACCTGCATTTTTAGTGAAGGCTTCTAGATACTGCCTCAGGACTCCAGAATCAAACACCCAACGAAGCATTCCTCAGTTGGCACAAAAACACGAAATATACGGATTTGCAGCATTTGGACAAGGGGATTCCGAGCAAGGGGTTCTTATCCATCACCAAAGAAGTGAGCCAAATTGGCTGAAATCAGATTTTGACTTGAAAGCAGTGTTGGGCTGTTTTGCAGCAGTGACTATGGAAACCCAAAATACAGTGATAACCTACAGATCTTCAGTGGTCGTATTCTTAGTAGACCCTCAGGAAGAACTACCAAGGCCTTCCTGTCCACTGACATGGCGCAGTTTGAGAAAAGCAGAAGCTAAGGTTCACCTGTTTGAAAAGACCAATTACTCGAAAACTGAAGGCCTTCATAGCGACGGCTCGTGAGTGAGCCGCCATTCTAACTAGGACACTCTGGTCACTCTAGACGCACTTTATTCCGGCACCACCCGAAACTCCAGAAGAGACTGCAAAGCATCTAGAACGTCTCCGCCAGACTCCTCCTGAACATCCCACGCCACAGCCACATCACCGGCCACCTGAGACCTTCAATGGCTACCTATCAACAAAAGAATTACCTTCAAGCTCCTCATGCATGCCTACAAAGCTCTCAACAATGGCGGACCTGCATACCTCAACCACCGCCTCTCCCCCTCCACGCCCACCAAAAATCTCCACTTCGCCCAACTGGCCCTTGCCACCAGCCCCCGGATCCGCAAGACCACATCTGGAGGAAGATCCTTCTCCTACCTTGCTGCGAAGACCTATGACTCCCTGCCTGTGTACCTCAGGCAATCACCATCGCTGCCGCAATTCAGGAAGGACTTCAAGACCTGGCTCTTCGACTGAACAGCAGATTTCCCCTACTGCCTTGAGACCCGCACGCTATATAAGAAACCTGACTGATTGACAGAAAGATCCACAGGTTTTTCAGAACAGTCTAGTCCATCAAACAGGTGCACGATTAGAATACGAATTGGCAATGCCACAAGGTCCCCTCGATTGAAAGATTAATTTTGAATTTACTGTTCCAAGATGGTGGATGCCATTAAAATAATCTGTAGCCATTATAGCACATAATAAAGGAAGGAGATACAATAGCAAATTGTAACTGCTGAGACTTTAGAAAAGGAAGAAAAAAAAAAGAATTAAACACGGGGTGGCAGAGGAGCAACCGAAGAGTAGGGCATGGGATGAGAAAGTCAGACTCTGGAGAGGCGTGATAAGAGAAACAAAATAAACAAGTTTTGGCAAAGACAATAGGTCTCACTTGGTGTTACTTAGCCATGTTGCAACATGGTTGAAAGCAAAGAAGATAAGCTGTACGACAGCCAGCACTGCTGTACAATATGGCTAAAAAAACATTGAGAAAGCCAATAGGTCTCACATAGGCAAGACATTGTGGCTTTGCCCATGCTGGTTTTCATTGAGGGAGCACATCTATGCCATTCAACAGGCTATCAACATGTAAAATAGGATTTTAGATATGCACGCATTGGTGAGGTTTTTGTTGGGTGCTTTTCTTAAAATAGCATTAGAAGTTGATCTCTGAATTGTTCTAATAAATATTTGAGATTTGCTAGTTGGCTATATACATACTATAGAAAGTGCCATCCTTAAGCGGAACATATCGGTGGTGTGAGGCTTCCATTCAGAATGCAAAGCCCTGTTCCAGATAAACAAAGGCATATATTTAGCATTTTCCAGGAGATGCCTTTTGTAAATGCCATTTGTAAAGCGCACAGCTACCTCCAACGGAGGTGTCCCAGCGCTGTCCGTATACCGCTTAGGAACCCTTCCTGGTTTTTCCCTGTGGAATGTCCACTCCTGGGCACCCCCAAGGTGAAGCCAGGCATCCCAGCGATGTTGGGGCCGTTGTGGAGATTAAGCAAACTATTGCTTAGAGTTGCAGAGTGGGACCCATGATTAGAATAGGCACGAGGCGAGAATTATCAGGTCCGAGGAAATGGAGCCCAAGACCCGCAGAGGCAAATGATCCATTAATCTGTAGGAGTCCCGCCACCGCTTTGCTGAAATGTGAGAGCTATATGGCATACGTTACGGCAGTTGCCAAGAGTAATGCAACGTCATCACTGCAAGGCGGCTAGAAGAAAGAGTGCAAGGCTTTACTAGGGCCATGACCCACACTTTCAGGCCAGGTTAAAACTCTACCCAAATGGCATTCTGGTTGTACCAATGTTTCATCTCTTCCTGGCTAGATTTTAGGTTCGCCTGAGCAAGTTTCCAGAAGCGCGCAGTCTGGTTTCTAAAGGCCAGCATGTAGCTAAATACATCCTGGAGAGTTTTCCTGGGAGCGGTCTCCCAGATACTCATTAATGCTCGGCCCACCACAGGAGAAGTCATCGTCCTGAGAGGGATAGCCTCCGGATACCAGGTGGCATGGTCCAACAAGACCAAGATGTACCCGTTGCCCATGATGGTCTTGTAGTCCCACAAATGTCCATCTCCACCCTCCCAAAAGGGGTTCCTACAAACAGAAAAGGTTGGGAGAGGAGTCGTACACTTCTCCCATTCTTACCACTTGCCTGGCAAGTTAAGCAAGACCAAAAATGTGCATCAGACTGCCTTCGCATTTGGGGCCAAAAGAAGTGGGTGATATTCCAGTCAAAGGTTTTGTCCTGTCCCAATTGTCCTGCCAAAGGCACATCATGAGCCAGACTCTATACCAACATCCCCCAGAGGGCCACACTAGAGGTAATTGAGTCACGCCTGAGACTGGAGGAATGGAACTCAAATACCCCACCTTCATTTATCATTGAATGTGCCACCCTAGCGCTCACGGAAAATTTCTTTGAGTTCAAGGGCAAATATTTTCACCAGACCCAGGGGACCTCGATGGGCAGCACTTTTGCCCCGTCAGTGGCATGTCTGTACATGGCAGATTTCGAAGAAAGACACATTCACCATCAATCTAATCCCTTCTCAGATAATATCAGAATGTGGAAACGTTTCATAGACGATATCCTCATCCTATGGACGGGCCCACCCAGCTCGCATGAGACTTTCTTTGAATGGGTCAATACTCTCAACCCATACCTGCATTTTACCATGTCTTCCTCAGCAAATGAGATTGCCTTCCTTGACCTGACGATCAAATTGCTGGAGGGCAGACTCCAGACCACAATGTTCAGGAAACCCACAGATCGTAACAGCTTGCTACACTACGATAGCCACCACCCTAAAGCTTTACGCTCGAATTTACCCTTCGGGCAATTCCTCCGAATCAGGCGTAACTGCAGTGACATCGCAGACTACAAAAAAGAATCCACCATCCTGTCTAGGAATCTACTCGACAGAGGTTACCCAATAAGAGAGGTCGCTAAAGCTAATAAACGGGCCAGAAACAATAACAGAGAAGCCCTACTGGAGAGACGGGAAAAAACACCCACTGAGAACCAGCCTATCACCTGTGTCACAACTTTCACCCCCGTTTCTAACAGAATCAAGAGCACAATCAAACGCCATTGGGGGATCCTTAACACAGGTGATATAAACTTCGAACAACCAAGGTTCGCATTTAAAAGGTCACAAAACGTGAAAGACATTCTTATCAACACTAGACCCAAAACGACCAAGAAGTGCTCCTAACAGACCCTATGGAATTTACCCCCGGTCACCAGCCATTACCCATGCGGCAACTGCGGGGTTTGTAAATACACTACACCCCAAAAAACAATACAACTTTCTGATACCTTCAAGTGGGCAATCCGGGGCCACACTAATTGCAATACCACCAACTGCATATATATGCTCACATGCCCATGCGGTCTCCAATACATTGGGATGACAACCCGCCCAATTAAGACACGAATCATTGAGCACCGCAGCAATTTTCGGTGTAAGAAAACACACACCAAAATGTGCAAACATTATGTGGAAAACCAACACAACGCGGACTCAATCAGGTGGGTGGTCCTTGAATCCAGTCCCAACTGCCCAAAGAATGCCCTGTTCCGTAAAGAACAAAGATGGGTTCACCGCCTCTCCACAGACAAACAAGGGCTGAATGAAGATATTCCCTGGCACTCGTTAAACTAGCCACTGTCTGTCCCATCTACCAGCCGGTTAATAACCTTACATGTCCAGACTGTACACTACATTACTTTTACTAGTTCCTATGAGTTTTCCCTGTCTGAACCATCTCAAATTTACTGACCCACTGTATCCAGACTACATAGTTCAACTCTATCCAACACCACTCAACTATGGCTGTTTCCACCACACCAGATAACACATCATCCACACAGTGGGCGTCGATTGGCGCAAACCTATGACGAGGTCACCTATAAATAGTACACGCCCCGAGCGCCTTTACCTATTCGAGCTCGGCGGTGATGGGTAGGTGACTTCGCACGGACACGGGTAACTTGAGGTAAGACAATCCTTTCCCATTCCTATACCCGGCGACACTCTATGCCATTGTCAACATTTCCTCGACCTCTACCAGGGGTTTATTTTATTTTATTTTACTTGTACCTCCCAAAGCTAACAGTTCCTTCCCCTCCTTCAGCCAGAACTATAGGCAGACCCTGTTGTACCGACCCGTCGACTACTCAGGTGGCAATTAGTCCAAGACCTTTAGGTGAGTCAACACCAAACCACCACCACTGTTGACGTTTACTACTCTATAGCTAAGATACTCTCCTTGAGATTGCTGCTGCAGTTTTTAACTACACTGGTTTTTAATTCACACCACACTAGTCACGCACAAAGTGTGAAAGAGTGTTCACTATACACTACACCCGACGACAACACTGGCATGTTTTGGTCGTGTGAATTCCCACACACTACCGCTATTTTCACTGCACTTTATTGTTGTATTGGCTGTGACCGTGGATGCCTTTACTGGAGAACGTTATAACTGTTTAACCATGTTTTTCTTTTTTCCCTATTGTTTAGTCATAGGATTATCCCCTGAGGTAAATCACACGAGACACATGACACTAGCGTGGCTTCCTTTTAATCCCTTTCAACAATTTTTCACCTTCACTAGGTCCTGACGAATCGCGGGAATTTCCCATGCGAGAAACATGTTGACCAACCCTCACTTTAGTCTCGTTTAGGGTTACGCTACCTAACCTGCCGGCACCCAACGAGCTATTTCCACTTTTTAACTGCAGTAGGGGGACCCCCAGAATAAAGTGGTTCCCGGCACCCCCTGCTACATTTTAAATCACTCTTTTTCTTCAGGATACTGATTGCCCTGACCCACATACCCGCACTTCACCAATAGGCTGTTGGACAAAAAGATCTCCGCCAAAGAGCCCCTCTCTGAGGTGAGCCCGTCGGGGATTGCACCGCCTCCCCGACGAGGAGCAACGCCTATGATGAAGCATGACACCCTTCTGGGTGTGTGAGGCAAACACGTCCAACATAATGGATGCCCAAAGGTGTAACATACACACCTTCGGTCGAACCAATCTGTTTAATCTTCTTTAGGAACAGTTCAGCAACCCCCTTTGTTGAAACGTGTAGTCTACACGGGCACAAGCTGATACTGGACCTTCCTTCCTCTCTCTGGGTGGTAATTGGTGCCCGTCTGATCGACTGATCCCTCTCCCTCCTTCTTGACAACTGCACTGTATTTAGTGCCACCTACATCCCATATTACCGATTCTGTAAATTTACCGATTCGGTAATTTACAGAATCTGTAAATTTACCGATTCAGTAAATTTACAGAATCGTTAAAAATTGGGCCCCCTACATCTCACAAACCAAATACCAGTCGGTAACAGCCGAAATCATCCGTTACCGACCGGTATTTGCCTTCCTACATCTGGCCCCAAGTCTTATTTTTTGCACACTCCCACCTTATGGTTGGCCACTGTGATATGGAAAACACCAGCCAAGCTATCCTACAACACTTCTTTTGGCCAGATATATACGTGCATGGACAGTGTGATTTCCTGCTTACTAAGCCCTGCTAGTCATTTTTAGGTCGAGCCTGAGTCAGCGCAAAAGCGCTGCTCTAGAGATAATCTGTGGTAGTTCAGTACGGGAGAGAAGCCCTGTCCTTATTTTTCATTGGCTTGTGTGTTTGTCCTTTGTAAATGCTGTCTTCTGATTGATTGTGAGGCTTGTTCGTCCCTCCTTAGTAGGGCTGTGTCATTTGTATCCTCCCATGGCGACTGGCCCCTTTACTTAGTTGTTACATGGGTGCATACTATTTCCTTTTGGAGCCAGGGCCTGCCGCTGGAGGCAGGCCAGGTAAATGTGAACTGTGTAGAGGGGCAGATGTAGCATCACACAGGTTTTAAAACAACATGGTGGGATGTGGAGTCTAGAATTGCGCAGCATAACATGTTTTGGTGCCCTCTACCCCCCCCGCCCTCCCTCCCGTTGTCTGTGCCTTCTCCCCCCTTCACCCTCCCTCCCGTTGTCCGTGCCTTCTCTCCTCCCCCTCGCCCTCCTGTTGACTGTGATGCCAAGTTGCCAACCATTTGCAATTAAATAAGTCTCGCATAAATTGGCGACCTATTGCATTGCAAACAATTGGTTTTTTTTGGTTAATGAAAGTTTTCAAGTCTGCTATGTTTAATACGATCATAATAACCGATTGGAAAACTCCCACGCCTGTGCTGTAGATGGCCGATCCCTTTAGGGTGGGCATTCGAGGTTCGGAGATTTATTGGAACTAGTATGCTTGACTATACAAGTGTGAAGAATTCATCTCCTGCAGACAAATGCCTTGTTCTAAAGTGTACATTTATATTCATAAATATAATGGGATTGGCTACTGGTAAACACAAACGTTTTAAATTCCACACATAGGAAATCTCTCATGCTGGTGTATTAACTCGGCATTCACCAAGGTAGCAACACTCCTGTGAATCAAAAATGCAGTTGAATTGGGTTGTGCGTATGATTTCTTTTTTATTGGTTAGTTTATAAGCATAGTAGTAGCTTTCAGTACTCGTAAATTAAAATACACAAAATCCCACACAAGTATCTGTCCATCTCCCTTCCACTTTTTGCTGATGTGCCTCAGATGTTTTGCTGGTGTTAGCTGATCAGGGCACTGTGCCACTGCCAATCAGTGCCACAGTGCAAGTGCTCCCTATGAAAAGTGTACATGTAATTGATTTCCATGATTGGGTTATTTGGTTTACTGTCAGTCCCCAGTAAAGTTCACCAGGAGTGCCAGAGCTTGTAAATACAAATGCTGCTAGTGGGCCTGCAGCGCTGGTTGCGCCGCCCACAGAAGCAGCCTTTAAATGTGTCTAAGGTCTGCCATTGCAGAACCTGCGTGCAGTCTGGTACTGTCATGCTGGCTGGGCAAGTGCACACACTTGCCAGCCTCTAAACCTTCCCTTTACTTCATGTGAGTCACCCCTAAGGTAGGCCCAAAGGCAGGGTGCATTGTAAACATAAGGTAGGACAAGCCCTGATGTCTGTGGCATGTCCTAATAGTGAATTACAGACATTTTCGTTTTTCACTATTGTAAGGCTACCTGTTCTCATAGGCCAGAATGGGCTGAGGAATTATTACACTCTATAGTCCCAGCAGGCTCAGGGAACATAGTAGAAAGTCAAGTTTAGTATGCCTGAACTCAGAATAATAAAATACTTCTTTTATTAAAGTTTATTTTATTATCCTGTGTTTGCAAATGCTACTTTTAGAAAGTTAGCATTTGCTTGCCTGACTATTTCTGCCAGCCTCTGCTAGGATGTGTATCTGCTGTCTGGTTTCTGTGAGTGACAGGGCTGGGGGATTCCAGGGGACAGTCCGGGCTGCCAGGTGGTGAATAGAGGGATTACCGCCAGGATAGGTGGGAGGAGTGCCCCTTGACTCTGAATAGGGCTGTGCTCTGCCACCACAATGCTGGCTCCACCTCCTGCGGAGCGTCTGATGTCCCTGCCCTGAACACTGAAAGAAACAGCCAGAGGCTCAACAAGAAAGTGCTCCAAAACTGGGCTGAACCAGGCTCAGGCCCCCTGGCCTGCAAAGATAAAAGAAACTGTATAAAAGTAGGAGCCCTGCTTATAAACATTAGATCCTGTTTTGACCATGAAGAACCTCTGCCCGACTAGAAGGAACAGGAGAAGCTGAAGGAGGAAAGATTGTCCCTGACCAGGGGGACTGGCCTGCAGTGGGTGCCTTGCTGAAGAAAGGAGAGGAAAAGACCAGAAAGGACTTTGTAGATTTTGTGCCTAAAACTATCTCCAAGGGCTTGATACTGAGCTAGCCCCCTGAACTGAGCCCCAGGATCATTGGGCTCTAACCCTGCCTTTGCAGTTGTTACTGACTTCGGCCTTCCTCAGCGCTGGGAAGCCGTGATCTCCAGTGCGCCTCGCTCCCTTTCCCGTTTGTGTATCGCTGGTGCCCGGCCTCCCCCGCCTCCTGTGACCCGCCATGAGCTTAGAGCCGCTGTCTGCACGGCTCACTGGGCCGCCCGCCCTTGGCCGTACTTTCCCCTCCAACGAGCCGCACTGCCCGGATTACCACTGCTCCCCGTGCTGAAACCCGGCTCCTGTGCCTCTCCGAGCCGGGGACGGATCGTAAGCCTGCCACGTACAGCCTCCTCCTCGCACCGCACCGGAACTCATAGGAAGCAAGATCAAGTGCCTCTCCAAGCCCGGGACGTATCGTACGCCTGCCGCGTACCCCTTCCTCCTCGCACCACACTTGACGATCCCTGGGGCCACGCCGTATACCAAGAGCCAGCCGGTACGGACCGTACTGGCTGCCTAGTGCCGCGCCGCCCACCTGCCCGCATCAGTAATGACCCCTAGGTACTGCTCGTACGCCGCTCCCCACCTACGTGCCCCGGATTGCCGGCCCGCTCCTCGAAGCCCCCTGCTCTTCGTCCTATCCCGAGACCCCACCGAGCCAGGGCCCGCCACAGAGAAAAGCGGCCTTCATTCCCGCATCGTCGCGGACGCCGCCTCCCCATCCCAAACAAGGTACTGTGCTTACGACGCGCACTACTGTGCGAACACCCGGGTTGAGAGCCCGCAACGCCGCTTTTGCATAGACTGCCTTTCTTTTGTGACTTGGGAAGAGTCGGACAAAGAGCACAACGCACCCCCCTTAAAAAGATACGCTTGTTTTTGAGAACCCTTTTGTCAACGTCCATCTTGTGGTTGCTCCTGATAAAAAGTTATTATGGTCTTGTGATAAAACTGCATAGCAACCTATTTTTATATACAGTACACGTATTTTCCTAAATACAGCCTGGTGTCCATTTGTGGTGGGTCTTTGATATTACTGTATGTGGTCATAAATGCTTAACTGACTTAGCGCCCTGAGGATTAGCCCTGTCTGCTCGCGCCACGCAACCTAAAGGGTGAGCAGGGCTTATTCTTAAGGAGTAGTTCCCTTGCCATGACTAGAGGAGAGGGTTCCTGTTTGTCACAAGTGCATACCTGTGCCAAGCTGAGACCCCCGATTCTAACATTAGCTATACATGCAAGCAGACCCAGTTTTCAGCCCCCGTCATGCTCTACATTTGTAAAGGAACATACAGGCAAGTCTAAACTAAACACTCACAACAAAACACGGTTTTAGGGGAAATGTTATTGAGCAGTTTTCGAGAAAGAAGAACTGAAGAAAGATCTGCCTAGAGAGAGATGGGGTAAGAGAGGTGGGTGGATGTCTTGAGGTGGGAGTTGAACTACAGCATTACATGCCATCGAGTACGGTGTGTGTGGTAGGACAGGTTTGATAAACAGGCGAGAAGGCTGTATGTATTTGCCAAAAGGGCGATTTTTATTGTCAATAGTAAAAGTGGTATCTTGTTCAGGATGCTTTTCTTCTTGTTCCTCTTCCGATGCGATCTTGGTTGGCTTTGTTAGAAATGGGATTTCTGGTTGGCTAAGGCTTGCGCCAAAGCCAGGCAGAAACCACCACCCTAGTCAGGTCAAGGGAGTCACACGCCAAGACAGCCCCTGCTCACCCCCTTGGTAGCTTGGCACGAGCAGTCAGTCTTATCCCGGAGGCAATGTGTAAAGCATTTGCGCAACACTCACACACAGCAGCAACACACTAGGTACACCACAAAAAGGAACTCCACACAAGGTTATATATAAAAATAGCCTTTGTATTATACCAAACACATTAGATAATAACCACACAATTTACACGGTGCCAACTGGCACTGGGCAGTATTTACAGGGGATTATATACACAGGACAGGGCCACATGGGCCACCGCCAGAATCAGCATTTAGTAGAACTAGCACTTTGTAGAAATAGCACTTTGTAGGAATAGCACTTCTTAGAACATAGAATAATTGTAGCACAAAATAATCATTTTAGAACACAACCAGTAATCACTGGTAAAAGGTAGGAACACACTACGCAACCCTAATCACCTTAGGCATATATCACGCAGGGAACCATGAACTCACTAGTATAAAATCTACTAGGCAAAGCAACCTCCTAGGCATAAAATCACAGTTAGAGATATCACAGGCATAAAGGCATTGCATATTATGCATAAATCACATTAGGCAAGTATTCTCTCTAGCACAGAAGGCCATCACATTACTCAAAAATCACATAAGGCATAACCATGTACCCCAAGCAAGGGCACAACACATGAAACTGTCCCCAGGCCAACTTGGCTTCTCAGGGGCTCAAATGCCCTTTGTCCAGCAGAGTCAGGGCAGGCTGCGCAGGCAGCCATGGAAGAATGCGCAATGGTTCTTAGGGCCTAAACGATGCAGCTGCCCACTAAGTGCTGGGCAGCTGGGGAACTGAGCCTGGGCACCAGCGTGTACCCTGGCCCTCCTCTGGGGTTCTGGAGAAACAGTAGTGCCCCCAAAACAATGTGGGAGCCACGTGGGCTCTGATACAACAATGCCCCCTGATGTCGGAGCCTCATGGGCTCCGAATCACAGAAAATGCCCCCAGGAGCCTCTTTGGCTCTAAAACAAATATGTGGCCCAACAACGGTGGAGCCTCTCGGGCTCGGACTAAAAACAATGCCCCAAATACCATTGGAGCGGCCCACTGCCAACTGGGACCGCTCTATGGCAGAGGAAACTGCCCCGGCACTGGTGGAGCCTCTCAGGCTCTAAATCAAAGGTTGCCCGCAAAGGTTTGGAGCCACGGGGCTCTCGACACCTGGAGAACACTGGGCCTCTCTACGGCCCTCCGAACCAGCCCGAAGTTATCCCCAGCCCGTCAACACTCACCGGGCTGCTCCTTGGTCCCGGTGCTGTCTCCTCCCTGCGGCGGTGCGGCGGGGCTGCAGGCGGGGTTTGGGAGAGCCTCTCAGACTCCGTGGGGGCTCTCCGGTCTCTCTACTTCCATCTGGTGAGCCTCTTGGTCACTAGGCAACGACCTCTGCTTGGAACAATCCCAGCGCGACGGATTCACTACGTCAGAGGCAGCCAGGCAGGAGATTCCCGGGTCCGCGGCAATGATTTTCTCTGGCAAAATACAGGGTAGGCACCCGTTCAAAGGCTTAAGTCCCTGGCGGCATGGGTACCCGCTAGGGATTACAGACTAGCAGCACGTTCCTGGCGGCAGGAGGTCCCTGGCGGGGTGGGCACACGTCAGGGGTTGAAAAAGTATAAATACAAGGGGTAGGCTCCCTCAGGACGGGAATCACAAAATAGAAGTGCCCTTCAGGAATAAATTTACAGCGCTCACAGGGCGCTTACAGGCACAAAAGCCCAGGGCAAAGTTCAGGAAAAAGTCCTTTGGATACAGGCCAAAAGGGGGGGGGCAAAGGCTGGGCCCAGGGGCCAGCTCACAGGGCCTTCCAGGCAGGGAGGCAGTCCCCAGTGGTGGTTGCTCCTGGCCCCAAGCATCAGCAGGCCCCCCTCAAGTCAGGAACAGAGAGTTAACATTTTTCATGGGGTCACAGCCCCTTTTTATATACACTTTTCCTTTGTCTCAGGATGTCGGGTTAAGGAAAAACCAGATGCAACTGGTTTTGGAGCACTCTGTTGTGCTCAGCCCCTCTCCCCATTCACAGGCCAGGCTAGGGACATCAGACGTACCACAGGGGGCGGAGCCAGCATTGTGGGGGGAAGGCCTAGCCCTATTTAGGTCCCAGGTTCACTCCTCCCTCACATCAACATGCTGATCTCTCCATTCACCACCGGGGCAGACCCATCCTGACTCTTGGAGCCAGGCACACCAGCCAGCTCCAGCCAATCACAAGCCAGACAGTTAATTCACATTTACTACACAAACATGCCAACTTCTAGAAGTGGCACTTCCACACCAGACACATTAAATCCACGCACATCCTCGCGAAGCATTTAACCTCACGAGTTTGCGCATATCAAACTCGCCCTTGCACTCCCCACACATCAGGAACTAGCATGGACACATACATTCCCCATGCATTCATATTGAAGGGCAGGCCAATCTCACCACAGGCACTCAGAGTGCGCACGCACTTTACACTGGGTCACAGTGTTAAAGTGCGCAGAAGCCAAAAACAACCAACACCAAGTCACATATCAGAGCAAAAAGTTTAGGGGCGAACCTGCCAGAAGGGCCAAGTCCAACAAGCTTGATGGGGATTCAGAGGTCGATGTTCCCGGCTTCTCTTCTTTGTTGTCAAGGTTGTCTCCCCGGAGGCTCATAAGAGAGGAAAAGAGGGAGCC
Organism: Lissotriton vulgaris; assembly: GCF_964263255.1. Classification (NCBI taxonomy): domain Eukaryota; kingdom Metazoa; phylum Chordata; class Amphibia; order Caudata; family Salamandridae; genus Lissotriton; species Lissotriton vulgaris. Next base: position 278,012,482 of record NC_141697.1, read on the forward strand.
GACAGACACGGGTTTTTAAAAGTCAATCTGTACCCGTCACCACACCTTGAAGTGCTCACTTTTTTTCTCTTAATGTGCTGGTTGGGGGATGGGGATCTTTATACAGTGCGTATGGGACCTATTAGTGCTCGGTCTAACAGAGTGCCTTGAAAAAGAATCGCAATACGAAATGAGACTCGTTATCTGTCACGCTGGTTAAATAGAGTAATTGCAAATAAGAAAAGAGGCTTGTTATCTGTTACGTTGGGTAAATAGAGTAATTGCAAATAAGAAATGAGGCTCGTTATCTGTTACACTAGGTAAATAGAATGCCACCTGTTCAGGCAACCAATATACGTGAGCATAAAACACACGGGTACTTTCAAAACAGAACCCCTAGTTCCCTACCCGCATCCCTTCCCGTGTTTGCCAACCGCTTCCCTCGTACCCACCCCCTGGTCCCTCGAGACGCTATCACTCACCGGCTCCGGCGCAACTCTCCTGAGTTGTGGCCGCTCTCCAGCACCCTCCGGCGGACACCATCACTCCTAGCACCATCGCGTCTCCTTCTCCCAGGGCGTCCTCGTTCTTTGGGTCTCCTTCGGTCATCCGCTTGCAGGGTCCGTATTCTTCCTTCCGCTCTCCCGACACTGTTCCTACTGCTCCCGTGCCATAGTCTGACACCCCTCCTGTTATGTAAATGTATGTAAATGTATAGGCATTTATATAGCGCACTACTTACCCGTAGGGTCCCAAGGCGCTTCGACCGCTGCGAAACCCTTCCTGGCTTCCCTGAGAGATGGTCCCTTACTGGGTATCTCCAGGGTGAGACCAGGCATCCCCGGCGGTCTGGTGGGGCCGTTAGTGAAGATGAGGCAAGCTAATGCCCAGAGTTGCCGAGTGTGATCGCTGATCAGAGTGGGCACCGAGGCGAGAGAATTATCGAGTCCGCTGACCCTGGTCCAGAAACCTGCCGCGCCGGGAATCGAACCCTGGTCCCAGGCCGTGCTCTGCTCTCGGGTCTGCCGCCTCTAACCAGTGAGCCACACTACTCCTGTTCATATACTCCTCCTTTCATTGGGCTCCGACAAGGTCTTCATGTCGACGTCTCACTGTGGACAGACAGGATAGGGGAATGGATTTTGTAGTTCTTCGTAGTCCTGCATGTCCCGAACATGGAAAGGAGTACGGGCTCTAAGGGAAAGGTCCTCCCATGGCGGCACACTGGTGAGCCCCTCCTGCATTTTCTCACATTCCCCTTCCCTTGCTGTCCTTCTACTAGGATTCTGTTCTTGGGGAAACCTATACAGTAGTATCCAATATTTCCTTGTTCGCTTCCTTTTCTGTGTTTTGTTTGGAACCGGTATGGTTGCAGGGAAAGAAACCATCTGAGAACTCTCTCATTGTGGCCTTTGTTCCTGACTAGCCAATCTAGGGGGGGCGTGATCAGTATATAAGGTGAACTCCCGACCTTCAAGATAATAGCGCAAGGTGTCTATGGCCCATTTAATGGCTAGTGCTTCTTTTTCTATAGTGGCATAATTCATTTCTCTTGGGAAATGTTTGCGCGTGATATATAGGATTGGTTTTTCTCCTAGGGGTGTCTCTTGTGGTAAGACAGCTCCTAGTCCCTGATCTGAGGCATCTGTTTGAAGGACAAAGGGGAAGGAATAGTCTGGACTAGCAAATTCAGTTTCCGAAGTCAGTGATGTTTTCAGGGACTCAAAGGCCTGTATTATATCCGAATGAGGATGTTTGAGTATATTTTCGGTTTTTAAATTTTTTTGGAGCAGATTAGTCAAAGGGGCTGCCATTTGTGGGAACCTAGGAATAAACCGGCGGTAATATCCGAGCAACCCCAGAAGGGCTCGTAGATCCTTCTTGGATCGGGGTAAGGGTATTGCAGTTGGTTTAGAAACTTGTGGTCTTATAACCCCCTCCCCTAATAGATATCCAAGGTATCAAACGGTCTGGGCTGCTAGGTGGCTTTTAGCTTGATTTATCTTGAGACTGTGTCGTCCTAAGGTCTGCACTACTCTGGAGAGATGCAACAGGTGCTGTTCCTAGGTATCGCTATAGATGATTATATCATCAATATATCCGCCTGGGTATTTCTCATGGGGTTGCAATACTACATTCATAGCTCTCTGAAACATTGCTGGCGCCCCATGTAACCCAAAGGGTAGCACTTAAATTGATATAACCCATCCGAGGTAGAAAATGCTGTTTTTTCCCTTTCCTGTTTTCTGAGGGGCACCTGCCAATATCCTTTGTATAAATCTAAGGTACTGATATATTTAGCCCTGCCTATTCTCTCGACCATTTCATCCACCCTGGGATGGGGGTAGGTGTCAAATTTTTAGATTTTATTGACTTCTCTGAAGTCGATGCAAAATCACACCGATCCATCTGGCTTTGGCACAAGAACAATGGGTGAGTTCCACTCACTCACAGAGGGTTCAATTTTATTCATTTGAAACATCTTTTGGATTTCTTCTCTTATGGTCTGCCCGTGCCGACGAGCCTCAGGAATACAGTAGGGTCTCAGGCGAACCTGTTTCCCCAGAGATGTTTTTATAACATGTTCAATGAGCGTGGTCTTGCCAGGAGAGGTAGAGAAGGTATCCTAAAGGGGTCGCAATACTTGTAATCGACTGCTTCATAGTACAGGAGAGGGATCTGGATCTATACATCGAACAAGGGAGTCTGTACTTCCGCCATGCTTACGGACACCTGCAAGGGACCCTCCCATTTTTTTTTAGCAAATTAATATGATATACCTGAGAGGTATGTCTAGCCAGATCTGTGTCGACGCGGTAAGTCCCAAAGAGTTACCTGTTCAACTATACTGTATTGGCCCTGCCACTGCCCCAATAACTTATGATCCGATGAAGCCATCATAAGCAGTACCGAATCCCCCTCTTGGAAAGACTTCTCTTTGCTCTCTTTATCATATTGCCCTTTCTGTGCCATCTGGGCTTCCTCCAAGTTGCTCCGAACGATAGCCCTGATCTGGCCCAGATGGGTACGCAAGTTGGAAAGATATTCCGTCAGGGGTATCGAATTGTTTTGTCGAATATAAGACGATAAATATGAACATTGCCGGCACCATCTTGTGTAATGAAGGCCCCCACGAGCGCGTAAAGCGGCAACCATTTTAGTCTCTGCAGCCATTTCCCACCTTGCTGGTCACCTGTGCATCACCCTGGCCGCCCTAATCCTCCCACGCTCTGACTGAACCCGAGCACACATACCGGGGTCGTAAAACCATGTCAGCATGACAATACCCTAGAGCCACTTCCCGCACCAAACCTACTTGTCTTGTCCTTTCATCCTCTGCGCGCCATCAGGCCCCTCTGATAACCTCCTCCACTGCTCCTGGCTATTCAAGCCGGTCCCAGGCGCTAACTAACCCCTGCGGACCTAGTTTACTGCCCACGTAACGACAGAACTTGCTTCACCAACAATGGGGCCGGAATTTAATCAGTGACCCGACCCGTTTGATCTGACCGATCACACGTGTTTTAGGTCCTGTCGGAATGTCCAGCTGCGAGATATCGATCATCTGTAAGATCCGGGTGCGGGGAACATTTGCTGCTAGATATGTGTGGGAACTAGCTTAAGGCGGGGATTCCAAGGAGGTTTCACTATGTAATAAACTGATGCCAGGAATGTTTGACCATGCAATAAACTAGCGAAAGAAACATATAAAAGGCCAGGCCTCAGAGATGCAGTTAGAGCACCTCCTGACGATGGCCCCGGTGTCCGAAATGATGTACTCTTCTCTAGAGCAATACACTTGTTCTTCGCCTTCCAACTTCCAATGCCTGCCTCGTTATTTTGATCGCTAATCTTAAGGTGAATTAGAGGTGGTTTGCACCAAGCGACATCAAAAGTCTTGGGAGTCTCGCTGCTTTTCATCAATTGGCGCACCAATGATGTGGCCCATCAGCGACACGTGGGTCCAGTGAGAGAGGTCCTAACAACGGAGTGAACATCTAAAACGATCGGGAAGTGCACCTGCCTGAAAGAGACCCTCGTCTGGCGGCCGATCTACTGAACTTCACCGGTTCCGAACAGACCTCTCTCGAGTGACCTGCGGTCCTGACTGGGACCTTACAGGAATGCCGCATTTTTGGAGTGAGAGGACAAAAGTGCGCTGGAAGGGGACGACCAAGAAACTGTCCATAACGGTCCGGGTATGGTCGTGATATACAACAAAACTGATTGTCTGATTGTATTGAAATTGTTTGCTCGAATACTAGTATTCCGCTCTTTGAAGTTATTGGTAGTAATTGAGACATTCCCTGCTTGCAAACAAATGTAGAATAGAAATATTCCCTCTTTGCAGGTAGCGAAGGACAGGTAGTGCAAACCTTTGTCCACGACCTATTGAGATATTTATTTTTACTGCTTGTACGTCATGCCTGTCTTCTCAAAATTGTTTGATTGTTTTGGACCGGACCATTTGTTAGAGGTCAGTCATCCAGCACCGCCGGAAGGCACCCCTAACATGGACATGTATGTCACATATGGAGTAGCCATCGTTGCTTACAGCAAACAATGGCACAAATATACTTGAAAGGACCGGGTAAATCAGTGGCCACTGACGGGATCTTTCGATCTCGCTAAAATAGAAATCTTAGAAATAGCGCTCTTTAAAAAGAAAACTACGCCAGCCATGCTCGATAACTTCGGCCTCTGGCGAAAAGAAGCAATAGTAAGAAAGAAAAGAGATGAAGCCAGACAGGATAAGGAAACACGAAAGTCTGCTTACCAGAACTGTAAAAAGTTAGAAGATGATATCAAAGAAAGAGAGAACGATAAAAGAGAACAAGAAGCGAAAATATCAAGCCAGTGCCCTGTTAGAACGCCTTCAACTCTGTCCCCGGAGTTACCGGCTAAGCGAAGAATAAACGATGACCTCTTATTGGGTCCCCCGATTATCCCCTTATGTCCCTAATCATTCCGTAGTACAGCAACAAGAACAGCAAGGTAACAGCGGAGATGCCACGATCGTTTCTGCTCCAATTGAGCCACTTGCACCAAGTGCCTCATCAACGGACACATTAGTGGTAATAGGACCAATAGAAAAAGGGTTACCCAGGGTTCCACAATTAAGTATGCACGAGCGGGCAAACATTGACAAGATAGTCAAAACCCTTGTGAATAGGAGAGAAACAGAAGAGTATGTGACAGACACATGCAATTCTTATGACGCGAGCCACAAGCGATTCTTCATTGTGCGCTTCTGCTACTACGCACTTACTGCCTATGAAGAGAAATACCAGGATGTAGGACCAGGTAGGCTAATGGCTCTTTATAGAAAAGTGGACATAGGAGACGAGAACGACAGCGAGGTAGAAGAACTCTTCTTGTCCACGTTAGAAGTATTCCCCCACCTCATAGAACAAGGTCAGATAGATGCAGACAGAGCATCGAAGCCAATAACTCCCCCAATAGAGAAGCCAGATAACATGATGCCGATAAAAGAGGCTGCCCCGTATTGGGTCCCCCCTAGAGGACAAGGGACTCATGATGACATAAATCACCAGGACGCTAAAGGGAGGGTGGTGTACAATTGGGTGTATCAGCCATGGGACAGGCAGGACATCCTGACATTCCGTAAATCTCTTCCAGATTTACAGAAGAATCCCACTGCCTTTTACACTGAACTAAGTACCGCTTTGGGGTCCACGATAATGACACTTGCAGACATTGACTTGTTCTTCGGGTTATGTTTGCCGGACGATGTGTGGAAGCAGATCAGGAAGATAAACCACACAGAATTGTTCGGTCATACCTGGGAACAACTCGACACATTAGACAAGCAGCGGAATCCTGGCCAAAAACCAGTTAAAGCTATATTGGACCTCCCCGATAAAATAGTGCCGAAAGTAAAACCATTGATACCAGAGAAAAAGATAGACTGGTCCATAGTGACAGCATGTCGCCAGAAACCACAAGAGGATGTTTCCGAGTATTTCTCGAGATTTGAAACAGTTTTCTCTGACTACAGTGGACAGGACATGTCCACTGCGACCGGACACCACTTATTCGTGCAGCATTATGTTAAAGGATTACTACCGGAGGTACCCCAGAAATTACAGACTAGCAAAAGTAGTTGGGCAGCCTCTAAGCCAGAGGCTATTCTCCAAATGGCCCAGTATTATGAGCATCAGAAGAACGAGAATGACAGAGCCACAGAAAAGAAAAAGAAAGACTTGAAGGAAAGAGTAATGATAGCCCAACTCCAAGGGGTGAATACAGGACGGGAACCATATAAAGGAGGATACCAACAGAATGTCCCTAGAGTACAGCCGCCTAGAAATGGCTCAGTGACACCATATGTACGATGACAACAAAAGAGATGACTGGGCTGTTCCTTAGGGAAGAAAGAAGGAAAGGGTCAGTAGGGAAAAAGGGTTAGTGCTCAATGGAGGACAACCCCTGGGTATCCAATTTGTTGGATTTAATGGCCTCACACTCCCTTGCGAGTGTCATGATTCATCATCGGCAATTCTCCTTGTTGGGCAGGCGGTGCAATGCCCAACGGGCTCACCTCAAAGAGGGGCTCTTTATCGGAGATCTTTTATCCAAATGCCTATGGGTGAAGTGGGGGTGAGGGGTCAGGACAGAGTAGATAGTGTGGGTGAGGATAAAATGTGGCACAAGGTACCGGAAAGCAATTTTATTCTGGGGCTACGACTGTGGCCGGACCTTCCATTCCCTTCTCTTGTGAATGGTAATCAGTGCCCTACTGGATCGCACCGGAACCCATAGGAAGCAAGATCAAGTGCCTCTCCAAGCCCGGGACGTATCGTACGCCTGCCGCGTACCCCTTCCTCCTCGCACGCACTTGACGATCCCTATGGCCGCGCCGTATACCAAGAGCCAGCCGGTACGGACCGTACTGGCTGCCTAGTGCCGCGCCGCCCACCTGGCCGCATCAGTAATGACCCCTAGGTACGGCTCGTACACCGCTCCCCGCCTACGTGCCCCGGATTGCCGGCCCGCTCCTCGAAGCCCCCTGCTCTTCGTCCCGTCCCGAGACACCACCGAGCCAGGGCCCACCACAGAGAAAAGCGGCCTGCATTCCCGCATCCTCGCGGACGCCGCCTCCCCATCCCAAAAAAGGTACTGTGCTTACGACGCGCACTACTGTGCGAACACCCGGGTTGAGCGCCCGCAACGCTGCTTTTGCATAGACTGCCTTTCTTTTGTGACTTGGGAAGAGTCGGACAATGCGCACAACGCACCCCCCTTAAAAAGATACGCTTGTTTTTGAGAACCCTTTTGCCAACGTCCATCTTGTGGTTGCTCCTGATAAAACGTTATTATGGTCTTGTGATAAAACTGCATAGCAACCTATTTTTATATAAAGTACACGTATTTTCCTAAATACAGCCTGGTGTCCATTTGTGGTGGGTCTTTGATATTACTCCAAATTACAGATGGTTCAGAATGCCGCTGCCAAAGCCATCTGTAATTAAAGAAAATACGACTCAGCCAAAAACTGCATGCGTGAGCTTCATTGGCTTCCAATGCGACAACGAGCCATTTTCAAACTGTTGTGTATTTCACACAAAGTACTCCACGATACAGGCCCCATCATCCTACATGACATGATCAGATTTCATAAACCCTCTAGAAACCTACGATCTATGACGTCAGGAAGAGCATCCATCACCCGAGCTCGGACTGTCAGGATGGGAGAAAGGGCCTTCTCTCACATTGCCGCAACAAAGTGGAACGAGTTACCCCCTAAACTCAGAACACCTGACTGCTTCCTCTCATTTAGGAAACTACTAAAAACATTCCTCTTCCCCAGGCCAGATCAATAATTCTCAACTAGTGTTGCCGTCAAATCACCTGCAACTTTTCCTCAGCGCTGTGATGTCCTTTCAGGATAAATGTTAGCGCTTTACAAATAAAATAAATACAAAATACAAATTACTGTATGTGGTCATAAATGCTTAACTGACTTAGCGCCCTGAGGATTAGCCTTGTCTGCTCGCGCCACGCAACCTAAAGGGTGAGCAGGGCTTATTCTTAAGGAGTAGTTCCCTTGCCCTAACTAGAGGAGAGGGTCCCTGTTTGTCACAAGTGCATACCTGTGTCAACCTGAGACCCCCGATTCTAACATTAGCTATACATGCAAGCAGACCCAGTTTTCAGCCCCCGTCATGCTCTACATTTGTAAAGGAACATACAGGCAAGTCTAAACTAAACACTCACAAGAAAACACGGCTTTTGGGGAAATGTTATTGAGCAGTTTTCGAGAAAGAAGAACTGAAGAAAGATCTGCCTAGAGAGAGATGAGGTAAGAGAGGTGGGTGGATGTCTTGAGGTGGGAGTTGAACTACAGCATTACATGCCATCGAGTACGGTGTGTGGGGTAGGACAGGTTTGATAAACAGGCGAGGAGGCTGTATGTATTTGCTAAAAGGGCGATTTTTATTGTCAATAGTAAAAGTGTTATGTTGTTCAGGATGTTTTTCTTCATGTTCCTCTTCCGATGTGATCTTGGTTGGGCTTTGTTAGAAATGGGATTTCTGGTTGCCTAAGGCTTGCGCCAAAGCCAGGCAGAAACCACCACTCTAGTCAGGTCAAGGGAGTCACACGCCAAGACAGCCCCTGCTCACCCCCTTGGTAGCTTGGCACGAGCAGTCAGGCTTATCCCGGAGGCAATGTGTAAAGCATTTGTGCAACACACACACACAGCAGAAACACAATAGGTACACCACAAAAAGGAACTCCACACAAGGTTATATATAAAAATAGCCTTTGTATTATACCAAACACATTAGATAATAACCACACAATTTACATGGTGCCAGCTGGCACTGGGCAGTATTTACAGGGGATTATATACACAGGACAGGGCCACATGGGCCACCACCAGAATCAGCATTTAGTAGAACTAGCACTTTGTAGAAATAGCACTTTGTAGGAATAGCACTTCTTAGAACATAGAATAATTGTAGCACAAAATAATAATTTTAGAACACAACCAGTGACCACTGGTAAAAGGTAGGAACACACTACGCAACCCTAATCACCTTAGGCATATATCACGCAGGGATCCATGAACTCACTTGTATAAAATCTACTAGGCAAAGCATTCTCCTAAGCATAAAATCACAGTTAGAGATATCACAGGCATAAAGTCATTGCATAATATGCAAAAATCACATTAGGCAAGTATTCTCTCTAGCACACAAGGCCATCACATTACTCAAAAATCACATAAGGCATAACAATGTACCTCAAGCAAGGGCACAACACATGAAACTTTCCCCAGGCCAACTTGACTTCTCAGGGGCTCAAACGCCCTTTGTCCAGCAGAGTTAGGGCAGGCTGCGCAGGCAGCCAAGGAAGAATGTGCAATTGTTCCTAGGGCCTAAACGATGCAGCTGCCCACTAAGTGCTGGGCAGCTGGGGAACTGAGCCTGGGCACCAGCGTGTACCCTGGCCCTCCTCTGGGGTTCTGGAGAAACAGTAGTGCCCCCAAAACAATGTGGGAGTCACTTGGGCTCTGATACAACAATCCCCCCTGACGTCGGAGCCTCATGGGCTCCGAATCACAGAAAATGCCCCCAGGAGCCTCTTGGGCTCTAAAACAAATATGTGGCCAAACAACGGTGGAGCCTCTCGGGCTCGGACTAAAAACAATGCCCCAACTACCATTGGAGCGGCCCGCTGCCAACTGGGACCGCTCTATGGCAGAGGAAACTGCCCCGGCACTGGTGGAGCCTCTCAGGCTCTAAATCAAAGGTTGCCCGCAAAGGTTTGGAGCCACGGGGCTTTCGACACCCGGAGAACACTGGGCCTCTCTACGGCCCTCCGAACTAGCCCGGAGTTATCCCCAGCCCGTCAACACTCACCGGGCTGCTCCTTGGTCCCGGTGCTGTCTCCTCCCTGCGGTGTTGCGTCGGGGCTGCAGGCGGGGTTTGGGAGAGCCTCCCGGACTCCGTGGGGGCTCTCCGGTCTCTCTACTTCCATCTGGTGAGCCTCTTGGTCGCTAGGCAAAGACCTCTGCTTGGAACAATCCCAGCGCGATGGATTCACTACGTCAGAGGCAGCCAGGCAGGAGATTCCCGGGTCCGCGGCAATGATTTTCCCTGGCAAAATACAGGGTAGGCACCCGTTCAAAGGCTTAAGTCCCTGGCGGCATGGGTACCCGCTAGGGATTACAGACTAGCAGCACGTTCCTGGTGGCAGCACGTCCCTGGCGGGGTGGGCACACGTCAGGGGTTGAAAAAGTATAAATACACGGGGTAGGCTCCCTCAGGACGGGAATCACAAAATAGAAGTGCCCTTCAGGAATAAGGATACAGCGCTCACAGGGCGCTTACAGGCACAAAAGCCCAGGGCAAAGTTCAGGAAAAAGTCCTTAGGATACAGGCCAAAAGGGGGGGGCAAAGGCTGGGCCCAGGGGCCAGCTCACAGGGCCTTCCAGGCAGGGAGGCAGTCCCCAGTGGTGGTTGCTCCTGGCCCCAAGCAGCAGCAGGCCCCCCTCAAGTCAGGAACAGAGAGTTAACATTTTTCATGGGGTCATAGCCCCTTTTTATATACACTTTTCCTTTGTCTCAGGCTGTCGGGTTAAGGAAAAACCAGATGCAACTGGTTTTGGAGCACTCTGTTGTGCTCAGCCCCTCTCCCCATTCACAGGACAGGCTAGGGACATCAGACGCACCACAGGGGGCGGAGCCAGCATTGTGAGGGGAAGGCCTAGCCTTATTTAGGTCCCAGGTGCACTCCTCCCTCACATCAACATGCTGATCTCTTCAATCACCACCGGGGCAGACCCATCCTGACTCTTGGAGCCAGGCACACCAGCCAGCTCCAGCCAATCACAAGCCAGACAGTTAATTCACATTTACTACACAAACATGCCAACTTCTAGAAGTGGCACTTCCACACCAGACACATTAAATCCATGCACATCCTGGAGCAAGGAACGGTGTTGCGGGTTTCCCCCCTTTGCGATGATCATGAGATTATCAACCCAGGTGAGGAGACAGCAGGCGTATCTGGTGGTGATTACCCCGATATGGAGATCGCAAGCCTGGTTTCAGGTTCTGATGGAACTTTCCTGGGATTTATCAATCCCTCTACCCCTCAGCCCCGGTCTCCTAAAGGATCCTCAAGGGAATCTTCACCGCCTTCTGACCACGGGCAGCCTGCGTCTGATGGCCTGGCGGGTTACAGGCAATGTTGGAAAGTCCCGGGACTCTCGGAGGATGCTGCCAGGCTGCTTGACAAATCCTGGGCTGACAGCACCAACAAGAGATATCGATCAGCCCAGGCTCGATGGAGTAGTTGGTGTCTGCGACAACAAGTGGATCTGATGGGGCGGACATTGTCCATGTCCTTAACTTCTTTGCCTCAGTGGCAAAAGAAGGATTGGCCTACAGGTTAATAAGTACCTTTCCATCAGCAATCTCGGTAGGCCACGTTTCTCTGGATAATCACCCGATAGGGGAACATCCTTTGGTCTGTAAACTATTGAGGGGTATCGGGTTATCAGTCCCTCCGGAGCCCCGTTACTCAGTTTTGTGGACGTGAACAAAGTTCTGAACTTGTTCCGAGAGTGGCCATCTAATAAATATTTATCGAGGAAGCAGATGTCAGCTAAACTTGCGATGTTGCTGTGTTTAATTTCTTGTCTCAGACGTGAGGACCTTAGACCTCACAGGCCATGTCTTTACTCCGGATGGAGTCACCTTTCACATTTCTAGGCGTACCAAGTGCAATCCACACTCTGCATCATATCTGGATGTCCCTAAGTTATGTGTTGTTAGAGCACTCAAAGCCTATGAAGTGGCAACAATAGATATACGCCAACAGGGCGTCGAGCAGTTGTTCATTGCTCTTACGAAGCCACACCTGGCGGTTTTGTCCCCTACTATTGTGAGATGGGTCTGCTGGGTTATGCAGGAGGCTGGTATAGATATCTCCCGTTTTGGAGCTCACTCCGTAAGAGGTGCGATGGCATGCAAGGCTTTTACCCTGGGAGCTCGACTCGAGGACATTCTAAATGCCGCAGACTGGTCCTCGGACTCAACCTGCAAGAGATTTTATTTTGAGCCAGTAGTATCACAGGCTTCTTTGGCAGTGGATAAGCTTTAAAATAGGCTAATCAGAAGCCTCCACTCCTGACATAGAATACAAAATTTCCTAGCTAACGTGCAGGAAAGTTTCAATTCTATTAAGGAGGCGGAGGCGAAGATTAGCCCACCCGGTCTTCATTCGAACCCTCCCAGAATTCTGCGTTGGTGTGGTGAGTACACTCTTTATGATAAAGTCCTGCATTGTACACTGTTGAAGACAATGTTGTTACTTATTGTCAGTTGATTAGTTAAGTAGTGTCAAGTGGTTTCACAGAAATGACTCCCTTTACGCTTAACTAATTTTCCTTATAACTTAGGTTCTGATACTGGCAAACAAGAATAATTGGCAGACTACCGTAGAAGGGTCGCAGGAAGAAAGAGGAAGATAGAGTGCCCACAAAGGAGGATATGAGCATACTGGCTTGGGATTGGCCAATACTGTTAGGACATTTTCTGTTTCCATTTTCCCTGTGTTCACTAGATGTGAGAAGTTGGCCTGATATATAGTGCTCACTATTCTAGTGATCACTGTGTATCATACCAAACGACCCTTATTGATGATTGGTTGTAAGTCAACCTTATAGACCAGCTATCCTAGTAGCGTGGACAAAATCAGTCTTTAGGCTAAACTCTAGAGGGCGTGTTAAGCCAGCTGTTTTACCATCACATATACCCTTGAACACCAAGTGAAAGGACACCACACAAGTTGTTATGAAAAATAAAGGATATTTATTTATAACAAGTCTACCATGATCTCTTTATGAGTCAGGGAGCTAAGCACAATACAAAACTCTTACGAAAATACTTCAAGTTGCACAATTTACACAAATGCCCGAGGGGCACGAAAAATCATATACTCTAAAAGTGGAATGCGAAATACTAGCAGGTAAGTAACAAGATCCAGAGGCTTCAGGATCGCTAGGACTACACTACTGAACCCTAAGGTTAGGAGCAGGAGGCCTAGGGAGATCGGGTGCAGAGTGTGCACTCTCACGCGGGATGCGGGACAAAATCTATGGAGGCTAGTATTTCTAAAGTTACTGTTTCCGGACGAATTCGACTAGGTAGACTAAAACGACAAAGGATCTGGACACTTAGATAGTGAACCTACGTTGGAGCACCGAAATGCTCGGGTTACCTAGCCCAGGGGCTGCGGCTGCATAGGGTTCAAAAGACGTCGGGAATCTTCGTTGTAGTCTATGGAGCCTGAAAGAAGAAGTTGCTGGCAGGCGACCAGTGAAGAAGTTCGGTGTGATCCAAGCCTGGATCGGTGATGAAGACGACCTGAAAGCAGAGGGGACTCAGTTCTTAATCACTAGCCAGTGATTGTGTGGGCACCAGGATGGCACCGGATGAAGTCACCTGGACCAGGTGAGTGGGCGACGCTGGACTCTGCAGTCACACGGGCTAGGAGGCGTTGTTGGCGACCAGGCTGGAGGTGCGAGCTGTCCCACGCAGGTCTCTGCTGTCGGCGATGCTGGACCCAAGATGGGGGCAACAAACCTTGGCAAAAGCAAGCCCACTCGGTGGAGTCAAGATGGCGTCTGGAGTGGACCAGGAGGGTCCGGGGTGCTCCTCTTTTGGAGGGGAGCAAGGGCCAGTCTGGAGCAACCAGACCAGCGGTGTAATCATCGTGGTGCGTCGTCAGGAAGGCCACTAGCCAACGGGCAAGTGACCGGACAACGCGGTGAGCAGCAAAGAGCAGAAGGGCCCCACGCAGATCTCGTGGATGCTGGGGGGCTGGACTTCGGTGCTGGAGCTGCTCAGGGTTAGGGCTTCTCAAACCCCAAAGCACTCACTCGAGGATCCCTCGGCGGTCGTGCTGGTTAAGCGTTGTGCAGTTTCAGAAGATGGCCGGTCCCTCAAGTCTCGTCACACCCACGAATCTCAGCTGGGCTGATGATGCAGGTAGAGGTCAGAGATGGCGGGGAATCCGGGTCTCGTCGAGCTGGGCAGTCTTGATCCGGAGGATGGACTTACACCAAACCGAAATGCTCAGATGGTGCCTGCGGGTGCAGGGTGGCTACTCCTTAGCCACAAGGGAGAGTCCTCAAAAAAAGTCAAGAGTTCCTTTCGTGGAAAGTCGTTCAAGGTTCAGGATGATCTCATTCGGGAAGGGGGCCCGCTCCTACCTTTATCCTAAGAAAAGGGGCTGGCATGCGACTAGGTCCTGCCCATGGGTGGGACCAGGAGGGGGGTGGTTACACCCCTCTCCCTTGTCCGAACTTTCCCCAGCTCAGGGGCTGGGGTGCCCCTGGAACTGGTTTGAGCCGGCATATGCACAGTGAGCACCGGGGTGCCACTTGCAGTCACCTTCCTCTCAGCCCTGCCTACCTGGGATACACAAAACCCTGTCTGGGATGGTGCTAGCACCGCCCCTGACAGGAACCCCTTTGTCCAAGCTCTCCTCGCTGGAAGGGATCCCAGCAGCAGGAGGTCAGACTTGTGTCTGTGGTGGCAGCATCCATTTTGTGATGCTGAGGCTCGAGTTAACTTTAACCGGGGTTCACAGTTACATACATGTCGTGTCCCTCTAGAAGGGTGGAATGCTAACCCCGTCGCCAGAATTGGTGAGGGGTTAGTATTCCAATTCGTATGACACCTTACTCGACATGTTTTGATAAAGCGATACCAAAGTTAGCAAATAACCGCGAGGATTATAAGGCACTTAAGAGTATATGGTACGCGTTATCATGGAACAGCTATTAGGACTTGGTTCTGCAAGCTGCAAACGGGCTCAGCTCATGCCAGAGCACCATCTCACATAATTCCAAGCACTCTGCCTTCAGGATTGTTGAGGCCTGCCATAGGAGTGACTGATAGGAATATATATGTCCATTTTAGGGTTAGATATAGGGATACTATATCTAAAGCAATGGGTGATTACACCACCTTGCCCCAGCTGTCGTGCAGCCAGTTGTGTCAGATTTGGGTGGACAGCCAGGGGTGGCATAATACATGCTGCAGCCCCTGGTAGGCCCTGGGTACACCTATGCCCTGGATACCTAAGGTATGCTGTACAGGGACTGATAAGGTGGCTCAGTATCCAATTAGATATGTACCTAAGGTACATGGAATCCATTTTACAGAGAGAGCAGTGGACCTGGGGCCCTGAATAGCAGGGTCCCAGGTCAACTAAGTCGAAAAACCAGCAAAACACCAGGCAAAAAGTTGGGGGGAACCATAGTCAGATATCCACCTTCCTACATAACCCCCCCCCCCCCAAACGAAAGGAGATAAGGCTATCCTTGACCAGGTAAGCCTATATTGCCTGAGTGGCCATATGAGGTGGTATATGCACTGGCATGGTTACCCCCTATATCATGGTCCACTAAGCAATCCCTCGCCCTAAGGGTATCTGAGGGTCTCCACCATAGGGAGTCTCTACCTGTGGTGTGATTTGGCAAAGTAAAAGGCTGGTGTGGGAATGGAGTACTGAAGTGAGACTCCACTAATGTTGGGCTCAACTTCCTCCAATCACTATCCACCAGATGTGCCTTTCTTTCCAGGACTGAGTTGCTGTGAGCTCTCAGGGTCAACCTCTGGCTACCTAAAGCTGGAGGCTGGGTCCCTTATTTTGGCTTACTGGAGGGACAGGTCAGGTTTGGGGCCCTCAGGTCCCAGGATTGGCTGTGCCCAACAGTGCCCATCTGTGGGAGGTCCCTAGCTAATTTTAAGGGGGATCCCTCATGAGTTTGTTGTATTTTCACTTGGCTAGGTCTACTAGCTTCAGTGCCCTTAATCTGCTGATTGGGGAGTTCTTTTGGACAGGGGGCCCTTTGGGGTCCACCACTGGCCTCCCTGACCTCTATAGCCCTGGGATGACTGAGGCAGGGTAGAGAGGGGCAGGTTACCTGCTCCAGACTGGGTCCCACCTTGGAAGGGTCCACTGACATCAGGGGTTCTGCCAGGCTAGGCCTGACTACCTCTGGGGCAGTTCCTTCACAAGGGGTCAGATCAGTTCCCTGAGGAGGCTGATCCTTTCCTAGAGTCTGGTGGGAGGGAGATTTCTCTTCCTCCTCAATGCTTTCTGTCTGAGTGGAGTGGTCCATAGTTTCAGGCTTCACAACACTATTATCTGTCTGAGTTTGAGCTGTGGCCATCACAACTCCACCAACCTTTTCAGGAAGGGACTCAGTTTGGGTATGGGCTGTGACCATCACAGCCTTGCCAACCTGTTCAGGAAAGGAATCTGTCTGAGATAGGGCTGTGACGGGCACAGCCCTCCTGACCTGTTCAGGGAGGACATCTTGGACTGGGGCTGGGGCTATCACTGCCCCACTAACCTTACCATGGAGGTTTACCATTTTAAAATGGGTTTCTTGCTCTACCTCAGCCCAGGCTGAGATCTCTAAATCATTCCCCAGTAGGCAATCTACAGGCAAGTTTGATGACACTGCCACTCTCTTGGGGCCAGTGGCACCTCCCCAGCTGAGATTTACCACTGCGATGGGATGATCTCTCTGTACTTCATAAATGTTGGTCACCTGGTATGTGGCTCCAGGTATAAGTTGCCTTGAGGGGACTAGGCTCTCAGTCACCATGGTGATGCTAGCCCTATCTCTCTATAGGCCTCAACGTTTGAACCATTGATGAGGGGCTCCTGTCTGTACTTGTCCAAAGTGTTGGGGCAAGCTGTGAAGTTGGCAAACCCCATGCCAGTCTCACAGACAAGAGTATCTAAGTTTGGGGACCTGGTTAGGCCAGAGTCCCCAGGAACTCCCAAAGTAAATGCACCCAAATTCTTGGGGGCACTCCCACCACCTGGGGGATTACTACTAGTAGTAACAGGAGGCTGGGAGGTGTTACTTGGGGGTATATTTTCCTTATTGTTGTTGGCTCTTGGAAAACTGCTGCCCTGTTTCCAATGGCCTACCTGTTTGCAGGTAAGGCAATAAGGTTTCTTTTGGGTATTGGAAGGATTCTGGGACCCACCCTTTTCAGAGGATTTTTGGGGCCCTGATGTGGTTTGATCAGAAGATGTATTCCCACGCTTCTCTTGAGGCTTGGTTGATTCTTTCTTTTGGTCACCACCCTGGTTCTTAGGCCTAATCCTGGTTCTGACCCATTTGTCTGCCCTCTTACCCAATTCTTGTGGAGAGGTCAGATCAGAGTCTACCAGGTGCTGGTGTAATAACTGGTTCTGACAATTATTTAAGACTTGCTCTCTCATAATAAGATTATACAATCCTGTGAAGTCAGTAACTTTACTACCCAATAGCCAGCCTTCTAGAGCCTTGGTGGCACAATCAACAAAGTCAGCCCAATCCTGAGACTGAGTTTTCTGGGTGTCTCTGAACAGCAACCTGTACTGCTCAGTTGTTAAGCCAAACCCATCAACCAGTGTATTCTTCAGGACTTGGTAATTGTTAGCATCCTCAGCTCTAGTAGTGAGGAGCTTATCTCTACCTTTACCTTCAAAGGAGAGCCACAGAATAGCTGCCCACTGACTCGGGGGATGCACTGGACAGTGCATGCCCTCTCTAAAGCAGTCATCCATTTGTGGATGTCATCCCCTTGTTTAAAGGGGGGCACTATTTTACTCAGGTGTCTAGTATCAAAACTCCTGTCTTTATCTCTAATGATAATGCGGCCACCAGTGGGTTCTGTCCCACTCAATTTCTGCTCTCTGGCAAAGGCAAGTCTTTCTTTGGCAAGGGCAAGTTCTTCCCTCTCAATCCTCAGATTGACTTCCCTCATCTTAGCTTCATGCTCTCTTCTCTGAGGGGATGTCATCCCTCTCTGAGAAGATGCCTGAGAGACATGGGTATGAACAGATCTGTTAGAGCCTCTGGAGCGAGACCTAACTCGTCTATCACCAATGTTAAGACTGCCTGAGAGTGGGCCTGGGGGTCCCCCAATTCCATTCTCATGCATGCTTAAGTTGGTCCTAGTGAGCCTACTGACTACTACTGGACATTTTTCTGCCTCATCCCCAGATGATTCCTTTTCCTCTTCCTCCTCTTCACTGTCTGCTCCATGGAGGTTAAGGTCAGGGTCACCAAGGGTTCCTTCTAAAAGGGGCATGCTCCCATCTGGATTAGAAGGGCCTGTGTTAGAAGCTCTTCTGGCATCATAAGTCTCTAAGAGACCTAGCAGAAAGGGAGTGGTAGGGTTAGAACCCTGTTTTAGTTTCCTGGAGGTACACAATTGTCTCATCTCAGGGAATCTAAGGGCTGCATATCTGGAAGTGACCAGTGGAAGGTCATCAACCACACGGGGAGCCTCTGTGTTCTCTCCTGTGGTAGACATGCTTTTCTAGTGAGGTGTAAGTGGTGCACTTACCTACACTATTTGTTTGCCTACTTATCCCTTGCTAAGAGTTGTAGTCAGGGTGTGCTAAGCCCTGTCACACTACAACAGCTGGTTCAGTAGAACTCAGACTATTCTAAGGTAAGTTATATGTACCTTGGTACTTATTTGATCTTTCAAATGATATTCTTCGGATACGTGTGTGGCAAAACAACAGCAAGCTCAAATCCCAACCGCTGCACACCAATGTGAGAAGTTGGCCTGATATATAGTGCTCACTATTCTAGTGATCACTGTGTATCATACCAAACGACCCTTATTGATGATTGGTTGTAAGTCAACCTTATAGACCAGCTATCCTAGTAGCGTGGACAAAAGCAGTCTTTAGGCTAAACTCTAGAGGGCGTGTTAAGCCAGCTGTTTTACCATCACATATACCCCTTGAACACCAAGTGAAAGGACACCACACAAGTTGTTATGAAAAATAAAGGATATTTATTCATAACAAGTCTACCCTGATCTCTTTATGAGTCAGGGAGCTAAGCACAATACAAAACTCTTACGAAAATACTTCAAGTTGCACAATTTACACAAATGCCCGAGGGGCACGAAAAACCATATACTCTAAAAGTGGAATGCGGAATACTAGCAGGTAAGTAACAAGATCCAGAGGCTTCAAGATCGCTAGGACTACACTACTGAACCCTAAGGTTAGGAGCAGGAGGCCTAGGGAGATCGGGTGCAGAGTGTGCACTCTCACGCGGGATGCGGGACAAAGTCTATAGAGGCTAGTATTTCTAAAGTTACTGTTTCCGGACTAATCCGACTAGGTAGACTAAAACGACAAAGGATCTGGACACTTAGATAGTGAACCTACGTTGGAGCACCGAAATGCTCGGGTTACCTAGCCCAGGGGCTGCGGCTGCATAGGGTTCAAAAGACGTCGGGAATCCTCGTTGTAGTCTATGGAGCCTGAAAGAAGAAGTTGCTGGCAGGCGACCAGTGAAGAAGTTCGGTGTGATCCAAGCCTGGATCGGTGATGGAGACGACCTGAAAGCAGAGGGGACTCAGTTCTTAATCACTAGCCAGTGATTGTGTGGGCACCAGGATGGCACCGGATGAAGTCACCTCGACCAGGTGAGTGGGCGACGCTGGACTCTGCAGTCACACGGGCTAGGAGGCGTTGTCGCCGACCAGGCTGGAGGTGCGAGCTGTCCCACGCAGGTCTCTGCTGTCGGCGATGCTGGACCCAAGATGGGGGCAACAAACCTTGGCAAAGGCAAGCCCACGCGGTGGAGTCAAGATGGCGTCTGGAGTGGACCAGGAGGGTCCGGGGTGCTCCTCTTTTGGAGGGGAGCAAGGGCCAGTCTGGAGCAACCAGACCAGCGGTGTAATCGTTGTGGTGCGTCGTCAGGAAGGCCACTAGCCAACGGGCAAGTGACCGGACAACGCGGTGAGCAGCAAAGAGCAGAAGGGCCCCATGCAGATCTCGTGGATGCTGGGGGGCTGGACTTCGGTGCTGGAGCTGCTCAGGGTCAGGGCTTCTCAAACCCCAAAGCACTCACTCGAGGATCCCTCGGCGGTCGTGCTGGTTAAGCGTCGTGCAGTTTCAGAAGATGGCCGGTGCCTCAAGTCTCGTCACACCCACGAATCTCAGCTGGGCTGATGATGCAGGTAGAGATCAGAGATGGCGGGGAATCTGGGTCTCGTCGAGCTGGGCAGTCTTGATCCGGAGGATGGACTTACACCAAACCGCGATGCTTAGATGGTAAGTGCGGGTGCAGGGTAGCTACTCCTTAGCCACAAGGGAGAGTCCTCAAAGAAAGTCAAGAGTTCCTTTCGTGGAAAGTCGTTCAAGATTCAGGATGATCTCATTCGGGAAGGGGGCCCGCTCCTACCTTTATCCTAAGAAAAGGGGCTGGCACGCGACTAGGTCCTGCCCATGGGTGGGACCAGGAGGGGGGTGGTTACACCCCTCTCCCTTGTCCGAACTTTCCCCAGCTCAGGGGCTGGGGTGCCCCTGGAACTGGTTTGAGCCGGCATATGCACAGTGAGCACCGGGGTGCCACTTGCAGTCACCTTCCTCTCAGCCCTGCCTACCTGGGATACACAAAACCCTGTCTGGGATGGTGCTAGCACCGCCCCTGACAGGAAACCCTTTGTCCAAGCTCTCCTCGCTGGAAGGACTCCGAGCAGCAGGAGGTCAGACTTGTGTCTGTGGTGGCAGCATCCATTTTGTGATGCTGAGGCTCGAGATAACTTTAACCGGGGTTCACAGTTACATACATGTCGTGTCCCTCTAGAAGGGTGGAATGCTAACCCAGTCGCCAGAATCGGTGAGGGGTTAGTATTCCAATTCGTATGACACCTTACTCGACATGTTTTAATAAAGCAATACCAAAGTTAGCAAATAACCGCGAGGATTATAAGGCACTTAAGAGTATATGGTACGCGTTATCATGGAACAGCTATTAGGACTTGGTTCCGCAAGCTGCAAACGGGCTCAGCTCATGCCAGAGCACCATCTCACATAATTCCAAGCACTCTGCCTTCAGGATTGTTAAGGCCTGCCATAGGAGTGACTGATAGGAATACATATGTCCATTTTAGGGTTAGATATAGGGATACTATATCTAAAGCAATGGGTGATTACACCACCTTGCCCCAGCTGTCGTGCAGCCAGTTGTGTCAGATTTGGGTGGACAGCCAGGGGTGGCATAATACATGCTGCAGCCCCTGGTAGGCCCTGGGTACACCTATGCCCTGGATACCTAAGGTATGCTGTACAGGGACTGATAAGGTGGCTCAGTATCCAATTAGATATGTACCTAAGGTACATGGAATCCATTTTACAGAGAGAGCAGTGGACCTGGGGTCCTGAATAGCAGGGTCCCAGGTCAACTAAGTCGAAAAACCAGCAAAACACCAGGCAAAAAGTTGGGGGGAACCATAGTCAGATATCCACCTTCCTACATAACCCCCCCCCCCCCAAACGAAAGGAGATAAGGCTATCCTTGACCAGGTAAGCCTATATTGCCTGAGTGGCCATATGAGGTGGTATATGCACTGGCATGGTTACCCCCTATATCATGGTCCACTAAGCAATCCCTCACCCTAAGGGTATCTGAGGGTCTCCACTATAGGGAGTCTCTACCTGTGGTGTGTTTTGGCAAAGTAAAAGGCTGGTGTGGGAATGGAGTACTGAAGTGAGACTCCACTAATGTTGGGCTCAACTTCCTCCAATCACTATCCCCCATATGTGCCTTTCTTTCCAGGACTGAGTTGCTGTGAGCTCTCAGGGTCAACCTCTGGCTACCTAAAGCTGGAGGCTGGGTCCCTCTGTTTGGCTTACTGGAGGGACAGGTCAGGTTTGGGGCCCTCAGGTCCCAGGTTTGGCTGTGCCCAACAGTGCCCATCTGTGGGAGGTCCCTAGCTAATTTTAAGGGGGATCCCTCAGGAGTTTGTTTTATTTTCACTTGGCTAGGTCTACTAGCTTCAGTGCCCTTAATCTGCTGATTGGGGAGTTCTTTTGGACAGGGGGCCCTTTGGGGTCCACCACTGGCCTCCCTGACTTCTACAGCCCTGGGATGACTGAGGCAGGGTAGAGAGGGGCAGGTTACCTGCTCCAGACTGGGTCCCACCTTGGAAGGGTCCACTGACATCAGGGGTTCTGCCAGGCTAGGCCTGACTACCTCTGGGGCAGTTCCTTCACAAGGGGTCAGATCAGTTCTCTGAGGAGGCTGATCCGTTCCTAGAGTCTGGTGGGAGGGAGATTTCTCTTCCTCCTCGATGCTTTCTGTCTGAGTGGAGTGATCCATAGTTTCAGGCTTCACAACACTATTATCTGTCTGAGTTTGAGCTGTGGCCATCACAACTCCACCAACCTTTTCAGGAAGGGACTCAGTTTGGGTATGGGCTGTGACCATCACAGCCTTGCCAACCTGTTCAGGAAAGGAATCTGTCTGAGATTGGGCTGTGACTGGCACAGCCCTCCTGACCTGTTCAGGGAGGACATCTTGGACTGGGGCTGGGGCTATCACTGCCCCACTAACCTTACCATGGAGGTTTACCATTTTAAAATGGGTTTCTTGCTCTACCTCAGCCCAGGCTGAGATCTCTAAATCATTCCCCAGTAGGCAATCTACAGGCAAGTTTGATGACACTGCCACTCTCTTGGGGCCAGTGGCACCTCCCCAGCTGAGATTTACCACTGCTATGGGATGATCTCTCTGTACTTCATAAATGTTGGTCACCTGGTATGTGGCTCCAGGTATAAGTTGCCTTGAGGGGACTAGGTCTCAGTCACCATGGTGATGCTAGCCCCTGTATCTCTATAGGCCTCAACGTTTGAACCATTGATGAGGGGCTCCTGTCTGTACTTGTCCAAAGTGTTGGGGCAAGCTGTGAAGTTGGCAAACCCCATGCCAGTCTCACAGACAAGAGTATCTAAGTTTGGGGACCTGGTTAGGCCAGAGTCCCCAGGAACTCCCAAAGTAAATGCAACCAAATTCTTGGGGGCACTCCCACCACCTGGGGGATTACTACTAGTAGTAACAGGAGGCTGGGAAGTGTTACTTGGGGGTATAATTTCCTTATTGTTGTTGGCTCTTTTGCAACTGCTATCAGTTTTCCAATGACCTACCTGTTTGCAGGTATGGCAATAAGGTTTCTTTTGGGTATTGGAAGGATTCTGGGACCCACCCTTTTCAGAGGATTTTTGGGGCCCTGATGTGGTTTGATCAGAAGATTTATTCCCACGCTTCTCTTGAGGCTTGGTTGATTCTTTCTTTTGGTCACCACCCTGGTTCTTAGGCCTAATCCTGGTTCTGACCCATTTGTCTGCCCTCTTACCCAATTCTTGTGGAGAGGTCAGATCAGAGTCTACCAGGTGCTGGTGTAATAACTGGTTCTGACAATTATTTAAGGCTTGCTCTCTCATAATAAGATTATACAATCCTGTGAAGTCAGTAACTTTACTACCCAATAGCCAGCCTTCTAGAGCCTTAGTGACACAATCAACAAAGTCAGCCCAATCCTGAGGCTGAGTTTTCTGGGTGTCTCTGAACATCAACCTGTACTGCTCAGTTGTTAAGCCAAACCCATCAACCAGTGTATTCTTCAGGACTTGGAAATTGTTAGCATCCTCAGCTCTAGTAGTGAGGAGCTTATCTCTACCTTTACCTTCAAAGGAGAGCCACAGAATAGCTGCCAATTGACTCTGGGGGATGCACTGGACAGTGCATGCCCTCTCTAAAGCAGTCATCCATTTGTGGATGTCATCCCCTTGTTTAAAGGGGTGCACTATTTTACTCAGGTGTCTAGTATCAAAACTCCTGTCTTTATCTCTAATGATAATGCAGCCACCAGTGGGTTCTGTCCCACTCAATTTCTGCTCTCTGACAAAGGCAAGTCTTTCTTTGGCAAGGGCAAGTTCTTCCCTCTCAATCCTCAGATTGACTTCCCTCATCTTAGCTTCATGCTCTCTTCTCTGAGGGGATGTCATCCCTCTCTGAGAAGATGCCTGAGAGACATGGGTATGAACAGATCTGTTAGAGCCTCTGGAGCGAGAACTAACTCGTCTATCCCCAATGTTAAGCCTGCCTGAGAGTGGGCCTGGGGGTCCCCCAATTCCATTCTCATGCATGCTTAAGTTGGTCCTAGTGAGCCTACTGACTACTACTGGACATTTTTCTGCCTCATCCCCAGAACATTCCTTTTCCTCTTCCTCCTCTTCACTGTCTGCTCCATGGAGGTTAAGGTCAGGGTCACCAAGGGTTACTTCTAAAAGGGGCATGCTCCCATCTGGATTAGAAGGGCGTGTGTTAGAAGCTCTTCTGGCATCATAAGTCTCTAAGAGACCTAACAGAAAGGGAGTGGTAGGGTTAGAACCCTGTTTTAGTTTCCTGGAGGTACACAATTGTCTCATCTCATGGAAGCTAAGGGCTGCATATCTGGAAGTGACCTGTGGAAGGTCATCAACCACAAGGGGAGCCTCTGTGTTCTCTCCTGTGGTAGACATGCTTTTCTAGTGAGGTGTAAGTGGTGCACTTACCTACACTATTTGTTTGCCTACTTATCCCTTGCTAAGAGTTGTAGTCAGGGTGTGCTAAGCCCTATCACACTACAACAGCTGGTTCAGTAGAACTCAGAGTATTCTAAGCTAAGTTATATGTACCTTGGTACTTATGTGATCTTTCAAATGATATTCTTAGGATACGTGTGTGGCAAAACAACAGCAAGCTCAAATCCCAACCGCTGCACACCAATGTGAGAAGTTGGCCTGATATATAGTGCTCACTATTCTAGTGATCACTGTGTATCATACCAAACGACCCTTATTGATGATTGGTTGTAAGTCAACCTTATAGACCAGCTATCCTAGTAGCGTGGACAAAAGCAGTCTTTAGGCTAAACTCTAGAGGGCGTGTTAAGCCAGCTGTTTTACCATCACATATACCCCTTGAACACCAAGTGAAAGGACACCACACAAGTTGTTATGAAAAATAAAGGATATTTATTTATAACAAGTCTACCCTGATCTCTTTATGAGTCAGGGAGCTAAGCACAATACAAAACTCTTACGAAAATACTTCAAGTTGCACAATTTACACAAATGCCCGAGGGGCACGAAAAACCATATACTCTAAAAGTGGAATGCGAAATACTAGCAGGTAAGTAACAAGATCCAGAGGCTTCAAGATTGCTAGGACTACACTACTGAACCCTAAGGTTAGGAGCAGGAGGCCTAGGGAGATCGGGTGCAGAGTGTGCACTCTCACGCGGGATGGGGACAAAGTCTATGGAGGCTAGTATTTCTAAAGTTACTGTTTCCGGACGAATCCGACTAGGTAGACTAAAACGACAAAGGATCTGGACACTTAGATAGTGAACCTACATTGGAGCAATGAAATGCTCGGGTTACCTAGCCCAGGGGCTGCGGCTGCATAGGGTTCAAAAGACGTCGGGAATCCTCGTTGTAGTCTATGGAGCCTGAAAGAAGAAGTTGCTGGCAGGCGACCAGTGAAGAAGTTCGGTGTGATCCAAGCCTGGATCGGTGATGGAGACGACCTGAAAGCAGAGGGGACTCAGTTCTTAATCACTAGCCAGTGATTGTGTGGGCACCAGGATGGCACCGGATGAAGTCACCTCGACCAGGTGAGTGGGCGACGCTGGACTCTGCAGTCACACGGGCTAGGAGGCGTTGTCGGTGACCAGGCTGGAGGTGCGAGCTGTCCCATGCAGGTCTCTGCTGTCGGCGATGCTGGACCCAAGATGGGGGCAACAAACCTTGGCAAAGGCAAGCCCATGCTGTGGAGTCAAGATGGCGTCTGGAGTGGACCAGGAGGGTCCGGGTGCTCCTCTTTTGGAGGGGAGCAAGGGCCAGTCTGGAGCAACCAGACCAGCGGTGTAATCGTCGTGGTGCGTCGTCAGGAAGGCCACTAGCCAACGGGCAAGTGACCGGACAACGCGGTGAGCAGCAAAGAGCAGAAGGGCCCCACGCAGATCTCGTGGATGCTGGGGGGCTGGACTTCGGTGCTGGAGCTGCTCAGGGTTAGGGCTTCTCAAACCCCAAAGCACTCACTCGAGGATCCCTCGGCGGTCGTGCTGGTTAAGCGTCGTGCAGTTTCAGAAGATGGCCGGTCCCTCAAGTCTCGTCACACCCACGAATCTCAGCTGGGCTGATGATGCAGGTAGAGGTCAGAGATGGCGGGGAATCCGGGTCTCGTCGAGCTGGGCAGTCTTGATCCGGAGGATGGACTTACAGCAAACCGCGATGCTTAGATGGTGCCTGCAGGTGCAGGGTGGCTACTCCATAGCCACAAGGGAGAATCCTCAAAGAAAGTCAAGAGTTCCTTTCGTGGAAAGTCGTTCAAGATTTAGGATGATCTCATTCGGGAAGGGGGCCCGCTCCTACCTTTATCCTAAGAAAAGGGGCTGGCACGCGACTAGGTCCTGCCCATGGGTGGGACCAGGAGGGTGGTGGTTACACCCCTCTCCCTTGTCCGGACTTTCCCCAGCTCAGGGGCTGGGGTGCCCCTGGAACTGGTTTGAGCCGGCGTATGCACAGTGAGCACCGGGGTGCCACTTGCAGTCACCTTCATCTCAGCCCTGCCTACCTGGGATACACAAAACCCTGTCTGGGATGGTGCTAGAACCGCCCCTGACAGGAAACCCTTTGTCCAAGCTCTCCTCGCTGGAAGGACTCCCAGCAGCAGGAGGTCAGACTTGTGTCTGTGGTGGCAGCATCCATTTTGTGATGCTGAGGCTCGAGTTAACTTTAACCCGGGTTCACAGTTACATACATGTCGTGTCCCTCTAGAAGGGTGGAATGCTAACCCCGTCACCAGAATTGGCGAGGGGTTAGTATTCCAATTCGTATGACACCTTACTCGACAAGTTTTGATAAAGCGATACCAAAGTTAGCAAATGACCCGAGGATTATAAGGCACTTAAGAGTATATGGTACGCGTTATCATGGAACAGCTATTAGGACTTGGTTCCGCAAGCTGCAAACGGGCTCAGCTCATGCCAGAACACCATCTCACATAATTCCAAGCACTCTGCCTTCAGGATTGTTAAGGCCTGCCATAGGAGTGACTGATAGGAATACATGTGTCCATTTTAGGGTTAGATATAGGGATACTATATCTAAAGCAATGGGTGATTACACCACCTTGCCCCAGCTGTCGTGCAGCCAGTTGTGTCAGATTTGGGTGGCCAGCCAGGGGTGGCATAATACATGCTGCAGCCCCTGGTAGGCCCTGGGTACACCTATGCCCTGGATACCTAAGGTATGCTGTACAGGGACTGATAAGGTGGCTCAGTATCCAATTAGATCTGTACCTAAGGTACATGGAATCCATTTTACAGAGAGAGCAGTGGGCCTGGGGTCCTGAATAGCAGGGTCCTAGGTCAACTAACTCGAAAAACCAGCAAAACACCAGGCAAAAAGTTGGGGGGAACCATAGTCAGATATCCACCTTCCTACACTAGAAATGTAGTTTTTGATGAAAAATATAACAGTTTGAGAGGCTGCTGGAGTACAATAAATGGAGAAAGTGACAGCCTAATCCTCGCCTCCGCCTACTTAATAGAATTGAAACTTTCCTGCACTTTAGCTAGGAAATTTTGCATTCTTAACCACCTCTTTAGGCAGCGGTGCTGGTTTGAGTTTATCCGGCCACCACTGTTTTGACCAGAGAGCACTATCATTCCCCAGCACAAGAATTTCCGACTTGGCAGCATTAAGCTGCAAGCAGTTGGCTGTCATCCAGTCTGAAATCGCTAACAGATCCTCTTTAAGTTTAAAAAGGTTGTTTTTACAGTTTTTTGAAAAGGCAATGACTAGCTGGGTGTCATCGGTATAAGATACCAATGACAACCCTCTACTTTTAGCAACCATTGCTAGGGGTTGAACATAGATGTTAAACAGTGCCGGGCTAGAATAAAGTAAGTTCTACTGAACTAAGAGTTGGGTAAGTCAAGGGTCTAGCACACCCTTTCTACAACTCAAGAGTTTAGTAATTCCCACTAGGTTAGGTAGGTGCCTACATCACATAACACTAGTATGTCTTCTAAGGCAGAAGCCAGTGGCTCCTTGCTTGCTAAGTATGACCATTTCTCATTTCAGGAATTGAGAAATATGTGTGCATCTAGAAGGGTAAAGACAGTGAAAAACCCAAATACCCAATGCCTCGTAGAGGCTTTGCTTTTAGAGGACCTCAGAAACACCCCAGGGTCTGATGAGGCAGGCAGGTTGGGTGGGCCAGTAGAAGAGGACAGGCTGGGAAGTGAAAACATCCAAGACCTAGACTCTGAAGCTGACCAGGAGGATCATGATGATACTAATCCGGACAATCCAAGTCTTCCTGGGGATGCATGAGCCAGCACGAGGGGTCCTCTCTTCACTCCATCAGGAATAGTTAGCAGTGTGCCAAGAAGATCTAGATCTCCTTCTCAGGAGTCTAATCATTCTGGTGTATCTGTAGGGACCTCTGTTTCTCATAGGATCTCTGCATCTCAAAGGAGGGACCTCTTATGATAGAAAGTGCCAACTGCTTGGCTGTGAGAGAGCTAAGCTCAGAATCAAGAGAGAGCAATTAGCCGTAGACAGGGAATTTCTGGAGCTTCAGAAAGCTTTTAAAAAGTTGGGGCTAGAGCCCCATGGTGGCAGCAACAGTGTCCCAAGAGGTAGAGAACATGCTCATGACCATAGGAACCTGAACAAGATTGTCCCTCCCTATCAGAGTGGGGATGACATCCACAAATGGATAACTTTACTTGAGAGAGCCTGTAAAGTACATAGGGTCCATCAGGAGCAGTGAGCAGCAATCTTGTGGCTCTCCTTTGCAGACAAAGGTAGAGACAAGCTCCTCACTGTTAAAGAAGAGGATGCTGATAATTACAAAGTCTTGAAGAGTGCTCCGATTGATGGGTTTGGCTTAACCACTAAGCAATACAGAATTAAGTTCAGAGACATCCAAAAGGCACAGACTCAAGACTTGGTTGACTTTGTAGATTGTGCTACTAAGTCTCTGGAATGCTGGTTACTTGGCAATAAAGTATGTGATTTTAAAGGATTATACAATTTAATTATGAGGGAGCAAATCCTTAATATTTGTCAAAATCAGTTGTTGCATCAGTATCTGGTGGACTCTGACCTGACCTCTCCCCAAGAATTGGGTCATAAGGCAGACAAATGGTTCAGAATCAGGATGAGGCAGAAGGTTCAGAACCAAGGTGGTGACTCCAAGAAGCAAGATTCAAAACACTCAGACAAGCTTGGGGAAAAGGGTAACGACCAGAAGTCTTCTCAAGGGCCCCAAAAATCTTAAACTGGTGGAGAGTCACAATCCAACAAGGTAAAGGCAAGAAGAAGCCATGGTGTCAAATCTGTAAACAGAAGACCCATTGGACAAGTGTCTGTAACACGTCCAAGGACTCAACTCCAACCACCACTGCCCCTAATGCAACTGTTCCCCCTAGTTCAGCTCCAAGTGGTGGTACTCAGAATAAGGGTGTACTAG
Source organism: Lissotriton vulgaris (assembly GCF_964263255.1). Taxonomy (NCBI): domain Eukaryota; kingdom Metazoa; phylum Chordata; class Amphibia; order Caudata; family Salamandridae; genus Lissotriton; species Lissotriton vulgaris. The sequence goes on from NC_141697.1 coordinate 278,041,856, forward strand.
GATTAACCCTGGGATCTGAGATGGACTCTGGCCTAGTCAGAGTTCCAACTCAGGCTGTGCTGGTCTGTGATGGAGGCATGGATGCGGGCTCCATATTTGTCAGTCCCAGTAATCTGGGCAAATACAGACAGCAGCCTTCGATAAATGGAAAGAGGCCTTGGCATTCAGGGACACAGAGGCAAGTGTCACAATAGTGACAAAAGATCTTGTGGCTCCTGAGCAAATCATACTTGGTGAGATGTACAAAGTGACCAATGCTAGCAATGTCAGGACAGACCATTCCTTGACAGTTGTTAATTTCTCCTGGGGAGGGGTAACTGGCCCTAAGAAGGTTATGGTAAGTGCAGACCTCCTGTTGAATGCTTGTAGGGCAATGATTTAGAAACTTCAGCTTGGGCTGAAGAGGAGCTCAGGACTCATCCATAAATGTTGGACATCCCTGCAGATGTGTTTGCTATGACCAGGTCACAGGCAAAAATTTCATCCACTGAAAAGGTCCTGGATCATGGAAAATGGACCAAGCACCTTCCGAGACAAGGAGCAGTTAGGGTAAGGCAGTGTCTTCCCCCCTGACTCAGAGTCCAGATCAGTCTCTTCAGGGAGATGATCTCAGTCCTGAAGAAGGAACTGTCTCAGAGGAGATTGAGACTGATCAGGTTGAGTTCCTGGGGGCAGGGGGCCTTCCAGGGCAGATCTGAGCCAGGAGCAGCTGAGCTGCCCTTCTCTTGAAACCATCAGACAACAATCTGTTGCTGAGGCTGCTGGGGGTGCTAGTGGGTCCCAAAGGATCTACTGGGATGATGGACTCCTTTCCTCAGAGAGTAGAGACCCCAAGCCTGGTGCAGCCAGGAGGTTGATTATACCTCTGAAGTTTAGGGGCTTCCTATTGACATTAGCACATGACATCCCTTTAGCAAGTTACCTGGGCCAAAACAAGACCTGGGAAAATAGTTGCTCACTTTCATTGGCCTCACATGTCTGAAGACACCAAGGAGTTTTGTCGCTCTTGTGTCACCTACCAAGCCAATGGTAAGGCACGTGGTACAACAAAGGCCCCCCTGATACCACTACCCATGGTTGGGGTTCTCTTTAAGAGAGTTGGGATTGATATAGTTGGTCCCATGAATCCTCAAACAGCATCTGGGCACAGATTTATACTGGTGGTGGTGGACCATGCCACTAGGTATCCAGAGGCAGTTCCCCTTAGAACTACCACAGCTCATATGGTGGCAAGGGCCCTCTTGGGAAACTTTTCCAGGATGGCTTTTCTTAAGGAGGTAGTATCAGACAGAGTTGCAAACTTCGTGTCTAGTTACTTTACTGCTATGTGCAAGGAGTGTGGAGTAAATTACAAATGTACAGCCCCTTATCACCCACAATGCAATGGATTATTTGAAAGGTTCAACAAAACCCTAAAGCGCATGATTAAAGGTCTCCCAGAAAAGCTTAGGCGCAGATGGGACATAGTTTTTCCCTGCCTTCACTTTGCCTACAGAGAGGTTTAACAGAAGGGGGTTGGTTACAGCCCATTTGAACTACTTCTGTTTGGACATCCTGTTAGGGGTCCATTGTGGCTAGTGAAGGAGGGATGGGAGTTGCCTCTCAAACCCTCTATACAGTATATTGCGGACTATGTACTTGGTCTCCAGGATGGCTGAGTACATGAAGAATGCAACGAAAAACCTTGAGGCTAGCCAGGAATTGCAAAAGGCCCGGAATTACCAAAAGGCTGTGTTGACTGTATTAGCCAGGACCGAAGGTATGGGTGTTAGAGCCTGTGGCCCCAGCAGCCCTCCAAGACAAGTGGAATGGCCCTCAAACAATATTTGAGCAGAAGGGAGAGTTTACCTATCTGGTGGACCTAGGAACTCCCAGGAGCCGACAGAGGGTGCTCCATGTCAACAGGCTCAAACCATATGTTGACGGGCAGCATAGGCTTGTTCATGGCTACTGACGAGGGACAGGATGAAGAGAATGATCCACTCCCTCCCCTGCTCTCACAGAACCCTGATGATGGTTCAGTAGATGGTGTAGGCGTGGTAGGCAGCCTCACAGACCAGCAGCAAACTGGTTGCAGAAAAGTTCTACAACAGTTTAGACATATGTTTTCCCTGACTCCAAGTCAGACTACCTGGTGCACTCATGAAGTGGACACGGGGGACAGTCTGCCAGTTATAATTAAGATTTACAGGCAACCTGACCATGTCAGGGACTGCATCAAGACTGAAGTCCAAAAGATGTTGGATTTGGGAGTAACTGAACCACTGAAAGCCCTTGGGCTAGTCCAGTAGTCTTAGTACCTAAACCTCACAACCAGAATGGTAAGAGAGGGATGAGGATTTGTGTCGACTACAGGGGTCTCAATGCAGTCACTAGGACTGATGCACATCCAATTCCTAGGGCAGATGAGCTTATAGATACTTTGGCCTCAGCCAAGTTTCTGAGCACATTTGACCTGACCACTGGCTACTGGCAAATCAAATTAGCTGAGGATGCAAAGCCAAAAACAGCATTTTCAACCCCTAGTGGGCACTACCAGTTTGTGGTGATGCCCTTTGATCCGAAGAATGCACCTGCCACTTTTCAAAGGTTGGTGAACAAAGTTCTTAAGGGCCTGGAAGCCTATAGCGCAGCAAATCTAGATGATATTGCTGTCTTTAGCTCCACCTGGGAGGATCACCTGGTCCACCTGAGAATTGTTTTGGAGGCCCTGCAGAAAGCAGGCCTCACTATCAAGCCCATCAAGTTCCAGATAGGGCAGAGTCAAGTTGTATACCTGGGCCACTTTGACTGGGTTGCTCCAACCACGCAGACTCGGGACAGAGATTTCTTGGGCCTGACTGGATACTATAGGAGGTTTGTCAAAGGATTTGGATCCATAGTGACCCCTTTGAATGACTTAACTTCCAAGAAAATGCCAAAGAAAATTCAGTGGACAGTTAGCTGTCAAAAGGTATTTGATGACCTGAAGCAGGCTATGTGCACTGCTCCCATTCTGCAAAGTCCTAACTACTCCAAATAATTCCTTGTCCAAACAGATGCATCTGAGTTGGGAGTAGGGGTGGTGTTATCACTATTGAATGATGAAGGTCAGGATCAGCCAGTAGTTTTTATTAGCAGAAGGCTGACCCCCAGAGAGAAACGTTGGTCAGCCAGTGAGAGGGAGGCCTTTGCTGTGGTTTGGGCTCTGAAGAAGCTGAGGCCATATTTGTTAGGTGCTCACTTCATTGTTCAGACAGCCATAAGTCCCTCTTATGGTTAAAACAGATGAACTATACAGTGGAATATAGACCTAGGAGTAACCATGCCAATGCAGATGGAATCTCCAGATATTTCCACTTAGAACATGAAGACTCAAGTGGTCAAGGTTAGTTTAATGTCCTGACCTGGTGGGAGGGGGGTTGTATAGGAGAGTCGGATCTGCTTACTATAGTCACCTCCACTTTTTGCTGATGTTTCACTGTTTTCGACTTGGTCTGGCTGGGATCCTACTATTTCGGACCCCAGCCTAGCTGCTTTCTCCCTAAAGTGATTGCATGTACTTTAGGTACACTCCAGATTGGATTCTGGGGTACCCTTATAAGTCCCAAGTATATGGTATACTATGTACCTATGGCATAGGTGCCCCCTGAGGCCACCCATGTATTATGCCACCCCTGAGAGGCCACTCAAATTGACACCACATGCCTGCTACTACAATCTCTGTAAGGTGGTGCATGCACCCCTTTCTTAGACATAGGTTCACCACATCTACCTTATCACTGCACATATAAACCTATCATTCACCTCTATAACAGGCCTTATCAATCCTGGAGGTAGGGTGCTGGGTTTTATGTGAGAGGGTGCCCATGCATGAGCAGGACCCCTCTGCAACTTTTGGAATCTATTCTCTGGGGTTGTTCTGTGATGCAATTTCACCCAAACAGGAAGGGGAGAGGGTTAACAACTCATCTACCCGACCCCCTTCTACAAAATTTTCACACCAAGAGGGGTAGAGAAGAAAACCGAAACTGAAAAAGCATGCAGGGGCATAAAGTATGTTAGTAAAACTGCCCTCACTCACACACAAATCTGCGCGTGACATGCTTCATCATCGGGTCTGCTTATAAAACACCCTGGCGTAGCCACGCACAGGATGGAGCATAGGGGAGGGGTAAACAAACAACATAAACAGTACTCATAAATGGCTGAGTAAAGTGCTATCAACCCAGACTGGGAACAGTGATAGAAATAAGTGCAGTGGAAGAAAAGTCTAAAACTGGCTCGTGGATAACCTATTAATCCATTTTATTCCAGGGTCCCATGGACAGGATTAAAAATTCAAGAAGGATGGGCTTGTTCGAGAGAATATTAGGAGCTCACAACAACGCTCCTTAGACTGCCAAAGTCAACATGTTTCAACCGTGATTGGTATGCCCACACTAACGGGTCATGCCGGTCTTCCTCAGGACTTTTAACAGTCCCAGTCAAGCGAACCCTGTTACCTTATTCTGGTTAATTACCAGGGTACACAAATACAGCAATCCTGGCGTGTGGCGGCAATTACCCTGACACGGGATACAAGTACTGCAAAATAAAACATATATCCTCAGGCGTTAGAAGCATTCAAGTTAGTCACATCGAATCTCATTACAATTAACATCCCAAGCCACAAGAACATACAAACATCTCCTGAGCAATAATGCGTATGTCCAACCCTCGCCTACATGATAGTGGGGTGAAATTGAAGACATCAATATTACTCTTTAGGTTTCCAAGCTCCAATCTTAAACATACTGTTCATACCAATTATTCATAATAGCCCTTGTCGCACACACAAGATATACTCCACAAACACATGTATCTGATTATTAAGATCAACATTCATGGATAACTTCATGGCCGCTGCAAAGTAGCCCTTCTTCCCTTCCCCATAGTGCCAAACTCACCAAGTTTACTGATATGGGAAGCTTGAACTGCCGGCGTGCGAGGAGAACCCCTAAGGACACAACCTGTAGTGAGGGTAAGGGGAAGAAAACGTAATGCATGCCATCTGTAAATACTGCATGCTCCGGTTATAACAAACATAAACATTCAACGATATAGTCAGGCGATAATCAGGAAACGACAAGCATGTCAGCCCCACAAAAAAAACCAGGATGGGGGGAGGAGCTTAGCGCGCATCCAAGATGGTCGCGTGAGCACAGGGCTCCCGAGACCCTCACCGCCTCTGGCATCTATCCTGTCACAGATCCTGATACAGACGACGGGTCCTTATGGATATCACCCTGCTGACATAGAAGCTCTTTTCAGAAATTGAATCGGCTGCCGGGAACCGGACTTACTCCACTTCGAAACTTTGCGGCCTATACCGATGAGCAGCCCGGGACTTGAGTCCCCGAGATACCCAGGTGGCAATTGAACAACAACTGCCAGTGGACGTCGACCAGTGCCCCTGAATTACTTTCGGTTTCGTTTTTGGTCTTTGTCTATCTTAACCTGCGGCCGTTTGTCTTTGTTGGCCCATGGTCTACCACCGGTCGCACGCTTGCCCTCTGACCCCTCGTCTCTGGACTCTGCAAGTCAGCCTTGCGAGGAGCCATTCAAACCAGGTCCCAAAGGCCCCTCCGGGGCGCGTCGCTCAATATGGCGAGCAAGTCAGACAGCGAGAAGCGGACCACCAAGGTTACACACCGAGGGGGTGCCACCCAATCCAACAATATGGACCGCTACACCCGTCCAAAAGGGTCCCACAGTGGTGTTGGTAAAACTCTGGACGAGACCGGGGATGGCTCCCCAGCGACTGAAGAATTGACATTGCGAGACGTCATGGGCGCCATTGCAAGCATGAAGACCTCCATGGGCCAGCAGTACGAAACATTGGCTTCAAAGATTGACACGGTAGCTATTGACGTCAACCTGATCAGGACTGATTTGGCGAAGACCAACGAGCGGGTCAACTCTCTAGACATTAAGACCACCAGTCTTACGACCGACGTGTCCGATCTCCAGACAGAAGTTCATAATCTGCGGTCTTCTAATGACTTGTTTGCCCGTCGGCTGGATGACTTCGAAAGTCGGGCTAGGCGCAACAATGTGCGTATCATCGGGGTTCCGGAGAAGCCCACTGAATCAACAACGGATCTCCTTGTAGAGGACCTAATATTGAACCATCTGGCCCCCAAGGGCCTCAGTAACTTTTTGCAGTGGAGCGCGCTCACAGAGTCCCAGGCGGGAAGCATAAGCTGGGCGCCCCTCCATGGCCCATCATAGCCAGGATTTTCAATTTTAGGGACAGGGACGCTATCCTGCAGGCGTTGCGGGCCAGTGGCCCCACGAAATTCGAGAATGCGACCATCGGGTTCTACCCGGATTTCACGCAGACTGTACAAAAACAGTGGATGGGATTCATGGGGGTGAAACGGCGCCTTAGGGACATGGGCTTGAAATATGCTATGCTCTTCCCTGCCCGACTACGCATTGAATATAAGGAACGTGCGCTCTTCTTTGACCGACCCGAGGTCGTCAGTGACTGGCCTGATGCTCTACCAACGCATCGAGATCACCCGGAGCAATCGGGGGCGCTGACGGAGGCCCATCGGAGCAGGAGGAGTGAGTGCTGACCGGCATGCGTGCTCTATAGACATTGCAGCAGTGGTTCGATGACTTTTTGTATTGTATGTATATTGGTAAATACCCAGAGGCGGTGGGGAACCGGGACTCTTCCTCCTCCTGGGGGTTCTTTCTCTTTTTGTAGATTAGTTTCACACTGGGGCGACAGGCACACTGCAAGTTGGGGTGGCTTTTTGGTCAGGGGTGCAGGGTGGGGGGGTGTTCGGGGAATTTCTTTGGGGGTGGTGGGGGGAACTTTGTTTCACATTCGTTTGTTTCGAGGCTACGCTCTACTGCATATTTTGACTTTGGTGTCTGTCTCGTTATGGGAGGGAATCCGTTTTCATTACTGAGATGGGGTAAGGGGTTGAGGGTGCTAAGTTGGAATGTTAACGGTCTGGGGGACAGGATGAAGCGGGGGATAGTATTGCAGTATTTGAAACGTCTTTCCCCTGATGTAGTATTGTTACAGGAAACGCATTTGATAGGGAACACATGCCACACAATGAATAGGCGAGGCTATCGTCTGGTAGCGCACTCTGGATTCACTACTGGGTCGAGGGGTGCTGGCGTTCTAGTCAGGAACTCCCTCCCCATGGAAATAGATGATACTATACTCGACGATAGGGGACGATATGCAGCTATTACGGGCAGGTGGGAGGGGAAGACGATCTCCATACTTTCTGTTTATGTCCCGCCAGGTTTACAAACTACGACGTTTTCTGATTTGGGAAAAGTGGTTTTGGGGCTCCCCGAGGGTATTTTGGTAGTTGGTGGAGACTTTAATTCTGTTGTCTGTGGTAGGGAGGACCGTAGCCCCCCAGGGATCTGGCGAAATCGCAATCTTGGCTGGGTAACTTCCTGGAAACACTGGGTCTGGTGGACTGTTGGAGACTGCTGCACCCCGGACAGGCACAATACACCTTTAATTTGGGCGCACACGGGAGCCTTTCTAGGCTTGATTATGTCCTGGTACCGGCAGTGCAGGCTGTTTCAGTGAGAGAAATTAGACACCTAGCCAGGGGTATCTCGGACCACTCCCCACTTTGGCTCTCTATTGATATACAGCTGGGAGCGGAGGGTCGAGTGGCTCCGATTAATCCCTGGCACCTCTGCAATCCCAAAACTAGGGCTGGTGTGGTTCAGTCTATGGACCATTATTTCGCTGACAATGTTGGGTCGGTGTCCTCCTCCATTTCATTATGGGAAGCCTTCAAGACGGTAATCCGTGGCCAAACTCTGTCATTGATTGCTAGCGCAAATAAAAGTAAGAATGAGGAGGTTGTACGGCTGGAGACTGACATTACTGGCTTGGAAGAAGAGTTGCAATCTGGTGTCACACAGGAGGGGTTGCACGTTTTAGCCCTTAAACAGCTTTATTATAGAGCACTGGTGACTGATGCGGCCAAGGCTATGACTGAGTCGTGAGCAACAGGGGCGTCTGTATGATGTGGGAGATAAAGCGGGGAAACTGATCGCCTGGTTGGATAAAAGGGAAAGACTGAATCGTGTTGTGCCTGTTATTGAGAGAGCGGATGGAGTGCGGGTTGTGGACCCTGTTGATATAGTGGAGGGTTTTGCACACCACTTCCAAAAGGTGTATGCGCCGGTCTCAGACCGACCGGAGGAGGACTCCCACTTGTTGCTTAGAGATATCGCATTGCCCAGCTTGTCTGATTCGGACAAAGAGCTTATGGAGGCGGAATTTTCTAACGATGAAATAGCGCTCGCTATCCGCTCCATCCGCTCCGGGAAAGCAACAGGCCTGAATGGCATCCCCATCGAACTGTATAAGTTGTGTCCCGACAAAATGGCGCCGTACCTTCGTCAGATGTTTCTAGAATCGCGAGATGTCGGATCCCTTCCCCGAGATCAGAGACTGGCGCCCATTGTTGTTATTCATAAAGAAGAGAAACTCCGGGACCTATGTACATCGTATAGGCCTATATCTCTCTTGAATGCCGAACCTAAGATCTTGGCAAAACTTCTTGTAAATCGGCTGATTAAGGTGATCAGCGACCTGATACACCCGGATCAGTCCGGGTTTATCCCCCACCGCAACACCGCACTCAACCTGCGTCATCTTCACGGCGTCTTGGCGAGAGCGGAGGCACTGTGCGAGCCGGCCATCTTGATCTCCTTGCATGCCACGATGGAATGGCCATATTTATGGGCGGCCCTCGTGAAATTCGGTTTTGGCCCGGGTTCATTGGTTGGGTTAAACTCCTATACGCGGAACTGTTGGCTCAGGTGGTGGTTAACGGCAGAGTCTCAGGATCCTTTGTTCTTGGGAGGGGTACGCGACAGGGTTGCCCTCTATCTCCATTGCTCTTCGCGCTTGCCTTAGAACCCCTTGCTGATTGGCTGCGGTGGGAACCGTCACTTAAAGGCATTAGGTGGTCCCCGGACTTCGAAGACCGCATATCACTATACGCAGACGACATCCTGCTATATCTCACTTCCCCTCGGAAGTCACTGGGAGTACTGTTTGATGTACTCAGCTCGTTCGGGAGGAACTCCGGTCTGGTGATCAATTGGGCTAAGTCCTGTATTTATTCACTCACCGGAGAAGTACCCCCCTTGCTACGTGTCTGCCCAATACCGATTTCACACACTGGTTTTAAGTATCTGGTGATCTTCATATCACTAGACCCCGCAGCTCGGTATGAACGGAAACCTGCTTCCCCCGCTTCTCCGGCTCAAATCTGACGTGACGGCTTGGTGCGGCCTACCGCTGTCCCCGATTGGGAGGGCTGCTCTTTTCAAGATGATGTCCCTTGCCCGATTCCTGTATGCTGTCCAAAATACGCTTGATCTTGTGCCTGCCAGTTACTTTCGCGAGATTGAGAGATAAAAGAGGAAGTTGATGTGGGGGGGCATCCTCGCATTGCCCTGGCGAAGCTGACTTTGCCATGGTATGATGGGGGCTTATCGTTGCCTGACATTAAACGTCACTACTGGGCATCCCAATTAAGTGTAATTAACCATGCAATGTACGGTCCCGTTCCTAATCCTGCATTTGAAATGGACAAATGGCAGCTGCCAGGAGGGAACTATAACAGAGTGCTATATTCTAAATCTACTGGGAGGACACTGACTGGGCCCACCGGGGTCGCGGTACAGGTGTGGCGCAGCGAAAACGCAGCTATGGGGTGGTCGGACATATTGACTAGAGCGACTCCGCTCTATGCTTCGGAGAGATTGGGCAGTCTTTGGACCACGAAAGGCTTCGAGAAGTGGGACCTTATTGGTATCAGCAGGGTCGGGGATCTATGGGTCAAGAATAGGGTCAAGGCTTTTGACGAGCTTAAAGCGGAATACGTGCTTAGTGATAAGGAGCATTTTCGTTACATGCAGATCCGTCATGCGCTTGGTTCGGTTTTCCCCAGCCGGGACTGCTATCACGGAGTCTTCCCATCTCGAGGATAGAGTGCTTGATGGACACGTCCCGGATAGCACTATCTCCCTAATATACAAAAAACGTATAAACGATCGATCGGATTTGCTTTCGCAGCTTCGGGTTGCTTGGACCGGCGATGGACTGGATTTGGACGATGAAGATTGGCAGGATGCGATATCTTCTCCTAAAGAGGTCGCGATTCCGGCCCGTCTCCGGCTGGTGCAATAAAAAATCCTTCACCGTATCTATGGCACGGGTCCGCGGCTGCAACGTATGGGTTATTCTGTGGATGGGTTGTGTCAAGCGTGGATGTGGTTTGATTGCTACCTTCCTTCATATCATTTGGGAGTGCCTGGTTGTTGTGGTGTTTTGGAATCGTGTGCATGCCGTCATGGAAGAAGTTACGGGAGTTTCGCTCTTGCCGGAGGTCAGACGCTGTTTACTGAATGTATGGAAACCTAACGATTATAATGTGGCACAGATGCAATGGGCTACCCTTGGCAATGAATGTCTGACATAATATCGACAGACAGAATATCAAAATACAAAAATATCGGCACAAAAATATCGACATCAAAAATATCGGAGTCATATCTTCATAAAGGTAAGTACAAAAATATCGAAAAAATAATATCGTAGTACAAAAATATCGAAATTAAAAATATTGTTTTTTTAAATGTATTAATAATAATGTAAAAATAGTTTTAAAATACATATAATTTTACAAATATTAAATAAAAATATTAAAACAAAATTAAAACTAATACATATACATTTAAAATAAATAAAACACTTAATAATTTAATGTAATTTTTTTTTTTATTTCATTTAATTGATTTAATGTAAAAAAAAATTATTTTTACCCTGTACGCCTGTACCCCAAAAACCCAAAACTGACCCTGAACCCTAAAAATATCCCTGTACCCCAAAAACCCAAAACTGACCCTGAACCCTAAAAATATCCCTGTACCCCAAAAACCCAAAACTGACCCTGAACCCTAAAAATACCCCTTTACCCAAAAACTGAAAACTGACCCTGAACCCTAAAAATACCCCTTTACCCAAGAACTGAAAACTGACCCTGAACCCTAAAAATACCCCTTTACCCAAAAACTGAAAACTGACCCTGAACCCTAAAAATACCCCTTTACCCAAAAACTGAAAACTGACCCTGAACCCTAAAAATACCCCTTTACCCAAAAACTGAAAACTGACCCTGGACCCTAAAAATACCCCTTTACCCAAGAACTGAAAACTGACCCTGAACCCTAAAAATACCCCTTTACTCAAAAACTGAAAACTGACCCTGAACCCTAAAAATACTCATTTACCCAAAATTAATTAATATTATTTAATTACCAATTAATTATTAATTAACAATAACAATAAAGTAAATATATTAGCACATTAGCTGTAATTAATTTGATTTAATAATTAACATTATTTTTCCCAATTAATTAATTAAGAATAACAAAAAATTATATATACAAAAATTACTCTAATTAATGTAATTAACTAATTAATATTAATTAATTACCAACTAATTAATAATTAAAAATATGTACAAAATTATATTAATTAATTAACTAATTAATATAAATTAATTACCAATTAATTTTTAATTAAAATATGTACAAACATATATTAATTGATTAATTATTAATAAATTACTTCCCACCCTATTCCCCTATAAACCCATAACCCGCTACAGAACATATTTATCAAGTAATCAATTAATTTAAATTAATTAATAATTAATTCTCAATTAAATAATTAATAATTCCTACTAATTAATAATTAATGTAACATAATTAAATTACTTCCCACCCTATTCCCCTATAAACCCACAACCCGCTACAGTAGTAAAAGACAATATTTAATTAAATTACATTAAAAATAAATAATAAAACATAATAAATACAATATAATATGCACTACATTTATTTAAAAATTGATATTAGTAACATCGAAGTTATTTATTTCGATATTATTGACATCGATATTTAAAACTTCGATATTACTGATATCATACTAATATCGATATTAAGACTGTCGATATTACTTACCTTCGATATTTTGTCCCATCGATATTTAAACTTCGATATAATTGTATATCGAAATTTAAAACTCGATATTTTGTCTGTGTACCCTTGGCAATATGGTAGCCAAAAGGGACATAGCTCAACTATGGGGATCCCAAAGAGCACCTCTGATTTCAGCTTGGAAAGAAAACATGGACTGGTGCATGTTTAGGGAAAAAACTGTGTACATCTCTCGTGGTAGACCGAAGAAGTGGGGGAGAATATGGAACCAATGGAACCTATACCGCGTGAAGATTTGTACTCCTCCTCTGGCAGACGTCCATGAAATACCTCTGTCCCCGTAACCGCACGTTCCTTGTTTGGTAATACTTTTGCTGATGCTTTGTTCACCCTCTCCCGCCCCCCCCCATTCCCGAGACTTCATCTCTATACATTGCATACATCATTTTCCGACACGGCTTTCCCCCCCTCTGGGACAGACACCCACCATTCAGTTTCATTCTGCCTCACTAGTTATTTTAGTTTATATTTTATTGTCATATATAAATAAAATGTGAAACCTTTAATTTATCCTGCTTACCAACACAGAACTGCTCAGAATAATTTGTGGAATCGCTGCCGGACCCTCGGGTTGTCGGCTAAATAGCTGTTTAACGATGCAATATTGGTTTTTCCGTTTCGTTTTAGCAACGCCCCGCCCCTGTGGTTGTAGGCCTGCAACTGTACTGCTTTTATCGAAATAAAGGATTTAAAAAAAATAAAAAAAACAACCAGGATGTCTGTGTAATCTATATAATCTGCTTACTGTGCCACAGGTGGTTCACGCCCAGTTTGCTCACCACAGTCCCGCCGTGTAGTTTAACATAAGCCCGCCATACTCAGCGTTAAATTTCCTTCTTCCTCCTTCCGCATACGTCCGCAGATCACGTGAGGGTGCGAATGCGTCAAGGGGATGGCAGCACCACACGTCATAATAGTCTCGCCCCTGACTATCGTCTATGGAAACGCTGCAGTGCGGGTTCAAGTGTTGTCAAGGTAACGAGGTAAATACTAATGCCCGAGCGAAAATGTGCCAAAGCATAGTGCAGACCTCTTGATTAAACGTCTGCCCACTGGGGAACCAGATCTCTTACCCATAATCATGGCAAAGTGTAACAAAACACTGCGAGGTGCTAGAAATACTCGGTCAAAAAGGGGACAGCAAGATGACGCCCCTTATGAACAAAATCATATGTATTGACACAGGGGCGGGCAGACAGAAACACCCCGTCGTTCAACATCCTTCTTAACCAAAAGAGGGAGGGAGAGTGTGATTTCTTATTACATTTATCATTAAGGCATAGCACCAAAAAGAGATGGTTGAGAAAGAGGTAATCATATTCAAACATCAACAGATTTGGTGTCCGGGTTGAAAATCACCTCGTAAGAGCATGTCAGGGAATATCGTCATTCAATCCTACTGTGTGGCTTTTAAGACGGTATACCCACTTCTGTTCCTGCAATATTAGGGCTCTGTTTTTATCCCCACCAGCCATGTTATACTGTAGTTTTTCAAAATGGACCATCTCAAGTCTTCCGTAGTATGTCCCATTTCAAGGAAGTGGGCAGTATTAGATCTCCCACATCTGATGGTGCTCCGGTGCTCCATTATCCGAGTTTTAACTTTTCGGCTGGTCATCCCAACATATTGCTTCATGCATGGACATGTAATCAGGTAGATGACCCACTCATAATTACAATTTGTGTGGATTCTCTGTTCCCAAAGGTAGGTTAAGCCAATGTCAATGCTTTTTGTGTTAATTGTCAAATGACATACACTGCAAGATCCACAGCGTTTGTGTCCAATTACCGGAGGTAGAAGAGTAGGTGTCATCCTTCCACCCCCTCGATTGACCCTGGGTCTAGAATGGACTAATAAGTGCTTCAGGTTTTGGCTTCGTTTAAATGAGAATTGAGGCTTTTCCACAGTCAGCCCATTCGAGTTCAGAATCCTCCACTTTTTGAGAACCAAACGTTAATTCTGTTGGGAAGCAGTGTTAAATGTAGAAACGAAAACAGGTTTCTTAGACACTGGTCTAATAGTCTTGAACAGAAGTACATCACGGTTGACATAAGTCGGTCTCGTTCTTGCCCTCCTGATCACCTGAGTAGGATACCCCTGCTAGCCAGTTTTACAGATAGTAAGGAAGCCTCCTCCATAAAGTCAGACTTGGCAGAACAGTTCCGACGTACCCGAAAAAACTGTCCTGCCAGTAGATTTTCCCTGAGGGATTTCGGGTGAAAGCTGTCAAAGGTTAGCAAAGAGTTTTTGTCTGTGGGCTTATGAAAAACTCTTGTATGAAGTACCCCCTCTCTAGGTTCAAACAAAAATACAGGAAAGGTAACCACGTTTTTGTGACAGTGGACGTAAAGTGGAATAAAGGAGTTCTCATACTCAGCCACTCCAAAAACAGGTGAACAGAACTCTCATCCCCTTCCAAATATCCAAAACATCGTCAATATAACGACACAAGAGTCTTATGTGGGAAGACCACGGGCAAGCGGTGTCATAAATCATAGCTGTCTCAAAGGCTCCAACATAAATCCCTGCCAAGCTCGGGGCAAAGACACTCCCCATGGAGGTACCATGGGTCTGAAGGTACAAGGTTCCATCATATTCAAAATAATTCTTAGTCATGGCTATTTCAGCCAAATTCAAAATGAATGCCCTGGGTGTTTGGTAGAGCTAGTTCTCTGCAATCAGGATGTCCTCCAGGACTCTGAGAGTTTCTCTTTGCGGAATATTTGTATATAAGGCCTCGATATCGAGGCCTATGAGAAACTCAGTCCCAGGGTCAAAAGGTAGGTCATTCAGATGTTGTAACATATCTAGGGTGTCCCTCAGATAAGCCAGTAGTTTCTGAACCAGCGGTTTCAGGTAAAAGTCACAAAATTGAGATAAAGGTTCCAGAAGGGAACCCAACCCTGACACAATCGGCCTTCTGAGGGGCGGTCTAACCAGCTTATGAATTTTGGGGAGAATATAAAAATAAGGAGTTCTCTGCTGTTTATTCACCAGTAACTCAGCTTCATGATCAGAGATGCAGTCATTGGATCGAGCCTCCTCAGCCAGGGTGATGATTTCTTTAGTTATTTCAGCTGTTGGTAGCACTTTACTCACTCATTTATGAGTACTGTTTATGTTGTTTCTTTACCCCTCCCCTATGCTCCATCCTGTGCGTGGCTACGCCAGGGTGTTTTGTAAGCAGACCCGATGATGAAGCATGTCACACGCAGATTTGTGTGTGAGTGCAGCCATCCCATATAGTCTTAAGTGCATTATAACCTTGCGGTAAATGCTAACTTTAAAACGGCTGCACAGAAACCGGTTGTGTTTGGTGTCAAACACCTTGGAATCATACCTACACACCAGTAACTGGTGTGGGAGGTAAGATTCCACCCTCCTAGAGGGAGAAATATGACAGAACCGGTACACCCGGTACCAGCTGTTCCGACCCTGGCATCACAAGATGGATGCTGCAAGCCACAGACACGAGTCTGCCCTCCTGCTGCTGGACAAAACTACGGCAGTGGAGGCTGGACAATAGCTTTCTTGTCACAGGGAGGTGTAACCACCTCCCAGACAGGCTTTAGTGTATTGGGGCTGGGTGAGTGCACTCCAAGTGTGCTTTGATGTCTGTTCTGGGGGCACATTTGGTGTCCCTGTGCATAGTCTGGCTCAAACTGGTTGCAGGGGCTATCATCCCCTGGAAAAAGGACATGGGTGTAACCACCCCTCTGTCCTGACCCTCCCGTAGGTGGGTACCCAGAGTTTGTCCCACCCCTTTCGTGGGTATAAAGTAGGAACGCCTGACTACAGGACTTTAGATTTACCTGGCCGAAACGCTGCTACAGAAACTAAGTACTTCGACGATCTACACTGCGCTAGATGACTGAAGAATCTCCCTTGGAGTAAAAGAGTGCTAAGCAGGCACCAAAGACGCATCTGACTGGTTTGCAAATCCAAAGATCCTGAGGACTCCGAGTTTTGCAACACAGGAGGTGGGTTTCCAAGCGTCCCCAAAGTCGACTAGTGTGCTCAGCACACCTGAGACCCGTATCTCTTGTGGGGACCGTGCAACCCGAACCCCAGGGCACTGTGTATATTTGCAGAAGCATCTGCTTTCCTGTGACCCCTGAAGCTGTGCTTTGGCTACTCATAGTCCAGACCCTGAGCAGTGATTCCACCAAAGATTACCGGCCTACACTCCACGAGTGTTCCGTCGGCTCGTGTTCTGTGATTGCTCTCGAGGTCCCTTTGCAATCCCTGGTCCGTCGACCTGTGGGTCCCTGAGAAGGGAACTTTAACTTTCAACAGGCTTTCCTGGTTGCTCCAGATGTACTGTGACTCTCCATCACTTGGGGAGTCCCCAGGACCTTGTTGGTCCTCACCGAAGCATCTTTTCTCTGACTGCGTGGGTTGCAGTTGCCAAGTCATCTTGGTGTTCGATCCGGACACTGACCCCCCCCCCCCCCCACCCCCCCCCCCCAGCGCTCTACATTCTTCATGGGACAGATTGCCTGCAGACTTTGGTCATCGTCACACACACACAAAGGAGGGCATCTCCTGGACCCTATTTTTTCCAGCATCTCCCCGTCACACTGCCCTCCTGCCTTGCCTTTACACTTGTCGGATCATTTCCTAGTTAATTTCAGCGTACCCAACCCAACGGTTAGCAGGTCATCCAGCCCGCCTTTACTGCTCCGTAACAGGGATTGGAAGAAGCTGGATATAAACCACTTCATCTCTGTCTTAGACTCTGCCCCCGTGGGTGAGATATTTGACACGGAAGATATGGAGACAGTAGCCACCAAGATCAACAATTGGCTGGTAGGAGCCTTAGACACATGTTTGCCCTTGGCTCACATAAAATTTAAAACCCACACCCCTCCAGCCCCATGGTACAATGTATCACTGAAGGCTACAAAATCCAAATGCAAACGCCTGGAACGTATATGGAGGAAAGAATATTCCAGTGTAGCTGGTACGATCTATAGAAATGAACTCAAGCTTTATCACAAAGCCTGTACCACAGCTAGAACAATCTACGTGGCAAAGACCATCGCCGAGGCCACAAACAAATCTAAAATACTGTTTAATTTAGTAAAGAACTTAGCTGGTTCAAACACCACAGCCAAACCTCCTCCGCTGAACGATGTTCAATGTGAAGAATTGGCACTGTTTTTTACAAACAAGATTGAGACCATCTACCAGGATATTGTCATGCAACATCAGACTCAGGCCAAAACGCACCCAGAACCTAATCTTTGTGAGGTGGATACCTCCTGCCCGACAGATCTGTCCCATGAGCCTTTGTCATCCTGGCCTGAACTTAATGTTCGTGACCTTCAAGTTATCTTAGGGAAACTGAAATCGGGTTCCCAGATCGACCCCCTCCCTATCTCTGTACTAAAACTTCTTGACACTCCGCAACTTTCTGTAATATGTCAGACTCTGAATTTATCCTTATCCACAGCAAAGGTTCCATCTATGTGGAAACAGGCAATGGTCTCACCACTGCTAAAAAAAACATCGGCAGACCCCAAAATCCTGGCCAATTTTCGCCCTATATCATTACTACCTGCCTTCTCCAAAATATTGGAGAAACACGTCCACAGTCACCTTGCCATGTACTCGGAGTAAAACGACATACTTCACCCTTCCCAATCGGGTTTCCGTCCTGGTTTTTCGACGGAGAGGACATTGCTCGGGTGATGGAAAATCTTCGCCTCCTGGTCGACAGAGGGGATTCTGCTGCACTGATCCTTTTGGATCTCAGCGCAGCATTTGACACCATCTCCCATCCCATTTTGTTAAAATCACTCTCGGCCATGGGCATCAGGGGAACTGCACTGGATTGGATTGCATTATTCCTGACACTTAGGACTTTCCAGATTGCTTCCCATACCTCGACCTCAAAAATCCATCTATCCCCCTATGGTGTCCCTCGGGGATCAGTTTTGAGTCCCCTGCTTTTTAACCTGTATGTAACCTCTCTTGCCCAGATCGCTGAAGCTGCAGGATTAAACATGTTTACCTATGCGGACGATTCACAGATTGTCTTCTCACTTTCTAAAGGTGATCAGGACGCCTCCTCTTGCCTACAGATCGGCCTCAGAAAAATTGCAACCTGGATGAGTAATAACTTACTCAAACTGAATGGTAACAAACGGAGGTTCTAATACTGGGTCCAAATCTCAACCTCTGGAACCCCAGACACTGGCCCTCAGAAATGGGGTCACTACCTACCCCGTCAAACCAAGTACGTAACTTGGGCATTATCATTGATAATACAGCGCCAAGACGCCCACGGGTAAATGTAGCGCTTTATAAATATTAAAAATAAATAAATAAATAATGGTTTAACCATGGAGCCACAAGTTACCAACCTAACTGCCACCTGTTTTACCATTCTGAGGTGGCTCAGAAAAATTATCTGGATGCTGCCGGAAGACACTCAGAAGACAGTGGTCAATGCACTGATCACCTCCCGTTTAGATTACGGAAATGTCCTTTACCTGGGATCATCACAAGCAATTATGAGACGCCTCCAACTTGTCGAAAATGCCGCTGCTAGACTACTTTGCAAGTGTCCCAGAAGGGAAAGAATATCCGGACATATCAAGGCACTCCACTGGTTGAAAATCGAAAACCGTGTCAAATTCAAGGCACTGAGCCTTATGCACAGAATTAAATGGGGAAATGCCCCAAGATATCTACAATCCCTCGTGCAGGCTTATATGCCGGCTCGCTGCCTTAGGTCGGCATCTTAATGTCTCTTTTGTGTGCCGAAAGTGCGTAGAGCGAAGATTGGAGGAAGATTATTCTCCCTGCTGGGCCCCAAACTCTGGAATGCTCTCCCACTGAACTTACGTTTGGAAACCCGCTACAACTACTTCCGCAGAGCCATTAAAACATGGCTATTTAATCAGTAAGTTGCTCCTGCCCCCCCTCAGAGTTGTACTATCTGCTCAGGAATATAGTATCTCTCAGCGCCGGGAAACCCTTTTTGGGTAGCTGTCGCGCTTTCGAAACCTAATAAATAAATAAATATAAATAAATCGTCGACGTCTCCCGGTCCCCGTGGCTGCAGAGTCAAGCTTCACCTCTTCTCACCTGAAACACCCGACATCGGTAGGCATTTGTCTATCTTGCCCCTGGTCACTGGCAAGTGACCCAGACTCTGTCCACTCCTCTTCACGGCGGCAGCACTTTGCAGCAACTCGCCATTGAAAACGACGAAGATTCCCGACACCATTTGGCACCTATGCACCTGGCTTCCCTGGGTTAGGTAACACGAGTACTCTGGTGCTCACTTGGGTGCTGGCGTTAGAACCTTCTAAGTCTGAAAGGGTTAGCTCAAAGTCCTCTCCTAAGTGTCCTTATTCTGTAAAATGCCAACCGCGACTTTCATATAGGATTGAACGGCGCTCGCGGCTGTGTTCTCACACTGCCCGTGCCCCCCGTGGGTCCCCTGTGTCACTATCTTGGGTGGTTCCTTGGGGTCCCAGCGATTCTATGTGCTCTAGGCAATGTGTCTAATCAAGTTGTGCTTGTTATACCACTTTCTTAGTATATGGTTCGATCTCCCACCAGAGCCCGCTGTGTATTGTGCTATTTACTGTCGGTCTAGTGCTGTGATAGTGTGTGCCTTGTTCTCTAATCTCATAAAGAGGTTAGTAGAGAGTGTTTAGTAATAAATACATATATTTTATATATACTGTAGCCGGGGCAGGGGGGCTAGGGATACTCACAGTGGTAACAACAGGTGGCTCAACAGACACTTGACCAGTATATTGTTTCAAACTGGGTTTTATTTTTAGGGTTCTCTTGGTACGGAATGTAAGTCTCTCCCTCGCAAACTCAATTTTATCCGTGGTGGTGGACTTCGGGGCACGCAGGATTACAGCTCAAAGGACTCCCAGATTCCAGGGTACGCAAGATGGCTCAGCGTCGTTAAGGCTCCAGGAAGGCTACGGGCTTTAGGTGTTTCTCGTCTCCCGGTCCAGCAACATGAAAAAGAATGGACAGAGGGAGGCCGTTAGTCGCTATGTCTGATACGCGCTTGCACCCAAGGGATTCCCGTGTTTGTGAGGGACACCAGTGTATATACAAACACTCCAGTGTGAAATACGTGGATGAACAAGGAGAGGAGTGAGGTACGAAGGAAAGGTACGGCAAAAGAATCGGGAAGCGGGAAGAGGTAGGGAGGATGGAAACACAGAGGTTTAGAACGTACAGGGTCTTTTTACACTATACACTCGGGGCACTCTTTCTCCCCACCCAAGCCGCCCAACGCCGCCGTACCTGGCTAAGCCACACTCCTCCCTCGGGAGTGTGGCACGGCGAATCACAGGATCGTTGGCCTCCTGGCTTTCCGTCTTCTTCTCGTCCTCGGTTTTCTCCCACGTCTTCTTCCTCCGGTCGGTGTGCCTCGCGTCCTCTGTCCTCCGGCTCGCCGATGACGTCACACGCCGCGTACAGGGCTTCCCCTGTTTTCAACCATCCAGGATTGTCGACGTCAGTAGAAGGCGGGGCTTCTTGGAAGTCGTCAAACTCCCACTTAAAGGGGCCCGTGTACGTTTCTTCGATTGATCTACGTCCCAATCATTCTTCTGAGTCGCAGTCTGAAGATTAGAAGGGTCACAATCAGGGTTCCACCATTCCACACGACCACCCATCCCGACCCTGTTACACTGCTCCCCCCTAGGATTCTCCCGATCGGGGAGAATGGGTGTTCTCGACAGGTAGTCTGCATTACCATTCTGGACTCCTTTCCGATGCACTATGTGGAATGAGAACGGCTGAAGGAACAGAAACCACCTCAACACCCTGGAGTTTTGTGACATGTTTTTTTGCATCCACTGTAGCGGAGCATGGTCCGAAAACAGTGTAAAAGGTTTCCCTTCCAGATAGTACCTCAATTTGTCCACAGACCAGCGGATTGCCAGACATTCCTTTTCCACCGTTGGGTATTTACATTCCCTCGGGTGTAACTTTCGACTGATGAAGAGAATGGGGTGTTCAATCCCATCGTCACCGGTTTGCGACAACACTGCCCCTATTCCTACATCAGAGGCATCGGTAGCTAACGAGAAGGGTTTTTCAAAGTCTGGTGGAATCAGGACAGGACTTGATGTAATGGCTGCTTTTAAGTTTTCAAAAGCTTCGTTAGCCTCTTTGGAAGGGCATTTCCCTAGGTTGTTTTTGGAGGTGTTTTTCAGAAGGTCAGTTAAAGGAGCTGCAGTCTCTGCAAAATTCATTATGAACCTCCTATAGTAGCCTATTAATCCCAGGAAAGCACAAAGTTCTTTTTTTGTGGATGGAAAAGGGGTACCTGTGATGGCTCTTATTTTCTCCTCTTGAGGAGCGATGACCCCCTCTCCTAGCATGAACCCCAAATACTTCACTCTGGGAAAGGCCGCTCGTGATTTTTTTGAATTTATGTGCAGTCCTGCATTTTGTAGGTCCTGTAGTATACTGGCAATATGATCTAGATGATCCTTCCACGTCCTGCTGAAAATGACGATATCATCTAGATATACCGAACTATACTTGGTGTGAGGAGCCAATACCGTGTTCATGAGTCTCTGGAAAGTGGCCGGGGCTCCATGGAGCCCGAATGGTAATACGGTAAACTCGAACAACCCATCATCCGTGGCAAAAGCTGTTTTATGCCTGTCTTTTTCTCGAAGCGGAACCTGCCAGTACCCTTTGGTCAGGTCTAGGGTTGTTATATACCTGGACTCTCCGATTCTCTCAATCAATTCATCAACTCGGGGTATTGGAAAGGCATCAAATGATGAAATAGCATTTAATGCGCGGAAATCCATACAAAACCGGGTGGACCCATCCGGTTTTGGAACCATCACTATGGGCGAAGCCCAGTTGCTACGTGATGGTCTAATGACCCCTAGTCGAAGCATGTCTGTTACTTCCTTTTTTACATCGGCTCTCCTAGCAGCCGGAATACGGTAGGCCCTTTGCTTCACTACCTTGCCAGGTTCAGTGTCGATACAGTGCTCAGCTAAATGAGTGTGTCCAGGCACATCCGAAAACATAGGAGCGAACTTTTGTAGGGTGTGCAAAAGTTCTTTTCTTTCGGGTTCAGTCAGATCAGGGTTTATAGGAAGTTTATCGAGAGTAGTACTCGTGTCTTTTGATGGTAAGGTTAAATTTGCTGATTTGGGTGGTGGCCCTATCCATTTTTTCAACAGATTTATATGGAAGGTTTGTTGCCTTCCCGGGGTGATTTGCAACCTATAGGTTGTTTTGCCAATAGTTTCCACCACCTCGTAGGGACCCTTCCACTCGCTCCTGAACTTTTGGCTGGACGACGGAAGGAGCACTAGTGCCCAATCTCCTTTGTTCAGCGTCCTCCATTTTTTCCCTTTATCATACTGATGTCTCTGATTCACTTGGGCTCTTTCTAGATTGGAATACGCTAGGTCCCTGAGTTTACCTAGCCGAGATTTCAACTGATTAGTGTATTCCAGTAGTGACCTCTGTTCTGTCTCCTCTTCCTTTTCCCAGGCCTCTTTGGTGATCTCTAAGAGTGACCTCGGTTGTCGACCATACAACAACTCGAACGGGGAGTACCCTAAACTACTCTGTACTTGGGCCCGCAACACGTAGAGAGCCAGGGGTAACAGTTTGTCCCAGTCTTTGTTTTCGGCGGTTAGCATTTTTTTTAACGTGGACTTGAGAGTTCGATTGTATCTCTCAACCAATCCATCCGTCTGTGGATGGTAGGCCGAGGTGCGTATATGCCTCAGTTCCAGGGTCTTACATACTTCCGCTATCATTTTTGAAACAAAGGGTGTCCCCTGATCTGTGAGGATTTCCCTAGGAAACCCCACCCTCGAAAACAATTCAATTAATTTGTCGGCTACATTCCGTGTTGTTGGAGCACTGAGAGCAAAGGCCTCGGGGAACCTGGTGTTATAATCCACCACAACGAGTGCATAGGTATGCCCTCTAGATGTACGAGGAAGGGGGCCAATAAGGTCCATCCCTACTCTTTCGAAGGGATTACCAATGATAGGTAATGGTTGGAGAGGTACTGCTGGCGGTCTGCTCATGTTTTTCTTTTGGCATACTTCACACTGTCGACAGTATTCCTCAGATGTTTTATAAATGCCTGGCCAAAAGAACAGTTTTGTTATGTTCTGTAGTGTCTTTTCAGCTCCGCTATGTCCTGCTGTTAAATGTGTATGGGCATAGAACAGTATCTTTTCTCTAAAGTCTTTGGGAACGACTAACTGAGGAGAGTCGCCGGCTTTTCCTTCCCTATACAATAGGTCGTTTATGATTCTGAACTTGGGAAATACTGAGGTCGGTGTTGTTTCGTTTACATGGGCTGCCTCCCATGCGTTCAAGAGTGTAGGGTCGTTACTTTGTGCAAACTTGAAACTCCGGTCTAACACCCAGGGATCTGTAGTGAGTAACGCTTCTTTTGGTCGTTCCAATTTTTTTCTGAAGAGACTCAGGAAGTCGGGGTTATCCACCCCCAAAATCAGATCCTCGGGTAAAGACTCTACTACCCCTACCCTCACTACACAAGGTTCTCCACCCATGGGCTTGAGAGTAAGTTGGGCTACCGGGTACGGTTTCACATCCCCGTGTACACATCTTATGTGTACGACTGAATCAGGGCCCAACTGGGAGGGAAGAACGTGCTGTTTCTTTATGACTGACTGTTTACAACCAGAGTCTAAAAGAGCTTTTATACATTTACTGTTCACAAGTACCCTTGCGTAAAAGGATGGTCCCATCTCCGCTGTGTACATCACGGCCTTAGGGATGTAGCCAACCTCCATAGGTTCTTCGGGCGGTCGTTTCCGGGGACACATTCTGGCTATGTGTCCCCACTCTCCACAGTCAAAGCACTGCGGACCTCTTTGTGATGGTGGTTCAAATCTTAAGGGCTGTGTTTTCACCTGCTCTGCTGCTGGTTTGGGTTTCTTTTCTTGTTTCACCAACCCTGTGGGTCCTTTGGGGCCTTTGTCCGTATCCCAAGGGAAGGTTCGTGGCATAGCTCTATTAAAGTTTGAAGCCATTTCAATTGCCTGTTCAGCAGTAAGACCTGAATGCTGTCTTAGCCAACGCTGTGTGCTATAGGGTAGGGCTTCCATAAATTGTTCCAGATATATACTGGTCATCACTTCTTCTTTGCTTCTACTCTCTGGTTTTAACCACTTGTCGGCGGCCATCTTTAGCCGCAAGTATAACGTTTTGGGGTGTTCCCCCGCTATTCCCTTTTCTTTCCTGAACCAGAGTCTATAGGCCTCTGCATCTAGTCCCAGATGGTCCAATATTACTGCTTTAATAGTAGCATATGGCGTTACTCCTGCATGGTTAGCTACCTGGTAAGCTGCTTGAGCCTCCCCGGAAAGTAAGGGAGCCAAAAAAAATGGCCACTTGTCCTCGGGCCAACCGCAAGCACTGGCCGCCCGTTCGAAATTGAGAAGGAATGCATCGGGATCTTCCCCCGGTACGTATTTCTGTAGTTGCATTCCTGAAGGGTGAGGTCCGAAAGCTCTTCTCTTGGTTACTGAGGGTACCCCGGGGCTCTGTACTACCTTGTGTAATCCTTCAAGTTGGGCAGTAATGGTGTTTTTAAACATGTCCCGATCAGCGTCTGCAGCCGACATTTGCTGGCTGATAGCCCATTCTAATTTCTGTTGGCCTTCAATAAGTTGTTGTACCACTTGTTCCATGTCTGCTGTTGGTATGGAGGGACTCGATCCCACTTCTGACACCACTGTAGCCGGGGCAGGGGGGCTAGGGATACTCACAGTGGTAACAACAGGTGGCTCAACAGACACTTGACCAGTATATCGTTTCAAACTGGGTTTTATTTTTAGGGTTCTCTTGGTACGGAATGTAAGTCTCTCCCTCGCAAACTCAATTTTATCCGTGGTGGTGGACTTCGGGGCACGCAGGATTACAGCTCAAAGGACTCCCAGATTCCAGCGTACGCAAGATGGCTCAGCGTCGTTAAGGCTCCAGGAAGGCTACGGGCTTTAGGTGTTTCTCGTCTCCCGGTCCAGCAACATGAAAAAGAATGGACAGAGGGAGGCCGTTAGTCGCTATGTCTGATACGCGCTTGCACCCAAGGGATTCCCGTGTTTGTGAGGGACACCAGTGTATATACAAACACTCCAGTGTGAAATACGTGGATGAACAAGGAGAGGAGTGAGGTACGAAGGAAAGGTACGGCAAAAGAATCGGGAAGCGGGAAGAGGTAGGGAGGATGGAAACACAGAGGTTTAGAACGTACAGGGGCTTTTTACACTATACACTCGGGGCACTCTTTCTCCCCACCCAAGCCGCCCAACGCCGCCGTACCTGGCTAAGCCACACTCCTCCCTCGGGAGTGTGGCACGGCGAATCACAGGATCGTTGGCCTCCTGGCTTTCCGTCTTCTTCTCGTCCTCGGTTTTCTCCCACGTCTTCTTCCTCCGGTCGGTGTGCCTCGCGTCCTCTGTCCTCCGGCTCGCCGATGACGTCACACGCCGCGTACAGGGCTTCCCCTGTTTTCAACCATCCAGGATTGTCGACGTCAGTAGAAGGCGGGGCTTCTTGGAAGTCGTCAAACTCCCACTTAAAGGGGCCCGTGTACGTTTCTTCGGATTGATCTACGTCCCAATCATTCTTCTGAGTCGCAGTCTGAAGATTAGAAGGGTCACAATCAGGGTTCCACCATTCCACACGACCACCCATCCCGACCCTGTTACACTTACCTTGCGTGGTTATCCTTTCATTTGGTCATTCAGGAGGTTATAGACTGGTAAAACAAGGTGCTTTACATTCCTTCGAGACTTACCCTGAAGGCTGCTCTGCAAATCACTAGGATAGCTTTCAATAACTGTTGTCTTTAACCTAATCATCAATAAGGGTCGTTTGGGCTGGTGCAAGGTGTGCACTATAACTAGTGGTCGGCATATACCAAGCCAACTTCTCACAGCATATTATTATATGTTACTGTTTTTTTCCTTTGAGCACTTACCCAATTTTAGCTGTAGCTAATGCCTTTTTTCTATGTATTTGCTTTTAATAAGAAAAATGGTTCTCGCAGTAACTTCTTATATAGTGTTTTTCTTTTCTTCTACAGGAATCTTTACTGGTGACTGGAATATCGGTAGTACTTCGGTCATTTCAACTCTGTCTGGTAAGTATTCGTATAAAACCCAAAACTATCACTTAAATGTTATGTGATGAGTGTTTTCTATCTCTTATCTAGCCTAGGCACACTCCTGAACGGATTTACTGACTCAAATGCATATACCGATACCAGCCTTCTATTTACTAACAGAATGCCAAACAACGAGTGCGCCAAGGACCCTCCATGCGGATGCCAGCGCTCAATCACGAGCACCAGTTATCTTAATAACTCTCAAGCTATGTTATGGCAAATTCAGCTCTGCATTTGAAATCAAGTTCCCTGTGAGCGCACTCCTCAATTGAAGTGCGTGCGTGAATGAATTTCTGTCACTGGACTGCACAACAACAAAACACTGCTCCAAACAACTTCAATGACTGTCCTGGGCACACCAGTGCCTCTCTGCAAAATTATTCTGCTTAGTACCGGAACACGAGTTCCCAAGACACCGTCACTTCAGACATGCGCATACGGATCAATACTACTCTTGCCTGCTCATGACCGGAACGCTTCTCCCAGACTCTCAGACACTGGTAAACGTGTCAAAACTAAAATGACGGACAAATGAGAATGACGAACGCTGCCCTGACTAGCGGAGCGCGCCAACGTCAAAGGCG
Organism: Lissotriton vulgaris; assembly: GCF_964263255.1. Lineage (NCBI taxonomy): Eukaryota > Metazoa > Chordata > Amphibia > Caudata > Salamandridae > Lissotriton > Lissotriton vulgaris. The sequence continues at coordinate 278,068,710 of NC_141697.1, forward strand.
CCAACACCTCCGAGGTCTCAGGTGAAGTGGGGAAAACGTTGTTCTTCAGCGGCTAACATTCTAACACGGCCTTCCTTCATCTAGAAAGACTAGAACGCTGAACGATGCTTTCTGCGCCCTCCCGGCGGCCATCTTGTGATTTCTCCACCTACTGAATTTAAATCTGGCACCACCATTTGTAATCATTAACTGGAAACCAATTATCAGTGACACCAAAGAAAGACTAGAACGCTGAACAATGCTTTCTGCGCCCTCCCGGCAGCCATATTGGGATTTCTCGACCTACTGAATTTAAATCTGGCACCACCATTTCTAATCTTACGGAAGCCTGGCGTGTACTTGCATTGACTGAAAACCAATTATCAGTGACTGCGGGCTTGGTTCTGACAAAACATGACACCAAAAGCTGACAATAATAACTTTGGGAAACGTGTGATGATACTGTTTTCCGATGTTTTTACTGTTTAACCATTTGTGGCACCCGCGCTTTAGCATACGATGTTTACAGCAAAAGCGCGGGTGTCGCGACTGTAACAAAAGTAAGCAAGTAGGGAATAAATGGCGGCAGCACCCTTTTTTTCTTCTATTTGTTTTGTTTTGTTACTACGGCCCCACCTGCACTTAGGCCTTGAACATCGTGCCACAATTGCTTCAAAAGTAAAGGAATTTTAAAATGTCTTTACTTTTAAAGCAATCGCGGCACCCGGGAGGAGGCACGGACAATGTGAGTGAGGGCGGGGGAGAAGGGGCAAGAAGGCATGGACAACGGAACTGCGGGTGGGGGCGGGAGGGTGAGAAGGCACGGACAACGGGGAAGGGGGAGTAGAGAAGGCGGTAGAAGACACTCATTAAAGAAAATAGTGCTCACAGTCTAAATAATGCGTACCGTGTAACACTCGAAGTAAAGGAGTCAGTAGCCATGGGAGGATACAAATGATGACATGGCTGTAATGAGGCGGGACTAACAAGCCTATAAATGAATCCAAAGGCAGCATTTACAAATGACAAAGACATAAATCAATGAAAACTATGGGCAGGGGTGTGGGCATGGCTTCCCTCACATACTGAACTACAGCAGATCTTCACCAGAGCAGCGTTTACGCGCTGACTCTAGACTCAACCTAAAACGGGGTGAAAGGAAAGAGAAAGCAGTAAAAACTAGACATAAGCAGGAAAAGCACTCGGTAAAACAGGGAGGAAGAAGGAGAATGCTAGAAAAAAAGGAGGGAAAAAGCAGAAAAAGCACTCAGAAAAATGGGGGAAAGGAAGGAGAAAATAAAAAAATTGACAAAAGCAGGAAAAACATTCAATAAATGAGGAGAAAGCAATACAGTGAAGCAGAATTGAAGAGCTAGGCCTGCATATATTAATAAACATCGCTGTAAATTGGTAGCATCCAGACAGATTTTAATGTAGTTTGCATTCAATTTTAATGACATATTTCTGCTCTTGTGTTTGTGATGACACTCTGACAAAGCCAGTAGGCATGAGTTTTAATATGTACTCTCCATTATATTGTGTTCAGGATCTGTGGCTTTGTATAGTAGTTTTATGGTTCTGGCTTACAGGGATGCATTCTGCTCAAAAGTGGAACCTTAGGTAATTCCACCTTCAATCCTGTATACGTTTGCAGATTAGTGTGTAGTATTGAGTAGTGTGTCTGTAATATGCTACATTTATATTTTATTAGAAAAAACAACTGACTGGACAATGATTTACTGGGAATTCTTTATTGCATTCCAAAGGGCTGTGTTACTAGCCCACATCACATCAAATTTGGGGAAAAAGTTGCCAAAGCTTTTTCTTCCCTAGAAATTGCAAAAAGGGCTAGAAAACTTGAGGATCAACTTGGTCACCCTGTCTACCCTCAGGATCAGTGACAGCAAGAGCAGCTTGGGCCCCTCAGCAGAGTAAGAGAATCGCAGGAGAGAGCCCTCAGGGCCCGGGAAGAGGTTCACAGAGCTCAAGCACTTTTGAAAAATGAGATCACCACAGACAGACCACATTATTGTGCCCTAAATCAAATATAACAGCTACTCATGGATGTTGGTTTCCCGCTTAACACGGACAAATGTGAATTTCACAAGACCAGACTATGTTTCTTTGGGCACATCATCCCAGTAAAGGGATGATAGCAGACCCAGACAAAGTAAAGGCCCTCAATGCTGAGGTTTTTTCTAGGCATGTCCACCTATTGCACCAAATATACAAAGTCTGCGCCACCACAAGCGCACCTCCTACAGAACTCACAAAACTAAATGCAGGATTCAATTGGTCACCTGAATATGAGATAGCCTTTAGAAGCACAACTGAAACAACAGAAGCAGCGGTCAAGGCATACTTTGATCAAAAACTGCAGACACAAGAGGCGGTGGAAGCCAGGGGTACTCAGAACGAGAAAAGAAAAGCCTACGGTAGCTTGGACCACATCTTCTTGTATGTAATGTAATGTAAGGTACACTTGTATAGCGCTGTCACCCCAAGGGTATCCTGGCGCTTAGATTACTAGGCAGCGAGTAACAACAGAGATAGGCACGGTCTACTCTCTAGGGAACAGTCTGGTTTTCAGTTCATCCTGAAGCGGGACAAGGTGTTCAGCTGTTTAAGCGTTACAAAGTCTAGATACAGTAAAACTAAAAGATCTGCCCCCCATACGTACCTTCTTAACATGGGGAACACAGACCAGATATGCAGAAGAGGAGCGCAGGGATCTAGCAGGCGAGTATCATACAAATTTCTTTTGAAGTACCCTAGGTCTGATTTTATGTACTTCCCTATAGACAATACAAAGTGCCTTAAATTGTACTCTTTGTACAACAGGCAGCCGATGGAGATCCTTAAGGGCTAAAGAGGACGAGGCTCCCCGTTGCCGGTTTAGTGCCAGCTTAGCAGCCATTGTCTGTACTCTCTAATTTCTTGGTCAGAGAGGCTGGGGCACCCAAAAGCAGTGCATTACAGTAGTCTATTCTACTTAAGACAATGCTCCAAACCACTTGAGATCTAGTAGTAGTGGGCAAAAACTGAAGTATCTTACGCAAGGCTTGGAGTAGGGATAGACATGTGCTCACCGTTTTGTTCACCTAGGAGTCCAGCTATAGATTGCTATCCATCAGTACTCCCAGGTTGCGTACTGTGTTAGTGGGCATTAAAGAGTTATTAGACGGACCAGGCCAAAAGTCTGCTGGAAGGGGGCGTTGAATTCTACCTGCCGTGCAGCACAGGACTTCAGTTTTGTCCTCATTAAATTGCAAGGAATTCTCTTTCAGCCAGTCGGCCATATGATGCAAACAGTTGTGAAATTCTTCCAGAGACATTGCGTTGTTGCCCCCAAAAGTGAAGACAAGCTGAGTGTCAGCGGCATAGTTGATGACATTGATACCAAACGATTTTATTAAGACAATGAGAGGACGAAGATATCAATTAAACAGGATAGGGCTGATAGCCGAGCCCTGGGGTACCCCCTGTTTAACGTCTATGTACTGAGAGAAAAAAGGAGTCAGAGTCACCGCCTGCTGCCTATTAGAGAGATAGGAGTGTAACCAGTCTCGCGCCCTACCCACAATACCCAGTTCCTCCAGCCTTTTAATCAGGATCCGATGGTTAACCGTATCGAACGCGGCCGACATGTCAAGCAGCACTAAAACGGCTGTATGACCACTGTCGGCCCGCATTCGTAGGTCATTCAGGACTGCCACCAAGGCCGTCTCGGTCCCATGTGCGGGGCGAAACCCAAATTGGACTTCATCCAGCAGCTCATTATCCTCAATATACTTTGAGAGGGATTTGGTTACTACTCTTTCTAGAATCTTAATAGGGATGGGTAACAAGGAGATGGGTCTGTAGTTGGAGGGGCACTGGGGGTCCAGTGTGGGCTTTTTTAGTAATGGAGAGACCACTGCCCTTTTCCAACAATCCGGAACTACAGCTGTGGCTAGGGATTGACCGCAGATATGATATAAGAGCGGGAAGAGTTCGCCTCCAAACAATTTACAAAACGTGTGAGGGAGTGGGTCCCTAGAAGAACCTGAGGAAACCCCAGCAGCAATTGCGTAAAAATCCTCTTGTGAGGGCATCGGGAAATGGTCCATGTTAGACCTGTCAGACCTAGGGTGGTCTTTCCCTGTTTTTTTCGCCCTTGCCTTATTCCACCCTCTTTTTCGTTGGCCTTAGGTCTCCGAGCGCCTTCCCATTGCTAATCATTGCTACGGTGCCGGTGCTCTCTTCTTCCAACATGGCTGCCACAGGCCCCAGCTACTGCAGAGTGGTTTTTTTAGTAGCACCCTGGTTGCCAGGAGCTGGCTGGGACCCTAAACATTGTGGCAACACCAGCCCGCCTTTTTCCCCCATAGCTAGCCTAGGGAAGCTCCTGCAACCTTCCAGAACAGGGGAGGGGTCTGCTTTTTGCACCTTAGAGAGTGGTCACCTGACCTGGGCATATAGAAGGGAAGGAGGGAAATTTTTTAGTCAGTTGGGTCATCACTGACCTGGGGGAACCTACGCAGGGGACTTAGGCGGTAGGGCCTAGACAGGGTCCTATACCACTGGGAGTGACAGGGCTTAGGCGCTGCCCACCAAGCTGAGTGAGAAACACTGGACTAGCCCACTGATCTGGCCCGGTGGGAAGGGAACCCAGGGACCACCTACAGTGACCTGCTGAGACTATCCTGCCTTCAGCCACCAACTCAACCCCCCCCTTGAAGAACCTGCCTATCAAGGGTGCAGGAGCCATCTAGCGGCGAGAGAAACTACCTACCTGCGCTAACAAGGACTACTGAGGTTCAACCAGGTACTGGGTTGTGCCATCTCTGCCCCCTTTGTCTTAACCTGTGCCCCTGCGCTGTCCTGCCTCATCTCCACTGCTAAACTGCCTGGGCTGCTAAGCTGTCTGCCCTACCTACCCAGCGCTCTCCTACTGTGCCCCTGAGAAGCGCTGTAGACTGCCAGAAATGCGGTGCCCCTGAAATCGCTAGACTGTTCGAGACTGAAGGACCCGAAGCGCCGCTGGTCCCCACGTATGTGCCCGCCCTCCCCTGCGAAGCGCTGTGGGAGAGAGGAGTGCTGGCCAAGTAACTCACCGCCGCAGCGCCGTGAAGGGAGTCAGGTTCAGCCCCTTTGAGCTGCTCTATGGCCACTCCGTTAGGGGGCCCCTCGGCCTTGTGAAGGAGGGGTGGGAGAAGACTTCGAAGAAGCTTCCCCGTGACGTCGTCAGCTACATGCTGGCATTCCGCGGCCAGATGGCCAATCTGTGGAAGGAAGCCTCAGACAACCTGGAGGCTAGTCAAGTCGTCATGAAGGAGTGGTATGACCGCAACGCTCGGACGGTGGAGTTGGACGCTGGACAGAAGGTGTGGGTCATGGAGCCTGGGGAGCTTAGTGCCCTCCAGGACCCGTGGACTGGTCTGTACGAGATTGTGGAGCCACCAGGCCAGACCACCTATGTCGTTGATTTGAAGACCCCCAGACAGCTCCATCTGGTGCTCTACGTCAACCGCCTGAAGCCACACCATGAGCGATCGGAGCTTGCTCTCCTCATGGTGACGGATGGGAGCGAGGAGGAAGAGAGTGAGCCTCTTCCTGACCTTCTGGCGGCCCAGGAGAAGGATGGATCAGTGGAGGGAGTGGTCCTCTCCCCATCCTTGACCCCAGAGCAACAGAGGGACTGCCGCCAGGTGTTGGAGCAGTACGCCTCGTTGTTCTCCCTCACGCCTGGAATCACACACCCTTACAAACCAAGTCTTACCGCCTGTCTGATAAAGTCAAGAACAACATCCAGGGTGAGGTGGCCAAAATGCTGGGGGTGATCGAGCCTTCCAGCAGCCCTTGGGCTAGTCCAGTCGTGTTGGTGCCGAAAGCAGCCCCACCGGGCACCACACCAGAACTTCGATTCTGTGTGGACTATCTGGGATTGAACTATGTCATCAAAACAGATGCTCACCCGATCCCACGGGCAGATGAGTTGATTGACCAGCTGGGAGCAGCCCGGTACCTCAGTACCATCGACTTAACATCAGGGTACTGGCAGATTGCCATGGCCGACGGAGCAAAGGAGAAAACAGCGTTCTCCACCCCTGAGGGCCAATTTCAATTTAGGGTGATGCCCTTCGGGCTCAAGAATGCTCCGGCCACTTTCCAGCGGTTGGTGAAGCAGGTGCTTTCTGGCCTGGAGTCCTTCTCAGCGACGTATCTGGATGACATGGCTGTCTTCAGTAGAACCTGAGAGGATCATCTGCAGCATCTCCAGCATGAGAATGTATTAACCGCTTGCCTGCTCTGTTATCATCAGGTGGCATAGAGATTAATTATCCGGTACCCACCCTCTTTCAGGGCTTTAAAGGTGTTCCACCCACTCAACACACATGCACATTTTGCGGCGCTGCGGTGAGGGATCCTAGGTTGTTTATCTGTTTTCCTGTTTATCTGTTTATCTGTTCCTTGTGAATATTTGTACGACGGAAGGGGGTCCACCATCTATGTCTTCTTTGTTTGATTGACATATGCATGAAAATTCGCATATGTTCTGAGTGTTTTCAAAATCTCTCTGTTCAGCCGCCCTCTCCACCCAGTTTTTTGGGATCAAGGAGAATTGCAAGGGGACGGAGAGTAACTATTCTTTTTTCATCATCCTTTCCTGTCTCTTCTTCTTTTAAGTCAATGGGACGCCAGATACCATAGCACCCAAGACTTGATATACTTTTTTCAATACTCAGTGAAGGTTGTGGTGGACTGGCATTGGCTGATTTGTCTGTGTACATGGTGAACGGCTTCCTTTGGCTTCCTCTGTGAATTTGTATAGCTGACAAGCTGGCTGAAATAACTTGCAAATGTTTGTGACCATCTTGTGTGTGTCAACTGTATAATGCGCACCCTTTCCCCATCTTTTGTCTGGTATGATTGCATTGTTTTCATTGTGGTTATAAATTATTCACGGGCCAGACCTTGCGCTGTGTCCACGGTACATACCACTACACCATACATGCTTCCTGCTCATTATTTATCATGGGGAACCCTTTAACTAAATATAGTTTGGATAGTTGCCAGCCAGCCCCACCGAAAGATTCACCTGCACATGTGGTAGCTTTACGCTAGGACTGAGTTCCATTTTGTTTATTAAAAAGTGGCATGACTTGACTGCAAATAGGCCGGACTTACAGTTTCCGTGTCAAGGTACATATGATGTGAATAAACTGGCGTATTTGAAGCAGATGTTAAGGTTAAAAGGCAAGAAAATTCGACCTACTGAATGGGAGACATACTATAGTTGGCATGGGTTTGTGAGAGATTTACGTGCTACTAATGATATAAAATCCAAAGTGCATAGAGAACTGATCCAGGTTAGAAATAAAGTGTTGCATGACATAGCTAAAAAACAGATTAATGTGGATTGGAGGCGGACACAATTAGAGGTAGTGGGAGTGTACCCAAGCCTTGCTGGAGAGTTAGAACAGGATGCGGGATTGGAAGACCAACTTTCAGAAGACATTTTAATCGGTAGATTGGGTATCTCACCTGTAGCAGCCCAACCCACTGCGCTGCTTAGCGAAGACCAGAAAAGAGAGGCTGTTTGTTTAACGCATCGCCTTCTGTATGAAACCTCTAAACGTGTAGATTTGGAAGAGATCCAAGATATGGCTGTGCTCCAGCAAGTGAGAAAGGAAGCAGTTGCAATTGCTGATAAACAGTCTAAGAGGAAGGACCTATTATTAGCTTGTTGCTCGCAAAGTAATATATTACCTCCGAACCTGCTTAATAGTCCGTGGATGCAGTGTTTTTGTGATAGATCCCTAGATGACGGTTTCAGCACTTCTAAATGGCACCACTTAATATGGATTTCCCTGTTGTTTGCTGCTGCTTCCTCGCTGGGCTCACTGTGTTTGAAGCCGTCTCTGCTAACCAGGATCCAGGAAACTGCTCGCGGTACCCGCTGCGCGGGTCCCGCTTCGCCCGAGGCGGACATCTCCTGACAGCGCTTTTATTTAAACTTGACTTTGTGTGCCAGGACCTGCAGGGCTGCGAGCGTGTTGTGGGCGCAGGACTACAAGTCCCAGGAGCGCCCACAACTCCCAATTCTTAACAGCTGGGACGCTCTCCCTGCAGGCTCCTCCCTGGTCCTTTGACGCGGTAATAAGCCGCCTCCTCACCTGCATCGGTGGATTTCCCTGTTGTTTGCTGCTGCTTCCTCGCTGGGCTCACTGTGTTTGAAGCCGTCTCTGCTAACAAGGATCCAGGAAACTGCTCGCGGTACCCGCTGCGCGGGTCCCGCTTTGCCCGAGGCGGACATCTCCTGACAGCGCTTTTATTTAAACTTGACTTTGTGTGCCAGGACCTGCAGGGCTGCGAGCGTGTTGTGGGCGCAGGACTACAAGTCCCAGGAGCGCCCACAACTCCCAATTCTTAACAGCTGGGACGCTCTCCCTGCAGGCTCCTCCCTGGTCCTTTGACGCGGTAATAAGCCACCTCCTCACCTGCATCGGCGGATTTCCCTGTTGTTTGCTGCTGCTTCCTCGCTGGGCTCACTGTGTTTGAAGCCGTCTCTGCTAACAAGGATCCAGGAAACTGCTCGCGGTACCCGCTGCGCGGGTCCCGCTTCGCCCAAGGCGGACATCTCCTGACAGCGCTTTTATTTAAACTTGACTTTGTGTGCCAGGACCTGCAGGGCTGCGAGCGTGTTGTGGGTGCAGGACTACAAGTCCCAGGAGCGCCCACAACTCCCAATTCTTAACAGCTGGGACGCTCTCCCTGCAGGCTCCTCCTCTTCCTCTTTAGACAGTATATTACCAACCGACAGATCCCGCTGCGCGGGAGCGCGCGGGAGCGTGCCCGGGAGAAGCCCGGGACAAGGGCGGGACCGTCTGTGGCCGTCAGGGGCCGAAGGAGGCCGGGCTGGGCTATCCCACTAACATTTGCTGACCTTGTATTGCTATATAGTTATTTGTATAGTGTAGCGTTCTAATATATTTAGGGGGCTAAAGGGTTTTTTATATGGCTTGTACTATAAATACCTCTACTTTGCTGCCCCCCCTGAGTGAGGGGGAAGCTACTGTTATGGGCCCTCTAGATACATATTTCAAACGGCTGCCTCAGGATATTGATAGGGAAATTGCCCTGGCAGAAAGACGCGCGGGGCGTAGGCTGTCCATTGAGCTTTTGAAAACCCCTGGTGAAAGAAGTAAAAGCCAAAGTTTTCCTGCATTGGTCACCCCTTTATCGTCCATCACGTTGCCTGCTGCACATGATATCCCACAATTCTCACCCTTAACAAATGAGACATTGGTTACTTTTCCTTTAGAAACTGTAACTACTATGCTGCCTGTAACTTCCCCTAGTGTTTCTACTAATCCACCCACTGGGCAACATCCTACACCTCAAACCAGCGTTTCAGTGCATCCCACGAAACTGAAACTTTGTCCCAAAAGGAAAGGGAGTGTAATTACAAAGAAATGTCAGGTCCCAAAACCACCAAGAAAATATAGGAAACTAGGGACAAACACACAACCCTGTAATACTACTGGGGATAACCCAATTGGGTTATCAGCGGACAAGGGAGAAGTTGTGCCATCAGGCTTGGATCCCGCAATAATGGCATCACCTAGGACACCATTAACATCGGGTCCTGATCCCATTGTTATTATTTCCCCTGGGACACCGATACCAAAGCCACAACTCCTCTCAGAGTTGGAAAAATTAATACGGTCCCTTTTGAACCCCTTTGAAGATAGACTTAGGAAGCTAGCTGATCAATTGGACCATCTAGAGCAGGCTAGCCTAGACAATTTTTTTTCTACCAAATCTTTAATTAAGTCTTGTCTCAAATTGGGTGATAATAGGAATGACCAACAAATAGCTGAGCGAGATGTAGGTGCCCCGTCGGTTGACTCACATCCTCCTGCTGTGAGTATTGTAACCAACCAGCGGGGAAAAGGACAGAGTAGTAAGACTACTAGTGATGCACCGAGTAACTGTAACCAACAGCAATCGTGGGAAAATCAAGCCACATAGTACTGTAGCAAAGAGTAGTAATGAACGTCCAAAGAGTGTCACCCCTGTTAGTGATAATATTCAATCCATACCAAGTGCTTCGCTAACTTGCCAGGGTTCCTTGGCAAGCAATGATAGAAACTCTTGTAAAAAAGGTGTTGGGACAAGTAAATCTCAAGTTCCACAAGTCCAAAATAGGGCTGGTCCTGTAAGCAATGGTAATGGAATATCTGAGAAAAATCAGGCTTCCATGGTACTAAAGAACGTTCTCCCACCAGGGCCTGTTGCTCCAGAACAAAGTCGGCCAACATTATGTGTGACAAAACCCCCAACTAGGACACCTCCAGTACAACTCACCCCTGATTCTTATCCCTATGTGGCTACCCTTACTAATGTCCCACCCTTATTAGAAGGGCAAAGAGAAACCTACCAGATGCTAAAAAACAAGGTTATGTACTGGTTAAGGGTTAATAGACCTCTGCCTGGGGAAGTAGATGGTCTGATCATCGGGGTTAGAAGGGTCAATTGGATAGGATGCACCCCAAAGAAACTGGGGGGTGAATGTATTATAATTAACTTTCAAGATCCAAGGGTGGTAGGATTGATCACAGGACCAGGCTGGAGTACCAGCAGTGGCGGGATTGGTATTGTGGATCTCACTTTTTTCTATCCAAGACCAGTGGACACTCATCTGGGTGGTAATAACGAGCAAGGAAGATTCCGTTTTTTTACCCCAGGTAGAGAACAACCCTTTTAACGTCCCCTTCCCATGCCTAAATGATTGTTATAAACAAGCCTGTAACCCTTATGATGGGTTGGGAAATTCAAGGTGGGGATGTTGACGGAAATTGGCTGACCTCATTGATACTGGGGACAACATGGTTGGGGTAAACAAATTTGAGAAACCCCCGGAAGCAAAAAGGGATGTAGCATCAGGTTCAAATGGAGTGATCCCCAGTGGGGAAATTGAGAATGGGAGGAGGAATAATATGGGGTATAGGGAAATTTTGGGGGGTGATCCAAGATCTCCATTAAATGTGAGGGTTATCGAGGGAAATGATGCTAATTGTGTGGATTCTGTCGTAGAAGAGGAAGGTAACTGTGGAAGTTTGACTAACCTCCCGTCTATGCCTGTCATTGACGTGGGGATTTGTAATGGTAACACCACGGGGAGGTTCTTTTCGTGGAATATCGCGGGGCTGGGTACCAGATTATTGTCACAAAATTGGATAGATTTTGTCAATATGTTTGAAATGTGTTTGTTTCAGGAGACCTGGGCTTGTGACCCAATATTCCTCCCAGGATATCTAAACTTTTGTATCCCAGCAAGTAGAGGCCCAAGGGGTAGACCCATGGGAGGTCTAACAGTATGGATCAAGCAAAGTTTGCAAGTTAAAATAAAAGTGCTTGATCTGGGTTGCAAGGATATACAATTGTTAAGAATGTCATCAGACAAGGGGGGCATAATAGACATATACAATATCTATGCAAGGGGTGCCAATGTCTGGAATTCCCCCACCCTAGAGGCTCTATCCACCTTCTTAGAAACGCGGTCCCTGGGAAACAGAGTGGTTGTGGCGGGAGACCTCAATAGGACCTTTGAACCGTTGGAAAACACAGAAAACCCGATAGGACAGGAGGAAGATGTTCAATGGGGCGTCCCAAACTTAAACCTGGCACCAGTTAAACGGTGGACAAAAGATATATTGCTACTGAATGCGTTATGTTTGGAATACGGCTTGAGGGCCCTTAATGGAAGGACAAAGAGCGATCAGGGAGGCAATTGTACATTTGACAATGGTCATAGTAAAAGTCGAATAGACTATGTCATTTGTAGCCTTAACCTATGGTGTGGGATAGGCGACATGGAAATCAAGGGTAGAGTAGAAAGTGATCATAATCCCCTTTGTGTCACCCACTCCTGGTGGGGGGTCACGCCTGATAATCCAGAGTCGTGTAGTGAAGTTGTGCCTGTTATGGCCAATAATATGCGAAGAGTTAAATGGCCTAATGTGTTGGGTAATGTGGAATCCATGGATAATATAAACTCGGAGGTGGATAAAGCAATTGCCAACATGGAGGCAGTAAACTCTGTAACACCTGGTTCCTCTTCGACAACAGTTATACACGATATGTTCTTTTCCCTTCTAAAACCGCATTTTATTAGACTAAGCAAGGTAAATAGGAAAGCCCCATTCAAAATGGCTAGGTGGTTCAACAAACAGTGTAGGTTAGCCAGATTGGAGCTGGGTAGGGCACTCAAAAAGAGAGATAAGGCTTTGATTAGTGCAGCCAGGAAAAGCTACAATGTTAGTATTCACCAGGCCAAGAAAAAGTGGGATGAGGAATACTGGGAGGAGTTGCTGGAAGCTTCTGGGACAAGGGACTCCAAATTTCTTTGGAAAATTGTGAAGTGGGGCCGAGGTGGCACCCCTGGCAATCCAGATAATAGTGTTAATGAGTCATCATTGGTTGAGTATTTTAAACCCCAGTATGCAGAGAATAGGGATATTGTGGCCTTAGAACCAATCCCAGTGGCATTTTTTAATGGAAACCTGTTTTCAAATAAAGAAGCTGAAATGGTAATTTCAACCCTACAAGGGGGAAAGGCACCGGGCTTGGATGGGATTCCTTCTGATTTATTTAAGAACAACAAGGTACGGTGGGCCAGGTATGTGACCCTGCTGGGAAATGCTCTAGCTAAAGGGGCTAAAGTCCCAGATATATGGAAGGGGGCAATAATTATCCCGATCTATAAGAAAGGTGATCGGTCACTCCTGGCCAATTATAGGCCGATAAGCCTGATTGCCACCATTCAAAAAGTGGTGGGGAAGATGGTGGTCAATAAGCTCATGGACTGGGTAGATGAGAATAACGCCCTTTCCCCTTATCAGGCAGGCTTTAGGCGCGCAACTAGCACGGTGGATCAAATATTCCGATTTACCATGTTGCGGTGGAGGACGGTACTCCTTGGCGAAGGCAGCCTATATGTCTCATTTGTAGACTTGAGGGCTGCCTTCGACCTGGTCCCGAGGAACAAGCTATGGGCAGTTCTGAAAACGATAGGGGTCCCACTTGAGTTGCTAACTTTAATAATGCGTCTTCATGAATGCAATTTTGCCAAGGTCCAATGGGGGAGGAACGGGGAATCAACTGTTAATCTTCCTGTCGAGCGGGGTGTACGGCAGGGATGTGCAATGGCACCCCTGCTCTTCTCCTTGTTCATTAATGGTATTGTGGACAGGATGTTGGATGCAAGTGTGGATGCACCTTCGCTAGCGGGCATCAGGGTTCCGATCCTGATGTTCGCTGACGACACTCTAATTGTGTCCAAAACCCCAGCTGGACTCCAGCGTGCCCTAAATATATTTGATATGTTTTGCAAGGAGCATGGCCTTGAAGTCAATGCTAGCAAAACAAAGCTGATGGTTTTTTCTCAAAGGCGCCGACCCCAACCAAAGGTATCTCTGAATAACATCGAGTTAGAGGTAGTAAATGTTTTTACTTACCTTGGGGTGGAGATATCAAGTAAGCCAGGTTGGTCACGACATATAGAAAAGGCGGTATTGAGACATCAGCAGATTTCAGGGGCGCTCCGGGTGGAACAAGTGAAATCAAAAATTAGGCCCATAAAATCGGTCCTTACGGTCTATGACGCTAAAGCTCTAGGGGCAGCCCTGTATGGGGCAGAAGTATGGGGTTTTGAGAGGCTACCTAATTTACAATTATCAGAGAACAGGTTTCTGAGGGGAATCACGGGTCTGCCCCAGAGTGTGCCATTAATACCCCTTGGCCTTGACCTTGGGAGGAGATTGGTTAGTGATCGGGCCAGATTAAGGCCTATCCTTTATTGGAGACGGCTTTGGACGACCCCAGAGATCTGACACTATGCCGACGGGTTCTTAGCCCTAGTTAAATCAGACACCTTCCATAAAATAACATGGTTGAAGATGCTCAGGGCCGTTCTTGCTGAGCTCGGTCTCTCTCATCTTTGGGAAAACCCTTCTGGGGAAGTATTCCCAAGTAAAAATACCATCAAGGCCATATACTGGGATTATGTAGAAGACAAGCTCTGGAGGGGTACACACGCGGGAACAATGGGGGGTAGATTCATGGAAATTAAAATGAGACCTGTATTAGAGCAGTATTGGGACAGTATAACTGTCGCGATAGACAGGAAACTATTCTTCCAGCTAAGATCAGGATCTCTTCCCTTGCGGTCATTGACGGGCAGGTGGAAGAGTACTAATACTTCAAGCTGCCCGGTATGTGGTGCCCCCAACGAAACCATTGCCCACTTCCTATTCCTGTGTGAGGCCTATGTAAATCCGAGGAGAGTTTGGCTAGCTCCAGTTTGTAGAAACCTTGGGGTTTCCAGCGGTGTTGAGGGGTTGAGAATTATTTGTACCTCCACCGAAATGCCTATAGTGTTGGGAACGGCAAAATATTTGGGGTGGGCATGGTCCATTAGGCGGAGGGCTCTATCTACCAATATGAATTAAAATTTTACAGCTTATGTATTTTCTTGTTAAAGCTTGCACAATTGTTTAATATCTATTTTATGTGTATGAAATGTGAATTTTAATTGTATTGTATTCTAAAATGTATGAATTTTAGCATGTATGTTTGTGCTTTTATGAGTGTACAACTCGAATAAAGCTTTTTCAATCAAATATATGTACATATGTATTAAACACTAACCACGATATTGCTATTCTGGCAAGGGCAGTTAGTGAGACTGACAAGCAGGTAAATGTTCAGAGGCGGATGAGCTTGCCTCTAGACTCTACTCTGCCCCGCCCTGACTCCACTGGGTCTCGGCAGGGTTCCCCAGCCGCGACAAAAACAATGCTGCTTAGAACTGATACAGAGAAATGTGAGGAAGGGCTGCGCCAAATGATAGATGAGAAATTAATGATAGACAAGCTTGCGACGGGAAAGGGGAGAGCATATCTAGAAAAAACATTATCCATAGCACGAGCAAAGCTCTTAGAAGACGGTGCAGAAGCACATAGCACATACATACAACAGGCAAAAGCAGGTGGGTCAGGTACCGCGGAAGTGCCCCCATCTCTGCCTCCACAATATGAATGGGACATTTCTAAATTTAGCTTTGTAGATGCAGACCTGCAAGCATGGCCGGAAGCAGAATTGAAGGACAGGCTACAGTATGCGATTGATAAACTACAACAGTGGAAGCAGCTAGTGCACACATTTGCGGTTTTAGAAGTGGTTAAATCATTACACCCACAGGCACCGCCGACACTGATCATGCCTTTAAGGGAGATACCCCCACCGCCAGGAAGCAGGGATAATGCATATGTATTTGTGCCATGGTCCAGGCAAGATATTATGAGTTTCACGAGAGACTTCCCGAAACTCGGCGATGAACCACGAAAGTGGTACACAGAAATAGATAAAATGGCTATATTAGGGGGACTTTTATGGTGTGACTTTGATACCCTGTTTAACATCATAGTACCAAAAGACTTGTGGGAGGAGTGCAAGGGGAAAGTGGAATGGCCGAAAGCAGAGCCACAGAGAGAAAAGGGTGGAGCTCCAGGTGATGAAGTACAGGAGAAATATGATGAAGTAATTAAATACTTAAAGGAAAAAGTACCGGAAAATAAAGTAGATTGGAATAAACTTACCAATACAAAACAAGAAAAAGTTGAGAGTGTAAACTCATTCTTTGACCGTCTGTTACAGGTATATCAGCAGAATAGTGGGTTAAAAAACCCTATGGGAGATGCAATGCCAGCGTTTGTAACAACATTTGTTTAGGGGTTAAGCCCACCAATAAAAACTCATTTACAGCAATCATTTGTTTGCTGGCAGCAAGAATCAATTGAAAAAATTCTGTCTGCAGCTAGGTATTGTTCTGATTATCAGGCGAATGCACAGATGATAGAAGCTGAAAAACTGATACAGGAGAAGGTTAGATTGATGGTGGCTCAGGAAATATTCTACACAGGACAACAAGGGAGGGGAAGAGATCGAATAAGAGGGAGAGGGGGTGGACGCAACTTTAACAAAGGTTCAAAATCCCTACCCCTACCAGGTTAGATTGATGGTGGCACAGGAAATATTCTACACAGGACAACAAGGGAGGGGAAAGATCGGATAAGAGGGAGAGGGGGTGGACGCAACTTTAACAAAGGTTCAAAATCATTACCCCCACCAGGTACATCGTGTTTCAACTGCAAAGACCCTAGTCATTGGAGGTCTGATTGCCCACTGCTTAAAAAGAGATACGGGGATGACACAGCCTCACAGAACAGGGGGCAAGGTCAGAAAGGTTTTCAGCAAAACCCCCAGCGCCAAGAGCAGAGGGACAATGACCAGTACAGACAGATGAGGGACAATGACCAGTACAGACAGGTGCAATCAGATCCCCAAGGTCACCAGGACTGGATAGGGGCAGATAGGTGGGCGCAGAGAGACACTGATTTCCCACCACCGCCACGACCAAGGAGTTCATACTAGGGGTGCCTGAAAGTGGAAGACTGCCTAATAGCTCCAGCAATTGCAGTGGACCAATCAGGCCCATATGCAGAGGGATCAATTATGGGACAAATTATACCATTTTTGATTGATACAGGAGCTCAAAGATCAATGCTTAAGGCATCTGAAATGTCTATGGCACCACTTTCTGGGACATTAATCACAGCAGTCGGAATGACAGGACAACCAATAGTTGAGTATTTGACTCAACCACTAAAATTAGTGGTGGGCAGCATAACTGTTACCCATCAGTTCATCTTCAGCAGATTCTGTCCGGTTAATTTACTAGGTAGGGACTTGCTCTGCAAACTCCAATGCACCATACACTGTTCACCAACAGGGGTTTTTCTGGAGAGTCGCCCAAATGGTCTGATGTTACAGGCTTACATGACATGCCCCAATCCTGCTGTACCCTCTAGGCTACGTGACACTGTGCCACCTAAGGTGTGGGCCACAAGTGCTAATGATGTAGGACAAGTGTTAGATTACCCACCAGTACGAATAAAATTAAAACCCGGAGCCCGTCTCCCAAGAGTACCACAGTACAAGATTTCCAAAGAAGGAGAGGAGGGGATAGCACCTGTCATAAAAGATCTTCTAAAGCAGGGTATAATCAGGGAAATACACTCCAGTCCATGCAACACCTCTATACTCCCAGTAAAGAAAGCATCCAAGGGCCCAGATGGGGCCCCTGTGTACCGCTTTACTCAGGACCTGAGAGAATTGAACAAAATAGTGGAGCCCTCATTCCCAGTGGTTCCAAATCCTGCAACAAGATTATCTAATATCCCTGTATCAGCTACACACTTTACAGTGATGGATCTTAGCTCCGCCTTCTTTACGATACCACTGCATCAAGACAGTCAGTACCTATTCAGCTTTGTATTCCGTTCCAGGAGATTCACTTGGTGCAGGTTAGTGCAAGGGTATACAGAGTCCCCCTTCATTTTCACAAATGCACTGAAAACAGACTTAGACTCCCTGGTACTTAAGGGAGGCTCCACTCTCATCCAATACATCGATGATTTGCTTTTGGCCTCTCCATCACAGGAGGCCTGCGAGGAGGACACTATTGCAGTCCTCAGCCATCTGGCGCTGAAAGGATACAAGGTGTCCCCGAAGAAATTACAGTTCTGCCTCACTGCAGTGAAGTACCTTGGGCATGAATTGTCAGAGGGGGCGAGAAAACTGTTGCCTGATAGAATTTCTACTATCACTGGTTTTGCCCGTCCACGTACACAGAAAGAGGTCAGAGCATTCCTTGGGTGGGCGGGATATTGTAGGCACTGGATACCAAACTTTTCCCTGATTGCTAAACCACTGCAAGCATTGACACACAAAGAGATTCCTGATGAGGTGCCATGGTCCCCAGACTGTGAATTAGCATTCACAACACTGAAAAGTGAATTGGGTGGGGCCCCAACACTTGGCTTACCAGATTACAGCAAGGAATTTCATTTGTTCTGCCATGAGAAGGGAGGGTGCTCATTAGGGGTGTTAAGCCAAACACATGGTTCCTACTACCGTCCTGTGGCTTACTACTCAGCCACGCTAGACCCAGTAGCTTCAGTGTTACCACCGTGTCTCAGAGCGGTGGCCGCTGCAGCACTAGCGGTGGAACAGTCAGAGAACATTGTATTGGCCCACACCCTTGTTTTACACGTTCCCCATGCTGTGGATATTCTGCTTACCTCCACCAGGACACAGCACTTGACAAATGCACGCCTCACCAGATATGAGCTAGTATTGTTGGCACCACACATTGCCATCAAGAGATGCACCACCTTGAACCCTGCATGTCTCTTACCAACAGAGCATGCTTTGGAGGAATTTTGCTTAGATGATGCCTTTCATGACTGCACCCTAGCTATAGACAGGCACACTAAGGTACGCCCAGACCTACTGGACACCCCATTATCAGATGCTCAAGGAGACCTGTTTGTAGATGGGTCATGCCTAAGAGATGAAAGAGGGGATTTACAGACATCTTATGCGGTGGGTACCGCCAACAAACTACTGGAGGGAGGGAGGCTGACAGCTGCCAGGAGTGCACAAGCGGCTGAACTCGTGGCACTGATGAGGGCATGCATCCTGGCTGAGGGTAGAAAGGTAAACATATATACCGACAGCCAGTATGCATTTGGTGTAGTGCACGACTTCGGTCAGTTGTGGTCAATGAGGGGATTCCTCACATCAGCAGGGCAACAGATACAGCATGCACAGTTGATCTCCGACCTCCTCCAGACGATGCTACTCCCATCCAAGGTAGCCATCATAAAGTGTGCTGCACACACATCATCTAGAGACTATGGGCCAGATGTAGGTAGCCCTTTACCGATCGGAAACGGCCGAAAATACCGATTTTCGGCCGTTTCCGATCGGTAAAGGGCTAGGGAGATGTAGGTGCACATATTCGGTAATTTTACCGAATCGTTAATATTACCGAATCGGTAAATTTACCGATTCGGTAATATTTAACGAATCGGTATAATTATTACCGATTCGGTAATATTTACCGATTCGGTAAAATTACCGAATATGCTATGTGGGTAGCCAATTTTACATTGGCAAATGGCTTACAGAATCGGTATTTTACCATGGAATACAAATCCATGGTAAAATACCGATTCCTGTGTACATGCACATCTGTGCATGTACACATGTGCCATGTGACAGACAGACGTGCCCTTAGGGCATGTCTGTGTGCCACATTGCACACATGCCCGTTTTGGGGGTGCTAGAGGGTGTCAAAGTGACACCCCCTGCACCCTTGACAAAATCGGTATTTACTGAATCGTTGAATACCGATTCGGTATTTGAATTGAATCCTATGGGCTTCAAAGGCCCATAGGATTCAATAGCAAATACCGATTCGGTATTTACCGAATCGGTAAATACCGAATTTTAAGGATTCGGAAAAGAATCCAGATGTTGGGACCTACATCCCATTTACCGATTTTGAAATACCGAATCGGTAAAATTCGGTATTTCAAAATCGGTAAATGGGATTTACCTACATCGGGCCCTATGTGTCAAAGGGCAATGCATTCATTGATGGAGAAGCAAAGAGGATAGCACTGACAGGCTGCCAGCTAGCAATGGTACAGATAGAGAGCAGCAATAAAATGGTGGACGCTAAACAAGACTCATTGCATTTTGACCCAATCCACATCCAGAAACAGGGCTGAGGAGAATGATAATGAGCAGAGCGGAAACAAGGAAGGTAATATACCAAGGTTTAGGGTAGAAGAGCTGTCCCTAGCCCCATCCTGCATCCTATATGATGAAGGGATGCAGCGGGACAGAGTACCTAAATTACCTTCAGACATAGCTACAGCACATAACTGTTCAACACAGCAGAAATGCATACCCTACCCTTGTGTGTTACAGGATCTACTGCAGGGACGACAAGGATTGTTGGCATGTAAGGACAGGATAAACAAGATGAGGAGGATAATGGAACCTAGGAAGGTGAACCAGATTTTTGTGGGCAAAAGTAACTGCACACACATCACGAGACTGTCACGTATCAAGAACAGCAATACTGGGTCCTCACCTGGACTGGTGGGTTACAAGGGGCTATATTTTGTCTGCGGACCATGGGCATACTTTTACCTACCTCCAGGTTGGTACGGCGGTTGCTACCTTGCATCAATAATACCACGTATGGTCCACTTCTCAGACATAGCACAGGTTAGAAGACCAGGTGTGAGGCCTACAAGGATGAGAAGGTCAGCTGGATGGGTTGATCATTTTATGACAGCTGTTGGAGTAATGGTCCTAGGTGCCGGAGTAGTGTACACCTCCCAGAGGATACATGAGTTAGCTAGAATGATTGAGGATCTGGCTGACTCCACTGCAGCAGGACTGGGAAACATAACAGCAGAGCTGTCCGCCATGCGGGCGGTAGTGATCCAAAATAGGGTTGCTTTAGACATCATCCTAGGAAAAAGAGGGTGGGCTTTGTCGTGTCATCCATCAGAAGTGCTGTTCTTATATACCTGACAACAGCCGGAACATAGATAGGGCAATCCATAACATAAAGGATATTAGGGATGAGGCAGAGGGCATACACACTGGTGAGTTCTGGGACAAACTGATGCAGTGGCTGTCAGGTTGGATTACAAGTAACAGGGTCAAACCCATAGAGTCAAAGGGACCTGGGTAGATATCGTTATAAAGAGAGGGGGTCCCTGACAAAAAAACAGATTGTCACATATACTTAGAACATCTGATGAATTCAAAAATACAAAATTAATAAATGCAAAAAAGTGTTTATTCAGATTTGCATGAATACCTATTACTGGTTGAAATTCAAATTATACTCAATGAAACACATTTCAAATGGATATTAGATACACGTGCCCACATACACAACGGGGAGGGGGGAAGTGAAGGAAGTGTGAAGGGTAGGGTCAAAGGGTATTGCAATTCATTCTGTGACAAGTTTAAATCACAATTACGGAAAGTGAGTAAACGTGGTCCCTATAACCAAAGGGCCACAGTCTCAGGCTCTAACAAAGAGTCCAAAAAAATTTTTTTCACCGAACCAAAACTCCGCTTCAGGCGATAGGGTCTTGTTGGGGTAGGAGATTGGTCGTAGTTGTATTGTCTTGTCGACGTTTCGACCCGAACTGTGTGTAGGGAAATTTTCCTTACGGGGCGGGTCTTCTTCAGGACAGAAGGGTTGTGGGTGGGCCACCTCCTGGGGGGTAGTTACAAAGAGAACTATTAGTACACACCCATCCTGTTCATTATTACAAGGAGGGCGGGAGATTGGGGGGCAAAGATACATTTAAAAGAACGTGCTGTCAAGCGTCTTAATCACAAACTTAATCATCTTAAACAGGCAAGAATTGTGGACTACAGAAGACTACATTTTGCAATATTATGAGTGTGAGGAGTCTTTTCTGCCAAGATTTTGTTTAAAAACAGGTGGGGGGGGGGGAGGAAGGGAATCAAAAGAATTAGTCAATTCGGCTCACCCTCTTGTGGGGATAGCTTCTATGATGATTAACCACACAGAAAACACATTCCCATAAAGCTCATACCTAGAGGTAATGCGGTCCCTCAAAATTTCTCACAAGTTGATAAAGGTTCGTCTTGACGGTTCATCCCGACACCTTAAATTTCATAGAAAAGGCAATATAATCAGACCAGGGGTATGTACAGTCATCTGATGGTCAAGTTGGTAGAGTTACATGACTGGGCTTACCACTATGCTGTGAACACCAATATTCATTATTTCAAACTCTTCAGTGGGTTGGTTTGAAAGCGACCAAATAAAAAAGGCGCTGAGGATCAAAAAAGGAAAAAAGTTTTAAACAAAAGGGTCCCATCATTCAAAACTTAAGGATATACCAAAAGAAGGGGAGCTTACCCCTATTATGCAGTCCTCCTGCAGAACGACTGGAATCAGTTATTTAGGTTTCTAAAAGAGACCTTTTTTTTGGTGTTCCTAATTGGTGGCAAATTCGTATTTTACCTATGTAGGGGAAACATGGAATTAGAGGGACCTAAAATCGCTATTCTCATTAATGTACCCGTGGGTTAAATCACTAAATAAAAATACTAGACAAAAATACTGTTCATCTATACTGTGGCGGTAGGTCAGTCGAATGAAATCAGTAAAGAGAGGAACTCACCACCATTCCTCTGTATTTTTACCAGGGAGCGCGTCAGTCTGACTCGAGTGTCTACAGATGTTATTAAAAACAGAGAGGGGATGAAAAATTGTATAAATATCTAGACATTAGTGGTTGGTGACACTTTAGGTAGGAACATAGGGCTAAGTACCATCGAACGTTGTTACCTGCAGTAGGAGGACACGGGAATACGTCAGTCTAACTCGAGCGCCTGGGAATGAAATGAAAAATACGTTTTCCTAACCAATTGGTTCAATTCAAACAGTCAAGCTCATTTGTTAAATCAAGAGGCAATTCAACAAATTACCTTCAATTGGTTCCGTAAGAGGACGAGGGAAATCCTTGGGGAAATGCGTGCAACTTCCAACGTTGTTGCCGCGTTCACTTCTTACTTAGCGAGTCTGGACGCCTAAGGGCACAGAGAGCTATTCTCAAGATCGGATTTAGGATAAACTTGAAATATTGGGCACAGTCTAGTTGCTTTAAGACTTTTACCTTACAGGGATCCTGCAAACAGGACGGCGGAGATCCGTGGGTACACGAGTGCAGCTCAATGCAGTGTCACCCGGTTTACTTCCTGCTCGCTACTCTGGGGGCGTGGCTGCAGGCGAGATTACCATGGAGGTAGAAAAAAGACTATCCAGTTGATTATACTGCAAGTCGGCACGAATTGAATTTTATGTAAATTCTGGGCATGTACTGGGGAGAGGTCACGGTTGAGCATTATGGCAATAGGCATTGTTTATATGCATTTAGACAAAAACATATACACATGGATGCACATTTGCGGCAAAAAATCAAAGAGGGACTAACTCATTACAATCGATATAGACTCTTAATTTGTCAAGCATGCACATCACATTGATATTCATGGAAACATTTTGATAGACAGGATAATTGTGCACATCACATTGGTATTCGTGAGAACAGGTTGGGGCTCATGGATCATAAAGGCCGTTATCATAATAGCAGCTGTGTTGTTGACACTCTGCATTATGATACAGGTCTGCCCAGTCTGCTGTGCATCCCTTGTCTCCTACTGCTTACGCTCTATGCACCGTGGCAATATGCACAGACATGAGCCGGAGCGACAGGAGCAACAGGCAGTGGCTGAAGTGCCAGCCATGGGTATGAATCAGTTGTCACGCAGGGTATATTGATTTGGTATCAGATTTGGGAGATGTTGAAGCCATTTTCTTGTTTGATACCAAATGTAGTGGCTTCAGGCCCTATTAACTTAGCCTACATCTAAAAACCTCCATCTTGGGATGTTATGCCCTTTCACCGTCTGAGAAATGCTGTCCTTGCATTTCTCTACGCCCAGACGAGGTACGTGACACACTGCTTGCACAATACATTTTATTAGCAAATAACAGATTTCGCAATACTACTCATCGCCTTGCTTATGTCTTAATTGGGATGGAAATATACCAGGCCATGGCAGCTCGCATCTTGATTGACTGTCCCCAATACTGCCCATTCTGATCACATGGTTAGCTACAGTATGTGTGCATCAAATGTATCAAACCTTACAAGGAGATGTCTTGTTACAGATCTTTGTCCATTGGCTGTGGGATTCAGGGTGTACTGTACCTACGTATAATACTTCTTGCTACGTGTCATATGGGTGGTCTTGTGGTTTGAGTCTATAAAGTGTACCAAACTCATTAAATCTTTGGACATTCAGGCTTCTATGCTGACTGTCACCGTGTTGCACGTTAAAATTGTTATTTGTTGTGGCTAATAAATATACCATCTTCTGAGCTGACAAAAAGCTGTGGTCGTGTTTGTCTTTTCTATCATTAATTATCCCTTGTATTTCAGACACACTTCTACACTCAGACGGGAGTCCCACCCTCTCCACACCACTGGAGTCAAGCTATCCGGGCTGAAGACGGCTGATAGCCAGAAACCGGTCCTAGGATGCTTGTTTCCGGTCTAGGAAAGACATGGCTTGGCAGTTCGGGATGGACTGTTCCCATGAGGCACAGGATCAATGCTGATTTGCATATGGCCATGTCTGAACTGGGGTGGTGTGGAGTGCAAAAAAATGATGGATTTAGGCCCAGATCTCTGTACTGGGGTGAATGTATGACATTGTCCTGCATTCTGTCCATCAACTGTTAATTAGTAATTGATTTTTTTTATTGTAAATTTTTTTTATTGGTAATTAAGGTTTGTTATTGGTAATTACATTTTTTAATTGGCAATTAATATTTGTAATTGGTAATTAAGGTTTGTTATTGGTAATTATTTTTTTTATTTGGTAATTAAGGTTTGTAATTGGTAATTACATGTTTTAATTGGTAAGTACATTTTTTAATTGGTATTAAAAAAAAAATTGGTAATTGATCTTTTTTTTGTTAATTACTTTTTATTAATTGGAAATTCATTTTATTATTTGGAAAATAATTTTTCATTAAAAATATTTTTTATTTTTAAAAAAAAATTGTGTTTAACATTTTTTAATGGTTAATCATTTTTTATTTATTAATAAGTTTTTGTTTTGAAAAATATTTTAGTGTTCAATATTTATTATTTGATAATATATATTTCTTAAATAATAGTTATTTATTTTTAATTTATTGTTAATTAATTATTCAATTGTAATTATGTTTTTAGTAATTATTAATGGGTATTTGCAAATTGAGGTAGAGTTATTTAAAACTTACATTTTTTATTATTTTATTTATAACAATTATTTATAAGTATGTTATATTTAACTTCTACGCTATCCAATGCTTTCCCTACTGTTGCACTTTCTGGAGTTGGAATAGTAATTTTTACTCCTACGCTATCCAACGCTTTCCCTACTGTTGCACTCTTTTGAGTTGGAATAGTAATTTTTACCCCTACACTATCCAACACTTTCCCTACTGTTGCACTCTCTGGAGTGGGAGTAGTAATTTTTACCCCTACGCTATCCAACGCTTTCCCTACTGTTGCACTCTCTGGAGTTGGAATAGTAATTTTTACCTCTACGCTATCCAACGTTTTCCCTACTGTTGCACTCTCTGGAGTGGGAATAGTAATTTTTACCCCTATGCTATCCAACGCTTTCCCTACTGTTGCACTCTCTGGAGTGGGAATAGTAATTTTTACCCCTACGCTATCCAACGCTTTCCCTACTGTTGCACTCTCTGGAGTGGGAATAGTAATTTTTACCCCTACGCTATCCAACGCTTTCCCTACTGTTGCACTCTCTGGAGTGGGAATAGTAATTTTTACCCCTATGCTATCCAACGCTTTCCCTACTGTTGCACTCTCTGGAGTGGGAATAGTAATTTTTACCCCTATGCTATCCAACGCTTTCCCTACTGTTGCACTCTCTGGAGTGGGAATAGTAATTTTTACCCCTATGCTATCCAACGCTTTCCCTACTGTTGCACTCTCTGGAGTTGGAATTGTAATTTTTACCCCTACCTCGAAATGTTTCCCAACCTGACGCGGCCGCATACTACAAGATGTGGTCTAGTCAATTTCCTCTCCTTTCCGCTTGTATTTCATTGTTATTATTTGATCCAATTTCAGTCTAAAATGTAACTACTCCGTTACGCCATTTGGAATCACTAGCACGGCCTCTGCATCAGACTTCAAAAGAAGCCGCTTCCCTGCCCCCCCCTCCCCCCCATCAGACTTCAAAGGAAGCCACTCACGCGCCACCGCAATGCCGAGAGCTTGTTTTAAGAAGGTATTACTTTTGAGTGCCTGAAAGTGCTTCCTGAGGGGCAGCTCAGCGCAAAAACACAGAATACCCAATGGGTCTCCAGAAAGGTACAAGCCCTAAATTTGTTATTTCGTTTACAAAAGCCCAACCACTTTTTTTGTTCGCCCTCGTGATGCGTGTGGGGTGCTGGAAATAAGGCATGTTGCTTTCGTCACTCCTTTTTAGCTACTCATTTAAGCATGTATAACTTATTTTCTCCGATTTAAGTAATTATTTCTCTTTGGGGCAGCGTCAACATTGCAATGTCAGCTGAATGTAAACTGTTGCCATAATGTTCTCTCCGGTATCGAACAAGACACTTCTTCGACTGTTGCTCATGTTATCCAGCACTCTTCCTTCCTCTGTCTCTGTCAGAGTCTTTGATACAATCTGAGGCCACTCAATACATAGCCCCTCCTTTCTATATGAAGCTGCTGATCTTTACTTCGTCATTTGCTTTGAGTACTACTAAACATCTCTACTAATCACTCTTTTGAATATTATGTTGCATGGTCTTGGCCAACACACGCAAGTCCTCGGGGCTTAATAATAATAATAATGCGAGAGCGGGTATCACTCGGGGAGATGAGGTGAAATGCCCAGAATGTGAGCGTCATTGCCGAGACTCGAACCCGGCTTCTCCTGGACCGAGGTCGAGCGCCCTAGGCGTTAGGCCACCTCCACTCCCCTTAAAGATGTTGCACAGTTCTGCCACCAGGTTCACTTTTACATGGGAAATAAAGTTCTGTCACTCAAGAAAAAAAAACAGCCGCCTCAGGTGTGAGCGGTTACTCTTCAGGGATTTAAAGGCCCGAGCCGAGCCCAGCTGACCCTGATTGAGGCTCCGCTTTGCTGCCGCTGATCCGCCGTGTGCTGACGCCGCTGGTGATCCGCCGTGTGCTGCCGCTAGTGGTGATCCGCCGTGTGCTGCCGCTAGTGGTGATCCGCCGTGTGCTGCCGCCGCTGGTGATCAGCCGTGTGCCGTGTGCTGCCGCTAGTGGTGATCCGCCGTGTGCTGCTGCTTCTCTTTCGGGACTGCAGACCCCGCCTGTGCTCCCGGCCTCCCCCGCGGACCCTGCCTGTGATCCTCCGCGGACCCCTCTTGCTCCAGGGCCCCGTCGTGCTGCTGCTCCGCCGAGGCCGGCCCATGACCTCGGCGCCCTTCTGGAGGACCGACCTGCCCGTGGACCAGGGGCCAGGGAGAGCTGGGGGGCCTGGTAGTCTGGCGTCGGCGTTCCCCCACGCCCCTGTAAACAACACTTGACAATTGAAAGGAAGGAATGAGGGTGCAAGCTCGAGGGAACAAAGGACTCGATTTATTTCCATTAAGAGTCCATTTACCAGTCGCCCCTGATGGACACCATGCAGCCGCCGGGGGAGGGGCGCCGAGAGGCAGAGAGTTAGTGATTGGCAGGGAGGCGATTAGACAAGTGACCCTCAGAGAAAATCACAGAGTTCCGGTGAAAGGGAGGGGGTCGGCAAGAGAGAGGAGGAGGTAGGAAAGGGCTCAGTCAGTGAGGTCCCTGAGCTGCAGGGAGGCGTCATATCATCATGGGCACCATCACCCTCCATGTGCCCTGGCCTGCTGCAGTGCCAGCCACCGAGCAAACCCGCGCGTGCCTGTGCCACGGCCACCAGATCTCAAATCACAGGAGCATTGCTCCATTCGGGGCAGGAAATCCGCATCATTACAGACAGCGGAAAGAGAGAAAGGGCGAGGTCAAGAAGAGAATAGAAAGTAGAGAGAGACAGGAGGGCAGAAGACCAGGCCTGTCAGAACAAGATCTTCCGTTCTAAAGAAAATTCTTGGGGATGAGGAAAGCGATCGCTTTTGAAAACAA
This sequence comes from Lissotriton vulgaris, assembly GCF_964263255.1. NCBI lineage: Eukaryota > Metazoa > Chordata > Amphibia > Caudata > Salamandridae > Lissotriton > Lissotriton vulgaris. The sequence goes on from NC_141697.1 coordinate 278,096,381, forward strand.
CATGAATGAATCACTAATTGAAATCAAAGTAGCCTCACTCACAGGTGTAACTTAATGAGGTACCCATGTAGTTGGCAAGCCCACACTTTAAGCATGTGTAAGCAAAGTGATGGTGGTTGTTCATATTTACCAGAAAGTTTATATTTAGTAGCGAGTGTTTAACTCACTGAGCCATCCGACCACAATGGGCAGAAGTGCGTGATAGATATGTGACGGAGCTCAACAGCTCACAACATCCTAAAGCAGCCATGGAAGAAGAAAAAAAAACATTCCCCAGTCATAGGGCTCGGCCTTCTGGCCCAGAAGTATGCGCTGCGCAGGCAAGAGGCAGTTTTAAGTTGCCCAATACACAACAGCAAAGGTGAACGGGGCAACCCTACCCTTGGCGGAGGGGAGACTGATCCCCAAGACCCCACGGGAGGGAAGCATCCTCTGTTGGAAGTATTAGGGAGGCCTGGCTGCAGGGAGTGAATTTCAGCAGGGCCATCAAGACACGTTGTAGGCGGCGGCAGCAGCAGCAGCAGGAAGGGAGGGAACAAAATCATGAACTCTAGCAGCAGGTGTCACAGGGAACCCCTGTAAACAACAACACTTTACAACTGAAATAAACGAATGATTGAGGGTGCAGACTCGAGGATTCGGGGAACACATGCTTTATTTACATATTTACACACATCACTCCGAGTCCAGTCACCAGCCGCCCCTGATGGGTACGAAGCAGGCTCCCACCTCCCAGGCGGGCAGGCCCGCTCGGCCCAGTTTCGGAGGCGCGCCAGAGGGCTGCGCACCGGCTGGGGAGGGTGCAGTGTTTGACACCACCACCAGCAGCAGGCAGTCGTGCCCCTCCTCGTCGGTGGTGACCCATCCGGGCGCGGTAGCCACCTCGGCCTCGGAGTTGGCCTCCAGGGGGGCCCGGCCGTCCCGCAGGGCCTGCGCGTCCTGGGGCTCCAAGAGGCAGGCCAGGTACAGGCCCACCCAGCTGGAGGCCTCGCCCAGCGCCAGGTGGACGCGCTCCTGGGTGATGGTGCCGGAGGCGTCCGTCAGCTACACCTGGAAGTGGAGGCACAGGTGGAGCTGGGGCAGTTAGCGGCCCCGGCGCAGGCCCTCCAGCTCCACGAAGAGCGCGTGGATGAAGGTGTCCGGGGTGACCAGCAGCGCGGCCAGACGCTGCTCCCGCGCCACGGCCTGGTGCAGGTCCCCCAGCACCAGCGTGAAGTGCTGCGGGTCCACCAGCTCCAGCAGGTGGCGCGCCACGGCCAGCTGGGCCGCAGGTCTCCAGGAGGAGCGGGAGGACGGTCTGGGGTTGGGGGGGGGGGGCAGGCCACGGATGGCCATGTAGAGGTGTGCGGCGCAGGGCCTCCTGGTCCCCGGGGCTCAGCGGCGCGGCCTCCTTCAGGTGCAGCAGCACCAGCCGGCAGGCCTCCTCCAAGGTGTCCCGCATGAACACCCGCACGACTCGGGGGTCGGTGGGGGTGGGCGCTCCGGCCATGGCAGGCTTCCCGGTGGTCCGGGGGTGGTGGCCTGATTCCCCCCCCCCCCCTCCCCCCCCCTAGATGGCCTCCAGCGGGGCCTGAGCGTCCTGGGGGTCCAGGAGGCTGCTCAGGTAGACCCCGACCCTGGTCCTGGACTCTTAGCTGTAAAGCGGCAGCCCTCGGTGGGTGGGCGGCGCTACAGAAGAATGAATAAAGGTGGCTCATTGATGGCTTTTTATTGGTCCGCACGGGAGGAGCCTGCGGATTCCTGCATGCCTGGCCAGACTGGCACAATGGAGGCCCCACCTCCCGGGGGGGGGCTGTCCATCTGCTCCCAGGCGCTGTAGTTTGCCAGGTGCGTGGCGATGGCCTCCTGGTGGTCTTCCGCCCTTGGCCCAGCTCCCAGGATCTATGAAAAACCACCATCTGGCAGGCGCGGCCCGGTGATGGTGACTCCGGGCGCGCTGGCCCCCTCGCCGGCCAGAATGTTACTCATGAGAGCCTGCCCGCATATCCCGTGGGTTGCGGCGGATGGTCGCGTAGACCCTCACGCTGCTGGTGCTCTCGGCGAAGGCCAGGTCGACTCTCCGCGACTGGTGTTGCGCGGTGCTGGTGGCGGCGGCTGTGCTCACCCTGACCTGGTAGCGCAGCCGGAGGTGGAGGTGCAGGTAGCGGTGGGCGTCCAGAAGGGCCGCCAGCTCATCCTGCTGGAGGCCGAAGCTGACTCCGCCCTGGGTGGCCAGCAGGGCCTCCAGCCGCCGCTCTCACCACGGCCTGCTGGAAGTGGGCCAGCACCAGCTGGAAATCGGCCTGGTCCAGCGCCTCCCAGCCAGGGCCTGCAGCACGGCCGGGGGCAGCTGGCCGCAGTCGCAGGCCTGGAGCAGCAGCGGGGCCACGTCCTGGGGCGGGCAGGCGGTGGACGGCCTCTAGGAGCTCGCCGGTGCGCCACTGCAGGGTCTCCTCGCCCACCGGGCTGAAGACCACGTCCTCCCAGAGGCAGCGGAGCACCCGCCCGCAGGCCTCCTCCAAGGTGTTCCAGAGGAAGAGGCACACCAGCTGGGGCTCTGCGGGCGTGACTGCAGACATCTGGCTCCCGGGGTCAGCGGTGGATGGGGAGGCGGAGGGGCACCGGCAGCAGGCAGGAGGCAGGCAGGCAGGAGGCAGCGGCAGCAGGGCCACGACCAGGAGCCGGCGGGGGGCAGCAGGGTCCGATAGCAGGCAGCAGGGCCCGAGGTGTTTGGTTGGAAAGACGATTTTTTGTTTTGCGCTTTGTGCTAAGAATGTGCTTAAAGGTTATGTATGTCCCTGAGAAGGCAGAAACTGCTAAAACACAAGATTCATAGATGTGCTAGGATGCACTTAACTATCATTATCCTTATCTGAGTGGCATGTCAGATGTCAAAAGCCTGTTATAGTATGTAACTATTTGGGACCCTCAGAAGTGAACGTTAGTCCTCTATTAACCAGTGGTTTGTGGCAGACCTCTTCAGTACATTGCTTATTTGCGCTGGACTGCTACAGGATTGGGTATGGACATGGCCCATAGCAGTTTTGTTTCACGTGAGAGCGCAAAGTAGTATAAGGTAATTACTGTGCAGTCCAAGTGAACTACATTTAACTGCCGCTCTTGTGCGATGGTCTAGCTGCTCCGAATATTGGGGTGTCTGCGGTGGGGGTACTCTGTCCCAGTGAGAGCCTTTTGGTCCCAGGTTAGTGTGGGGCGCCTTGCTTTTGAAGTGCACAGTGGGGGTTGGGGGGGCTTTGCCACTCATGTCTCGTGCTTTCGTACTATCATTCAATGCTCTGTTTTTTTAAATATTTTTGTGGGAGGGCAGCCGGGCGGTGGTTGACCCTACCTTTAGGGGCACAGGGGTTCCCTGGCAACCAGCGTGGCATGTCAGAGCTTATAATGTTGTGGGCTTTTAGGTATAGGACCGGCTCGGTTCTTGCGAGGGCGTCCGTGTTGCTATGTGCTTGGCCCATATACCTCAGGGCAACCTGATTTGGGGCTCCATCTCTAGTGCTGGAGTGTTGTCTGCTTGTTGGAATAGACATGGTTCCCAGGGGTTCCGCATCTTATCTGTTGATGATGTCCTGGTTTTAGGTGTTGGGGTGTCTGGTGTGTGTGGGGGGGGGGAGGTGCTGGTCCCAATGTACCGTCGCCATATGCCGCAGCATGATCAGGGTTCTGGGGGGTTCCTTGGCAGAGGAGTGCTGACAGCCCTCCCATCCTTCTCCTCCATGTGCCTCTGTTTATCAAGCGGTCATTGGTTAACGGTAGCCGGCTGCACACAGTGTGTGGGAGGCATGGCGCTGGGATTTTCCTTCTGTCTGCTCCAAGGCATCACTTCTGCAATCTTTTTACGTCTTATCATCTTTGTGTCCCTGTGCATTGGAATAACAAGGTACTCTTTGTGCATGTTTTTGCTCTGGTTTGTGTAGCTGTATTCTCCCATTCTATGCAAGCATTGTTTTTACTTTGCTTCCATGACTGGTGTGAATTTCTACCGCATTTTCACTTTTAAATTCGGAGTTAAGAAGGTGTTTGTGCTTTACAGCTTTCTATCCCTTTACTAAACTGGTTCCGATAGTTCTTTGCAGTATGTCTGTCTGATCTCTGCTTAGGGCACTTGGACATTCTCTAGTCCTTAAGATTTAGAGCACTGCAACCTGAATTTTCCCAACAAATTCAACTTCACAGTGATGGTCTGGGACAGTTTGGTTTCGGTAGCCTGATGGATGTCTCATGATACCCAGATTAACCAACATGAGCAATCTGTGGGAAAAGTAATCTATATCGAGGGGTATGCTGAAAGGGGTATGTGGTGAAAGAGAAAAGAGGGCTGACAGGAGAAGGAAGAGAGCAGCATTGGAGCGCAGCCAGGGGAGAGAGCTGGAGGATTGTGGTGGGGCGTTGAAAAGAGGGTTGACAGGAGAAGGAAGAGAGCAGCATTGGAGCACAGCCAGGGGAGAGAGCTGGAGGATTGTGGCGGGAAGAGAAAGGACGGACAGTCTTTAAGATTGGAAGTAGAGCGCCCGCCGCCGCTGTGAACAGAGTGCCATGGACTCTGGGTGCAGTTAACACACATTTATTTACATATTTACAGAGAGGGCTCTGGACCTGGTATTGTCACTGCAGGTTTGTGTTCATGATGGCAAGCATCACCTACTGGGGGTCAGCCCCAGTCCTCGTACAGCTGCTGTGCCTGGTGATGGCTGCACTGCACCCACAGCAGCCTCCTGACCTCCGGGGCCTCGGTTGTCTGGAGCACTATCAGCTGGCAGGCGTGGCCCAGCTGCCCGATGGTGACCGCTCCAGGGGCGCTTGTCTTATCGGCCTCCACTGAGGGACCAGAGCGGGGCCCAGGCGGCCCACAGGGCCTGCTCATCCGGCGGGTTTAGGCAGATGCTCAGGTAGTAGCAGACCCGGCTGGCGCACTCGGCCAGGACCACGTGGACGGTCCGCAGCTCTGCCTGCTCTGGGTCAGCGGCGGGGGAGGTCAGGAGGACCTGGTAGTCCAGCTGCAGGTGGGTGCACTGGCCGCCCCGCAGCAGGCTCTCCAGCTTCAGGAAGAGCGCCTGGCTGAAGCCGCCCGGGGGGGCCAGCAGCGCCTGAAACCGCCGCTCCTGCACCACGGCCTGGAGTGTGCTCTACACCACCTGCTGGAAGTGCAGCCGCCAGCGCAGCCTCCTGGCCAGGGCCTGCAGGGCGGTGGGGGGCAGCAGGCCGCAGTCACAGGCCTCGACCAGCAGCAGGGCCACCTCGAGGGCCTGGCGGGGGGGGCGGGCAGGCCAGCAGGTGTGCGGCATTGAGGTGCAGGGCTGCCTCGTCCCCCTGGCTCAGGGGCGTGTCCTCGGTGAGGCGGTGGAGCAGCCGGCGGCAGGCCTCCAAGAGGTCCCGGAGGAAGACCACCACGTCCCAGGGGTCGGTGGTGGGCGGTGGTGCGGCCATCTCTGGCTCACAGGAGCAGAGTCTGGGTCCACAGGAGCAGCAGGAGCAGAGTCTGGGTCCACAGGAGCAGCAGCAGCAGGCCGGCCTGGTTCAGCTTTAAGGTGGTCACCCCTGCGGGGGCGATGGCCTGATGGGCCCCGGAGATGGCCTCCAGCGCGGCCTGTCCGTCCCGCAGGGCCTGCGCGTCCTGGGGAGGTTGGTGAGGTACACCCGACCCTGGTCCTCCTCTCCCCGAAGGCCAGGTCCAGCTGCTCCTGGGGGATGGCGGCGTCCGTCAGTGTGGCCTGGTACTGAAGCTGCAGGCGGAGCTGGGGTACGTAGAGGCTCCTGAGCAGGTCCTCCACCTGCTGGTACACGGCGTAGGTCAGGGCCCCCTCGGCGGCCAGCGCCTGGAGCCGCCGCTCCCTCACCACCGCCTGGTGCACACTCCACACCACCTGCCTGAAGTGCGGCAGCTCCAGCCGCTGGAGCAGCCTCACCGCCAGGGCCTGCAGGGCGGCTGGGGGCAGCATGCTGCAGCATGCTGCAGTCACAGGCCTCGACCAGCAGCGTGGCCAGCTGGATGGCCTGGCGGGGGCCGGGCAGGCAGCACACGGCCTCCAGGAGCTCCTGGGTGGTGCGGCACAGGGACGCCTCTCCATCCTGGCTGATGGGGCGCAGCCTCGGTGAGGCGGTGGAGCAACCCCCGGCAGGCCTTCTCCAGGAGGCCCCTGACAAAGAACCTCACGGTCAGGGGGTCAGCAGGGGGCTCAGCTGCGGCCATCGCAGGGTTCACACTAGAAGCAGGAACCAACAACAACTCATAGCCACAATCCGGGTCAGCTTGGCTCGGCCGGGCATTTATACACCTGGAGAGCAACCACTCACACCTGAGGCTGCTTGACATGCGGCGGCTCCAGACTCTGGAGCAGGCTGTGCGCCAGGGCCTGCAGCACGGCCAGGGGCAGCAGGCTGCGGTCACAGGCCTCGAGCAGCAGCAGGGCCACGACCAGGGGCTGGCTCCCGGGGTCAGTGGTGGATGGGGAGGCTAAACCAGCAGCGGGAGGCAGGCAGGAGCAGGCAGCAGCAGAAGCAGGGCCACGAACAGGAGCCGGCGGGGGGCAGCAGGGTCCGAGCGCAGGCAGCAGGGTCCGAGAGCAGGCAGCAGGGTCCGAGGTGTTTGGTTGGAAAGACGATTTTTTTTGTTTTACGCTTTGTGGTAAGAATGTGTTTAAAGGTTATGTATGTCCCTGAGAAGGCAGAAACTGGTGAGATTCAGAGATGTGCTAGGATGCACTTAACTATCATCCATATCTGAGTGGCATGTGAGATGTCAAAAGCCTGTTATAGTAACTAGTTGGGACCCTCAGAAGTGAACGCAAGTCAAATATTCGCAAGCGGTTTGTTGGAGACCTCTTCAGTACATTGCTTATTTGCTGTGGACTTCTACAGGAGTGGGTATGGACATGGCCCATAGCAGTTTTGTTTCACGTGAGAGCGCCAAGCAGTATAAGGTAATTACTGTGCAGTCTGAAGTACATTTAACTGCTGCTCTTGTGCGATGGTCGAGCTGCTCCGAATATTGGGGTGTCTGCGGTGGGGGTACTCTGTCCCAGTGAGAGCCTTTTGGTCCCAGGTTAGTGTGGGGCGCCTTGCTTTTGAAGTGCACGGTGGGGGGCTTGACCACTCATGTCCTGTTCTTTTGTACTATCATTCAATGTTTTTTTTTGTTGGGAGGGCCGGTTGGTGGGGGGCGGTGGTTGCCCCTACCTTTAGGGGCACAGGGGTTCCCTTGCAACGAGCGTGGCATGTCAGCTTATAATGTTGTGGGCTTTTAGGTATAGGACCGGCTCGGTTCCTGCGGGGGCGTCCGTGTTGCTATGTGCTTGGCCCATATACCTTGGGGCGACCTGATTTGGGGCTCCATCTCTAGTGCTGGAGGGTTGTCTGCTTGTTGGAATAGACGTGGTTCCCAGGGGTTCCACATCTTATCTGTTGATGTCCTGGTTTTAGGTTTTGGGGTGTCTGGTGTGTGGTGGGGATGTGTGTGGGGGGGAGGTGCTGGTCCCTATGCACCGTCACCTGATGCCGCGGCATTATCGGCGTTCTGGGGGGTTCCTGGGCTTCCTTGGAAGAGGAGTGCTGACAGCCCTCCCATCCTTCCCCTCCATGTGCCTGTTTATCAAGCGGTCATTGGTTAACGGGAGCCGGCTGCACACAGTGTGTGGGAGGCATGGCGCTGGGCTTTTCCTTCTGTCTGCTCCAAGGCATCACTTCTGCAATCTTTTTACGTCTTATCATATTTGTGTCTCTGTGCATTGGAATAACAAGGTACTCTTTGTGCATGTTTTTGCTCTGGTTTGTGTAGTCGTATTCTCCCATTCTATGCAAGCGTTGCTTTTACTTTGCTTTCATCACATTTCCACTCGTATATTCGGAGTTCAGAAGGTGTTCGTGCTCTACAGCTTTCGATCCCTTAGCTAAACTGGTTCCGATAGTTCTTTGCAGTATGTCTGATCTCTGCTTGGGGCACTTGGACATTCTCTAGTCCATAGGATTTTGAGCACTGCGACCTGAATTTTCCCAACAAATTCAAGTTCAGTGATGGTCTGGGACAGTTAGGTTTCAGTAGCCTGATGGATGTCTCATGATACCCCAATTAACCAACATGAGCAATCCACAGGAGACAGGAGAAGGAAGAAGGAAGAGAAGGAAGACAGCAGCATTGGAGCGCAGCCAGGGGAGAGAGCTGGAGGATTGTGGTGGGGTGTTGAAAAAGAGGGTTGACAGGAGAAGGAAGAGAGCAAGATTCGAGGATTGTGGTGCCAGAGAAAGGATGGAGAGGCACAAGGAGGAGGAAGAGTAGGATTGGAGGATTGTGGTGGAATAGAAAGGACAGAGGCACAAGGAGGAGTCTTTAGGATTGGAACCAGATCATCCGCCCTCTGCTGTGCACAGAATACCAGGGACTCGAGGTGCAGTCAACACTCATTTATTGACATATATACAGCCAGGCACAGAGTGCAGTGCGGCTCAGTCCCCTTTCAAAGTCACTAGTGTGGGTGGATGGCCACAATGGAGGCCCTCACCTCCCGGGCGGGCAGCTCCCATGCCTGCTGGTAGAGCTCCCTGGTGGAGCCCCAGCTGCTGTGGCCCTCCAGCAGCATGCTGACTGCCTGTGGCATCTCCTGGGTCTGCAGCAGCAGGCATGCCCGGGTTGGCTTCCCGGTGGTCACCCCTCCGGGGGCGGTGGCCTGATGGGGCCCCTCTGATGGCCGCCAGCGGAGCCCGGCCGGCCCGCAGGGCCTGCGCATGCTGGGGGTCCAGGAGGCTGCTCAGGTAGACCCCGACCCAGTTCCTGGGCTCTTGGCTGTAAAGCGGCAGCCCTTGGCGGGCGGGCGGCGCTACAGAAGAATGAATAAAGGTGGCTCATTGAGGGAGATTTATTGCTGCACATTGGAGCAGCCTGCGGATTCCTGAGTGGCTGGCGAGGCAGGATTGAGGCCCCCACCTCCCGGGGGCAGCCCCCAGGCCTCCTCGTACAGATTGTCCACCTGCTCCCAGGCGCTGTAATTTGCCAGGTGCGTGGCGATGGCCTCCCGGTGGTCGTCCGCTCCTTGGCCCAGCTCCCCGGAGCTATGAAAAACCACCTGGTGGCAGGCGCAGGCCGGTGATGGTGCCTCCGGGTGCGCTGACCCTCTCGCCCGCCAGAATGTCACGCATGGGAGCCTGCCCGGCCTGCAGGGCCCGTATGTCCTGCGGGTTGCGGCGGATGATAGCATAGACCCCCATCCTGCTGGTGCTCTTGGCAAAGACCAGGTCGACTCTCCAAGACTGGTGTTTTTGCACGGTGGTGGTGGCGGATGTTGTGGTCAATTTGGCCTGGTAGCGCAGCCGGAGGTGGCGGTGCAGGTAGCAGAGGGCCGCCAGCTCCTTGTGGAGTGCGTAGCTGATGCCACCTTGGGTGGCCAGCAGGGCCTGGAGCCGCCGCTCGTGTAGCACGGCCTGCTGGAGGTGCAGGTGGTGGTAGCAGTGGGCCTCCAGCAGGGCTGCCAGCTCCTTGTGTAGGGTGTAGCTGAGCCAGCCCCAGGTGGCCAGCAGGGCCTGGAGCCGCCACTCACGCAGCACAGCCTGCTGGAGGTGGACCAGCACCAGCTGGAAATGGGCCTGGTCCAGCTGCTCCAGCAGGCAGCGCGCCATGGCCTGCAGCACGGCCGGGGGCAGCAGGCTGCACTCACAGGCCTGGAGCAGCAGCAAGGCCACGACCAGGGGCTGGCGGGGTCGGACAGGCCACGGACTGCCTCCAGGAGCTCGGCGGCACGCCACTGCAGGGTGTCCTCTCCCACCGGGCTGAAGACCACGTCCTCCTGCAGGCGGTGGATTACTCGCCCGCAGGCCTCCTCCAGGAGGTCCCGGAGGAAGAGGCGCACGGCCCAGGGGTCGGCGGGCATGGAGGGAGCGCACTCTGGCCATCCGCAGGAGTGGGTGGGAGGGCCTGGAGAGCACAGGCAGGGTCCAGGGAGGCCTGGAGAGCACCGGCCTGGAGCAGCAGCGGGACCACCTGGAGGGCCTGGTGGGAGGGGGGGGCCCGGCCGACCTGCACGTTCTGGGGGTTGAGGCTGAAGCGCCCGTAAAAGGCCTGTCGGCAGGAGCTCTCGCCCAGGGCCAGGGCCAGGGCCACCCGCTGCTGGCTTGGCGTTCCGGCGGCGTCTGTCAGCTGGACCACATAGTGGGCCCGCAGCAGGCCCTCCATCTCCAGGCACACGGCGCAGCTGAAGTAGTCCCTGGTGGCCAGGAGGGCTTGGAGCCGCCCCTCCCACGCCACCGCCTGGTGTGCTCTCCGCACCACCTGCTTGACATATGTGGGCTCCAACCTTCTGGAGCAGGCAGTGCACCAGGGCCTCACCACCCCCTTTTCTGAATCGTTTTTGGCCACTATAGGTGTGGCAGGGTATACTCAGACATGAGTCTCTTTCTCACTGCTCCATCAGGATTCAAGCAAGCCGGGCCGAAGACGGCTGAAATGCCAGAAACCGGTCCCCGGTAGCTTGTCTCCTTTCTGGTGAAGAATTGGCTTGGTAGTTTAGTCTGCCCTGTTCCCATGATGCACTGGGCCAGGGACAGACTGATTTGCATATAGCCAGGTTCTGAGCTGGGATGGGGCAGTGAGATAAATAACGGTGATGGATCAAGCCCTGATCTTTGGACTGGGTAAGAGTGGTCTGCCTAATTCAGACACTCTGTTCATCACCACCCCCTTTTCTGAATCGTAAAAGGCCTCTCGGCAGGAGCTCTCGCCCAGGGCCAGGGCCAGGGCCACCCGCTGCTGGCTTGGCGTTCCGGCGGCGTCTGTCAGCTGGACTGCATAGTGGGCCCGCAGCAGGCCCTCCATCTCCAGGCACACGGCGCAGCTGAAGTAGTCCCTGGTGGCCAGGAGGGCTTGGAGCCGCCCCTCCCACGCCACCGCCTGGTGTGCGCTCCGCACCACCTGCTTGACATATGTGGGCTCCAACCTTCTGGAGCAGGCAGTGCACCAGGGCCTGCAGGGCGGCGGGGGGAGCAGGCCGCAGCCACAGGCCTCGACAAGCAGCGGGGCCACCTGGATGGCCTGGCGGGGGCTGGGCAGGTAGTTCACGGGCCTCCAGGAGCTCATGGGCAGTGCGGCGCAGGGACGCCTCGCCCTCTGGGCTGAGGGGCGCAGCCTCGGTGAGGCGGTAGAGCAGCCGCCGGCAGTCCTCCTCCAGGAGGCTCCTGACTAAGAACCTCACGGCCAGGGGGTCAGCAGAGGGCGCGACTGCAGCCATCGCAGGAGCAGGGTTCACAGACGCTGCTCCCGCGCCACGGCCTGGTGCAGGTCCCCCAGCACCAGCGTGAAGTGCTGCGGGCCCACCAGCTCCAGCAGGCGGCGCGCCACGGCCAGCTGGGCGGCGGGGGGCAGCAGTTCGCAGCCGCAGGTCTCCAGGAGGAGCGGGAGAACAGTCTGGGGCTGGGGAGGGGGGGGCCAGGCCGCGGTCGGCCATGTAGAGGTGTGCGGCTCGGGACTCCTGGTCCCCGGGGCTCAGCGGCGCGGCCTCCTTCAGGTGCAGCAGCACCAGCCGGCAGGCCTCCTCCAAGGTGTCCCGCATGAACACCCGCACGGCTCGGGGGTCGGTGGGGGTGGGCGCTCCGGCCATGGCAGGCTTCCCGGTGGTCACCCCTCCGGGGGTGGTGGCCTGATTTCCCCCCCCCCCCCCGATGGCCTCCAGTGGGGCCTGAGCATCCTGGGGGTCCAGGAGGCTGCTCAGGTAGACCCCGACCCTGGTCCTGGACTCTTGGCTGTAAAGCGGCAGCCCTCGGCGGGCGGGCGGCGCTACAGAAGAATGAATAAAGGTGGCTCATTGATGGCTATTTATTCCGCACGGGAGGAGCCTGCGGATTCCTGCATGCCTGGCCAGACTGGCACAATGGAGGCCCCACCTCCCGGGGGGGGGGGCTGTCCATCTGCTCCCAGGCGCTGTAGTTTGCCAGGTGCGTGGCGATGGCCTCCTGGTGGTCTTCCGCCCTTGGCCCAGCTCCCAGGATCTATGAAAAACCTCCATCTGGCAGGCGCGGCCCGGTGATGGTGACTCCGGGTGTGCTGACCCCCTCGCCGGCCAGAATGTTACTCATGAAAGCCTGCCCAGCCCGCAGGGCCCGCATATCCCGTGGGTTGCGGCGGATGGTCGCGTAGACCCTCACGCTGCTGGTGCTCTCCGCGAAGGCCAGGTCGACTCTCCGCGACTGGTGTTGCGCTTTGCTGGTGGCGGCGGCTGTGCTCACCCTGACCTGGTAGCGCAGCCGGAGGTGGAGGTGCAGGTAGCGGTGGGCGTCCAGAAGGGCCGCCAGCTCATCCTGCTGGAGGGCGAAGCTGACTCCGCCCTGGGTGGCCAGCAGGGCCTCCAGCCGCCGCTCTCACCACGGCCTGCTGGAGGTGGGCCAGCACCAGTTGGAAATCGGCCTGGTCCAGCGCTTCCCAGCCAGGGCCTGCAGCACGGCCGGGGGCAGCTGGCCGCAGTCGCAGGCCTGGAGCAGCAGCGGGGCCACGTCCTGGGGCGGGCAGGCGGTGGACGGCCTCTAGGAGCTCGCCGGCGCGCCACTGCAGGGTCTCCTTGCCCACCGGGCTGAAGACCACGTCCTCCCAGAGGCGGCGGAGCACCCGCCCGCAGGCCTCCTCCAAGGTGTTCCGGAGGAAGAGGCACACCAGCTGGGGCTCTGCGGGCGTGACTGCAGACATCTGGCTCCCGGGGTCAGCGGTGGATGGGGAGGCGGAGGGGCACCGGCAGCAGGCAGGAGGCAGGCAGGCAGGAGGCAGCGGCAGCAGGGCCACGACCAGGAGCCGGCGGGGGGCAGCAGGGTCCGAGAGCAGGAAGCAGGGTCCGAGAGCAGGAAGCAGGGTCCGAGAGCAGACAGCAGGGTCCGAGAGCAGGCAGCAGGGCCCGAGGTGTTTGGTTGGAAAGACGATTTTTTGTTTTACGCTTTGTGCTAAGAATGTGCTTAAAGGTTATGTATGTCCCTGAGAAGGCAGAAACTGCTAAAACACAAGATTCATAGATGTGCTAGGATGCACTTAACTATCATTATCCTTATCTGAGTGGCATGTCAGATGTCAAAAGCCTGTTATAGTAAGTAACTATTTGGGACCCTCAGAAGTAAACGTTAGTCCTCTAATAACCAGTGGTTTGTGGCAGACCCCTTCAGTACATTGCTTATTTGCGCTGGACTGCTACAGGATTGGGTATGGACATGGCCCATAGCAGTTTTGTTTCACGTGAGAGCGCAAAGTAGTATAAGGTAATTACTGTGCAGTCCAAGTGAACTACATTTAACTGCCGCTCTTGTGCGATGGTCTAGCTGCTCCGAATATTGGGGTGTCTGCGGTGGGGGCACTCTGTCCCAGTGAGAGCCTTTTGGTCCCAGGTTAGTGTGGGGCGCCTTGCTTTTGAAGTGCACAGTGGGGGTTGGGGGGGCTTTGCCACTCATGTCTCGTGCTTTCATACTATCATTCGATGCTCTGTTTTTTTAAATATTTTTGTGGGAGGGCAGCCGGGCGGTGGTTGACCCTACCTTTAGGGGCACAGGGGTTCCCTGGCAACCAGCGTGGCACGTCAGAGCTTATAATGTTGTGGGCTTTTAGGTATAGGACCGGCTCGGTTCTTGCGAGGGCGTCCGTGTTGGACTGGTCCCAATGTACCGTCGCCTGATGCCGCAGCATGATCAGGGTTCTGGGGGGTTCCTTGGCAGAGGAGTGCTGACAGTCCTCCCATCCTTCTCCTCCATGTGCCTCTGTTTATCAAGCGGTCATTGGTTAACGGTAGCCGGCTGCACACAGTGTGTGTGGGAGGCATGGCGCTGGGCTTTTCCTTCTGTCTGCTCCAAGGCATCACTTCTGCAATCTTTTTACGTCTTATCATCTTTGTGTCCCTGTGCATTGGAATAACAAGGTACTCTTTGTGCATGTTTTTGCTCTGGTTTGTGTAGCTGTATTCTCCCATTCTATGCAAGCATTGTTTTTACTTTGCTTCCATGACTGGTGTGAATTTCTACCGCATTTTCACTCTTAAATTCGGAGTTAAGAAGGTGTTTGTGCTTTACAGCTTTCGATCCCTTTACTAAACTGGTTCCGATAGTTCTTTGCAGTATGTCTGTCTGATCTCTGCTTAGGGCACTTGGACATTCTCTAGTCCTTAAGATTTAGAGCACTGCGACCTGAATTTTCCCAACAAATTCAACTTCACAGTGATGGTCTGGGACAGTTTGGTTTCGGTAGCCTGATGGATGTCTCATGATACCCAGATTAACCAACATGAGCAATCTGTGGGAAAAGTAATCTATATCGAGGGGTATGCTGAAAGGGGTATGTGGTGAAAGAGAAAAGAGGGCTGACAGGAGAAGGAAGAGAGCAGCATTGGAGCGCAGCCAGGGGAGAGAGCTGGAGGATTGTGGTGGGGCGTTGAAAAGAGGGTTGACAGGAGAAGGGAGAGAGCAGCATTGGAGCACAGCCAGGGGAGAGAGCTGGAGGATTGTGGCGGGAAGAGAAAGGACGGACAGTCTTTAAGATTGGAAGTAGAGCGCCCGCCGCCGCTGTGAACAGAGTGCCATGGACTCTGGGTGCAGTTAACACTCATTTATTTACATATTTACAGAGAGGGCTCTGGACCTGGTATTGTCACTGCAGGTTTGTGTTCATGATGGCAAGCATCACCTACTGGGGGTCAGCCCCAGTCCTCGTACAGCTGCTGTGCCTGGTGATGGCTGCACTGCACCCACAGCAGCCTCCTGACCTCCGGGGCCTCGGTTGTCTGGAGCACTATCAGCTGGCAGGCGTGGCCCAGCTGCCCGATAGTGACCGCTCCAGGGGCGCTGGTCTTATCGGCCTCCACTGAGGGACCAGAGCGGGGCCCAGGCGGCCCACAGGGCCTGCTCATCCGGCGGGTTTAGGCAGATGCTCGGGTAGTAGCAGACCCGGCTGGCGCACTCGGCCAGGACCACGTGGATGGTCCGCAGCTCTGCCTGCTCTGGGTCAGCGGCGGGGGAGGTCAGGAGGACCTGGTAGTCCAGCTGCAGGTGGGTGCACTGGCCGCCCCGCAGCAGGCTCTCCAGCTTCAGGAAGGGCGCCTGGCTGAAGCCGCCCGGGGGGGCCAGCAGCGCCTGGAACCGCCGCTCCTGCACCACGGCCTGGAGCGTGCTCTACACCGCCTGCTGGAAGTGCAGCCGCCAGCGCAGCCTCCTGGCCAGGGCCTGCAGGGTGGTGGGGGGCAGCAGGCCGCAGTCACAGGCCTCGACCAGCAGCAGGGCCACCTTGAGGGCCTGGCGGGGGGGGCGGGCAGGCCAGCAGGTGTGCGGCATTGAGGCGCAGGGCTGCCTCGTCCCCCTGGCTCAAGGGCGTGTCCTCGGTGAGGCAGTGGAGCAGCCGGCGGCAGGCCTCCAAGAGGTCCCGGAGGAAGACCACCACGTCCCAGGGGTCGGTGGTGGGCGGTGGTGCGGCCATCTCTGGCTCACAGGAGCAGAGTCTGGGTCCACAGGAGCAGCAGGAGCAGAGTCTGGGTCCACAGGAGCAGCAGCAGCAGGCCGGCCTGGTTCAGCTTTAAGGTGGTCACCCCTGCGGGGGCGATGGCCTGATGGGCCCCGGAGATGGCCTCCAGCGGGGCCTGTCCGTCCCGCAGGGCCTGCGCGTCCTGGGGAGGCTGGTGAGGTACACCCGACCCTGGTCCTACTCTCCCCGAAGGCCAGGGCCAGCTGCTCCTGGGTGATGGCGGCGTCCGTCCGTGTGGCCTGGTACTGAAGCTGCAGGCGGAGCTGGGGCACGTAGAGGCTCCCGAGCAGGTCCTCCACCTGCTGGTACACGGCGTAGGTCAGGGCCCCCTCGGCGGCCAGCGCCTGGAGCCGCCGCTCCCTCACCCCTGCCTGGTGCACACTCCACACCACCTGCCTGAAGTGCGGCAGCTCCAGCCGCTGGAGCAGCCTCACCGCCAGGGCCTGCAAGGCGGCTGGGGGCAGCATGCTGCTCCTGGGTGGTGCGGCACAGGGACGCCTCTCCATCCTGGCTGATGGGGCGCAGCCTCGGTGAGGCGGTGGAGCAACCGCCGGCAGGCCTTCTCCAGGAGGCCCCTGACAAAGAACCTCACGGTCAGGGGGTCAGCAGGGGGCTCAGCTGCAGCCATCGCAGGGTTCACACTAGAAGCGGGAACCAACAACAACTCGTAGCCACAATCCGGGTCAGCTTGGCTCGGCCGGGCATTTATACACCTGGAGAGCAACCACTCACACCTGAGGCTGCTTGACATGCGGCGGCTCCAGACTCTGGAGCAGGCTGTGCGCCAGGGCCTGCAGCACGGCCGGGGGCAGCAGGCTGCAGTCACAGGCCTCGAGCAGCAGCAGGGCCACGACCAGGGGTTGGCTCCCAGGGTCAGTGGTGGATGGGGAGGCTAAACCAGCAGCAGGAGGCAGACAGGAGGCGGCAGCAGCAGAAGCAGGGCCACGAACAGGAGCCGGCGGGGGGCAGCAGGGTCCGAGCGCAGGCAGCAGGGTCCGCGCGCAGGCAGCAGGGTCCGCGCGCAGGCAGCAGGGTCCGAGCGCAGGCAGCAGGGTCCGAGCGCAGGCAGCAGGGTCCGAGCGCAGGCAGCAGGGTCCGAGGTGTTTGGTTGGAAAGACGATTTTTTTTTGTTTTACGCTTTGTGGTAAGAATGTGTTTAAAGGTTATGTATGTCCCTGAGAAGGCAGAAACTGGTGAGATTCAGAGATGTGCTAGGATGCACTTAACTATCATCCATATCTGAGTGGCATGTGAGATGTCAAAAGCCTGTTATAGTAACTAGTTGGGACCCTCAGAAGTGAACGCAAGTCAAATATTAGCCAGCGGTTTGTGGGAGACCTCTTCAGTACATTGCTTATTTGCTGTGGACTGCTACAGGAGTGGGTATGGACATGGCCCATAGCAGTTTTGTTTCACGTGAGGGCGCAAAGTAGTATAAGGTAATTACTGTGCAGTCTGAGTGAACTACATTTAACTGCCGCTCTTGTGCGATGGTTGAGCTGCTCCGAATATTGGGGTGTCTGCGGTGGGGGTACTCTGTCCCAGTGAGAGCCTTTTGGTCCCAGGTTAGTGTGGGGCGCCTTGCTTTTGAAGTGCACGGTGGGGGGCTTGGCCACTCATATCCTGTTCTTTTGTACTATCATTCAATGTTTTTTTTTTTTGGGAGGGCCGGTTGGTGGGGGGCGGTGGTTGCCCCTACCTTTAGGGGCACAGGGGTTCCCTTGCAACGAGCGTGGCATGTCAGCTTATAATGTTGTGGGCTTTTAGGTATAGGACCGGCTCGGTTCCTGCGGGGGCGTCCGTGTTGCTATGTGCTTGGCCCATATACCTTGGGGCGACCTGATTTGGGGCTCCATCTCTAGTGCTGGAGGGTTGTCTGCTTGTTGGAATAGACGTGGTTCCCAGGGGTTCCACATCTTATCTGTTGATGTCCTGATTTTAGGTTTTGGGGTGTCTGGTGTGTGGTGGGGATGTGTGTGGGGGGGAGGTGCTGGTCCCTATGCACCGTCGCCTGATGCCGCGGCATTATCGGCGTTCTGGGGGGTTCCTGGGCTTCCTTGGAAGAGGAGTGCTGACAGCCCTCCCATCCTTCCCCTCCATGTGCTTGTTTATCAAGCGGTCATTGGTTAACGGGAGCCGGCTGCACACAGTGTGTGGGAGGCATGGCGCTGGGCTTTTCCTTCTGTCTGCTCCAAGGCATCACTTCTGCAATCTTTTTACGTCTTATCATATTTGTGTCTCTGTGCATTGGAATAACAAGGTACTCTTTGTGCATGTTTTCGCTCTGGTTTGTGTAGTCGTATTCTCCCATTCTATGCAAGCGTTGCTTTTACTTTTTTTATCACATTTTCACTCGTATATTCGGAGTTCAGATGGGTGTTCGTGCTCTACAGCTTTCGATCCCTTAGCTAAACTGGTTCCGATAGTTCTTTGCAGTAGGTCTGATCTCTGCTTGGGGCACTTGGACATTCTCTAGTCCTTAAGATTTTGAGCACTGCGACCTGAATTTTCCCAACAAATTCAAGTTCACGGTGATGGTCTGGGACAGTTAGGTTTCAGTAGCCTGGTGGATGTCTCATGATACCCTGATTAACCAACATGAGCAATCTACAGGAGCCAGGAGACAGGAAGAGAGCAGCATTGGAGCGCAGCCAGGGGAGAGAGCTGGAGGATTGTGGTGGGGTGTTGAAAAAGAGGGTTGACAGGAGAAGGAAGAGAGCAAGATTGGAGGATTGTGGTGGCAGAGAAAGGATGGAGAGGTACAAGGAGGAGTAAGATCAGGATTGGAGGATTTTGGTGGAATAGAAAGGACAGAGGCACAAGGAGGAGTCTGTAGGATTGGAACTAGATCATCCGCCCTCTGCTGTGCACAGAATACCAGGGACTCGAGGTGCAGTCAACACTCATTTATTTACATATATACAAGTAAGTAAAGAAACGATCCCTTGGAGAACCCTATCCGTATCCTAGAATGTATACATTTACATCATTATTGCCCAAGCATAAGAAATAGATATTATCACATCATATATTTTTCTTTCAGTTATCTTTTTATTTAAAAATGTTTTTTATTAGTTAAGAGATTTGTATACAGTCTGTATATAAAGTTAAAAACAGTGCATCACCACATGCATCAAGATACAATTATATTGTCATTATTTCATGTTAAAATCAATCCTGTTTGTAGAAAAGGATTTCCTAGTTAAAAAGAAATTGTTAGAAGAAAGGGAATTGGATCAAGAGAAAGTATTAGGAGAGAACGAGACGGACACTATTCTTTGTCATTTAAGTATACATCAGGGAAACTAATTTTTGGAAACCACTCCAGGACACATAATTGTTCTTTTGTCTATGGAGTAAGCTTGGTCCCTTGATTGTGTTTGCATTTGGCGTCGACGCGTTTCGATGGCTTATTTTTAATTGACCATCTTTTTCAAGACCGGAACTGATAGGCCTCTCCTGTTATTGGGCACTGGGTGGTTGCCGTTTTCAAGAAAACCTTATATGGGACTTTATTGTCTAGCTCTATTTGCGGGAGGACTGGACGCTCGCTCCGATGAAGAAACGACTCAAGCAGAGCGAGGGATTTTAAACATAAACGAAATTGGCTGCACGAACAACAGGGAGGATTCAATCTACCCCCGTTTGTTACGTTCCGAGCACAGCAAGATTTTACAAAGGGAAATTACCGTGGCCGCACGATTAATAAAGAAGATTCTACCTTCCCCTTTCCTCAACCGCAAAAGATACAAAATAGAACATAATAGAAACTACCAGAGGAATACAAAACCGGGAACTGGGAGAATTCATCTGGGAAGTAATAACCAAAATCTCAAGAAGAAACAGAAAGGGAACACTATATCCCCCAAGGAAAGCAGAAAACCAACTGAAGTCTAAATATATGAATTGGAATATCAAACAGACTATTGTTTTTTTTACAAAAAAAAAGTCCCAGGTCTAAATACAACACCAACTGAAGTCTAAATATATGAATTGGAATATCAAACAGACTATTGTTTTTTTTACAAAAAAAAATTCCCAGGTCTAAATACAACAAAATCAGAAGGAACTAGGATAAATGGAAGAGAAGAGCCAAAGATGATATAAGGTTTTCTTGAAAACTGCAACCACCCAGTGCCCAATAACAGGAGAGGCCTATCAGTTCTGGTCTTGAAAAAGATTGTCAATTAAAAATAAGCCATCGAAACGCGTCGACGCCAAATGCAAACACAATCAAGGGACCAAGCTTACTCCATAGACAAAAGAACAATTATGTGTCCTGGAGTGGTTTCCAAAAATTAGTTTCCCTGATGTGTACTTAAATGACAAAGAATAGTGTCCATCTCGTTCTCTCCTAATACTTTCTCTTGATCCAATTCCCTTTCTTCTAACAATTTCTTTTTAACTAGGAAATCCTTTTCTACAAACAGGATTGATTTTAACATGAAATAATGACAATATAATTGTATCTTGATGTATGTGGTGATGCACTGTTTTAACTTTATATACAGACTGTACACAAATCTCTTAAATAATTAAAAAAAAATTAATAAAAAGATAACTGAAAGAAAAATATATGATGTGATAATATCTATTTCTTATGCTTGGGCGATAATGATGTAAATGTATACATTCTAGGATACTGATGGGGTTCTCCAAGGAATCGTTTCTTAACTTACTAGTAACTAGTACCCTAATCCCCTGGTTGCAAGGGGTCTCTCCCGAATGTTTTACTTTACATATATACAGCCAGGCACAGAGTGCAGTGCGGCTCAGTCCCCTTTCAAAGTCACTAGTGTGGGTGGATGGCCACGATGGAGGCCCTCACCTCCTGGGCGGGCAGCCCCCATGCCTGCTGGTAGAGCTCCCTGGTGGAGCCCCAGCTGCTGTGGCCCTCCAGCAGCATGCTGACTGCCTGTGGCATCTCCTGGGTCTGCAGCAGCAGGCATGCCCGGTTTGGCTTCCCGGTGGTCACCCCTCCGGGGGCGGAGGCCTGATGGGCCCCCCTGATGGCCTCCAGCGGGGCCCGGCCGGCCCGCAGGGCCTGCGCATGCTGGGGGTCCAGGAGGCTGCTCAGGTAGACCCCGGTCCTGTTCCTGGGCTCTTGGCTGTAAAGCGGCAGCTCTCGGCGGGCGGGCGGCGCTACAGAAGAATGAATAAAGGTGGCTCATTGAGGGAGATTTATTGCTACACATTGGAGCAGCCTGCGGATTCCCGAGTGGCTGGCCAGACAGGCAGGATGGAGGCCCCCACCTCCCGGGGGGCAGCCCCCAGGCCACCTCGTACAGATTGTCCACCTGCTCCCAGGCGCTGTAGTTGCCAGGTGCCTGGCGATGGCCTCCCGGTGGTCGTCCGCCCCTTGGCCCAGCTCCCCGGAGCTATGAAAAACCACCTGGTGGCAGGCGCAGGCCGGTGATGGTGCCTCCGGGTGCGCTGACCCTCTCGCCCGCCAGAATGTCACGCATGGGAGCCTGCCCGGCCTGCAGGGCCCGCATGTCCTGCGGGTTGCGGCGGATGGTAACAAAGACCCCCATCCTGCTGGTGCTCTCTGCAAAGGCCAGGTCGACTCTCCAAGACTGGTGCTTTTGTGCGGTGGTGGTGGCAAAGGCTGTGGTCAATTTGGCCTGGTAGCGCAGCCGGAGGTGGAGGTGCAGGTAGCAGTGTGCCTCTAGCAGGGCCGCCAGCTCCTTGTGTAGGGCGTAGCTGAGCCCGCCCCAGGTGGACAGCAGGGCCTGGAGCCGCCACTCATGCAGCACGGCCTGCTGGAGGTGGGCCAGCACCAGCTGGAAATGGGCCTGGTCCAGCTGCTCCAGCAGGCAGCGCGCCAGGGCCTGCAGCACGGCCGGGGGCAGCAGGCTGCACTCACATGCCTGGGCAGCAGCAGGGCCACAACCAGGGGCTGGTGGGGGACGGGCAGGCCACGGACTGCCTCCAGGAGCTCAGCGGCACGCCACTGCAGGGTGTCCTCGCCCACCGGGCTGAAGACCACGTCCTCCTGCAGGCGGTGGATTACTCGCCCGCAGGCCTCCTCCAGGAGGTCCCGGAGGAAGAGGCGCACGGCCCAGGGGTCGACAGGCATGGAGGGGGGTCACTCTGGCCATCCGCAGGAGTGGGTGGCTGGGCCTGGAGAGCACAGGCAGGGTCCAGGGAGGCCTGGAGAGCACCGGCCTGGAGCAGCAGCGGGACCACCTGGAGGGCCTGGTGGGGGGGGGGGCCCGGCCGTCCTGCACGTTCTGGGGGTTGAGGCTGAAGCACGCGTAAAAGGTCTCACGGCAGGAGCCCTCTCCCAGGGCCAGGGCCAGGGCCAGGGCCACCCGCTGCTGGCTTGGCTTTCCGGCGGTGTCGGTCAGCTGGACCACTTAGTGGGCCCGCAGCAGGCCTTCATCTCTAGGCACACGGCGCAGCTGAAGTAGTCCCTGGTGGCCAGGAGGGCTTGGAGCCGCCGCTCCTGCGCCACTGCCTGGTGTGCGCTCCGCACCACCTGCTTGACATACGGGGGCTCCAACCTTCTGGAGCAGGCAGTGCACCAGGGCCTGCAGGAGGGCGGGGGGAGCAGGCCGCAGCCACAGGCCTCGACCAGCAGTGGGGCCACCTGTATGGCCTGGCGGGGGCTAGGCAGGCGGTTCACGGCCTCCAGGAGCTCATGGGCAGTGCGGCGCAGGGACGCCTCGCCCTCCGGGCTGAGGGGCGCAGCCTCGGTAAGGCGGTGGAGCAGCCGCCGGCAGTCCTCCTCCAGGAGGCCCCTGACTAAGAACCTCACGGCCAGGGGGTCAGCAGGGGGCGCGGCTGCGGCCATCGCAGGAGCAGGGTTCACACCAGAAGCAGGAACCGGCAGCAACTCGGAGCCACAATCCGGGTCAGCTGGGCCGGGCCTTTATACACCTGGAGAGCAACCGCTCACAGCTGAGGCTGCTTGACATGTGGCGGCTCGAGCCTCTGGCGCAGGCGGTGCGCCAGGGCCTGCAGCACGGCCAGGGGCAGCAGGCCAGTCACAGGCCTTGACCAGCAGCGGGGCCACATGGAGGGCCCGGCGGGGGGCAGCAGGGTCCGAGAGCAGGCAGCAGGGTCCTAGGTGTTTGGTTGGAAAGACGATTTTTTTGTTTTACACTTTGTGGTAAGAATGTGTTTAAAGGTTATGTATGTCCCTGAGAAGGCAAACTGGTGGAACATAAGATTCGGGGATGTGCTAGGATGCACTTAAATATCATCATCCATATCTGAGTGGCATGTGAGATGCCAAAAGCCTGTTATAGTATGTAACTAGTTGGGACCCTCAGAAGTGAACGTAAGTCCTCTATTAGCCAGCGGTTTGTGACAGACCTCTTTAGTACATCGCTTATTTGCTGTGATCTGCTACAGGAGTGGGTATGGACATGGCCCATAGCAGTTTTGTTTCACGTGAGAGCGCCAAGTAGTATAAGGTAATTACTGTGCAGTCTGAGTGAAGTACATTTAACTGCTGCTCTTGTGAGATGGTCGAGCTGCTCTGAATATTGGGGTGTCTGCGGTGGGGCACTCTGTCCCAGTGAGAGCCTTTTGGCCCCAGGTTTGTGTGGGGCGCCTTGCTTTTGAAGTGCACGGTGGGGGTTGGGGGCCTTTACCACTCATGTCCTGTGCTTTCTTATTATCATTCGACGCTCGGGTTCTTTTGTTTTTTTTGTGGGAGCGCCGGGCGGTGGTTGCCCCTACCTTTAGAGGCACAGGGGTTCCCTGGCAGCGAGAGTGGCATGTCCGAGCTTATAATGTTGTGGGCTCTTTTAGGTATAGGACCGGCTCTGTTCTTGCGGGGGCGTCCGTCTTGCTATGTGCTTGGCCCATATACCTTGGGGCGACCTGATTTGGGGCTCTATCTCTAGTGCTGGAGGGTTGTCTGCTTGTTGGAATAGACTTGGTTCCCAGGGGTTCCGCATCTTATCTGTTGATGTCCTGGTTTTAGGTGTTGGGGTGTGTGTGTGTGGGGGTGGAAGGGGGGGTGCTGGTCCCTATGTACAGTCACCTGATCGGGGTTCAGGGGGGTTCCTGGGCATCCTTGGAAGAAGAGTGCTGACAGCCCTCCCATCCTTCCCCTCCATGTGCCCCTGTTCATCAAGCGGTCATTGGTTAACGTGAGCCGGCTGCACAGTGTGTGCGAGAGGCATGGCACTGGGCTTTTCCTTTTGTCTCCTCCAAGGCATTACTTCTGCAATCTTTTTACGTCTTATCTTCTGCATGTCCCTGTGCATTGGAATAACAAGGTACTCTTTGTGCATGTTTTCGCTCTGGTTTGTGTAGCTGTATTCTCCCATTCTATGCAAGCGTTG
The DNA here is from genome assembly GCF_964263255.1 of Lissotriton vulgaris. Classification (NCBI taxonomy): domain Eukaryota; kingdom Metazoa; phylum Chordata; class Amphibia; order Caudata; family Salamandridae; genus Lissotriton; species Lissotriton vulgaris. The sequence continues at coordinate 278,120,135 of NC_141697.1, forward strand.
CTTTTCCTTTGCTTCCATGAATGGTGTGCATTTCCACCACATTTTCACTCGTATATTCAGAGATAAGAAGGTGTTCGTGCTCTACAGCTTTCGATCCCTTTGCTAAACTGGTTCCGATAGTTCTTTGCAGTATGTTTGTCTGATCTCTGCTTAGGGCACTTGGACATTCTCTAGTCCTTAGGATTTAGAGCACTGCGACCTGAATTTTCCCAACAAATTCAAGTTCACGGTGATCTGCGACAGTTTGGTTTCAGTAGCCTGATGGAGGTCTCATGATACCCTGATTAACCAAGATGAGCAATCCGTGGGAAAAGTCCTCTATATTGAGGGGTATGCTGGAATGGGTATGTGGTGGGAAGAGAAGAGGGATGACGGGAGAAGGGAGAGAGCAGCATTGGAGTGCAGCTAGGGGAGGGAGCTGACTGATTATGGTGGGGAGTTGAAAAGAGGCTTGACAGGAGAAGGAAGAGCAGCATTGGAGCGCAGCCAGGTGAGAGAACTGGAGGATTGTGGTGGGGTGTTGAACGAGGGTTGACAGGAGAAGGAAGAGAGCAGCATTAGAGCGCAGCCAGGGGTGAGAACTGGAGGATTGTGGTGGGGCGTTGAAAAGAGGGTTGACAGGAGAAGGAAGAGAGCAAGATTGGAGGATTGTGGTGGCACAGAGGCGGAGGCGGAGGAGGAGGAGAGCAGGATTGAAGGAATGTGGTGGCAGAGAAAGGACTGAGAGGCACAAGGAGGAGGAAGAAAGCAGGATTGGAGGATGGTGGTGGAATAGAAAGGACGGAGAGGCACAAGGAGGAAGAGAGCAGGATTGGAGGATTGTGGTGGCAGAGAAAGGACGGAGAGGCACAAGGAGGAGTCTTTAGGATTGGAACTAGAGCAACCGCCCGCCGCTGTGAACAGACTACCACAGACTCTGGGTGCTGTGCACACAATCATTTATTTACATATATATTTACAAAGTGAAGTGCGGCTCAGTCCATGTGAAAGTCGCTGCCAGTTTGGTTGCACAGCCAAGATGGGGGCCCTCACCTCCCGGGGGCAGCCCCCAGGCCTGGTCGCAGGGGTGCCTGGAGGAGCCCCAGCTGCCGTGGCCCTCCAGCAGTGCGCTGACTGCCTGTGGCAGCTCCTGGGTGTGCAGCACCACTAGCAGGCAGTCCCGGTTCGGCTTCAAGGTGGTCACCCCGCCAGGGGTGCTGGCCTGAGGGGCCCCATGGCCTCCAGGGGAGCCCACCTGTCCCACAGGGACTGCGCGTCCTGGGGGTCCAGGAGGCTGCTCAGGTACACCCCGACCCTGGTCCTGGACTCCCCGAAGGCCAGCTCCACCTGCTCCTGGGTGACAGCTCCGGGGGCGGGGTCTGTCAGGGTGGTCGTGTAAGCCAACTGCAGGATGAGCTGGGGCAGGAAGAGGCCCCTGAGCAGGTCCTCCACCTGCTGGTACAGCATGACCTTCAGGGCACCCTGGCCGGCCAGGGCCTGCAGCCGCCACTCTCACCACCGCCTGGTTGGCAAACACACTACCTGCCTGAAGTGGGCCAGGTCCAGCGGGCAGAGCAGCCTCCCGACCCGGGCCTGCTGGGAGTCCTGGGGCAGCAGGCCGCAGCCACAGGCCTCCAGCAGCAGGATGACCTGGTGGGGCTGGCGGGGGGTGGACAGGCGGCCCTCCAGCAGCTCTTGGGCAGTGTGGCGCAGGAGCTCCTGGGCCCCCAGGCTCAGCAGCGCTTTCTCAGTGAGGCAGAGGAACAGCCTCACGGGCCAGGGGTCGGCTGCGGCCATCTCGGGCTCCGAGGCGCAGCAGCAGGGTCCAAGCAGGAGCAGCAGGGTGCGAGAAGGAGCAGCAGGGTCCGAGGTGTTTGGTTGGAAAGACGTTTTTTTGTTTTACGCTTTGTGGTAAGAATGTGTTTAAAGGTTATGTATGTCCCTGAGAAGGCAGAAACTGGTGGAGCGCAAGATTCAGAGATGTGCTAGGATGCACTTAACTATAATCATCCATATCTGAGTGGCATGCAAGATGTCAAAAGCCTGTTATAGTAACTAGTTGGGACCCTCAGAAGTGAACGCAAGTCCACTATTAGCCAGCGGTTTGTGGCAGACCTCTTCAGTACATTACTTATTTGCTGTGGACTGCTACAGGAGTGGGTATGGACATGGCCCATAGCAGTTTTGTTTCACGTGAGAACGCCAAGTAGTATAAGGTAATTACTGTGCAGTCCGAGTGAACTACATTAAACTGCCGCTCTTGTGCAATGGTCGAGCTGCTCCGAATATTGGGGTGTCTGCGGTGGGGGCACTCTGTCCCAGTGAGAGCCTTTTGGTCCCAGGTTAGTGTGGGGCGCCTTGCTTTTGGAGTGCACGGTGGGGGTTTGGGTGCTTTGCCACTCATGTCTCGTGCTTTCGTACTATCATTCGATGCTCAGGTTCTTTTGTTTTTTTTGTTGGAGGGCCAGGCGGTGGTTGCCCCTACCTTTAGGGGCACAGGTGTTCCCTAGCAGCGAATGTGGCATGTCCGAGCTTATAATGTTGTGGGCTCTTTTTGGTATAGGACCGGCTCAATTCTTGCGGGGGCGTCCGTGTTGCTATGTGCTCGGCCCATATACCTTGGGGCAACCTGATTTGGGGCTCTATCTCTAGTGCTGGAGGATTGTCTGCTTGTTGGAATAGACGTGGTTCCCAGGGGTTCCGCATCTTATCTATTGATAATGTCCTGGTTTTAGGTGTTGGGGTGTCTGGTGTGTGGGGGGGAGGTGCTGGTCCCTATGTACCGTCGCCTGATGCTGCGGCATTATCGGCATTCTTGGGGGTTCCTGGGCTTCCTTGGAAGAGGAGTGCTGACAGCCCTCCCAGCCTTCCCCTCCATGTGCCTGTTTATCAAGCGGTCATTGGTTAACGGGAGCCGGCTGCACACAGTGTGTGGGAGGCATGGCGCTGGGCTTTTCCTTCTGTCTGCTCCAAGGCATCACTTCTGCAATCTTTTTACGTCTTATCATCTTTGTGTCCCTGTGCATTGGAATAACAAGGTACTCTTTGTGCATGCTTTCGCTCTGGTGTGTGTAGCCGTATTCTCCCATTCTATGCAAGCATTGCTTTTCCTTTGCTTCCATCAATGGTGTGCATTTCCACCACATTTCCACTCGTATATTCGGAGTTCAGAAGGTGTTCGTGCTCTACAGCTTTCGAACCCTTAGCTAAACTGGTTCCGATAGTTCTTTGCAGTAGGTCTGATCTCTGCTTGAGGCACTTGGACATTCTCTAGTCCTTAAGATTTTGAGCACTGCGACCTAAATTTTCCCAACCATTTCAAGTTCACAGTGATGGTCTGGGACAGTTTGGTTTCAGTAGCCTGATGGATGTCTCATGATACCCTGATTAACCAACATGAGCAATCCACAGGAGACAGACATGAGAAGGAAGAAGGAAGAGAAGGAAGAGCAGCATTGGAGCGCAGCCAGGGGAGAGAGCTGGAGGATTGTGGTGGGGTGTTGAAAAAGAGGGTTGACAGGAGAAGGAAGAGAGCAAGATTGGAGGTTTGTGGTGGCAGAGAAAGGATGGAGAGGCACAAGGAGAAGGAAGAGTAGGATTGGAGGATTGTGGTGGAATAGAAAGGACGGACTGGCACAAGGAGGAGGAAGAGAGCAGGTTTGGAGGATGGTGGTGGAATAGAAAGGACAGAGGCACAAGGAGGAGTCTGTAGGATTGGAACTAGAGCATCCGCCCTCCGCTGTGCACAGACTACCATGGACTCGAGGTGCAGTCAAGACATTTATTTACATATATACAGCCAGGCACAGAGTGCAGTGCGGCTCAGTCCCACCCACACTAGTGACTTTGAAAGGGATGGCCACGATGGAGGCCCTTCCCTCCCGGGCGGGCAGCCCCCATGCCTGCTGGTAGAGCTCCCTGGTGGAGCCCCAGCTGCTGTGGCCCTCCAGCAGCGTGCTGACTGCCTGTGACATATCCTGGGTCTGCAGCAGCAGGCATGCCCGGTTTGGCTTCCCGGTGGTCACCCCTCCGGGGGCGGTGGCCTGATGGGCCCCCCTGATGGCTTCCAGCGGGGCCCGGCCGGCCCGCAGGGCCTGCGAATGCTGGGGGTCCAGGAGGCTGCTCAGGTAGACCCCGGCCCTGTTCCTGGGCTCTTGGCTGTAAAGCGGCAGCTCTCAGCGGGCGGGCGGCGCTACAGAAGAATGAATAAAGGCGGCTCATTGAGGGAGATTTATTGCTACACATTGGAGCAGCCTGCGGATTCCTGAGTGGCTGGCCAGACAGGCAGGATGGAGGCCCCCACCTCCCGGGGGGGCAGCCCCCAGGCCGCCTCGTACAGATTGTCCACCTGCTCCCAGGCGCTGTAGTTTGCCAGGTGCGTTGCGATGGCCTCCCGGTGGTCGTCCGCCCCTTGGCCCAGCTCCCCGGAGCTATGAAAAACCACCTGGTGGCAGGCGCGGCCCTGCGGGCCAGTGATGGTGCCTCCGGGTGCGCTGACCCTCTCGCCCGCCAGAATGTCACGCATGGGAGCCTGCCCGGCCTGCAGGGCCCACATGTCCTGCGGGTTGCGGCGGATGGTAACCTAGACCCCCATCCTGCTGGTGCTCTCGGCAAAGGCCAGGTCGACTCTCCAAGACTGGTGTTTTTGCGCGGTGGTGGTGGCGGAGGCTGTGGTCAATTTGGCCTGGTAGCGCAGCCGGAGGTGGAGGTGCAGGTAGCAGTGTGCCTCTAGCAGGGCCGCCAGCTCCTTGTGGAGGGCGTAGCTGACGCCACCTTGGGTGGCCAGCAGGGCCTGGAGCCACCGATCGTGCAGCACGGCCTGCTGGAGGTGCAGGTGGCAGTAGCAGTGGGCCTCCAGCAGGGCCGCCAGCTTCTTGTGTAGGGCGTAGCTGAGCCCGCCCCAGGTGGCCAGCAGGGCCTGCTGGAGGTGGGCCAGCACCAGCTGGAAATGGGCCTGGTCCAGCTGCTCCAGCAGGCAACGCGCCAGGCACTACAGCACGGCCGGGGGCTGCAGGCTGCACTCACAGGCCTGGAGCAGCAGCAGGGCCACGAGCAGGGGCTGGCGGGGGGCGGGCAGGCCACGGACTGCCTCCAGGAGCTCGGCACCACGCCACTGCAGGTTGTCCTCACCCACCGGGCTGAAGACCACGTCCTCCTGCAGGCGGTGGATTACTCGCCCGCAGGCCTCCTGCAGGAGGTCCCGGAGGAAGAGGCACACGGCCCAGGGGTCGGCGGGCATGGAGGGGGCACTCTGGTCATACACAGCAGCTGGAGTGAGTGGGCAGGCCTGGAGAGCACAGGCAGGGTCCAGGGAGTCCTGGAGAGCACCGGCCTGGAGCGTTGCGGCGTCGGTCAGCTGGACCGCATAGTGGGCCCATAGCAGGCCCTCCATCTCCAGGCACACGGTGCAGCTGAAGTAGTCCCTGGTGGCCAGGAGGGCTTGGATCCACCGCTCCCGCGCCACCGCCTGGTGTGCGCTCCGCACCACCTGCTTGACATACGGGGGCTCCAACCTTCTGGAGCAGGCAGTGCACCAGGGCCTGCAGGGCGGCGGGGGAGCAGGCCGCAGCCACAGGCCTCGACCAGCAGCGGGGCCACCTGGATGGCCTGGCGGGGGCTGGGCAGACGGTTCACGGCCTCCAGGAGCTCATGGGCAGTGCGGCGCAGGGACGCCTCGCCCTCCGGGCTGAGGGGCGCAGCCTTGGTGAGGCGGTGGAGCAGCCGCCGGCAGTCCTCCTCCAGGAGGCCCCTGACAAAGAACCTCACGGCCAGGGGGTCAGCAGGGGGCGCGGCTGCGGCCATTCCAGGAGCAGGGTTCACACCAGAAGCAGGAACCGGCAGCAACTCTGAGCCGCAATCCGGGTCAGCTGGGCCGGGCCTTTATACACCTGGAGAGCAACCGCTCACAGCTGAGGCTGCTTGACATGTGGCGGCTCCAGCCTCTGGCGCAGGCGGTGCGCCAGGGCCTGCAGCACGGCCAGGGGCAGCAGGCCAGTCACAGGCCTTGACCAGCAGCGGGGCCACATGGAGGGCCCGGCGGGGGGCAGCAGGGTCCGAGAGCAGGCAGCAGGGTCTGAGAGCAGGCAGCAGGGTCTGAGAGCAGGCAGCAGGGTCCGAGGTGTTTGGTTGGAAAGACGATTTTTTGTTTTACGCTTTGTGGTAAGAATGTGTTTAAAGATTATGTATGTCCCTGAGAAGGCAAACTGGTGGAACGTAAGATTCGGGGATGTGCTAGGATGCACTTAACTATAATCATCCATATCTGAGTGGCATGTGAGATGCCAAAAGCCTGTTATAGTATGTAACTAGTTGGGACCCTCAGAAGTGAACGTAAGTCCTCTATTAGCCAGCGGTTTGTGACAGACCTCTTTAGTACATCGCTTATTTGCTGTGATCTGCTACAGGAGTGGGTATGGACATGGCCCATAGCAGTTTTGTTTCACGTGAGAGCGCCAAGTAGTATAAGGTAATTACTGTGAAGTCTGAAGTACATTTAACTGCTGCTCTTTTGCGATGGTCGAGCTGCTCCGAATATTGGGGTGTCTGCGGTGGGGCACTCTGTCCCAGTGAGAGCCTTTTGCTCCCAGGTTTGTGTGGGGCGCCTTGCTTTTGAAGTACGCAGTGGGGGTTGGGGGCCTTGGCCACTCATGTCCTGTGCTTTCTTACTATCATTGGACGCTCAGGTTCTTTTGGTTTTTTTGTGGGAGCGCCGGGCGGTGGTTGCCCCTACCTTTTAGGGGCACAGGGGTTCCCTGGCAGCGAGCGTGGCATGTCCGAGCTTATAATGTTGTAGGCTCTTTTAGGTATAGGACCGGCTCGGTTCTTGCGAGGGCGTCCGTCTTGCTATGTGCTTGGCCCATATACCTTGGGGCGACCTGATTTGGGGCTCTATCTCTAGTGCTGGAGGGTTGTCTGCTTGTTGGAATAGACTTGGTTCCCAGGGGTTCCGCATCTTATCTGTTGATAATGTCCTGGTTTTAGGTGTTGGGGTGTCTGGTGTGGGGGGGGGGGGGGGGTGCTGGTCCCTATGTACAGTCGCCTGATCTCATGGCATGATCGGGGTTCTGGGGGGTTCCTGGGCATCCTTGACAGAGGAGTGCTGACAGCCCTCCCATCCTTCCCCCTCCATGTGCCCCTGTTCATCAAGCGGTCATTGGTTAACGGGAGCCGGCTGCACACAGTGTTATGTTATGTTATGTTATAATGGCTTTTGTAGAGCGCACGGCTACTCAAAGAGTGTCCCGGCGCTTTTTAAAAAGGAGGGCTGCGGTCTACTAACATAACACATTAAAAGAAAAAATATCACAGATAAAAAGAACAGAACAAGCAAAAAGGCCTACTGGGTGAACAGCCAGGTTTTGAGGCCTTTTCTAAAAGCTAATAAGCTGGTAGCTCCCCGAAGTATAAGAGGCAGAGAATTCCAAAGCTGTGGCGCCAGTAGTCCAAAGGAGCGACCTCCCCGGCGCGCTCTCTTCACTCGTGGGACAGTCGCTAAAAACAGGGATTCTGACCTCAGAGAACGAGCCGGCCGATAGAAGGCAAGTCTCTTTTGTAGATACTTAGCTCCCGTCGCATGAAGGGCCTTGTATGTCAAGGTCAAAGCCTTAAAGGCAATCCGCTTGCGGATTGGGAGCCAATGCAGGGTCTGCAGTAAGCCCGCTGCACTAGCACGCGGGAGGCATGGCACTGGGATTTTCCTTTTGTCTCCTCCAAGGCATCACTTCTGCTATCTTTTTAAGTCTTATCATCTTTGTGTCCCTGTGCATTGGAATAACAAGGTACTCTTTGTGCATGTTCTCGCTCTGGTTTGTGTAGCTGTATTCTCCCATTCTATGCAAGCGTTGCTTTTCCTTTGCTTCCATGAATGGTGTGCATTTCCACTGCATTTTCACTCGTGTATTCGGAGTTAAGAAGGTGTTCATGCTCTACAGCTTTCGATCCCTTTGCTAAACTGGTTCCGATAGTTCTTTGCGGTATGTCTGTCTGATCCCTGCTTAGGACTTGGACATTCTCTAGTTGAGATTTAGAGCACTGCGACTTGAATTTTCCCAACAAATTCAAGTTCACAGTGATGATCTGGGACAGTTTGGTTTCAGTAGCCTGATGGATGTCTCATGATACCCCGATTAACCAACATGAGCAATCCGTGGGAAAAGTCATCTATATAGAGGGGTATGCTGAAAGGGTTATGTGGTGGGAAGAGAAAAGAAGGTTGACTGGAGAAGGAAGAAGGCAGCATTGGAGCGCAGCCAGGGGAGAGAGCTGGAGGATTGTGACAGGAAGAGAAAAGAGGGTTGACAGGGAAAGGAGGAGAGCAGGATTGGAGGATTGTGGTGGCACGAGGAGGAGAGCAGGATTGGAGGATTGTGGTGGAATAGAAAGGACTGACTGACACAAGGAGGAGGAAGAGAGCAGGATTGGAGGATTGTGGTGGAATAGAAAGGACGGAGAGGCACAAGGAGGAGGAAGAGAGCAGGATTGGAGGATAGTGGTGGCAGAGAAAGGATGGAGAGTCCCAAGGAGGAGGAAGAGAGCAGGATTGGAAGATTGTGGTGGAATAGAAAGGACGGATAGGCACAAGAAGGAGGAAGAGAGCAGGATTGGAGGATGGTGGTGGAATAGAAAGGACTGAGGCACAAGGAGGTAGAGAGCAGGATTGGAGGATGGTGGAGGAAGAGGATGGAGAGGCACAAGGAGGAGGAAGAGCAGGATTGGAGGATGGGGGAAGAGGACGGAGAGGCACAAGGAGGATGAAGAGCGGGATTGGAGGATGGTGGAATAGAAAGGACGGACGGGGCACAAGGAGGAAGAGAGCAGGATTGGAGGATTGTGGTGGCAGAGAAAGGACGGACGGGCACAAGGAGGAGGAACAGAACAGGATTGGAGGATGGTAGTGGAAGAGAAAGGACTGAGGGACGAGGAAGAGAACAGGATTGACAGATGGTGGTGGAATAGAAAGGACGGATTGGCTTAAGGAGGAGGAAGAGAGCAGGATTGGAGGATTGTGGTGGAATGGAATGGAATGGAAAGGACAGAGGCACGAGGAGGAGTCTTTAGTATCGGAACTAGAGCATCCGTTCACCCACCCTCTGCTGTGAACAGACTACCACGGACTCTAGGTGCAGTCAACACATTTATTTACATATATACAGCCAGGCACAGAGTGCAGTGCGGCTCCGTCCCCTTTCAAAGTCACTAGTGTGGGTGGATGGCCACGATGGAGGCCCTCACAACCCGGGTGGGCAGCCCCCATGCCTGCTGGTAGAGCTCCCTGGTGGAGCCCCAGCTGCTGTGGCCCTCCAGCAGCGTGCTGACTGCGGCAGCTCCTGTGTCTGCAGCAGCAGTCATGCCTGGTTTGGCTTTCCGGTGATCAGCCCTCCGGGGGTGGTGGCCTGATGGGCCCCTCAGATGGCCTCCAGCAGGGCCCGGCCGGCCCGCAGGGCCTGTGCGTGCTGGGGGTCCAGGAGGCTGCTCAGGTAGACCCCGACCCTGGTCTTGGACTCTTGGCTGTAAAGCGTCAGCCCTCGGCGAGCGGGCGGGCAGCGCTACAGAAGAATGAATAAAGGGGACTCCTTGAGGGAGATTTATTGCTGCACATTGGAGCAGCCTGCGGATTCCTGAGTGGCTGGCCAGACAGGCAGGATGGAGGCCCTCACCTCCCGGGGGGGTAACCCCCAGGCCGCCTCATACCGATTGTCCACCTGCTCCCAGGCGCTGTAGTTTGCCAGGTGCATGGCGATGGCCTCCCGGTGGCGGTCCCTCCCCGGAGCTATGAAAAACCACCTGGTGGCAGGCGCTGCCCGGTGATGGTGCCTCCGGGCGCGCTCACCCTCTCGCCTTCCAGAATGTCACGCAGCAGAGCCTGCAGGGCCCGCATGTCCTGCGGGTTGCGCCGGATGGTAACATAGACCCCCCATCCTGATGGTGCTCTCTGCGAAGGCCAGGTCGACTCTCCGCGACTGGTGTTGCGTGGTGGTGATGGTGGCGGCGGCTGTGGTCAACCTGGCCTGGTAGGGAAGCCGGAGGTGGAGGTGCAGGTGCAGGTAGCAGTGGGCCTCCAGCAGGGCCAGCAGCTCCTTGTGGAGGGCAAAGCTCAGCCCGCCCCGGGTGGCCGGCAGGGCCTGGAGCCGCACGGCCTGCTGGAGGTGGGCCTGCACCAGATGGAAATGGGCCTGGTCCAGCGCCTCCAGCAGGCAGCGGTCCAGGGCCTGCAGCACGGCCGAGGGCAGCAGGCTGCAGTCACAGGCCTGAAGCAGCAGCGAGGCCACCTGGAGGGCCCGGTCGGGGCAGCAGGGTCCGAGAGCAGGCAGCAGGGTCCAAGCGCAGGCAGCGAGGTCCGATGTGTTTGGTTGGAAAGACGATTTTTTGTTTTACGCTTTGTGGTAAGAATGTGTTTAAAAGTTATGTATGTCCCTGAGAAGGCAGAAACTGGTGGAACGCAAAGTTCGGAGATGTGCTAGGATGCACTTAACTATCATTATCCATATCTGAGTGGCATGTGAGATGTCAAAAGCCTGTTATAGTATGTAACTAGTTGGGACCCTCAGAAGTGAACGTAAGTCCTCTAGTAGCCAGTGGTTTGTGGCAGACCTCTTCAGTACATTGCTTATTTGCTGTGAACTGCTACAGGAGTGGGTATGGACATGGCCCATAGCAGTTTTGTTTCACGTGAGAGCGCCAAGTAGTATAAGGTAATTACTGTGCAGTCTGAGTGAACTACATTTACCTGCCGCTCTTGTGCGATGGTCGAGCTGCTCCGAATATTGGGGTGTCTGCGGTGGGGGCACTGTCCCAGTGAGAGCCTTTTGGTCCCAGGTTAGTGTGGGGCGCCTTGCTTTTGAAGTGCACGGTGGGGGTGGGGGGCTTTGCCACTCATGTCCTGTGCTTTCGTACTATCATTCGACGCTCGTGTTCCTTTGTTTTTTTTGTGGGAGGGCCGGGCGGTGGTTGCCCCTACCTTTAGGGGCACAGAGGTTCTCTGGCAGCGAGCGTGGCATGTCAGCTTATAATGTTGTGGACACTTTTAGGTATAGGACCGGCTCGGTTCTTGCGGGGGCGTCCATGATGCTATGTGCTTGGATCATATACCTCGGGGTGACCGGATTTGGGGCTCTATCTCTAGTGCTGGAGGGTTGCCTTCTTGTTGGAATAGACGTGGTTCCCAGGGGTTCCGCATCTTATCTGTTGATGTCCTGGTTTTAGGTGTTTGGGTGTCGGGTGTGTGTCGAGGGTGCTGGTCCCTATGTACCATCGCCTGATGCCGTGGCATGATCGGGGTTCTGGGGGGGTTCCTTGGCTTCCTTGGCAGAGGACTGCTGACAGCCCGCCCACCCTTTCCCTCCATGTGCCTCTGTTTATCAAGCGGTCATTGGTTAACGGGAGCTGGCTGCACACAGGGTGTGCGGGAGGCATGGCGCTGGGCTTTTCCTTCTGTCTGCTCCAAGGCATGACTTCTGCAGTCTTTTTACGTCTTATCATCTTTGTGTTCCTGTGCATTGGAATAACAAGGTACTCTTTGTGCATGTTTTCGCTCTGGATTGTATAGCTGTATTCTCCCATTCTATGCAAGTGTTGCTTTTCCTTTGCTTCCATGAATGGTGTGCATTTTCACCGCATTTTCACTCGTATATACGGAGTTAAGGTGTTTGTGCTCTACAGCTTTCGATCCCTTTGCTAAACTGGTTCCGATAGTTCTTTGCAGTATGTTTGTCTGATCTCTGCTTAGGGCACTTGGACATTCTCTATTCCTTGGGAAAATTCAGGTCTCAGTGCTCTGAATCCTAACAAATTCAAGTTCACGGTGATGGTCTGGGACAATTTGGTTTCAGTAACCTGATGGATGTCTCATGATACCCCGATTAACCGACGGGAGACGGGAGATGGGAGACGGGATTGGTGCGCAGCCAGGGGGAGAGAGCTGGAGGATTGTGGCGGGGCGTTGAAAAGAGGGACGGGCAAAAGGAGTCTATAGGATTGGAAATAGAGCGCCCACCGCTGCGAACAGTGCCACAGACTCTGGCTGCAGTGAAAACAATTATTTACATATATACAAAGTGTAGTGCAGCTCAGTCACATTTCAAAGTCACCAGTTTGGTTGGACGCCCACAATGGAGGCCCTCGCCTCCCGGGGGCAGCCCCCAGGCCTGCTCGTAGAGCTCCCTGCTGGAGCCCCAGCTGCTGTGGAGTGCCAGCAGCATGCTGACTCCCTGTGGCTCCTCCTGGCTCTGGATCACCACCAGCAGGCAGGCTCTGCCCCGCTGCCCGGTGTCACTTCTCCGGGGGGGGCTGGTTTGATAGGCCCTCGAGATGGCCTCCTGTGGGGCCCGGCTGGCCTGCACGACCTGGGGGTTCAGGAGCCTGGTCGGGTAGAGCCCTACCCTGCTCCTGCCCTCGCCCAGGGCCAGGTCCACGAGAAGGAAGAGAGCAGCATTGGAGCACAGCAAGGGGAGAGCTGGAGGATTGTGGTGGAGCATTGAAAAGAGGGTTGACAGGAGAAGGAAGAGTAGGATTGGAGCTCAGCCAGGGGAGAGAGCTGGAGGATTGTGGTGGAGCGCAGGAGCAGCCTCACGGCTAGGACCTGCAGGCCACAGTCACAGGCCTCGACCAGCAGCAGCGGGGCCACCTGGTGGGGCTGGCAGGGGCAGGCAGGCGGCGGACGGCCTCAAGCAGCTCCTCTGCAGTGTGGCGCAGGATCTCCTCTGCCCCTGGGATCAGTGGCGCGGCCTCGGTGAGGCAGTGCAGCCGCCGCTGGCAGACCTCCAGGGTTTTACAAAGGAATACCCGCACGGCCCAGGGGTCGGCGGGGGGCACGGCTGCGGCCATCGGGCAGGGGGGGGGCGGGGCTGGAGCACAAGCGGAGGCAGGGTCTGAGAAGCAGGGTTAGGCAGAGGAGCAGAGGCAGGGTTCGATAAGCAGGGTCAGGAAGAGGAGCAAAGACTGGGTCCGAGAAGCAGTCAGACAGTCCACACCAGCACTTCGTGGAGGGCGTAGCTCAGCCCGCCCTGGGTGTCTAGCATCCCCCCTCACGGCCAGTAGTAACAATGCTTTTTGAGTGTGCGTGCAATGAATCCTGGTTTACGATTCGCCGCATCTTTCAGACCGGGTTTGCATTACGCTCTGCAGCGGGTAGGGAGGTAGTGGTAGGCTCAGGGTGGTATAGAGAACGGGTACAGAAAGGTTTTGAGAGTGAGTTGAATTAGATCTAGCTGAGGTAGAGTGAGCGAGAGGGGGCAGGTACATATAGATGTAGCAATAGGTTGAGAGCAAGAAATCAAGAGGGTGAGCAGAGATGACCAGAAGTAAAGGCAGAAACTTCAGATAGAAAAATTATTAGTATAATTTAATTCAGCTGCCTCCTAACGCAAGGGTAACGTGTGAGCAGGTGGGGTAAACATGCTAGGATTCAGTGACTTCTGCATGTCCATCTGTCACACTTAAAATCTTTTTTATGAACTCCATTGTTATAGCGGGCTTGTTCTAATCACTTCACCGTGGGCTGCTTGGAAGGTGGAGGCCGGGTAATTCTTCGTTTTGCAGATGCGTTAAAGCAGCTCTGCTCATGATGCCCCTCTTCCTCGTCCCCTGCATTTTGTGTGCTGACTGTGCCCCTTCCATTCTGCACTTCCTGTGCCCTCACAGTGCCACAACCTCTTGTGCACCCCTCCCGTTCCCCACCCTACCAACATACAGCCTGCCTTCACAGTGCCTCATGCTCCCATGCACTTATCCTGTCCTCACAGCACCCCATCTCCCCCTGTACATCTTATATCGTTAAAGTGGCCCACCCTCCCCAGTAAACAAACCCTTTAGCTCAGTGTCCAGTGGTCCCAGGACTGAGCCTCCCCAAGGATGGAACCCAATGCAGGCTATTCAGGCGTCCTGTGTTCAAGGAGAAGGTCCAGGGGTTTGGGCCTTGGAGTATCGAAGGTTATTAGGGAATTGTGTGTAGGGAGGAAAGCTAGGGCTCACAGAAGGCACTGGAGAATTGCACGAGAAACATACCATTTGGGGGGGGGGGGGTCTGCTGATTCCCCCTGTGAGGCTAGTGTGCATACCCTACCACCCGTGTTGTCTCTGTATTTGTGCACGGCATCTGTGCTGTCCTGCTCATTCTCTCTTGTCTGACTGTAGCAAAAGGGCCTGGGTGCTCTGTCCTATGGGATCAGGGGGGAATGGCGACTAACCCAAGTTCAGCCACACCACTATCAAACTTCATCAGCCACCACTGCCCGTGGGTATCACAGCACTTTACATACAAAAAGGAAAAGAAAAATTGTTTAACATTGCAGTACATGAGGGTGCCTAAAGATAAAAGCAAAGACAAAATACTTATGTATCCAGTGAGGGAAGAGAGACGCAGGTAGTTTGCACCGTCAGGTAATCACCATCCTTTAAGGTCTGAGTATGGGGGGGGGGGAGGGGAGAAGAAGAGAGTCTAGGATGGTTGACCTTGGTTGGTAAAGTATTGGTTGAGGAAGTTTCAGGTCCTTTTTGAAGCAAGACAAGGAGGGGTTGCATCGGAGGTCGTTAGGGGCACAGTGCATTCCACATCCTGAAGGTGGCCAGAGAAGGGCCAGCAATGGGTAATTTTCTTTTTCAGTTTTGGAGGGATGAGAAGTGAGTTGGTGCTTAGTTCTGGATTTTCCTAGTTTGCTGTTTAGGTAGTTGGGGGGGGATTGGGCGTGAAAGGCCTTGTGAGTGATGCAGGCCAGTTTGTAATACATCTACCCTCTATGGGAAGCCAGTTGAGGGTTGGTAAAATGTGTTCAAATCTTTTAATACCAGTTATGAGGCGAGCTGCCATGTTAAGGACTGACCTTAGTGAGGCTAGGTGAGCTTTTGGAGACCCTGTTAGGATGGCGTTGAGAGGGGGACTGATTTTGCCACATGATATCCTGAGACATTGTTATCACTTAGCCAGCATGAATCCCTGTGTAGACCCTTCTGTTAAAAATGTAGGCCTTGGTTAGATTGGCCAGAGTACTGCCATCTTCCTGTTTAGCAAACTAAAGGCATGTCTGATCAAGATTTTATTCAGCTCCACTGTCTGTGAGGCTGCTCGCTCCTGTTTGAGCCCCCACTCTACTCGTGTGCTAAGTTCACAAACGTTAAAGTTCAACATCGCCCCTGTTCTTTCAACGTACAATGGACCACATCCTAATTGTGCATGAGAAAAGGGGAACTTTCCCACCGCAGCTACGTCCAGCTGGAGTGATGGATGTGGCAACAGGACGTACAGTTTGGTATATACATATAAATAAAATCCCTTTACCCAATAACACATTTTTCTGTTGTCCGATGCAAATTTACGACAGACTTCCAGTCTAAGAGGCATGACCTTTAGCCCAGCTTACGTGCCACAATTACAGGAAGGGCTGCACAGATGTATGGAAAAAGAAGTAAGAAGCACAATCCCATAAGTGACGCAGGTAGGAGAAGTGGCATGGGGTGGCGTGAGAGGACGTTACCGTAGATTTCTCACCACCTTAAAGAATATAAAAAGGAGATCCACAAACACATCTTTGAACAACTTCTCGTCTGTACATAAATGTCAGACTTGAGTTTTTCCCAAGTGCTATTTTGACAGCCTTTGTTCATGTATTTTAAATGTGCTGCTGTATTTTATACTCTGCAATATGAAATGTTATACTTGCTATATTCTGTTACCTTGCATTTTCCCTTTATTACGTTTAAAAGTGTTTATATTGTGTTAGTATTTCTCACTTATAGGCACATGTGAGTGTTCCCAGATGAAATGTATTTTGCTTATTGAATGTATTTTACCTCCACTTATAAATGTGTCTAAGGTTTAGACTCTCACTAACTGTTCAAATCAACTATTCAGTAAATGCAATTTGATCCAAGTGGCTACCTGAGAATACGAAGCCCTGGATTCAGATCTAATGAGATTGTTATGCCTTTATATTGAAGTTTCTTGAAGTTGCATCTTCTTAAATCTGTAAAACTTTCAGCCTCAGTTTCCATGGCTCACATGTTTTCTCTATTTTTAGAGCAATCGTTCCTGCACACCCGGTACAAATTAAGGTACCCCTATTTTCCCTAGCTCACTCACTCTGTCACTCTCTGCAGGCTCTGAGTTCTGCAATTCAGTCCCTTGCCCTTTTGCCCCGTAATAAATCTCCCTCTAACATTTGGTACCGCGGGCTCGGGTAGCAGTACCAACAGACAGGAAACAGCTGGACCAGGAGGAAATGCAGGCTGCCAAACAATTGTGCCCTCCTTTCTGACTAAGCCATAAGAGGAGCACAACGCACGGGTACGTTTATAACTGGACTGCCTGGTGCGATTGTCTTTTCTTGGTTACGGTAGAGAGGCGTTTGTGACACAGCTGTATCCCTTCTAGGTTATCGGCTTGTTCCTGTATAATGGTCTCGCTATAAATATTCTCAAACTGAGGGAAAATTGTGTGCGAAGTGGAATTCTGAGCCAGAAAGTGAAGTTAGAAACTTGACGTGATTTACGTGCTTATCTTGCTAGAAATAGACACATGTTATTATCGTGCCTCTTGTAAATACAAGGAAGGAAAGACTGCGTCTGGCATCTTACAGCGCTCCTTTTTGCTTTTTTAAAAGGAGATCCTCTGCACAGAATAGAGTGACGGGGAAGGAAAAGACTGGATCTAGCATCTTTTCAATATTTATAAAGAGACCCTCTGTTTAGAATAGAGTGACAGGGAAGGAAAGATTGGGTCTAGGATCTTTCAATGCTTATCAATTGCTGTGCTTCTTTTAAACAAGGGAGAACCTCTGTTTGATGTAAAGTGACAGGGAAGGAAAGACTGCGCCTTGCATCTTTCAATGCTTATCTGGTGGTTTTTGTGGCTTCTCTGAGATAAGAGAACCTCTATTTCAATAGTCAATATAGAAGAGGCTAAATCTGAGAACCGCGTAGCTAACGGAACTTTGGATGTTGCCTGTGTAGACAATTTAAGTGTTTCCCCGGGATAATTAAGAGGTTTTTTTAGAGTAAATATTGTATTTTCGCCAGTTAAAAGTACCTTTTGCATTTTCTCTTTTTTGTGTGCAGTTTGCATTCCTTTCTGTTTTGAAACACATGTACAAAATGCTTGCTAATTAGGTACTTTCAGGACTGTTATTGCTTATTGTCTAGTGGTGTGTGTGTGTGTATATAGAGGGTTTTTATTAGGTATAGCAGCAGAACTTTTTTGTGATTGTATTTTCATGGTCATTGTATTGGAAGTCACTGGCTGGTACAGAGGCTGACTTTAGTGAGACCATAATATGTAGGTGCACATTGATTGTGTTTTTTTGTTGATTCTTTGTTTGATTATAAGCACATGTATATTGATTGTAAACAAATATTTGTGTGACTGGCCCCATACCAATCCTATCATTCAATGGTAAGGGCCCGCTACGTAGGATGCTGCTGCAAAATATTTTGTGAACATTATTGAAGACCACTGCCAAATGCAGAAGACTGGTTTATTAGTGAGATCCAATAACTAGGGAGGTTTCAAATGCATTTTTGTATCCATGTGTATTGATGTGCCACTGATTAGCTTACAGAATCTCTTCAGTTAAAGCATCCAGAGTGCCACAATTGTCAGATATACTATTTTAATGCTGCTACTTTCCTGGGTGTATATTTGTCATTCAGGATTGCCCCCCCCATCAGCACTGCAGACTTCCCTAGGAAAAAGCCAGAGAACATTGACTGGGCCATTCAAAATAACTGGGTGTCACTCAGGTCTGCAGAAAATGTTTTTCTTTTGAATAACACTTTTTTCACCCAAATAAATAGAATACATAGCTACAGAACGTATAGGACTGCACACACCATACATATGCAGGTTTCTATGGTAACACCAGGATTGGAGATACCCACTGTAGTGATCACCTCTTGGCCCTGCAACTCAAGGTCCTCGTTGCTTGCTTGGGCGAACACCCTAGTACCCTACAATTCCCTGACCGCTCTCCAGAAGGTGTTTATAACGACCCAGATAAACAAGAGATTAAAGAGGCATTGGGGGACGAGCTTGTACTGGACTACCCTACCTTAACAATTGACACATAAGGACAGATATATATATATATATATATATATATATATATATATATATATATATAAATATAATACTTCGCTAGGAGACCCAGATGAGCCACAGTGGGCAGCAACCACTGGAAGTAGTTCTGCACATATTAGACAACAGAATAGCAGTACACAATACTAGCGCGCAAACTCTGACAAATTGACACTCCAAAGTGCCTTGATATCTAAAGAGTAGAACTTGTTGGGAGTCACACTCACACGGGGCACTGGGGTAAGATCATCTACACTGCATCTGGTGCAACGGTGCCTCCCAGTGTCAGCCTGTAGACCCGCTACCCCGAAACCAAACCCTACACTTGAGTGGCCACAGTATTCACTGAGCGCCCCCTCTGTGGGGGACACTCATGATACACCATTGCAACAGCCACTGGTGTCCCCATCAACATCATATACTACTGAAGAATCCATCATATCCACAGAATCAATACTCAGTGGGAAGTGTAGTAAGTAGCGAGAGCCCTGATCTCACCCATCAGCACTCACTGACATCATCTCCTTCAAGCATTAACTGCCAGGATAAGCAGGGAGATTCACAAGATACTCACGCCCCACTAGGCTGAACATCACGCATTATTTCTGCAGGCACTCCACGACCCCAACTGGCCCCTGGTCTGTGAACATCACGCCCAGCTACTGCATGAGCAGCTGCAGAAGCAGCCCTCACCAAGTATCCTAGGACGGTTACAAAGACACCCTTCCACAACGCACTATCCATTATTGTGGGCATATTTATTTACAAAACCGCCAGTTAAAAGGAGAATAGTGTCGTCAAATTCACTGCCACCCATTGCCACCTCAAAGATAACTCTAGGGGATGAGTAGACAGCCCACACAATACCCAAGACTACAGATCATGGTACACATGGAGAAAAGCTGTGGTGTTGCCCTTTCTGAGGATACAACACCATCCTCTGTTCAGGTCTCACCACTAACGTGTACAGTCATCTTGACACTAATCTCAGCCCTGGGAATTGACACAACAGACCTGCAGCAGGTGAGGCTGACAATAACACCTAGTAGAGTTACACCCTTGTCCCTTTCTACACACAACGCTGAGGAATAATGGCAACACCACTGCAACACGTGATAAAACTTCACAGCTCAGGAAAAGAGTATCGAGCGAGCTGCAAGAGCTCACACAAAATGTGCTACACCCCTGGCCAAAAGAAGGTACATTCGATAAAAAGGTGCTAGATTGCACTGCAACATTCCTGGAAGGAAAGTACTCCGGTAGCAAACTCAAAAAACGAAACCACACTCTTGCTATGTGGAGTATCTTTAAGGACCGTGACACACCAGCCCCAACACCCACCGCACCTCCACCAGCCTATGACTCAGGTGGTATGTACCCAGAACTGGTCTCTTATCAAATGCCTAGGCAGCCATATGCCATAACGATCTATCTGCCCCAGACATCTCAGATGATTCACGAGACACTAGACCAGAGAGTACACAGGGCCAGCTATCCCGAAGCTCCCAAAGCCCAGTGATGCAGGGTGCAACATCAGGAATGACCGGTCAGATTGATGCGCTATTTACAATAGAGGATGTCTGCATCCAACTCTGAAGGAACAGGACCAAGAGCGCAATGGGGTCTCTAGCGGTTCACAGCACAGCTCCCACATGCCACTTCCCAGACCTAACCGCCCAGCCCCCACATCCCTCACTGTGGATCATAATCCATCGGTGACAAGAACTAGACATTATGGCCCATTCCGGTCCCCTAGCCAGCAGCATTACAATACACAGACACACTATATAGGATGGCAACCCCTTAACACTGGTCCCAAGCGAGAGGAAGTGCACCTGCTACAGTCTAATGAAGAAAATGGGGACAGTGAGCAGTATCCCCCTGAGGTAGTAACTGAGGGACCTATTAGCAGGAGGAGGAGGACCGAGCACGACTCGTACAAAAGAACGGATAGAGAAGCAGGGGACATGTCACAAGAACAGTACACAAGAAATCCCACTGGCCATACAGCAACAATCCAGCGACTGCCATTACAAGTAGGCAGGGTAGAGGATAGAATGACCGAATTGATAAGTGGCTTGGGCCAATTCAGTAAAAAGAAACACCCAACACTCAATGAATTAGCGGGTGCTGCAAGCCTAGCCAGATCACAGTGGTGGGGTCCCAACTATCATGCCACAGCAAGGGCCATGGATAGACTTGCATCAGTAGGCCCAAAGTGTAGCCACACCACAGAGCAACACAGCAGCTTCTCTTGTAGCCAACTTAAGTACACCCCAAGCTTTGCCAACAGTCATTAATTATAACCCTCAGGTGACACCACCACCTATGCCTGTACCTCAGGCATCACTTCCAGTAGTTACACCACGCAGGCCAGAAACACCACAGCTAGACCTAGATAATTTGTACCTGTCAAATGTGCTTGAACGGGCAGAAAATAGGTGGAGAAGGCGGGAAAAAACAGTAATGGAAAATATTAGTGTTCGGTAACGATGAGCGGCCTGATGACATCCCACAGGAATATGATGTATCAGGTACAGCACGCCTGCGCACCGCCAGATCTAGAGGAGTGCACTGCATGGCCCTTAACAGGCCAAGACCACCATTGACCAATGGTCTGACGCCAAATGAGAGAGTAATACTTGGAGAAGGGTCTGACTACTATGTCAATCCATTCTCCGATAACTTGGCAGGCTGGACAGAAGCTAATGCACCTCAAATGACTGTCTGGCCCGATAAGGATCTTTTGAGGCAGAAGAAATGGCCACTGCTGAAGAATGCATCTTGCAGGAGATAACGATTGGAACTACGAGTACATGCGCCAAGGCCTAAGTCAGTCAGAAATACGCACGCAGGTACGGTCACACAAGACCTACAGAGCTAACACAGGTGCTGCCCTGGCTGTTCAAAAGTGTAAATGAACTCCCATGTACGACTTTGTTCCTTATGGACAAAGAACGTTTGAAGGGGGAACTCCCACCTCTCAGAGGGTGCGGGAAAGTGGATGCGAGCCTTTGAAGAGCACACTACAGGTGTCATTGGCTATTTGGGATGTGAAAAGTCTGCTCACCTCCCTGATTGGAGAGGATGCAGAGGATATGTTTACACGTATCGACACAAGACTTTCCACCACTAATACAGAATTAGATGGTGATCCTTTCAATAAAATTAGATCAGTGCTATGGAACGAACTACGCCAGAAGTTTTTCGATGTCCCAGACATCTGATTTCTAATGTCACAAACAAGGCAATTGGCAATTGAAAACGCATCTGCTAAATTAGTACAGCAAAAACTAAAGAGGCTCTTGAAGCAGTTATGGTAGCTACACCAGTGAGTCAAGTGACTGCTGCCACTAATTTTTCACAAAGTGCCTTAAATGAACTAGGAGGTAACACAGTTAACACCACAACACAGCCACAGCTACCTCAGCACCAAATGCCTGTGTACCAAATGGTGCCCCAGACTCAAGCCCTTGTACCACAGGGAGCTACAGTACTGCCCTCCATCAATTCGTTTTCACAGGGCACCATCCAGCAGTACCAGGCTGGAGGATATTAAAGTTAGGACAGCCCACAGACAACTCTAGTGTGTCCTGCGTTGTCGTGTTTCACAAATCTTAGGGAGGACCCAGTTGTACATGTCACGATTAACAACACGTATAGTTTCTTGATTGACACAGGTGCTACATTCTCCTGTATCAGGGAGGGGGCACAGCCCATCTCGAACCAGAGCACAAACGCACTGGATTTCTCTGGGGCAAGAACAAGGGTCCCTTTCACTGAGCCAGTACCAATAGAAATAGGAGGTAAATGTTTTCAGCAGAGTCTACTTTATACCACACAGTCCCCAGTAAATCTCTTGGGACGTGATCTCATGGCCAAATTAAATGAGAATACCTTCAGTGAGAACAGCACAATGACTTTCTCCATTCCTGATACACCACCGACCAGAATGATGGCTGTCAAACAAATTCCTCAAGATATACAGTATTTTTCGATCGTAGGCCTGAAGAAAACCCTCTTCAGTGTCCCATTGCACGCGGACAGTCAGTATTTATTCGCATTTTCATCCAGAAATAGGCAGTTCACATATCAAAGGTTACCTCAAGACTACTGTGAGTCCCCCAGTGTGATCAACAGTTGTCAAAGATGATTTGTCAATTTCCAATGTGACCGCACTCTGCTACAATATGTCAATGACATACTCCTCTGTAGCACCACAGAGCAAGAGTGCCGACAGGATACAATTGCTCTGCTTACAACACTAGCACAGAGAGGATACAAAGTAGACCAACAAACTGCAATACTGCCAGGAAGAAGTGCAGTACCTAGATGAGATGATTTCAGCATCAGGGAGAAGAGTGACTCCAGGAAGAGTAGAGGTAATGAGGAACACTCCAGAACCGCAGACAGTCAAAGACATGCAAAAGTTCCTAGGACTAGTGAACTACGTCACAGTGGGTCTTTGACTATTCTACTCTCACTGCACCACTCCTGAAAGCTGTCAAAATGGCTAAAGGCAGGCATAACAAGATTGACTGGACACCTGAAATGACATCCCCCCCCCTTTGTAAAATTGAAAGATGAGATTACAAAGAGTTAGGCTCTCCTGACTACACAAAATAATTCTATTTCTTCACTCGCTGTAATGGACAGGTCAGGACAGCAGTCCTCACCCAAAAGTTCCCCTTACAGACAGTATAGTCTACTTTGTTGATGGTTCTTCTACCATTAATCAAGAGACAGGGATAAGATGCACAGGAGCTGCAGTAATCGGAGCACAGCAGAATAACTCCTGACTCTAGACATTGTACAGCAGATAGCATTCCCATCCCATTACTCAGCACAGGCAGCAGAGTTAGTGGCACCGATTGCAGCCCTCAAACATGGAGCTGATGTAAGAATTACTGTATACTCTGATTCTGCATATGTCGCCTCAACAGCACATTCCAGCATCTTGAGATGAAAAAGGTATGGATTTCTGAAAACACACGGCACACCTGTGATGCACAGTTACTTGAAGAATTAATAGATTCAGTGACCTTGCCAGCCGAAGTAGCTGTAGTAAAATGTGCTGCACACACAAATGGCCAAAATTTCGTGTCCAGAAGGAATGCCATGGCAGATTGAGCTGCAAAAGCAGCAGCAAGAGGGCCCCCGACCTGTACCATATCTATCCTTGGCACAAAATGTCTGTACCCCCATTCTGCTCATCCAAGATGCACCCTCAGCAGTGCAGGAAGGTACACAAAATACAGTTGACACAAGTGAGTCAGATAACTGTCGGATAACCCTGACCCAACACTTCCATACACCATCGATGATACACAGCAATATGATCTCATTGCACAACTGCACCTCCGAGATACGGGAGAGTGCCCCACCTGGAGAAAGAGTTATGGTAGAAGAGGGGAGTAGATCAGGATGCTTCAGATTTCATTTACAGACAATGACAGGAAAGCCTGTCATGTCACAGGCACTATTGCAAATAGCACTCACTCAGTTACACCTTCCTACACATGTCCCTCGTGAAATCATGTCCACAACTTTGCAGACAGTGGTTCATCCCCAATGCATATAAGCAGATACAACTTTCTTCATCAATGCCTCATTTGTCAACAGTATTCCCCTAATCCAGCTATGAAAACAGTCGCATCTACAATACCAAGGGTCCTTTTTAGAGAGCTCCACATTGACTATGTAGACATGATTGACAGGTGCCACAACTACCGATGTCTCATTATAGTGGTGTCCTTTCTCACGCTGGATTGAAGCTGGACCATGTGTCCATTGTGATGCAAAGGCTGCAGCTACCTTCCTGCTTCGTGAGGTCATATGTCGCTGGGGATTACCGTATGCCATTCGCAGTGACAATGGCAGCCATTTTTCAAACGCCATTTTTGACACAATTGCCACACTATTAGGAGTAAAACATAAGTTGACGTCAGCCTATCACCCCCAAAGCAATGGTATTTGTGAGCGCCTCAACGGTCTGCTCAAAACCAAGATCAGTAAGAGGTGCCACAATTGTAAAGAAATGACTTTATTGCCTTCCCATTTGCTCTGTTTACACTCAGAAAATCTCCCAGCTCTGATCATCCCCGCACACCTCACCAGCTTGTCACTGACAGATCAATGAGTGTGGTTGCTCTTTCCACCAGACCTAAAGTAGACACTGAAAAGTTTTCTGAGATTTTAAAAGTTGAATTGTTTAATTATTTATGTGCCCTAATGCATCCTTCAAAGTTCCTTTCCATTCAGATATCAAAGACCAAGGACAAGGGTCCCATTTCTGATTAACTTCCGGCTATCTGCCTTGGGACACGCATCTTTGTAAAGGAAGAAGTCTGGAAGTGGAAAGACCCCCAATTCAACGGACACTTTAAAATCATGGAGTCTTCACCCACAGCTGTCTGAGTAATAAATAGGAATGGATACATCGAAGCCACGTGAGGACCCACCCGGCACCATCCAAGAACATGAGCATGGAGATCGTATGGTGGTCTATGGACTGAGACGCAGTAACAGACCCACCCCTTGTACCAAGATGTCACTGAAAAAGATATGTACAGTCACCATTATTTTCTTTGTTTGTTGCTTCAATAGCTGTATTCCACTGGTTTGCAGTGCGTTCAGAGAGGTTTTGCTAGCAATATTAGAGCTACAACCACCACAGGGCACCCTATGTCCAAGACACTTCCTGGTAACAAGCAAACTGGGATAAGCGCCAGCAGTAGCTATGACACCCATGTACCGCCCACCTTGACACCTTCCATACCCCATGCCGACCCCACAGAATGGGACATGGTACTTGATCTTACCCTGAATCCCCCTATGCCTGACACCCCTAAATGTTCCCGCCAAAATAAACAAATTGTCAGATCTAAAATGGGTCCCGAGAGAGTGCCCAATGTAAAAAAGCACCGGCTTCACAAATAAGACTGGGTCAGTGATCTCCAAAACACAGTTGTTTGTACTTTCAGCCAGCACTCTATGCCTAATTTCCATTCCCAGCGCTCTAGTAAGCCAGCCGAGGATAATGGGGTTCACAACGCACTATTAGACAACATGTGGTACAGGGACATGAGGGAGGTTGGAAGGAATGTCACAAATGAGTCCTGCTTTGTGTTCACACATTCCTCATGCTGTAGGCGTAGATGAATTGTTCTTTTCCAAAGAAGTCCAACCGCCCACCACCAAATGTCTCCTACACCTGTTTCTTTGCCACATACATGGTCACATACAGCTCCAGTCAGCCGAAATAGGTGGATGTGTAAACACCACAGAGTGGGATGACAAGTATATTACATTTACGGTCGTCACTGATCCATTGGAGTTTGAAAGGGAATGGAAGTTTACCATGATATGAAAGTGCCAGCAAACCTAATGCAAGTTTGGGAATATCACTTTAAGAGACTAGGGTACTTCACCTTCCCAATGCCCCCATCAAAATGCCACTCACCCGCCCATCAACAAGCCAACCATACCCATGACACATGCCCTTGTCAGTGGAGACCAATTCAAATATTTATTTCAACAGCAAGTGGAATGGCCCACATGACTTGATATGTAAGGCAGCCCCCTTAGGAAGCCCAATTGTAGGACAAGAACACAAACATTATATCAATGAGAATATTGGGAGGGAGTGTGCTGTGAGATGGGCACAGGAAACTAGAAGGTACACTTTCAATGAGGGTACAACATACAAACCAAAGAGCATACAAGCTAAAGTCTCCTCTCCTTTGCTTCCTAGGTAATGGAACAGTTCCTGTGGGTCGGAACACTAATTGCAGCAACACACTTTTAATTTGGACCTTCAGTACGGCACCTCCAGCCTCATGGACATCTATTGGGCCTGCGGAGAACACATTTACCTGCAGCTTCCTCCCCACTGGCAAGGAATCTGTTCTATCGTCACGATGCATGAACTGCATCTGGTTATTCCAGCAGCGAACGTTTCCCACATCCATACCCGCCCGATGAAAGGATGTCGTCCTGCTCCACCACCAAAAAAAGGGAAGTCAAGAAGTATTTCTCAGATGGCCCATTTCAAGAGATTCCACAAGAATTCCGCCTTTTCAACGATGCTGAACTTTTCTTCGGGGGCGTTATCCCCCTGTTCCAGACCAAAGCCAATGCCTGCTGTCTTCGGGTGACCAGGTATGATGTAATGCAGCTCAACAACACCTGTGATGGGTTCAACGCCGTGACAGAAGAACTAAGACCTTTGCGACTTATGGTTCTGGAGCACAGATATGTTCTAGACCAGTTAACTACGATGAATGGTGGTGTGTGCGCGCCAAAGTGGGGAGGTTCTGCTGTACTTTTGTTTTGGCCAATGATGCGGACAATGGAAGACTTTCAAAGGCCATTGAGGAGTTGGACAATCTGGAGGGACAGATGCATGAGGAGGGAGGTGCTGAAGCAGATGCTTTACCTAATTGGTTCAACTGCCTTCATGGCGGTCTGCTGTACTAAAATGTATAATGCCTATCTTTTGTGTGTTGTTGCTGTTGTGTTTCGGGACACAGATAATACTGTACTGTAGTAAGATTCAGCGCTAAGGTAGTTGGGATGAACTATGCAGACGCGGGAGTATACACAGGAATACTCAAGGGACAAGGGGACGGGGAAGAATTAGCAATATTAAATATAGTAGAACTCACCATCCCTGACTCGCACATTACAGGTTCCTCTTGATAGTCACTACCAAGCCCAGGTGCATAGTGGCCCCCCACTTCCCTTGGGGAGAGACTTGGTACATCCTTATGAGACCATGTGTGACCTATCAGGGGGACCACATGAAGACTTAGGAGCTGCCCTTAACAAAAGACCTGGTAGTGTTTCTTCATGACTCACCTTGGCCACTGCCCCCAATAAATGAACAAAAAGGGGGAGATAAGAGGGACTGATTTTGCCACATGATATAGTGAGACATTGTTATCACTTAGCCAGCATGAACCCCTGTGTAGGCCCTTCTGTTTAAAATGTCAGCCTTGGTTAGATTGGCCAGAGTACTGCCATCTTTCTGTTTAGCAAACTAAAGGCATATCTGATCAAGATTTTATTCAGCTCCACTGTCTGTGAGGCTGCTCGCTCATGTTTGAGCTCGTGTGCTAAGTTCACGAACGTTAAAGTTCAACATCCCCCCCCGTTCTTTTGACTTACAAAGGACCACATCCTAAGACTGTGCATGGGAAAAGGGGAACTTTCCCACCGCAGCTACGTCAAGCTGTAGTGATGGATGTGGCAATAGTACGTACAGTTTGGTATATACATATAAATAAAATCCCTTTACCCAATTTTTCTGCTGTCCGCTGCAAATTTACGACAGACTTCCAGTCTAAGAGGCATGACCTTTAGTCCAGCTTACTTGCCATAGTTACAGGAAGGGCTGCACAGATGTATGGAAAAAAGTAAGAAGCACAATCCCATAAGTGACGCAGGTAGGAGAAGTGGCATTGGGTGGCGTGAGATGACGTTACCATAGACTTCTCACTGCCTTGAATATAAAATGGAGGTCCACAAACCTCTTTGAACTACTCCTCGTCTGTACATAAATGTCAGACTGAGTTTTTCCCAAGGGCTATTTGACAGCCTTTGTTCATGTATTTTATACTTTGCAATATGAAATGTTATACTTGCTCTGTTCTCTGTAACCTTGCTATTTCCCTTTATTACATTTAAATGTGTTTATATTGTATTTTCAGGATTTCTCACTTATAGGTATATGTGAGTATTCCCAGATGAAATGTGCTTTGCTTATTGAATGTATTTTACCTCAACTTATAAATGTGTCTAAGTCTTTAAGGTTTAGACTCTCTCTAACTGTTCAAAAGCAACTATTCAGTAAATGCAATTTGATCCAAGTGGCTACCTGAGAATGCAGAGCCCTGGATTCAGAACTAATGTGATTTTTATGCCTTTATATTGAAGTGTCTTGAAGTTGCATCTTCTTAATAAATCTGTTAAACTTTCAGCTTCAGTTTCCATGGCTCACATCTGTTTTCTCTATTTTTAGAGCAAGCGTTCCTGCACACCCAGTACAAATTAAGGTAGCCTGCAGAGTGACCAAGGGAGTGAGCTAGGGACAATAGGGGTGAGTGCTGCAGTTCAGCTCCTTGCCCTTTTGCCCCGTAATAAATCGCCCTCCAACAGAGTTCCCATAGTCCAGTTTAGAAAATACAAAGGATTGTAAGATTGTCTTGAGATATGAAAGGTAAAGCGCACTTTTTGCTGAGTTCTTGAAGTGGTCCTTCGTTGACCAGTTCTTATCCAGGGTAATGTCCAGTGACTGTACTGAGTCGAATAGGATGAGGGAGCAGTTTAGAGCATCAAGCTCCTTGAACCAGTCTTGCAATGGTCGGTGGCTACTTTTCAGAAAGAACAGTATTAATTCGGTTTTGTCTGGGTTCAGTTTTTTGGTTTACGTTAAGCCGGGTTTGCATCTTGGTTAGGGTGACATTGAGGTGTCGGACGTCACTGGGTGATTTGATTTTGTAGTAGATTTGTGTCATCTGCATATACGTGGTATTGAACCCCTGCTTGTTTTAGAATAATTACGAGAGGTGCATTGAAGATATTGAAGAGGGATGGTGAGAGGATCGATCTTTGCGGGACTCAGAGTATGACTCATGTTGGTACAGAGAGGCAGGAGTTGATTTTAATCTGGTGCGGACGGTGCTGCAAGAAGGAAGTGAACTATTCTAATACTGCGCCATTTATGCTAGCGCGTCTCTTAAAGCTCGGTGGTTGATTGTGTCAAATGCTGATTATAAGTCAATAAGGCTGAGGAGGCAGGCTTCACCTTCATTTAAGGCTCTGTGGATGTCATCTGCAGTATTGAGCATCGCTGTTTCAGTGCTACATCCTTTCCTGAAACCCGACTGAAGTAGGCTTTAAGCTTGCAACTATTTTGAAGACTTCAATTTCTGACATGAGTTCAAAGTTCGACCAATTAGTGCCATTAGGTTGAGCCTAGAGCAAAACAACCTCTTGACATCGCTCTGGATTATTCACATATTTATGAAAATGCCTAGGGCTTGCGGTTACGAGCAGCGGTGCGCAGTGTGCCATCTGTTTTGTGTCAGATTTCACACGAGAGCACGTGCACCACTCGCGGGACGCTGCAGCTTCTAAAAGTTCTGAGTTTTCTCCTGAAACTGATGCTCAGGGGGTGACCTTTCTTACCCTGCTTTCTCCCTTTCTTCCACCCTGTTCCTTAAACCTGCTATTCTGTGTTCCTTCTAATCTTCTATTATCTCTTCCCATCTCTTGTCCTTTATTCGAACTAAGTCCCCCTCTCTCTCGAGTTCACACACTTACTAATTAGATGCATTTGGTTTGAATTCACTGTAAATCGAGTCAAATGAATCGATTCAGTCATTCTGTGCCACAGAAGGAGTCGCACACCAGGGTTAGTATTCTGTAGGAACAGGCAGTCAGTTTAGTAAATGAAATAAACCCAGCAACACAGACTTAGTCACCGCATCCTCCCGACGAGAGGCTGCGCACAATGCTTGCACAAGTGAAATGCACGTGTTTATGACATACCCAGCACTGAACCTCCCTCATGGCTTTGGTACAATATTTATGTACATATGTGGTATCTGTAGATCTCAAACCTACCCTAAAGGCAGCCGAGCACTATACACGGGCAAAGGAGGGGTGTCTGGCTTCAGGGAACAGATGTCTGTTGTTACTGCGTTGTGATGTAGTGTCATTTTTGAAGGTGACTTGTTCTGCACTATGCTAAACTAGATGGAGTGCACTTTGGGGTATCAAAATAATTACCACATTATTATATTCTACACAATTACACGGCACTCAATGCAACATACACTCCAAATACCACTCAGTGCCACGTGATTACACGCCACGTGATTACAAGCCACGTGATTACACGCCACGTGATTACACGCCACGTAATTACACGCCACTCAGTGCCACGTAATTACACGCCACTCAGTGCCACGTAATTACACGCCACTCAGTGCCACGTAATTACACGCCACTCAGTGCCACGTAATTACACGCCACTTGATTACCATACTCCACACAGTGCCACGTAATTACACGCCACTTGATTACCATACTCCACACAGTGCCACATAATTATATGCTACATAATTACACGCCACTTGATTACCATACTCCACACAGTGCCACTCAGTGCCACGTAATTACACGCCACTTGATTACCATACTCGCCACAGTGCCACATAATTATATGCTACGTAATTACACGCCACTTAATTACACGTCACGTAATTACCATACTCCACACAGTGCCACTCAGTGGCACGTAATTACACGCCACTTAATTACCGTACTCCACACAGTGCCACGTAATTACACGCCACTTAATTACCATACTCCACACAGTGCCTCTCAGTGCCACGTAATTACACAGCACTTAATTACCATACTCGACACAGTGCCACATAATTATATGCTACGTAATTACATGCCACTTAATTACACGCCACTTAATTACCATACTCCACACAATACCACTCAGTGGCACGTAATTACACGCCACTTAATTACACGCCACTTAATAAACCTACTCCACACAATACCACTCAGTGCCACATAATTATATGCTACGTAATTACACTGCACTCAGTTCAGTTAAAAAAACGTTATTCGGTTTGTTCAAACCATAAAAGTAGCACAACATAAACAGTTTAAATGACAGTACTTACATTATGACAACCAAAACGGGAATAGAAAATTAATAAATTAAAAACCTGAGAAACTCATTACTGATCCATGTAGTTCCTGGAGTTAACAATAGCTTTTAAAAAAAACCACTATAAAAAATAAACAGTCATCTCTCAATTATGGCAAATACACCAATGCAGATGAACCTGTTTAAAATTCATTCTTTTTCAAATAGGAACCAAATAGCATTTACGAGGGAAATCATAAAATTTACATAATAAAATGCAGCATATCCTGCGGAGACTGTCCGTTGCAGCCGCAGGGAGCTGCCACTTTGCCTCTAGTAAAACCTTTCGGTCTGGCAAGCTGAAGGTGAAAGGTTCAGCCAAAACCTAGTTAATAAAACATTTTCATGTGAGGACCAAGACCCCATGAGGTATGGCTCTGCCCTAGGGGTTGTTTTAAGAATGTGTGTCCGCACGCTAGGTTTCTGTACCTCTGCACACTAGGTTTCTGTACCTCCTTGGCTTCCCTTTCCATGGTCCTTTCTGACAAAAAGGCTATCTTGATTACCTCCACATCCCTCTTACTAATGCATTTGGGATTGGTAAATCTGTCCCCCCGACCTAGCCTTCCAAAGCTTTTCTTCACATAACTCAGCCACGGAACGTGAGCCGAGTTATAAAAGGCCATGCAATCTCTTATGATCAGGTGGGTGAGGGAGGTCTGTATTCAAACAACTTTTTAGCAACAGGTGAAGGGTGGCAAAGGGAGTACATCATTTGTTTATATAAGGAACCCCAACTCCTCATGGACCACTAAATTGGATGTACCCCGTGGGACACATTATAAGCGTTTCAGAAAGTCGTTTTCCGATACCTGGAGGGTATGACCAGCATTATATCCCCATATTTCGCTACCATTCGAAGCTATGGCCAAGCTTTACGCCTCGTACACTTGGAGCATAGCTCCTGTGGGCTTCTACCCTAATTTGGATGTGAAATTGAAGATTGCTGAATTTACCCTAACCAGGTCCCCTTTTGTTTTCTGTAGTAAAGGGCCCCAGATAAGCTTGTCATCAAAGAGGACCCCTAAGTAGCAAAACACATTTGTACGGGGATTCTTAGAATCTCCCACTCTAAATTGGAAGTTCTTCTTGCCCGAACACCCCACTTGCCGGACTCCCTTTTTAATATTAAAATCCCTCATAACACGCAGATCCTGTGGAGACCTGACATTAGCTTTAGTGGACTTGTGCATGTCCTCCATAAAATTAACACTGGTCTCCACTCCCATTGCCCTCATGGACTGCCAGAGCCTATTCCTATTGACACAATCAAATGCCGATGACAAATCCATGAAGGCAAGGTGAATGGTCCCAGTTCGTGCAACAGTATACTTGCTCAAAATCAGAAATAAATTAAGACCTTGAGCTACAGTAGAAGTCACCTTTGAAAACCATACTGGACTTCCGACAGAATCGTGTCATCCTCTGACCAGGATGATCTCTCAAGAAGGACCCTACCTACCACCTTTACCACAGAGTCTATTAGTGAGATGGGTCTATAACAGTGGGTACTATTTATGTTGCCTTTTTGAAAAACAGGAACTATAGTAGATGTTGCCCGGGACTGAGGACAACCATACTGTGCTGCCGCATTGAATGCAGACTCCAGTATCGGTGCCCAGAAGGAGGGTTCGGACTTAAATAGATCTGGAGGGATCCTGTCAGGGCCTGCTGCTTTTCCAGCAGTTAAACCTGTTATACCACCCATGATATCACCCCTCTCAAATTGTATTACAACCTTCTGAGTATCATAAGGCTCCATGTCACTATGCCCAGGCAGACAATCAAACATGGTCTCAAAATGTAGTACCCACTCCCCCTCAGTTATGTGGGATTCAAGGCAGCGCCTTCCTGAGTAAACAGGGGTCTATTCACAATGCTTAAACTTCGAGCTATTTCGGAGGGTGCTGGATTCCAGCAGCTCCCTCCATGCTTCATTCTTTAGTGCTCCCTTTCGAAAAGCAAGGGCCGCTTTATATTCCCTGCGACAATTTATAACGGCAGAGTGGATTCTGGGTTCAATTGACAAGGCTTCCCTCCGCCTCTTCGCTGCTTTAGAGCAGTGGGAGTCGAACCATCTGGGACCAGACACAACTTGTGCTCTTTCTGGGGCAGATAACGCAGGCACCTTGTATGAAATGGACATATAAGCCTCTGAAATCTGTTGGCGAGGACCGCTCCATTAAACAGACAGTACATCGACACCTGCTATTTTAAATTCGTCCTAAAATATTTCTGGGTTTACTTGAGACCATTTTAATCTGCGCCTACCGTCAGTTGGCCGCAATAGGCCCGGATTAATACATCTCCACTCTTTTCTGCCAGTGGACCTGACAGAGCGTTAGGGGATTATGGTCCCTAAATTCACTGTCTAAATTTGAAGTTGTTCAGTAAAGATTGTAGAGAGGACGAAATTAAAATAAAGTCCATAAAAGACCCCTTACCGTGTCCATTAAATGTGGGCACAGGAAAGTTAGTGCGCGGGTCGTTTAAAGACATCGTAGCCACCAGATCTAATTCGTTAATCATGGCGTTTAACTGCTCTCCTAAAACGGAATGTTCGATATGGAAACCGTACATACGTGGGCAGCCTAATTCAGAAATGCAAGCCGTAAGTGGCTCACCACAGTGGTGTATATTAAAATCACCAGCTACCAGGAGGCTGTGTAGGCTTTGACTCATGGATTGTTTTATAGTTTCCCCCAGGGCAATTAAGTTACTGGACTCAGACAGGGAAGAAAATGAATTATAAAAGTTACCAATTCCCCAGCTCATGCCCGCCTCCCCCGCCCATGTGGACCATTATCGCCAGGATACCTGGGTGTATGATGGGCATTACCTGTAATTTGAAGTTAATAGCCACAGAAATATACGTGAATAAACCACCCTTGGGTCTCCCACTCAAATATGGTCTAGCTGGGACAAAATAAGCTTTGTAGCCTTCCAGGAAAAGGTCGCAATCTATCGACCAAGTTTCCTTAGGCTTATTACCAAAAATTGTTTAACATAAGCTACCCATCTAGAATCCTGTAACTTCGCTGCTAACCCAGCTATATTCCAGGATAAAAAGTTATTAGAAGACTGCCTTGAAGACCTTACTGCTGCCTCCCTGAGATCCTGGGACAGTGCGTCCTGCTCAAACCCTGCAAATTCAGGGCCCGCAGTCAATCACATTCTTCCATACCAGTCAGGGTATCCAATCTGTTTAGCACCAATCTATGGTCCTGGCCAAACAGCCTATCCCCAATTAACAACGGTTGAACCGGGGGAATAGAGTGATGGCTAGGATATGATCTTAATTGGCCACCCTCGACTGATGGTTCTCCCTTGCCATCTGCTGTCCTGTCCCTACTGTTAAACGGCCTGTAAAAATAGCCCAAGGGTAGTATCTCAATGGCAGAGCTCTTTAGGGTGGGTAAGACTGTAATTCCTAGAAAGTATCTGGCCAGCAGTGTAGGTTATCAAAATTTATGATAAGTCACCAGTCCCTTGTTAACGTGAGCCCCCGATCCAGTTAACCCTACAAGCCATAAGTAGATTAAGTATATGCGGGCCAACAGTAGTGTTGTGTGGTTTATTTTATTTAGGCGCTGATCATATTCTTCGCTCTTCTTGATATGAGAGCAGGAACACTCCTTTGATCACTGCATACGGGGTGGATTCCATCGAAAGATCAATGGTAGGACGGGTTGTCACCTGAGGAGTCTTACCTTCTTGTCTCATCTCTGCAGGGTAGGGGGGCCTGTTGCTGTAGAGGACTGCTGTCTGTAAACTGCAGGATCTATACTCGCGGACCCTTGGACTAGTGGGACAGTTCATATCGGGCGCCCTACTGATATAAGATGCGTGACACTGGAGGCTCCCCCTTCTGTCTCGCCCAGCTCTTCCACCTTCCGTAGTTGCAGGGACTTTAGGCTTATTAGAAGTTTCTGTTCATTTCTCTGGAGGCATGTACCATCAGCTTCTCTCACTTAGACAGCCTATCTTCAACAGAACTTATTTTATGGATTATGGGGTTTATTAGGGTAGTAATCATAGTTTCTAGCCTACCCCAAAAATCTCCCTCCAGTCTGCTGTCGGGTGGTGACCCTGCCCTGTTCTGATTCAGAATAGAAGCATTGGTCTCGCTACTAACACCAGGAGAGGGGACAGCATCCTCAGTTCTCCTAGTTGTGCTTGTCACCGTTTTATTTAGCTTCAAGGCTCCCCGAGTCTTCCTCACTACAGCAGGTGAGTTATTCGGGCGGTTAGTTTTCATTTTTGCTTTCTGCTCTCTAGTTCTCAGTTTCGGTTTAACTGGGCTGAGTTCCTGCTCCATGGACATAGAGGAAACTGAAATACAGGATCACCAACTAAAGATTGACTCAACCGGTCTAGCGGCATATCCTGGTTTAGGGTTGGCAGAGCTTCGGGAAAAGCAGGAGTAAGAGAGCCTGCCATGCGAAGTAAGGGGTTCCAATGATAGCCTGCATTCTGTTAGTAAAATTTCATTATTAAGAACAGATTCAGCCCTCATTAAAAAGGCGTCTAAAGTTCATACCTTGCTTTTCCCTGGAATTAATTTCCGCCTACTCATTTTTAACAGAATATCCAACTTCCAATAATTATTTGATCAGTTCCCTTGTACTGTGCAAAATCGCTAGAGCGAATAAGGTGACTAGTGCAATATAAAATTATATACAGTAAAGGATAAAAAGGAGTTGCATGAATCAATACAATCCGCAATGATAAAATATTCCTCAGGACTATATTACAAACTTGTACTGTAAATGATTGGTATTTCAATTAACAGTTCATCTAGGCAATCAAACACATCAAGAGCACTAAGGTACACATATGCTAAAAAAAAGTAGGTTCTAGTTACACCAACGATATCGTCCTCACATTTATGAGTTTGTTAAATCAATATGGCCAGCAAGTCCAGGAATAACCAGATAGTCAAACAACTAGGTCCTATCGTTGACTCAAAAATGTCAAGTGGATTCCAGGACTGACTGGACCTGCACTGAGATCCGTTCGGGCGACAAGGTTCCTAGAGTACTGCCTTCTGTTGTGCTGCTCTGGATCAAAGCGTTACAAAAGGGGGTGGTGATGGACGGAGCATCTGAACCAATCAAACACTCACACCCAGTCAACAGATCTGGGTTTAATCGATCACCGTTCTTTAGCCCACTCTGCCACCCCAGTTCAGACATGGCCATATGCAAATCAGTCTGACCCTTTGCCTCATGGGAACAGTCCAGCCCGAACTGCCAAGCCATGCCTTCCCTGGACCGCAAACAAGCTTCCTAGGACCGGTTTCTGGCATTCCAGCCGTCTTCAGCCAGGCTTGCTTGAATCCAGTGGCAAAGTGAGCAAGGGACTCACGTCTGAGCATACCCTACCAACTTTTGTACCTCTCTGGTTCAAAGGCAGTGCGGAGTAACTGCTGCTAGGTCTTATGATCCCGACCTCTGGACGCCGCACCCCTCACGACTCAAGCAGATCCTGATGGCTATAAAGATGAGCATTACCCTCACCCGTGGGGTTTAGAGGAGGGGGGTTCCAGGCCTCTGGTGGGCACGCGGGGTGAGGCTGCGCTTTGTAGTGCGCTGGTACCGCCTCCCTCTCACCTGTGGCAGCGGTGACGCAATGCAAAGGGCGGGAGAACGTTGCGTTGCACCCTGGGACTGGAAGTCCCACCAGGGTGAGTGTCGATTGAAGCTGGTGGGCTTAGGGTCAAAAGACAGCCGGACCTGCTGTGGCAGGAAGTCAAGGTTGTAGCAGCCTGGAGTTATAAGCCCCCACGAAAGTGTTCAGGATCCGCTGTAGCAAGATGAGTGTTGCAGCGCCTGGATTTTAATCACCCACGTAAGTGTTAGATGCGGCGCTAGACTCAAGATGTGCCCTGTGCTCAAGATTGCATTACACTGCACTCAATGCAACACACACTCCACATAATACCACTCAGTAGCACATAGTCACATGTCACAATTACACTCTACTCAATGCAACAAATACACTCCACATAATACCACTCAGTGCCACATATCAATTTCACTCAACACCACAGTTCCAGGCCACACAAATCAACTCCACACATTTCCAAAACACACCCCATAATGACACACCAAATATTTCAACTCCACAATCCATAACGTACCTCCAATCCACACTGTATAGTGTCACCACCTGAGCACCAACCATCATTCACCACCACCATTTTGTATCAGTGCACCACCTAAGTAAGCATCATGTCAGTCTGCCCTTGGAATCTGGCATCTGTTTCTCCCCTAGTGTCCGTTCGCTGCTTGTGTTCTAATTATATTACTGTTTTCCAACCTCCACTCCCCTGTTATTTATGTCTCGCTCCCCCATAACAAAATAAATTATAACAAACGTGCATGAGAACAGACGGGAATGGTTTGGATGAAAGATTGCTCAATTTTTGGGACTTTCTGTGAAGAAGCTGGCGATTTCTTCACATCAATATATTGTCTCATTTCTTGTGGGGGTGTGCCATTTGTTTGACCTTTGACAATGTTGTAGAGTTCTCTAGGTCTGCTCTTCGCCTGGTCTAGTTGGCTGCGTAAGAAAGTGGCCTTTCCTCTAAAAAATTGTTTTTTTTTATATGCCAACCGTGTTGATCTAAGTTGTGCTAGGTTAAGACTCGAAGGGTTAATTCTCCAAGCTCTTTCTGATTGCCTGAGCGGTCTTCTTTTGTTATTAAGATCCAAGTTAAACCAAGATTTGGATTTGGTAGATCTCAAATGTTTGAGTGGTGCTACTCAATCGAATACCTCTGTCATTGTGGCATTAAAGTGGGTTGTGAGGTCATCAGCTGTCACATTGGAGGGCTGGGGTAGTAGATGGGCCTGAATCCTGGATTTCAGTTCAGTTATGGGGACTCCTTTGATGTTCCTGGTCGAGTGCTTTGGGTTGTCTGGTCGTATAGGATGGTTTCTGACGTGTGAGTCAATATTAAACATAATGAGGTGGTGGTAGGACCAGTCAATGGGAGAAATCGATCTTGGAGACCAGCTCGATTTTGGTGATGATTGTATCCAGAGTTGCTCCTTTGTGTGTTGGTTCATTGCAAAGTTGTTTGAGGTTGGTAATTTCAAGCAGGTTAGAGAGGTTCTGGGTTGTTCCAGTGGATATTGAAGTCCCCCCAGGAATATGTCTTCCGTGTCAGTTAGGGAGAAATGAGTTATTATTAGGTCGGTTAGTTCTTCAGCGAAGAGCGTACGTTCACCAGGAGGATGGTAGATGGTGAGAAATTTCATGGGCGTGGTGCCTTTGACTAAGTTCAACACCTAGGTACTCAAGAGTCTGGTATTCTGTGGGTTTTAATCTGGTCAGCTGTATTCCTTTATTAATGAGAGCTAGGCTGCCTCCTGTTTTGATTGGTCTGTCATATCTGATGATGATGTATCCTGGAGGGGTGAGAAGGTCTAGGATGAGCTAAGAATGGTAATTGAGCCAGGATTCGGTGAGGAATGTGATGTCTATTTCTTTTGTGAGTATAACTTCAGCAATATCTGTGGGTTTTGTACTGCTGCTCTACAATTGAGGAGAATGCACGATTGAGACCGGGGTGCCTCAGAGTAGGTGGGTACTGTATGTATATGAGTCTTTTGAGCAAGGAGTCTGGGCGAGAGGACGGGTCTAGGGATTCTATTAGAGCTCACAAAAAC
The DNA here is from genome assembly GCF_964263255.1 of Lissotriton vulgaris. Taxonomy (NCBI): domain Eukaryota; kingdom Metazoa; phylum Chordata; class Amphibia; order Caudata; family Salamandridae; genus Lissotriton; species Lissotriton vulgaris. Next base: position 278,158,584 of record NC_141697.1, read on the forward strand.
TGGAATTGCCAATGAGGCCGGGTTCTGGCTAATTTCGAGGTAAGTCATTGATATCTGCTTCTCGTTCTTAGATGGGGCAGAGAGCTCGGCTAGGTCGATGTGCCTGTCCTCACAGGGTTGGTGGGGCCAAGGAAAAATCTGTAAGGGGGGATGTTGTGTAGTTGCCCGGATTGTGTGAGCACGGTGGCTTTATCCGGTTGGGAAGGTCTAGCTGTAGGTGTAGGATATGTGCTGCTTGGAAGTCAATTTTCTGCTCCTTTCGAGTCAGTAGCTGGGTAAGTATGCTGAAAGGGCCTATTGCCTTTGTCTGGAGGGGTGTATGACTAGGGTCTGAGGAAGGAGAGGGTACAAGGTTGTGGGATTGAGTGGCATCGTTGGGATTAGGAGTAAGGGTAGATTGGACATGTGGAGTTGGGTCATTGTTTTTTCTGGTCCGGAGGTTAGGAGGAGGTGCTGTGGGTCTTTGGTCGAAGGGAGGGGAGTGAGCAATGCTATGGAGAAAGTCTGTGTCCAGGGGATTGGCGAGGTGGTGGCGGGTTGGGCATGGGTCGGGGGGGGGGGGAGGGGAGTGTGTGCAGTGGTTTCAGGGAGGTCATTGTCCAAGGGGTTATCGCTGACGTTTGGTATGGAGATGGTTTGGGCAGGGGATGTAGGGACAGTGGTGGAGTTGAGGATCGTTTGCGAGGGTAGAGTGGGTCTCCAGAAGTCAAGGGGGGGGGAGAGCCTGTAGTGGGGTCTGTAATGGAAGACTGTCATTCTGCCTTGCTCAGGATCAAACTTGTGGTGTTTATTAACTGTGCGTTTGCTGGCCCTGGTGGTGTCAGTATAGAGGGTGTTTGGCGGTAGAGTGTGATGATAGGGGTATTGAGATTATAATTAGTGATGGTGGACGTCCATGAGTTGTAGCATGGGTCGTCTGTGGAGGGGGATTGGGTCGGTTCCAGGTTTCTTGTCTGGGTGGGGGATTGGGTTTGATGGTACTGATTTAGTGTGGAGAGAAGTGTTGGGAAGTGCCAATCAAAAATGGTGAGGTGCGGGGTCATTGGCCTGTATGAGAATGTTTCCTGTTCTGAAGATGGAAATTGTGAGTTCCTCTTTGAAGGCAGGGGTGACTGTTGTGGAGATTTTTTCGCCATAGGGAATATTTACTTATTTCGTGACTTGAAAGTGAAGAAGGAAGGTGTTTTTCCACTTAGTCGGGCCATTTGTGTAAAAGATGAAGTTACTTTTCATTTTGACATTAGTCACGGTGTGGGTAGTTGTCTACTATAAGTTTTTCTGGGTGCTGTTTTAAGGTACTGGGCTTTAGGTTATTTTATGCATTGCTTGTCAGATTTTCTGGGTACTTTATGGACCATCAATTGATCAGAATATTTGTAAAGTGCACTACTCCCCTATGAGGGTCTCAAGGTGCTGGAGGGGGGAAGAAGGGGAGCGGTGCTGCTACTGCTTTAAGTAGCCTCCTGTGTTAGTAGATTCTGGGTCTGCCGTAGGAGGATGGGTATGGTGTTCCAGGTCTTTGCGGTGAGGTGGGAGAATGATCTGCCACCGGTGGTTGCTCTTCGGATGCAGTAGAAGGTGGAGAGGTCGACGGAGAGGAGCTGGCGATTCAGAGTGTAGAAGGTGAGTCCTCCATTTAGGTATGCTGGTCCGGTGTTTTGGAGTGCCTTGTGTGCGTGGGTGAGGAGCTTGAAGGTGATCCTCTTGTTGACGGGAAGCCAGTGCAGGTGTCTCAGGTGGGGTGTGATGTGGCTGTGGTGAGGGATGTCGCTGTGGCGAGGGATGTCGAGGATCAGGCATGAAGTGGCGTTCTGTATGCGTTGTAGTTTTTTCAGGAGTTTGGCCGAGGCTCCTGCGTAGAGGGAGTTTCCGTAGTCCAACCTGCTACTGACGAGGGCATGGGTGACTGTTCTAGTTTTGGTGAGGATCTGGCGGAGGGTGTTGAAGCAGGAGGATGAGACAGTGTTGACTTGCTTGGTCATGAATAGTTTTGAGACGAGGATGAACCCCAGGTTGCGTGCTTGCGTGGTCGGTGTGAGTCGGTGCTGCTCCCAGGGTAGTCGGCCACCAGGAGTCTTCCCAGGCTGAGGGTGTGGAGCCGAGGATGAGCTTGTGCCCGGAAGCAGTGCATGTAGTACACCAGCTCATCATTTTGTTTTTCTGAGGCTATGTATGGAAGGGCGCAAAGGCATTTGCCCCCAATTCTTGCACCTCCCCGGGTACTTTGGTATTATAGAAGAGGCCTTGTACGTCCCTTTCTGTTATAATGGTCGAACTGGCACAGTCATGCAGGGATGTTCCCTCACTTGCAAGCACAGTTTGTGACTGTGGTGGGGCAGCAACGTTTACTCTAAGAAGACACACTGTACCAGTCTAGACTGGGCACACCCATCTACAGATGCGCCCCAGCACAAACACAGATATTGCACCCTATTTTTAATTCAGCCCATGGACGGTAAAAAGAAGTGCAAAATTAACGCACATGCAGCCCTTTTCAAGTTGGCATGTACCGCAAGGGTATAGTGCATTTAAGAGTATATGGTTTAGGCTGCATCACTAACAAACCTGGAGGAGAGATTCCAAAGGCTGCAGAGGGGCTTTGCTCATGCAGGGGCACCCTCCCACACAAACCTCAGCACACTGCCTTCGGGATTGATAAGGCCTGCCATAGGGGTGACCGATAGGTTCTTATGTGTAGGTTAGATATAGGAATCCTATATCTGAGTAAGAGGTGCATGAACCACCTTACACAGGCTGCTGTAGCAGACCTGTGGTGTCATTTTGCATGGTCTCACTGGGGTGGCATAATACATGCTGCAGCCCCCGAGAGGCCTCTGGGTACTTATGCCCTGGGTATATAGGATACCATATACTAGGGAATTATAAGAGTACCTAGAATCCAATCTGTGGTGTACCTAAAGCACGTGCAATCCTTTTAGAGAGGAAGCAGCTAGGCTGGGGTCCTGCCAAACTAAAGTAGAAAAACTGTGAATCATCAGCAAAAGTGTAGCTAACTAAAAGAAGCAGATCCTACACTTATCTGTGGCAGCCTTCATTATTAACAAATGGACCCCAGACATGGAGTTCCAGTGCAGGGTTATTCACCTCAGATACAAGAGGAAATGAGTCTTGAAGGGAAGGGTTAAATGCACGCATGGATACTCCATGTGAGAAGTTGGCCTGGTATATTCTGACCACTAGTTATAAGTAACCCTTATCAATCAATCACTTCATTTGTAGAGTTCACTACTTACCTGTGAGGGAGGGTTAGGGGCTGCTACTGCTCGAACAGGTTTTTGAGGCCAGGTGGGAGAACTATCTGCCATGGGCGGTTGTTCAACGGATGTGGGGGGACGGTGGTGAGGGTGAGATCAACGGAGCGAAGCTGGCGGTTCGGGTGTTGAAGGGGAGTCGTTCGTTGAGGTATGCTGGTCCGGTGTTGTGGAGCGCTTTGAGTGTGGGTGAGGAGCTTGAAGGTGATCCTCTTGTTGACGGGGAGCCAGTGCAGGTCTTTCAGGTGGGCTGTGATGCGGCTGTGGCGGGGAATTTCGAGGATGAGGCATGTGGAGGCGTTCTGTATGTGTTGTAGTCGTTTCTGGAGTTTAGCTGAGGTTCCTGGTAGAGGGCGTTGCCGTAGTCCAGTCTGCTGCTGACAAGGGCCTCGGTGACCGCCCTTCTGGTTCTGTTGGGGATCCATCTGTAGATCTTACGGAGCATGCGGAGGGTGTTGAAGCAGCAGCAGGAGGAGGAGACGGCGTTTACTTGCTGGGTCATTGACAATGCTGAGTCCAGGATGACTCCCAGGTTGCGTGTGTGGTCAGTGGGCGTCGGTGCAGCTCCTAGTGTGGCTGGCCACCATGAGTCGTCCCAGGCGGAGGGGGTGGATCAGATGATGACCTCAGTCTTGTCAGAGTTCATTTTCAGGCAGCTGTTCAGCATCCATCCGGCGATGGCCTAGATTCCTTCTTGGAGGTTGGATTTGGCTGTGGTGGGGGCCTTGGTGAGGGAGAGGATAAGCTGGGTGTCGTTGGCGTATGAGATGATGAGGTTGTGCGATCGAACGATGTTGACGAGCGGTGCCATGTGGATGTTGAAGAGTGTCTGGCTGAGGGATGATCCTTGGGGTACACTGCAGATGATCTTGGTGTCTTTAGAGCGGAATGGGGGGAGGCGGACACTCTGGGTTCTGCCGGTGAGGAAGGAGGTGGTCCAGTCCAGTGCTTTGTCGTGAATCCCTACGTTGTGGAGGTGTATACGGAGGGTGTGGTGGCAGACGGTGTCGAAAGTGGCTAAGAGGTCAAGGAGGATGCGGGTCGTGGTTTTTCCGTTGTCCATGGCCCTGATGTCGTTGGTGGTGGTGATGAGGGCTGTTTCGGTGCTGTGGTTGTTGTGGAATCCAGATTGGGACGGGTCCAGAATGTTGTTTTTCTCGAAAAAGGTCAGTTGCTTGTTGACAATCTTCTCAATTACTTTTTCCGGGAACAGGAGGAGGGGGATGGGCCGGAGGTTCTTGGGGTTTGCCATGGGTTTCTTGAGCAGGGCGTTGAGCTCGGTGTGCATCCAGCTCTCCGGGAAGGTGACTATCTCGTAGGAGCTTTTGATGATCTTGCGGAGATCGGGTGCGATGGTGAAGCTTGCTTTGTTGAAGATGTGATGCGGACAGTGGACAGAAGGTGAGCCGGATGGTGTTCATGATTTTGATGGTGTCCTTGTCATTGACGTGGGTCCAGGAAAGCAGGTGGGTCGATGTGGCTGGGGCGGTGAGTCTGATGTCTGAGGTGTCTGTTGGGGGGGGCCTGGTTGCTGAAGCCGTCATGGATGTCTGTGATGGTCTTGCGATGGCAGGATGTCGGAGGTGGAGCTGGGGTTGGAGAGTTCCTTCACAATGTTGGAGAGTTATTTCCTGGTGTGTGCATTGTTGGCAGTTTGGATGAGTTGGTGGGGTCTGCGGATGGCGCACTTGTAAGCTGTATTGCTGCCGGTTGTCTGTTCGTGGTGCCACTTCATCTCGAGCCTACGGCAGGCCTGCATGGATGCCTGTAGGTCGGTGGTGAACCAGATGGCTTTTCTGTGGGTGCGACTGTTCAAGGGTTTCTTGAGTGGGGCGAGGGTGTTGGCGCAGTCGTCGATGCATTTCCTGACATTGAGGGCGGCGGAGTCAGTGTTGGTAGTGTCTGTTGGTGGGTTTCGGGCAAGGGTGGTGACCTACCCCCCTGGATATTGGACAGCCAATTTCCTTCGGCCTCCCGCCGTATCGCACTCCTCGTTCCCCTTTTACCCTTACTCTCCTTATCACCATTAATATTGTCTCATATGCTAGTAAAATGTGACGAACAACCAATGTAACCCATACCTGATTTAACCTAGACCTATAATAAGTTGTTGGATAGATGCAGAGCTGGTTTTGTTGTGGTACTCGTAGAAGAGCTTAACTCTTGTTTTTTGGTGCTCCTAAAGGTGACGTCCAGGGTCCGAAGGCGTCTTGGAACATTAGGAGAAAGTGAAGCTAGAGAACCTCTAGTTTCATCCCTTTAAGGCACACATTTTATTGTCTTTCCTATTGAAAAAAAGACTTCCACTCCTTTATTTGCTGGTACATAAGTGTCTTTTTAATTGATTTGCATTTAGCTTCTGTTTTTCATCTTCATTTCATTTACATGTGGGTTTTAACCAAATGAACTTCAGGCAATGTAATTTCAACATGTCCAATGCATTTCGGGCATTGTTTGCATGCCCTTCATCAGGGAATCGACACTGTAAACATAATGCGGTAACAATTACAATCCTGTTTGGTGATCGTTATAAATCATAATCATTTCAAAAGACTAGTAAATAATATCGGCACATTATGGAACGTTATGTGTTCAATGATATCAAGTGAGGTTCTTGGTACCTAAAGGGTCGTTATGCATATGTGTGCAGTTGTGATTCAAATGGCATGTACAACGGAAAAAATAAAAATAAAAACGGTGTGTCACTTACAAGCCTTTCCTCACGCGTTTTAGTACATCTGTGAAAAAACAAAGAACATAATCAGCGGTGCTGTGTGAGCGTTTGGGTGAAGTGCTCGGTATGCATTCAGCCATAACGGCTGTGCTGAACTAACCTGGGAAGTTGGTTTGGCGTGCTCGAATCTGTTAACAATCTTCTGCAACGTCGGGGCAGACTAACTCTGGCCGCGTTTTAATATTTTGAAAAAGTGCCGGTAATGTGATCATGGACATAGTTATGTTATGTTATGTTATGTTATGTTATTAAGTCACTTATAAAGCGCGCTAACACTGATTAGTTTCTTGGCGCTAAAATTGACAGTAACACAACCTAAGGTGGAGGAGGAGGTGGATTAAAAAGCTTGTCTAAAGAGCCAGGTCTTCAGAGCTTTCCGAAAAGGTAGAAGGTCTTGGCAAGATCGGATCTCCAGGGGAAAGGTGTTCCATAGACAGGGGGCAAGGGTGGCAAATCTACGACCACCAGAGCGTTTGAGTTTAAAGGGGGGGGTCTGGAGCAGGGCTAGATGGAGTGAGCGGAGGTTACGGGAGGGGACGTGTCTGGTGATCAGTTGATTGATAAATTTAGGGCTTTTGCCATGTAATGACTTGAAGACCATACAGCCTGCTTTAAAATAGCAGCGTTGTATGACTGGAAGCCAATGCAGCTTGATGAGAAGAGGGGTTGCAGCCTGCCATCTAGGTTGCTTTAGAATCAGCCTAGCAGCGTAGTTCTGCACCATCTGGAGGCGCTTAAGTAAATAGTTGGGGAGACCTAGGTAAATGGCATTTGCGTAATCCAGGTGGGACAGGACAGTGGCGATCACGACCTGGGTAATCGCTTCAGGCGTTAATAAACGCCTGACCTTCCTGATTTTTTTTAGTTGGTAGAAGCATTTGGAGACCACTTGTCCCACTTGTGTTTTTAGTGAAAGATCACTGTCCACAATGACTCCGAGCGTTTTAGCCGAAGGTGATGGTTGTGGAGCCAATAGACTATAGGTGTCACCAGTTACTGCGTGGGGGCTGTTATTATCGAGGGAATCCCTTTGTGGTGGCTTGATGAATGACTTGTGGTGAAAATAAGAAAGTATTGGGGCGAGTGGGTTAAAATGGTCGAAAATGAGTTGTATAATAAAAAGAGGCATGGTAACGTCGTTGAAGTGCGGTTCGTGCAAAAATGTCCCGGGTGGGGCTAGAACCCTGAGCTAGGTTGGTGTGATGGTGGGTTGCTCTCATTCGTAGAGCTACCTCGTAGTACTGAAAATATATGTTGAAACATGTATATGGGGTGAACTGTGGTGAGAAATGTCTAGAGGTGTGTCTGATGTATGTGTGAACAAGCACAGTATTAACAAGATACGGTCATCAGAGCAAATATTTACAGGTAGCATGACAGTTCGATTCTTTCATTTAAGCCTGTTGGCTTTTGTGTGGAAAGTTTTTGGATCCAAAAGTTCTCTCTTCTTAGGAGATATTTAGTGTTATCTCTCCCCTCAATTTTCTGTACAGTTTCTAGTATAACAAACTTTATCTGAGAAATGTTATGATGTTCCTCTACAAAATGTGCTGACAGAGCTGATTTCATGTTTTTCAACCTTATGTTGGATTTATGTTCTGTTAGACGCACTTTGATGCGACGTTCTGTCTTCCCGACGTACATCTTTCCACATGGACATCTTATTCCATAGATCAAGTTGTTGGTGTCGCATGTTGCGTTTACCTTAAGTTTGATAGGGTAACCTTGCATTGGGTGATTAATTGAATTTCCTCTGACTATACTGTTGCAATTGCCGCAGTTGATGCAAGGTTTGGTTCCAAAGTACTCTGGTTTTTGTGGGTTTGTTCTGTAGGATTTCACCCAGATTCCTGGCACGGGTAAATGCAAATATGGGTGGTAGATTGAAAGCTTGTTTAAAGTCTGGTTCAATATTCAATATTGGCCAATGTTTCAAAATGACTTTTTTGTATTTCTTGCTGGCTGTTGAGAATTTTGAAACAACTGTCCGTGTTGGTTCTGGTTTAACTCTGGGTGTTAAAAGTTTTGTTCTATTGAGTTTATCAATCCTCACTTTGGTTTGTTCAATCAATGTTTGCGGATACCCTCTGTTAATGAATTTGTTTGTTGTTTCTTTGAGTCTCATATTAAGGGTGTGTTCCTCAGAGGTGATTCTTTTCACTCTGGCCATCTGTGAAAAAGGTAGATTTCTTATCAAATTGGGTTCATGGAAACTCGAATGGAGTAACATATTGTTTCTATCTGTTGGTTTGACGTATAGGTCAGTGGAAAATCAGTGTGGTGTTATTGAGACTTTGACATCCAGAAAATTAACCATGGTGTCTGATATGTCCCATGTTAGTTGGATTCGTTGATCTATTTTGTTGAATTCTGTCAGTTCAGTTTGCAATTTCTCATTTGAGTTTGTCCAGATGATGAATAGATCATCAATGTACCTGATGATCATTTTTAGATTGTCCGTCCATTCTTTTTTGGTCAGGATTGTGTTTGTTTTCATACCACTGCATGAAGATGTTAGCATACACAGGGGCCGCCGAATTGCCCATGGCCATTCCGGTGAGCTGTTGGTACCATGATTCGTTGAATTTGAAATAGCTTTGATACAGTGTAAAGTACATGAGTTCCATTAAAAAAGTCTGAAAATCATGGTCTAGTTCTGTGTTCATGAGTGCTGCTTCCATGGCTTCTATCCCCATGTTGTGGGGTATGCTCGTGTAGAGGCTGCGAACATCTGCTGTACATAGTATAATTTTGTCTTGTGGGTCCCATGACACTTGTTGCAGTTTTAACAGGAATTGTGAAGTATCCTTAACATAGGTTTGCATTGCTTGCACTGTGGGTTGTAGATACTTGTCTATTAACTGTCCAATTGGTTCGTGTAGACTCCCACGTGTGGATACTATTGGTCTCATTGGTGGATCCATTGTGTTTTTATGTATCTTTGGTACCATACGTAAGGTAGGGCTTTTGGGGTTAGAAGATATCAGGAAATTTCTTGTCCTGTCTGTGATTGTGCCTTGCTTGTGAGCTCTCTCGATGATTATCTGTAATGTTTTGGAATATTCCAGTGTGGGGTTACTGTCCAATTTGCTGTATGTATTGGTGTCTGTGATGTGTTCCATCACTTTTGTCTCATACATGGTTTTGTTCATGATTACGATGGCTCCTCCTTTATCTGCTTTGGTGAATATGATGTCGTTAGATGCAAGTTTTTGTAATGTGTCAAGATCCTTTTGAGTTGTGTTTCTCTTTTTGGGTTTAGTATGTTTGATCTTGTTTAAATCTTGTTTGACTATGCTTTCGAACAGATCCAATGTTTTGTGACTTGTAGGAGCTTGGAAAGTGCTTGGTGGTCGTAATCCTAAGAGTTGGTCTTTCTCTTGTTGTGGTCGTTCCGGAAGTACATTATCGAAAAAATGTCTTAATCTTAGCTTGCGCATTAGCTTAAAGCTCACTTCTAGTTCTAGGGTATCCGTGGTCGTAGTTGGTACAAAAGATGTTCCCTTTTGGAGTAATCCTGATTCGTATGAATTGAGGTGATGGTCACTTATATTGATGACTAGTTGTTCTTCGTCTGGTTCTTTTTGGTTCTCTTCTCTTTCTCCTTGTCTTTGAGAGTGCCTGTCGTACTCCGGGTGTTCGGTGGGTCTCTCTCTTTTTCCTTTTCTTTTCCCTCTCCGGGGTCTCCTTTTTGGGCTTGGCCCTGTTCTAAAAAAGGATTGGTGTCAATTGTTGCACTAGTAGTGGGTTGTTCAGCTGACTCATTGTCTTGTGTTTTCCGAGTCGGTTGTGTCTTGCGTAATTTTTGGCTTGTATCGCTACCGGTTGATGAAGTGTCGGTATTGGAGTTGTATGGACGGTTCCTTCTTTTTTGGGCATAGATTTCTGCCCACGTGTAGACTTCACCGAGTCTATAATCGAGGGTGTCCCTCTTAAATTTGCGGATTTTACGTTCGTTGATCTCTCTTGAGTGTCTTTCTATTTGGCTTTTTATATCGTCCAAAGTTGTTTTTAATTCCTCTTCGGTCATCATTTTAGATAGATCTGTTGATACTTCTTCAATTTCTGTGCTTAGTTCTTCTAGGATTGTGGATAGTTCTTGGATTATTAGTAGGATCAAGTCCAATGAACATTTGTTTAAAATTTCGAACCAACGTTCCTGAAATTTTTTTGAATGTTTGCAGAGGGATGGTTTTAGTGCGATTCTTAGGCCTCGTGGTATGCGTTGATTGCGATGGTATCTTATGAGGGTGCTAGCATGAAGTTGTTGGTTGGTTTTCCTTTTTGAGAGATACAATAACTGTCTTACATTTTGCTCTTTAGACCGGCTTGTGGCTTCCTGTGCGAGTTCCTCCCTGATTAAAGAATAAATTTGGTCCACATCTTTAGCTTCAAAAGCGAAGGTGGAGGCTCTGGCCTCAGTACTTTTTGATATATCATCGTAATTGCTCATTTTGTTATTTCTTGTATGATTGTTTAGTGCGTGCTATCTGTCTTGGGGACGCTTTCCTTATGAACAATAATAAGTTGTTGGATAGATGCACAGCTGGTTTTGTTGTGGTACTCGTAGAAGAGCTTAACTCTTGTTTTTTGGTGCTCCTAAAGGTGACGTCGAGGGTCCGACGGCGTCTTGGAACATTAGGAGAAAGTGAAGCTAGAGAACCTCCTCCTGTTCCATTGGTGCGGTCCTTGCGGGTGATCTTGAAGCCGTATTGATGATTAGGATAAAAACAACCTTTATAGAAAGCTATCCTAGTGGTAGCTATGAAGAGCAGCCTTCAGGCTAACTCTTTAAGGAATGTAAAGCAGCTTCTTTTACCAGTCTATAACGTCCTGAATGACCAAATGAAAGGAGAACCACACAGGTGTTATTATAAAAGTATGTATTTATTACTAAACACTCTCTACTAATCTCTTTATGAGATTAGAGCACAAAGTACACAATATTAAATCACTAGAACAACAGTAAATAGCACAATACACAGTGGGCTCAACAGGGAGACCAAACCATATACTCATAAAGTGGTATAACAACCATGACTTAACTAGACACAGTGCCTAGAGCGCGTAGAATCGCTGGGACCCCAAGGTGTGAGAAGTTGGCCTGGTATATGATCACTATTCTAGTGAGCACCTTGCACCAGTCCAAACAACCCTTATGGTGATGGTTGTAAAGTCAACCTTATAGACCAGCTATCCTAGTGGTAGCATGGACAAAAGCAGTCTTAGGCTTAACTCAAGAGGGCATGTGAAGCCAGCTGTTTTACCATATGCAAACCTTTTAATACCAAATGAAAGGACACCACACAGGTTATATATTCAAAATATATATGTATTAATTTCTAAATAAATCCCCTTAACTCTTTATGAGCATAGGAGCACAACCGTATAACAAGTAACTGAATATAACATACAAAAGTTGCACAAATATGGATAGGCACTGGTGGCCCGTAAAAACCATATACTAAAATAGTGGTATAAGAACCACGTGCCGAACAATGGTAAGGCCTAGGGCCTTGGGAATGGCTGGGGCTACCCCGGACTAACAGCAGTTAGGACATAGGAGGCCCACAGGATGCGGGTGCAGTGTCTAAATGCACACGCGTGCACCAATAGAAGTCAATGGGTGCGTAAAGTTAGAAAGTTGCAGATTTGGAAGTCTTCCGACTGGACTAGAACTTAATCACTTACAACTAGGATACTAGGGATGTAAATCTCTACAGGAGCACTGCAGTACTCGTGTTACCTCACCCACAGGAAGCGGGTGCATACGCGTCGAAGTGTCGGGTTGCGTCGTGGAGTTCTATGGAGCCTTGGAGAAAAGATGCTGCAGGCGACCAGGAGAGACGAATCCAGTTGGATCCAAGGGTGGATTGAAGATATAGAGTACCTGAAAGCAGAGAGGACAGAGTCTGGGTCACTAGCCAGTGACCAGGAAGGAATCGGGAAGGAACCAGGCGATGTCTGGTTGCGATCAGGTTATGTTGTGAAGCTTGTCTCCGCTGCCACGTAGACCAGGAGGTGTCGACGATGACCAGGCACTGAGCACGGACTGTCCCACAAAGGTTCTCCCTGTCGGCGGTGTCAGATCTTGATTCGGAGTCAACAGGCCTTGGCAAATGGAACCCACGCAGGAATCAAAGATGGCTTCTGGATCAGACCAGCAAGGTCTGAGGGGCTGCTCCTTTTCAGGGGAGCAAGGGCCAATCTGGAGCAACCAGACCAGTGTTGAAAATTCGAAGGTTCATTGTCACAGAGGCCACTAGCCAACGGGCAAGTGACTCGACAGACGCGTCGAGCAGGAAAATGCAAAGGGGCCCCACGCAGCACTCGGTGAGTGTGGAGAAGTGATCTTCGGTGAAAGGATGCTCGGGGCTGGGGCTTCTCAATCCCCAATGCACAGCTTCAAGGGTGCCTCAGGAGCTGCACAGAAAGCACTTCGCTGGCTTTCCAAGATGGCTGGTCCCACGTCTAACGCCGCCTCCACGGGTCTCAGCTTTGCTGTGACTGTGGATTGGGCTGTTGGATGTCTGGAAGTCTGGTTCTTGTCGGTCTCTGTCATTCGAGCTCCGGTGGGAGCAACAACAAAGCAAACTGTTGAGCGCTTGATGGTGCCTGCTTGCACAGGGTGGTCACTCCTTGGCCACAAGGGAGATTTTTCAGTCTTCTACGTCGAGTAGGATGTCGAAGGGTCCAGAGTTTTGTATCAGAGTTTCAGTCAGGATTATCTAAAGTCTTGGGACACAGCTCCTACCTTTATTCCAAATCAAGGGGCTGGATTACCTGCTAGGTCCCTCCTATGGGTGGGACCAAGGAAGGGGGTGGTTACACCGCTTTCCCTTTGTCCAGTTTTGTGCCAGAGCTTGGGCTGGAGTGCCCCAGCACCGGTTTGAACTGGACTATGCATTCGACACCTTGTGTGCCCCAGGCAGTGTCTCGTTTCATTCAGCCCTCCCTGCCCCAATCTCCTGTCTGGGGTGGTGCTAGCACCTCCCTGTGACAGGAAACCTATTGTCCAAGCCTCCCTCACTGGAAGGGCTCCCAGCAGCAGGAGGTCAGGCCTGTGTCTGTGGCAGCACCATCCATTTTGTGATTCTGAAGCTCTGGTTAACTTTAACCGGGATTAAGGAAAGTAACATGTCTCCTCCCTCTAGAATGGTGGAATGCTACCCCCGTCACCAGAACTGGCGAGGGGGTAGTATTCCAAAACGTATGACACCTTACACGACATGTTTTGATAAAGCCAAACCAAAGATAGCATTTAACCGCGAGGTTCATAATGCACTTAAGAGTATATGGTATGGCAATATCCTGGAACAGCTAGAAGGACATGGTTTTTAAAGCTGCAGACAGGCTCAGCTCATGCTAGAGCACCATCTCACATAAAACCAAGCACTCTGCCTCCAGGATTGTTAAGGCCTGCCATAGGAGTGACTTATAGGTGTATGTGTCCAGATATAGGTTTTAGACATAGGTATACTATATCTAAGCAAGGGGTGATTACACAACCTTGCCCCAGCTGAGTGATCGATCAAGCCCTGATCTGTTGACTGGGTAGGAGTATTCTGCTTAATTCAGAAACTCTGTCCATCACCACCCCCTTTTCTGAATCGTTTTGTCCACCATAAGCGTGGAAAGGTATACTCCGATGTGAGTCCCTTGCTCATTGCACCATCAGGATTCAAGCAAGCCGGGCCGATGACGGCTGTAATGCCAGAAACCGGTCCCCGGAAGCTTGTTTCCTTCCCAGTGAAAGAATTGGCTTGGTAGTTTGGTTTGCCCTGTTCCCATGATGCACTGGGACAGGGACAGACTAATTTGCATGTAGCCAGGTTCTGAGCTGGGATGGTGCAGTGAGCTAAAAAACGGTGATGGATCAAGCCCTGTTCTGTTGACTGGGTAGGAGTATTCTGCTTAAATCAGAAACTCTGTCCATCACCATCCCCTTTTCTGAATCGTTTTGTCCACCATAAGCGTGGAAGGGTATACTCAGATGTGAGTCCCTTGCTCATTGCACCATCAGGATTCAAGCAAGCCGGGCCGATGACGGCTGTAATGCCAGAAACCGGTCCCCGGAAGCTTGTTTCCTTCCCAGTGAAAGAATTGGCTTGGTAGTTTGGTTTGCCCTGTTCCCATGATGCACTGGGACAGGGACAGACTAATTTGCATGTAGCCAGGTTCTGAGCTGGGATGGTGCAGTGAGCTAACAAACGGTGATGGATCAAGACCTGATCTGTTGACTGGGTAGGAGTATTCTGCTTAATTCAGAAACTCTGTCCATCACCACCCCCTTTTCTGAATCGTTTTGTCCACCATAAGCACGGAAGGGTATACTCAGATGTGAGTCCCTTGCTCATTGCACCATCAGGATTCAAGCAAGCCGGGCCGATAGCGGCTGTAATGCCAGAAACCGGTCCCCGGAAGCTTGTTTCCTTCCCAGTGAAAGAATTGGCTTGGTAGTTTGGTTTGCCCTGTTCCCATGATGCACTGGGACAGGGACAGACTATTTTGCATGTAGCCAGGTTCTGAGCTGGGATGGTGCAGTGAGCTAAAAAACGGTGATGGATCAAGCCCTGATCTGTTGACTGGGTAGGAGTATTCTGCTTAATTCAGAAACTCTGTCCATCACCACCCCCTTTTCTGAATCGTTTTGTCCACCATAAGCACGGAAGGGTATACTCAGATGTGAGTCCCTTGCTCATTGCACCATCAGGATTCAAGCAAGCCGGGCCGATGGCGGCTGTAATGCCAGAAACCGGTCCCCGGAAGCTTGTTTCCTTCCCAGTGAAAGAATTGGCTTGGTAGTTTGGTTTGCCCTGTTCCCATGATGCACTGGGACAGGGACAGACTATTTTGCATGTAGCCAGGTTCTGAGCTGGGATGGTGCAGTGAGCTAAAAAACGGTGATGGATCAAGCCCTGATCTGTTGACTGGGTAGGAGTATTCTGCTTAATTCAGAAACTCTGTCCATCACCACCCCCTTTTCTGAACCAGCTGAGTGATCAGCCAGTTGTGTCAGTTTGGATGGCCAGCCAGGGGTGGCAAAAGATATGCTGCAGCCCCTGGTAGGCCTTGGATGCACCTATGCCCTGGGTACCTATAGTACACTGCACAGGGGCTCATAAGGTGACCCAATCCCAATTGGTGATGTACCTAAAGTACATGGTTGCAGATTTAGAGAGAACAGCAGGGCTGTGGGTCTGATTAGCAGGCCCACAGCCACATTAAGTCGAAAACCAGTGAAGCAAACAAATAGGGTGACCATAGGATAGCAGACCCTACTCTCCTACATACCCCCCCCCCAACGCAGGGACATTAAACTTAACCTTGACCAGATAAGTCTTCATGTTCTAAGTGGAAATACCTGGAGAGACCATCTGCATTGCCATGGCCAGTCCCTGGTCTGTGCTACACTGTAAAGTCCATCCCCTGTAGGGAAATGGACCACTTGAGCAGTTTGGGATTTTCACCCTTCATCTGATTTAGCCGCAAGAGGGGCTTATGGTCGGTCTGAATCTTGAAGTGAGTGCCAAACAAGTATGGTCTCAACTTCTTCAGGGCCCAAACCACAGCAAAGGCCTCCCTCTCAATAGCTGACCAACGTTTCTCTCTAGGGGTCAGCCTTCTGCTAATAAAAGAAATGGGCTGGTCTTGACCATCTACATTAAGTTGTGGAAGCACAGCTCCCACCCCCAATTCAGAAGCATCTGTTTGGACAATAAACTCTTTGGAGAAGTCAGGACTCTTTAAGATAGGTGCAGACCACATGGCCTTCTTCAGGTCATCAAATGCCTTTTGACAGCTAACTGTCCACTGAACCTTTTTTGGCATCTTCTTTGAAGTCAAGTCATTGAGTGGTGTCACAATGGACCCATAATTCTTGACAAATTTTCTGTAGTACCCAGACAGGCCCAAGAAAGCTCTGACCTGTGTCTGGGTGGTTGGAGGAGCCCCGTCCTGTATGGTCTGGATCTTACTCTCCAGTGGTTGAACCTGACCCCCACCTACAAGGTGGCCCAGGTACACAACCTTACTCTGCCCTATCTGGCACTTTGTGGCCTTGATAGTTAGGCCTGCCTTTTGCAGGGCCTCTAAAACCTTCAGGTGGATCAGGTGATCCTCCGAGGTGGAGCTGAAGACGACAATATCATCCAGATAAGCTGCACAAAAGTCATCCAACCCAGCAAGGACTTGGTTCACCAACCTTTGGAAAGTGGCAGGTGCATTCTTCAGACCAAAGGGCATTACCACAAATTGATAATGACCTCCTGGGGTTGAGAAAGCAGTTTTGGCCTTGACATCCTCAGCTAACCTGATTTGCCAATAGCCAGCTGTCAAATCAAATGTGGTCAGAAACTTGGCAGAAGCCAATCTATCAATGAGCTCATCTGCTCTTGGAATCGGGTGAGCATCTGTCCTAGTGACAGCATTGAGACCTCTATAGTCCACACAGAACCTCATCTCCCTCTTACCATCTTGGGTGTGAGGTTTTGGCACAAGGACTACTGAGCTGGCCCAGGGGCTCTCTGATGGCTCAATTACTCCAAGTTCAAGCATTTTCTGCACCTCAGTCTTTATACAGTCCCTGACATGGTCAGGTTGCCTGTAGATCTTATTCTTCACAGGCAGACTGTCACCAGTGTCCACCTCATGGGTGCACCAGTTAGTCTGACTAGGTGTTAATGAAAACATATGTCTATGGGCCTGTAGAACTTGTCTGCAGTCCCATTGCTGCTGGTCGGTGAGGCTGCCTGCCAAGGCCACTCCATCGACTGAACCATCATCAGGGTTCTGAGTCAACAGGTCTGGGAGAGGGTCACTCTCTTCCTCCTGTTCCCCATCTCTAGCCATGAGCAAGCCCATGAGTGCCCTGTCCACATATGCCTTCAATTTGTTGACATGGAGCACCCTATGAGGGCTCCTAGGGGTGCCAAGGTCCACCAAGTAGGTGACCTCTCCTTTTTTCTCAATTATGGTGTGGGGTCCAGATCATTTGTCTTGGAGGGCTGCTTGGGACACTGGCTCCAACACCCACACCTTCTGTCCTGGCTGGTACTCAGTCAGCACAGCCGTTTGGTCATGCCAAGCTTTCTGAAGTTCTTGGCTGGCCTCAAGGTTTTTGGAAGCCTTCTCCATGTATTCAGCCATCCTGGAGCGGAGACCAAGTACATAGTCCACTATATCTTGTATAGGCTTTTTGAGAGGTAACTCCCATCCTTCCCTCACAAGACACAGGGGTCTCCTTACAGGATACCCAAACAAAAGCTCAAAAGGGCTTTAGCCAACCCCCTTTTGTGGGACCTTTCTGTAAGCAGACAGAAGGCAGGGTAAAAGGATGTCCCATCTTCGCCTAAGCTTTTCAGGTAATCCTTTTATCATCCCTTTTAGGGTCTTGTTGAATCTTTCTTAACCCTGGTTCTGACCCATGTGTCTGCCTTCTTTCCCAATTCTTGGGGAGAGGTCAGATCTGAGTCAATCAGGTGTTGGTGCAACAACTGGTTCTGATAATTATTAAGGATTTGTTCTCTCATTATTAAATTATACAATCCTGTATAGTCCTTAACTTTACTTCCCAGTAACCAACCTTCCAGAGCCTTAGTGGCACAATCAACAAAGTCAGTCCAGTCCTGAGTCTGTGTCTTCTGGGTATCTCTGAACATTAACCTGTACTGTTCAGTGGTTAAGCCAAACCCATCAATTAGAGCATTCTTCAGGACAGTGTAGTTTTTAGCATCCTCATGACTAACAGTGAGGAGTTTGTCTCTTCCTTTGTCTGAAAAGGAGAGCCACAAGATAGCTGCCCGCTGACTCTGGGGGACCTGCTGTACCATGCCCTCTCCAAAGCAGTTATCCACTTGTGGATGTCATCCTCATCTTTGTAAGGGGCACAATCTTACTCAGGTTTCTATGATCATAGGACCTGTCTTTATCCTTGGGCATATTGCTGCCACCAGTGGAATCTAATCCACTTAACTTTTGCTCCCTTGCTAAAGCAAGTTTAGCTTGGGCCAGGGCTGTTTCCTCTTTCTCTATCTGAAGTTGGACCGCTATCATCCTAGCCTCATGTTCTCTTCTCTGGGGGGTAAGTCCTTCCCCTTTGAGAACCCCTTGAGGCATTAGAGAGTAGAGACTCCCTGGAAGGAGGTCTTTCCCTTCTATTGCCTGGGAGAAGTCTACTATTAGGTCTGGAAAGGTGAAACTCCTCTCCATTCCCATGTAAACTTAGGTTAGCCTGGCTAAGCCTCCTGACTTCTACCTGGCTATCATCTCTATCAGAATCTTCCTCCCCCTCTACTTCTGGGGTTAGAGGTCCTCTTCTGTGGAGGGGACACCTTCACCTGTTATCTGAGGGACCTGGTTTAGAGGCGTTCTCTAGATTACCTGCCTCTAGGACTTCAATCAGGTGTTGGATGGAAGGGTTGGAACCCTGTTTCAACTTACTGGAGGTACACAATGACGTCATCTCTCGGAAGTTGAGCATCTCATATCTGGAGGGTGCCTTGGGAAGGTCACTTACCACAGGTAGAGAACCAGAGGGTTCACCTGTGCCAGACATGAATAGTGAGATGTGGTGTGTGCACCTACCTACACTGAGTGTTTACCTACTAGAACCTCTCTAGGAGTTGTACTCGGGGTGTGCTAGGCCCTTTCCTCTACAACTAAGTTCAGTAGAACTTAAGTATTTTAAGCTTTGTTATATGTACCTATGGTACATAATGTGATCTTTCAAATGATATCAAAGATTACAATGGTAAAAGAACAGCAAGCTCAAATCCCAACCTCTGCACACCAATGTGAGAAGTTGGCCTGGTATATGATGTTCACTATTCTAGGGAGCACCTTGCACCAGTCCAAACAACCCTTATGGTGATGGTTGTAAAGTCAACCTTATAGACCAGCTATCCTTGGTAGCATGGACAAAAACAGTCTTAGGCTAAACTCAAGAGGGCATGTGAAGCCAGCTGTTTTACCATATGCAAACCTTTTAATACCAAATGAAAGGACACCACACAGGTTATATATTCAAAATATATATGTATTTATTTCTAAATACATCCCCTTAACTCTTTATGAGCACAGGAGCACAAGCGTATAACAAGTAACTGAATATAACATACAAAAGTTGCACAAATATGGATAGACCCTGGTGGCCCGTAAAACCATAAACTAAAATATTTATTTATTATTAATCTTATAAAGCGCGACAGCTACCCGTAAGGGTTTCCCGGCGCTGATTGACAGAGGTAGCATAATAAATCCAAGAGGAAAGTTATTGGGCAAAAAGCCAGGTCTTTATGGCTCTACGGAAGCGGAGATGACAGTGCTCCACACGTAAGTCCAGGGGAAGAGAATTCCAGAGTTTGGGTCCTAATACAGCAAAAGAGCGACCACCCACTCTGGAAAGCCTGAACTTAGGCACACAGAACAGATGTTGGGAAGAAGAACGGAGAGAACGTGCGGGTACATAAGG
This sequence comes from Lissotriton vulgaris, assembly GCF_964263255.1. NCBI lineage: Eukaryota > Metazoa > Chordata > Amphibia > Caudata > Salamandridae > Lissotriton > Lissotriton vulgaris. Next base: position 278,178,061 of record NC_141697.1, read on the forward strand.
TTTAACAAGAGATTGGAGATAAATGGGGGCGGCTTCAATTTTAATCTTATGCATAAAGCATAATGCCTTAAATTTTACCCTATTGTCAAGATTGATAATTATAAGAACCACGTCACGAACAATGGTAAGGCCCAGGGCCTTGGGAATCGCTGGGGCTACCCTGGACTAACAGCAGTTAGCACGTAGGAGGCCCACAGGATGCGGGTGCAATGTCCAAATGCACACGCGTGCACCAATAGAAGTCAATGGGTGCGTAAAGTTAGAAAGTTGCAGATCTGGAAGTCTTCTGACTGGACTAGAACTTAACCACTTAAAACAAGGACACTAGGGATGTAAATCTCTACAGGAGCACCGCAGTACTCGTGTTAACTCACCCACAGGAAGTGGGTCCATAGGTGTCGAAGTGTGTCGGGTTTCGTCGTGGAGTTCTATGGAGCCTTGGTGAAAAGATGCTGCAGGCGACTAGGAGAAGAGTCCGGTTGGATCCAAGGGTGGATTGAAGATGTAGAATACCTGAAAGCAGAGGAGACAGAGTCTGGGTCACTAGCCAGTGACCAGGAATCAGGAAGGAACCAGGCGATGTCGGGTTGCGATCAGGTGATGCCGTGAAGCTTGTCTCTGCTGCCACGTGGACCAGGAGGTGTCAAAGATAACCAGGCGCTGGGCACTGACTGTCCCACGAAGGCTCTCACTGCCAGCGTTGAAAATTCGAAGGTTCGTCATCACAGAGGCCACTAGCCAATGGGCAAGTGACCGGACAGATGCGTCGAGCAGGAAAATGCAAAAGGGCCCCACGCAGCACTCTGTGAGTGTGGAGAGGTGATCTTTGGTGCAAAGGATGCTCGGGGATGGGGCTTCTCAATCCCCAATGCACAGCTTCTAGGGTGCCTCAGGAGCTGCACAGAAAACACTTCGCTGGCTTTCCAAGATGGCCAGTCCCACGACTCACGTCACCTCCACGGGTCTCAGCTTTGCTGTGGATCGGGCTGTTGGATGTCTGGAAGTCTAGTTCTTGTCGCTCTCTGTTGTTCGAGCTCCGGTGGGAGCAACAACAAAGCAAACCGTTGAGCGCTTGATTGTGCCTGCTTGCACAGGGTGGTCACTCCTTGACCACAAGGGAGATGCTTCAGTCTTCTACATCGAGTAGGATGTCGAAGGGTCCAGAGTTTTGTATCATAGTTTGTCAGGATTATGTAAAGTCTTGGGACACAGCTCCTACCTTTATTCCAAATCAAGGGGCTGGATTACCTGCTAGGTCCCTCCTATGGTTGGGACCCAGGAAGGGGGTGGTTACACCTCTTTCCCTTTGTACAGTTTCGCGCCAGAGCTTGGGATGGAGTGCCCCAGCACCGGTTTGAACTGGACTATGCATTCGACACCTTGTGTGCCCCAGGCAGTGTCTCGTTTCATTCAGCCCTCCCTGCCCCAATCCACTATCTCCTGTCTGGGGTGGTGCTAGCACCTCCCTGTGACAGGAAACTTATTGTCCATGTCTCCCTCGCTGGAAGGGCTGCCAGCAGCAGGAGATCAGACTTGTGTCTGTGGCAGCAGCATCCATTTTGTGATGCTGAGGCTCTGGTTAACTTTAACCGGGATTAAGGAAAGTAACATCTCTTCTCCCTCTAGAAGGGTGGAATGCTCCCCCCGTCGACAGAACTGGCAAGGGGGTAGTATTCCAAAGCGTATGACACCTTACACGACATGTTTTGATAAAGCCAAACCAAAGATAGCATTTAACCGCGAGGTTCATAATGCACTTAAGAGTATATGGTATGGCAATATCCTGGAACAGCAATAAGGACATGGTTCAGAAAGCTGCAGACAGGCTCAGCTCATGCTAGAACACCATCTCACATAAAACCAAACACTCTGCCTCCAGGATTGCTAAGGCCTGCCATAGGAATGACTTATAGGTGTATATGTGTCCAGATGTAGGCTTTAGACATAGGTATACTATATCTAAGCAAGGGGTGATTACATGACCATGCCCCAGCTGAGTGATCAGCCAGTTGTGCCAGTTTGGATGGCAAACCAGGGGTGGCAAAAGATATGCTGCAGCCCCTGGTAGGCCTTGGATGCACCTATGCCCTGGGTACCTATAGTACACTGTACAGGGGCTCAGAAGGTGACCCAATCCCAATTGGTGATGTACCTAAAGTACATGGTTGTGAATTTAGAGAGAGAACAGCAGGGCTGTGGGTCTGATTAGCAGGCCCACAGCCACATTAAGTCAAAAACCAGTGAAGCAAAAAGCAAAAAAATGGAGTGACCATAGGATAGAAGACCCTACTCTCCTACACAAGGAACCACCCTAGGTAGTGACACAGGGGACGCGTGCAGTGTGAGAACAGAGCTCCGTACAACTCTATGGGAAAGTCGCAGTTGGAATTTTAAAGTTTAAGGGCACTTATGAGATGACTTTGAGCAAACCCTTTCAAACTTAGAAGGTTCTAAGGCCAGCACCCATGTGAGCACCGGAGTACTCAATTCAATTTTTTTTTTCAATTCAAAATTTCTTTATTCGACTGAAGGTAAAATCAGTCATAAAAGTACAGAGAAAAAAAGGTAACACATATGTAAACAGTTCATCAATTAAAAAGTTAGATAAAAAACAGTGGATTACAATGTGGCCTATCACAGCTCATGCGGGAGCAGCAGTACAATTCCTCAAGAAACTTATTAGCCTTCCATACTTTTCCTAAATCTCAGGGCTGTCTTTAAAAAATTGACTACGTATAAAGTGCTTTCACAGTGCAACATTTTAAGATAAATTAACGCAGGCCTTATTTGAACGAAATTCAATTTTTTAAAAAGAGGTTTTAAAAACATTTTTCGAGGTAAGGTGTAGTAGGAGCATATAAATAAAAAGTGCGCCAGATCTTGCGGAGACTTATTGTCGCAGCCGCAAGCTGGCAGCACTTGTCCCCTATGGGCTCCACTGGGCACGGCTAGCATCAGATGAAAAAGGTCAAAACGAAATCTCATGTTACCTAACCCAGGGAAGCCTGGTGCATAGGTGTTGGGAATCTACGTAGTTTTTAATGGCGTGATGCTGAAAAGGACTGCTGCCGTGAAGAGGAAAAGTGTCCGGTTGGATCCAAGCCTGGATCACAGATGAGAAGAACCTGAAAGCAGAGTGGACAGAATCTGGGCCACTTGCCAGTGACTTGGTAGACGAATGCCCACCGATGTCTGGTGCTTCAGGTGAGAAGAGGTGAAGCTTGACTTCTGCAGCCACGGGGACCAGGAGAAGTCAAGATGACCAAAGTCTGAAGGCGAGCTGTCCCACGAAGGATGTCGAGTTCTGGGGGGTCATTGTCCGGATTGAACACCAACAAGCCTTAGAAACTGCAACCCACGCGGTCAAAAAAGATGCTTTGGTGAGGTCCTGGTGACTCCCCAAGTGATGGAGAGTCGGGGCACGTCTGGAGCAACCAGGAAAGTCCACTGAAAGTTAAAGTTGCCTTCACATGGATCCACAGGCCAGGGATCGCAAAGCAACCTCGAGTGGAATCACAAAATACTAGCCCACAGAACACTCGTGGAGTGTATGCCAGTAATCTTCGGTGGAATCACTGCTGGGGTCTGGACTACAAGTAGCCCAAAGCACAGCTTCAGGGGTCGCTGGAAAGCGGATGCTAGTTGACCTCTGGAGCTTTAGAGTTGCAAACTGGCCAGATGCGTCTTTGGTGCCTGCTTAGCAGTGGAGTGACTCCTTTACTCCAAGAGAGATTATTCAGTCATCTAGCGCAGTGTAAATCATCGTAGTACTTGGTTTCTGTAGCAGAGTTTCGTCCAGGTAAATATGAAGTCGTGTAGTCAGGGGTTCCTACTTTATACCCAAGGAAGGGGTGTGACAAACTCTGGGGACTCACCTATGAGAGGGTCAGGACAGAGGGGTAGCTACACCCATGCCCTTTGTCCAGTTTCACGCCAGATCAGGAGCAAATGGCTCCTGCAACCTATTTGAGCTGGACTATGCACAGGGTCACCAAATGTGCCCCCAGTGCAGACATCAAAGCACTTTCAGAGTGAAACCACCAAGCCCCAATACACTAAAGACTACCTGGGAGGTGGTTACACCTCCCTGTGACAGGAAACCTATTGTCCAGCCTTAATTCCCAGAGTTTCATCCATCTGCAGGGGGGCAGACTTGTGTCTGTGGCTGGCAGCATCCATCTTGTGATGCCAGGGTTCTGTAACGCTGGTACTGGAAGTCCCGATGTTGTCATATTTCTCCCTCTAGGAGGATGGAATCATACCTCCCACACCAGTTACTGGTGTGGAGGTATGATTCCAAGGTGTTTGATACCAAATACAACAGGTTTCTGTGCAGCTGTTTTAAAGATAGCATTTACCGCGAGGTTATAATGCACTAAAGAGTATATGGTATGGCTCTGCATCACAGAACAACCCCAGAGAATAGATTCCGAAGGCTGTAGAAGGGCTCTGCTCATGCATGGGCACCCTCTCATATAAAACCCAGCACCCTTCCTTCAGGAATAATAAGGCCTGCCATAGGGGTAACTGATAGGTTTACATGTGCAGTGTTAAAGTAGATATAGTGAACCTATATCTAAGTAAGGGGGGCATGCACCACCTTACACAGGTTGCAGTAGCAGACCTGTGGTGTTGATTTGAGTGGCCTCTCAGGGGTGGCATAGTACATGCTGCAGCCCCTGGGAGTCCTCTGGGGTACCTATGCCCTGGGTACATAATATACCATATACTAGGGACGTATAAGGTTACCCCAGAATTCAATCTGGAGTGTACCTAAAGTACATGAAATCAATTGAGAGGAGAAAGCAGCTAGCCTGGGGTCCTGAATAACAGGATCCCAGCCACATTAATTCGAAAACAGTGAAACTTCAGCAAAAAAGTGGGGTAACTGTAAGAAGCAGATCCTTCTCTCCTACACTTCATGTCAGGAAATCTGGGATACTGAAATAGATAGGTACATGTGGATAGAAGGGGCAAAGCCTAATTGTATGGAAACCTACACTGTATTCTTGAGTTTCAGAGGCAAAGGAACGTTCCCACTGAGCACAAATGAGAATTTTAAAGTAAGACTGCACATACCACACATGCAATGGGGCACCTCCGCGCTGATGGATATCTACTGGCAATGTGGGGAGTTTTCCTATGTTCAGCTTGTCCCTAGATGACAGGGCCTCTGCACCCGCATAACCATACACACGCTGACTCTGGTCATCACTGGAGAAGTACTGTCTGAGTTGTTCAAACATCTGCTACAGGAGAAAACAACTCTATTGCACTAGCCTCACATTGCGTCCACGCAAGGTCGCGATCCACCTGCGCTTAATATCAAATGACAAGATCTGCCCTATGACTAGGCCCAGATTTATGCCTCAAAAGTAATGCATAAATTGCTTTATTATGCTTCATGAAATGCATAAAATGACAGCTGAAACCAATGTGCTTTGAGACAGTCTTCAGACCTTATTCTGCCTCCTGTGCTCCTGGTCGCTGCGTTTAATTAAACCAGCTTTTCCTGTTTGCCAAACGCCTCTTGTTTTCAGTTTTTAATGTAAATTCACATTCGAGCAACACTTCTATGTGGTATAAAGCTCCTGAGGACAAATGTCGATTGTGCCAATACTGTGCCACATGTCTGTCTTAGCGTGGCACGCCCCATTGCTGGGGCAGCCGTGCGCTTTATATGTGTGCATAACATAATACAGAGCCAGTATTTGGAGGAGAATGCTGGGTCCGTCTCCTACGAACAGGTGCTCTGGGTGGCTTGGAAGCCCTACCCGAGGGGTAACTTAGGGACAAGTATGAGTACATTGCAAAAACGCGTAGCAATACTGGCATTTTTTGCTTGCTCGCGGTCCTCAACGTCAAGTTGGCGACCACGAGCGAGTAAAATGACAACGCGGCAAGACTTTTTCCTCGTTCGCGATCAGCTACATCAAGTTGCCGATCGCGAGCGTAGAAAATAAACCTCCCGGCGAGATTCTCAACGCGGGGAGATCACGATTCACATTGCGAGTGGTCGCGTATGCTCGCGATGAGAAACTACCAGTCCTCGTTGAGAAAACTGCAGCTCTAGTACACACCTACTAGAGCGGCAGAAAACAACCACTTGCACTTTGCAAGATGCCATTTGCAATGATTGCACAACGAGGACAAGCATCTGGCACGCACTGTGCAATCAGTGCAAACAGCATTTTCCCTTCTGTACTGCGCAGTTCGCGTAGCTATGCATAGCGCGACTACGCGAACTATGCCCAGGGTTAGTTATTTTAATAGCAGCCAGCAAGAATATAACCAGGGCAGGGCAATATTATAACATATGTATCAGATCAGTTTTTTCGGGAATCTGCAGTGGTGGAAAAAGACATCAACACCAGGGACACAAATAATGATCCTGTTCGGGGTGAGGTAAGCTCAGTGGAGAATGTTGACCTGCATGAGTTCAAATATGGCGCTTTAGGAGACGGTGCATGGGTAAGCTAGTACCCTTTCCCGTTTCAAAAAACAAAGGGCTTTCCATCAGTAGCGGGCGGTAAATTTAGCAGGGAGGTAGGGCAGGAATCACACACATACACACTCATGCATTCACACACATACACACACACTTACAAATACACATACATAAATACATACATACACTTGTGCACACACCAAATGTAAAAAAGTATAAAAAACGTACCTTTACTGCTGCTCTCCGGGAGGGAAGCATGGGAGGTCTGCCTTCCCGCAACCTAAGGTTAGCCAATGAGGGAAGGCAGCAGCCCCTCACTTGTCACAGAGTAGGATAGGGTTGGTGAGACTGCTAAACCCACCCCAAACTGTGATGAGGTGTCACTGATTGGCACTCGGCATGGGCACTTTAAGGTTTAATACTGAAGCGTACAGGTCTGAGGCAATCAGTGATGCTCCCCCTCGTCACGAGAGGGAGGGCCACGAGAAACTTTTACCAGGCTCAGAAGGTCACGCTACAGGGCTGTGAAATCCTCACCCCAGCTCTGTTTCGCCACGTGGGGGAGAGAGACTTGTTTGGCCTGCATAGACCGAAGAGCCCTTCCCGGAAAACATACTAAGCATGGGCTTAAAATCCGTTTCGCTCGCAGAATTTGCAGATTTTCGGTAAATTCGCAATCCGCGAACTCTCGCGAATTTGCCGAAAATCCGCACGCAGCGGACTTTTTTGCTTGGTGATACAATAATGCGGCGCGCGGCGTTCACTTACCGTCATTCAGCATTTGCAGAGTTGTTTTTCTCGATATTTTGCGTGTGCTGCGCCATTTTTTATTCCCTTAGTTTGTCTACATATGTTTGTTTTTTGTTTTAGTTGTGTTGTGCAGCTGCCTTGTCGGGCGCCAGGACGCTCCTTAGCTGGAGCATCTGTGCGCCAAATAAAAACGCATAACATAACATAACATAACATTTTGGATCTTGCAGCGGGTTCCCGTGGGAATTTGGCGACCGCGATTACGTCATCGCGGCTTGCCACCTTGCACAGCGAGAGTTTATCAACACGAGTATGCCGTGATCACGCATCGCGGGAGTTCGCAATTGCGAACACGTAGATGCGGCGGGCAGCAACAATCTCGCACTCGCGAAATTGCAAAATTTGCAAATCTGCACAAGAAACCCACCAGCAAGCAGCATAAACCTTCTGAAAATGATGATTTTTATCAGAATAACTCCTCAGGTTGACATTTGCCTGCACTTTTTTTTGCAAGGAGTCCATTTTGGGGGGGGGTTGGAGTTCTGGACTTTTTGGTTCCGTCCAGAGGTGTCAGGGTACAACACCCGAAGACCCCGGAGTTCCACCTGCCTTGGTGCACAAATGAACAGAAACACGGGCTTCTCGATGGTGGCGTCAAAGACCAAAGGTTTATTACTGCAGGGACACAGAAGTCACAGAATCTACACACGGGCAGAGACTAGGAGCCTGTTCGATTTGTACAAAGAGGGCTGCTCCTTATATACGGTTTTTTATGCTAGGGGCAAATTCTTTACATGTAATACATTCCCAAAACCTTTGTGTCAAAAACAATAAATATTTGACGTTACACAGGAACCGTCGATAATATCTGAGGCCAAACATTGCGAAGAGAGGGGTTCCCACTAGTTTGTCACAATTCTCTGTCAATATTGCATTCAGGACCCGGACCGCCTCATCGTAAAGTTCGTTACCTCCCCCTAATAAAGATTCAGAAAGAAAGAAACAGAGCCAGGTGTGGAAGATAGAAAAGTGGGATAAGGGATATTTGTGGGTTGTAAATGGGCAAGGCTACCGGCTTCGGCCGCCTAATCATGATCAGGTACAATGGACACGAAGACCAGTTTGGCAGGACTGGCCTCGGGCAGAGGAGGCAGCCTTTGTCGAGTCATGCAGCTACAGCGTGATCTGGTTTAAGGTGCACGTGCCATGTAAGAGGTGAATCTCCGGCTAAGGCTACGTGTCCTTAATCAAAGTGGAGTGAATGAAGTGATCAGATGCTATTGCATATGTGAGGGCAAGGAAACACAAAATGGCGGCCATGATCTAAGATGGATGCCGTGGGTATATCAGAAATATGTAAATGGAAGGAGTGCTCTTGCTCGTAGCGTAGCGAAAACACTAGGATATACTAAATGGATCATTTGCGGTTCACTGATACCAATATTAGGTATTTCCGACAAACTTGAAAACACGGGTTCAAGTCGTCACGGAACCGTCACGGAACCTCAGACCCTCCTTTTGCCCTTACATAGGCAATTACTCAGTCTATGTCAGAATCTAGTTCTATGCTCATCAGGTCAGTGACATGTTGTTGTATCATCATCCTTTCTCGTGTCTTTTCTCCAAACGCAGGTGGTTTTCTGAGACAAGTCGTAGCACAAAGACTACACAAAGCAGGACCACACTGGATAATCAGACAACATGAGAATAGGAATACTAGGATGACACCAATGACCATTAGAACCTTCCATCCCCACGCTGAGATCAGAGTCCAAAACCACTCCATAAAGGACCAGTTTCCTTTGTCTACATGTATGGAGTCTGAAATCTTGTGCAACTTAGAGATCGCCTCATAGACTGTTGGAGCATTATTAGGAATAAAGACACAGCAGCTCGATTGGATCATTCTGCATACCCCACCTCGATCTGCAAGTATAACGTCTAGAACCATACGGTTCTGCAACGTCATGAGCCTATCCGCCTGAAGCTCAGCTGTCAGATTGCTAAGGGCACCAGCAGTTTCAGTAATAGTAGATTCAACTACCCGTGTTAGCTGACGTATGTTTCTACTATTGGCCATAGGTCCCCAGAACGGAAGGAAGCCTTTGAAGAAGTCTCCAGCTTCCTGACCAGCGGTATCTTCTTTGCTGAAGACACCTCTCGCTACTCTTGTTCTGTGGTAATCAGGTGAAGCAGTGTATGTCGGAGGCAATAATCGAGCAATATAACATGATCCTGAGAAGTCGGCAGGCAACCATGTATAAGCTCTGTCTCGACAAATGAAATAGGTACCCCTAGCAGTAAGAAAGGCAGGGGAAGAGTTAGCCGGAAACACATAAGTCTCTATGCACTCACTCCTCTCTAGCTGAGCTCTCGGATTTCTCCCATTACCTTGCAAACAGACCTGACCTCGGTGAGGTACGACCCAGATTGGAGTTGAGCTTTTACGCTTGCTTTCTCCTAAACTAAGGCGATACTCTGAAGTATTCCAACTTAAATATACTCGCAATTCGTCTCTAGGGTATGATGGAGTATTATTGACGTCCTTGACCATGTCAATAATTCCCTGGACTAAAGCTTTGTTAGCAGAGTTATATTTAGTGGAACGCGGTGGACGTGGAGGATAGGTTTCAAGGGCATAAGCAAAGATGGTTTGGAAGGCCTGAAATGATCCATTATAGCTGTAAGGCAAAACCAAATAGGGAATACCTTTATCCATAGTGTGAGGTATCAAGCCACATACCCAGCAGTCTGTAGTGTTAACTACCAGTTGGTGTTGGTGCAAGAGCTGTACAAAAGTGTTGTTGGTGAATTCTGAGCGTCTGGCTTGCTCATATTCCGGAAACGAGTGAAAAGAGTGTATAGAAGAAACAGTAGAAATAGCAGGATCAAGGGGAGGTACTGTAGAAACTGGCACAAAAATCAAATTTATGCTAAAGACGATTCCACCCACCAATGTTGCTAAAACAATCAAAAATGTAACGGCACATTGCATCAAGAAACATTTGCTGTGAAGAATTCTATTAAGTCTGTTTCTGCGAACGTAAATCACATTCTTTCGTTGCAGCGCAGGAAGCTCCATCTTCTACAATCCGCTCGCGACCACTGATGATGTGTACGTAGATGAAAATGCCTCTATCAGCCCTGGGAGTTCCCAGAACTAACAGAAAGATCGACCTTGTGTCAGACCCCTGCAAATTCAAACTAGGTACACAGCCACGACCCTACGGCTACCCAGACGGCAAGGCAATTTTAAAAAAACAATAAATAATAGCAAACTTCCTGGCTGAAGGCAAAAGTTCAATATATCAAAATCACAATATGCAGTTGCCTGCTTTATTTGTCCTTTTTATGGCTTCTAAGGTTGTATTTCTGCTTCGCTGGTACTGTCTGATCGGAAAATAGTGTATCACTAGCAGCTGTTGCAGAGTTTAAGTTTGCAGATAGCAAAGTTTCTTCTGATGCTGGAGACAAATGTTCTGTGTTCAAAGGAGTCTTTTCAGGAGAAGAGTCAAGTTTCAAAGTGTCAGTAATCAAATCGGCATCGCTGAAAGGGATAAACTTCGGAGTGATTTCAGATTCGGAGGCACCAATTCCCTTCTTCACCCAGTCGTCGTAAGGCAGCGGCAAAGGAACACGCTTTACGTGAGAAGCGTGAATCCAGTGCTTACGGCCAGCGACACGTACGGCTATCCTCGTTGCCAGCAGGACCTGGAAGGGGCCGATGTAGCGAGGCTGAAGATTCTTTGTCCTCGCAAAGTTTCTGACCACCACGTGGTCGCCGGGTTTCAGCTGATGCCCTGGACTCTCCGGAGGTTTTGGCAAAGCATCGAAGACCTGTTGATGAATAAGACTTAATTTAGCAGTCAAGTCGTAAAGGTAGTCTATCAACATAGGATATTCAATGGAGCAAAATTGTTTAGGCCTTGGCACACCCCAGATATTTGCCGGGCGGCCAAACACAATCTCGTATGGAGAAAGCCCTATTCTAGAATGCACTGTTGCTCTCGTTGATAACAAGGCCAAAGGAAGTGCGTCTGGCCAGGCTAAACCTGTGGATGCTTGTATTTTGGCTATCTTAAGCTTCAGAGTGCCATTGTAACCCTCGACTAAACCAGCAGATTGGGGATGGTTTGCACTATGGAATTTTTGTTTCAATCCTAGACCGGCACACACACTCTGCATAACTTTCCCTATAAACTCACTTCCGTTATCTGACCATACAATCCGTGGCATTCCATACCTAGGGAAAAATTCCTTGAGAAGAATTTTGGCAGTCGATAGGGCAGTGTTGTCCTTTAGTGGGTATGCTTCTATCCACCTGGAAAAAGCACAAACTACCACCAGGACGTATTTTAAATTGTTGCAGCGTTCCATGTGAATGAAGTCCAACTGAATCACTTCAAAGGGGCAGGAAGGAGGAGCGAAATGACCAGCTGGAGTTGGAGTTCCCTTGCCAGGATTATGCATCAAGCACACCATACAATTTTTCACCACTCTCTCTGCACACTTACTGATTCCCTCATTCTTCCAGACCGGAGCCAACATCTTACATATCCCTTTAGAACTTATATGCGCCACTCCATGCGCCATCGTCACTACTGCAAGCACATATGCATCAGGCAACATCCAACGCTGCTGTTCTGTCAAATCAATCCAACATCCATTCGAGTCCAACTTGCCCGTACTTTCTCTCCATACACGTTTCTCTTCCTCAGTCGCTTCTTTCTGAATCTCTTTCACACTTTCCATAGTGTCCTCACACATTCCAGACTCAGCAATCCATCTTGCAGACGTAGCAACGTACATTCTACTCATCGTGTCTCTAGCTGTCTGTTTAGCAGTTTCATCAGCAAAGGCATTCCCACGACCAACATCATCCGTGATTGCTTTATGAGCACTGCACTTCACAATCGCAACTTCAGTCGGCAAGGTTAGAGATTCCAACAAGTCGTTAACTAGCTGACCATGTTGGATCTTAGTCCCATGGGACGTAATGAAACCTCTTTCTCTCCACAACCGGCCAAAACTATGGGCCACGCCAAATGCGTACTGACTATCTGTAAACACATTCACTCTCTTTCCCTTAGCTAAAACACACGCTCTCGTTAGAGCTATTAATTCTGCAGCTTGGGCAGAATTCTGACTCACTCTTGCAGTCTCCACAATCGTCTTCAAAGTCGTTACCGCGTAGGCAGCAGTCACATCACCATTCTCCAATTTAAAACATGACCCGTCCACATATAGCGTACCATCTGGGTCGGATAGGGGAGTATCTTTCAAATCGATACGTCCTTTTGTCTCTTCCTCCGTTTTGAAATAGCAGTCATGTGGCTCAGAATCACTCGACTCTTGATCAGTCGGCAACAATGTTGCTGGATTCAATACATTGCATCTTTTGATCTGAATATGACTCGCTAATAATGTCAGCTCGTAACCAGATAATCTCGCACTAGTAAGGTGTTGTGTCTTCGTTCGGTTCATGAGTGTATCCACTGCATGAGGAACCATGACCACTAGCATATTATTCATCACCAAACCAGCAGATTGTCGAATGGAAGCCGCAGCTGCCGCTGTAGCCCTCAAACAACTAGGTAACGCTCTGGCTACCGGATCTAATGTTGATGAAAAATACGCACAAGGGCGTTGTTTATCACCAAACTTCTGTGTCAGAACACTCAACGCGCAACCTTCTCTTTCGTGAACGTAGAGCGTGAATGGCTTGCTGTAATCAGGTGTACCCAATACAGGAGCTGAACACAATGCTTTTCGTAATTCAGTAAAACTCTCTTGACATTCATCAGACCATGGCACCGGACTCGGAACATTTTTCCCAGTCAAAGCTACCAATGGTTTCGCTAAAAGAGAAAAATTTGGGATCCACTGCCTACAGTAAGAGGTAATACCTAGGAAGGCACGTACCTCTCTCTGTGTGCGTGGAACACTCATCTGCGTAATTGCTTTTATTCTTTCTGGGGTCAACTTCCTTCCCTCCTTTGACAAGAGATGACCTAGGTAGGTCACTTCTTGGCAGCAGTATTGCATCTTGGAAGGAGACACCTTATGATTTAAATTAGACAAATGATGCAATAGGGAAATTGTAGCTGCTTTGCAAGTTTCCTTGTCATCGGCAGCCACTAAAAGATCGTCTACGTACTGTACTAGGGCAGAACCTGGAGGAAGGACAAAAGAATCTAGCTGACTTTTTAAAGCTTGACTGTAAATGGATGGACTTTCACAATAGCCTTGTGGAGCGCGTTTAAATCTGAAACTGCGACCTCCTAAACAGAAGCCGAAAATATCCCTACTTTCTTCGGCTATCGGAATGCTAAAGAAGGCATTCTTTAGGTCAATAACTGAGAACCATGTAGCTGTAGCAGGTATCAATGTTAACAAGGCAGTAATGTCTGGCACTACAGGAAACTGCGGAATTACAATCTTATTAACTTCTCTAAGGTCTATGACAAACCTATAAACTGGAGGTTTTGTAGGGTCAGTTCGCTTCAGAATCGGTAATACAGGACTGTTACAGACATTTCCTCTAGTTTCTTCAACTACACCCTTCTTAATCAAGTCTTGCACAATCAATAAAAGTGCACGTTCACCTTCACTCGATATTTTATACTGGGGAATTCTTGGAAATCTCACATTTGCTTTCAAAGTTACTACATACGGTGGAATTTCTAGGAGACCTACATCATTAGGACCAGTCGCCCAAAGAGAATCAGGGAGTGAACGTAGCTCCGGCGGGAGTGCGTCCATTGACAAGTACATCGGAGAGGTGATATTTTTACCCATTGTAAGCTGTACTCCTTCCGGAGAACAGTACAATGTCGCATATAATCGTTTTAACAAATCTAAACCAAGCAGATTTTCATTACAACCTGTCGTCAAAATCAGGGGTGCTTTCAATTGGCACGGTCCAACAGAAATAGACAAAGGACCAGATATCGGGTTGTAAACAGGGGCGCCTGAAAAACCTACGGAAACATTTGTTGAGCCAGACATAGGTGCGCCAGGGAGTTTCGCATGAATGATAGAACTTTTTGCGGCACCAGTATCCAACAGAAACGGTTCGACTACACCTGATGTTGCTACTGCGACATAAGGCCCACTCTGATCCACTGGAACTGATACTACTCCCTCTCTCTGTCCATGGCTGTCCTAGTACCCATTTTGTTGAAAACCCTCATCTACTTCACAATAATCTTCAACAAGATATTGCTGAGATCTATTTTGCTGAATAGATTGTCCATTTCTCTGATCAAAGTGATTGGAGAGACGATCATTCGTTTGTGGAGGCATAGCACCTCGTCCTCGTCCCCTAGAATTCTGCACAAAACCACCACGACCTCTCTGAGCTGCTGCTGCATTATTTTGCGCTAAGATCGGACATTCATTTTTATAGTGACCCTCTTTCTTGCAGTACGCGCACTGATTCCATTGATATTGAGGTCTTGATGTACTATAATCTGTCCTTTGGTATGAGTTTTGCTGCGTATTAGTCTGATTCGCGCGAGGCGGATACGCCTGCTGCAAAAGAACTTTAGTTTTTAAATCTTTCGTTTTCTTTTCTGATTTTTCCTTTTCCTCTTTATCCCTATTTTCGTAGTACTGCGCAGTCGCAAGTATTTGCGCTGTCGTAGATACAGCCCACGCACTTTCTGAGTCTTTTAATTTATTGCATAATTCAGGTAACAAATTATGCACAAATTTATCGACAAACAATCTCTGTCCTCCTTCTGTACTCATGTCCTGACCACTATGATCTACAAAAGTCTCTTCGAACCTCGTGAAGAAGTCCGAGACACTTTCGTCTTTCTTTTGCCTACATGCTGACAACTTGTCCCAATTAACACGCAATGCTGGCATCAGAGTCTTCATTAGATCAATTATTCTACCTGGCAGATTAGCGATCAAGGGTTCGGGTTTCGCACCACCTATTTGTTGATTATCTGCTGCAGTGATAGCTGCCCAATCACCACCTAAAGCAGCCTGATGATCCTCTCTACGAATTTTAGCCCACACTGGTTGCGGAACTACATTACCAAACAACATATCAATGTCGGCTAAGTTCATTATACAAGCCTCAACTGTCTGTGTTAATTCCTTGTAATATCCGGCTGGATTCTTACGCGGATCTGGCAAGGCCTGTTTCACTGCTAACACTTCTGCTCGTTTCCATGGAATGTGTATCCACACTCGTTGGAACTGTGCTGGAGCAGCCGCAATACCTGCATTATCATCACGTTGTATTGCTTCGCGCCAAATTGGAGGAACCTCCCTCATAGGATATTGGCGACTTAGCTTCATTTTACCTTTCTCTAAATCTCTCGGCGAACGAAGAGATGGATCATTCCTAAAACTTAAAATGAGTTCCATCGCTTGCCTTATTTTCTCTCCCACTATCATTCCAGCAGCAAACTCCTTTTGAACCCTAATTAAATCTTCCAAATCTGATTCGACATCGTCTTCTTCTATCTCTTCACGTAACAACGAGCACATCTCATCAAAGACGTATCGTTGCGTTGGTTCTCCCCACTGCATAAATGTGTGTAGCACATCTCTTGTACTATATCTTCTACCCTTCGAAATCCATCTGAGAGCCGTGGAATCTAAAACTCCCCGTTCCTCAGTACTCGGAAGCTGACTCCGTCTCTGTACAGAGTCAGGAGTAGGAGTCTTAATCAAAGTTTTATATATAGGAGACAGCATATTAGTAACCGAATCAGTGATTCTTCGACGAACAGAAAGTGGAGTTAGTACACTCGCAGACATAGAAAATGCAGTGGAGGTAGGAATAGATGAGGAAGCAGTAGGAGTATCGAGAAAAATAGTTTCTGGAGCAGTAGGTACAGAGGTAGGTATAGGGGCTGGCAGTGTAGGAAGAGGAGGAGCTGTAGGAACATTCACATTCATCACAGGAAGTACAGGAACTTGATTCTGAGGGATAAGAGCAGGAGCACCAGGTTGTCCAGCAACCGGCAATTGAACATTCGGGACGAGTGGAGCCGTAGCACCTTGTGCATACGGTGGAGGTGACCGTAACAGATAAGATAGCAGAGGATCGTTTTCGGAGTCCTCCAGTATCTTAGCCATTTTCGATGGCAAGGCAGGATAGCACTTGTCAATCGCTAAGTTGTGCTCTCTAATGGCTACATCTATGGCCTTCTCACACTCGTTAGCCTGCAACTGTTTAGTCGCTTGCTCTAGAGTTAATTCTTCTTGTTCTTTCTGCTCTTTCTTCAACCTTCTCATTTCTCTCTGTTTGGATTCTTTCCGCCAATAACGGAAGGAATCAAACATTGCCGGCCGGGCTTTCTTCTTGAACAATTTCGCTTCTAAGTTATCGAGAATCTCTTGTTCAAAACTTCCATGCAGTGGCCAACTAAGGACACCATCCTTCTTACAATAGCGGACCCATATCTCATTATAAGTTATAGGACCCACGCCATATTTGCAATATAAATCATATAGGGGAGTCCCAATCGGAGGAACCAGACAAGAGTCCTCCAATCGCGAGTCACTGTTGCAACTAAAACAAGACAACATTTTCCGACTTACCATTTTCGGTCCGGAACACAAAACAAACAAAACACGGAACAAATATGTGCACTCGAACCAAGAACTTAGGCCTACCAAAAACGAACTGATGTATCGATACCCAAAACTAAACCAAATAGATTATCGTAACTAGAAGAACCAGTGATAATCTAACAAAACCAAACCAAACCAAGAACCGATCAAGGATTTTTAACAATCCTCACAAAGTAACCAGCTAGCTATCACTAAATACTTAACTGAGTCACTGAAGACGTCACCAAGGAGAAACCCGTCACGTTTCGCCGTACTAAGGACTGCACCACTTCGGGTCCAAGACAGGGCGACGGTCAAGGCAACGGCCCACTGCAGCCGTCCTGAACGGGAAACCCTCGTGGAAGAGAACTTCGGGCCACTTTTGCGATATGCCGGGATCGATGAAGTGGGGCGCCTCCCTCAGGAATCTTCACACGAAGCTTCTCGAACTCTTCAGGCTTTTGGACCGGTACCGAATGACGTCGCCCCACGTTGGGCGCCAATTGGAGTTCTGGACTTTTTGGTTCCGTCCAGAGGTGTCAGGGTACAACACCCGAAGACCCCGGAGTTCCACCTGCCTTGGTGCACAAATGAACAGAAACACGGGCTTCTCGATGGTGGCGTCAAAGACCAAAGGTTTATTACTGCAGGGACACAGAAGTCACAGAATCTACACACGGGCAGAGACTAGGAGCCTGTTCGATTTGTACAAAGAGGGCTGCTCCTTATATACGGTTTTTTATGCTAGGGGCAAATTCTTTACATGTAATACATTCCCAAAACCTTTGTGTCAAAAACAATAAATATTTGACGTTACACAGGAACCGTCGATAATATCTGAGGCCAAACATTGCGAAGAGAGGGGTTCCCACTAGTTTGTCACAATTCTCTGTCAATATTGCATTCAGGACCCGGACCGCCTCATCGTAAAGTTCGTTACCTCCCCCTAATAAAGATTCAGAAAGAAAGAAACAGAGCCAGGTGTGGAAGATAGAAAAGTGGGATAAGGGATATTTGTGGGTTGTAAATGGGCAAGGCTACCGGCTTCGGCCGCCTAATCATGATCAGGTACAATGGACACGAAGACCAGTTTGGCAGGACTGGCCTCGGGCAGAGGAGGCAGCCTTTGTCGAGTCATGCAGCTACAGCGTGATCTGGTTTAAGGTGCACGTGCCATGTAAGAGGTGAATCTCCGGCTAAGGCTACGTGTCCTTAATCAAAGTGGAGTGAATGAAGTGATCAGATGCTATTGCATATGTGAGGGCAAGGAAACACAAAATGGCGGCCATGATCTAAGATGGATGCCGTGGGTATATCAGAAATATGTAAATGGAAGGAGTGCTCTTGCTCGTAGCGTAGCGAAAACACTAGGATATACTAAATGGATCATTTGCGGTTCACTGATACCAATATTAGGTATTTCCGACAAACTTGAAAACACGGGTTCAAGTCGTCACGGAACCGTCACGGAACCTCAGGGTGGGGATGTGCCCCACAATCTCCAACTTCCTGTTCCTGTCAAGCAGGCTCCTCCCAGTGCTTTCTTCATGTGCTGGTCACTTTCATTCGGATCTTGACCTGCAAGGATTACTTTTTGCGGGTGCTGCTGGATATTTGGATTTGAGGCCTTTTTGACTTTCTTTGGATCACTTTTGGATTAGAAATTTCACAAGTAAGTTTGTTTGGAGCATTACAGTTGCTGCAACTACAATTTTGGATTTTTTGATTTTTGGGCCGTTGTTGGGGCCTTTTGCCCAGGGGTAGTGAGTGGTGCATTGACTGAGTCTTTCTGTGGGGTCTTTTTAATGTAAACATCATGGATGGCATGGGGTTGTGCTGATTTTTGTGTGTTTTTCGAATTATTTTGGCTGCTGTTGGGGCCTTTTGCCCAGGGGTAGTGAGTGGTGCATGGACTGAGTCTTTCTGGGGGGTCTCTTTAATGTAAACATCAGGGAGGGCATGGATGGCAAAAGATTGTGCTGATTTTTGTGTGTTTTTCGACTTCTTGGGGGTGTTATTGAGACTGGCCATGTGGGTGGGGGCCATTTTGAGTGCTGGTACAGGCAGGCCCTGGCCATGTGCTGGGGGGCAAGGGGCCATTTTGAAGGCATGCAGTGTTCTTAGCCCTGCACCCATTTTGCCTAGCTTTCATCCTTTATGCCCAGGGGTAGTGAGTGGTGCATGGGCCTAGTCTTTCTATGGGGTGTCTTGAATTTAAACATCATTGAGGGTATGGATGGCATGGGATTGTGCTGATTTTTGTGTGTTTTTCGATTTTTTTGGCTGCTGTTTGGGCCTTTTGCCCAGGGGTAGTGAGTGGTGCATGGGCCTAGTCTTTCTGTGGGGTGTCTTGAATTTAAACATCATTGAGGGCATGGATGGCATGGGATTGTGGTGATTTTTATGAGTTTTTCGACTTTTTGGGGGTGTTGTTGGGACTGGCCATGTGGGTGGGGGCCATTTTGAGTGCTGGTACAGGCAGGCCCTGGCCATGTGCTGGGGGCAAGGTGCCATTTTGGAGGCAGGCAGTGTTCTCAGGCCTGCACCCATTTTGCCTAGCTTTCATCCTTTATGCCCAGGGGTAGTGTGTGGTGCATGGGCCTAGTCTTTCTGTGGGGTGTCTTGAATTTAAACATCATTGAGGGTATGGATGGCATGGGATTGTGCTGATTTTTGTGTGTTTTTTCGATTTGTTTTGGCTGCTGTTGGGGCCTTTTGTCCAGGGGTAGTGAGTGGTGCATGGGCCTAGTTTTTCTGTGGGGTGTCTTGAATTTAAACATCTTTGAGGGCATGGATGGCATGGGATTGTGGTGATTTTTATGTGTTTTTCGACTTTTTGGGGGTGTTGGGACTGGCCATGTGGGTGGGGGCCATTTTGAGTGCTGGTACAGGCAGGCCCTGGCCATGTGCTGGGGGGCAAGGGGCCATTTTGAAGGCAGGCAGTGTTCTCAGGCCTGCACCCATTTTGCCTAGCGTTCATCCATTATGCCCAGTGGTGCATGGGCCTAGACTTTCTGTGGGGTGTCTTGAATTTAAACATCATTGAGGGCATGGATGGCATGGGATTGTGGTGATTTTTATGTGTTATTCGACTTTTTGGGGGTGTTGGGACTGGCCATGTGGGTGGGGGCCATTTTGAGTGCTGGTACAGGCAGGCCCTGGCCATGTGCTGGGGCAAGGGGCCATTTTGAAGGCAGGCAGTGTTCTCAGGCCTGCACCCATTTTGCCTAGCTTTCATCCATTATGCCCAGGGGTACTCAGTGGTGCATGGGCCTAGACTTTCTGTGGGGTGTCTTGAATTTAAACATCATTGAGGGCATGGATGGCATGGGATTGTGGTGATTTTTATGTGTTTTTCGACTTTTTGGGGTGTATAACTGATGTTCCTCTGTCTTCCATTGCTTTTAGGTGCACAAGAGAACCACCAGTGCCAGGAAGAAGTCCTGCAGCGGTGTGTGTGCAGCATAACATCACGCAACGTCACGTGTGGCCACAGACAAGACAACTCTGCAACTCGTGCAACTGCGGCCTGCTGTTCTGATATCTGAAGAAGATGGTCCCAAAAAAATTTCCCCGTAGCTCCTCTAGCAAGAAAGTTGCCAGTAAGGAGCAGAAGAAGCAAGTTACCAAGGAGACTGGTGTGCCGCCCGCCACATTTTTTGGGAATAAAAAAAAAGTACGCCTGCAGCAGCAGCGGGATCTGCTGGGGACCAAGCTGGGAGCAGCACCCCCGCTCCATTGGGCTCAGTGCCACCACCACGCCAACTTAAGTCCAAGCCCTTGAGTGCTGCAGAGGCACTTAGTCTAGTTGTTCAATCACCATCGACCAGTGATGTTGGCTCATCGCAAAAAAGTAGCAGCAATGTCCCTCAATCAACACAGGTTGTTGTAACTCATCTGACGAGTGTTCAACAACCACAGCCGCAACAACAACCATATGTGCAAGTACAAGCCCAAGTACATGTGGAAGGAGAGGCAGCGCAAGGAGATGCGCAAGCAGAGGTGCATGGAGGGGCACAAATGCCCACAATAGTTGTTCCTCCCGAAGTAGGGGCACATCAGGAAATCGACATTCAGCCGAGCTATCATTTGAGGAAGCCACTCCTCCTGATCATTCATTGTCTTCCACATCCCTAGCAAGGAAAAGATCAAGGATGGTGTCTACATCTTCTTCAAGCCCCCTTTCTTCTGATGATATGGATAACAATTGGGAACCACCACTGCCGTCTGAGAGTGAGGCACACCATGATCTGACAAAGGTAGCTAAGCGTAAAAGGAAGGTCCCTGAAAGACTCATAGTTATGGGGTGTGATGATGATGCTGAAGAAGTGGCGTATACTACTCCTGCTGATGAAGACTCTCACGATGACGACGCAGTCATCATACACCCTACTCCAGCCTCAGCGAGCATGCAGCAAACAGATATTTTGACCCAAGCCCGAAAAGCTGCTGAGCGTGATGTTGTCGACGAGGAGGCAATGTGACCACCATCATGGAGTTAACTAGTACACCACCACCTACCGCTTCCATATTTTATTTCTCACCAGAAGGGACCTCCATCCACCTCGACCTCAATTAGTGGTGGTGCAAGTGCACAACGTAGTAAAGTTCAGCAACACACATCCTCCACTTCATCTGGCATTAGCAGCATGACCAGTATCGCCTCCTCCGCCCCCCACAGACATTTGAAGTCCGCAGTTTGGGACTTCTTTAGTGTTTGCACAACAAGGGAAAACATAGCCATTTGTAGCATTTGTAAGCTTGCAGTTAGTCGTGATAAGCTTGGTACCCACTATGGTACCGGAGGACAGAGAGGTCATCTTGAGAGACAGAGCACACTGTCCAATGGCATGCGCACCTAAAGGAGATCAAGAAAGCCTGAATTGGAAGTCAACAAACTGTATACGTTGATGTTTCATCTGATGATGACGAGGAGGAAGAAGCGTCAAACATTTCTTCACTTACACCCAGTACCCCTGTCAGCAGCACACCCCCTGTGAGCCACACTAAGAGTGTGGGAGAGAGTGAGACACCAATGCGAAAAAGTTAATCATCACCGAGCGTAACTGGGTCGAAGAAGTCATCATCATCATCCCGTAAAATCATGGTCCAGCCCACCATTAGAAGCATGTTGTTTTCAGAAGTGCCATTTGAACGCAACCACCCAATGACGCGTCTGTATAACACTAAGCTGGCTAAAATGCTAGCTCTGGACCTTCTCCCTTTTTCTTTTGTGGAAGGGGTTGGTTTTTTTTAATTAGTGGCAACGCTCGGCCCTAAATGGAAGGTTCCTAGCCGGTTCTCTTTTGCCAGAGTTGCGGTTCCAGCACTACATGCAGATGTGCTAGAGGTGATTGGGGCAGCTTTGCAGAAGAGTGCTGTTCACACTATACATCTGACAACAGACATGTGGACCAGTGGCGCAGGCACTGATTGCATGTGCATCACTGCACACTGGGTCTCTTTTTCAGGAGTTACAGCAAAGCTAAGGGCAGGTGTTGACCCGGGCAACGTTTTTAAAGCTGCTCGGAAACATGCAACACTAGCCATGTTTGTCATGGAGACAAGTCATACAGGAGAAAACATTTTGCAGGAGTTTAACAGAAAGGTCTTTCAATGGCTGTCCCCATAAAACGCAAGATTGGTTATGTTTCCACGGATAATGGCGCCAATGTAGTTAAGGCCATGGATATGGGTAAATATTTCAGAGTGCCGTGTTTGGCGCACTGTATAAACCTGGTTGTTAAAAAATTCTTGAGTGAAGAAAGTCCAGTGTGCGAGTTACTGACCACCTGCCGAAGAATGTGCACACATTTCAGCCATTCTTTTAAGGCCCGGAAGCATCTGAGGGGCCTGCTACATGAACGTCGACTGCCAGTGAAAGCACTCATCCAGGAGGTGGCAACACGTTGGAACTCAACCTTCTACATGCTTGAGCATCTGTATGAGCAGTTTACGGTAGTCGATCAGTATTTCTTTACACTGGGTACAGCTATGAAGGACCTGAGGCTAGATGCGGAGCAATGGGAGCTAGTTAAAAGCCTGACAGACATGCTTCGTCCTTTTGAGGTCTTCACGCGTAAAGTCAGCAGGGAGGACTGTAATTTGGGAAAAGCTATCCCATTGTTGCGCATGCTAGAGCACCAACTAAAGGCAGTGTCTTCTATGTTTCAAAAAAATGAAGAAAAACAAGAAGCTTTTGATTTGGCGGAGAAATTATTACAACGCCTACTTTTCGATGAACGTCATCAAAAGATCCACTCAGAACAGCATTACATTTGTGCTACTATTCTGGATCCACGCTACAAAAAGGCACTAGCAGGCAGAGCATTCTTTCCTTTTGGTGACGCAGAAGTTTTAAAGTACAAACGTTGGCTAGCTGTGTCAGCCATGAGTTTTGAAAGAGAACGGCAGGAAATTGAACGAAAAGGCAGTACATCAGCATCAGCAGGCCATCCGGAGTCAAAAAAATCCACTTCTGCACCTGTGGCTGTGGCAGAAGTGACCTCTCAGCCGTTAACCACTTCGACGCTATTGGAGTCAGGCCCATATAATGAGATTTCCATTGAAATGAATGGGAGGGGCATGACGAGTTACCCTTGTCATTAGCATCCAAGAGGTTAAAGAGACCAGCAACCGGATCATCTGCACCAGACCCAACAGTAACATTGTGTGAAGAAGAGGATTGGCTAACTCAGCTTGGGTTTGCTTCTCAAAAGGTCCCAGCAAAAAGTAAGCAAAGTGGAGGAACTGTGGAGAACCATGAGTCAATGGTGCAGGACTATCTGAATGACTCAACAGAGGTCTATGTTCATGATGACCCATTGGCGTATTGGCATGGGAAAAAAGAATTGTGGCCAGAGATCTCCAACCTGGCTATAAACTACTTGTCTTGCCCACTCGCAAATGTGTCTTCTGAACGTGTTTTCAGTGCTGCTGGTGGCATTGTAACTTGCAAAAGGACCCGCCTCTCGCCCAAAAATGTGGAGAGGTTAACAATGAACAAGATGAATCAGCACCTCATACGACCAAATTACAAAGTACGAGAATACACGCCGGAAGAGGACGAGGAGGACACCAACTTAGATGAGGGAATTTCTTCTCTGTTAGGTGACCTACTCCCGCCTGAATTCGCAGAGTATGAGGACTGTTAGAAATGGTATCCCTGGCTGGCCAGGGCTTGCACCAAAGTCAGTCAGAGACCACCACTCCTAAGTCAGGGCAAGGGAGTTACACGCCAAGATAACCCCTGCTCACCCTCTAGGTAACGTGGCACGAGCAGCAAGGCTAAACTTGGAGGTGATGTGAGTTAAGTATTTGTGCACGCACCACAGCAACAACACCCAAGGCCCACCACAAAGGAAACTCCACACAAGGTTATATATAAAAATAGCCTTTGTATTACACCAAAACACATTAGATAAAACACACACTTTACAATGTGCCAACAGGCACGGGCAGAATTTACAGGGGATATGTACAAGACCGGGCCACATGGACCACTGTCAGGAATCGGCACTTTTAGCACTTAGCACTTTTAGAACTTAGAATACAAATCACTGTAGCACAAACGTAGAACATAAAGTACACAACCAGTAACTACTGGTAACCAGGACCTCACTAGCACCACCTGTACTAGGAGAACAACCACCTAAGCATGAGCGAATTTTGCGGATCTCGCATTCGCGAATTTTGCGGATTTGCGGATTCGCAATCCGCAAAATCCGCGAATTCGCGGATTTTTTTTTTTTGTGTTCGCCCGTGTTTCTGCCAGTTCGCGAGGGTTTTTACAATTTCGCAATTTGCGAACTTACCTGTCGGGTCGCAAGTTTTGCGAACTTGTTGTTTCTACGTGTCCAGCCTGTTTGGGACACTCTTCTTCATCACTGCCACTCTCTGTCACCACTGCCACTCTCTGACTATTCATGCCACCCTCTGGCCCACCCATGCCACCCTCTGTTTCATCACCACACCCTCTGGTTGTCCAGTGTACATTATTTTCGGCAAAGCAAAGCACACCTTCCCTGCCTCAAGTGACCTGAATTAATTTGGGGCTGATTAATGTGTCACAGAATATTTTTTTAGCTGGCACCTGCTTCCTTAGTGCGCCCTGATTAGTGATCTTTTGCACTTGCTAAGTGCTTTCATTGTTGCAAAATTAGTTACAACACCTGCCCTGCCCCAACTGACAATAATGAATTAGGGGCTGATTAATGGATTTTAACTTCCAGCCTGGCTCCTGCTTGTCTCCCTTAGCTGTAATTCAGGACCTTTGTGGCATATGTGTAACTATTCTGAGGTTCAGAGCAGGGTCACATAATAGTTTCAACTGGCAACTGAACTCTGGAGGGGCCCCTCAGGAAGCACTACAGGAAATTTCTACTAATGATGAGCCTGAACTTTTGAACCTGGTAAGTAGTTACTTTCAGTTTTGCTAAGATCGTATTTCTGCAATTTTGCACTTATTCGCGGGGCGCGAACTCACGCGAACAGTGCGAGCAGTGCGAGCAAAATCCGCTGCTCGCGGATTTGCGGATTTTGCGGGAGATTCGCGAATCTCGCGGATTGCGAATTTCCCGAAAATCCGCAAAATCCGCGAGCGGAACGGATTTTCCGCCCATGCCTACAACCACCTAAGTATCACAATACCTGTAGGGGTGTAAACATATAACACATGATGCATAACATACATTCAGAGGTGAAAGGATAAGGCACATGGCGCATAAAAACACATTCAGAGGTGTAAGGACAAGGCACATGACGCATAAAAACACATTCAGAGGTGCAGCAAAGGAACAATTGCGCCAAACTCACATAAGTCACCACCTGTGACTGTCCATAGGCTCTCTGGCCTTGTTGGGGCTAGGACGCCCTGTGTCCCAAATGTCAGGGCCTAAACGTAGCAGCTGCCCACAAAGTGCTGGGCAGCTGTAAGTCTCCTCTGGGCTCCTAAAAGGAACAATAGCACCAAAAACGATGTGGGAGCCTTGCTGGCTCTGCAACAACCAACTGGGCCCTCAGGAGTGTTGGAGTCCCCCCCTCTGGGGACTCGAAATGCAGAAATGCCCCCTGAGCCTCATGGGCTCTAAATAGCAAGGTGCCCCTTCGTTGGAGCCCCCCTCCTGGGGACTCGAAGCAACAATGGCCCCCAAGAGCCTCTCAGGGCTCAAACTAAACAACTGGTGCCCTCACGAGCCTCGTGGGCTCTTGAAACACAGAATGCCCCTGAAGCCCTCTGGGACTTCGCAACAACTGCCCTGGCGATGGAGGGGAGGGGCGGCACCGACAACGTGCCCCGACGCCCTCCTCTTCCCAAATGGACACAGAGCCCCACTCACTGGACTGCTGGGGTGGCGTCTCTGCGGGCTGAAGTCGCGGGGCTCTCCCACTTGCAGGGGAGCTCCGCTGGAGCTCCCCTCTGTTCCTCCGGTCTCTTCCTCTTCACGGCAGCAGGTGGGGCTCTCCCTCGGTCCTGGGAGCCCCGTGAAGGCCGGCGCCGCTCTCCTCTGTCCCGAGGCCCCGCCTACAACCAGGCGAGCCGCGGGCACTTCCGGGTCGCGCTGCTGAGGGCAGCCAGTAGCAGCGCGGCCTTGGGGACGTGGAGGCGGCACTTCCGGGTCGCACTAGGCAGCGGCCCGGCAACGATTTCAATGCCCCTGGGCTGCGACGGTGATTCTCGAGGGGGTGGGTTCCCTCGAAGTATTAAATATTAAGCGAGGTGGGCTCTTGCTATGGCGGCCAGGTCCCTGGCGAGGTGGGCACTCGCCAGAGGACTTCAAACTCGGCCAATCAAGCGGGCACACGCCGGGTGGGCACCGGCTGAAAACAACAGCGCTCACAAGCGCTAGGACAAAACGAAAGTGCTTCAAGCGCTGTAAGCAAATTAAAGCGCTCTTAAGCGCTGGGTCACAAAGCGCTCTCAGGCGCTAAAAGGCAATCAAAAAGCACTCCCAGGCGCTAGGGGCAGAGAAAAGCGCTCTCAGGCGCTGGGCGCACAAGCACAGCGCTCCCAGGTGCCCTCAGCAGGGCAGAGTTACAGCAAAGTCCAGGCAAAGTCCTGCAGGTGGGCAGGGGGCAAGGCTGGGCCCAGAGCCACCTCACTGGGTCTCCAGGCAGGGAGACAGTCCAAGTGGCGGTCCTCTGGCCCAGCAACAGCAGCAGCCCCCTCAGGATCCTGGAAGAGAACAACCTTGTGGGGACACAGCCCCATTTTTATATACCACATTCCTTTGTCTGTAGGTGCAGGGTGGGGGAGAAACCAGTCGCAGCTGGTTTTGGAGCACCCTTGATGTGCTCATCACCTCATTCTATTCACTGGCAGGGCTAGGGTCATCAGTCGCACCACAGGGGGCGGAGCCAGCATTGTCTGGGGAAAACCCAGCCTCATTCAGGACACAGGTACACTCCTCCCCAGCCATCAGCATGCTAATCTCCACGCTCACCACCGGGCAGACCCATCCAGCCTTCCTGGAGCCAGGCTCACCAGCCAATCACACGCCAGCACCTTCACAGCACATACACAGCCATGTCTAGAAGTGGCACTTCCCCACTAGACACATTCATGCCACATACATCATTGCGAAGCATTCACTCTCACGAGTTCGCACATACCAAATTCGAGCATGCACTCCCCACGCATCAGGAACTACCAGGGACACACACATTCCCCATGCATTCCTATGGGAGAGCAGGCCAGCCTAACTACATGCACGCACTTTACTCTGGGACACAGTGTAAGTGCGCAGAACCCAAAAATCACTACCACTAGGTCACCATTAAAAGCAAAAAGTCTAGGGGTGAACCTGCGAGAAGGGCCAAGTCCAACAAGGACGAACTCTTCTTCCTGACACCGAGCCCTGAAAATGAGCCAATGAATCAATAACTTTCTTTTTCGTCCTTATTCACTTTTATTCCTGTGTGTACGTCTTTCTTCGTTTTGCAAAGTCAATATAAATAAAAACTTTAATCACCTAATCACAAAAACAAGCCCATCAGCAGAACTGTCTTCACTTATTTGCTTATTGATTTGAAGGTGCCGCAGTCTGCATTCCTCAGGTTCACAAGTTCACAAGAACATGCTCCTCTATCCTCCTCCAGACTCCTATTTCCCTCAAAGCAGAGGGCTGGATTACGCCCAATGAAGAAAGACTCTGAACTTGTGGGGGTGTTCTACTTCTTTGTGGGCGAGTTGACAGCTCTGGGGCCATTGCTGGGAAGGTCTAATACCGGATAAGAGTGGTTTGGCGAAAAGCAGACTTGAAAAAGTTTATGCCTTTTTGCTCACTATCATGTTTTCGGGGGCCTGTTTGGTGGGCTTCCTGGTGTTTGTGGGTGGGTTTCGGGGTCTGGGAGCACTGCTGGCACAGTCTAATATTGATTGCATTTGTTTTCTAGGACATCCATGGTGGAAAAGTGGAGTCATGACCTAGCTGCAGAGCGCGTTTGGACAGAAGGCCGAAAAATATTGTAAGTATGACATTTTCCATTTTTGCTTTTTGCCTGTTTGGGGGTGTTGTGCTTTTTTGCGGGTGGGTTGGCGGGTCTTGGGGCCATTACTGGGAAGGTCTAATACCGGATAAAAGTAGTTTGGAGAAAATCAGACTTGAAAAAGTTTTTGCCTTTTTGCTCACTATCATGTTTTTTGGGGGGCCTGTTTGGGGGGCTTCTTGGTGTTTGTGGGTGGGTTTTGGGGTCTGGGAGCACTGCTGGGTATGGATACTTTTGATTGCAAGAGGTTTGAAGAAAATCCATGGTGGCAAAGGGGAGTTAGGGCATAGCTGCAGAGCGCGCGCGGAGTGATTTTGGAAATTGGCATGAAAATGACTAAGTCCCCATTTTTGTAGTTTTGCTTTTTGGCTCTTTGGGGGTCTTCTACTTGTTTTCGCCTGGGTTGACGGCTCTGGGGCCATTACTGGGAAGGTCTAATACCGGATAAAAGTGGTTTGGACAAAATCGGAGGCGAAATTCTTTTGTGTTTTTGCTGACTTGCTTGTCTTTGAGGCGCTCTTTGGGGGGGTTCTGGGTGTTTGTGGGTGGGTTTTGGGGTCTGGGAGCACTGCTGGCACAGTCTAATTTTGATTGCATTTGTTTTTCAGGAAATCCATGGTGTAAAACGGGAGTTATGGCCTAGCTGCACAGCGCGTTTGGACAGAATTGAAAGAAGGCCGAAAAATATTGTAAGTATGAGATTTTCCATTTTTGCTTTTTGGCTGTTTGGGGGTGTTGTGCTTTTTTGCGGGTGGGTTGGTGGGTCTTGGGGCATTGCTGGGAAGGTCTAATACCGGATAAAAGTGGTTTTGACAAAATCCATGCTGAAAAGCCTTTTGGCATTTTTTGTAACTTAGGGTTCGTTAGGGTTAGCACTAGCAGCAGTATTCCATGTGTTTGGGGGGGTTCTAGATTTTTGCAACTGGGTTCTGGGGTCTTACAGCACTCGTGGGAATGTGTAATCTTGGTTGCAAGTGGTTTGAAGAAAATCCATGGTGGGAAAGTGGGGATTTGGCCTAGTTAAAGCAAGTGTTTGCCACTATTCTTAACTTAGGGTTAGCACTACAGTATTGTATTGCATGTGTTTGGGCGGGGGTTATATATTTTTACGACTGGGTGGGGTCTTGGAAAACTTGCTGTAATGTCTAATTTTGATTGCAAGTCGTTTGAACATAATCCATGGTGGGAAAGGGGGGTTTTGGGCATACTTTCTGAGTGCGTTTTGACACGATTTGAAATTAGGCCTCTGTGTGGTAGCAGCAGTATTCTGCACGTTTTTGGGAGGGTAATGTGGGGTGTTCTAGATTTTGGGGATTGTCATCTCTGAAAGTGACAGTATAATTTTTGCACTACACAGCATGCCTTACATATTTTTTTCTCTGAGGTGTCTTTAACACTTACTGTTGTATTTTTCCATCATCAATTACAGGCAGGCTTTTACCCTGTGCCATCGATGTACTACTCAGGCTTACAATTAGCGATCCGCAAATCCACATCAGGCAGGCAGTGGACAGTGTGTCTGGTCACCAAGATTGATCGACGGAGCATCCGATGGAATGAAGGAGTACCGCGAATAAAAGGAATGGCTGGATGCATCGACTTCACAAATTCAACGGGACAACTACAAAAAACAGTAACAGTATCCAAAATTCTCCTTATCTTTTAAATGATATTGTTGTGAACTTGAACTTACTTCTACGAGTGTGACTCTGTGCGTTTGTTTGATCTCTGCTTCAAATTCATCCCTCCCTCCAGCAATTAGATACATCTTTGCTATGTTTAACACTAATTTAATGGTCTAAGTGTTTATTCTCTCTGAGGGCAGAGAGGCAAGTGAAATTGCGTAATGACTGCATCCCTGTACTGTCAACTTGTTTCTTCGTAGTTACTAGTAAGTTGCAGTAAGTAGTAGTACTACTTTTCAGTAACCTAACCATCCATTTACTACTTATGGCATGCAGTAGTGCACTTCCTTTATGTCCCTTTCAAGATTTATCAATATCTTCTAAGCCAAAGATTTGTTTCTCTTCATTGTTGATTGACTGTCCATGCTGTGTTTTTTTTCCTCTCTACCAAACTTTCCCATCCAATTTTCAAACCCTCTTCCCCCGGGCTGTGTGGTATTTCATTGAGGTGTGACTGACAACAACAATACATTCCACACACTTGCTGGGGAGGATAAGGTCAAAGCAACCAGAAGTTCATGTGCGCCATCGTGGATTGATAAGAACATCCTCCTCCTACACGACGTTAACAACAATGAAATGATTAATGCTTACCTTACGTTGGCACTGCTTAGGCTAGGGCACTGTTCTATACCGTACTATCTATTGTACTGTTTCTAATGCTACGCTCAGGCCACTCAATGTTTAATTTCCTCTTTTTTTCATATGGTGATACTGCCAGTGTGTACCACTACTGCTACCAGCACAACAATGATATTGCATCCGTTGAGGATTCAAGTAAAAAACCAACCTTATTCACCAACCGTGATTCGCAAATCACAGGTAAGATAAGCATATTGGGGAGGTAGTAGAATAATGGGCTAGGACTAAGTTTGGAGGAGAGCAGAGACTAACAGTACTACTAGTAAAGTACAGTAGTAGGGCTACTGAATTGACTAACTCGGTTACTTACATTTTGGTACATTTCATGGCAAGATGTTTCATTCATGCTGGTAAGTTTGAAAAACCAAACGTCCAGTAACCACCGACAACCCCCACACAAAATAATATGAGCGCGTATACTGTGTTTTTGAATGAAAAATATAATTATTAAGAAATATAAATTATGGATGTTGTTGTAGTCACAAAAATAGAATTACCCCAACTCACCCCCCTCCCTAACCAAATCATTGTCCAAAAATCAAAAAGTACCCTTTCCCAAAAACCCAATTCCCACCCCCCAGCAGTCTTTAAAAAAAGGACAAGGGACAGTCACTTCCTCCGGTGTCGTTTGGACAGCTGGTGCTGCACATCCCGCAGCTCTTTGCGGAGGTCCCAGAGCTGGCGCTGATGTTTTTCGGCCAACCGCTCTAGGTAGTCCACTCGCTTTCGGAGGCGGTGCTGGCGTACCATCCAGGCTCTTGGGGGGGGGCTGCTGTTGTTTTTGCTGCTGTGCGGCGGCGGTGGGAGGCTGTCGGGCCACGGCTCAGTTTGGCTGGGGGCTTGTGGCTGGTGGACCCGGGGGCAGTGGAGGAGGATATACTGGAGGTTGTTGTAGTTTCCTCCTCATGCTCCCGAGCTCACAACCGTCGATACTCGACACAAATAGCCTCCAGCTTACAGGCCCTGGCCCGGACAGCCATCTCCTTACGGGTGAGCTTTTTGGGAGGAGCATCTATGAAAAAGGAAAGAAAAATACTGTAGCCAATAGTCTTTAACATAAAGTCAAAATAATTCAACAGAAAGTTGACACTCAGTAACACCAGCATCAGTAACACCAGCAAGTAGCAAACACAGTATAACATTTTGAAGATAATGGACCAGGTTTTTTTTGATTATCGATCCACAACTGGCGCCTCCCGTATGTGCCGTTATTTATAATTTCTAACCACTATTTTGAGGGTGCCCCAGATAGGAGGAAGAACCTAAACCTCCAATTAGGACTAAGATCCAAACATAATTGATACAGCAGGTATCTGTGCACACGTCGCCTTTTACAGAGTAAATGCTGTTGGTAATCAAACAACACAACCAATAGACAAACAATGTGGAAGTAGTCTTGATGGAAGTTTTTCTTCAATTCAGATTTTATCTACCACGCCCAGCCAACACGTGTTTTGTCAGGGCTAGTAGCCCGCGACTTCATCAGGGCTCCCGCGGGCTGAAAATCTGAATTGAAGAAAAACTTCTATCAAGACTACTTCCACATTGTTTGTCTATTGGTTGTGTTGTTTGATTACCTACAGCATTTACTCTGTAAAAGGCGACGTGTGCACAAATACCTGTTGTAACAGTATAACATTTTGGCATGTATCTTTCCGCCGTCTTTGTAAGCCTGTGACATTACTGGGAGTTTCAGGAATTCCACTAGCAGCATTATGGGTGGACTCACTACTACATACATAGTCAGAGAGTACTAAAAAAAGCCCTTTTTTTCACTTTTTTTCTCTTGGGTTGCAAAAGAAATCACTGGTATGTGAACTTGTGCTCGCCGCCATAATGGCAGCTCACTCTGCTTTCACCCAAGAAATACAGACACAGGCCATAATGATGCAGACTCTCAGTACTTTAAGCAGTACATGCAAGTGGGGATCTGAATGTCTTACTTTTCTATAGGGGTGGCACTGCCACTGGCCGTACTTCTTCCACTCAGCGTCTGCTCTACTACATCATACAACTCTGCTATTGACGAGGAGGATAAAGAAGATAACATCCAGGCTTCGAAAGTACGTCTATGATTCTTCTTGATGTCTCAAATGTACCAACATTTATTTTTGTCAAAAACCAACTAACACCCTTTTCATTATATTTTGGAAAGCGCTGTCTTCTTATATTGAATTGCATTCAACAAAACCATTTTTTACAGTCATAAATATTAAGACTCGCTCGTCCTTCGTTTCACCCTTCTTTAACTTTTCGTTCTTCACATCCCTAAACTTCATCTGATATGACTTGGCTTCACAAATCACAATAAAAATTTGCCTGCTGAGTTGAAGTGAAATGGAGGGGGCCATTGGTTACCAGAGAAGTACCACAGCTAATGCTATTAAAAGTCAAGGTTGACTGTCTTCTCCGTGATAGCCCAAAAAGTAGTTCTAAATTACTAAATGTTCTTGACAGTACAGTGTACTTATACTAGTGTACTGTGTACTACTGTACAGTACATCATACACTCCTTTGTGAGGCTACTCAAAACAATTTCAATAAGTAAGGAGTATAATAACTTACCACCATCCGCCGCTGCTGAGTCTTCCCCCCCAGCTCCTCCTGTTGGCGCCGCCGCATCCTGAGTGGACCCCTCCGCACTGCTGGCCCCGGCACTGGTTGTCATCTGTGCCGCGTCAGATGTTGCGACGTCTAGGAAAAACATGTCATATTTTCAGATGCCATACACAACCCCCTATTTTGTCTCGTAACAGAAGAAAATGTTACATAACACATTTTTTTTATTACTGGGATTGAAAAAAGTAACGGTTTTGGGGAGGATGTTAACCTTTTATATGCTTATTCCATTAAATGCTACACTTGTTCTTATGACAACTGATGAATGCTTGCTTAACGGGCACCATTTTTCTCATTACAGAAAGAAGATTCCATTGCCCTTCTGCCAGACAATTCTCCAACTACTAGTAAGTCATCACCAGCAGTACTTTAAGTACTTTAAAGAAGGTGGGGGCTCCCGCACAGTTATTCTAATAATTTCATGTGTCTGTTCGCTATTATTAATTTTGAGTCATAGTAATTTCATTCATGGGAATGTTGTTGCAACTTTAACGTCATCTTCATCCATCAGAATACTACGCTATTAAAAATAAAGAAATAGTGTTTTCATTTCTTAATTGAAAATAAAACTTTAAAACTAACAAACACTGTGTGGTTTTTGTTTACGAGTGAGTGAGCGGAAAGGTTTGAACTAATGCACTTGGCAGTCATGTTTCAGTGACTCAGATAGGCCGGAACTCGGAGGTAATCTTCTTCTGTTCTTCTGGGTCGTAAAAATCATTGGTCAGACATTCTAGATAGTCGGTCAGGGGATTGGGGGTTCACCTTCTGTTCGGACTGAGGTATGTCGAAAGACAAACTGCACCTATCATCTTGTCCATACTTTGTGTGCAGAATAGTCCCTGAAACACTAGCGGTATGGGATGTGCTCCTCTCAAATCAAAAAGGACACTGCTACCTTTTACTTGGTGTAAACAATTAAATTTTGTTGTTGCAAATTGTCAAAGCACTTACATTAAGAAGACTGGAATAGACAGCAAGGGCAGCCCAGAGGACTACACTCAGTGCCTAGAGCTATTGCTGTATCAGCGTTTTGTTTCACACCGTTTGCCGAATGGGCAAGCTTAGCTACCTACACAGACCGACTCATAATTGTAAATAGTAGTAGCACAGAGAGTGATGGTAGAGGCAGGATAAGAATGTAGAAAGTAGTCTACATTAGAAGAAGATCCAAGACTATTTTGTAAAACATTGAATTATTAGGAACCAGTTTATAATAAATAGGAGCTGTAAAAGTTAGGGAAGTATAAGTATTAAGATAACAATAAGACAACTTACTGGGGCCAGCAGAAGAGCCTGGAAGGGACTGCTCCTGTCCAACTTCTGCCACCGGAGTCTCTGTCGCCGCCGTCGCCTTGACCCTGGGAGTTGCTGGTGATCAGGAAATAAAGAAACACAACATAGATGATTGAGTACAAAGAAATCAAATATTCCCCAGAAAACAATTAAAATTATGTTGGGGAAACAAATTAACATCAATTGCATCTGATCTGGTCAACTAAGAGGATAGTAGTACAGTATTGCAGGATTCGCAGACCGTCTAATAGGAAAGTTATGTAATTCACTAACTACATCAACAACAAAAAGGTTCTACTACGACTGGCATCACTCAGCAGCACGAGACGTCGCGTGACAGACACAGTCCGTCATCATGATTGCAGACCACTAACAAAAATCCTAGAACAAGTAATAAATAGTATACTCAACGTATCAATCCACCACTATCTCTTCAAAGTGGCAGCAGCAGGAGTACAAAGAAGGACTAGACTTGAGTCTACTGTCTCTAGCATTACGTAGTAATGCTCTCAAATGACTAAAAAGTTGCAAACAAGTAAGCATAGTAGCAACGCCAATAACCAGGCGAGCACCTGCAATGACAGAAGCTATTTAAACATTAATTTACCTGCAATGTAATCTAATCAGCAGCATTCGTAGTCTTCAGGAAAAAATAGATTAGCAATACAACAGAGCAGAAGGAAAAAAAGTAGTTATTAAATAGCTACTTCCCAAGCCCAGGGATCTCCACACCAGGTACGTGAGGCTGGGCCCTTCCCCTTGCCCTTGTCGCCTCCCTTAGCCATGGTCCTGGGCAAAAGAAGAAGGAAAGAAGAATGGGTGTGAAAAAAAATAAGAGAGAGAGCAAAAGAAATAAAGTAGGTAATAAAGTAACAAAAAGTTTTTTAAAAAACACAAAATATAGATGTAGGAAATTGGAGAGAGATAATAAAAAAAAAAAACCAAAAAAAGTTCCGAAAAACATAGGATTGCAAAGATGTAAGGTGGATAGAAAGGTAGCATGCCCAAAACCATAGCAGTGAATGAAAAACAAGATGGCCGCGCCCATAGAGGACCACGTGGGTAAGTTTGCGCGATATTTCCCCCGCGAGCACGCAAAAACGCCCACAAATACGTAATCGCGCGCCGCATACGACGCAAACTTGCAACGAGCGCCCGGAAACGGAAACACGTCACGCAAACAAGATGGTCGCGCCTGTACATGACCTCATGGGCAACCTCGGGGTCAAAAAAAATAAAAACTGCCCGAACATGCAAAAAAAAGAGAAATCAGCAAATTCGCACGAATTTGCGGATTGCAAGTTCGATTTCACATCCTGCAAATCTCGCGAAATGGAAGAAAAACACATTTTGGAAAACTGAAAGCACTTAGCAGGTGCAAAAGTTCAAACTAATTTGTAAACATTCCCTGTAGTGCTTCCTGAGGGGCCCCTCCAGAGTTTAGTTGCCTACTTTCAACTATTCTGACCCTGCTCTGACCCTCAAAGCAGGGTCAGAGAATAGTTACAAGTATGGCACAAGTATGGCACAATGCTCCTGTAAAAAAAATAACTGCAACAGGAAGGTCTTACAGCTAAGGAAGCAGGTGCCAGACTTGAAGCACAAATTCAGTGACACATAAACCAGCCCCAAATTAATTCATCTCAGTTGAGGCTGGGAAGGTGTGCTTTGCTTCCCCCCATAATCTACAGTAGTGAACAAGAGGGTGGTAGTGGTGAACCAGAGGGTGCTGTGATAAACCAGAGGGGGACAGTGAGGATCCAGAGGGTGGCAGTGGCAAACCAGAGGGTGGCAGTGGCAAACCAGAGGGTGGCAGTGTCAAACAAGAGGGTGGCAGTGTCAAACGAGAGGGTGGCAGTGGCGAACCAGAGGGTGGCAGTGATGAACCAGAGGGTGGCAGGGATGAACCAGAGGGTGGCAGGGATGAACCAGAGGGTGGCAGGGATGAACCAGAGGGTGGCAGCCTTGAACCAGAGGGGGAGAAGTGATCCAGAGGGTGGCAGTGGCAAACCTGAGGGTGGCAGCGATGAACCAGTGGGTGGCAGCGATGAACCAGAGGGTGGCAGTGATGAACCAGAGGGTTCTGTGATAAACCAGAGGGGGACAGTGATGATCCAGAGGGTGGCAGTGGCAAACCAGAGGGTGGCAGTGATCAACCAGAGGGTGGCAGTGATCAACCAGAGGCTGGCAGTGATGAACCAGAGGGTGCTGTGATAAACCAGAGGGGGACAGTGTTAATCCAGAGGGTGGCAGTGGCAAACCAGAGGGTGGCAGTGATGAACCAGAGGGTGGCAGGGATGAACCAGAGGATGGC
The DNA here is from genome assembly GCF_964263255.1 of Lissotriton vulgaris. Lineage (NCBI taxonomy): Eukaryota > Metazoa > Chordata > Amphibia > Caudata > Salamandridae > Lissotriton > Lissotriton vulgaris. Next base: position 278,214,878 of record NC_141697.1, read on the forward strand.
AGTGATCAACCAGAGGGTGGCAGTGATGAACCAGAGGGTGCTGTGATAAACCAGAGGGGGACAGTGATGATCCAGAGGGTGGCAGTGGCAAATGAGAGGGTGGCAGTGATGAACCAGAGGGTGGCAGTGATGAACCAGAGGGTGCTGTGATAAACCAGAGGGGGACAGTGATGATCAGAGGGTGGCATTGGAGAACGAGAGGGTGTTAGTGATGAACCAGAGGGTGGCAGTGTTGAACCGGAGGCTGGCCGCGATGAACCACAGGGTCGCTAATAGGCTGGACACGTAGAAACAACATGGTTGCGACCGTTGCGACCACAAAAGTAAGTTTGCGTTCCCGAACTTGTACAAAACCCTCGCGAACTGGCAAAAACAGCAAATTCGCAAGAATTCGCGAATTTTGCAAATTGTGAGTTCGCAAATTCGCGAACCGCGAATTCGCAAAATTCGCCCATGCTTAGAACATACCATTGAAAAGAATGGTTTAAAAAATCAGGGCAAATGCCATTTAGGGCTTTAAATACCAGGCACAAAGCCTTAAACTGAATCCGGGAGTCAACTGGGAGCCAGTGAAGGGCTCTAAGTTCTGCCCTAACTGAGGTGAATTTGGGAATTCCAGCAAGCAGTCTGGCTGCCGCATTCTGCACCATCTGGAGTCTTGCCAACTGCCCTTTCTGGATGTTAATAAAAAGAGTGTTGCAATAATCCAGGCGCGAGAGAATGAGTGCCGTGACTGCTATTTTCATGCTGTCTTCCAGAACGAGAAATTTGATCTTACGCAGAATGCGCAGAACAAAGAAACAGGAGGAAACAACCCCACTGACTTGATCGCAATACGCCAGTTTCGAGTCAACAATCACCCCAAGATTCCTTGCCCTGTCCACCAGAATTTTAAGTGTGCCCATTGTGTCTGGCTACCAATCAGGTGTCCATAAATGGGCAGAATTCCCAAAGATGATAACCTCGGTCTTCGCCGCATTAAGCTTAAGGCAGTTTGACGTCATCCATTCGGCAATGGGCTGAATGCTGTTGTGGTAATTTACACCAGTCTCTGCCTCAGTGCCTTTTTTAATAGATAACACAATTTGTGTATCATCGGCATATGAGATTAGCTGGAAGCCAAATGATCTGATTAATGATGCCATTGGAGCGACATACACATTAAACAGTGTCGGACTGAGCGAGGAGCCCTGCGGGACTCCACAAGGGAGTGAAAAAGGCTTAGCGCTGTCCCTGCCCAGATCCACTGTTTGAGTTCTATTTGTCAAAAAAGACTTCAGGAGGGGCCAGGCCTTGCCATGGACTTCGACCGCTGATAAACGATCCATCAACACTTTGTGATGGACCGTATCAAAAGCTGCCGAGAGGTCCAGCATGATGAATATGGCTGCACCACCCTGATCCAAGGCCTGTCTGATCTCGTCAGTAGATTGTATGAGCGCCAGCTCCGTTCTGTGCTCCGAACGAAAACCAAACTGCGTGTTGTCAAGCAGGGCATTGGACTGAAGAAAGTGACTGAGTTGACCGTTCATGGCCCTCTCAATTATCGTACCCGGAAAAGGAAGACGAGAGATAGGTCTATAATTACTCGGGTCTATAGGAACCAGGTTGGATTTTTTTAGTAACCGCAAAATAGAAGCCATCTTCCAAGGGCCAGGGAAATGACCTGAGTAAAAAATAGTAGCAAACAGTGGAATAAGAGTATCCCCCACAATTTATGGTGCTGCTTTCAAAACAGAAGCTGGGCAAGGGTCCAAAGGAGAACCAGACCGGACCTCTGAGATCAATTTAATTACTCCTTGCTGTTCCAGTGGAGTGAAGTGATCGAATCTGGGGAGCAACCCCTCTGGACGACACTTGCTAAGGGCCGCACCTCATTGGGGGTGAGAGTGAATGAAGAAAAAATATTTTCAACCTTTTGAGAGAAGAAAGTAGCCAGGGTCTCGCACAGTCCAGTATTGCTCTCAGTCTTAGGAATGGTGGTCGTTGTAAGCGAAGAAATTGTTCTCCGCCAGGCTCTCTCCAATTTTTACACTCAAGTTTATGATTTTTTAGCACTTCGGAGTACCAGGGGGCTGAAGGCACTGATCGCTTGGAAATACACCGCTTGTTTGGTGCCAATGCCTTACAGGCAGAGTCCACCCACTCTGGGTACTTAAGTGTGGCAGTTTCTACATCATAAGAATGTGGAGGTAGAGAGTTTTTTAGCGTGTTGTTTAAAGCAGCATAGTCGATGTTCTTCCAATCTATAAACATAAGAGCTGCCCTAGTAAACGGTGGAGATGGGCCATGCTTGGCATATTTGAGCTGAAATAACACTGCCAGATGATCCATCCAAATGAGTTTATTTGCCTTGGTGTAAGTTACATTTGGATTATTAGAAAATATACCATCCAGCATGTGACCAGCGGAGTGAGTAGGATCAAGAACTAGCTGCCTAAGATCACCTCCACTAAAGATCTGCTGAAGTTTCATATTGTCTGAATCCAGCAGATCTTCGAGGTAAAAATTAAAATCATCCAGGACAGTAAAATGTTTGTTACATAGTCCGTCCTCTAATAGGGGCCCCAGCGAATCTAAAAACGCACCCCTGGGTCCAGGAAGGCGATACAGGAGGATTCCATGAAAAGAGTCGTGATCCGAAATTTGGATGTTAATTGCCAATGCCTCACAAGAAAGATTGGAGACTTTAGTAAAAGAGGGCTTTAAAGAGTGATGGTAAATTACTGCCAGCCCGCAACCTCTTTTACGGGGTCTGTCCTGTGTAAAACAAAAATATCCTGACGGCGTGGCTTCAACCAGCTTGGGCCCTGAAGCATCATCCGACCAGGACTCAATTATGCAAACCAATTTGATGTCATGCTCTTCCAAAAACATAGCACATTCACCGCTATGTTTAATAAGAGACCTAGCATTGAGCAAAAGACAATTGAGGGGGGCTAGTTAACATGGGTGGGCCTAAGGCCCAACGTGCCACCACCAACAGAGTTAGCAAGTGAACTGGAAAACAATGAGCCGCAGTTAGCGCAGCGAGTAGCCCGTGCTTCCTGAAAAGCAAATGGATTGAGCCTAGGACAGCAAAGCCTTTCTCCCTTTAGGCCCCAAGTTAAAAGTTGGTGTCATGAATAGGTTCGTGTAACAATCAATTTTTGGCCAGGGGAACAAGCCCGGCTCGGGCGGGGACGGGCGCAGACGGGCTTGCCTATGGCGCGCCGCTGCGCGGTCACGTCAGCGTGAGCATTTATAGGCTCCCCAAGTGTTTCCCAAAGGCTAGAAAGCTAACCGCCCAAGATGGAGGCGTGCCGACCAGGCTGCCAGCTACCTGGATCTGGCCCCGAGTGGCAGGCGAGCAGCGCAGGGTGCCGAGTATAAGGTACCAATTGCGCGCTCCGTGCCTTAACCCAGCGGACCCCCCCCCCAAATTTAAAAGCAACACAAACAAAAACACAATTACTAAAACAGGACGGCAAAATGTTCTAAAACTCCAACCTGGCGAGCATTGAACACAGCATCGCCTCAGGTTGTAGCATGAATGTATTTCATGTATAGCCGCATATAATCTGTGTATAAGGATGTAAAATGGGTGCTGTAACCTGGGGGATACTCCAACTAGGTCCCTCATTATGAATGTTAGACACCAGGGGTTCTCTGGTGAGCTCAAAGTGCAGTGGCGAGTCGATGCTCTGACGGTGCAGCACATTACCATTTCGTTATACTCCCGCCCCCCCTGTCAGGGCGGAGCGGTGTGGCACACCCCCGGTCGGTTCAGGCCCCCCGACCGCCCGAAGGACTAACGGGGCGCCATCGTGGTTTCCCGGAACCTCCTTCGGCTCCCGGTCCTTGGCTCAGGCACCCTTACTGTGCCAGGCAGAGGTACCCTTACTGTACCCTTCTGCCGCAGAGGTACCCTTACTGTCCGTCTGCTTCCAGATCGCCCTGTAACTCCGCCTGCAACACCACAAAACCAGACCATTACAATATTCAAAACGTCGCTTCGCCGCTCTAGCTGCTGGGTCAGGGATCAGGGTGGGAACAGCACAGAGCCACGGGAGAATCCAAAAGGCCGAGAGAGGCCGCGCAATGGCGCTGCAGCGCTAAATACGGAAGGGACGCCCCTCCTCCCCTGTGAGCCCTCCCCTTTGGCACGTGATAGGGAGGTGGACACAGGGAGGGGCGCAGGCAGAAAGGTCTCTCGCCGGGAGGGACTAAGGCGCTGCCCCGCCCATGCTCCCCTGCGGGTCCCGCGGTCAGCGGCATAGTGCCCACACCGCCATCGCTCCCCCCGCTATCAAAATGCACACTTCCCACCCAAAGGAAACTCAGGAGACATATATGTGGTAAAGAACTGCCACAGGTTTATTTCATACAACACAGGTATGACGTTAAGGTGGGTCATCTTACGGGCGATCCAAAGCAGGCAGCCCCTCGCTGTCCCGCATGCCTAAGGAGCCATCTTGCACGGCGAGTCGATGCTCTGACGGTACAGCACATTACCATTTTGTTATACTCCCGCCCCCCCTGTTAGGGCGGAGCGGTGTGGCACACCCCCGGTCGGTTCAGGCCCCCCGACCGCCCGAAGGACTAACGGGGCGCCGTCGCGGTTTCCCGGAACCTCCTTCGGCTCCTGGTCCTTGGCTCAGGCACCCTTACTGTGCCAGGCAGAGGTACCCTTACTGTACCCTTCTGCTGCAGAGGTACCCTTACTGTCCGTCTGCTTCCAGATCGCCCTGTACTCTGCCACAGCTCTGGAGGAGGCCCCTGTCGATGACAGAGCCCCCCCCCCACCCGTCCTGCTACTTACAACCTGCTGCTGTCAGGGTCTCTTGCATGTCCAGGAGGAAAACATCCATACCCAACCCAGACAAGTGCAACCCGTCCGACTCCTAAAACCCTTCGGTTCTTTCTTGTATGAGTGCATGCCTAATGAACCCAAGGCCTCTCTTCTCCATAAACTTCTGCATGGACCTGTTGACCCTCCTGCGGGACTGCTCTATTGCAACCAGTGATCTTGCGCCCCTCCACACTTTGCGAGGGACAATTTCTGACCAAATCAGTTCGGTGGCCCCCATCCTGTTAGTTATTGCTGCCACATCCTTCTGCATGGCCTGAATCAGGGCCCTCCTCCCCAGCATGGCCAGATCATTCCCTCCCAGATGAATAATGAGGATATTGGGAGGACCGCCCCGGACCCCCATGCATTGTTCCAGCTTGTACTTCAGGTGACCCCATTTCATCCCAGGAACACCCAACCACATGATTTGTGTCCTTGCAAAAGCCAAGTTCCATTTCTTGGACGTCGCCCATTGTTCCCGCCTGGTAACATAAGAATGGCCCATCACCCACACGCAACAGTCGGCTGCAAAGAAACAAGGCAATGTTCAAGCCACAACCAAACAGGAGGGAGAGGACTAGACACCGTCACATTAACACTTTGTTATGGCCACAGCCTTGGCCAAGGCAGGTTTATCAGGGGCCGGTCAAAAATTCTCCAGCCACTCATTCAGGATTGGGGCGGCTTCGGCTGCATTCAAGGCCGGGTTGGGCGAGGAAGGAGTCAAAAGGGTAGGAAGGTGGTCATCCTCTTGCTACCAGCGCTACAGCCGCCCTTAAATGTTGCTTGGGCGCTATGATTTAAAAGTGACTAATAATCTGTAACAGAAATATTGCAATGCTAGGCTTTTGGGTGATCAAGTCACTGTATTTGTGTCACCACGTCTTCAAGTGAAGTTTGCAGTGTTCACTTATAATGTTATGTCGCATCACGTCTTTTCAAGTGGAGTTTGCAGTGTTCACGTATAATGTATGTCGCATCCCGTCTTTCAAGTGGAGTTTGCAGTGTTCACTTATAATGGTATGTCACATCACGTCTGTTCAATGTCGCATCACGTCTTTTCAAGTGGAGTTTGCAGGTTCAGTAATAAACAAAGTGTTAACGTGACGGTGTCTAGTCCTCTCCCTCCTGTTTGGTTGTGGCTTGAACATTGCCTTGTTTCTTTGCAGCCGACTGTTGCGTGTGGGTGTTGGGCCATTCTTATGTTACCAGGCTGGAACAATGGGCGACGTCCAAGAAATGGAACTTGGCTTTTGCAAGGACACAAATCATGTGGTTGGGTGTTCCTGGGATGAAATGGAGTCACCTGAAGTACAAGCTGGAACAATGCATGGGGGTCCGGGGCGGTCCTCCCAATATCCTCATTATTCATCTGGGAGGGAATGATCTGGCCATGCTGGGGAGGAGGGCCCTGATTCAGGCCATGCAGAAGGATGTGGCAGCAATAACTAACAGGATGGGGGCCACCGAACTGATTTGGTCAGAAATTGTCCCTCGCAAAGTGTGGAGGGGTGCAAGATCACTGGTGGCAATAGAGCAGTCCCGCAGGAGGGTCAACAGGTCCATGCAGAAGTTTATGGAGAAGAGAGGCCGTGGGTTCATTAGGCATGCACTCATACAAGAAAGAACCGAAGGGTTTTATGAGTCGGACGGGGTGCACTTGTCTGGGTTTGGTATGGATGTTTTCCTCCTGGACATGCAAGAGACCCTGACAGCAGCAGGTTGTAAGTAGCAGGACGGGTGAGGGGGGCTCTGTCATCGACGGGGGCCTCCTCCAGAGCTGTGGCGGACTACAGGGTGATCTGGAAGCAGACGGACAGTAAGGGTACCTCTGCGGCAGAAGGGTACAGTAAGGGTACCTCTGCCTGGCACAGTAAGGGTGCCTGAGCCAAGGACCGGGAGCCGAAGGAGGTTCCGGGAAACCGCGACGGCACCCCGTTAGTCCTTTGGGCGGTCGGGGGGCCTGAACCGACCGGGGGTGTGCCACACCGCTCCGCCCTGACAGGGGGGGCGGGAGTTTAACTAAATGGTAATTTGCTGCACCGTCAGAGCATCAACTCGCCGTGCAAGATGGCTCCTTAGGCATGCGGGACAGCGAGGGGCTGCCTGCTTTGGATCGCCCGTAAGATGACCCACCTTAACGTCATACCTGTGTTGTATGAAATAAACCTGCGGCAGTTCTTTCCCACATATATAAGTCTCCTGAGTTCCATTGGGTGGGAACTGTGAATTTTGTTAGCGGGGGGAGCGATGGCGGTGTGGGCACTATGCGGCTGACCGCGGGACCCGCAGGGGAGCATGGGCGGGGCAGTGCCTTAGTCCCTCCCGGCGAGCGACCTTCCTGCCTGCTCCCCTCCCTGTGTCCACCTCCCTATCACGTGCCAAAGGGGAGGGCTCACAGGGGAGGAGGGGCGTCCCTTCTGTATTTAGCGCTGCAGCGCCATTGCGTGGCCTCTCTCGGCCTTTTGGATTCTCCTGCGGCTCTGTGCTGTTCCCACCCTGATCCCTGACCCAGCAGCTAGAGCGGCGGAGCGACGTTTTGAATGTTGTAATGGTCTGGTTTTGTGATGCAGGCGGAGTTACAGGGCGATCTGGAAGCAGACGGACAGTAAGGGTACCTCTGTGGCAGAAGGGTACAGTAAGGGTACCTCTGCCTGGCACAGTAAGGGTGCCTGAGCCAAGGACCGGGAGCCGAAGGAGGTTCCGGGAAACCGCAACGGCGCCCCGTTAGTCCTTCGGGCGGTCGGGGGGCCTGATGTATTTCATGTATAGCCGCATATAATCTGTGTATAATGATGTAAAATGGGTGCTGTAACCTGGGGGATACTCCAACTAGGTCCCTCATTATGCATCTTAGACACCAGGGTTCTCTGGTGAGCTCAAAGTGCAGTGGGGATAGCAGGCAGATCTGTCGTCTTCCTTAGAGAATTGTGAATGCGGTACAAGTGTGCCTACATTACGAATTCTGGCAATAGGTACAGTAAAGTGCAGTGTAATTGACCAGATAATGTGCCTGCCAAATCTGACCCATTTCAACATTCCGAATAAATAGTTCCAATCAAGGGAATTCAATGATTTTTCCAAATCAAGGTCCAAGTAGACAACATGGGGTCAGAATTTTTGTGTGTATTCCATGACTCTGCAAAAATTATGGATATTTAGGGAAGTGCTCATTTCTGGAATGGAACCATTCTGATCCGGATGAATGAAATTAGAGCGCACAGGCAGTATTCGTTCAGTGATGTTTTTACTTAGGCTCTTATAATCAACATTGAGGATCGCTATAAGTTTATAGGATGACAGTGTGGATGGTTCTCTATCTGGTTTGGGTATGGATACAAGTGAGGCCTTTCGGAGAGAGTGGGGAAGCCTGCTCTCCGCAACAATGGACTCACATAGCTTCAGCAACTTCGGTCTCAGTAAATCAGAAAAGGCCTGAGAGAATTCCACGGGAAGTCGAGCAGACCCAGGCATTTTGCTGGTCGCTAAGGCTCCTATGGTCCCAATTATTTCTTGAGTGGTGATGGGGGCATCCATTTCCTATCGTAAGGCCGGGGGAGCTTGAGATGGTAATTTGCCATTTAGAAACTCCTCCACATCACTAACTGACCTTTGGCGTGGGGTAGCATATAAAGATTTTTTGTTCTTGTGGAATTCCTAGTGGGTTTCAATTTGAGTGCATATAGAAGCACCTGGCATAATGCAAATAGAAGAGGTAGGAGCATGCACCATTTATTGCCTAGTGAGCCATGGCAGCAAGGTCCTTGCTGTATTACCCTCCATTGGGTTCTGGCTGCCTGGGGCAGTTGTTCAAATGAAGAGGCGTGTTTCCTGCACTCTAATCTAAGAGCACCATTATGGATGGCATTGGATATAGTTTTCTTTTCTAGGCGTCTTCAATGGCCTGTAGCTCGCAACATCTTTTCGTGCAACTATGTTTGCCTGAATACAGTGTACGCTGGCTGATACTTTCTAAAGAGAGGATGTGGTGTTTTCGTTAAACCTAAGAGGCCCGATTCACGGAACTAACTTAAGACAAAATCCTAAACTTACTACCATTTTGGTATTCCTCGAAGGCACTTACTCATTTTGGTATTCACAGAAAGCACTTAGTCATTTTGATATTCAATGAAGGCACTTACCGATTGATTAGTAGGTGCCTTCTGTGAATACCAAAATGAGTAAGTGCCTTCTGTGAATACCAAAATGAGTAAATGGTAGTAAGTTTAGTATTTTGTCTTAAGTTAGTTCTGTGAATCATGCCAGACGTAGTCATACTCTCACTATGCAAGCTTCGAAGTGCTTCATCTTCAAGCATTGAGTCCTGCAACCTCCATGTTGAAAAGAGAGGTGCACCTCTCCGCAGTTGAATTCCACCAATAATGAGTTGTGATCTGAAACTGTTTGGCCTTGGTAGCCAGTGTGGGTTATAAGGGGACATATGGATGTAGAACATATATAATGCAATCTAGTCTCAATGTATAGGACGTGTGGAGGTGAGTAAAAGCAGTAGGTTCTGGTGTCTGGATTACCCTGCCTTCATATGATCTCCAGGGACCTTTGCGGCAATGAGTGAGTTAGATGTGTGCGATGAGTGCCACGAGGGCATAAGGGAGAGGAGGGTTTGATCTGTCAAGGCATTCATGCCAAACACACCGATAAAGTTGCCTCCCAATATCAAGGGTATTCCGGCCTATTATTCTTGTCCATCTGACAGTCGATTTAGTTGGCTGTTCTGAGTTGGGGGTATGTATGCTACACAGCACAACTGTGCATTAGTCTAGGTGACCCACAACGAATGAATATAAACCCTCTGTGTCAAATAGTAGGGTAAGTTGTTGGAAGGGGATACCGACTTTTGTCTAAATTAAGGGCCCACTGGCAAATGTGGAACATTTGAGAGAAAGGTTTGCCCTCTCCAGTGCTTCTGGAGTCCTAAGGCTTATATTTCTGTAATGTGGTTTTCTTGAAGTAATGTTTTGGGTACTTTTCTGCTTTTAATGTATGAGTATATGGTGTATCTCTCGCTTGCGGTGTGCATACCTCTGATGTTCCACGTAATAATACTGTAATTAGTCGGTGGCATCATTATATAGATGGGCTAGAGGTGTTGCTCTATTGAATTGTGTATTTCTCCACTCAGATGCTATCATATGTAGTTGTGAAGGGTGACACCCTTACGACACACCCAAGTCTGGTAATTTGGACCAGCCTGCAAAATTCCAAGGAATCAGGAATGCATGGTGCAGAGGGGGAAACATCTGCATCCAAACTCGTGAAAACACATAGATAACATAGTAGTTAAGCTCTGTATGAAGTTCTGTTCGGTGTCCTGACATTGCTATGGTGTGGCATCACCAGCCTGAATAGTGGTACAGGTATGAATGCAGGTAGCATGGATCTTCTCCACTTTAGTTAGCAGCACATACTATGGGTGGATTGGTGTGGTGTGCAGCTAGGCACAAAACCCAGGTAGGGAGATGCAGTAACCTCCCTGCGGTTAATGATGTCAATACAATTAGAGAATAAGTGGCATCCGTAGATGTACTACCCATGGAGGGGGGGAATATCTTCCATCAGCCGGGCAGCTGGCAGAAAGACAGAAAGCAGGCAATAAAAAGTATTTCAATATCCGTTTGTGGATTCACCACTGGTAGGGTGTGGATTCATGCAAGGGAGATTGTGAAGAAGAGGTGACATTGTCACTCCAAGAACTGCCTTGCTTAGTCTCTTTTCCACCGTACGTCTCTCAAAAAAGGGCACCAAAGCGAGTGCCTGACATCAATTGCTTGCTCTTGGGTCCGTGATTTGAAGTGAGTCCAGTGTGCAGCATGTTTCTTCTTGCTACTTCTGTGTGTGGGTCTTTTAGCTTGCTTGCTTCATTTCCTGGGGGCATCTGCCTTGGAATTAGTTCCTATGCACTCCACCCAGTCCCAGGCCTCTGTTGGATCAATGAACAAAAATGATTTGTGCTCAGATAATCAGAACTTCCCAGAGAACAGTAGAGAGTATCTCAGCCCCATCTCTCTGTTTGCATTTTACTCCTGCAAAAGAAGTCCATAATTAGGAAATATGAGGTTCTGGCTGTTTTCAATTTCAAGATGAGTTGTTTGTTTGGTGGCATGTAGAATTTAATCATGATCTTTGAAATGCAGAAATTTAGCAGCACTTGGTTGGGGTGTAGAACCACAGGGAGTCCTCTGGGTAGAAACCCAGGGGGGCTCTTTCATTGGAGAAGAATGGAAATGGTTTGAAAAAGCCTTTAAAGCATGGTTCTAAACAGGTCACAGCGCCTTGACCTTCTAACCCTTTAGGTAGGTCAACAATTCTAACATTACTTCATTATGTGCAGCCCTCTGCATCTTCGACCCTTCCTTCTATGAAGCACACTCTGTCTTTCAAATCAAGCAGCTGTTTCTCTGCTTCCAATGTTTGGGGTTATAAGTCTATCAGTATATGTTTCATTTGGGACACCCTGCCAGCCATTTGCTTGTGGCTGTCCCTCAGCAAGCCAAAATCAAGTGGGCCAGCATCTATTTTACTTCCAAGAGACGCTCAATAGTTTCTAAATTACTATACATCTTGTCAGACATATCGGTGAGGCTTGTCTCAACATCTGGGGCTGGGAGAGTCACTGCTTTAGAGGGATAGCTGACCATGGCAGAAGAGCGGGTCAGTTTGAGAGGGCGAAGACGTCCCAATGAAGCAGCATACGCTTGTTTGTCAGGGTCAGCATAAGGACCCAAGATGATAGCTGCAGGCCTATTGTTTGTTCTATTGGTGGTCAGATCTGAAGCAAAGGCCTAGTGTCTCTGTCCAGCCACCACCAGGAGGTGAGGCCAGCCACAGCAACATGGACAGCTTGCATGAGGGAATGGGGGGATGCAGGCTACACTTTGTAGATCTGTAGGACTTTGTCTCAAGGAGTGGAATCTGCTAATAAGTGGTCATCACAGCAACAGGGTAAAGGCAGGCACTGCTTAACAATGGTATTTCCTGGGGGTGTGAGTGTGATGGCGAATCATAGCAGTCACAAGAATAGCGATGAGGCACAGGCCCGCTTTCCACCTCCAGTCTGCAGCAAAGGTGCGACCAGCAGTAGCAGCACGAGCAGTCCAACTCATTTCACTTCAAGCAATGGCATCAGCTGGCTCAAACCATATATCTGACAGGGTTCAGGCAGTGCATCTTCCACTGTTCACTTCTGGTGTCCAGAAGATGAGTTGCAGGACACCAAAAGGCTTGGCACTGACCCCCACTTATTCAATATTTATCTGGATGTGGCCTAAAAGTAAGAGTAGTTGACCTTGAAGTCAGGAACGGGGTTCGAGTCTTGGCAGGGGCACTTAACACCCTGTGATTCTGGGCAAATAATTGAATCTCCCCATGCCTAACATAATGAATGTGTATGTCTGTAACACAACTGGTGCTCATATACAGTGCTCTGATACATTTGGGTCGAGTTCTCGCTACATAAAACAAAAAAATAAATACAATTAAAACTGGCACCTTTGGGTAAGATCGTAGAGATCTGGGGTTTCAACCTTGTTTCACATGCTGATTATACCCAGCTGATGCTATCCTTTCAGTACATTGATATCTCAGTGGTAGAAAATGCACACAGTTGTGTGACTGCTGTAGTGAAGTGGATGAAACATAGCTATTTCAAGCTAAACTCAGACAAATCCAAAAGGTTGCTTATTGGAGAGACTGGCTTTCCTGATGCCAGATGGCTGTTGCCAGATGATATGGGGCCTCCTCTAGGTCCTAAATGAAAAGTGAGTAATTAGGGTATACAGTTTGACCATCACCTGTTGTTTGAACCATAGGGAAGGGCTATTACCATCATCTGTTTTGGTATTTTAAAATCACTAAAGAAGATCTTTGCATTGCTACGTGGCCACACATGTAAAATAGTGGTTCAAGCTGTGATCACCGCAAAACTGGATTATGCCAACACTTTTTATCGGGAAACAACCTTTACAACGCAACTTTTACAACGCACTACCATTACAACGAAACTTTTACAACGCAACATCCATTACAACGCATGCATTTACAACGCAACCATTACAACGCATGACACTACAACGCACACCACTACAACGCATGCCATTACAACGCAGTCATTACAACGCATACCATTACAACGCATAGCATTACAACACATAGTACCCTTACACTATCCAACACTTACCCTACTGTTGCACCCCCTGGAGTTAGAATAGTAATTTTTACCCCTACACTATCCAACACTTACCCTACTGTTGAACCCCCTGGAGTTAGAATAGTAATTTTTACCCCTACACTATCCAATACTTACCTTACATGCAATGTAATGTTATGCGTTGTAATGGTATGCGTTGTAAATGTAGTATGCGTTGTAGTGGAATGCGTTGTAAAGGTAGTTTCAAAGAATTCGTTGTAATGGCATGCGTTGTAATGGTATGCGTTGTAATGGATGTTGCGGTGTAATAAATGCGTTGTAAAGGTAGGCGTTGTAAAAGTATGCGTTGTAACGTCATACATCCCTTTTTATCTTGGACTGCTGGCAGGGCTTCCTAACAAGTTACAACTGGTCCAAAATGCTGCCACATGCTTGTTTCTGAATTGTTCGAAAAGACAAATCTATCATTAAAAATCTTAAGATACTTCATTAGCTTCCTAGTAAACAGAGGGTAATGCAGAAGGTTTGGGCAATTACCAGTAGGGTTCTGTATCAAGAGGGCCCTCTCTGTCTATAAAGGAGATTTAGGAAATATGACCCCAGTAGGGGTTTAAACTCTTCCAACCAGGGGTTGGTGTGTATCCCAAGGATACATAAGGAAAGGCTAGGAGGGCATTCCTCCACCTATTTGGCAGCTAAAAACTGGAACTCACTCCCCGAAGCATTGAGAGTTCTAGATGCATAGAAGGCTTCTAAGATTTCTCTCCGCTCACCTCTGCAGGCCATATTTATTGACAGGACCCTTCTTTGGAAGCAGTTGTGTGCTTTACCAATGACATTAATTTCATTCATTCAGAAACAGTGTGATCAAATAATTATTAGTTAAGTTGAAGGGCCTCTACTTCACTACATTTCTGCAACTCCTAAATCAAGGTTGAACAAACACTGAAGTCATCACCTCCTGTTACCAAACCTTGCTGGCGGACTACTACTGGTGGAAGATTTCAGCACTAAGGACAGAACATTAACTATCCATGGTGCTGAACTGCCATTAAATAGCAGTGCAATGGCTTACTTTGACACACCCATCTCCCCTTTAGAAAAATATTGATTCATTCTGTGAATTAACTATCCATGATGCTGCACTGCTATAGGACAACAGTGCAATCCACTGACTTTGACACAGTCATCGCCCCTTTTGAAAAATATTGAAAGGTTTAAATTGTTTCGCTCTGATAACTGCTTTTAAACCTACTTCTGTAGGCCTGGAGCCGTGAAGCCTATCTAGTGCCCACGCTGTTTGTAAATATTGAAATTATGTCATGGGTTAACGCTGACCACGTTGCGTACCTTGGGCATAGTAGCCTTGGATGGGCCACCAACATTATTGGAGGGTAGAACTTTGGAGCACTGAGGGAAAGAACCTCTCCACTTTATTCATAGTTTCTAAGTTTCTAAGTTGACCGTACTACAACAAATTTGTGTATTAAAAGGGATATTTCCTCCTAAAAGCAGATAACTGTGATTGGACACACATAATGATTTATGTGGCCATTGTATCTGTGTCTGCATGAACCTTCGAATCACCTTTCATGGATGAGACTTGAATGCTCGGCCCCGCCTACTGTAGGAGAAACAAGTCTGCTACACATTTCTTATCTAACTGCTACATTCTTAGACACATGTTTTCAGGACTGTAAGGAATCTACAAAGCACCATGCTTATGTATTGAATTTATAAAGCATGAACCCATCTACAAAGCAATAGGGCACTATGTATCACAGAAGTTTTACATTACAAGTAGGTATATGGAGGGTAGGGGTGGTGGTGGTTGTGACAAAATGGTGCTGAAAAGTTGAGTTGGGTGAACCACTGAAGGTTCAAGCCAGATGCTTGGCTCCATCTCAGCTCAGCGTCCTCTTTTACCTTTGAGCCCAAAATGAGTCAAACTTTCATGCCTTTGATGTAAAAATTCCACAATTGGAATCCAGAACCACTGGGATAAACCCTAGCTTTCCTCTATGACCAAATTGTGGTATAGAAGGCAGATATTTTAATTCATCATGCCACCCTTTTCTCCATTATTGCATATAAGAACATCTTGAAATATGTGAGTTAGGATGTGTGGTGTGCTAAGTCTCTTGTGTTAGATTTAATAGATAATAATGTTGCTCTATGTATAATGAGAATCAGAGCCACATATGGGGTGCACATTACAACGGACTTGTCTTTTAGTTCAATAATGGCATTGTCATCAGGTCGTGGAGATATAAATGCTAACAATTATTACTTTTAATAAAGGCAGAGATAATCTGATGTACTAAGGTGACATGTTTCTACATGTCAAAGAAATATACTTTTTGAATTTTGTGGAGACTTTCTCATATTGTTACATGTTTATTAGACAATTTACTTGGCCAACATTTTCTTCGCTTGGCTCATGCATGGGCTCTTGGACTAAAACCAGACTCTTTTCACAAATCTAGGCTCAGCTGTCGCTGCTAATTTGTTCGCTCACCCACAGCCACTGGAAAGGCCCAGAGGGGGCACATGCATGTAGGGACGATAGCAAAGTCTTATGAAGATGGGTGTGCTACAGAGAGAATAGCAGAAAGGGATTACAAAGCAACAAAGTGGTGCTTCGAGGAATGAGTCTTGAGCTACTTTCAGAACTGGAGAAGTGACCTTATGTGATAGATTTGATTTGAGAGCGATTATATTCTGGATGCGTAGCAGGACAAGGATTGATCTCTTGTCTTTTCTTTCTTACAGTTCCTCATTTCTAGCCTGGAAATGTTACTGCTGCATGTCATCTACATTCTGGTTGTATATGTTGGGGCTTTGGTGTATGTCAATGCTAATAACTAATAAATTAAATGGGTTGATGTGAAGGATTGGGCCTTGGGGGTCCCAAAGGATGGAGGCCTTTGTGCAGAAAAAGAAACACTTTGCAGGACAAAATTTAAAGTCATAACTATTGAGTTTTATTCAAATTTAAGAATCAATACAGAAGGCAAAAATTGGTAGATAGATACAAATCAGCATAAAAAATGCATCAAATGTACATTTTGTGAAGGGTAATATATAAGGTTTGTCACCTAAAGCAAGTAATTAGCCAGAACCAAAATATAGTTCAGTAAACGACTAGCAGAAACCTACTAAGTCTAAATACAAATAGGCAAGAGAACCCATGATGAGAGGCTGTAGCCCTACGGCTAGAGCGGTCGACCTCGAAGCTGGGGAACCGGGTTCCAGTCTCGGCAGGGACGCTCAACATCCTGTGATTCTGGGCAAATCACTTAATCTCCCTGTGCCTAACACAAATGAATGTGTCCATCTGTAACACAACTGGTGCTCCTGCAAAGTGCTCTAATACCGGATTTCTTTGGGTCGAGTTTGCGCTATATAAAACTCTCTGAAAAACTCATGAAGTCTGCCACTGAGAAAAGATCCAAAAGGCCTAAGTAAAATCAAAGAGTCTATTGTAGAGAAACTGCCTTCGAGAAAATAAGTAAAAAGTCTAAGTATAAAGTCAGATAACACAATGAGATAGGCACAGCTTGGTTTGAAAGGCAGGGAAGGGTCTGACACTTATCCCAGAAAGGGTACATTTTATATGTTTACAGACAGTGAAAAACTACACACTTGACATGGTAAGAATCAGCCTCATAGGGCTGTACTATCAATGATACATAACATAAACCCATAATAAAGCAAGTAAACATGATACATCAAATATGAAACAACATAAGGAACACCTACTTTGCAAAGGAAACGAGGAAAAATATCACATGACATTTATGCAACAAACAAAGACAATACTGCTAGCAAAGGAATAACTCATAAAGCAGACTCGGACAAGAGACCTTGAATTACAAATACAGTTACATTTAGCTCATAGCTTCCTTCTCAATGAACAAATTAATACATTTTATTTGCAACTTCGATAGCACCATGACAAAGAAATCTATTTAGTTTATTTTATGAAAATGAAACAACTAGCTAGATACATGAATGCAAAAGCTCATTCATGGAAAATAAAAGTAACACTTTTTCATCAGCAGCTTTAAATTTGATGTCAGTGCAAGCAGGCTGATGCATGGTAATGTAAATGTGTGGCCTAGTTATGCTAGGGAGAAGTGTGGCTCACTGGTTAGAGCAGGCAGACCCTGAAGCAGAGGTCAGACCCGGGACCAGGGTTCAATTCCCGACGCGGCAGGGTCTTGAGCTCAAATGTCCATGGACTCGATAATTCTCGCGTTGGTGCCTACTCGATTCACGGGTTCACACTCTGCAACTCTGGGCATTAAGCTTGCTTAATCTCCACAACGGCCCCCCGCGGCGGGATGCCTGGCTTTCACCTTGGGGATGCCCTGTAGGGGCTATCTCACAGGGAAAAACCAGGACGGGTTCCCAAGGCAAGCGCGGAGATACCCCTTCGGGGGTCGATTCTGGCGCTATATAAGAATATAATAATAATAACCTAAACACAGCTAAATAAACGTATTTTAAAAATGCTTCCTCATGTTGATGGTCCTGTAGACGGTGCAGCCTATTTTAAATGTGATGCTCAATTGCAGAGGGAGTTATAGTTGTCGGAGTGTCAGTGTAATTCTGTCATATATGTGTAGACTTTGAATGAGACTTCAAGTGCGTCTTGGGGTCTCCGGCCTGCAAGGAAGACGATCAATCCTGTGAGCTTGTCCAGCAGGGTCATTTGATGCCAGATAGACTCCTACCACTGCAAATAAATAAATGGGCACGCATATATAAACTCAAAATATATTAAAAGAAGCACTTCCCTGACAACAGGACCTCATGCTCCGGACCTTGTCGTGCTGCAGCCTGGCCACCAGGAAACTCCAGTGAGCAACCAAGGCACTGGTCTCACCAGCATGAGAGCAGCGCCCTGATTGGAGGGAGCAGCCTGTCTCTGCGCTTCACAGCGCTATGGAGGCCTGCAGTTGCTCTAATCCAAGTGTTTTATGACAGCTGGGTTAGAAGTTTCAAAGTGCGCATGTCTGGCTGGCTGTCGCAAGATGGCCGGCCAAAAAGACATGCGCACTTCGAAAAGTGCACATACTTACCAGTCCCTGCTGCTGTCATTCAGCTCCCCCACCCCCAACCGTCCTAACACTCGTTCAGGGCAGGAGGATGTCAGGATGAAAAATAAAATGGTCATGAAGAATTACCATTTTATTTTTCATCTTAGGGCCATTTAAGTGGGGTGATGCTCCTCCGCTCCAACGGAGGAGTCGTCCCTGCCGGGGGGAGTTCGTCTTGGTGGAGGCTGCCTCTCCTCTTGTTCTCTCTCTATATATCGCCCTCTTCCTCTCTCCAGTCTCTCTCTCTCTGAACTCTCTCTTCCCTGATTCATTTCTTCCTCCTTTCCTTCATTCTCAAGATTGCACTTCCCACAGACTCTATGTGTTACTACTGGTTACTAGCCCGTTTTTACCATCTACTTCCCTTACGCATTATTTTAACGTCCTCTCATCTCTTTTGTTGCCTTCCTTCTATGTTTCTTATCATCTCCAATCCCTCTTTTCTACAATTTGACTCGTTCTGTCCCCTCCCACTCTCTTTACACCTCCTCAGCAAACTCCCTTTTTTCTCTGTACCCTATTTCTCGCACTCTTCCTATCGCCCTCATCTCCTCGTCTTCCATCTCCATGCAGTTTACGTTATTAAGCTGTGATTCTGCCCGTCCTAACCCTGAGAGATGAGTTGTGACCGGCCACAGGCCTTTTCATTTTTCTGAAGATGGATGGCAATTTCTGTGCTTTCGGCCGGAAAACGACAGTTTAACTGGCTGGCATCTGACTGTGAGCAGGGAAAATGTTGCTATAGCGACAGCCGGTTTCATCTAATAGCAAAGGTCTCACCCCACGTTTGTCAGCAAATACACACACCATACACCGTGAAATGTTATCCCCATGGCTGGATTTTTCCCAACCTCATTTTCAACCTTGCAGAAACACGTAAAAGCTGTAATTTGCGATGTTCTGTAACTAGAAGGTGTAGGGTGACCAACTGGAATTGGTGCAAATTCAGGATGGTGAGTGTAAAAATTCATGACAAAGGGTCAAAATTCAGGAAACAAATTCAGGACAGGAGGTCAAATTTCAGGACAAAACTTCGGGACAAAAGGTAAGTTTTACAGACACATCAGAGGAGGTCGTGCAATAGTATATAAGTAAGCCCATCCATATCCAAACATATTCAACCACTTGCAAACCTATCCATCATGTATCCCTCCATCTATCATTTCACTCATCCATCCCTCCATCCACCCTTTCACTCATCCATCCATAATGCATCCATCCATCCTTTCACCCTATCCATCTGTACACTCATCCATCCACTCTTCCACCCAGCCATCCATTCACTCATCCATCCATCCATTTACCCTTTTCCCATCCAGCCATCCTTTCACTTATTCATATATCCACCCTGTCACTCGTCCTTCCACCCATTCACCCTTTAAGTCATCCATCCATCCACCCTTTCTCTCTCCATCAACCCTGTCACTTAGCCATACTTCCTTCCACCCATCCACCCACCCACCCACCCACCCACCCATCCATCCATCCATCTACTCATCCACTCATGAATCTATCCATTGACCTAATCACTCATCCATCCTTTCTCTCATCCATCTATCCTTTCACTTCTTCACTCATCTATCCATCTTTTTGTCCTTCTAACCTCCCTTTCACTCACTCATCCATCCATCCTTAGATCCACCCTTTCACTCAGCCATCCATTCACCCTTTAACTTATCAATTCATCAATCCATCATTTCACTCATCCATCCACCCACTCACTCATCATCAACCCATTCACTCATCCATCCATCCTTTCACTCATCCATCCATCCTTTCACTCATCCACCCACCCTTTTACCCATACATCTACCCTTCCACCCAAACATCCATCTATTTACTGTTTCTCTCATCCATCCTCCACTCACTAATCATCCATCCTCTCTCATTAACTATCTATTCAACCTTTCATTCATCCATTCACCCTTTCACTAATCCATCCAGCCATCCCTTAACTTACTCACTCACTCGCCCACCTTTTCATATTAATTATGAGCTGAGCCTTTGTCTGCGGAGTTGCAGACAGAAGAGGCCCATCAAGAACTTCACCCTCGCTGTAGTTCCTAAAGCAAGGGGTGGGGGAGGGTTCACTATGCCCCTGCACATAGGCAATGTGGAAACTTGTCGTGAGTCATGCATGATGCACAGTGCCAGGCCATGAGGTGACTGTGACATGGTGTTGTTTCTGGGGCTTTAAGTGGGATGAAAAAAAATGGGGGGTCTCTCCAAAGTGTGTATTCGATGTAATTACGGACAGTAGCGGCCCGTGGTGAGAGTACTGCGGGCGCTGACGTGGGGCAGGGGAGGGCTAGGGTTGGGGTTGTAAACTGCGGAATAGGGCTGCACAGAGGTAAGTACACAAACAAATAAATAAAACGAGTTTCATAGCGCGTTCTGCATCACCCCATGTCAGCGCCCGGCAGCACTTCCACCACGGGCCGCTACTGATTACGGACGTGGCTAAAAACACCTAAGTAAAAAATCTGTGCTTAGTATAGTGTACCACCCACCTTCTCTGGGGCTCTGCAGGCAACGCAGACACTGCCCACCTCTCCTGGGGCTCTGCACCCAGCACAGACACTGCCCACCTCCCCTGGGGCTCTGCACTCAGCACAGACACTGCCCACCTGCCCTGCTGCAATGGAGCCCACCCAGAGTATGCCCACCTCTCCTTGGCTCTGCAGCGTACGCAGCCACTGCCCACCTGCCCTGCTGCAATGGAGCTCGCCCAGAGTCGGCCCACCTCTCCTTTGCTCTGCAGCCAGCGCAGACAGGGCCAGATCCCCACATACTGCTGTTTGTGAGGGGCCCTCGGTTCTGAAGCATAGAGCGTTGCCATCACCACTGATCCCCCACGACATCCATGCCACCTGTCCATACGGGGCGGATTCAGTGTTTGCCCTTTCACCCCATACCATGGCCGAGCCCATGGTACACCCTGCTCTTGAGAAGCATCCTTAACTGTCCTGAGATGGGAGGAGTGTACCAGGGCTGGAACAGTCCTCCATACTTTGTTAATCAGTGTGGGTGGGATTATGCCATTTCTTATCTTACTACATTATAGACTGCTTGTTTGAAATTTAGTGACAGTAATTAAGCTCTGCTCTGTGAAGAGAACAACGTAGCTGCCTCGGTGTAATACTCGCTTTTTAGAGTTTAGAAAAGATTGCAGCACGCTCCTCCATTATAAAGAGTATTCACACTTATATGTAAGATCTAACATATATTCCCCACAGGAGCGCACGTTGCAGCTTAAATCAAAGAGAGTGGTTATTTGTTTAAGCTACGGTACTGTGTGCCTCCATGAAAACACAAACACATTAAAATATTACTTTTCATATTTTGCAAAACAGGCCTGTCTGATAGGGTGAAGGGCCACACTATAGTAGGAGGAGGACATGCCGGGTACGATTTAAAGATAAACAAGTCCAAGGGGCATATCTGAAAGGGAAGCATAGAAGCTTGCTGTTTAAAGTGAGAGTCATGGGTTAACATATTGAATGTTTATCACCTGTTCAAAGTGGTTTTGGCAGGTTAGGAGGTCGAATCATGGAAAAGTCGTCTCTACCCTCCATCCTCCCGGAGGTTGGTCCATTTGAAAATAATAGAGTAACAATAATGTCTGTTATGTGAGAAGTAATAGTCCAATACAGCTGGGTATCTGAGCCTTGGTACTGCATCCGAGTCTGTTACACTTGACCTGAACAGCATCAGAGTCAAGAAGAGAGGTGGGTGGAAGCTGTGCCGGCTTTAGGGTGGTGAGACCGGTGCCGGGTTAAAATTACGGACAAATGGCGTCCGTTAAAGAATCCTTCACGGACAACGGACAGACTGCCGAAATTACAGACTGTCAGTGAAATTTACGGACGGTTGGTCATCCTAAGAAGGTGGGGCCAGGGCCCTAAGGGAAGGACGGTGGTCCTACCTGTGGCCTCGGTGCTAAGAGTTTGGCCATGCAATCAGAAACTGGCTTCGTGAATTAGCAATTGGCTCTGACATTAAAGACTGGCTTCAGGAATCAGAGGCTGGGTTCAGGAATCAGAGGATGGGTTCAGTACCCGGCTGTTTATAAAGGTGCCGGAAGTTCAAAGTTTGCCCCAGAAGTCAGATGATGACCTCAGAATATGCAGGGTGGTATGCCCCTTGAAATTAGAGGAGCAATTACGAGGCGCTGCCATGACTTAAAGGGTGGTCCCAGAATCACCAAATGCGTCAAGAATCTGGCGAGCTAGAAGCAGCAAAGCAGATGCAGACCCAAAACTCTCCTACAGCCCCACAGCCACTCAGTTGAATAGGAATGTCATAAATGAGTGAGTAGCATGCTACACCGTGGAAATGGCATAGTGGAGAGTGAGTAGCAAGCTACACCATGGGAATGCCATAGAGAGGCGTGAGTAGCATGCTACACTGTGAGAGTGCCCGTAGAGAAGAGGGAGTAGCGCGCTACACTGTAGGAATGCCATAGAGGAGAGTGAGTAGCACGCTTCACTGTAGGAATGCCACAGATGAGTAAGTATCACACTACACTAGTTGGCTCCCAACCAGCAGCGCACCGGGAAGGGCGTTTGCAGAATGGTGGAGAAAGGGGGCATAGCCTCAACAATCCAGCTGGCTGGGACTTACTAGAGGTAACAGAAGGGGTTCCTGGACCCCAAGGACCCTCAGCATCCAAGGGGACTTAATCCCCCAACCGGCAGTGAGCCAGGAGGCACATTTACAGAGTGGTGGTGAGGGGGGCGAGGCCTCTGGTGACTTGCCGGAGATATATTTTTTAAGGGAGGGAGGCTTGCGGTCCCTCTTTCCTGGGC
The DNA here is from genome assembly GCF_964263255.1 of Lissotriton vulgaris. Classification (NCBI taxonomy): domain Eukaryota; kingdom Metazoa; phylum Chordata; class Amphibia; order Caudata; family Salamandridae; genus Lissotriton; species Lissotriton vulgaris. Next base: position 278,237,789 of record NC_141697.1, read on the forward strand.
CATTTTCTGCCCTAGGGACACCATCATCCAGGGCCAGGCCTTTTTCACTGGTTAAGGGGGCCCGCGTGGCTCCCCTCTCCAGCCGATTTCGGCCCCAGGAGCCCCATCCCCCGAAGCCCAGCATTTGCTTTTTAAAAATAATTCATAGGTATGCTGTAACGGCCGGATTCTCAGACCAGATAGAATCAGCTCCTCAGAGCACCACCAACCCAGCCGGAACTTAATCACCTTCCTCCTCAGGACTTATTTACAATAGGTATCTATGCCTTGTACCTAAGGATGGGGAAATCAGCAATATACATGCATAGGTTTTCTACAATATCACACTCACACCAGTTAGTCTCGCGGCAACTTGGGCCCAGACTAGTCTACCCTAGGGCAATTCTGATTAGCTACCATTACACACTGATCACAGTCAGTGCCCGCCCGACAAGCCGCAATCCTGCGGGTCTACACACCAGTCTCCTCCCTGGTGTTCTCTCACTTACATCCCGAACCGCAATCCTGCGGGTCTAGACACCAGTATCCTCCCTGGTGTTCTCATTACTTACATCCCAAGCCGCAATCCTGCGGGTATCGGCACCAGTTTCCCGCCTGGTGTTCTCATTAACGCCGCTTACCAACGACGATCACTTTCCTATGAATACCATTGGAAGGAATCTTGCATTGGCTACTCACTTACATCCCGAACCGCTATCCTGCGGGTCTAGACTAAGCATGGGCGAATTTTGCGAATCTCGCGTTCGCGAATTTTGCGGATTTGCGAACTCGCAATCCGCAAAATCCGTGAATTCTCGCGAATTTGCGGATTTTTTTTTTGTGTTCGCTCGGGTTTCTGCCAGTTCGCAAGGGTTTTGTACAATTTCGCAAACGCGAACTTACCTGTCGGGTCGCAAGTTTTGCGAACTTGTTGTTTCTACGTGTCCAGCCTGTTTGGGACACTCTTCTTCATCACTGCCACTCTCTGTCACCACTGCCACTCTCTGACTACTCATGCCACCCTCTGGCCCACCCATGCCACCCTCTGTTTCATCACAGCACCCTCTGCTTGTCCAGTGTACATTATTGTGGCAAAGCAAAGCACACCTTCCCTGCCTCAAGTGACCTGAATTAATTTGGGGCTGATTAATGTGTCACAGAATATTTTTTTAGCTGGCACCTGCTTCCTTAGTGCTTCCTGATTAGTGATCTTTTGCACTTGCTAAGTGCTTTCATTGTTGCCCCAACTGACAATAATGAATTAGGGGCTGATTAATGTGTCACTGGATTTGAAATTCCAGCCTGGCTCCTGCTTGTCTCCCTTATCTGTAATTCAGGACCTTTGTGGCATATGTGTAACTATTCTGAGGGTCAGAGCAGGGTCACATAATAGTTGCAAGTAGGCAACTGAACTCTGGAGGGGCCCCTCAGGAAGCACTACAGGAAATGGCTACTAATGATGAGCTTGAACTTTTGAACCTGGTAAGTAGTTTCAGTTTTGCTAAGATCGTATTTCTGCAATTTAGCGCTTATTCGCGGGGCGCAAAGTTGAACTAGGAAGCCGCGAACTCACGCAAACAGTGCGAGCAAGCCATAAAATCCGCTGCTCGCGGATTTGCGGATTTTGCGGGAAATTCGCGAATCTCGCGGATTGTGAATTTACTGAAAATCCGCAAAATCTGCGAGCGGAACGGATTTTGCGCCCATGCTTAGTCTAGACACCAGTATCCTCCCTGGTGTTCTCATTACTTACAACCCAAGCCGCAATCCTGCGGGTATCGGCACCAGTTTCCCGCCTGGTGTTCTCATTAACGCCGCTTACCAACGACGATCACTTTCCTATGAATACCATTGGAAGGAATCTTGCATTGGCTACTAGGGATATGATACTACAATATTATAGATCACACAAAAGTTTACCGAATTAGATGATGTACAACCTAATCTCCACTTCAGGGGTCCCTCTCTCCCTCATTATTCAGTCACTCCTTACCTGACCGGGAATTACATCCGTTCATGAAAACAATGCCTGACTAGAAGAACAGGTTACCCTGATTGAACAAGAATACGAGGCACATGCTGGTTCACTAAGAACTGGGGTACTTTATTACAATGATCATAATAACACAATACTATACTATAACATATATCCTGCAAAGGAAAGTGAAAGGTTAGAATGTGCACACTATGAGACAAAGACTGACGTCACCTGATTAATGTGAAGTCTGGATTCAGCAGTCATCTAGGTTCCCTTCTCGTCTGTGCCTTGGCTCGTCTTAAAGTCACACTTCTGCAGTCACAGGTACACGTCTGCACCGCTATGCTCTGTCTTCTCTGCTTCCCTCCAAGTCACTGGAACCTTCCTTTCATTAGCTGCTTTCTCTCTGGCTGTTATGCGCTACTCCTCTCAATCACGGACCATCTTCACATCTCGGCTTCGATCTTATAACTCAGTTTCAGCCACTCTGGTATTCGTTCTTTTGACTAACTGCTTCACTCGGAATGCTCTGATCTTATAGGTCAAAGCTCGCCAGCTGCTCCAACTAAAATAACTTCAATCTTTCTAAGAAAGTATCAGCTTCTTAGTCTTTCTCGGACTTCAAAATGGCGACTGTCTGCCTGGAAATAATTAATGGCATTGATGCTAACGGCTAGCTGCCGCCTACAGACTGACTGATTCACTGCCTCATGCTTTCACTAATATGGAAGCTTGTTCCTTCATGGAAAGTTACGGCCAGTAACCTGCCGCCCACCAAATTCTTGTACCTCCCCGTACCAAGGGCACGTTCCCAGCCGGCCGGCCTGATGTTGTGTCTTCGGAGTGGAGAGAAATACAGTCTTTCGATAAGGGCCAGCCTGAGCCGGTTCTCTCCAAGCGAACAACACCTCGTAACTAAAACATTACATTTGACCTAAAAGCATCTCAAGCTGCCGGGGCAGAAAGAAAGATGGAGTCTCTCCCGTTTGAGGCCTACAAGGCCCAAAATAAGCATAACTCCATAGAAGGTATACTAACACTCTTGCAAAATGAAGGGTTATCACTAGTACTAATGAATCTATCCTCTAACATAAGCTTATAAGCCCTGATCTAAGGAAAAGGGTACGGAAATATAGTATTATGCCTTGTGAATAGGCCCTGTCTAGGGTTCTAATCCTTGCACTAGAATGATAATAGACTAGAGTCACCTCCAATCATCTTCCCTCAAAGAAGGGCCGAAAAAGTCGGTCAGAACACTTCACCCTTGACTTTAGTCTATTAATAATTCATTAAATGGAACTCACATCTGTGGAAGAATAATAGGAAACAAAACTAACTGATCTATTCCTCGTGCCGAATCTACAGTATTGGAGTAGGGAAGGAATGCACTGAATAAAGCAGCAAATAGCCACTAAAATACTAATAGCAATCATAATACCCCCTAATATCTGTCATAAGGAATGTAAGTCAGGTAACCAATTGAAGAGCCAGTCAAACCAGCCCTGGTCAATGTGTCTTCTAACCTCTTCAGTCAAGTCATGAAGTTTGTCAATATGAGCCTGAATGGATTTAGTGTGATCAGACAAGTTAAAACAACAAAGACCTTCAAAATCAGAACAATCATGTTCATGTTTAAGTAAAAGATAATCAATAGCAGCACGATTTTGCAAAATAGCTCTGCGTTCACCCTGGGCATCTAATAGCATATCAGATAGAATTGTAGAAGTATGATTAATTGACTTGACCATCCAGCAGGCCATTTTCCCAATTGATTTCGCATTATAGACAGCTAATGCTGGGACACCAATAATCGAAATAGCTAAACTAAGGTATTCAGATTTAGAATAGAGATGTAAGGAAGAATCACAATCTTCATGTAACATCATAGCATCACGAACTACACGGGAATAGGTATTAGGATGTGAAGAAAATATTAATAAACTCAGTCTAGTGATGGCACATGGGCCTCCGGAAATATTTGCGGGAATATAGGGCCAAGAAGTATTGCCACAGGAGAAAAGCCAACCAGAAGGTAACAACATTGTGCGATAATGGCTAGGGGCAACTACTATACTCTTACAAGTCATATTATTTTTAACAGAAGTACATGACTTTGGAGGTCTTCGGGAACATAAAGTTCGTTCATGGGTTAAAAAAGAAGTTGCAGCCCTTAGTTTCAAGCGAACACATTCAGTAATTGCATTAGGATCACAAGTAAGGAAAAAACACAGATCACCCTGTGTGATATTATATGTAGTGATTTGGGAATGAATCGGGGGCGTTGAATCTGAAAGTATAGCACATAAAGGACAGTATTTGTGTGCGGCGAAATCACCAAGAATTACATTGGGTCGGGCATTTGATATATTAAAAATATGCGTTAATGTTTCTAACGAAGCGGGGACAGCAACCAAACAGGTCGCTAGAATGTCAGTCACTGAACGCATCGGTGTCAGGCAAAAATGTGGAGAATTGGTAACTCGTTTAGCTAAAGTAGTCCAAAAGTTGGATGATGAATCCCACGCAGCAAAGGAACGCGGTACTCGGGTTCTCGAATCAACCAAAGTCTGTGGGTTCCCTTCTCTCCTGACGTAGCAGACCAAAAGGAGTCCAACGCCGACACATCCTGCAGCAACAGTCAAGAGAGTGATCTGAAAGAAAATCAAATACAGGCATTATTCATTCTCGTAGGTAACATTTGTCAGCCGGGACAGCTTCCCAGCTATCTTTCCCTGGTCTCATTACTAGAATGGTGTTGTCATGACCGGTTGCAATGATTTCAGCTTGTTCAGGGAGATTTTTAGGTGATTGCACCCATATTCTCGCTCCCGGATTATCCGTAGAGCCAAATCCTTTCTGTCCTCGCACAGTTAGCAACGTTGGGGCAGTGCCTTTCTGAATCTCGCCACTGAAAACAGGCATAATTAGCAATTGAGCAACTCGGTCAGTCTTTTGAATCGATAAATCAACCTCACTGCTGTTCAGCAGGAGAACCTTAATCTCTCCCTGATAATCACTGTCAATGACTCCTCCAAGTACTTGAATGCCTTTTAAGGCTAGGCCCGATCTAGGGGCAATCAGGCCAAAATTTCCAGTTGGTATACAGACACCAACACCAGTTTCAATGATGACTCGATCTCTACTCTTAATCACAGTGTCATTCATGGCATGCAGGTCCAAGCCTGCGGAACCTGGGGTTGCTCTGCATGGAGCTAGTGCTCCGGGGGAAATTTCCCAGTACATTACAGTATTGCCAATGGAATTGGGTTTTGCATCAACAGTTGGGGGAAACAAACGCATTAAAGGAGATTCAGCATTCAAAAAGGGACGATTGTTCAAAATTAACAGTGCTTGGAACAAATAATCTCTCCAATTCTTATATTTATTGTCAGTCAATTTTCGCAATTGTTCTTTTAGCAAACCATTCATTCTTTCAATAAGGCCTGATGCCTGTGGATAATATGGTATATGAAACACCCATTCAATGTTATTTTCCACACAAAATTCCTGTACCAATCTTCCACGAAAGTGGGATGCGTTGTCAGATTGAATTTGAAATGGAACACCATAATAGAGCATAATCAATTCCAATGTTTTAATGGTATTCACTTGGGTAGCTTGTTTACAAGGAAAGGCCACTAAAAGGCCACTGTAGGTATCGACAATTGTACAAACATATTGGCAATTTTTACTCATAGGGAGTGGACCAATATAATCAATCTGCCAAATTTGAGAGGGCAATTTTCCTCGATGTAAATGACCTCTAACAATTTGTGGTACTTTTCGTCGTCTGGAATGTTGACAGATGGGACAATGCAAAATGGTATCTTTAATGAAATCTAAAGGAATATAAATTCCTCGATCAGCGGCCCACCTGCTAGTGGCTTTCTCTTCAAAATGTCCTGCTTTCTGGTGGGCCCATTCCGCCAATCCCGCCAAATCAGAATCTTGCATGTCCATCACTGCCTCAGCAATTTTAGATTTCTCATCTGCAATGTTATGAAAGAATTTGTCAAGGGAGTCTATCGGGGTATGAGCATTCACATGAAAGATTGTCACAGTACTCTGTGGGAGCATTTCCCAAATTTCTTGCCATAATTCTTTCCCCCACAGTTCTTTCGAATGCAATTCCCAATTATGAGAATGCCAAGTTGGTAACCAAACCACCAGTCCATTAGCAGTGGACCAGGAGTCAGTAAAAATATGACATGTGCCAGGTAATTCTTGTTTCAAAACTTGGTAAACTGCATATAATTCAGCGAATTGACTACTCTTTCCCTCACCGGTTGTACTCAGTAACTTTTGTGTGATCGGATTATAGGACACTGCCTTCCAATGCCGTTTATCTCCTATGAACCTTGCTGAACCATCCGTAAAGCACACATGTTTTCTGTCCTCCACGGACAAATCATCAAAAGGCTTACCCCACTTAACAGGAGATTCCTGTACTACAGGTACGGAGCAATCACTTCTAGTCTCAATCGATGGCGACTGCGCCACTTGCTCATGTAAAGATGCCACACCTTTCGGACCCACACGTGCCCTATCTTGAATGTACCATTTCCATTTAATCACACTTGCTTCTTAAGCATGTCCAATTCGATGAGTTTTCGGCGAACTCAAAACCCACTGCATAATAGGAATTTCAGGTCTTAAAATCACATCATGACCCAAAGTCAATTGCTCGGTATCCACCAGAGCCCAATAACATGCAAGCAACTGTTTCTCAAAATGTGTATAACGCTCACCAGCCTCAGGTAACTTTTTGGTCCAGAAACCTAATGGTACTTTTTGTGTGCCTTGTTTTTGCCACAAACTCCAATTTGCATAAAGACCTTGCACGGACACATTCAAATCCACATCACCCTCGCACACAGGCCACAGATCCAAAGCATACTGAATCGCTTCTTTTGCCAAATTGAACGCATTTTGCTGTGGTTCGCCCCATTCAAACACATTCTTTTTGCGAGTGACTCGATATAAAGGGGCCAGTATCTGACTCAAATGTGGGATATGTTGGCGCCAAAAGCCAAACAAACCAATGAAGCTCTGGGCTTCTTTCCTATTTCTTGGGACTGCAAAATCCAAAACTTTTTGTTTAACCTGTGGAATCCCCTCTCTGTGACCTTCATGCCAATTGATACCTAAAAACTTTACACTTTGGGATGGACCTTGTAACTTATCGGGATTAATTTCCCAACCTTTCTCACGTAAGCACTCAAGGGTTTGATCTAATTGGGTCTGAACTTGATCTTGTGTTTCACCTTGAATCAAAATGTTGTCAATATAATGACATATCTGAATTTGCGGGTGTACAGATACTTCGGACAAATGTTCTGCCACCAGCCGGTGACAGATCGTAGGACTATGTACATAGCCTTGGGGAAGACTTCTAAACGTCATTTGACATCCATTCCAAGTAAAACTGAATTGTTCCTGACACTCGGGGGCAATCGGAATAGAAAAGAAAGCATTAGCAATATCAATGGACGCATACCATGTACCTGGATGCTTTTGGATTCTCTCAATTAAAGTAATAATATCTGGTACTGCAACAGTCAAAGGGGGTGTATGTTTGTTCAGCTCGTGATAATCACCAGTCATGCGCCAAGAATTATCACTTTTGTGCACGGGCCAAACGGGATTATTCCAAGCAGAAGTAACCGGAGTTATAACTCCTGCATCAACCAAATCCTGAATAGTAGCACTAATCTCTTCATGGCCACCTGGGATACGATATTGCTTCTGAGAAACAACTTTTGTAGCCTGAGGGATTTTTATGGGGGGCATTCTTAAACGACCAACCCGTACGGGTCTGGACGATATATAATGTTTAGTTCCAAATTGATAACAGCCGTCATCTAAATGCAAAATCATTCCTTTTAGAATGTCAATTCCAATTATGTACTCCAAAAGTGGGACAACTAATACAGAATATTCTTTTCGGGGAATTCTGCCTATTCTCATTTCAAGTGTAGTTTGCACTGCGGGAGTTTCCTTTCCACCTAAATCCAGTAATTGTGAAAAATTGGCCTCTGAATTTCTTTGATTTTCCATGAATAAGAGTGGCCTCCGCTCTTGTATCTACCAATGCTCGGGCCCTTTGGATATTACGATGTTTCCCAAAAATTTCAATATCTACATAGGGTCTATTGTCTTTGTGAGCCCACCTGCGTACTGGAGCTTGACCTATTTCCTAGTCATTCTTACTGCGTTTTGTCAACCAAGAAAAATCAGGGTAAATGCTCCCTATGTTTTTTCGGTATCAAAACATCATGTTCATATCCATCTCCATTACGAAATGGATTCCTGTCATATGTATGGTACTGTGAGTTACGATCAGAAAGTCTGTGTCGATCCTCCCTTCTCCTCAACTCAGGGGACTGATCCCTTTCATCTCTATATCTGTTGTAGACACGATCATCTCTCCCCCTTTCTTTTTACCCCTCCGGCCCCCTCTCCTTCTCACAACGAGGGGACACATCACGCTCATACCGCCGTTCACCACGACGATCAGAATCCACACGACAATTGTCGTCACCACTGTCATCAGAACAACCGCGATCACAATCATTCTTACGCACACGACGGGCACCCTCCTTACGATCCAAACCACGCTTGCGAAACATCTCCCATAGGCGATTATTAGGTTCACCATCAATGTCCTCCTTTTTCACACCGTCATTCAACAGCTCAAGAAACATATCACGTCTAGAGAATTTATAATCTCCAGCAGTACGACCCTCCGGTCGAGACTGTCTCTCAGGTTTAAACCAGTCACCCAATTCACCAAGCTGACGGACAGATTCAAGCACCATAGATAAAGCATTGCCAGTTTGATTGATTAACAAAGTCATCATAACCTGCTTATAAGCAACAGGGGAAGAATGGATAATGCGATTCCGCACAGAAGATGTCAATAAACCATCCAACAACCTGTCAGCAGTACTGAGAAAAATTGCAGTTTTCATCACCTCCTCTTTCAATCGCTGCGCCGCATCGCGCAAAGTATACCACGGCTTGTCATTCACAGGCCAGTCAGATTCAGTAGGATATTTATGGTTACAGCCATCAGTCGCTAACTGGAGTAGACTAATCTGGCCAGCACCATTAAAATTTCGAAAATGATCTTGTACAGTAGAATCGGAACTCAAAGAGCAAAATTTCAAGGCATCTCCTGCATCTAACATGATACCTGCAGCGCCCAATTCATAGAGGCGCACCATCCACGTAAGCAAAGCCTCACCAGGCCGTTGTCGAAATTGTTGCAAAATGTCACTAACTTCCTGTTGAGTAAAGTCTTCCAAACTATCCAGAGCAATACCATTAGGATTACCAGGAGCTTGTTGTAATTTGCCTCGAAAAACCGGATGCGCAGAAACCTCCGGACGAGCATCCGAAGAAGCCCGATCCATATATTTAGAGGAACAATCAGGACGAGAAACGTCATTAGAATGGGAAGAGCGACCACGGTCGCCGGAATCATCATTTTTGTCACAAGAAGTAGATTTACAGTCACGTCCGGAGCGAGAAGACTCGCGCCTGTCAGACTCCTCAGCCGAGGAACCAGAATCATTCGAGTCCCAGATATTACCATCCCACTCGTCGGGGTTCCAATCCAGTCCGGCTTTCGCCACGACCAGACGCACTTTCCGTTTACAAACACGACCGCGACGATGCCTATATTTGTATTTTGCAATGCAAACAGCAGCCCTTTCGGCAATTGTCTGATAAGTTTCAAGTTTGTCGGCAAGCAATTTATTTTGACATCGCAAAAGAGTATGCGCATTTTGCACTTCAACAAACTTTTCCTCCATATCCACAAATCGTTGCTGTAATTTTAAAAATTTCTCATGTACAATCCTGTACGCAGTCAAAACAATCCAACCTCTGCGTCCTAAAATAGGAAGCTCCTCACCCTTCACTACTGGTGCCTTCTGTAAGCAAGAAACCACATCAGCCGGCTCCGCCAGCTCCAAACAAGAAGTCCTATTCTCACTCAAACCAGTAGAATCAGCCCACTCACGGGCCAAGACCTCGTAAGGCGTCGATTCCCAGCCGGGAATTTCAACAGGTAATTTAAAATTAGATTTTGACTTTCGCGAAAACATTTTGACACACCAAAAAGATATATACAACTATTAACAAATAATATACAAAAGAAACCACGTACGAGCCGAGCGCAAACCAACAAGATAAAAACAATACAGCGCACACAGGCTTCGTAAACAGTTCGTGACGCCAGATGTAACGGCCGGATTCTCAGACCAGATAGAATCAGCTCCTCAGAGCACCACCAACCCAGCCGGAACGTAATCACCTCCCTCCTCAGGACTTATTTACAATAGGTATCTATGCCTTGTACCTCAGGATGGGGAAATCAGCAATATACATGCATAGGTTTTCTACAATATCACACTCATACCAGTTAGTCTCGCGGCAACTTGGGCCCAGACTAGTCTACCCTAGGGCAGTTCTGATTAGCTACCATTACACACTGATCACAGTCAGTGCCCGCCCGACAAGCCGCAATCCTGCGGGTCTAGACACCAGTCTCCTCCCTGGTGTTCTCTCACTTACATCCCGAACCGCAATCCTGCGGGTCTAGACACCAGTATCCTCCCTGGTGTTCTCATTACTTACATCCCAAGCCGCAATCCTGCGGGTATCGGCACCAGTTTCCCGCCTGGTGTTCTCATTAACGTCGCTTACCAACGACGATCACTTTCCTATGAATACCATTGGAAGGAATCTTGCATTGGCTACTAGGGATATGATACTACAATATTATAGATCACACAACAGTTTACCGAATTAGATGATGTACAACCTATTCTCCACTTCAGGGGTCCCTCTCTCCCTCATTATTCAGTCACTCCTTACCTGACCGGGAATTACATCCGTTCATGAAAACAATGCCTGACTAGAAGAACAGGTTACCCTGATTGAACAAGAATACGAGGCACATGCTGGTTCACTAAGAACTGGGGTACTTTATTACAATGATCATAATAACACAATACTATACTATAACATATATCCTGCAAAGGAAAGTGAAAGGTTAGAATGTGCACACTATGAGACAAAGACTGACGTCACCTGATTAATGTGAAGTCTGGATTCAGCAGTCATCTAGGTTCCCTTCTCGTCTGTGCCTTGGCTCATCTTAAAGTCACACTTCTGCAGTCACGGGTACACGTCTGCACCGCTATGCTCTGTCTTCTCTGCTTCCCTCCAAGTCACTGGAACCTTCCTTTCATTAGCTGCTTTCTCTCTGGCTGTCCTGCGCTACTCCTCTCTCCTCTCAATCACGGACCATCTTCACTTCTCGGCTTCGATCTTATAACTCAGTTTCAGCCACTCTGGTATTCGTTCTTTTGACTATATGCTTCACTCGGAATGCTCTGATCTAATAGGTCAAAGCTCGCCAGCTGCTCCAACTAAAATAACTTCAATCTTTCTAAGAAAGTATCAGCTTCTTGGTCTTTCTCGGACTTCAAAATGGCAACTGTCTGCCTGGAAATAATTAATATGCAAACACAACAGGTGATGGACCGAATGTGGATCAATGTCACACACTCACCCCAGTCCAAAGATCTGGGCCCAAATCCATTGTTTTTTTGCACTCCACACCACCCTGGGTTAGACAATGGCGATATGCAAATCAGCTCTGACCCTGTGCCCCATGGGAACAGTCCAGTCCGAACTACAAAAGCCATGTCCTTCCCAGAACGGAATCAAGCATCCGAGGACCGGACCGGTTTCGAGGTAACACCTCTCATCAGCCCGGCTAGCTTGACTCCAGTGGTGTGGAGTGCCTGGGACCCACGTCTGGGCATCCCCAGTGCACTTAGGGCGGAATATGCAAACACAACAGGTGATGGACCGAATGTGGATCAATGTCACACACTCACCCCAGTCCAAAGATCTGGGCCCAAATCCATCGTTTTTTTGCACTCCACACCACCCTGGGTTAGACAATGGCGATATGCAAATCAGCTCTGACCCTGTGCCCCATGGGAACAGTCCAGTCCGAACTACAAAAGCCATGTCCTTCCCAGAACGGAATCAAGCATCCGAGGACCGGACCGGTTTCGAGGTAACACCTCTCATCAGCCCGGCTAGCTTGACTCCAGTGGTGTGGAGTGCCTGGGACCCACGTCTGGGCATCCCCAGTGCACTTAGGGCGGAATATGCAAACACAACAGGTGATGGACCGAATGTGGATCAATGTCACACACTCACCCCAGTCCAAAGATCTGGTCCCAAATCCATCGTTTTTTTGCACTCCACACCACCCTGGGTTAGACAATGGCGATATGCAAATCAGTTCTGACCCTGTGCCCCATGGGAACAGTCCAGTCCGAACTACAAAAGCCATGTCCTTCCCAGAACGGAATCAAGCATCCGAGGACCGGACCGGTTTCGAGGTAACACCTCTCATCAGCCCGGCTAGCTTGACTCCAGTGGTGTGGAGTGCCTGGGACCCACGTCTGGGCATCCCCAGTGCACTTAGGGCGGAATATGCAAACACAACAGGTGATGGACCGAATGTGGATCAATGTCACACACTCACCCCAGTCCAAAGATCTGGGCCCAAATCCATCGTTTTTTTGCACTCCACACCACCCTGGGTTAGACAATGGCGATATGCAAATCAGCTCTGACCCTGTGCCCCATGGGAACAGTCCAGTCCGAACTACAAAAGCCATGTCCTTCCCAGAACGGAATCAAGCATCCGAGGACCGGACCGGTTTCGAGGTAACACCTCTCATCAGCCCGGCTAGCTTGACTCCAGTGGTGTGGAGTGCCTGGGACCCACGTCTGGGCATCCCCAGTGCACTTAGGGCGGAATATGCAAACACAACAGGTGATGGACCGAATGTGGATCAATGTCACACACTCACCCCAGTCCAAAGATCTGGGCCCAAATCCATCGTTTTTTTGCACTCCACACCACCCTGGGTTAGACAATGGCGATATGCAAATCAGCTCTGACCCTGTGCCCCATGGGAACAGTCCAGTCCGAACTACAAAAGCCATGTCCTTCCCAGAACGGAATCAAGCATCCGAGGACCGGACCGGTTTCGAGGTAACACCTCTCATCAGCCCGGCTAGCTTGACTCCAGTGGTGTGGAGTGCCTGGGACCCACGTCTGGGCATCCCCAGTGCACTTAGGGCGGAATATGCAAACACAACAGGTGATGGACCGAATGTGGATCAATGTCACACACTCACCCCAGTCCAAAGATCTGGGCCCAAATCCATCGTTTTTTTGCACTCCACACCACCCTGGGTTAGACAATTGCGATATGCAAATCAGCTCTGACCCTGTGCCCCATGGGAACAGTCCAGTCCGAACTACAAAAGCCATGTCCTTCCCAGAACGGAATCAAGCATCCGAGGACCGGACCGGTTTCGAGGTAACACCTCTCATCAGCCCGGCTAGCTTGACTCCAGTGGTGTGGAGTGCCTGGGACCCACGTCTGGGCATCTGGAGTCAAGCTAGCCGGGCTGAGGAGAGAGGTGTTACCTCGAAACCGGTCCGGTCCTCGGATGCTTGATTCCGGTCTGGGAAAGATATGGCTGTTGTAGTTCGGACTGGACTGTTCCCATGGGGCACAGGGTCAGAGCTGATTTGCATAAAGCCATTATCTGACCCAGGGTGGTGTGGAGTGCAAAAAACGATGGATTTAAGCCCAGATCCTTGTACTGGGGTGAATGTAAGACATTGATCTACATTCTGTCCATCAAATTGTTTTTTGTAATTTTCTCCCTGAGTGTACTGGGGTAGCTCAGACGTGGGTCCCAGAGCCTCCACACCACTGGAGTCAAGCTAGCCGGGCTGATGAGAGGTGTTACCTCGAAACCGGTCCGGTCCTCGGATGCTTGATTCCGGTCTGGGAAAGATATGGCTGTTGTAGTTCGGACTGGACTGTTCCCATGGGGCACAGGGTCAGAGCTGATTTGCATAAAGCCATTATCTGACCCAGGGTGGTGTGGAGTGCAAAAAACGATGGATTTAGGCCCAGATCCTTGTACTGGGGTGAATGTAAGACATTGATCTACATTCTGTCCATCAAATTGTTTTTTGTAATTTTCTCCCTGAGTGTACTGGGGTAGCTCAGACGTGGGTCCCAGAGCCTCCACACCACTGGAGTCAAGCTAGCCGGGCTGATGAGAGGTGTTACCTCGAAACCGGTCCGGTCCTCGGATGCTTGATTCCGGTCTGGGAAAGATATGGCTGTTGTAGTTCGGACTGGACTGTTCCCATGGGGCACAGGGTCAGAGCTGATTTGCATAAAGCCATTATCTGACCCAGGGTGGTGTGGAGTGCAAAAAACGATGGATTTAGGCCCAGATCCTTGTACTGGGGTGAATGTAAGACATTGATCTACATTCTGTCCATCAAAATGTTTTTTGTAATTTTCTCCCTGAGTGTACTGGGGTAGCTCAGACGTGGGTCCCAGAGCCTCCACACCACTGGAGTCCAGCTAGCCGGGCTGATGAGAGGTGTTACCTCGAAACCGGTCCGGTCCTCGGATGCTTGATTCCGGTCTGGGAAAGATATGGCTGTTGTAGTTCGGACTGGACTGTTCCCATGGGGCACAGGGTCAGAGCTGATTTGCATAAAGCCATTATCTGACCCAGGGTGGTGTGGAGTGCAAAAAACGATGGATTTAGGCCCAGATCCTTGTACTGGGGTGAATGTAAGACATTGATCTACATTCTGTCCATCAAATTGTTTTTTGTAATTTTCTCCCTGGAAATAATTAATGGCATTGATGCTAACGGCTAGCTGCCGCCTACAGACTGACTGATTCACTGCCTCATGCTTTCACTAATATGGAAGCTTGTTCCTTCATGGAAAGTTACGGCCAGTCACCTGCCGCCCACCAAATTCTTGTATCTCCCCGTACCCAGCCGGCCAGCCTGATGTTGTGTCTTCGGAGTGGAGAAAAATACAGTCTTTCGATAAGGACCAACCTGAGCCGGTTCTCTCCAAGCGAACAACACCGCGTAACTAAAACATTACATTCGACCTAAAAGCATCTCAAGCTGCCGGGGCAGAAAGAAAGATGGAGTCTCTCCCGTTTGAGGCCTACAAGGCCCGAAATAAGCATAACTCCATAGAAGGTATACTAACACTCTTGCAAAATGACGGATTATCACTAGTACTAATGAATCTATCCTCTAACATAAGCTTATAATCCCTGATCTAAGGAAAAGGGTACGGAAATATAGTATTATGCCTTGTGAATAGGCCCTGTCTAGGGTTCTAATCCTTGCACTAGAATGATAATAGACTAGAGTCACCTCCAATCATCTTCCCTCAAAGAAGGGCCGAAAAAGTCGGTCAGAACAGATGCATACCCTCGACTGGAGCAAGACCAGAACCAAAGAAAGGCGAAAAGGAGGAGGAGAGGAAATAAGGACATCCAATAGGAAGAGGACAAGGCAAAGGCAGGAAGACTTCTACACCCAGAAGAAGCTCTACACATTCCAAGTTGGCAACACTTGCATTGCAATCAACTCCAGAGAAGGTGACCTGGAAGACACAGGGACATCTGAGCATAAATAGATTGGGAACTTCAGGAGGAAATGCGGAGAGTGCAATGGAGACCATCAAGATACTGGACACAGAACCGGCAGAGTAGAAGGAAACCATGTAGCAAGAGGTGCCAGATGCAGAGGTGGAGGCTCTCATCAAGACCACATAAGAGGAAGAATCAGGAAGCCAGGATCCGCAGGCAGCTCATATCTCCCATTAGATTAGTTCAGTCCTTTTGCCTTGTAGTAGTTTCATACCCGAACAATGATAACTAGTGTTGATCATCTTGCACGTCAGAAGTTTGCAGGATGAGTTAGACATGTTGGTACATTGCGCTTTTTAGTGGCCCAGAATAACAACATATTTGTTCTACATGAATGTGGTATTCCCTACACCCAGTCATACAGTCAACTCAAAGGCCAGTGAACACATGGCCCATCTTTTTGGTACTACAAGTCCGCAGGAGTCACCATTGTTATCAGGGGGAAGCATTTCAGGCAAATTAGTGGAAGAGCTCTGGTCATGGATGGCTTGTGGTCTGGTGTACCAGTAAGCGAGGCATCCGCGTAGGATGCGGTCAGGGGGAAAATGCCAGGAATTACTCATAGAGTCGAACTGATGGCTCTATGTTTTCCCAGATTGACTTCATATCCACCTCCCCAGCGGTAAAGGCTGGAGGGGTGGGGGATTCCATGGTTAACTCCACTTTTCTGTCCTTGGCGCAATACACTTTTAGGGTGAACTTACAAGGAAGTTCTCTGCCGGCTCAGGTTCCCTGAAACTGAACTGCTTACTGTTGGAGAACGGGGATTTAGTGGCAAACCCCAGAATTGCATATGTAGAGTGGAGTGGCATGAAGGATTTCTTTCACTCTACCGGCAAGTGAGTTTAGATGTGAATGCTATTGTGGTAGGGGGCAGGGTAAGAGGGCAAGCGGTGGTCATGTGGAACATCAACAGATTAGTGAGGAGAAAAAGTGGGCAGAGGTGGTGCAAATATGTCCGCTCAAAGAAAGCGAGGAGGCCCAGAAGTTTCCAATGAGAGCAGGTTGTATTGGTATGTGTATGTATTAATGAGGGACTGATCAGATAGAAGTTGAGCTAAGAGGTTATTCAGCCATAGTAGAGGTCAAAGCCTACTGTGTCCAATTCTTCTGCTTCTGAATCAAAAGTGTTTTGGGTATAAATGTACTTTAATCCTAGCCTCTGTCCTTACATCGGTCCTGAGATAAACACCCACGATGCTGGTCTAACAATGGTCCCATCTATGAAAACTGGGGAAGATGTCTATGCAGCCTTAAATCGACTCATCTACTTGAATATACACATTTTTATAATGAATAAACTCTCATAGATCCTTATTTATTGTCGATGTCTGAGCAAAACCTGTCTTGAATTGTGTTGTTGATGGTACTTAGTTGATGAGGTGTGGTCTCCAATCTTCAGCCATGCCAGGGATACTTTGTGGTAGTCCCACAGAAGTGAAACAATGACAGAAGGAAATGGCATTATACAGGAGATCCCATTATAGCAGTGGCAGCTCCTCTTAATAGGCTCAGGGGCTTTACTGTTCACCCCGGTTTTCTGGCCCGATCTTTTTTTATAATACCGATGGTATAATAAAAATGACACACTCCTTCGATCCGGCAACAGTCTCTGTCTAAATGCTGGTGCAGGCACACAAAGGCGACTGAACCAGTTTTCAAATCCCATCCCTGGCACACATGTGTGCCTCCCTCATTTGTGATCTGCTAAGCGTCACACCTAAAGGGAGACATGGGCGCAGCAGGCTTAAGCCCTGTAGGGAGTGTGGCTACCAACCAATCAGCCTGTCACCCCACCCTTTGTGACAAGTTGGGGAAAACTGGGGTGGAAAAGCAGACAAAATTGGGTGTAACCACTCAGTTTTGAGGTTTCAGTTTCATGCACTAGCACCAGAAGCTGAAAGGAGCAAGAGTCCACACTTGACCTGCAGCAAGGTAAGTAGAAAAGCAAGCACTGGAATAGCCAATAGGTCTCGCTTTTGGGACCTTATAAGTGTTTAGCCATGCAACACTTGATGTTATCACACCAAGGATATTGTGCTGGATAACTAAACACTTATAAGGTCCCAAAGGCGAGACCTACTGGATATGCCAATGCTTGTTTTGTTAGTTGCAAGCTGGTGTTTTATTACAACATCAAAGTTATAAAAGAAAAAAAATGGGGTTGCTAGATCCATTTAAGCATTTGATTATTTTGATTGGGGCAAGCGGTTAGATAGGGTTTGGGGTATGAGGGAAGAGTCCAGGGGAAAGTTAAAAGGCATGGAGTGAATGGAGGAAGGGCAGGCATGGTGGATGGATGAACAAGTCTGCCAATGCCGGAGAAGGCAGAGGAGACCAGGAGAAACGACAGAGGAGCCTCATAGAGGGATAAGGACAGATGTTGTTCGCAGTAGGTGAATAAGGAAAATGTAAAGGGGGCAGGAACTGTTACGGAAGGTGGGATAAATAAGTTGTTCTACTGTTTAGTTTTTCAGCGTGTGTAACAAGAAGCTGAATGATGTTTGTTTCATTGCCCACCCTGCTCCCTAATAAATGGCCTTTTTACACCCTTCTGGAAGAGGAGAAAGAAAACTGAGATGGGAGGGCGAGAGAGATAGGGAAGGTGTGCAAGAGAGAAGTATAATAAGGTGGGAGGGTGATGAGGAAAGGTGACGAGTGCAAAAAAGTAAGAGAAAGACACTAACATATAAAAGATGAGAGGGTGTATTAGTGAGAAATGGAAACGGGAGGAAGGGAGTCTGGAGAGAGATGCGGGCAGCATGGAAGAAGGGGAATGCAGCGAAGCAGAGAGGATTGAGAGCAAAGCAGAGAGGAGGGCACAGTGATGGAGAATCGGAGAGCATGGAAGTGAGGAGTGTGGGCTGAGAGAAGGGGAGTGAAGTAGAGAGAGAGATAGAGAGAGTGAAGGAGACCAAGAGAGAGGAAGTGTGAGAAGATGGCCAGGCATATGATGTCCACTATTCTAGTGGGCAACTTGCACTAGTCCAAACGACCCTTATTGATGGTAGGTTTAAGACAACCTTTATAGAAAGCTATCCTAGTGGTAGCTGTGGAGAGCAGCCTTCAGGCTTAGTCTTGAAGGAATGTAAAGCAGCTTGTTTTTATAATGTCTTGCATGATCAAATGAAAATACACCACGCAAGGTATATATAAAATATATATGTATTTATTCTAAACACAACCCCTCTAGTCTCTTTATCAGGCTAGAGGCAAAAGTACAATACAAAAACTTTCCATATCATACGGTTAATAGCACAGTATACGTTATGCCCTAGGGGCCTCACAAACCATATACTAAAATAGTGGTAAAAGAACCACATGAGGGATAGAAGTGAGGCCTAGGGCCTGTAAAACCACTGGGGCAACCAGGAACCACCCAAGGTAGGGTCGCAGGGGACGCGTGCAGTGTCTAAACACAGCTGCGAATCACCTTTGACTTCTATTGAGGAAAAGCAAGTTACAATTTTAAAGATTAAGGACACTTCGGAGTGAACTACGATGGAACCCCTTTAGACTTAGATACTTCGAGAGTCAAGACCACGGGAGCACCGGAGTACACGTGTTACCTCACCCAGGGAAGTCGGGTGCATAGGTATCTTTTGGTGTCGGGTTTTGTCGTCGCTTCTAATGTAGAGCTTCGAAGAAGCGCTGCAGGCGACCAGAGGAAAAGTGTACGGGTGGATCCAAGGGTGGATTGGAGATCTGAAGAACTTGAAAGCAGAGGGTACAGAGTCTGGGTCACTAGCCAGTGACCTGAATTGCGACAGGAAGATACCAGCCAATGTCGGGTGCTTTAAGGTGAAGTAGGTTCAGCTTGACTCTTCAGCCACGAGGACCAGAAGGCGTTGACGATGACCAGGAGCTGGATTCAAGCTGTCCCACGAAGAATGTGGAGTGCTGCAGCGTCCGTATCCGGATTGGACCCAACAAGCCTTGGCAACAGCAACCCCCGCAAAATGACAAGATTGGCTTTGGTGCAGATCAGCAAGGTCTGAGGGACTCACTCTTTAGAGGGAAGTCAGAGCATGTCTGGGGCAACCAGGAAAGCTCAAGAAACCAAGGATTGTCCTTTGTGGGGACCCACTAGCCAACAGACTAGGGATCGCAAAGGAGCCTCGAGCTGAGGTGAAGAAAGGGGACTCACGGAATTTGAATTTGAATTTTAAAATATTTATAGAGCGCTCTTATACCAGAATCGGTTTCATGGCGCTAGATAGCAGAAGACCAGTGGATGCGGGGAAGAGGGCTATACAGCTACAGATCTGGAAAACAAGAAGGTCTTAAGATGCTTGCAAAATTCCAAGTAGGAAGATGACGACCTAAGGGTAAATGGAAGTGAGTTCCAGAAGGAAGGAGCCAGCACTGCAAATCTGGCCCCACCGGACTTCTGTTTTCTAAAACGAGGAACTGACAGAAGGGCCAAATGAGTAGAACGGAGTTCTCGGGAAGGTAGGTAGGGGGAAATGGCTTCACACAAGAAAACGGGGGCGGTTCCTGATCTGGCCTGGTAGGTGATACATCCAAGCTTGAAAAGGGCCCTCTCCCTCACTGGAAGCCAATGGAGAGACTGCAGCAGGGGGGGTCGTATGATTGAACCTGGGGAGTCCGTAAATCAGGCGGGCCCCCTGATTTTGAATCTGTTGGAGCCGACGGAGCAAGTAGGCCGGCGCACCGTTGTAAATGACGTTCCCATAGTCAAGGCGCGAAAGCACCATGGCCATGAGAATGAGCTTGAGTGCAGCAGTTGAGAAAAAGCGGGCAACCCTTCGGAAAATCCGAAGGGAGAAGAAACAGGCAGACACAACTGCATTGGTCTGCGTATGAAGGGTAAGCATGGGATTGATGAAAATACCCAAGGTTTTAACCTTGGAAACAGGAAGGGGGGAAGGACCAAGGGCAGAGGGCCAGAAGGAAGGGGACCATGGACTGCAACCACCCCCCGTCAGGACCAATTCGGTCTTGTCCGGGTTCAATTTGAGGTGGTTGCAGTTCATCCACCCTTGGATAAAAAGCATAACCTTCTGGAAGTTAGACGCTGAGGAAGGGGAGGAGGAAAGATTGAAAACAAGTTGGAGGTCGTCGGCGTAATTAAACACAGAGACCTCCATCTGCTGTAAAGTAAAAATAAGGGGTGAGATGTATAAATTGAAAAGCAAAGGGGACAGGGAAGAGCCTTGGGGGACTCCACAAGTCACCCTCCTAAGGGGAGCAGTGAAATTGGCAAGATGGACAGCCTGTTCTCTGTCCGTCAAAAATGAACGGAGCCAAGCATAGGCCGTGCCCCCAATGCCTGCCGCTTCGACACGGGTCAACAAGATGTCATGGTCCACCGTGTCGAACGCGGCGGACAGATCTAACAGGACCAGAGCCTGTGGCCGGCCAGTATCAATACCCTCTCTTAGTTGATCCATCACCGACACAACTACCTTCTCGGTAGAGTGCAGCGGGCGGAAGCCCGCCTGGCGGGCGGCAAGGCAGCCTGTGGATTCCACAAAGGAACTCAGGGACCTGGTGATATGAGCCTCTGAGACCTTTGCGAGGTAAGGAAGGAGGGAGATAGGGCGGTAATTGGCGGGCACGGAAGGATCGGTGCCAGGCTTTTTCAAGATAGGGATGATGACTGCTGACTTGGACGGAACACTCGTTGAGTGTAAACCTCTCAGCTTCGGTGCAAAAGGTGCTCGGGGAAAGGGCAACAAGTAGCCCAATGCACAACTTCGGGTAATTCAGGAAGTAGGTGCAATTGCAAAGTTGCAGGATATCCAGGAGTTGCGGTCCCACATGTCGGCTGCGGGTCTCAGCTTTGCCAGGATCTTGTGTAGGCCTCAGAGAAGTCTGGAAGTCTGTGTCCTGTGTCGCAGATTCTTCGGGATCCGGGGGAAGCCTCGAAAATGCAGACCAGCAAGATGCTCTTAGGTGCCTCTTTGAATAGGGGGGTCACTTCTTGACCCCAAGCGAGATTTCTTCCGTCTTCCAGTTGATATGGAATGTCGAAGGGCCAGGAGTTTGTCTTCAGAGTTTCGTCCAGGGTAATCTAAAGTCCTAGGGACTGGGACCCTATACTTATACTAAGTTTAGGGGATGAACTAACTCTAAAGACCCACCTACGGGAGGACCTGGGGAGGGGGTGGTTACACCACTTCCCCTTTGTTCAGTTTCGCACCAGAGATGGGGCTGAGAGCCGCAGAACCCGGTTTGAACTGGGAAATGCGTGGAGCACCTTGTGTGCCTCAGGCAGTGTCTCAAAAGCATTCACTGAATGCAACCCACCCTGCCCCAATACACTAAAGCTTGTCTGGGGAGGTGCTGACACCTCCCTGGACAGGAAACCTACTGTCCAGGCCTCGCCTACCTGAGTTTCGTCCAGCAGCAGGAGGTCAGACTCGTGTCTGTGGCAGCAGCATCCATTTTGTGATGCTGAGGCTCTGTAAAACTTTAACCGGGTATATCAGTCTGTACATGTCTTCTCCCTCTAGACAGACCCTCCAGTATTTCACGATTCACAAAAAAATCGCGAAATCGGCTGAATAGCTCGATGGTCGCGATATTTACAATTCTCGCCGCGATATTTGCTAAAGTGACTGCAAACAAAACAATGCCCTATAATAGGCTGTGCGCGCACATGTCACTACGTGCCGCCGTCCAATACCTGCTTCCTCCTATCCAAGATCTGTCTGTTATTCTGCCATTACATCTGCCAAAGAACAACAAAAGCGCAGAAGCGCCAACAAAGTTGCCAAAGTAAACATATTTTCTTTTGTCAGGAAAATCTTATTGAAGAGGCAATTTGCTCATAATCCTTTCCACCGCCGTCAGCATTGGAGCGCCGGAGCTGCAGCCGTAACGGTTGTGGTGGCAGCCGAGTAGGATTCGACATTGGCTATTTTGACGTCGTTTGTTGTGTTTGCCCCCCCCCTACTCCCCCCTCGCCTCTTGTGGGTAAAGGACTGTGCCATGCACGTAGTTCTTCACTGATAATCCCACCACAGTGTAACACATTTTAAAGTGAGCCAGAAAAAATATGTCGAAGCTGAAAGTTGGGGGAGGATGTTGCAATGTAAGATGCACTTCGTAACCTAAAAGAAATTAGTATGGTTAGTGTTTTAGACAAGACTTTAATTTCAAAATGCTAAACACCTTAGGTCTTCGGATCCCCCTCGTTCCCCCTTTATCATTTCTTCAAGCAGTAATTAACAAAATGGATATATCAGGTCAAAAGGCATGAGTTTGGATAATACACGGAGACAGGAGATAGCAAGTCTCAGAACCATAGAGGACTTTTTTGCAGGGCCTTTTACCACTGTTACTTCAGCTACATACCTCTTTCTGCTCGGAGGTCACCAAAATGCGTTTTTGAAGGAAGCGTTATTGTAGATTTTATATGTAGCAAAACGTGTTCCATTTAATAAAATTGTCATTCAATCAACTGACGTAATGTTATGTAAATATTAAATGTTTAAAATGTTTTTACTAGCAAAACAAATCTTTTAAAAACGTCCACCCAAAGACACTGACTTACTGTGGTATTAACTGTGCACAAGACCCACCTTTCTTCAAGTGACACAGGCTCATACAAAACTAACAATCCAGCCACCTATAGGCAGCATTGTGTCAGGGGATTTTTGTACTTATAGCTACTAGCTTTTAACACTGCTTGTGTCTGAGTCAGCATCTGTTTTTTAACTGTTATTTCACGGACCTCTGTGTGCATGACACTCACTCATGCCTTTGATATGTGGGACCTAGAGGCAAGCCATCAAGGAGGAAAGCAGCAAGACCCCGGTGTGTATTTCTTTGCTGCAGTTTCAAGATATTCATAGAGTTTCTACTTGCTCAAATTGGAGGTAATATTTGATATTTATCTGTTTTCCTGGACTTCATTGCTTGATTTTGTTCAGGAGAAATTGTCAGTCATTGAATTTTACTCATATGTCACTCATATTATCAGTGAATTTATGAAAATGTCCCACATAAGCAATCTGAAACCTTGGCAGCTATGTACCCTGCAGCAGCGCTTCAGAACTGCTCGGGATGTTTTAAGGCCCCTTTTAGACTATTGGGTTTCAGAAAAGAGGATAGTTTTTTAACCACATGGCTGCTAAGGCAATTCCCCTCCTGTGCTGGAAATTGAAATAGTCCATGGATCATGACGAGCTCAGCTCGTCATAAGCACACGACCAGTGTACTGCATGACGAGCTGAGCTCGTCATGAGCAGCGAAGGGGTTAAATGAATATCCTTGTCTTTGTCCACTCACAAATTCGCTGCATTACTTTCTAGTAAATCTAGTGCTCCAGCAGCTAAGCAGGACTTCCTCTATGGGTCATATTTGTATTATCAATATATTTTCAATGTTAAAAGGGTGATAGAATGTTTTTTCTTTCAAACGGACAGGTCCAGGAGGCAGCGGTGACCTGGCAGGGGTGCATACATGGGTGCTAGAACACCCAAAGGAGAAATACGGCCCCCTCTCAAGAGTTACAGATTGAAGCTGTGCTTCCATAGAGTCACAGACACTTTAAACATGTCAGTTTCACAGTGGAATACCCAGCTGAATCAGTTTACATTGATTTAAGGCTGAAAAGGAATGATTACGAATAAGATACGGTGCCGTAATAATGCCGCTAAATTTCCACTTTTGTGCCGCTAAATTTCCATTTTTGTGCCGCTAAATTTGTCAATCTATGCCGCTATATCCTGGGGGGTCTGTCTAGAAGGGTGGAATGCTACCCCTGCTGCCAGAACTGGCGGAGGGGGGGTAGTATTCCAAGGTGTTTGACACCAAACACAACATGTTTTGATAAAGCTAAACCAAAGTTAGCATTAACCACGAGGATTATAATGCACTTAAAAGTATATGGTATGGCCATATCACAGAACAGCTATAAGGAAGGGATGCTAGGGCACCGCCTCACACAAAACCAAGCACTCTGCCTTCAGGATTGTCAAGGCCTGCCATAGGAGTGACTTATAGGTTAATATGTGTCTGTTTTAAATGGTGGATATAGGTATACTATACGTGCTTACATCACCTTACCCAGGCTGCAAGTGCAGACCTGTGGTGCCATTTTGGAAGGTTTCCCAGGGGTGGCATAATACATGCTTCAGCCCCTGGTAGGCCTCTGGGGTACCCATGCCCTTGGTACCTAAGATACCTTATACTAGGGGCTAAAAAGGTAACTCAGTAACCAATCTGGTATGTACCTAATGTACATGGAATCAACTTTGAAAGAGAACAGCTAGGCTGTGGTCTTGATTAGCAGGGTCACAGTCAGACTAAAGTCGAAAAACCAGCGAAACACAGCAAAAAGTGGAGAGAGACCCTATTCTCCTACAGGAAGAGAGAGAGAAGAAGAAAGAGGGAGAGAGAAGGAGAGAAGTGGAGTGAGGGAGAGAGGAGAGAAGGGGAGAAAAGGATGGAGGAGAGAAAAAGGGAAAGGGAGAGAAGTGCAGAGAGGAAGACAGGAGAGAAGGGGATAGAGAGAAGGGGATAGAGGGAAGGAGAGAGAGAGTAGGAGAGAGCAGACAAGGAGATAGGGAGAGAGAGATAAGGAGAGAAGTGAAGAAAAGGATACACCCAGAGTTAGAAGGGGAGGGGGTGGGGTGCTACAGAAAGAAGTCTTCCACGTTCTATTCATATTAGAGGTGCTTATGCCATGCCTCTTGCGCGGGCCAATTGAAGCTCCATGTCTCTTCACACATTGCAAGTTGATGCCAAACCAAGCGGGGGTTGGTGGGGGGGCACTGATGCAAAACCAGGCCAGGGTGGGACACTGATGCAAATGCAGGCATGGGGTGGGGGGCACTGATGTGAAACCAGACGTGGGGGGCTGATGCAAAACCAGGCATGGGGTGGAGTGGGCAATAATGCAAAACCAGGTGAGGGGGCACAAGAAGGCATGTTAAGGCGCTGCCTCATACAGTTTTTCATTACTGTCTTTTTAAAAAAAGCCTGCTCATATGCTCGAGGCATAAACTTGTGAAAGTCCACGCACCCAGAACAGCAGTCCGCAGCAGGAGGATGCTGTACATAACATGCCCGCTCTTCCGTGCTAGATGACAAACCACAACCCGGACCACGTTTGACATCGTACAGAAGAGCTCTGTGAGCCTGAACACAGGCGCTAACACTTGGAAAAGCTGCACGAGACATTACTTGCGTTGTTGGTCTCTCATTTGGGAAAGCTACACCAGCCAAGCAGACGAAATTGTAACAAGGAGCAGCTCGTAGGGGCTTTGTGGCATTTCAGATTGTGTGTTTTTAGTGCACAATGCATGATAGCGACTGCAAAGCGGACATATGGCTCCGCCTGGAAGGGCTGAAGTGGAATTAGAATAGTAAACAAGCTGACGGGGAGGGAGGGGGAGAAGGGAGGGGGTAGTGAGAGCAGACAGCAAGGGGGTGGAGGAGCATGATTCATGCGCTGCCATGAAGCTGCCATGAAGCTGCCGAGGAGGGAGGGGGAGAAGGGAGAGGGTAGTGAGAGCAGAGAGCAAAGGGGTGGAGGAGCATGATTCACGCGCTGTAAGGCTTGATGAGCCATTACAGAAGTTCAGATGGCGGCTCTGCGTGTTCACGCGTGCGTAACCGCAAGCTTGAGGCCGGCAAAAGCTTATGGTAGCACTTTTAAAACCCACTTACTAAATGTCTCGCAGGGCAGCGCATGTGCTGGCTCAGGCGAGACCTAAAAAAAAGCTTTTAAATGTTGTATGCTGTACATATGGGTAAGGTTGTGTGCTTGTGGGTAAGAATCTGCAAGAGTGCGAGTAAAAACGTGAGAATCAGGGGAGGGAACCAGTGATTAAGAATGAGTGATTAGGAAGAGTGAGTATGAGCAAGAATTAATGCTATTGAGTGAGGAAGAACGAAAGTGAGTGTTACTGTAAGGGAGAAATGACAGTGAGTGTTACTGTAAGGGAGAAATGACAGTGAGTGTTACTGAGAGGGAGAATGACTGAGTGTTATTGTGGGGGAGAATGACAGTGTTACTGTGTCTAACACCGAGTAAGCCATAGTAAAAATGATTCTGAATGATTGGAACTGAGTAAGAACGAGAGAGAATGATTGGCACTAGGTTAGTCAGTGAGGCTGAATGAATCAGACAAAGACTGATTGGCTGAGAAAGAGTGAAAATGAGTGGGACTAAGGGAGACGGACTAAGAATGAGTGAGCCGAGTTGGTGAGAGAGTCTGAGCGAGTCACAGTATGAATGGGTCATAGAAAGAGTAAGACTTGTAAGTGAGTCAGAGAATGAGTCCAGCTGAAGGAGTCAGAGAATGAGTGAGAAAGAGGGAGTCAGAATGAGTGGGACTAGGGGAGTCAGAGTGAGATTGAGTGTAAATGAGCGGGGGTCCATGAAAATAAATGAATTAAACTAATTTAGTGAGTCAGAGTGAGAAAGAGTAAGCCCCACCCCTGAACCCACTGAAAAGTCAGACTTACTCACTGGAATTCGAGCCAAAGATCCCCCAACACGTTTAAAAGTCCCAGTCCCCACAGCATTACAGACATACTCTGATCAACATTTACACTAACACTTTAAGTTGCACTTCTCAAATCAACCGTTAGATGGCAGCAGCATCGCAAACATTACAATTTCGAACATCTTCCAGCTGCAAACTACTGTTAAACATTACCTTTGTTCTCTTATTGCAAATGCATTCAGTATTACATAAGTACAGTAAAAGGGTATGTGTGGTGGGTTATAGGTTAGTTTTGGATGGATGTTTCGTTCAGGAGATGAGTAAAGGTAATATGGAAGAAGCTTGTCACGACTGTGGTGAAGCAGTGGTGATTTGATTAAGGAAATGTTATGGGAGCATGAATAGAATAGCCAGGTGCTGAATGACAAATACATCAACGTATAAGGTCATGAGGTACCAGGTAAACAATTACAAAGGCTGGGGTGTTTGATTTGGTAAAGTACATCGTTATAGGGACGATACAATTAAATCTGCATGTCGTCTTAGCCCTTGCCTTCTTTATAGCATTGTAATGCACCTCTCTGGAACAATAATAGGTCGTATTCAATGTTACAAGAAGGCACCTTTTCACCGAACAGCCAACCGTGGGTTTTTATATTAGCCGCAGTAGAAACTTGCTGTTTCGTGAGAAAGGAGAGATATGTCCACTCCAGATAGACTACAGTCTGCAAGAAATAATTTTACAAGTTTAATTTTCCACAAAAAAATTTACTTGACGTTTATGGTTATATTTCCTGTGTTTGTATTTTGCAACAGTGTAGTAGATAGGAAGTAGTTGGGGTTTAACAGGAGTTTATTCCAGTATAACTACACAGCAGACACGAGCAGCGAGGAAGAAGCACATCTCACTCCAACTGCTCTCCACAACTTTGAATACAAGTACCCAGCAACAGGGTAACGAGGCAGCGAACCAACATTCTACCTGATAAACCCTGATGTGGGAGAACATATTACAAGTAAGAATACAACATATCCTCCTTCCTCAATAAATGAAAGTAAAACAAAGGAACGAGAAAACCAATAAAAAAATAAGAGAAACAAGAACACTCTTTAAAAACTTCAAATACAGTGTGACAAAAAAAAATATGAACACATTTCAAACTGCAAAAAATGGAGTGACAGAAAAGCATGTGAACAACTTTCTAGAACGACTCAAATGTGATACTTCAGAGGAACACTTCTAGAACTAGTGGTCCTTCTGACTGAGAGACATATCGGAGGGTCCAGCAACATCAGAATAATGGGTAGTTGAGGATGGAAAAATATTCCTGGAGGATGGAAAGACATTTCTGACTTTTACAATTTTGCAAGAATTCCACCACTTTCCACCTTCAACTTGCATAGCATTTCTACCTACCTTAGTGATGGAAATGGGCGAACCAAACTTGCTCTCACCCTTCTTAACGTGTACAAGGGACTTAACCTGAACAAAATCCCCAACTCTAACAGGCACAGTATTAACACATTTCTTGTTGTCAAACCATGATTTTTGTTTGGATTGGGAGTTAGAAACATTCTCTCAAACCAACCTCATGAGGCTATTAATGTCAGGAACAGATTTGATGCATTTGTTCATCCATGCGGGCTTAAAACTGGTGTTCGCCCTTCTTCCCCTCAAGAGATCAAAAGGAGAAACTTTGGTTGTGGAATGGTTCCGTAGAACCACAACATTGAGAATTAAAGATGTCACAATTACAGGATCTAGACCACTTAATGCAGTCCCCCACCACCCTGTTCATTCGCTCAACAAGTCCGTTGGACTGGGGACAATAGAGCAAGCTTTTGACATGTTGAATGTTGCATGATTTCAAAAATGATCCAAACAGCACTAGTAAATTGTGTACCATTATTCATCACCATGGTGTCAGGAAACCCCTCCTTTAGGAAAACATCTTTCAGAAAAAGAATGATATTTTTGGTGGAAGCCTCCTTAACAAGTCTTATTTTGGGCCATTTTGAAACATAATCAATTAATCTATACTATTATTATAAAGAGAAAACACAACCCTTTGAGTCAGGTAAACTCAGGAACCACAGCGACAATCCACACACCCGATACATCCTTGAAATTGTCAGGGTGTGTAGATGGACATAGGCTACATAAAATAAAAATATAACGTAAATTTTAAAAATTAACTTTAAAAACAAAGTAGTCCCCTGAAAGAAGCGCCGGCCGGGAGCGGCGAGTAAGGTAAGTGAGGGTGCGCAACGAGGGACGGGCGGAGGGACAGGCGGGAGCCATGGGTGCATGCAAGCCTGAAATGCTGCCCCCAGCCCCCTTCTGCCCCGGGCAACGCTGCCGCAAGCCTGAAAGGCTGCCCCCAGCCCCCTTCTGCCCCGGGCAACGCGGGGGCGGGCTGCTAGTACTAAAATAAAACGACGCCCACCAGGTAAAATTTCCAAAGGTCCCATTACATCCACACCCACTTTGGACCATGGACCAGAAGGACATTCAACAGGGAGAAGGGGGTGCGGGCGTGACGACTTTTCGCCCTTTATCAGCTGACCTGCAGATAGAACACCCACCAACGAGATCATTGACGTCGCTGTCCATCGAGGGCCACCAGAAGAATTCACGGACACAACACTTTGTGAGCATGGATCCTAAGTGTCCCTCATGAGCTTTGACATTAATGTCTTTCCTGAGGATCTGAGGGGCAATACGTTTATCACCTCGTAATAACACACCATCCTCTAAAGAAATTTCTGATTCGACCTTCCTAGAGGGTTGAATAAAGTTAGACCTGGCATCTTTGGCCTGGTTTCCATTGTCTTTTTTGCCTCTGCCTCCTGTATTTTTTTTTTTTTAAATTTTTGAAAACCTTTATTTGAGTAAATGGATGCATACAAATACGGGCCTACAACCCGGGGGGCGGCCACGGAACAAGACTGGAAAGCACCATTATCAATTAAAGGCACGGAGTGGTTAGACGATATTATCTAACGCTGCAAGTCCATGTTGCTAACTAAATGGAACCACTCGACATAAGATCAAAGGAGGTTAATTTTTATATATTGAAAGAATAAAGGATCAGTCGTATAAATAGCGACCTGGTGTACGTGGCGGGGAACAAAACCAACTACATCATAATAGTTAATCCACAGATCAGTAATCAGAAAGGTCCAAAGCATGCAAACCATAAGTTCACTTACAGTACCTCGTTGGTAGTGTCCACTCGCAACCTCACATACCCAGGGACAAACTGAACAGCGTTCCCATAATAGTAAAAACCATCAGGGAGACAGATAAAGTTGCAATCATTATACAACCCAACCCGGGAAATAAGAAAACAAAAATACTAAAAAGAAAGGAGGGAATAGGGGGACTCCACGTTACTGTACCCGCCCCATGGCGGTAATGGCGATCAATGATGCAAATAACAAACGTGCTTGGGGGCGGGGCAACTAATTCAGGATAAACAAAGCCGTGGGTACCATATTACATCAAATACCTAATCCTCCCCCCCAGTAACTCACCCCGCGGGGATACGCACAGTCGTGGAGACCCAAGGAAAGGACACAAAAGAGCCATAGAAACAAATAACTATCTAATAGACCCTAATCCACCCACCCCACCCTGCACCCCTGCAGAAGGCTACGGCCTACCCCCCCAGCAGCGTGCCTGTCGCCCTAATTATGACCCAAAATATAGAATGAGATGGTACAGAGAAAAAGAAAGAGAAATAGAAAAAGAAGAGCCTGGGGAGAGGAACCATGTAGCAGGAAGCGCGGCCCCCGCCCCCGCCCACATAAACCATGAGCGTGTCCCAAAACGAAACTGGCTAGTTTTCAGTTGTCCATGGGTATGAAAGAATCAACAAATTATCACAATTTGGGGCAGTCCATATCTCCGTGCACCGAATAGTAGTCCTCCAGAGTAAGAACCGGGCTCATCCTAGTCCTTTCTTAACTAACGCCACGATGTACGTCGATGCAGTGGGCATAAAACAAGGCGATGAGAAAAGGCCGTGGAAAAGTCGCTGGGCAATCAATGGGAGCAGCCCAGTAGATCTCCTCTGCCGATGGCAAAGCAGGAGCTGTTTACGGCAGTCGTGCATACCAGTGTCAATGATCACCAGCAGTTCCACCCGCTTACGTATCGGATCGTCGCTACACCCACCAGAAAGCGGGAAACAATCAACGACCACCTCGGGCCCATCCGCGTCCCCAAGGGACGACCCGGGAGCAATGGCGGCCATCACCTCGTCTTGTACACAAGAATCTTGGGCCAAGGCCAGCTGCCAAATCTTCAGCGCATGCAGGACGTCACCAATCGTGGGTTCGCGCTCACCAGAACAGGCCCAAGCGGAACACAAAGGCAAGGAATCGGTATCCCGAGGCGTTCCACAGGACATGGCATCAGCCGCCATTTTGCAACTGTTGCGTCGTCTCTTCGAAACCAACTCCAGGGGTGGGCTCACCTGCAGGGCCCCCGCGGGATCCCCCTCAAGCGCACAAACAGCACCCACGGTGCTGAAATAATGACCACCAAAAGAGAGGGACACGCCGGCGCCACCGCTCCGCTGGAAACACTCTCCGCCACCGAGTGATGGAGTCCGGAATGACCGGATGGCAGCAAAGGGGGGAGCCACCAACACGGCGTCCCCCACACACAGCTTGCCGCACACCACCTCTGGAACACCGGACGGTAGTCCCAGGCGCGTTCATTTGCCTCCGGGCTCTTCGCACATCGGCATCTGCCGGCCGGCCTCAAACCTCCACCTGAGGCCGCCGCCGACACCGTCTCACCGGCAACTCGCAGAAGGCGAGGCCCCGGTCTCCACCCCGAAGAGGCCGCACTTTCCGGGAGGACGCCGCTGCGGACCCACTGAGCGCCGGATCCACCAGGATGGATGGTGAGTGACTGCAGAACTGAGCATATAAATTGCTATCCTCTTTTGGCAGGTTAAGTGCCAGGATAGTCGAGTTTGGGCTGGGAGGCCGGCGGAGCCGAGCTACCGTGCGGCCATCACGATGTCGAGCTTGGCACCTCCCCTGCCTCCTGTATTTTTGACGCTGTGCAGGATTTAGTTTTTTTGCTGGTTTAGATGCTTTGGACACTTTGCCACTGCTGATCAGTGTCAAAGTGCAAGTGCTCCCTGTGTAAATTGGTATTGTAATTGGTTATCCATGATTGGCATACTTGTATCACCAAGAAGTCCCTAGTACAGTGCACTGAGTGTGCCAGGGCTGGTGATACAAATGCTACTAGTGGGCCTGCATCACTGATTGTGCCACCCACATGAGTAGCCCTAAAATGGTGTCTCAGGCCTGCCACCACAGTGCCTGTGTGCAGTCTGTGAACTGCCATGTCCTCTTGGTCAGTGTCCCCACTGACCAGGGCTAAAACTTCCCTTTCGGTACACATTGGTCCCCTCTATGGAAGGCCCAAGGTACCCCCTTGGGCAGGGTGCAGTGTATGTGAAAGGTAGAGCATGTACTAGTGCAGGTGACATGCTTTAATAGTGAATGACAGACATTTTAGTTGTTCACTATTGTAAGGCTACCTTGTCCATAGGCTGTCATTTGGAATGCTGGCTAAAGTGGCTACCAGCATATCTTCCCATAGGAGCAAGGTAGGACATTAAAGTCTAGAATCCCTGAACTCAGAATTTAATAACACATCTTTTAGGAAAGGTGGTTTTAAAATCCTGTGTTTGAGAACAGCATTTTTAGAAAGTGGCTGTTCTCTTCTCTGACCTTTTGGTGTGCCTTGGCCTGTTTGTGAATTGACTATCTGGTTTGTGAGTGACAGGGGCTGGGTGGCTCCCAGAGGCTGAGTGGGGCATCCCTGGGCTGAATAGCTCCATCTGCATCTAGAGTGGTGGGAGGAGGTAGCACCTGGGCCAGAATAGGGTTGTGCCTGCCTTCCACAATGCTGGCTCTACCTCCTGCTGGGCGGCTGACGACCCTGCCCCTCTCTCTGAAAGGAAAAGAGAGGCCAGGAAAACAAAGTGCTCAAGGAACACCCAGAACTGGTTCAGTCCAGGCTCAGAGCCCTCCTGCACAAAGGGAACAAAGACTTTTAGGGGTATAAGTATAGGACCCCAGACTACAGAAAATTAGATCCTGGAATCAAGAAGGAACCTCTGCCAAGGAGAAAACTGGAAGATTGAAGAAGGAAGACTGTCCTGCTATTGCTTTCCGGACTGACCTGCAGTTGCTTTGCTGCTAAGGAGAGGGGAAGGACTTTGCTTTGTGCTGCGTCCCCTTGCTTGAAGGAATCTCCAAGGGCCTCCAATGGAGGGAGATAGAGGCTCTGAGAGACACAGGAGCCAGCGTGACATCCGTGAGGTGACAGTGGGTGTCTGAAGAGCAGGTCATTCCCAATGTACTCAGCCCAGTAGACATGAGTCCCTTTCTCACTGCACCATCAGGATTCAAGCAAGCCGGGCCGAAGACGGCTGAAATGCCAGAAACCGGTCCCCGGTAGCTTGTCTCCTTTCTGGTGAAGAATTAGCTTGGTAGTTTAGTCTGCCCTGTTCCCATGATGCACTGGGCCAGGGACAGACTGATTTGCATATAGCCAGGTTCTGAGCTGGGATGGTGCAGTGAGATAAATAACGGTGATGGATCAAGCCCTGATCTTTGGACTGGGTAAGAGTGGTCTGCTTAATTCAAACACTCTGTTCATCACCACCCCCTTTTCTGAATCGTTTTTGGCCACTATAGGTGTGGCAGGGTATACTCAGACATGAGTCCCTTTCTCACTGCACCATCAGGATTCAAGCAAGTCGGGCCGAAGACGGCTGAAATGCCAGAAACCGGTCCCCGGTAGCTTGTCTCCTTTCTGGTGAAGAATTGGCTTGGTAGTTTAGTCTGCCCTGTTCCCATGATGCACTGGGCCAGGGACAGACTGATTTGCATATAGTCAGGTTCTGAGCTGGGATGGTGCAGTGAGATAAATAACGGTGATGGATCAAGCCCTGATCTTTGGACTGGGTAAGAGTGGTCTGCTTAATTCAGACACTCTGTTCATCACCACCCCCTTTTCTGAATCGTTTTTGGCCACTATAGGTGTGGCAGGGTATACTCAGACATGAGTCCCTTTCTCACTGCACCATCAGGATTCAAGCAAGCCGGGCCGAAGACGGCTGAAATGCCAGAAACCGGTCCCCGGTAGCTTGTCTCCTTTCTGGTGAAGAATTGGCTTGGTAGTTTAGTCTGCCCTGTTCCCATGATGCACTAGGCCAGGGACAGACTGATTTGCATATAGCCAGGTTCTGAGCTGGGATGGTGCAGTGAGATAAATAACGGTGATGGATCAAGCCCTGATCTTTGGACTGGGTAAGAGTCGTCTGCTTAATTCAGACACTCTGTTCATCACCACCCCCTTTTCTGAATCGTTTTTGGCCACTATAGGTGTGGCAGGGTATACTCAGACATGAGTCCCTTTCTCACTGCACCATCAGGATTCAAGCAAGCCGGGCCGAAGACGGCTGAAATGCCAGAAACCGGTCCCCGGTAGCTTGTCTCCTTTCTGGTGAAGAATTGGCTTGGTAGTTTAGTCTGCCCTGTTCCCATGATGCACTGGGCCAGGGACAGACTGATTTGCATATAGCGAGGTTCTGAGCTGGGATGGTGCAGTGAGATAAATAACGGTGATGGATCAAGCCCTGATCTTTGGACTGGGTAAGAGTGGTCTGCTTAATTCAGACACTCTGTTCATCACCACCCCCTTTTCTGAATCGTTTTTGGCCACTATAGGTGTGGCAGGGTATACTCAGACATGAGTCCCTTTCTCACTGCACCATCAGGATTCAAGCAAGCCGGGCCGAAGACGGCTGAAATGCCAGAAACCGGTCCCCGGTAGCTTGTCTCCTTTCTGGTGAAGAATTGGCTTGGTAGTTTAGTCTGCCCTGTTCCCATGATGCACTGGGCCAGGGACAGACTGATTTGCATATAGCCAGGTTCTGAGCTGGGATGGTGCAGTGAGATAAATAACGGTGATGGATCAAGCCCTGATCTTTGGACTGCGTAAAAGTGGTCTGCTTAATTCAGACACTCTGTTCATCACCACCCCCTTTTCTGAATCGTTTTTGGCCACTATAGGTGTGGCAGGGTATACTCAGACACGAGTCCCTTTCTCACTGCACCATCAGGATTCAAGCAAGCCGGGCCGAAGACGGCTGAAATGCCAGAAACCGGTCCCCGGTAGCTTGTCTCCTTTCTGGTGAAGAATTGGCTTGGTAGTTTAGTCTGCCCTGTTCCCATGATGCACTGGGCCAGGGACAGACTGATTTGCATATAGCCAGGTTCTGAGCTGGGATGGTGCAGTGAGATAAATAACGGTGATGATCAAGCCCTGATCTTTGGACTGGGTAAGAGTGGTCTGCTTAATTCAGACACTCTGTTCATCACCACCCCCTTTTCTGAATCAGTAGTTGCAGCTGACAGCTCACTGCGCCTCTGCAAGTGGCACGTGTTCCCTTTGAGTGGAAGGGGGTCTCTGGTCTCTTGGAAGTTGTTGTAAGTGAAGCCTTGCCTGTAGACTATCTGCTAGGTAATGACCTGGAGAGTTCCCCATGGAAGGATGTGGAACACCAGACTCATCTGGGGATGATGGGTTTGCCTGCGTGGATCTGCGTGACCACGCGGGATATGGCATCCAGTAAGGGTGATTCAGCAGAAATGGAGCCTGAAACAGTGGCCCAGGAACCTGCCAGGAGAGGAGGAGGCAAGGAGTGCGGGAAACACGCCCCCAGCTGTTCCCACGGCCCAGGAAGGAGCAGAACCTGAGAGGGATGCCCTGGAGCCTACCGGGGAACAGGTGGCCAAACTGGGGACCTACCTGAGCTGGCCCATTGGCAGCAAGAAGGTGGCCCCTCCAGGGAGGAATTCTGCAAGGCGCAGAAGGAGTGCCCTTCCCTCATAGGTGTGCGGCAACAGGCTGCAGACCAGACAGCAGGTGGAGAGTTCAGGGATCATCTCATTTACTGGGAAGATGAGTTATTGTATAGTGAGCCTAAGTTCGCTAAGCCCGGTGCAGCCCATGTGCTGGTAGTACCCGAGCGCTTCAGGAACTTCCTAATGGGTCTGGCTCATGACGTGCCTCTCGTAGGACATCTGGGGCAAGACAAGATCTTCCAAAGGCTTGTCACCCACTTCTACCGCCCCCAGATGAAGAAGCACGTCGGTACCTTTTGTAGATCTTGTCAAACATGTCAGGCCAGTGGCAAGAGCGAAGGGAAGTGCAAGGCACCACTCCAACCCTTTCCTGTGGTGAGCACCCCTTTCGAGCGGGTGGGCATCGACATCATGGGGCCCCTGGACTTCAAGACAGCCTTAGGCAGCAGGTGCATCCTGGTCTTGGTGGACCATGCCACCCGGTACCCGGAAGCTGTCCCTCTCAGGACAATCACAGCCCCAGTGGTGGGCCGTGCATTGATGGGGATCTTTTCCAGTGTGGGATTCCCCAGAGAGGTGGTTCTCGACCGGGGTACCAACTTCATCTCTAGGTGCATGAAGTCTCTATGGGAGGAGTGTGGGATGACTTATAAGTTCACCACTCCTTACCACCCTCAAGGAAATGAGTTGGTTGAAAGGTTCAACCGCACCCTGAAAGGTATGATTATGGGCCTAGCGGAGCCCATGAGACGGAAGTGGGACGTCTTTCTACCATGCCTGTTGTTTGCCTACAGGGAGGTGCCTCAGAAATCCTTAGGATTCAGTCCATTTGAACTCTGTATGGCCGCCCTGTTAGAGGACCTCTCACACTGGTGAAGAATGGGTGGGAGAAATCCCGTTGAAAACCCCCCATGATGTGTTCAGCTATGTCCTGCCTTCCGCAACCAGACAACGCTTCAGGAAGCTTGCACAGGAGAACCTAGAAGCTAGCCTGGAAGAAATGAAAAGATGGTACGACCAGAATACCACTCTGGTCGAATTTAAACCTGGGCAGAAAGTGTGGGTGATAGCGCCTGTGGAGCCTTGTGCGCTCCAGGACAAGTGGACTGGCCATATGAGGTGGTGGAGCGCAAGAGCGTAGTAACCTACCTGGTTAACTTGAAGACTCCCAGGCAGCCCCTGAGAGTCTTGCATGTGAACCGACTCAAACCCCACTTTGAGAGGTCTGAAGTGACAATGCTCTTGGATACAGATGCTGGAATGGAAGAGGAAAGTGACCCTCTTCCTGACCTCCTGGCAGCCAAGGAGCAGGACGGGTCAGTGGATGGTGCGGTCCTCTCGCCCACCCTGACCCCAGAGCAGCAGAGGGACTGTCACCAAGTGTTGGGTCAGTTTGCCTCCCTGTTCTCCCTGACCCCAGGTGTCACTGTCGAAGCTCAGTAATTAACTGTGAAGATAAAAGATCAATGACATTCACTGAAATAAACAATTTGCTCTCAGCACATTTGTTTGCAAGGTTTATTGGGAACCCAATCAGAATGCAATTTATACATGCACACAGAGACCTCAGCAAAGCTTACTGAGTGCCCAATTGGTATGACAGTGCAGAGACATTTTATAGTTACAAGCCCCCACAGGATGGGCATCATAGCATACGTAACCTGGATCAGACTATGCCCTGCTGGACAATCAATGAAGGACAACTGTGGCATGATACCCTTTTAAGGCTCGAAGTATGTCTATACCCTGGTGTTGCTGCCCACGTGCCATCTACAAGAGCAGATTTGGGCTTTCCCTAAAGGTGAAATCTGTGCCTCTGGTAGACTTGGCGCGGACGTGACCGGCCAGGTCATGTCGACATGATTTACTGAAATGTGAGGTTTTGCAATAGCTAGCTGGAAGCTGGCGTGTTTGTTCTCGGAAAGCCTTGCATTGCTTTGCATGTTGCAGCTGACTGACACACAAAATGGAGTGTGCGACCATTTTGTGAATTCCTGCTGGTGTCAATTCTTTAGTATCTCAAAGAAGACTATAGGCCTGAAAACATATGTATTTGGTATCATAGAAATGTCCGCTTCGTCATCACCATTATGTGGACACTGGCGATAGTTTACCTGTGAAACTGAAATTTTACAGGGTAGCTGACAAGGTCAGGGCCAGCATCAAGGAAGAGGTTTCCAAGATGTTGGCGCTAGGGGCGATTGAGCCCTCCAGCAGCCCGTGGGCTAACCCTGTGGTCTTAGTGCCAAAAGCTACTGCACACGGTGCTACTCCAGAACTCCAGTTCTGTGTGGACTACCGTGGGCTCAATGCGGTCATGAAGACTGATGCACACCCCATCCCCAGAGCTGATGAGCTTGTGGATCGGTAGGGAGCTGCCCAGTACCTCAGTACGTTTGATTTAACTTCTGGGTACTGGCAGATTGCCTTAACTGAGGGGGCCAAAGAGAGGTCTGCATTCTCAATGCCAGAGGGGCACTTCCAGTTCCGTGTCATGCCCTTTGGGTTGAAGAATGCGCCAGTCACATTCCAGAGACTGGTTAACCAGGTACTGACCGGGCTGGAGGAATTCAGCGCCGCATACCTGATGATATTGCTGTGTTCAGCTCCACGTGGGAGGAACACTTGCAACACCTCTGTGAAGTGTTGAAGGCTCTGCAAAGGGCATGCCTCACTATCAAGGCCAGCAAGTGCCAGATAGGGCAGGGATTTGTGGTGTATTTGGGACACCAGGTAGGGAGAGGCCAGGTGGCGCCCCTACAGCCGAAGATTGATACCATTCTGGCTTGGGAGCCCCCCAAGACCCAGACAGAGGTCAGAGCATTTTTTGGTCTCACCAGGTATTACCGACAGTTTGTCAAGGGGTATGGAACAATTGTTGCCCCCTTGACAGAGCCTACATCAAAGAAGCAGCCCAGGAGAGTGAATTGGACCGAAGCCTGCCAAACTGCTTTTGATGCCCTGAAAACTGCCATGGGTACAGCACCGGTGCTCAAGGCTCCTGATTTCTCCAGTGAGTTTGTAGTGCAGACAGACGATTCAGAGCATGGTGTGGGAGCAGTACTCTCACAGATCAACAACAAGGGCTGGGACCAAACTGTAGCTTTCATTAGTAGGAGGCTACTACCCAGGGAACAGAGGTGGAGTGCAATTGAAAGGGAAGCTTTCTGGGCTCTGAAGACGCTGAGGCCCTACTTGTTTGGAACGCACTTCCGGGTTCAGACAGAACACAGGCCCCTCAGATTGTTAATGCAGATGAGAGGTGAGAACCCAAAACTGTTGAGGTGGTCCATCTCCCCACAGGGAATGGACTTTACGGTGGAACACCGCCCTGGTACAGAACATGCCATTGCTGATGGTCTGTCCAGATTCTTCCACCTTAGTGAAGAGAACTCTCAGCGGGTGGCAGTTATCTCCACTTTCAACTGGAGGGGACATGTGTTAGACCTGGCATCTTTGGCTTGGTTTCCCCGGTCTATTTTGCCTCTGCCTCCTGTATTTTTGACACTGTACTGGATTTAGTTTTTTGCTGGTTTAGATGATTTGGGCACTTTGCCACTGCTGATCAGTGTCAAAGTGCAAGGGCTCCCTGTGTAAATTGTTAATGTAATTGGTTATCCATGACTGGCATATTTGTATCACCAAGAAGTCCTTAGTAAAGTGCACTGAGTGTGCCAGGGCTGGTGATACAAATGCTACTAGTGGGCCTGCAGCACTGATTGTGCCACCCACATGAGTAGCCCTAAAACGGTGTCTCAGGCCTGCCACCGCAGTGCCTGTGTGCAGTCTGTGAACTGCCATGTCCTAAACCTTCCATTTCGGTACACATTGGTTCCCCCCTATGGAAGGCCCAAGGTACCCCCTCAGGCAGGGTGCAATGTATGTGAAAGGTAGAGCATGTACTAGTGCAGGTGACATGCTCTGGTAGTGAATGGCAGCCATTTTCGTTTTTCAATACTGTAAGGCTACCTGGCACATAGGCTATCATGGGAAATGCTGGCTACAGTGGCTACCCGCATATCTTCCCCATAGGAGCAAGGTAGGACATAAAATTCTGGTGTCCCTGAACTCAGAATTTAATAACACATCTTTTAGGAAAGGTGGTTTTTAAAACCTGTGTTTGAGAACAGAACTTTTAGAAGTGGGTGTTCTCTTGTCTGACCTTTCTGTGTGCCTTGGCCTGTTTGTGAATTGACTTTCTGGTTTGTGAGTGACAGGGGCTGGGTGGCTCCCAGAGGCTGAGTGGGACATCCCTGGGCTGAATAGCTCCATCTGCATCTAGAGTGTTGGGAGGGGGCAGCACCTGGGCCTGAATAGGGCTGTGCCTGCCTTCCAGAATGCTGGCTCCACCTCCTGCTGGGCGGCTGTCGACCCTGCCCTCTCTCTGAAAGGAAAGGAGAGGCCAGGAAAACAAAGTGCTCAAGGAACACCCAGAACTGGTTCCGACCGGGCATAGAGCCCTCCTGCACAAAGGGAACAAAAACTTTTAGGGGTAAAATTACAGGATCCCAGACTACAGAAAATTAGATGATCCTGGAATCAAGAAGGAACCTCTGCCAAGGAGAAAGCTGAAAGACTGAAGAAGAAAGACTGTCCTGCTGTTGCTTTGCTGGACTGACTTGCAGTTGCTTTGCTGCCAAGGAGAGGGGAAGAATGAAAGGACGGGGTCCCGAGACTTAGAGAAAAGAGATTACAAATTCATACCATTTGATTTCAGTTAATTCAAAACAAGCAAAAACTTTTAGATGCAAAAAAGATTTTAATTCAAAATTGCATACATCCTATTTAATGGATTTGTACTCATTATACATTTATTTGATACCAACAAGTTTATATACAGTGTACGTGCCCACATTCACAACGGGGAGGGGGGTGGCGTGAGGGAAGTGTAGGGGATAGGATAGACGTGGTCTGAATCATTCAGTGACAAGTCTTATTCATGTTTTAAAGACAATGTACATGTGGTCCCTTAAAATCAGGGCCACAGCTTGAGGCTCCTATAGAGTCCAAAGTTATAACTAGCAAAACAGGCCTAACTCCGTTAGAGCCGTAAGTGTCTAAATTGGGACCGGAGTTGGTCAGTGGTTGTGTAGTTGTCTACGTTTCGACCCAAATAAACAGTAGGAATCTTTTCCTTACGAAAGGGTCTTCATCAGGACAAAGAAAGTTGTGGGTGGGCAACCTCCTTTCGCAAGGGGCGAGAGGAGTAGGATCAAAGGTTGGATTTTCTTGGTCCAGACTGATGATTTAAAACTGTTGACCTCTACAGGTTTGCGTCTTGGCCGGTTATTCTAGGATTTCCTATCGGTAGGTATGGATTTTCGGCCACTACCAACAGGTTAGTGAGTAGAATAGGTGGATCCCGTGTAAACTGTAACCATATAGGAAAAATCCACTCAGTCACACTATTCCATTTGAGTCAACCACAATTTCTAGTGAAAAACCAGGAGAGGCTGCAGGAGGATTATCCTATAAAGCAGTCGACTTCCTCGTTATAGACTACCACTTATCTTGGGAGGGTGCATAATAGAACGTCAAGCTAGTCGAGAAATAGGCTTGCAATTCTGCCAGGAGAGGCTACAGGAAATTTATCCTATAAAGCAGTCGAATTTTCAGTTATAGATTAACACTTCTCATGGGAGGGTGCGAAATTCTGCCTCCACCATGAGATGGTTTTGAATGAAGGGGGACCGAATCCTCCGTAATGATCACCGCCTCCTTCTATGACGTCCGTAAGTCTGCCCAAATAACGAGTCAGAAATGCTCCGCGT
Organism: Lissotriton vulgaris; assembly: GCF_964263255.1. Taxonomy (NCBI): domain Eukaryota; kingdom Metazoa; phylum Chordata; class Amphibia; order Caudata; family Salamandridae; genus Lissotriton; species Lissotriton vulgaris. The sequence goes on from NC_141697.1 coordinate 278,279,445, forward strand.
TCGTGCACACTAGCACAGGGTATGTGTTCCCGCTACGGCTCTTTGTTCTCTATATTAGGAGAGGGGAAGGACTTTGCTGTGAGCTGTGTCCCGTTGCTTGAAGGAATCTCCAAGGGCCTGAAAAAGAGCTGGGTCCCTGTTAAGAAGTCCCAGGAACAAAAGGACTTCACCCCCAGCTTCCCTGAACTCTGCTGAGAAAGTTCCGTCCTTCCTAGAAAGCTTGGGCCAGTTGTGGTGCCTCTGGAAGTTGTACCTGTGTTGGGAAGCTGAAAACCAAGATTTTAAAGACTTTCTGCAAGTTTTAATGCATCGCTCGCTTGCGGAGCGCATCCCCTTCAGTGCGAGGAAATTCCCGCCTCTACAAAGGCCGAGATAGTCGCAGCACCTGTTGCCGCTGCCAGAGTCGTCGCATCCTTTGTTTGCGGGACGCACTGGTCCGGTGCGAGAAGATTACCATAACGGCCAGTATCGTCGCAGAGCCTGTTGTCACTGGGTGAGATCGTCCCACCGCTTGCTTGCTGACCGCATCAAGTCGCTGCGAGAGTCGTCGCAGAGCCATCGCATCGAGGGGCCGCGAGAGTAGAAGATCGACGCTCAGCCGTGCATCATCGCCGCACCGGAGATCGTTGCCACCCCGAAGATCGTCGCATCGTACCTTTTGGGAGCCGCTCCCACCGAAACCTGTGCACCGGAATCCACGCAAGGTATCGCATCCCTCCCCATACAGACCGGAGTCACCGCAACACGCCCGCTACGTCCAGCGGGGTTGTCTCATCGCCTCCCTAGGGTCTCAGGAGTGACGCATCGCTTGCTTTTCAATGCTACAGCTTTCACTTGGAACTTTTGTCGCATCTAAAGGTACTGTTGGCTAAAACGTGACGCAACTGTAGATTATTTTAATGCAACCTTAAGAACTCTTTTGGAACCATATTCTTGAACTGTGTATGTTGGATTTTTGTCGTTTTGGTCTTGTGTAGTTTAGATTAAATACCTTTATTCTTCTAAACTGTTGTGGAGTCAGTTTGTGCTTTCACTGTGTTACTGTGAGTGTTGGTACAAATACTTTGCACATTGCCTTCAATAAGCCTGACTGCCCGTGCCAAGCTACCAAGGGGGTGAGCAGGGGATATCTGAAATGATTTTCCTCCTTACCCTGACTAGAAGCAAGGGTCCCTATTTGGACAGTGGTACCTACCTCTGCCAACTAGAGACCCCCAGTTCTAACAAATACATTGAGGAAGAGTGCGCTCACCGGGCCAACCTGACTTGATGAAACCACACACACGTTGCAAAACCTCATCATCAGCGAGAGCCTTAATCCAACCATCAGCAGTGTCAAGACCATGCTCCTTTAAGTCAAGTGATGCTACAAGACAATCATCTGAATCTTCCTCCCCAATATCAGCAGAAGCTGAAAACTCCTTGTCTACTGGAGAACGTGGCATGTAATCTGCTCTAAGAATCCTGCCCCCAGAAACATGAACAATGTCAAACTGGTACTGCATTAACCAAGATACCATTCAAAGGATCCTAGGAGAGAAACACTTGCCCGTTCCAGCCCCAAGGATTTTAATTAGAGGTTTATGATCTGTTCTTAACAAGAAGCGCCTGCCCCAGATATAAGGTCGAAACTTTTCGATGGACCACAAGCAAGATAGCAGTAGCTCCTTCTCTATAACAGAATATTGAAGTTCACAATTTCTCAAAACCCTGGAAGCAAAAGCGACTGTGCTTTCACCACTCGTGGTGTCTTGCGTCAAAACAGCACCCAGACCCACCTGACTCACATCAACTGTCATACAAGAGGGCAGATCAGTGTCAAAAGGTTTGAGCGCACCACTGTTAGCAAGAGAACATTTTACAGAGCTCAAAGCAGACTCACTCTTTAGTCCATTCAAATACAACACCCTTACATAGAAGAGAACTGATGGGACGTACGAAAGTGGCATCATTCGGAACACATTTTGAATAATACTCCAGGAGGCCAAGCAGCGACTTAACACCACCCTTGTCAGACAGAGTAGCAGACTGTATGATAGCATGTAGTAGACCTTGTCTAGGTTTGATACACTCCCCAGAGATCAAATGATCTAGATATTCTATCTCTTCAGTGAGGAACATGCATTGCTCCAATTTGACCACTACTCCATGACTTTTGAAAATATCCAGAACCTTCTCAAGTAAGCAATTATGTGACAGGATGTCTTTAGAATGAATCAAGACATCGTCCTGAAAAACGAGCACTCCACTAATTCCCCCTAACATGTTTTGCACGATCCGTTGAAAAACAAAGGCCGCTGAGGCAAGCCCGAAGGGCATACGCTTGTATTGAAAAGTCCCCAATGGTGACACAAAGGCGTAAGAGGGTGAGATGCAGGTTCCAGTTCAATATGATGATAAGCTCTGGCCAGGTCCAGCTTTGAAAAAACGTTGACCCCTTTACGCTTGCGAAAAGGTCACATATTTGTATTTTGCAACAGCATAGATGGAAAAAGCACACTTGGTGTAGTAAAAAAAATACCTTTTCTTATATTTTCCTCTAGAGAACAAGAGTTCCATACAATAAATCAATCTAAAAAGGTGCTGCTAAGCTGCTTAGAAATTAATGGCTTCTTTCAATGTGACCGTGCAGCAATTATTACTCAACCTATTATTGCAAATGTCCAAACTCTATTATTTGTCTGAACATAGGACTCTTATGAAAATATCAGACAACGGATAAACCAAATTCCTTATGTCTGACATTTACATAACTCTCTTGATTTGCCAATTACGAAGCCAAGAATCTCTATGATCTTTTAGATTTGATTTAGAATGACTATTAGATGCTTACACACCTGGTTTTCAAAGTGATGATCTAAACATGAAAACAATCCAGTGTCACTCCGCAGAGCCTCAGTACAAGCATGGAAGCCCTCTTGAGGGAATCTTTCTTCTGAGCGCATATCAGGCACAGGGTAGTTTTCTACAATAAGTTCATGCCTACCATGCACATAGCAGCATAACTGAGGAATAAATATGTAGTCTCTGCCCGCTGCTGTCCCACCTTGGTAGCCACATCTCTTGTCCATCACAGCGATGGAGCTTTATAAACTTGAGAAATCTGCAGCTAAAACTCAACAAATTACTTTATAGCAGAATTATTCCCATTTGGATTTTCTTAAGAGTTAGCCTGGCTGACTACCATTTCTGGAAGTTGACACTCAGTATCAGCAACAATCATCACTACCCTCAGGTCCCACGTTGAATTTGGAAAATGATTTACTCGGTCGGGAAATATTACTACATTCAATAAGTGTTTAGTAGATTAAAGTTTTTGTGGGTGTCTGTCATTAGGCGGCAGAGGCTTAGAACACAGTTCAAACGAAAAGACTCCAAGAAAATTGCCCAAAACGTACAGTGCCGTTTATTTTCCACAAACTACTCATAACTTGACATGATATATTTGGTTGATAACGCCTTTCTAAACTAATGTGATTGGCGTGCCTGTTTTTCTTCAGACAGAACGCCTATCTGTGGATGGATTCTTGCTACTGCTACTCTCCCATTATACACCACTTCCAGTCCTGAATTCTACCTTGTCCTAAAAACTGCTAATGCAGAGAACCAAATCTCACATAAATATGATGAGCTGTAAAGCAGAAGAGTTTTCAAAGTGATTTTTGGCAAATCTGAATGTTCTCCAGAAATTTTCAGTCCAAACTTCGCCAGTGAGTTTCCTGAATTGTATTTGCAGTGCGTGGTCACAGTGGAGCTTAATTATTCATTCCAAAAAGTGCATTTTTGAAAGAACTCCACCAGGAAAGGTTGACAGACCCAGTTACTAGAGTGATCATTGTCCTCAGAAAAGTACTTTTGTAATCTGTCTGTGGGAAAAAGTCAGTTTTTTTTAATGACCCCAGTAACACTTTGAAAGCCATATTCTGAATCCTCAGGAGCATCTCCTAAATGCCTAGATAGCTTGAGATAGTCTTTCTACATCCCCAGTTTCTTCCTGAAGGCAATTTCTTTTATATGTAAAAAGATGTGCTTTTCAGCTCCTTGGAAAGGTAGATTTGGAAATGTAATTTTTAAAGATATTTCAGCATGGTTTGCTAAAAGCACAAGCCAGTAACCATTATAAAGGGGTTCTATTTTGTAGGGGTCTAAATGCAGAAGGTATTGCCATGCCTTAGTGTCGCAATTCAAATATGCGATTCAGCACTATTCCCAAGGGATAACCACTGGACTTCTGTGTGAAAAAAACAAACCATCATGTTCCATTTCAGAACATAAAATTGCAATCATACGAGCTCTTGCTGGGTGAGCCTTTATGAAATTAACAATTTTTACAACAGAATTCAGCATATCCCTAAGTACGCTATGCGTGTTTCGGACAGCAAGGACTTCCCGATGTATCATACAGTGGGTTCAGACAATAGGAGAAGCCACTTTCTACACTTTAGCTTTTATGCCTGCCCCATCACCACAATCGGAAAGAACAACATCTGTGCAGATTCCAACACAGACATCCCAATTTAAGCCATGGAAGAACAGGCAGTCATTGAGAATATCAAACATGGCTGATGCAGTTGCATGTCCCTTGACTGGTTTGCAGAATACAAAATCTTCCAATATTATGGTTTTGTGGCAATATCTGACATTAACAATTAAATTTACTTTTTTGATGTCTGTTGCTTCATTCAACTACAAAGCAATCAAACTAAATTTCAAGCAGGTTTTGAATTATCCGTGGATACCTTCTAGCATGTCACAGGCGTGGCAGCAAAATATGGTGTCTGAGAAGTGTATAATTTTAAATGTTTCTGGTTCTTTTTCGCCTAGTAATGTCCTACTCATGTTGGGAATTGCTGAGAGAATCACTTTTTTTGCTATCTGTGAAAACCTTTTTTATTTTTGGTAATTAGGGATGCCACTTGGTAGGATGGTTTTAAGGCAGTTGGTGGCTGGAAACCACAATATCTTTCTGGCAGGTGAGGTCTTCCAGATTCCTGGAAAAAAGCAACTCTACTTTTAATGGCGGCAACCCGTATTTAATTTTCAGGTGACACTTTGATTTGGTTGGTGTCAGGTTTCTGTTAGCCAACGTGAAGCTACAAATCACACACTATGGCCTAATTTTGCTGGTTCTAGAGATGAAAGTGAAACCAAAGTCCAAGTATGACGCATAATAATACTTCATTATTTTTGCAGCTTTCTTCACCATTGCTTTTGGTTTTTTGTTTAGCACCCTAACATCATTTTGTAACGGGAAACAATTCATGTCAAAAGTGTGCTTGAGCTAGGATACAAATTCCAGAATTCTATATTAATGAACAGCACAAGAGTTGCTGCTGCATTACATGTAGCTGGTCTTTTTGTAACTATTTGCAGTACCCAAAATTGCAATTTACAATATCTTATGTTGGATGTATAACACATGAATAACCCATTGGGTCCTCATCACTAGTGTATAGACAGAAATTCCAGCTGCTCCCGGTTTAAATATGCTAATCTCGTAAACCAACGAGGTTCCCCTCCCTCTGAGCCCACGTTCGCAACAATAGGTCACATTGGTGGATCCATGCTTAGAATCCACCTGATGATGAAAAATTGCAGTGTGCTGATATTTATATAGTACTCTTCACACCATTTGCTAGCACTGATCTACTAATCACTAGTTAAAATTCAGCCATGGCCATCTTTCTAAGGTCTGTAACATGAGTAATATTAACCTTTGGTATCTGCAGCAATTAGAAAAAGCAGAACCACAGAGTGAAGCATTATTTAAAAAATACAAGTTAATATAAATGAACCTGTAATTAGTGCAAAGCACTGCAATAACATGAATCCCTCACACAAAACTACTGTGTATAATTTCTCCTCGTACTACTTTGGCGAAAAAAAGCATACTTAAAGAAAGATTGGCCTGCCTTTGTTAATCAAAATAACAACTAGAACCTACACGACTAAAGCAAACACCCCTAGATATATATCTTGAGGATATTACAACTCATTAGGATGCTGTGTGTGCAATTAAATCTAGAAAGCAAAATTAAAACCAAGAGAGCAAAAATACTTGGAATCACCTCCGGATAGTTGGTATCCCATCAATACACAATCATATGCCCCGTGTCATCATCTGGGGTCCCAAACAACCCTCTACTGCCTCTCTTAGTTATCAGAGAGAACAAGAAGAGCGTTGTAGCCTTCTATGTGATTCTTACAGAAGGAAAAATGCAAATGGGATTGTGTTGTAGAAATTGGGTGATTCGAGATAGTCTCTAAAATGCAGTGCAAGAAAACTGTGAAAAAAGTGTTTTAAAAAGGATAAACCGTAGAGACGGTGTACTATCCTTCCTTACAGTGTCTCATGTGTCTTCCTATTAAAAAGTGTGAAAGTGAAAGAACAAAGATGGAGCAGTTAGGAATTAGTCACTGCTCCCCTGGTCGACATGTTTCAGCCACATGGAAATAGTCTTCCTGGCTTTCTTCAGGACATACAAGTATTTTTGTAACTGCAATCACTATATTAGACAAAAAATTCATACATACAGTATTATTGCTGTTGTATTATCATTCTGACCCTTGATGTTAGCATGATGGCTGTACTGCATCTAGGGAAAAAGATAATGAGTAAACATAACACCTCTTCAAGTACCAATGCTTTCTAAAATGGTTGCACCATGATACTATTCATTTTGCTAATAGCTTTGTTAGCAAAAAAAGGGGGGCTTACCATTACTAAACAAGAGGTAAACCTCACCTCACTTGGCACCAGCTCAAGTTCCATTAGAGGCCCGGCTCTGAAAAAGAAACAATCCAACAACACACGTTTGTGGAAAAACAACATTTTGATGTCATTTGATCACCAAACAGCATTAGTGGTAAAAAATTACCTAACCATAGCAAAACTCAGTCTACTACTACAAAACGAGCCACCATCACCAGTGAGATAAAAAAAGCTTGCGTGTGCCTTGCATGTGCCAGTAATATCCATCAGTTTGTTAATATCCTCTAATAGATGTAAGGGGACACAGAACTCTCGCTGAGAGTCACTCTTTACACGTTGTATATGACAAATACGAGCCCCTGCTTACACAAAAAACTCAGAAAGCGACAGTCTATTGCCGAGATACTTGCTACTACAACACCCGTAACTCTATACGAGTTGCATTCAGTCATTGCAAGCCCCTGCGTATTTAAAGGACGGGGGAAAGGATATCGTACCTATACACGGATCGGGCCAATGCGCTGCAGATTGCTAACAAAATATCGGGCCAATGCGCTGCAGATTGCTAGCAAAATACGGTAATTGTACTGGGCTCGCTGGCCGTGGGTACCTCCCGGCTTGATACTAGGTTGAAGTGAAGGTACCGAACGGACACAAAACGGACATTTTATCCGAGAGGTTAGCAGGTCGTCCCATTGCTGTGCGTCGGCCTCACGTTGATGATGTCAGATGTTAGTATCACAATGAGAAATTTAGTTCTTGTACGGGCAAATAAAGTTGTAAGAACAGCGTTATCATTTTATCCATTGTTCTAGGAATCTCAAACCTGTCATTGTCAAACCTGTCATTGTCATCTCCTTTATTTAGTGTGTATATATAAATAACAAATACTCCATAGAAGAACAACATGTAGATGACTACTTAATTATTAGATTTAAACCATCCACTCGTTTTTTTCTTTTCTTAATTTAAACGCTGTAGTACTGCACCCCAGTTGCTGCATTATTCTTCCCTGTTGGATACACCTCCATTCATTATGAAAACATATCCACCCACACCAACAGATATTTAAATCCATTCACTGGGAAGCAACATGCATCTGCACATTCATCCTCCCTTGTGCAATATCAGAGGGTCTCTTTCACTGGGAAGCAACTTGCCTCTGCACATTCATCCTCCCATGTGCACTATCAGGGGGTCCCTGCTCCAGTCTTGTAAGGAAAACGAACATACTATGTGGGGACACAGGCATCTCATCCTGGTAGGCCCATACTCTCTTCATTATTCTGCTCACATCCATCATCAATCCTCAGTCTATGTTCACATTAGCTTACAACAATTGTCTCTGAATAAGCTATATTTTTGGAATGCTTTGTTAATTAGTCCCATCTGCTTTCATTTAATGCTGTGTCAGCAATGGCATCACCTTTGTTTAACTTAGATTTAGCTCCTCTGTAGGCTTTACATTTTATTACCGCTATCCTGGTGTATAATAGTATTGCTTTTAACAAGATCCTTACTAAAGGACCATTTTTAATAAGGCGACTTGCTTCTGTTATGAATCCGTGATACTTCCACAGCTGGCCACAAATAAGAACTGCAAAGCATAATGTGAGTTAGTTTAAATGTTAACAGTTTTACCCTTGACTAGTATTCATGCTTTGTTACAGCATACCGTTCATCTTATTGGGTAGATGTTCCAAGGGGCAGAGCTGCACTTCAGCTTTAGCTATAGCATACCCTGCTCTGTAATCAGTGTCTATCATTCTGCTAGAGGAACCATCAGTGTACCACTCCTATAGTCTTCCTTTTTTAATGGTGTCTAATCTTGGCGTGGGGCCGTTTTCTACAATCTCAACACCAACTTACTTAGGGGTCATATCTTTTTCTAAGAGAATGGATCTCATCAGAATAACCTGTTGCATGTAATACTTTTGGTAAATTAACAGGTGGGCATCTTATTATGACAATTAGACAATGCCATTACAACCTGTGCGCCTGTCAGCAGAAAATGTCGTGTTGATCCAGACAACAACAACAATCATACCAAATGTGGCACCTAGACAATACAGGTATAGTCCAACACAATGAGAGCTGTCCTCTCCACCATCACAGCTGCTGACCCTTAATCACTGCGGAAAGCAAAGTCACATAGTTGTGTCCCACAGGCCTTTATTTTCCAGTTGTGTCAGCCCACCATTGGCAGTATCACTTCATTTGCAATATTAGTTTGCTCTGAAACAGAGATGGAAAGGCAGTTTGTAGTCCACCAGTCCCAATGAAGGTGCAGTACACAATGCCTCTTTCAATTTTTTTGAAAGAGTTTACAAGTTCATTTTGTAACAGTCATAGCATCTGCATTCATGGACCCATTGGTGGCAGCAGTTCGTTATTCCTAGGAAGGACATCATTCCTTTCTTGGTGGACAGGAGCTGAATGCCCTGAAACAATTTAATTTTGTCAGGTGATATGCGGCATGTACCTTGGAGTATCACAATACCCAGGTAAGTCACCTTTTTTTTTTTGCAGCACTGGCATTTTGACAATGAGGCTTCTCTTCTCTCCTGGAGGTAGTTCAGCAGAACTACAGTGTCTTTTGTCACAGGCTTTCACAGGCCTCAAGTGATGGAGATGTCACAAGGAGGTTATCAGCATAGGTGGTCAAAGTCTCTCTTTACTGCCTGTTCATTGACATTGGGCCTCACAGTGAACGAAGTGGACTTGGTATCTCAGTATGATGGCACAGAGGTTTTCGTCCAGTGGATGGACTTTAATGCTAAAACCCACTAAGGAGATAAAAATACTCTGCCTCTACAGGTATAAATAATAATAATATAGTACTGGTGTCAGGCACAACAGGCTCTAAGAGAACCACAAGTTCATAAGGTAATCACTTTATGGGGACAGCATGTTTTCACAAGCACAAGCCTCTTTTTTAAAATTGTATTTATTTTAAATATCACTTTATGGCGAGGGCATTTTTCCAAACCTCTCCATTCCCTAGATCAATAACCTTATTGTTAGTTATGTGTACATCCATCCATTTCTTTTTCATATGTAAAAAAACTGCAGTCTAAAAGCCTTTCAATCAAGGCCATAATTTCATTGTAACAACTAGGTAAAATCTTTCATTCATTAAATGGAGTTAAATTACTAATGCCGATATCCTGAATATTATCAACATGAATTGAGAATTAATTTTACCATATTTTCCTAAGCACATGATAGACTTAGACATCATCAGAGCCAAGTTTTTTTTTTAACATTCTCATAAATGAGCAATTTTTTAAAAAAATGCTATGATCTTATTTGTAAATTACCTGTAGTGTTTAATCCTATAATGTTAGAATCAGGAAATGTAAGTAACACAAAGGAATTTAAGTTGTTTAAGCTACTCTTCAACATTAGAAGCAGGTATTATATCTATGTTTTTCCTATTTAGAACAAGTTGCACTGGAGTTTGCATTTGCTTAACAGGGGTTATTTGCTGTATGTCAAAATCGAAGCAAATCTGCTGAAAAGGAATATGTTCCCCGTTCAATCAAACACAGCCCTGTACACACACGCACACAGTGGCTAACCTCAGATGAAAAAATGCTCAAAACTCCCTACGTGGAAATTTTCCTTCGGTAGTGGTGGTCAGTTCGAACTATAGAACTGGCCTGACCCGAGGATGAGCGGCGTTACCCCATGTGGCCATCACAGTTCAAGTAACTCTCGAGAAGCACCGATGAAAAAATATTGCTGCTCCATGCCAGTGTGCTGATATATTTTTTTTTAAGGAAGGATGTAATTTATACTCTTTATTATTTGTTTTATTCTTGTGTACTACGCTTTTCTAGTAACCTAAAAAAGTGGCTCAAAGTATTTCAGTTTTCAGAATGCCATAATTTTCTCCTAGTATTCTTGTGCATAACCAGTTGGAGATAAACCTTAATGTGCACATTGAAATCTGGATATATACTTTGCACAGAATAATTTTCAACAGTGCTAAATATTCCAAACCAGTCAAAATCTATTGTTAGCAGTTTTTTATTTACAGCAGCTCATCCTCTGAGCAGCCACCAATTACTCATATAATGTGAAAGCCTTTTAATATTTAATATCATGTACCTAAGGATATTCAAATCTACTCCACATCAATGTCTATTTTTAATATTTGTTATGTCTTAGTTTTGTAGAAACACACAAATTTGTTTTTCTCCGTGAGGCCTACTTTTATCTATTTATTGCCTTTTTCTAGGAAAAGTCAGTTTTAACATTTATCATGTAACAATTAGTATTAAAGACCCACCGAGCGAACCAGGTCTGTCTCTAACAAACCACTCGCCCGCACTCCTACAAATCTATTCCTGCCTTACCTTTTCTGCCCTTTTTGACACTTCCTGGGTTAACAGCTGCGGCCAAAAGCCTTCGATTCTACTGACGGTGGTTCCAGTGAGGCTGTGTATAATGCTCCTAGTAACATGAGCATGTATGCTAGTTTTTCCCAAAATATTCATATTGGAAAATTAGTTTAACTAGTTTAAATACATTCAGAGAAAACAAAAATAAACAAGCATTGCCAAAGCCAGTAGGTTTGAAATTGGAGGTCAGTCTTTTGATTTTTTGGGGGTTTTTTTTGCATGCTTTTTCTAAACCCATATCAGTGTCGGAGCTGCTGGGCCCTCACCATTCTAACAAGCATTGGCAGAAGCAAAAATCGTTTTGGTCTCAAAAAGTACACATTGCCACAGGAATTCTGGGCACTGTACAAAACTACTTTGTGGGTCAATTTGCTCCTTGTGAAAGAGCAGAATATAGTCACTCACAGTGATGCCAGCTGATACAGAGTGACAGGCATAATTTTAATATACACAAAAGGTCATGGCTAATGCCAGGCCTAATTTGAAGCCACCTTATTAAACAAAGTCTCAAAAGTGAATGCATGCTATTTGTGAACTTCATTTTTCCATGAGCAAATTTGCATGTGTAGATTTGCTCATGTGAAAATCTGAATGTTTCCAAGTTCACTTTTCCTCCAACCACTTTTTTCCCAACCCTGGAAAAGTTTTACGACTGCCACTGTTAAGAGTAAATTTCCAACCTTTCTCATTATGAGAAAATTTGAGAAGAATTGGTGAACACCCTTAAACATGCAAGCCTCTAGGTTTGCACAGACTCAAAAGGGCATTCCAAACATGGAATTATTGCTTACTACTAACTTCAGCCCCAGGATGTAGACCTACAGAAACGTGGCAACATAGGGGAATTGCTAGTATTCAAACCCTACTATGGTATGAGCCCTGGCCTAATCAGAGATGCTATAACAAAACTTTTATATAAGGAGATTGATGCCATAATTTGTTGCAGCATTGCATGGCACAAAAGGGACAAGTGGAATACAGGACAATGTATGCAAAACCAGTCTCCTTTTATATGCTATACTTTGTAACTGCTTCATTGTCCATAGTAGAGTACATCCACTTAACATATTTTCTATACTTCATATTCTTACCATCATTTGAATTTTTCTCTCCTGACGGTTTTGTAAACAGCTTTCTAGTGAGCTTACCATGATTTTCATCTGAGATCCTGTCTTGTGAAATTTGTTTTGTACTCACAATGCGCGCTTACACCCTGAAAGATAAATTCAAAAAGTCTCCTGCAAGGGAAAAGTTGTTAGGCCAATTTCCTTCTCTCATGCACTAATTCGCTTCATTTTTTATATAAATCATGAAACATAGAGGTTCAGTACTGAAGATCAATACCCTATTCAAATGCAGTGATTCATTCATGACATAACAACGCATATTTCAAAATTATTCCCTGTGTTCCGGTGCAACCAGCAAATCAGAAGCTCCACTCACTATATTTTGGGAGGGTTTTTTTTTGTGGGTAAAATCAATACCCCTCCTGAAAATTGATTTTATAAAACCCCCAAAGGGTCTAGCCATTTGTCAATATTTATTGACATAAAGTAACTTAGTTACTTATCAGTCACCTGCTTCACTACTTCTTATATGTGTAGGTACACATAACTTATTCTCTAACCTAGGCTCTCCTGCATTGTATACCACATATCGATTAGTGTATTGATACAGAGAATATTTGTAAAAGCATTCTCTACAGCCCCCTATTTTAAATGCCAATCAATTCCCCTTGTATTAATACTATGTGTTAAATACATATTTGAAAGACTGAAAGGTCAATTCCAGCAAGGCAAGTTTGTTATTTAGCTTACATCACAGTCCTCCAATATGTCCCACTGTCTGACACCATTTTGATGGGGAAATACTGGCCCCCTCCCAGGAGCAAATGAATGAAACTCACCAGACATAGCAGGTTTGCTCAGAAACAGAGTGAAATGTATTTATTGGTACGAAAAGCATGCATCACTGCTAATCAGCAAGGAAGTCAGATCTGCCACCTTAGGGGCTCTAAGACCGCTTCTTCCCAGAGTGACAGATTTCTAGGTGCTATATACCTAAAGTAATGCCATGTCAGCGGAACTAGAATAAGGCACCAAGCCAAATATGGCTGGCATGGATGTGCAATGTCTGTACCATGCAAAACAGCCAGATATAGGAAGACCAGAAAGGCAGGCTCTGCACTGCGTAACACTTGCATATCATGTAGTCAAGACAAGCAAGGTGACCTGTAAGGGGGTACAGAATAGCTTCTTGAAGCTTGTCCAGTCAAGGTCAGAAAGGAAGCCCCTTTAAGCTCCAGGCCTCATGTTAATGTGATCTTATATAAGCATGAAATCATTTGAAGTGCATGCACATGAATTTATATGGATATTCATATATATTTTGTAACAAACATGGACTGGGTTTTACCTCAGGGGAGGGTTGGTAGACAGTGCCCACTCTCATGGGAAAGGTCTTTAGAATAAGCAGTACTGCATTACAATCTCATGTCTTAAACTTTACCTTATTCTTTGATCTATGGTAAATCATGCTCTCCGCGTGTCTCTGTGCCTTGACCAGACAATATGGGCCTCATTATGATGTGACTTGAAAAGCCTCAAACCACAGGTCGGCGGATTTCCGAATCATATCGTAGGCTTCGCTTCCGACCGCCGAATTACAATGCCTGGGGTCGAAAGTGAAACCGCCCGGTCATTCCGTCTGGATTCCGACAGGCTCAAGGAGCCCGTCGGTCAGTCGGAGGCCCCACTGTAATCCATATGGACGACGTTTCCACTGTTGAGATTACGATCTCGGTTTCCGGCAAGCAAAGCCTGTCGGAAGAGCAAGTGTGGGGGCCGACGGGGGACCTATGGAGCCCCCTCTTTTAATTTTTATATTAGGATCTGTGAGAGGGAGGGATAATCCTTCTCTCAAGTCCGGAGGGTAGAGAGGCCCTTCGACCTTATGGAAGGAAAAAACAGGAGGGATAGGTCCTCTCAAATTAAGTCAAACACACGAAGAGAATCTCACCTAAGAAATTCTATGCGGAGTGCTGGGCAATGATAGTCTTTAGTGGGGCACCACCTCACTAGAAGCGGGGAACGAAAGGATTCCTTTTCTTTAAATAGCCTCACACACTCTAGTAGAATCATGCTTCAACATCGGGTTCACCCTGACTCCTAGGTTAGGTTGAGCTTGACCATCTTCAGGGAGCACTTAAAAGAAAAGACCAGGGGGCATAAATATTAAAAATCCTTGGGCTTACTCGAAGGTATCCCTTTATTAGCTGAGTAGTCGGGGATGTTAAAACTAAAAATACATATGTAGTGTATTAGGATGTAATGGTCCTATGACCCTATACCGACATTTTCAGTCCTACTCTATGGCCCAAATAGGACCGGGGCTTTCATCAGGGTGATTTGGCTCACCTACCTGGTGTGTGATCTCTTCAAGCTATCTCGTTTTTATAGATGTAAGGCATGTACATCTGCGCAATTTCTTAGGTGGGATACTCTGTGTGTGTTTGTCCCCCCTTTAATCCCTGCACTTTGAGGTGCCTGCCATACGGTGTAGGAATGAACAGATTCTCCCATATCTCTATGGGAGCTTGCGCTACGCGACGGCCAGTTTACGGCCATAGCACAAGCACCCATTGGAAATCGGAGTATGCGACCGCACCATGTGCAGTCGCATTGTAATACTGCGGTTGGGCTGCCGACCTTTGGTCTGTCAGTCCCTATTCACGTCAGCGCCCGACTCGTAATAAGGCCCTATGTGTACAGAAGAATTTCATACATTAATGTGAGATTTACCAAAACTGAATTTGAACCACAGATGCAGGTTGAATGTAGCCAAAATGGGATCAATGATTTTGCATTCCTATGAGCTGGAGTTCTGAGTCAGAGGTCACAGCTGAAGTTAGGGATAAGCCTGTGAGCCTAGTTATATGCATCAGTAACAGTTACTAATTTAAAATACTAATGTACGTTATAATGCAGCAATTTTATCCACCTGTGACAGGCCTACAACATGATGATTTTCAGAATCCAGAAAGTCCCAACTGGGTGGTCCGGTACACAGTCAAAATATCGAGTAGGAAATATCGACCTACCATAATTTCGAGTCTGAAATATCGAAGGTGCATAATATCGAAGGCAAGAATATCGTAGGACAGAATATCGACCCAAGGTAAGTAATATCGAAATACTTAATATCAATGTAAGTAATATCGAAGTAAGTAATATCAATAGCATATATATCGATGTTACTAATTTCGATGACACTAATATCGATATTTGTATTATTGTATAGTTTTTTATTATGTATGTGTTATATGTTTAATTTAAGTATTTAAAATAATTACTATTATATGTGTATAAATTTTATATAATAATAAATAAATTTATAAGTAAATTTTATGTTTTTGTACCGGAGCGGGTTGTGGGTTTATAGGGGAATAGGGTGGGAAGTAATTTAATTATGGTAAATTGATTAGTAATTAGTAGGATTTATTAATAAATTATAATTAATTGGTAATTATGTGAAAATAATAGGAAAATAATTTTAATTAATTTATTCATTGATATATATATGTTCTGTAGCGGGTTGTGGGTTTATAGGGGAATAGGGTGGGAAGTAATTTAATTATGGTAAGTTGATTAATAATTAGTAGGATTAATTAATTAATTATAATTAATTGCTAATTAATATTGATTAATTGGGAAAAAAATTAATTGATTAATTGATATATATTTTCTGTAGCGGGATGTGGGTTTATAGGGGAATTGGGTGGGGAGTAAGTTAATAATAATTAATTAATTAATATATGTTTTTATAAATTTATATTTAATTTATTGGGAAATAATTAATATTAATTAGTTAATTAATTATTATTATTTTGTAAATATTTAACATTATTAATTATTTGGTAATTAAATAATATTAATTAGTTACATTAATTAGAGTAATTTATTGATATATAATTTTTAATTACTGTTAATTAATTAATTGGGGAAAATAATATTAATTATTAAATTATATTAATTACAGCTAATGTGCTAATATATTTACTTTATTTGTTATTGTTCATTAATAATTAATTGCTAATTAAATAATATTAATTAAGTTTGGGTAAAGGAGTATTTTTAGTGTTTAGGGTCAGTTTTAAGTTTTTGGGTAAAGGGTTTTTTTTAGGGTTTAGGGTCAGTTTTCAGTTCTTGGGTAAAGGAGTATTTTTTGGGTTCAGGGTCAGTTTTCAGTTTTTGGGTAAAGGGGTATTTTTAGGGTTCAGGGTCAGTTTTCAGTTTTTGGGTAAGGGGGTATTTTTTGGGTTCAGGGTCAGTTTTCAGTTCTTGGGTAAAGGGGTATTTTTTGGGTTCAGGGTCAGTTTTCAGTTTTTGGGTAAAGGGGTATTTTGAGGGTTTAGGGTCAGTTTTCAGTTCTTGGGTAAAGGGGTATTTTTTGGGTTCAGGGTCAGTTTTCAGTTTTTGGGTAAAGGGGTATTTTTAGGGTTCAGGGTCAGTTTTCAGTTTTTGGGTAAGGGGGTATTTTTTGGGTTCAGGGTCAGTTTTCAGTTTTTGGGTAAAGGGGTGTTTTTTGAGTTAAGGGTCAGTTTTCAGTTTTTGGGTAAAGGGGTATTTTTTGGGTTCAGGGTCAGTTTTCAGTTTTTGGGTAAAGGGGTATTTTTTGGGTTCAGGGTCAGTTTTCAGTTTTTGGGTAAAGGGGTATTTTTAGGGTTCAGGGTCAGTTTTCAGTTTTTAGGTAAAGGGGTATTTTTAGGGTTCAGGGTCAGTTTCAGTTCTTGGGTAAAGGGGTGTTTTTTGAGTTAAGGGTCAGTTTTCCCTACTGTTGCACTCTCTGGAGTAGGAATAGAAATTTTTACCCTTACGCTATCCAACGTTTTATTTAATTAATTGTTAAAATATCAAATATTTATTTTATTTTTTATATTACTTACATTTTATTTATGTTACTCTTTTATGTTTGTAAATGTGTTAGTAAATTAGAATATATTTCATTAATTTATAAATTCGTAAAATAATTATTAATACTTATTGTTCAGTGTATATATATTACATATTTACTGTATATATTTAATTAATGTATTCTTAATATATATGTATTATTTATTACTTTTAAATATTATTAGATACTTTTAAATATGTTTATTTTATTTATTAGTCTTATAGACTTAATTTTACATTTATATATTAAAAAAAAACCGATATTTTTAACATCGATATTTTTTACATCGATATTTTTTTTCGATATTTTTGTACTTACCATGTTGTAGATAGGATGTCGATATTTTTGCCCTCGATATTGTTGACTCGATATTCTTGTAGGTCGATATTTCTGTAGTCGAAATTCTGTCAGTGATTCGGGTGGTCCAAAGCTAGAACTATGAAGTTTCATATAGACGGGGAGACTTTGGCTGAACTTAAAGTTGTTTACCAGCTAATAGTGCAGACAAATGCATACAAAAATCCAGCTCACTTAGCCGACTCAGAGATCCAATTGCTACTAAACATGCAATTATTACCCTTTGAAAACAACTATAGTGCTTCATATGAGTTCCCTCCTTCCATAACCGCCCCTCCACAACATAATCACACCCTACCAACCAGTAACTGTAAGTGTTTCCACTCAGATATAGTGTAGTCTGGTTTAACAGTGCTTAGATAGTTGCCATGAAAATTTCCTATACAAAAAAAATCACAGAAGAGGCTCAGATGCTTGCTTCCTGCTTTTTCCACCTCCCATCCTAAAATCAAAATTGACAACACAAACACCATCAGAAACAAAGCCCCATCCTGTTATCCCACTGGGGAATGTGGCCCAAGTGGCCTGAATTTAGCCAAAGGAACTCCGGTATATATTTTCACTGTACTGATTCTAGGAAGAAAAACATTTGAAATTGCTGCTTCAAAAACAAAAAAATCCAGCTTGCGACTGAATACTTTCCAAATTATTTAAATGAAAGGGCGCCATTGCTCCAAAGTTTGATATGGGCTATTTCTTTAACTGAATATTCAGCTAAACAAATGGAAAATAATATTCCCTTTAGAAAACTAAGGTCCAAAAAGTAGATCAGGCCCCTTGTGAGTGTATCTGTCTTGGTTTTTGCATTTATGATAACTTGTGTGTGATTCTGCGAGTGAGCATATGCTGTCCAGTTGCAAGGTGAAAAGTCTGGGCAGGGTGGTGTTGGCTTACAAACAGATGTGGTGGGAGGCGGGGAAGAGGGAAGGAGCAAGCTTAACTACTAGTTATGTTTAGCTTTGGTTGCCTCAGAAACCAAAAGAGGAAACAGCAAGGAGATCCTAGTTAACAACAAGCATTTGCAATGCAATCGGTCTCCCTTTATGGCCTTATATGTATTTAGCTATGCAGCCCATTAGCCTGGGCGCTGAAACATCTACTGTTCTTTAACATGGAGGGAAAGTAAGCACCAAGCTGCGTGACATGCCAGGTATGGGAACACATGGAGAGAAATATTGCCTTTCAGTGTGAAATGGTATAATCCAAAGCTCTGTTTTGAATATAGAATCAGGGCCTTCGGTGGTCAGATCACTGAAAAAACAAGATTTGAATTGTTTTTTTATTGTCTATGGGTGCTTGTGGAAAACAATTTCTATCGACTGGAATCTAGAGAATGCTAAAGTGATTCTGGTATTTTACTCACCTCTGTTGGTCGTTTTCTATCAAGAAACTTAAATAGAAGGGAGGAGCTACGCCGCGAACCAAGATGGCCGCATAAACTCCCGGCTCCGCCGTCCTCCGCTGGCGGCTCGTCTATCCTGTTGTTTATCCTCTACCCACGCCCTACGCCTGGATGTATGAAGGTTACCTGATGCCAACGGTGCCATCCCGGACTTTCTACCTTCTTCGGCGACGGAGTTCCCGTCGTGCCCCATTTTTGGCCTACTCCCGGGCCGCCGCCGGGACCTCGATTTCTGCACTGTCCGTGTGGGAACTGATCAACATCGGCTGTGGGACCGAGATTGTGGCCGGTCTTCCGGATTTGGATAATTCCTTTCGCTTTCGACTTGTGACTTCATTGATGGATGGTGCCGAGGGAGAGACATCGTGACGTGCTGCGATCCTCCTGCACCGTGGCTGGGGGCTGTGTGCCTGACCCTCGTTTCCTGGCCCGGGGGCTGACGGGCTGCACCCACGGCCGGTGACTGTGCTGAGCGTGCCAGTTCGGGGCGCCCCTGTTGTTTGAGATCGCTTAAACGTGTGTCCGGAGCCCGGCGACGTGGGTTGGAGATTGTGTTCCCCTCCGTCCTTTGGGCCCCGGGATGGAGGGGATGGATAGCGACACTCATTGCGTTCCGTAATGGCAGCGATTGGGGCGCTCCGCTCACAACTCGCCGTCACATGTGTCTCCCTGGCGGAAAAGGTGGATGATGTCTGCTCGCGACCGGCCATTGACGCTGCAACACCTGAACAGCAGCTTGAGGTCCAGCCAAGCGATTTGCTTTGCCATCTTGAGGTTCCCGAGCGGCGGCCCGACTTCGCTCCTTCGGGAGTCGGCCTCACTTCTCCTCTACCCGCTACAGTGCCTGATCTTACATTCACGTTTCCTAGTCGATGGAGTATCGTCGCTGGAGGTTCTGTTTGTCAACACTGAGTCTCAGGGTCCTGTCGAAGGGGACTATCGTTTTTCTTCTTCCCGACCCCCCTGTATAACGGAGGTCGCCATTTTGTGTCCGGACTTTGTTCCATCTTCAGTGCCTCGGACTGCCATGGACGCTTTGTCTGCTTCTGGTCGGCTGTGGCTTGGTTGGCGCGTGCTCCGGAACGGATTCGCACTGGACAGGGCTGATTTCGACTTTGAGCTGTTCTGGCTCCTTGCCACTGCTTTGGACCACCTGAGACGTTCCCTTTTACTACGTTTGTTGTGACTTTGGTGATCGATCTCCCAGTGATGCTTATAGGGTTGACATCTACTTTCCTGGTATAGCTCAGTTCACCTTTGCCGGGACTGCACCGAATATCTCACCGGGCCTGGGGCGGGGTGGGGGGGTTTCTTATTGGTGAATGTCCTCCCCGTGATAATGCCGAATGTGTGCTTCGATTACTGATGATTGTGCCTTGGGGAGGTCACTGCCGGCGGGGGGCACCTGGTGTCCGGGAGTGGGTCTGTTTCTCTCCTCCTCCACTTCTTATATTTTTTCCCTACTGTGGGGCAGTTCCGGGGCGACAGTTAGTGGGTTAGGCCGTAGCCATTACAGGGGTGCAGGGTGGCGGGTGCGGGGGGGTTCGTTATTTTAGTTTGCTTTGTTCTATGGTCCCTATCGCTCTTTTCCGGCTTTGGGAGGGTTCTTTCCTCTTTAGTAGGGCTGGCTGTCTCTGGGTCTCGCACCTTTTTTCTTTTTCTGGCATCTCAACAAGCCTCTGTTTCTCTGTTCTTGGGGGTGGGCTCTCTGGGGTGATACTTGGGAATGTTGCTTTCTGTAATACTGCCTATTGTCCAGTCTTACCGCTGCTGCTGCTTAGATTATATAGTTGTTGAAGTCATAGCCTATCTCCGATTGTAAATGGGGTACGTCCCCCTTGTTTCTTCTGTGTCCTTTTCATGTAAGGTGTGAAGTCCTTGTTGTTGCAGCCCCCTCTCTTCTTCTAAAATTTTAAAATGAAAACCTCATATCCTGTGTTGCGCACCCCACAGTCACGTCTGGTGTACTTTGAAATATCCTGATTGTAGATTGGCCTACAGTTCTCCTGTTTCGATTGATTGTCTTTGCGGCCGGCCATGATGGTTGTGGGCTTGCGCATGTCTCTCCTTACTTTTTGATTAAAGGTTTTCAAAAAAAAAAAAAAAAAAAAGAAAGTTAAATAGAGGCAGATGCCAGAAAAATTAAAAAAAGAAAGTCCCTCAGCAGAAAGCAATTTTGTTATTTTACTGACCGCTACTGGTCATTTTCTATCCATACAGTGAAACAGAGGCAGTTGAACAGAAAAAAAAATCGTTAAGCAGAAGTGGACAAGTCCTAGGGCTGATCTCCAGAGCCCACAAAGTACATACACATTTAAGTGTATGGTAAAGTATATACAAGAGGCCTCAAATGCTCGACCTAAAAAACCAACATGGTTGAAGCACGAAGATGATAAGCTTCAGAGAGGCAGAAGAAAAGCCAGCAACAGCAAGGACGGAGAATGTCAGCAGCATGGAGAGAAAGGCAACAGTGAATACAAGAAAAAGCACTTCCATTATGTACAGAGTTCTTTAAGGTGAATCTATAAAGAGATACAATTTGTGGGGATTTCCTGCTATCATATTGCATTGTCTGTGACTGGAGGACAGTCATCGATGATGGTGCTACACAATGGATTAGCTACTTTTATGCCTCCTTCAATCAAAGAGCCCCATGAAAAACAAAGCAAAACACACTTTTGGAATACAGGACAAAGGAAGGGCCCTATTTCCCAAGGGTACACTACACACCTGGGAGTTGGGCACGCAGTTTGAAGACCTCTACTCTAGAGCAAGGCGCTTTATATTAGGAACAAGCCTAATTTCTCTGCTGTTTAGACTTGTCAATGTAAATTCCACCAACCCTTTACCCACTCTCTTCTCACAAAGTATGACAAATTTTAAGTCAAATACTATAACACCCAGAAGTGTATCCTGTTTGTCGGTGGTCCACAAGCACACCGCCAGCTGCACGGAAATTGATTTTATGCCACAAATTTACAACCGAGTCAATATCGGACTCCTCCTCCTTTTGCACCTCATAATTTACCTTATCCATTAGGGTATCAGTACTCTGAATACAGAGATGTTTTCTTACATTAAAGGAAATATAAAACCTATTATATAGCCCATACTAAAATTTATTTTTGCTTTATTAAAAGTGCTACAGTTACAGTTTTATCAACCTGAGAAGAAGACAGGCTGAGCCCTCCCTTTCCATCTCCAGAGGTACCTTAGAATCAATGCAGGCAAGAAAGGTCTGCAGTTATAGGGTAGACCAAGAAGTGTCGCTCATTCGGCTTCTCTTGAACAGACCTTGCTCAAAATAGTGAGTGGTGCTGTATTGAATGTTGGGTTTTCCACAAAGTTGCTAAACATTTAGGGAAAGGCATTGTAAAGTATATTTCATGTTTCTTACTCTTCCTTGCCTCACAAACGTTTGTAGGTTCTTTTCAATTACAAGCAAATGTCAACTATTATTCATACATTAAAATCACAGTAATGATTGATGCCTGCCTTTGATGAAAAGGTGTATGAGGAAGCATCTGAATGATGTTGTCTAAGGAAACTGTTCTCATGGCGGTTAGCTTCAGATGCTCAGGAGCACACCCCTGTCCACATGCATATGCTAGAGAACACATTTTCAATGTACAGACACCCAAACTTTTGGTTGAGAGAGAAATAAGTTCAATCGCTGCTGCTTTCAAGAATTCTTTTTAAAAAAACAATGTTGCAAAAGATCTCATGGCTTCATAGTTTCAGGGTTCTAGACAAAAGGTTATCAGAAAAGGACTTTCGTGTGAAACTCCTTCCTTTCAGTGATCCCACAGACTGTTCCAATATGAGATTAAGCTCAAGGTCATGAGACTCACTCTCAATGGGTGATACTTGAAGTATCTGATTTAGAAGTTTCTAAGTTACTTCCATTCCTTCTAGGCCTCTTCACTATTCCATCGCTGTGCTCCTCATCACTGTCCGAGTGGTATGATCCTTCATAACCTCTCACTTCTCCATGTCCCTCTTCAGACTCTGTTGGAAAGGTAAGGCCTGGGCCCAACACCTGCCTCACGGTCATGTTGATACGGGAGTTCAACAGGTATTTGGAGCATACCTCCCAGTCCTCAGGTGTACATAGATCAGGAGAAAGAGAACTGGTAGCTGAGTTTTGGAAGGCCAATTGAGAAAGGCATGAGGGCAGAGCGGTACCGCCAGGGCACGGTAATATGCGAGGTACTGCATGGTAGAGGAGACGGCTGATGCCAGACATGACCATAATGTCACCGCTGTGCATGAACATGGGGGTAGGGGCCTCATCTCTCCTTAGCCCACCCAGTAAGAACACAGAAGACTGTCCGAAGCTGAAAGAGAAATCAAATCATCAGCAAAATAGATTATTACAGGAAGCATCACAAAACAACTGCTGTAGAATGACACAAGGGAATGTTAAAGAAATGGTCAAGTAAACACATGTATGGCTTAGGATGTATAGAAGCAAGAGTCAAGTGCCACCAAGACAGAAAAAAAACACCCAGTCACTGTATACTCTGTAATCCTATCCAAAGCACAATAACCATAAAACACCACCCACTACTCGGCTACACAAGACTAGTTAATCTATTAAGAGATTCCTCTCTCTGGAGGGACCAAGCTATATATTTTGAAAAAAAGCTGATGGTCTAGTAATAGCTGGAAATTAACTAAGTGCAAGTCATGGAATTAGTACCTTGTTTCAGAAAGCCATTGATATCTGCAATTAGAAGTGACAGTGTCAATATAAAACCCACTTGAGGTGGACTGATAGTATGTAAAGTAGTACAACAGTAGTACTACTCACATTCTACAAAATGTTATTCCCAAACCTATGGGCAGAGTCCTATGCTTCTCCCATGTATTCTGTGCTGAGATCTAAGCCACTGCGGCAGAGCTCTGCAGACACATAGCTATACTTCTCAGCAGTAAATGGGGGAGAGGCTGAAAAATGGGGAATACTTACTCCTAAATGGGAGGGATTTAGGAAAATGTAAGGAGTATAACAAAGGAAATGCTAATACAATCATACACACACAATTGCTTAAGACAATTGCTATTCACAAACTACACTTCTTAAGTTACTGCAGCCCCACAGGTGTAACTGTACTTCAGCCCAGCCTCGCAGTAAGGTGAGCATCACATATGGCAACTCATAGGTGCCGCAACACACTCCTACAGAAAACAGTGGGGACAGAGAACTAAATAAAGTCCCTTAGGAACTAATGTTAAACTAATTATATTATTTCAACCCATAAAATATATTATTTATGTGTGTGTGCTTATAGATTGAACAATTAAATATATATTTAAAAGTCAATAAATGTAATTAAAATGTTATTTAAAAACTTAAAATAAATTAAGCTGAACAACTTTTAACAAAATTGGGTACATTATTTGAACATTATTTTGTACAAATTAGTATATTTAAATTAACTATTTAGTACACCTTTAATTTGTGTTAACTTGTAAAAACATTACGTCTAGTTTAATATCAAATATTTGAAATTAATTTACATGTATATTTTACATTAAAATATACATATTTTTTTAAACAAACACACTTTGATTATTTTCCAGCTACCTTCCTAAAGGGAGATATCCACCACAGTAGTGTTGATTTCACCCTATCCGTACAATGTAGTACCTTTACACTCGTAACTCCCTTTATTAGAGGCTCCACACCATGATTTGAGTGTTCACAAATGTATATTTACCTTTGAGAATGTGCCCCATCATGTTTTTCTGTCCTATATACAAATATCCCCCTTCCCAAATTAAAGGCCTGACTATACAGTTGGCAGCAATTATTTTGCACTAGTACGTTGGTACACGTTTTGCACTGCTATCTTTGAGCAAATGGCGATGAAACAGTGTCCAACACTGGTGCAATCTATGTAAATAGGACCAGTTTTTATTCCACATCCATCACTACTTCACACTCTCTCCTTCCACATAACACAGACATCCAAGTATTTATGTCCTAACCAATGGCTCAATCACTTGTTCCTTCGTCAACCCATCAGGCCCTCCTTTCCGCAGCAAGTCTGTCTCTCACTCTGAAAAAACATTCAACCATAGGCACTTTCATCATACCCATTTCTAAAACATGCATCATATTTATATTTCATTTCTGTCCCTCTCTTCAATAGACCGTGCTAATAACATAGTGTTTTCATGCCTCCTTGTTCCCCATAACAGACACCAGGTCTTTATATGCTTCACCCATGTGTCGCTCCCACCTCTGCCACTGTGTGCACCCACAGACAGCTGCCTGTTCTCTCACTCTGAATGACTCACTCCCCCTTTCCAATCAGGCACATTCAGGAAGCTTTTATAGGGATCTTTCTTCTTCTCTTGTCAGTCGCATCCCCCGCTGTGTCCTTTCCTTGTCCAGCTTTCTGTTCAAAGTCTGGCGAAGCCCTTCTAGCTCCTTCAGTGATACATTATTATTTACTTCCACTTTGGTCTCTTGCTCCTCCATCAAGCACGTTTGCTAAAGACAAGATTGGTTACAATTTCCAAATTAAAACTGAAAAAAGGCTTGAATCTATATTATATAGCGCGGTAAGAGTGCTGTCCTGAGGCGGAAAGCCGGGACTGTTTTATGTTCACAAAATTGCTGCTATTATTTTAAATTGCTGCTATTGGTTTTATACAGAGTGCTTGTATAAAAAAAAACTGCTCCATTGTGTTTTAAAAACTGACATTGTAGAAGCAGGGCGCGAACCCCCGTTCCCTCCTCACCGGTCCCGCCATCTTGGGTGAGGGGGACGAGCTGGGCGAGCACTCTAGTGCTCAGACCCGCCCGCCCTTGACTCTACAAAAGCTCCTCGCACCCGTGCCCCTGCTGATTGTTAGCGCGGTAAGAGTGCTGTCCTGAGGCGGAAAGCCGGGACTGTTTTATGTTCACAAAATTGCTGCTATTATTTTAAATTGCTGCTATTGGTTTTATACAGAGTGCTTGTATAAAAAAAACTGCTCCATTGTGTTTTAAAAACTGACATTGTAGAAGCAGGGCGCGAACCCCCGTTCCCTCCTCACCGGTCCCGCCATCTTGGGTGAGGGGGACGAGCTGGGCGAGCACTCTAGTGCTCAGACCCGCCCGCCCTTGACTCTACAAAAGCTCCTCGCACCCGTGCCCCTGCTGATTGTTAGCGCGGTAAGAGTGCTGTCCTGAGGCGGAAAGCCGGGACTGTTTTATGTTCACAAAATTGCTGCTATTATTTTAAATTGCTGCTATTGGTTTTATACAGAGTGCTTGTATAAAAAAAACTGCTCCATTGTGTTTTAAAAACTGACATTGTAGAAGCAGGGCGCGAACCCCCGTTCCCTCCTCACCGGTCCCGCCATCTTGGGTGAGGGGGACGAGCTGGGCGAGCACTCTAGTGCTCAGACCCGCCCGACCTTGACTCTACAAAATGGTACCCTGGCCTAGGAAGCGCAGCGGACGAGCGCAGCGGGCACGCTGGGCGCGCGCCGAAGCCGCGCCTAAGCCAAGCCCATCTGCGCCCGTCCGCGACCGGACACGGCCCAGGACCAAAGCCCCTGGTCCTGTTAACCGGATCCGGTGGAGTAGGGACGAGCTGCTGAATCTGTCCTCCGTCACATGTAGTGACGGGCTCCACAGCATGCATACAGGGGTGGACACAGGCTGCAGATTCTGCCAATTCCGGTTCTGCACTGCAATGGCAGATACCCGGGACAGCCCCACCCTTTCGTGCGGTTTGCTTAATGTGAGGTCGCTGCGCTGCCATAAGTTCGACATCCACGACTTACTCGTGGACAGACAATTGGACCTGTTATTTCTTACAGAAACTTGGCTGGATACACACTCTGACCCTGATATCATTCAGGCACTACCGGATGTTTATCTGATGGTAAGACTGGATAGACCTGAGGGCAGAGGAGGAGGCATAGCGCTTGCATTTAAACACTACCTTGCCTGTCAAATTGAATCCGTCCACTTGGCGGCAAGTGAGGTGGGGATGTTCACGATAAAAATCAATGGGGGTACTACTGTGAAGGGTTATTTAGTCTACCGCCCGCCTGGCCCCCTGGCTAGGTTTAAGGGCACTCTCATAGAGTGTGCCACAGAGATGGCGCTGCGGAGAGACAAGTTTCTGCTACTCGGAGACTTTAACATGCACCTCGAAGATTCACTAGACAAGGGAGCGATGGAGTTCCGGCAGGATCTTCAAGCATTACAGTTAGAGCTAAAGGGCCACCTTCCTACACACCAACATGGTCATCTGCTCGACCCTGTTTTTGCGAACTGGGAGGAAGTTAGGGTGGCTCCCCCAGTGCCTCTCCCGTGGACTGACCATTTCTTGGTGCCTTTTGAAATCTCTCTCCCTAAGAACAAGGTCACTGCTCCCACTCCCTTTAACCATCCCAGGCGCAAATGGGCGAGGTTTTCCCTGCCCAAATTCAATGAGGCTCTTATAGCCAATGGCCCCATTGGAGGCGATGATGCGGATTCGGTAAACAAACTACTTAACGACCGCATCACGGCTGCGCTGGACCAAACGGCCCCGTTAGACCATCCAAAGAAGGGTGGTCGTAAACAGAGATCGGCACCATGGTTTAACGAGGAATTGCGGGGTGCCAAGAGGGAGTGTAAGCGTGCGGAAAGGCAGTGGAGGGAAGCCTATGACAATCAGGAGAGAGAGAGATATCTCATCCACAGACGAGCATATCACAATCTTATCAGGATAACGAAAACTGCCCACTATGCCGAAAGAATTTTGGATGCAGAGAACTCAGCGAAAGAACTGTTCTGTGTATACAAATCTCTTGCTGTCCCCAAATCCTCAGCGGGATCAGAGGACTGCTCTGTGGCTGCCTGCAACCGCATTGCCGACTACTTTAGCGACAAAGTGTCCAAAATCTATTCCGCCTTCCCTGCCCAACCAGCGGTAGATGGAAAGTTCGAGGCGTCAGTTAGAGAGGAAGATGGTCACAAGCTGCTGCTTAATTTCTCTACCCCGCCAGCTGAAGACCTGATCAACATATGTAGATCAGTGAAATCAGGTTCCCCACGGGACCCAGCATCTCCTAAACGGCTGGGGGACAGCCTGACAACACTAGAGCCATATATCAGGCACCTGTTGGACATTTCCTTCAGGTCCAGCACTGTGCCTTGGGAATGGAAACAAGCAGTGGTGCTCCCCCTCCGCAAGAAGCCTAATATCAGCTTCGAAAAGCTGGAGAATCTGCGTCCCATCTCCCTCCTTCCCTACTTCTCGAAAGTGGCGGAGAAGTTGGTGAATCGGCAGCTAATGCAGTTTGTGGAAGAGTCTAATCTCCTTCACGCCACCCAGTTTGGATTCAGACCTCGACATTCGACTGAGTCGGCACTCCTCATGGCTTCCGAATCCATCAGGCAGGGGGCCGACGAGGGCCACACTATGGCCCTGATCCTGCTGGACCTCAGCGCTGCGTTCGACACTGTAGCACATTCCACCTTGCTACAGTGTCTGAACAAAGCAGGGATGGGTGATGCAGCGCTAAAATGGATTCAGTCGTTCCTATCGGGCCGAGGTTTCCAAGTCAGGCAGGGCGACTGCTATTCCAGGCGAGCGGCATTGGATCAGGGGGTTCCACAGGGCTCGTCCCTAAGCCCAACGCTTTTTAATCTATATGTGGCCCCGGTCGCCTCCATAGTGGAGAGCTACGGTCTGCGCATGGTGTCATACGCTGACGACACGCAGCTGGTCATCTCCCTATCGCGTGCACCCGGCCTTGCGGCAGACATCTTCAGAGCATGCATGCAAGATCTTGCTGCCTGGATGTCTGCCAACTGCCTTAAACTTAACGGCAACAAGACTGAGGTGCTGGTGGTAGGGGGAGACCGGGCGGCGTGGACGTCAGCGTGGTGGCCTCCTTGCTTGGGACCAGCACCTACCCCCTGCCTGGAGGCGAGGAATTTAGGTGTCTGGTTCGACTCCGATCTTACCTTTGGCCCCCAGGTCAACCGGGTGGTCGGCACCTGTTTCGGGATCCTTAAGACTCTCAGGAAGGTTTTGGAGCTCCTTCCCACCAGAGCCCGCCGAACACTAGTGCATGCTTTAGTCACGTCCAAGATGGACTATGGCAACCTTCTCTATCTAGGAATCCCCGAGAAGAATTTGAGCCGCTTACAGGTCTTGCAAAATGCCGCTGCCCGGCTAGTTCTCAAACTACCTAGAAGATCAGCCTCCAAAGCCGCGCTCCAGGCCTTGCACTGGCTTCCGGTCAGGAGCAGGGTAGAATTCAAAGCCCTCTGCACCTGTCATCGGATTATTAATGGCAGGGCACCCCTTCCTCTTCAGGGTCTCCTGACACAATACGAGCCATCCCGCGCACTAAGATCCTCTGGCTCAGGGCGCCTAACTATTCCAAAGGTGTCCAGAGCAAGGATGGGTGGCAGATCCTTCAGGTACCTCGCCGCATCCTGCTGGAATAAACTTCCAGTAGCGTTGCGTCTGGAACCATCAGAGTCTATCTTCAGAGCCAAGCTGAAAACATATCTCTATACCAGATAGCGGGCCCTCCCCTCAGAACTCCCTCTGAACACGCTCACATCTCAGCGCGGGGACACGCCGTTGTGCGTCACCATTGCGCTCTACAAGACCCACTATTATTATTATTATTATTATTATTATATGTAGATCTCTCCCCTGCCATTCAAAATTCAGTCATCTTCTTATTTTGGATTACAATGCTCTCAAAAGTTCTTTGGGGGTCTTAATCTTGTAAACAAGGAGACTACCATTAAGACACTTCCCCATTCCATGGGCTACGGCAAAACTCTGACTCTGAGGCTTCCAAAACGAACCATCTTCCATTTGCAGGCCATTCAAAACACGGCAGAAACCATGCATGATGTCTGCAGAAATTCAGCTCATTATCCCTTTCTTGAGATTTTTAAATAAGATACCGGTCTCGCCAGTATGACTATTAAAAGATTGCTTTGCTCAGTCGTCCGTGTACGGTACAGTACCATCATTTCTGCAAATTAATCGTCCCACATATGTAACTTAACACACCTTGCTATCAAAATTTGCTTTCAACGTTCTTGTTATATGTAGGAGACATTAAGGTGGATGTCCCTTTTTAGTCGTGGCCACGTCAGCCTGAATAAATTGCCTTAATAAAATCAAGAAACACAATGCCATTTTAAATTCCAGAAATTACTTACGACAGGGCTTTTATCCACCTACTATATATAACAAGGCACTGATTTCTGCTGGTTAGTGTCAAGAAAATGCTTGAGACCAAATGTACAAACATTAAGAATATCGATTTCCTAATTGCAATTATCTCTGAATCGCAATTAAGGAATCAGTATTCTTAAGGTATGATTTTTTCCACAAACAGCGATTCCTAGTGGGAGGCCCATCGACTAACTCATAAATACGGCTCAGGTAGGTTGCAATTTGCAACCCATTTGGAATCACAACCATCACAGGGATGGTGACCTGCTGAGGGCAGCAAACCACCATGTCTGATTGCTTTTTTATTAAAACAACTTTTTTTTAAATGTATCCAGTTTTCAGTAAAGTGAAACGGGATGCATTTAAAAAGAGAAAAAATGAAACTTTGAAGTTAAATTTTTTAAGAGTAGGCAGTGGTTCGTGGGACCACTAGCTACTCCCAAGAGGACCCCTACCCATTTGCGAATGGGTTACTACCACTTTCAAAATGATGGTAAAGTATTACAGTTTTGCGACCGTAATTCGGTTGCAAAACGTTGACACATACCATAATGATTCGATATTTAGAAGAAACGCCCACAACACATGCTATTAGGTAATAAGTTACTGAATCATATTTTGCTAGTTAAAAAGGCATTTTTCCGGTCACATTTGGTCTGATTCTGCAAAGCAGTACGTTTGCGAACAGAAAAATGCTTTGTACATCTGACCCTAGTAGTGTTAGAGGGTCGTGGGCAGATGAGCATGCGCTATAATACCAGAAACATACTCGGCAATTGTAGCTTTTTCGAGAGAAACTCGTTAAACGGCCAACTATTTTTTACAACGTTTTAGGTCTGTATTGAATATGTATGTACATACATGGTATTTCTATAGCACAAACCTAGCCAAAAGGAAGGGGATCACTGTACGCGGTCAAAAACAAGCATATAGTCATGAGTAAAATGAGAGGAAGCTGGGCTGTGGGTGGTTAATGCATTGTGATGTAGTGTTCTTTAAAGAGGTGAGGCGTTATATTAATCGCTAATGCCTGCTGTGACTAGGTTTCTTGTAGAGGCTCGCTGGGTGGTAATTGGAGGGGGAGGGAGGGTCTTAATCTCTATATTTAAACCTCATCTATGTCAGGCACGTCTGATGGCAGGACCACCAGAGTCTATGCTCAAGTGTTGATAGTCAAATGGCCAGGAGGTGGAGGGGCTAAATATTTCAGCACCAACTAGCCCAATTGTTATGGATAACAATAGAGACAGAAACCTACACACAGTCTTCACTGAGCCACTCTATCGTGATTCCTGAAAAATTAAACAGACACAGGGAATAACTATGCGAATCAGGGAGCGAGGTACGTCTAGGTTAACTCATACCACCGGAAGACAGTCAGGAGTCCTAAGATCCTAATCACCACACACAGAACTTACCAAAGAACTTTTTGATAGCCTCGAGCACATATAATGGCTATGCAGGTTCTGTTCCTTATCACTTCGCAATCAGTAATTAACTATCCAATCACAGCTATTAAAAAAGAGAGATCTTACCTCACTTTTAATGAGCTCTGTAATTAAGAATTCTCCTGTGTTGGTTATCAACTGTACACACTTAAATGCTATATCTGTCCTTCTCTTATGGAATTCATTGTAACACCATCGACTATGAAACCACAATCGTTAAGCTTCAAATGTCTACAAACTTTGCTGATAAAAGGGTAATTTTCAGTTTGGTGAATCAAATTTAATCTTTTTGACTTACGTGAAGACAGTTAGAATGGAAAGAGACTGTAAGCCACTTGAGCAGCTCTGCATAGTCGCAGGAAGGTAGGTGGAGCACTGTTCCTAAAGGCTAGAAAGACCTGGGAGCAGAAAATATCTTTCAAATGCAGTGGCGTAACGAAACTTGAGGTGGCCCCCCTGCAATGTTTATGGAGGGAAGCCGCCATACTCCAGACCCAGTCAGGAGCTCTAGAGCCAGGGGCACGTGCACAATGAACAACCGAAGGACTGAATGAAGAACAATGTCAAACATTCACCTCCAGTACAGAGAACTGGGTTTAAATCCATAGCTTTTTTGCTCACCATGCCATTCTAGTTTGACCCAGACATATCCATATCAGTCTTGACCCTGTTCTCTATGGGAACAGTCCAGCCCAAACTGCCAGTGCTAGTCCTCCCTGGACTGTAAACACGCATCCTAGAACCGGCTTTGGGGTAATACCCACAGTCAGCCAGGATAGCTTGACTCCAGTGGCATGGCGAGCACAGTACCCACTTTTGGGCATACCCTACCCACTTACTGCAACAAATGCAAAAAGAACAATTTATGGACAGAGCACCGGAGGAGGTCGCCTGGAGCTCGCCCCCCGCACCGCGGGGCTATTGTTACACCACTGGTCAAACGTATGCTTACCACAAGTTCTGAACTCCCCAATCAGTCCCTCCCCGTTCGCTTCTCCATCTCATTCTAGTAGCTTTCAGCCTCATTCGCCATACTCTGCATTGCTACCTGAAGGACAGTAGAGGGCGGGAATGATCCAACTCTGATTCATCCACATGAATCCCCAGCGAAGAGTCCAGGTGATAGTAGTTTAGGATGCCAGCCTCAGCCTCGAATTGAGGGAACCCGCAAGCTGCAGCAACTTGTCTGGACAGGAAGGCAAGGTCAGTGGGGAAAGCAGTATGGTGGTCAGGAGAATATTTCTGCAAGGTAAGAAGATGGGTTAAACTCTGAGCACATGCATGCAGACCAGAAACCTATAGGTCTATGTAAAGTTTTACAGGTTTCTTTTACCTAGCGAACTTCAGACCATGATTCATCAGTATTATTGTGTTAATACACGTAATCAATGCATTTTCACGCGGAATACTGGATACCTTCTGCTGCATCATGCTTTTGGAATTTAAATTTTGTAGATAGATATTGCCGCCCCTCTTCTCCACTGTTTAGTCTTATAATTTAGTCTTACAATAATTCAAAAGTTCATTCATGGAATGATAATACTAAAACATGGCTAGGGAATTCCCTAGCCATGTCCCAATTCAATATAACTTATCATTTTTGAATTGTATTGTGATCATTGATTGTTTGACCTGACACTTATTGACATGTTTTAGTATTATCATTCCATGAATGAACTTTTGAATTATTGTGTATTTATTGTATCTAATATATATTTATATTAAGAAAAAATATTTTTCAATAAAAAATAACTTTGTGAAATCATTATTTTTATGTATTATTGATGACATGTATTTTCTGGTATTCGTGCATTAATAATTCTGTTTAGGTCCACTGTATTTAATTTGTTCCTAAATGTTCATAATTACACTAGGATTATTTTCCCTGATTTAGGAACTTGCCTCAGGGGTACCCCTTTTTTTGCTCCCATAACCATAACCCAACATTGTTTTTCATGTACCAGGGGGTGAAAGAGGATAGGAAAATAAGCAACATAGCTGAAAACTGCCTGGAAATTAAATGTAGATAAACGGCAAATCTAAAACTAAAGAACAGTATGCGTTTGAGAAATATACTGTGCGACCAGTACTACCTGCATATTGAAGGCTAAGGTCAGAGCACCTCTACCGAAGAGACCTGCTCACACTCTTTTTAGAGGTTACCTAGAGCAGTGAAACTTATATGGACTAATTAATTGCATAGTTGCCTGGCCATGAGATGCTCGGATTACATACAAATGTCTGCAGCATGTGTATTAGTAGTGAGCGATTCTCTATAGCTAGTCAAAAAAATTCTAAAGAAGCTAACCCCTCCCAATGTCCTGTATATTTCCGAAAAATCATGCTATGTGTGCCAGATCAGTGGAAAAGGAAAGAAATAGATTAGCAGGAGGCGGAAGAGGTAAGGGGGGTATAGAAAGGGTAGGCACAAAGGGAAGAAAGGAAGTAAGGAAGAGATACAAAAGAAAGGATTCATTTGAGAATTGTAAAACGTGAAAGGGGAAATAATGAAAGTAATAATTACAGAGTTGAAAAAATTGGAGCAATAGAAGTTTGAAGGGGAGTTTGAGAAAGAAAGGCAGTGTTGAAAGGGGGCAAATGGGATAAAACAACAGTGAGGAAAAAGAGGGAATAAGAAGGAGTGAAGAAAACAAATAATAGAGATAAATATAGTAGGAAGTGGGAATAAAAAGACAGCATTCAGGAATAGATTAATGGTTGCACAGACGGGACAAAAGGGACAACAAAAAAGAAGGTGCTGAATGCTTTTAAAAATGTTGGAATCAAAATATATTAAAATAGAATAGGGTGGGATAAGTGAATGCATAAAAGAGGGAAGGGTGGGATGAAAGAAGGAATAATAGACAAAAACGTGCTAAATTCAGAGTTACAAATAATTTAGTGTTAAAGCATGCAGCTGACAATCTATTGGCCTACACGCTGCTAATTAGCAAAGTTTCATAGTTTATTACAAATAGTGCCCGGACAACTGGATAATCTATTGTCTGTTGTATATTTTTACCTTCAGTACAAGGTGGTACACTTTGGTCTGTGGGGAACCTCGTAGCATGATCAATCGATACTAGATGTTCACTGATTTGTCCATTCCCAAACACTAACACAAAATTACAGGCTGCAAGTGTCAATATTGTGTTAGGGAGACCATGGGGAATGCTTATGTCATTCAGCACATTGCAATTGCTTATACGCCACTTGTTTCGTCATGCCATGATTGTCAACATTTGGTTTCAGTAACATTTTTAAACTTCTACAGTGCACTTGAAGATGGTAAATATTGTGTATTCTTTACGCATGCGCAAGATGGTGATGAGCCAATTGGGTCCAATTGTCATGCTCCGGGAATATCTGAAACCTCAGCGTGTGTAAGAGCCTGTGAGATAGAGAGAAGAACAAAGGAACCCGCATGCCTCAAAGGCCCCCTTGCATTGGATGCACGCAGGTGCCAAGGCAGTCCTACCTTTGTGTCCCAATTGTAATGGAAGCCAAGAGTCACCCATCGCAACTTCTCCAGCAAGGTTTTGGGCTCCTGCCGGCTGCTTCCTTTATGTCTGAAAAAGATGTTGAAATAACATAACCAGTAAACAGAGAAGATATTCATCTGTATATGTAATACATTAATGCATGTTTTTAGGTTTCGCTGGGTCGGTTCAACAGTCCTCCTGCCTCCTCATTGTTAAGTACTCTTTGAAACTACACAGGATTAACCTTGGACAGGTTGAGGCCCTGCCAACATAACATCTATTGAATGAGAATTCATTTGTCTTCCAATTCTATGGGTTTTCATTTCACTTTACTTTTGCCATAGTAGGTTTCAACCTGGTTTCTTCCAGCTAGTCCACAGTCCACTTTACTTATTTTGAGAATACATTACTCCACTACAGTAATTGACGAAAATACACTCTAAATTCAGAAATTATGCAAAAAGTAAAGTTCAAAGACGTTCGGCCTCATTTACGGGTTGGCCGGACACCTGCTGTAAACAGAGGGATCTCCCCCTACACCAATCTCACGTTTTCACCACCTCATTCAGCAGTAGGGGAGCTGCCATGTTTCTGACCGAGAAGCCTCAGCTGACTCAGCCGTCAGGAACCTTTAGTCACCTGCCTATCCATCACAGTGCTGCTGGCTACACTGCATCAGTCGGCATGCCACATTTAGACCAGGCCTTCTGATGCATATTTTTCATGTAAGCCATGGCAGTCTCAGACATGAAAATACAAACATGTCCCTGATGTTCACAGAAAACTGTCTACGTCTCATGGACATTGCTTTCTTGATTTGTAAGAAACAAAGAGTCAAATAAAGAGATACCTATTGGCAATAGCAATTTTGGCAAACGTGCTTCTGCTATGTCTGTGGAAGAATGTTTGGCAAAAATCTGCACCTCTTTTAACAGGGATCGGCAGTTATTGATGGCGGTCCACAGGCAGAAGGAAAGACCTTCACTGATCCAGCGGCCTGGCAGATGGTCTGCCAAAGATAAAATCATTTGCTTTCCTCTTGTTAATTACAATTAAATATTTCTTGCTATTAAATAACTTCTTTGCAAGTTTTAGACAAAGCAATAGTTTCACCAAAATGGACTACATAGCAACAGGCTCATGGACTTGTAATGTTTGTGTGGGTACCTAACCCTAGGATGTTTGCTGCTAGCCAGCCCTCACAGTTGGCTCAGCCACGCCTAACAAGGCACTTTTGTTTTCAATGACCCACTCTTTATAGTAACAGCAGTAAGTTTAATTATAATTGTGCTGCCCAGGCAGCTGCAGCAGGGAGTGTATTTGGAAAGCTATGTTTCAGCAAGTAATGACGTGGTTTTTATGAAAAAGAAACGGGGCACTTGATTGGTGCATACTGCAAAATCTTATTACTTCAAGGTGAGAATAACAGATGGTACTATCATTAAATGAAGTTTAACATGGACATTTTATTGTACTGAAAGAACTGAATACTGAGCCACCCAACTAGGATTCAAGACCATTAGACATTATAACTTGCGACCAGCCACCTGTCTCATTCTGCTTCATCAAACAGTCGCATTTGATACAGTTGATCATTCTAATTTAATTACACAGATTGGGGAAGTGGGACTATCTAGATAGTTTTAAAACCTTTCTTTATAAAAGGACATTTGCTATTATACTGCCCTCTTACCGATCCAATGCACTTTCATCTTTATGTGGTGTTTTGCGGGGGTCAACACTATCACCAATTCTTTTGAATATATATATAAATACGACCTTTGGCCAGCAAATTTAGAAATGCTTGCATTAGGATAATCTCTTATGCTGGCAAAATACAGATCATCCTAAAGCTTGACAAACCAGTCCAGGAACTTGAAGCTCATCTCCCTAACTGTTAATTACATGTATTACATTGGACGAACAATCTAACAATGTAACAATTTAAAAATGAATGCTGCTAAGACCAAAGCATTGACTATTGGCAGAGGTCATTCTTGGGTCCCATCGCTGTAGCCAATTACTTTTGGACCCCGTCCTGTTCCTACTAAAAAAGTCAAGAGTTTGTGCTTCATAATTGATAAAAATCTTAGTTTGATACTGCTTATCAATGCAAAAGTTGCTGCATGTTTTTCTCAGCTCACAATCCTGCGAAAAATGTTTCTTTTCATCTCCAGTAATTTGAGAGCACTGTTCCTGAACTATGAAATCAACTCATGCCTGGGTTTTTTTCCAAAGCGTGTAATTTGGGACTTCCAGTTAGAGTTTTATGTAAACTTCATCTCATTCAGAACCATGCATAGAGAGAAATGTTTTAATCTACACAAAACTGACTCTGCATCCACCCATGCACTTGTTAGAAGATGCTTCCAAATTAAAGATTTATGCTTCTCTACTAAGCCTTCCAAAGGAAGAGATCTATTTTTTCTCAAATGTGCTCACAAGTTAGATCTGTTGTAGGTCGTTGAGATCTGAAAAGTCACTATGTCCCTGTTGTTAAACATTACTCAAACTTCAAAGGAAAGAGTTGGGTGGGCTTGCGGGGTGCTTTTTGATGGTGGCTTCCTCGCAATAAAATGTCCTACCTGGCAAAGAGAAAAGAAGTGAAAATTGACTTATTTGTTAGGTAGACAGAAGCGAAGAGCTTATTTCTCCACCATTCATTTGCCTTTAAATCCTACAGTGTATGTTAGAGGTTTATAAATACCTGTTCATTTATTCAGTCACTACATGCAGAAGTGTGCAGCTGGTGCATTAGCAGTAAGCTATTTCTCTAATTAGTCAAAAAAATGTAAAGGTGATAGCTCTACACAATGTCTTGTGTATTGCCAATATGTCTTGTTGTGTGGGTGCTGTCAGATGTAAAGGAAAGGAACTGATGAGCTGGAGGAGGAAAAAGTAATTAGGGGAAATATAAAAGGGAGGCACAAAGGGATGAAAAGAGGTAAGGAAGAGATCAACAAAAAGAAGGAAGGCGGCTCTAAAGGAATTATATAAAGGAAATATAAAAAGGAAAGAAAGGAGAAACATTGAAAGTGTTAATGGAAGGTGGTTGGGTTGAAAAAGAGATGGAGAAATGTAGGGATTAATAGGAATTGACAAAGGAAGGCAGAGGTGGAAGGAGGACAACCATGATAGAAAAAGAATGGGATAAAAGAGAATAAGCGGAGTAGGAGATTGAGATGAAAATAAAGCAGGAAGTGAGGATGAAAAGAGGACATTTAGGAATAGATGCAGAATTGAAGAGAAGTGATAAGAAGGGAAGAAATAAAAACAAGGGGGGTGATCAGTGCGAGGTGCGCGAGTCAGCTGAAAAAAGCGTGGACTAAGTGGAGAGCCAATGGGAGACAGGATGTGGAATGAGTGTGGTGGCTGTAGGATGCATGATAGCGTGCTGGAGAGCAAGGGGGGGTGATCAGCGCGAGGCGCGCGAGTCAGCTGAAAAGAGCTTTGCCCAAGTGGAGAGCCAATGGGAGAGAGGCTGTGGAATGAGTGTGGTGGCTGTAGGATGCATGATAGCGTGCTGGAGAGCAAGGGGGGTGATCAGCGCGAGGCGCGCGAGGCGCGCGAGTCAGCTGAAAAGAGCCTGGACTAAGTGGAGAGCCAATTGGAGACAGGATGTGGAATGAGTGTGGTGGCTGTAGGATGCATGATAGCGTGCTGGAGAGCAAGGGAATGATCAGCGCGAGGCGCGCGTGTCAGATGAAAAGAGCGTGGACTAAGTGGAGAGCCAATGGGAGAGAGGCTGTGGAATGAGTGTGGTGGCTGTAGGATGCATGATAGCGTGCTGGAGAGCAAGGAGGGGGGGTGGTCAGCGCAAGGCACGCGAGTCAGCTGAAAAGAGCGTGGACTAAGTGGAGAGCCAATGGGAGAGAGGATGTGGAATGAGTGTGGTGGCTGTGGGATGCATGATAGCGTGCTGGAGAGCAAGGGGGGTGATCAGCGCGAGGCGCGCGAGTCGGCTGAAAAGAGCATGGACTAAGTGGAGAGCCAATGGGAGAGAGGCTGTGAAGTGAAGAGCCAATGGGAGAGAGGCTGTGGAATGAGTGTGGTGGCTGTAGGATGCATGATAGCGTGCTGGAGAGCAAGGGGGGGTGATCAGTGTGAGGCGCGAGATGGAGAGGGAGAGGGTGGGAGGACTTAAAGTGACGAGCCAATGAAAGAACTTTACGAAAGTGCAAGGGGGTGTGATCAAAGTGAAGCGGGAGCTGGACAGGGAGAGGGTGGGAGGACTTAAAGTGACGAGCCAATGAAAGAACTTAAAAAAAGGGCATGTGGCGAGAATGCGCGTACTTGTGTTCACGTGCACTGCATCAAATCGCCAGTTTGGTTAAACTCTGGATAAGCCCCTATATCTCTCGTCAGCTCGAATGCGCAAGCGCATTGGCAGGCGAGACCTAAAAAGGATGCTGAATACTTGTAAAAATGAAGGAAAGTAGAATTAATGGAAATGAACAAAGAAGAAACCCGTGGGATAACAATGAATAAAAGAGGAAGGGGAGTGATAAAAAATTAGTAAATGACAAAAACAGTGTCTAAGTCGGAGGTACGAATCACAGAGCATTGATGTATGGAGATGACACTCTATTGCAGACAGAACCAGAATGAGAGACTTCTGTACAGCTGAGCACTTTTTTTTAAATTAACTTTATTTACTTTATTTTTGAGTTTGCATATTACAATACCATACTAAAAACATTTGGCATCAAAGCAATATATGTAGGCATTCTTGTGACATTATCAGTGGCTTATAAGGCAAAAGGTGGCATCCGGAAGGGAGATGTACAGTGGGGAAAGGAGAAATTCATATACAATCATATCACAGTGAGGGAAGAAACCAGGCACATTACTAAAGTCCCCTGTCCACAGCACTAGGGTCAACCTACCTGTCCCCCATCGTGAGTAGACCCCCCGCTATACCCAACCCACTTCCCTCCTCACTGTCGGTTGCCTCTTGCAAAGAGGATCCCTCCTCTGCCAGCCTAGAGTGACACTTGTCCCGCCAAAGTAGTAGATCTTCTTGCAATTTCTCATCCCTTCTAGTAAGTTTCATGTGGACCTCTTCAGCTAGGGACCATTCACAAACGTCTTTGAGCCAGGTGGGCACGTCTGGGGCCCTTTGCCCCAACCAAGTTATAGCTATCATGCGCCTGGCGAGCATCAGCATTAATTGCAAAAGCTTATGTGGGAATTTCTTTTTCTTAGGCTTCCGGACAAGCGCCAGCAAACAATACAAGGGTTCCGGCGTCATCCGAAGGCCAGTGGCCGCTACAATCCTCCCCATCACCTCTATCCAGAACTGCAGAACCACTGGACAATCCCATGCCAGGTGTAAGAAACCTGCCTTCTCCGCTGCACATCTGGGGCGCTATCTCCCCTATCACCAGACATGTGTTTTAGGGACATCGGGGTTAAATAAGTGTGGTAGAGGAAGTTGATAAGCGTTAACTTAAACCTGGCGTTGCATGATACTGAGCGTGTGAGGGAGCCTATGCCTGCCCACTGTGTATCATCTAGTTGGATTGCGAGGTCCCTATGCCTGCCCACTGTGTATCATCTAGTTGGATTGCGAGGTCCCTTTCCCAGGCCGCCCAGGATGGCGGTATCGGGGGCATTGAGTCTTGCTTCTTCGCTTTGTACAAGAGTGTAATCAATTTGCGGCCGGCACTGCAGGAGAGTATGATGTCTAAAGTGTGTGTCAGTGGCGGGATGTCTGAGTACTGAGGCCAAGTAACCTTCACGACCTCCTGAATTCCTCTGAAATGTAGGAACTGAGCCTGTCCAAGGCCAAAATTCTCCTCTGCCTGCTCGTAAGTGATGAAGGCTTCATTTGGAAAGAGATCGTCAAGAACCTCACATCCACCCTCCCTCCAGGGTTGAAAAGACATATATTTCACCAGATCTATGAAGGGGGCCAGAATACAAATTGGGAGTTCCCTGTGGAAGGGTGCCCTTATTAAGACCTTCTCTACAAACCACTGCCATATAGCGGCTGTATGCCGTACAATGTAAGGAAGAGATGTGTCTGTCCCCCTGCCCCGCATCAGAGCTTCCTGTAACGCCTGAGTGTCTACCCTCCCGGAGAGAAGGCGTTTTTCCCAATTATCCACGTCGGAGAGCCAGCGTACCGCGGGTTGTAGCTGCGCTGCGTAATAGTACAGGTCGAAGCGTGGAGCTTCCAGACCTCCCTCCTCATAGCTACGAACAATAGTGCAAAGGGAGACACTACTGCGTCTGCCCGCCCGTACAGCCGAGCACTTAAAAAGATTTGAGATGTTTTATGGTTTTGATAGAACTATCAAAAATTGCCATGCACACCTTAATAGAACGTTATGAGTCTTCTTTTTCAACTTCAAGCTGTTTGCGTGCTCCCTGGGATACGAGATCTGCCCTGTTTTTCACATCAGAGTAAACAACATCAAAATTGGAGCGCCACTGCACTCCAGATCCAGGCGCACAGCTGATATTGTGATTGTCAACATAAAACATCCTCAAATGTAAGTGAGTCTTTTACGCAATGCATACAGCCTGAAATGCATTGGGTAAAAGACTCACTTACATTTGAGGATGTTTTATGTTTTTCGCGTGCCCGGAAAAAGGCCTGGAGTGGCATATCCGCGGCATTAGAAGTGGTAAAAACGCAAGCTACTCACGTGAGGAAAGAACAACAATAATAACAAGCATTGGAAATGCAATAGGTCTCGCATTAGGAAAATTTGAGCTATTGGTCTTATAAATGACATTTTTTTTTATTGATGTGTTTTTCAAAATAGCTAAATTAATAGCTTTGTCATTTACAATGCCAATAGTTATAACTTTCGCAAATGTGACACCTATAGCATTTGTAATGCAACATGTTTTGTACTTACGTGACTTAGATGTATTGATATTACAAATAACAATGGCTTTTAATTTTTTAAAATAATTAATACTTAAATAATTTATTTAATTTGTAATGTCAATAGCTTAAACTTTTGTAAATAACTTTTGTGAAGATTATGTTCAGTGTTTTTTATTGTGACGAAAATCCAAGAACAGAAGTGAAATATTAACATCTTTTTGTGATTTGTAATAAAGCTTGAAAACAGCTTGAAACATTGAAAGAACATATTTGAACCAGTGATGCTGTGGTTGCGCTGAGTGCTGCTGTGGTTGCGCTGAGTGCTGCTGTGGTTGCGCTGAGTGCTGCTGTGGTTGCGCTGAGTGCTGCTGTGGTCTGCTGTGGTTGCGCTGAGTGCTGCTGTGGTTGCGCTGAGTGCTGCTGTGGTTGCGCTGAGTGATGCTGTGGTTGCGCTGAGTGATGCTGTGGTTGCGCTGAGTGATGCTGTGGTTGCGCTGAGTGATGCTGTGGTTGCGCGGGGTGATGCTGTGGTGGTGCTGGGGTAGCGCTGAGTGATGATGTGGTGATGCTGAGTGGTGCTGTGGTGGTGCGGGGTGATGCTGAGTGGGAGATGGGGAGAGGGAGAAAAAGGAGGGAGAGGGTAAAGAGAGGGAGAGAAGAGAGGGAAAGGGAGAGAGGGAGAGGGAAGTGAGGGAAAGGGAGAGAGGGTAGAGGGAGAGAGGGGGAGGACGAGAGCGAAGGACAGAGGGGAGAGAGAGGGGAGAGGAGAGCAGGCAGAGTGGGAGAGGGAGAAAAAGGAGAGCAGGGGGAAGGTAAATAGAGGGAGAGAGGAGAGAGAAAGGGAGAGGGTGAGAGAGGAGAGAGGGAAGTGAGGGAGAGGAGAGGGAGTGGAGTAAGAGAGGGAGAGAGAGGTAAAAAAAAATAAAAAACTGGGAAGCCTTGCTTCAAAAAGAAGTAGTTATGATGGGTTTTTAGATCCACCTAATCGTGCACTGTTCACTTGGTGCTCCGCACCTTAATTATTCATCGCACACTTTCTCATTTGCTATTATTTTTATTCTTATTTTAAGGTTTTTGATCTTTTTTCATCTACTTGTATATTATTTTCATTTTTCATAACACAAGCATATGATTCATTTACTCAATTTTACAAACATTAGTACTTATTTACATATTCAGTACTTTGGCATTACATATTTTTATACAATGAACATGAATTATCAAGTGAGCCTAATGCATTTTGGCGCCTCTATGGTGCCTTCATCAGGGGCGATTCTGAAATGAAAACATATAAAGATGTATGAGATTCTAGTTAAAAGAAGTTCATGGGGGTGCGTAACTGTACCATGTGGTGATGTCATACCTGGTATCTGTCATATCCGTTATGTATATTTGTTCGCCTCACTCGATGTTGCTCAGTATAGATCACTGTAAATAATTGTGGATAACCTGTGTTGGTTACAAGTTTATAACTTCAGTGGTGTGTTAAAATAAATCTAAGGGATCTGCAGAAACATACCTGGTCAAGAAGTCTGAGAAGGGGGGGGGGGGGGGGGGGGAGAAATGCGACACGGCGGGCAGGGGAGGGGGCGGAGCAGGTAAAAAAAAAAACAAGACGGAGGGAAGGCAGAGAAGGGGAGGGGGGAGGAGAAATGCGACACGGCGGGCAGGGGAGGGGGCGGAGCGGGGAGAGGGTGTGAAAGCAGCAGGGGCCTGGAGTGCGGCTGAGGGAACAGACGGCGATTTGGTGATGTGCACGCGCATTTTAGGTCAATGCGCTTGCGCATTGACCTGAAAGCCACGGGCACAGCACCAAATCGCCCAGTAAGTTAAAGTTTGTTTAAAGCCCTAAATGCTCGCAAGCTCGATG
This sequence comes from Lissotriton vulgaris, assembly GCF_964263255.1. Classification (NCBI taxonomy): domain Eukaryota; kingdom Metazoa; phylum Chordata; class Amphibia; order Caudata; family Salamandridae; genus Lissotriton; species Lissotriton vulgaris. The sequence goes on from NC_141697.1 coordinate 278,323,119, forward strand.
CGTGCGCATCGAATAGCGAGACCTAAAAAGGAATGAAATTAAAGTCATGGAGTACATGGATTTATTATTGGAGAAATTGGAAAAGAAAAGGAAAAAGTCATTTAAAATATGTGTGACAATCACGATATCAGCTGTGCGCCTGGATCTGGAGTGCAGTGGCGCTCCGATGTGGTTTATGATTTTGATACACATTGTCAGAAATCAAAACTCTTCCCTCTTGGTTGAGTGGTAGACAGAAAGCCTGCAACACTTTCAGAGTTGGGATTAATACAGTAGCCAGAGGTACTGAAGTATCTGGGGAGCCTGTTCGCCCTCTGCTAAGTGGAGCTCGTTGATCTCAAAACTGATTGAGTAATCGAAGGAATATGATACTCTGCACCTTTCAGGAGTATGTTGACACTTTTGACAACGGAGTAAGCAGTAGTAGTTAAAATGACTATGCTTTCTAAATGCTTGTATGTTTTACAGGGATGATGACAATAGTACCCAATCAAATATTCACAAAAATGGACAGCCTGATGACTACTGTTGTATGGCTGGCACGCGTCTTATTGAGTCAACCTTGCAAAGTTGAAATATCCCTATGATCGGAGCGACTAGTTCACCCAGGCCTAGAATGTTGTTATTTAACATCCAAACTATGCTATCTAGCTTAAGGGTGGGCAGATGATATGAGCATGGACAAGTTGCTTCTGGCTGGCTTAAATGGGTGTGGTGATTTGAAAGAAAATTGTTTGGTGTACAGAAGATCTGAATCTTCTACCCCTCACCTGCTCGAGCTGAAGTCACACGTATGGTATAGGTATGAGCACATAATATATGGGAACATACAGTATAGTCCTGATGCACCCGTAGCGGGTTACACTGTTTTCACAGTCTATTGAATGATGTAGTGTTGACTTGATATACATAAGGCAATTAAATTATTACTTGTATAAAAACTAGGCTTTTCTTAAATTTGAAGAGGCACAAATGAATTTTGAGGTACAGAGGGCCGACTTTTTGGTATAGGCAAGATTGGTGAATGTAGTCATGGCCCAATTTTCTAGTGCAACATTCAGTGTTGAACCTGCTGATTGTGTTGGCAGACTGTATGTTGGGCAGAAACGCTATTTCTGTCTTATAAAGGACAATACATTATGACTTTCCAGTTAAAACTGACCATGGGAAACACAAAACCTGTAAATAACCTCTCTCTGATGGACAGTGGTACAACGCTCATCTTAGGATCGAGGATGTTGCTGGTAATGCTAATTTTAAACTATTTCAAGTTAAATGCCTTCATAAGGTTCACATAACCCCAAAAATATTACTTATATCACATCACCCAACTGCCCAGAAGCATGCCCAAGTTGCAGCTCTCCCAAAGCTGTTTTTATGCATAAGGTGTGGCAATGCCCAGTAATAAGTAATTCACTGAAATGGTGAACGGAGCGACCAGTGACTTGGTTGAAAGGCGAGTTCATCAAAGTCTTCAGTGTCTTCACAAGGAAGACAAGAAGGGTAAAATGAACTATAAGTTTTCTGCTGTCGGTTTGTTTCTAGCAGACCGGATAGAAGCCATGCGCCGTCTACAGGCAACTGGACCAACTGCCAATAAATGGAAGAGTGAAATGGGGGAGTGGTTTGAGACAGAGGAGCTACACATGTACTGGGTCAGAATTTATGAAAATGTGATGGAAGATGTGAATGAGTGGAAGACGCTGATGCATGCACTAATGTTATCTTTAGACAGCCAACCCCGAAACGCCACATTATGGTGTACTCCTCTTAGGAGGGCAGCTGAAACTGACAATGGGCATGCTTGTATTATCTTGCGCTCAAAAAATGTGACATATCCTTCAAACTGGTTTGTAAATGTAATCAGTAACCTTAGTTGCTGCTGGTTGTGAATTTGGTATGCAATCCAACAATGTTTTTGGGGGGTTTCTGTTATTTTCTAAAACAACAACAATTGCTTAAAGAAAGACATAATAAGGGACAGAAGGAAGGTGTGATGGAAGAGAGGAAGGTAGAAATTAGTAAAGAAATGTAGTGCGGTTAGGGTAATGCAGAGATGGGGCGAGAAAATAAGGAAAAGGGAGTAATGAAAAATGGACAGATAGATAACGGAATGGTTGAGGGGCTAATGTAAATTAAAGAAAGAAAAAGGAAAGAGTGTGAGGTGAGGGAACTGAATAAAAATTAAAGGGAATGAAGGAAATGAAAGGGGGCAAGGAAAGGAAGAAGGGTGAAATTGAGGTAAACGGTGGAACTGGATAAAGTAAAGACATGTGGCCTAGACAGCAATTTACTAATTTAGGGGCCATACAATCTGTGTTCAAACACCAGATTCCCTATTTGATCAAAATGTTGGATCTTGGGTTAATTTGTTGTTGGCTTTATTGGTGCCTCAAATATGCTACCATTAGAAACATGTTAAACACCAATCTAATTGCTATATTAAAATGAAAACACAGGAGAAGAGGAAAACAAATTGCCCATTAATAGCATTTTAGGCATGTTCCAAATGAGCAACAATGGTATCAGCAGTTTCTTTTTCCACACTGTCAATATGGCTTTTTTGCTGATTTATTAAATTATGTTTATATTCCTTTAAATCATGATGCACTATTCCCATTTGCAAACCAGGGCTATATGAATGGGAATGTAATTTGTGATGTGATTTATGTACTAATAGATCTCATGGTAAACTGTATGTTCGGGATGGGGGGGGTTGCAAAGCAACCTGCTTAATGAATAATAATTAGAAGGTTAACTAAGAAGTTTGAAACCCGTGACTGAATGCAAATGCTGGGGTGGCGGCTTGCAAGGGATAGCAGACACCTGTCCTGCATTTTCATTCCCAAACAGGAAACGTTTTTTTAAAGGAGCCTTGGTCAATTAAAGTTAGTGGGGTACTACTTACCTTGAGACCACTGTCACGACTTCCAAATAGGAAGATGTCTCACAGGGATTAATACACCTTTTCAAATCACATGGCATCTGCTTTTGTTGGTATCTGATCAATGGTTTGCGACTGTAATGTTGGTCTCAAACCATTGTTACATACTTCTTTGAATCACAAAGAGGAGAGGGATACACCAATATTTTTTCGACTCATAAAAGGGCTTTTGTTAATAGTAAATAAGTATTTTGTGGTTGCAAATTTAGCGATTTTTTCTATTGCTGACTTTGCGACTGGGAAGTACATTTGAACCCAACAATGCATTTTGCATGGATTGCCTTAATAGTTTATGAAAACCCCCAAACTCCTGAATTTGTGCCAGTCACAAGCTCTAATCTGACTACAGCCTACTTTGGAAATAGTAAGTTTTATTCCAGCAGAGGGCTGTACTAGAAGTCATTCCATTGAATTTAGGGGATTGGATCATCTCCAAACATGGAGATGATGTGAAGAGAGGAGTTTCTCCAAAAGGCAATTTTGTTTCCTGATGAGGAAAACTACTTTGGGGAAATGGAAACAGATCAAATTATATTACCAGTAGTAAGCCTACAAATCTGAATCTGGCACGCCTTTCCAGGCATACTACGGGGAATGACTGTGCACTCGTAAAAGCAGTAAGTCTGCAAATGTTTGTAGGACTGCCATTATGGGTTCAAATTTAAAATGTTTATTTGTGAATAGGGCCCAATGTTTTCAGACAATATAAGATGATACACAAGTGTGAAACTTCAATAAAGTCAATGGGGCCTTTGAGACTGGACAAGAGTGAAAATGTTGTCCAAATAGTGATCCCATTTGTAAACGTACATAGCTGGGTCTCCTACCTGAGCTGCTCCTTGCTTCTCCCCCAGAGGTCGGTGGTCTCCCCAGCACCCATATGCAGGTCCAGGTTACATACATTGGGCTTCTGTGGGTAAGTCTTCAAGCACTGCTTCACCCAGTGACACTGGCCCCCAGGAAGAAAAGGGTTTGAGATAAAGATGAACCCTGAGAGGAGATTTATAAAAATCAATCAGATAGGTTGTACAGATGAGAGAACGGAAATCAATCTCTGCTGTTTATAGTTCTGCAAGATTATTTCTAGTGCTGAGAAACCTGAATCTGCCAAAAGGAAAATTAGTTGCCATTTTTAATCTATTGTTGAAACCAATAATAGTAATTAATTTGAAGACCCTTGTCACAATTTTTTGTGAACCACTGCACTACTGTTTTAGCACATCAGCCTCGAGAGTGTCTTCCACTAGGAATATAGTTTGAATTGGTGAAAAACACAAGGGGATTGATTGCCTCTCCAACAATTCTGCGCGCTGGGCTGGGTCCTCCTCTGCCCCAGGAACAAGAAAGTTAAAGCTCAAATCAACCGCTGTGATGAAACCCAACACCAGCGTAAAGGAAAGAAAGAACAGGCACTGCGTCTTAAAGAGATGCACCAATAGTCTGCAGTTCTAGGAGGGCATTAACAGCATTCTATCACACTTTACAGCTCACATATAATGAGCCATAAATCAGTTAATGAAGCACACATGCAGAGCACCAGTAATCCAAGAGCCAGGTTAATTTAGTTGGCAGAATTATAATCAAAATGCACACATTTTGAACATTTACCCCAAAATGGCCCAGTTGTTTTAACATCGTAACTCAGTAATGTTCTAATATTTAAAGCACAGCGATTGACTACAATTCTTGAAGTATTTAAGACTCATAAGGTCTTGCTGGAACATCCTGGATGTTTGCCACCTTGCACCAAACAGAATTTAATGATCCAGAAGGTCCAAGGCTGATTACTGGGAAACCACTAAAGGCTTACATTTAAAATCATATTAAGTGCTCTTTTTGGGTTCAGTTTTATTGCAAATAAGCATTTAACTTGTGGTCTTTGGTTTCTGAATTACAAAAACGTAACATATTTTAGAATTGATGAAAGCGCTGAGACTGACAAACCTAACAGCAGTCGCACAGCCTAATGTTTGAACGTTGACTAATGACAATGACAAAAAACCTAAATACTGTGGGTGTATGCACCGTAAAGCCCAGCATGCCATGAGAGTGATTGTAGGACATTATTGCTGGACGACTCCCTCACTCCGATATGAAGAAGGTAGCACATTACCTGGGTAGCCTTCCAGGCCATAGGCCTTCCATTCACTGACCGGCTGCAGACCAGCCTTGCGAGCATCCTGGCTACTGACAGCAGACACACTCAGCTGAGCATCCAGCACCTAGAGGGGTGTAAAGTGAAACTGGTCGGTCAGAACTATATATATTTTTTTTATTTTAAAGGTTTTATATAGCGCTGGCTAGACCCAGAGCGCTTTATATGAGTATCAGACCATAGTTGCAGGTTACATTGTTACAAAGGTTACACAGTTATTAGAGCATAGCAACATAGTTACATGAAGGACGAGACAGACAAGAAGGACATACAGGTAAGGGAAAAAGCAGGCAAGGGGAGAGATTCAGGGGAGGGGGTAGGAGCAGGGGAAGTAGAAAGAGAATGTAGGGAGGGAAAGAGGAGGGGAAAGACACAGCATGGAAAGAGCAGGGGGGTGGGGTGACTGAGACACAAACTGGTAGACGAGACAAAGCTGCGTCCAAAGTCCAGTAAGCTGTGATCCCAGGGGAAGTGGTATCATTTCCCCATCTCTGTTGCGAGAGGCTCCCTATACGCAGTGGACTCTCTCAGAGGGGTCTCTGAGACTCCAAGGCCTACATACTGGATCTTTCCCCAAAAAGGGGAGAGGGAGTGCTTTGGCAAGGGGTGCCATACCATACCTAAACTGTGAGTGGCTCTCTTGGTGCTGTGAACTCTCTCAGCCGGTTCGCTGAGACTCCAGAGTATAAATATTGGATCTTTCCTCAACAAGGGGAGAGGAGTGCTTAGTCAAAGGGCACAAAAGGGCAGGGGGATAGCCATTGTAGCAGGCAAGAGGAGAGATTCAGGGGAGAGGGTATAGGAGCAAAGGAAGTAGACAAAGAAATAAAGAGTACTAAATGGGAACAAACAGCATCAGTTTGGGGGACAGACTGTTTTCTCTCCGTTGCCATGAGTTTGACCCATCTCTAAGGTAAAAGCCTAGCACAGGCCATTCCAGAAGCTTTGCCATCCAGGACATGAAGCACACAGTTAGTAATTCAAATTATTTTTTCGCAAGTCACAGAAGTTTATAGTACGCTGCACATCAGCAATCCAGATGTTTTCATATTAAGTTGTTGGGTGCAGAGGATGATGCTCAGAACTAACAGTGTTTAACCCAGTCATCATCCAGGGGAGATAGTTCAGAATCATGAGGCTGAGGGAGAAGATCATGAACCCAATGAAGGCCAACTCGTGGACCGCAGAGTTCTCTGTAGAGGACACGTATGTCAGAGGGAGCAGGCATAAGTTCTCCAGGACGTTCAGGATGAAGTTAAAGTGGCACAAGACGTGGTAAGTGCGAGTGGAACATGCACAATAATGATTCCAGTAGGCCACAGCCACCAGGAAGCAGGGTGCAGAGTGGAAGCCAATGCAGAAGCGCCAAACATACCTTTGTGGGCTTTCCCTCCCCAATCGAAGCGCTAATAGAGGCGAGATAATTCAGAACCCCAACCTCATCAGATACCAACTGCGCTTCTCCGGTCCTGTACTCGCTGAAACTTCCGCTCCGATTTGGTGGCTGCGGTCGGCGTTCTTAAGGAAGCTGCCATTGACAATGTGCCAGCTGGCATCCAGCAGCTTTGGGGTTTCTACAAGCACCCCACGACCTGGACAGCAGGTGGTTACCAAAATAACTTGATAGCGTGGTTGGAGAGCAATGACCTTTTATGATCATGGCATGGAAACATTTGTAGCACTCTTTTCTAAGTAGTAGCTACAGTTGATGTTCATGTATCTGCTAGCTATCCCCTCACTGCCAGTCGAATGCAAAAAGTAAATAAATGTTGATGGCATACAAACTTAATCCCATTCAGTCTGCCAGTGTTCTGCATTCTCATGAAGCTGATCTCAGAAGGTCTCAAACTTTATCTTTTCTCACGTAGTACACCTGCTTCCATATTTTATTTGGGTTTTTTTAAGAATCCTTACACTTTTAGTTTTGTATGCTTTTGGTTTTTTTGTTCATTGATTGACCTTTATAACATTGTTACTTATTATTTATACACCCTTACAGATTTCTGGAGATGGAAGAAAAGGTGTAGCCAGTGTTACAGATCTCAAAGAATTTAAGAATAGCAGTGAGTACAATGTGGATTTTTAAAGTGTTTTCTGAAACTTAGATCATCATAATTCTTAGAAAAATGGGAAGTAAAATAATTCCAAGTACCAGGAGCAAGCACAGAAAAGGTAATTTTTGTTTTCCCTTTCCTAGAAAATATAATGACTTTAAAAAGGAATAATTCCTACTACCGGCTGAAACAAACACTATCGTGTTTGGAGTCAAACATGTTGGAATCATACCCTCACACCAGTAACCAGTGTGGGAGGTATGACTGCACCCCTCAGAAGTGAGCTTCGATGGGTCTCTGGTGTTCCCAGTACCATCCTTCTAATCCTGGATAGCACAAAATGGTTGCTGCCAATCAGAGACACATTTCTGCCCTCCTGCTGCTGAGCCAGGCTCGAGCAGGGGAAGGCAGAACAATAGGCATCCTGTCACAGAGAGGGTTGACTACCTCCCAGACAGGATTTAGTGTATAAGGGTTGGGTGGGTGCACTTGCAAGCGACTGAAAGCCTGCGCAAGGAGCACATTTGGTGTCCCTGTTCCTAGTCCAGTTCAAACCTCCAACATTGGCGCGAAACTGGACAAAGGACATGGGAGTAACTTCCCCACTGTCCAGACCCTCCCCTAGGAAGGTTCCCTGAATCTTGCCAACCTTCTTCCATGGGTTCTTAAGTGTTTACCTGGCTGTACAACCGTAGATTCGACGTGGACGAGATTCTGAACTAGAAACCACAGAACTTTGACTGTCTGGACACTCGACTTCGCTGGACTTTGTTTGGGCCCGACTTAGTCTCCCTCTGAAGCATCGACTGTGCCCGTGCACCATACAGGATCCGTGCAGGACTGGTGGAGCATCAAGGACAACCGAAGATATCTCCCTTGGAGTGAAGGCGTCACTCTCCTGCATTTGCAGGCACTGCAACACTGCTGTCCAGTCTGAATCAGCAACACAGGAGGTGGGTTTCTACGTCTCTTGAGGCCCGAGCTGCCCTCTCTGAGGTCAGAATCCCTTGTAGGAGCTGCAATACACAAACTCCTGTGGACCGTGTACATTTGCAAGATGCATATGTTTGTTGGCGTTTCCCTAACAAGTGCACTGGGCTCCGAGTAGCCCCAAACTCTGGCACCATTTCCTACCAAGAACTTCGACCTCCTCACACTGAGTGCTCCGCGGAGTTGTTGTTTGATGAAATCACTCGTGTTCCTCTTGCGACTCCTGTGGCTCCGGCTTGTAGGTCCATTTGAGGGTCAACTTTGCTTTTCTTGGGCTCCCCTGGTTGATCCAGGCTGGCCCTGACTCCTGTGCTTGGTGAGTCTCCTGGACCTTGCTGGTACGAACAGTACACATTCTTGACCTTCTGCGTGGGTTGCTGTTGCCAAGGCTTGTTGGTGCTCCCGCCGTACACCGACCCCTCAGCACTCGTCAACCTTCGTGGGATGGATCGTATCTGGCTCCTGGTCATCCTCGAGGTCTCCTTGTCCCCGTAGTTGCAGAGTCAAGGACTCCATCAACTCACCTGAAGCACCTGACATCGGTGGGCATTCGTCTACTGAGCCCTTGGTCACTCCTGAGTGACCCAGACTCTGTCCCCTCTGCTTTTAGGTACTCTTCAACAAGAATCCATCTTTGAATTCCAACTGATACTTTTCTTCCTTCCAGCAGCTGCGCTTCTTCGAAGTCCTCCATTAGGTTTGACAGTGGTTTCCGACGCCACTTAAGACCTATGCACCCGGCTTCCCTGAGATAGGTAACTTGGGTAACTTTGTATCCACGGGTGGGGTGGCTCTCCAACCTCCTATCTTCAACGAGCTTTCTTCGAAGTCCACTGGGAAGGTTCCTTAAACTCTTAAAACTTCAACCGTGATTATTCTACAGAACTGTACGGAGCACGGGGTCATGTTCCCACACTTCACCCATCCCCCGTGGGGGTCCCGATCTACTCACCTTGGGTGGTTCCTTGGGGTCCCAGCGATTCTACGTCCTCTCGACACGGTCTTGACTCAAGTCGAAGTTCTTATACCACTTTCTTAGTATATGGCTTTGTCCCCATCCCCCCTGAGGCCCACTGTGTATTAGTGCTATTTACTGTAATTTCTGTCCTTGAGTATTGTGTGCTTTGTGATTACCTCCGAGTAGGAGATAGTGTGTCGTACTAGACAGTGTTATATTATTAAATCCATATGTTTATAACTACTGAGTGGTTTTCCTTTCATTTAACCAATACTATAAGATTTCATTCTAGTAAAAAAAGTTGTTTAACATTCCTTCAAGACTAAGCCTGAAGGCTGCTCTTCAGGGCAACCACTTGGATAGCTTTCTAAGGTTATCTTTGACCTCTTAAATCATCATAAGGGTTGTTTGGACTGGTGCATGGTGCTTACTTTAATTAGTGGACAGCATATACCAGGCCAACTTCTCACATGATCCAATACATAATTTACCTTGTAAAAGGACATCAGATATCCGAATGCATGCTGCATACATTCAGTAAAAGAAGGTCTATTAAGTAAAGCTGTCAAGGACAAGGAACAAGTCATTTTCTCAACTTCACTGCTTTTCTTGTTACAAGACTGTTCTCTTCATTCATTTAGTCACGTTGCCAATGAATTTGATTTGCTCCTAGACACCTAAATCTGACTTTCTTTTAAAAAGCTTTTGCACATTTTTTTTAAGTGCCCTTACATTATCGACATCTGCTTACGACCAGTAGATCTATCTTCATTGCAGCAATTTGCTAAACAAGGATTGGCAAAGCCAACATGTTTTGCCTATGTGAGATCTATGTATTGGCTTTGTCAACTTTCTGTTTTTTCTTAGACATGTGGCAAAGCAGCACAGGCTGCTATGCAACAGAGCCTAATGTAAAGAAAATAGTGATATGACGCGGCCCGCATTGACTGCATCATTTTGCTTTTTTTTCTTCAAACCATGTTACTAGCCTGCGCTGCTGAGCAATATGTCTAAAAATAGAGCTTTGGGTGGGAGGAGGGAGGGAATAGAAAAAACAGATAGCAGTTGGAGGGAAACAACGCCTGGTAGGTGTGCAGGAGGGAGCAAAAAGTGGAAGGCCACTGGCCACAAATAGAAATGCTCCATTGCAGGGACAAAAGCACTAGGGAGAAAGCAGGAGGAGGAGAGCCGCCAAGAGGAATCCGAAGGCATGACCAATAACAAGCAAGGAAAATGAGAGTGACGTGGAAGCCAACCAATGCTAAGTAATAAGTGGGCTCTAAGCCCGTTTTTAATCTTTTTTTTTTTTTTATTAACAATAGATTTCGCTGGCAGCGCATGCACAGTTTATGCGAAACCTAAAAAGGGCGAACTAACAAATAAAAATGATCTCTACCAAAATCCTATCATTTTCTTGGCTGCTTCAAGAGCTGGTCTATAAGTTGGCTCTTTGATGCACACTCCACTCTGATTCCCCCCTTCTCTCCTTAATTTTCTTAGACCAGTCTAACTTTCATTCCAGCTTTAAATGTGATCACGGTTCATTCTGCCATTCAACCTCACTTCATGTGACTGACTAAGGCAGGCCAAAATTCTTTTAAAATAATCTACCCCATTGTGCTTCACCTATCGAAATATACTGTTAAAAAATGTAAACATAAGATTTTGAGACTTACGGGCTGCCAATATCACTGTGCATGGAAATGCAGCCTCAAAACTGATTTACTCTTTTTCACAAACAACAGAAAACAGGGTATTGAAACCCTCTCCAAATAACTAAATGTCTCTGTTCTCTTTGATATTCCTCAAAGACGAAAGCTGATTCCTCTTTACTACCTTCGCTGGGTAACCTTTCCATTTTCCTTTTTAATAATGGCAAGATTATGCTTCAATCGACTGATGAGGACCTTGCTTTACTTGACTCGCTCAGTCTCTCATTCATGTGTTTAACGACCCATTTCCTAATCCCAGCTTTCTGTTGACCCTTAGGCCTCGTCCTACTGACCCTGAAGTCTCTTCTATGCGGCCCTGATCACCTCTCCAGTGCAAACTTCATCAAACAGCACCTCTTCTGTTTTTTCCTGGAAACCTTACCGTCTTCCATCCAAGGTGGTCACAATGGATTCACACCAATTTATTTAAGTCTGAAAATCACAACCTGGCTCCAAAATCACCCCCACCTCTTTGAGAAGGTGACCAGTTACGGTAGGTAATGCAGTGTGGGAAATGAACAGTTCTAACTACGGTCTCTTTGGTATCACCCAACCCTCCCTACAGCTCCTTTCACATCTGCTCCCCTTCTCTCATGTTGTTAATAGTGCAATCTTAGAACTATATAAGATTCAACTGGGATCCCAACTTTCCACTACCTTACTCTCGATCTTTCTTCCAAACTCTCATCTCACAACCTACATCCAAAAACATCCCCTTCCTCCCTTGCCAGTCTGCCACCTTCTTTCCCTCCATCCCTTTGCTCTCTAACTCATGCTTTAGATAATCTTCCAACTTTTGTTGCACCAAATGATGTGTTGTATCATCCTGATCTCATACCTAGTAATAAGGGGTATCAAGATAGGAGACTGGAACGAGCCCTCCTTTTTTTGTTCCTTCGCACAAAGTTTGACAAGACAAACATATTCATGACTGAAACTTAAATACTAGAGTATCAAAAGGTCCACAATTCCAAAATCGAACTCATGTCTCGCCATCCCAAACTCACTGGTTCATCTTTCCATTATATTTGATATTCTTACTTATATGTTTAATCAGCTATTCAGCCACACGACTGGAATAATCACTCCCCTCTTCCTGTAAGAAAATACACTTTCTTACTGATTCTGAAATTTGTGAACTCCTTTACAGTTATGATCACCAGATACTTGTCCTAAACATTGCGTCGACGAGGCCCTGTCTACATTTTGATTCTTATGATGACAAACCACCATGCACCAAGCACCTGCCTGAGAAGGTGGATCTTAATAACATTGCTAGGATCTCTATTGATCCTTCAGTTACACTCTTCTCCAAAACTGTTAACCCCTCATTACAATGTGTTATACAACTGTCAGTCAGCTCTGAAGCATAGACACAAGCTGACTGACACCTTCATCGCCTTTGAGCTTGATCTACTTGTTTTTACTGAGACTTGCCTGACAGACACCTCACAGCATATCATAGATAGCTTTCTCCCACTACATTAAGGATTGTTATAGGTGATTCTGAAGATAGGCATGGTTGAAAATTTGCTCTAATTCTTAAGAACTCTATTTAACTGACTCATACTGATCACTTTCCATAATTCCAATGGTTGTTCGTGGAAATCCCTTAACCAAAGTTTCCCCAAATCAGATAGGACATAGTCCATCATTTCCTGCAAAACAATAACACCTTCCTGTAGGAATGTATAGAGCATTTCATAAATCAGAATTGGTCTCATATTTCAAAATTTTTCTTGGGAACATTAACCTTCAGTGAGGAGATTCCCAGTGCTATGTTGTTCATATCATCCCTCCTCCTTAGGTTCTAATGATGTTTCCTATTTAGTGATGAATAAGCAAGTCAAACAATTGAATGTTTAGTTGTATTAATTGTTAGACGGGAACCCGGAGGGTCGGCCGAGCAAGGGGGAGAGGCCTCCTGGCGAGGGCCCTCTCCTTCAATCGTACGGATGAGCAATTACCCCCCCCCACAGATGGACGCCACACAAAGATAGGTTCTGTACACTTTTATCGGTATTCTTAGGCAGGTTAAACTTGACGATACAGCAGGACCAGGATACGATGATCCCTTCAATTCTAGTCTCTTGGGAAAGGGGGTAGCGGGACAGTCTCAGTACCGGTCCGGTACAGGGGTAGCTGGTGTATAGCTCTCAATCCTCGAGCTGGAGGGTTCGCAAGTAGGGGCCGCGGCAGCGCCAGCAGGCCTATGAAGATGGTTCACGAGGATGAGCCGCGGCAGCGCCAGCAGGCCTACGAAGATGGTTCACGAGGATGAGCTGCGGCAGCGCCAGCAGGCCTACGAAGATGGTTTTTGAGGATGAGCTGCGGCAGCACCAGCAGGCCTAGGAAGATGGTTCACGAGGATGAGCCGCGGCAGCGCCAGCAGGCTTTCGGAGATGGTTCACGAGGATGAGCCGCGGCAGCGCCAGCAGGCCTTCGGAGATGGTTCACGAGGATGAGCCGCGGCAGTGCCAGCAGGCCTTCAAAGATAGTTCACGAAGAGGAGCCGCGGCAGCGCCAGCAGGCCTCCAAGGATGAGTTTGTCTCGGTGTCTCTCGACTCCAGGATACAACTGGTTTCCTGCTCTGGAGCTACCCCAGTTATAGGTCTGGCGCCCTTTGATGTCCGGACCCTCGCACTTGGAGGTCGGGGGGTCCGGGATGAGGAAGTCCAGACACCCAGCAGGGGGGTGGAGCCAGCGCCCAGGGAGGCTGGGGGTGATCGTAACCTGGCGGAGGGGAGCCATCGAAACTCCTTCTTCCATTGACTCGCCAAGTGGTCTCTTTACCCCCTGGGTGGACGGTGGTGCCTCGATGTCGGGGCTTGGCTGGGCCTGAGGTCGACCCGCGGCCACGAGGCCTGGTCGTGGCGGGTCCAAGATGGCGGCTGGGCCGGGGACGGTGGTTCGGGAAGGAACCCGGGCCAGCCGAGAATGTGGTGGTTATGAGCCGGGGTCCCGTCGGGGAAGAGCTGGGGGTTGACCCGGCGGCTGCAGGTGTGGTTCTTGTCCGGGGAACAGGGGTAGCAGTGATCCGAGACCCGCCATGCGGGGAGGGGTCGGGCCTGCCACGAGGCCTGTCCAACATTAATTTTTTCTCTTTCAGAAGTGATCAAAAGCGCAAGTGATATCAAAAGTACGGATCAAAGGAGGCAGCTCAGACACAAAGAAAGAGGATAAAAAGGCTGTGTTATGTCAAAATATGGATGGTCATTCTTGCTTTTTGGAGGTATATGAAATGACAAGGACAATGGTTTTTTGTAAAGTTAAAGACAAGTAGCCTTCCATGCATGGCCAAACATGTCAATAGACAGGATTCAGGCGGGACACTGACGATTTTTGAAGCTTTATTTTCGCTATCTCCCACTTGAAATTGACTCTGCTTCTATAAAAGTCAATGGGTAAAATCTATTCTTCCTATTTATTTTCAAAATATCCCACTTTTCTTCTCTAAAATATTGTCATTTATGCACAACCTGTTTCTATTGGCTGTAATGTTTTTCATCGAAAAAGTGAACTACAATACTTGCCTTTGTGTCCATCATAGAATAAAAAATGTCACACTCGAACGCCAGCAAATTTTGCATACCTCAGCTCAGCATCACTGCACTCAGTATTGCATACATGCCAATATTTTTTAAGAGGAATGTGGGAATTTTTTACAAATAATAATCTGGAGAATGTATTTCTCCCACTGACTTCTATTGCGGCCTGCATCAAAACTATTGGCATGCGTGGAACTTGCAAGTGTGCTGAATAAGGACTGGATATGAGAAATGCAAATATATGTTTTTTCCATCCCTGTCAGAAGCAAAGAGACATCGCTATGGCAGGCAGAGAAAGTGTGACAAAAATGTTGTGCACTTGCTTACAGGACCAGGTTATGGGCAGTGCATAATCAGAGTAACACAAGACCAGCCCCTGCCATCTGAAGCCCCCGTTGGAATCAGGTTTTTGAATGCAGGGATAGGGAGGCAGGAGACTTAACTTGAATTCAGTGGTCTCCCGCCTAAATCGGGAGGGTTGACATGTATGGTGTAAGGGTTAGGGCCCTTTGCTCTCATGCAGGATGAATGACCACACAGACACCAAGAGTATGGTACTGAAACTGGCCCAGGGCACATGAGCCCTGCCCCTTTTATTAGTAGGGTCACCTGACCGGTAACACCTGTGATGGATGGCTGTGGGGGTGGATGTAGAGGTCAGCCCTCAGGGAGTGGTTGGTTACATAGGATATATGCTTGAACGCTAGAATGTGTCCAGCAGATCACTACATCCCTCCCAAACGTTATTGAAAAATAAATAAAGTCCAACCTGTGGGAAAGAACAAACAACAAAACAAAACACCACTGAGTCTCTTCAGGCAGTCTGCATGGGCACTGTTTCTCTGTCCCGCCTGGTCTCACGGTGTTGGCGTCTATTTACACAGATGTGGTGCATCATGAGCAGTGGTGGAGTCCGCTGCAGATATATCTTTGAGAACGCCCTGTCTCCATGGATGGCCAACCTGCAAATACAGAGGACGACAGTGCGGCGGTTGAGAGTCTTCCTCGACCGCCATGGTGCTTCCCGGTACCTACTGATGGATGAGTTTTAGACTTTTCTCTCGTGCCAGGACTCCTCTCACAGGAATTTCCCTGAAGGTCTTTCTGCCAGGCTGCCACAGGACTGTGTGGGGCCTCTCATAGGCTGCACAAAGGAGTCACTCAGGAACTGCAATCAAGACCACATCCAAGTTGCTTGTACAGCCACAAAGGGCGGTTGTCTAAGGGTTTCTGCGCTCTGGCCATCCGGACTCCGGTGCACCGGCATCTCCTAGATAGTCTTTGGATAACCAGTCTCCGTCCTCGACCTCAGTGCTTCCTGGTGCCTGTTGTGGAGCTGCTGCAGACGCACCTCTTGTGTCATGATTCCCTCTGGCCGGAATTTCGGGATTCCTAGCCCCTGGATTGACATGTGCCTGTGTGGATTGTTCTGAGCCTCTTATAGGCCCAACAGATGTAACTGAGGAAGTCTGAAACAGGACCACGACCAAGTCTCTCGTGCAACCCCATAGGTGGATGCTACAAATAGTTGAGTATGCTCTCTTCGGCAGGCTTCAGGTTCCCTGGGTATAACAGATGGTTTCTGGGTGGCCAGCCTCCCATGACGCCAGGGACGCCTTGTTACTCTCAGGGTGTTTCTCATAGTGCTCCACGCTGGATAGGTGGTGCTCCTTAGGTGATTCTAGTGATGCACTTGACAACAATTACAATTTCTCATAACTGTCAGTGATCTTCTGTGACTGGTCTACCACACTCTTTTCTCACCTCTTTTTTATTTATTTTGAAAGTTTTATAGAGTGCAGACAAGACCCTTGCGGGTATCAGAGCGCTTTACAGTAAATGAGTTTAATTATATCATACATTAAAGATATGCAGGACAAAAAAATACATAACATCATTGAGACAACAAATCAAACAGGATGCAGAGCAGGAGCGGCTTGATGAGTGATGGTAGTACAATAAGGATAAGTTAGTCAAATATATAATATATATAAATCAATGTGGGCTAGCTAGTTTAAGGGAAGGAGTATTTAAGTGACTCAGGTACGTCAGCAAATAGATAAGGAAAAGGCACTGTTTTCCTTAGAAAGCCCTCACCCACCGACCTAGTCGGTGGCATGCTTCATCATCGGGCCCACCACAGTGGCACCGAATGTGCCCCGGGTGTGCTACAACGCCAGGTGACTGCAGAGCTGGTATATTGCTGAGTGTGCAGTGAAGGGGTGTGATAGGTGAAGTTTAAAATGCTATACGGGAGGTCCCAGCACCCGAGGGTTAACAATATTTAATAAACTGGGCCTCTGTTAGCAGGTTAAAAAGGCAAAAGGACGTTTAAAGGAGTGTTGCAATGACCTCCGGCGTCCAGTGTGGTCTACATGTTTCAGCCAGTGCCTTTTAATTCTAAGCTGGCTTTCCTCAGGACCAAAGAGAAATGTGAAAAAGTGTAAAATTATAATAAACTTATTCTTAAGTGTGTGTTTGGTTTTTGCTATGTGTTGCGCACGCTAAGGCGCTATAACTGTTAGAGGGGGATTCCCTCAAGCTTTTCTACACAGAACACATAGGACAAGGACAAGACGTACAAGGGAGAGTCATATTAGGGCTGCATAAATTAAAGAACCACTGTTTGCCGACTTTTAAGGTGGTGTACGACCTATATGCGGCTATAGTGAGCTCATGGAGACTCCATGGAGCTGGTGAGGGTATATTGAACCGTTAGTGAGGGGTGGTGGGCTAAAAAAACGAAATCACAAGGTGAGGTACAGGAAAGTATTGGTACTTGGTCCTCACTCTGTTATTTCTTAGTAAAAAGCCTCATGGGTCGCCTGGCAGAGAAAGAGACCCTGTGAAAATAAATGAGATATGCAAGGCTATCTAACCTGTAAGGAGAGAAGTTGCTTACCCCAATGGCAGGATTTAGGAGGTTACTCACGAGTAGTTCGGTCCGGTTCCTCCTGGGACCTAGTAGTCCATCCGCGGCGCCCGATATGCAGTGAGTGGGCCGCCTAGTTTGTTTTTTATACTCGTCTCATAATCTGTTTCACCTGTTCGGAATAGAAAGAGAGGGAGGGATGCGCGCCGACCGCCATGTCATGCTGGTCCTGTCTGCGCATGTGCATGAAAGTAGCGCGTGTGATCGCGCATGCGCAAGACTATGATGCGCGTCTACACGCATGCGCGAAGGCGAGATGTCTACACGCATGCGCTGTGCCTCGCCGTGTCTGTTGACAACGCGAGCGCTGATGCGCTAGTTTGTAGGGCATGATGAAACAGTACTTGAACTGTCAAGTGCGCTTGGGGGTAATTTGGCCAATGTGGATGATGGTCAAGTATGCGCTTGTTTGCAGGGCATGATAAACAGTACTTAAACTGTCTGGGGGTATTAAGCCAATGTAGAGCTATCAGGAGATTGAGGAATACTCATGTGTACATACTATGCACTGGGCGAAAAGGGAAAGTCACTGTGGGAGAGGGAGGGTCAGAGACATGTAGAACTTGCCGAGTTTTTTAGAAAACTTAAACTAAAGGCTTTCTTTGAGAAAAAGGACAATACCATCACAGAAGCAACAGGTACGCCGAATGAGACAGGCCTGAGAGTGAAATCCACCTTCACCCCCCCACCAGGCAGTATTCCGGTCGAAATCCTGACGTTCGAACAGGCAGTCTACACGGATATACAAAAACTCCAACAAAAAGACACTTTCAATAACCTATCCAACAAAGATAGATGCACCATCCAGCGCCTACAAAGTGACCCCACTCTGGTTATCAAACCAGCTGATAAAGGCGGAGGAATAGTCCTTATGAACAAAACGGACTACGACCATGAGTGTAAGAGGCTCTTCAGTGATACCAGGAACTACAGACGCCTCACAAAAGACCCAACTGAACAACTACAAGTCACCATCAACCAACTGGTCACCAATGCCAGAGACAATGAACATATCTCTAAACAAGAGGCGGACTATCTTTGCCCCAAAGAAATAAAGACCCCATATTTCTATACGGTTCCCAAAATACATAAGGGCATCATTCCACCACCAGGGAGACCCATCGTATCCGGGATCAAGTCACTCTTAGAGCCCTTGTCCCGGTTCTGTGATTTCTTTTTAAATCCCCTGGTCCAAAAGACCCCTTCCTACATAAAAGACACCAAACATCTACTAGGTGTGATTCAGGAACTTGACTTTGACCCCACCGCAGAACTAATGGCAGGACTAGACATAGAAAGCCTATACACTAGCCTACCACAGGACGCAACACTACAAGTGTTACATGACGTCCTAATGACAAACCCCTGGGAACATAACACTCCCCGACACTTTGTCTTAGACTGCGCTGCCCTGGCTCTCAAAGAGAACTACTTTGAATATGAAGGCACGTACTACTTGCAGACGAATGGAACGTCTATGGGCAGTGTTTTTGCCCCAAGTGTGGCAGGATTGTATGTGGCCCATTTTGAAGATATACACGTACAACAACCCACCAAACCTTTTTCCGCCAACATAAGAATGTGGCGTCGGTATATCGACGATATACTTTTAATATGGAAAGGAAACCAAGAATCATTGGACAACTTCATGCTTTGGGTTAACCAACTAGACCCCTATTTACGCTTCACGTGCACCAGCAGTGCCACTGAACTACCCTTCCTGGACCTGAACATCAAACCTGAGAATGGGAAACTCACTACCAACACCTTCTACAAACCAACAGCAAGAAACTCATTGTTAAGGTTCGACAGCTTCCACCCCCGACACCTAAGGGAAAACTTGCCCTATGGGCAGTTTCTGCGCATCAGGCGTAATTGCAGCAATATCAAGGACTATAAACAACAGTCTAACGACCTGGTACACAAACTCAGGGACCGTGGCTACCCCACCAGGATAATAAACCAAACCCGCAAAAGAGCTAGGAATCAAAACAGGGAGGCACTCCTAGAAAACCTTGACAAACCTGAGGAAGAACCAGTCCTCACCTGTGTAACAACGTACAACACAGTATCGAACCAAGTATCAAACATAATACAACGAAACTGGAGAATCATCAACTCCGGCACCAGACAATGGAAAAAACCGCGCTTTGCCTACAAAAAGGGCCACCAATCTAAGGGACCAACTGGTAAACACCAGGCCACGCACGACAAATCAGAGCAAAGACAACACCATTGTCAACGCATGGGGCCTGCCCAAAATCACCGGACACCAACCCTGTAACAACTGCAGCGTATGCCACCTAACATCCCCGTCCAAAACTCTTAATTTAGAACCAGGGAAAACCTGGACGCAGCGACAATTTACGAACTGCAACTCTACCAACTTGGTATACTTGATAACCTGCAGATGCGGCCTGAGATACATCGGCATGACAACCCGCAAAGTACGCACTAGAATGACTGAACACAGAAGCACAATAAGATGTGGGAAAAACATCAGCAAACTCACTGATCACTTCCTGACCCACAATCACACGCCAAATGACTTCTCCTGGACTGTCATTGAGAAATTTGACAATGCCAGGGATGAGAGATTTCTTCTACAAAAAGAACAGCGCTGGATATACCGTCTAGCCACGCACATCCATGGCCTGAACGACGCTATTCCATGGAATAGCCTAACTGTATAACCACAACATGCCTATAATAACATGTCTTGACAGCACTGCGTGCAATCCATACAATCACCTGGTTTGCCTGTCCAAACCAACCTAGCTGTACCTAGTACCAGCGTGGACCTTTGTCCCCATATCACCTTCATTAGGTAGATAATCATTGCCAGTGCACCCCTGCATGAGCGTCCATTTCTCTGACCCTCCCTCTCCCACAGTGACTTTCCCTTTTCGCCCAGTGCATAGTATGTACACATGAGTATTCCTCAATCTCCTGATAGCTCTACATTGGCTTAATACCCCCAGACAGTTTAAGTACTGTTTATCATGCCCTGCAAACAAGCGCATACTTGACCATCATCCACATTGGCCAAATTACCCCCAAGTGCACTTGACAGTTCAAGTACTGTTTCATCATGCCCTACAAACTAGCGCATCAGCGCTCGCGTTGTCAACAGACACGGCGAGGCACAGCGCATGCGTGTAGACATCTCGCCTTCGCGCATGCGTGTAGACGCGCATCATAGTCTTGCGCATGCGCGATCACACGCGCTACTTTCATGCACATGCGCAGACAGGACCAGCATGACATGGCGGTCGGCGCGCATCCCTCCCTCTCTTTCTATTCCGAACAGGTGAAACAGATTATGAGACGAGTATAAAAAACAAACTAGGCGGCCCACTCACTGCATATCGGGCGCCGCGGATGGACTACTAGGTCCCAGGAGGAACCAGACCGAACTACTCGTGAGTAACCTCCTAAATCCTGCCATTGGGGTAAGCAACTTCTCTCCTTACAGGTTAGATAGCCTTGCATATCTCATTTATTTTCACAGGGTCTCTTTCTCTGCCAGGCGACCCATGAGGCTTTTTACTAAGAAATAACAGAGTGAGGACCAAGTACCAATACTTTCCTGTACCTCACCTTGTGATTTCGTTTTTTTAGCCCACCACCCCTCACTAACGGTTCATTATACCCTCACCAGCTCCATGGAGTCTCCATGAGCTCACTATAGCCGCATATAGGTCGTACACCACCTTAAAAGTCGGCAAACAGTGGTTCTTTAATTTATGCAGCCCTAATATGACTCTCCCTTGTACGTCTTGTCCTTGTCCTATGTGTTCTGTGTAGAAAAGCTTGAGGGAATCCCCCTCTAACAGTTATAGCGCCTTAGCGTGCGCAACACATAGCAAAAACCAAACACACACTTAAGAATAAGTTTATTATAATTTTACACTTTTTCACATTTCTCTTTGGTCCTGAGGAAAGCCAGCTTAGAATTAAAAGGCACTGGCTGAAACATGTAGACCACACTGGACGCCGGAGGTCATTGCAACACTCCTTTAAACGTCCTTTTGCCTTTTTAACCAACTAACAGAGGCCCAGTTTATTAAATATTGTTAACCCTCGGGTGCTGGGACCTCCCGTATAGCATTTTAAACTTCACCTATCACACCCCTTCACTGCACACTCAGCAATATACCAGCTCCGCAGTCACCTGGCGTTGTAGCACACCCGGGGCACATTCGGTGCCACTGTGGTGGGCCCGATGATGAAGCATGCCACCGACTAGGTCGGTGGGTGAGGGCTTTCTAAGGAAAACAGTGCCTTTTCCTTATCTATTTGCTGACGTACCTGAGTCACTTAAATACTCCTTCCCTTAAACTAGCTAGCCCACATTGATTTATATATATAATACTGGGGATACGGGCTAGCTTACCTAGTCCTCTCTCTCTTGTTGATCTGTATAGTCAAATATATAAAACATCAATTGAGTAGACAAACATCCATTGGGCAGACAAAAAGCAAAGCAATAAGGTGCATAGCAAGGGCGGACTGTTGAAGCATGGTATTGGCCACTATATTGACTAGGATGACAAGTTTGCTAAAGGGTATGGAAGTTCTCGCGGAAACATGGGGCTTTGTTTAAGTGAATTTTGCCATAAGGATGCCTTTTACTTCCAATTTGAAGGATGAGGTGGGGGGTTCAGTCTTGTTTCCGCGGGAAGCGCATTCCAAATCCTGGGTGCCATTCCTGAGAAGGATAGTTTATACGTTTTTCTCTTGTTGAATTTTTGTGGCTATTTTTTGGGAAATACAAGCATACATCAACATGTTGCTAAATGATGCTGCAAAGATATGGTACCTAAAATCTTACATTAGCAAAATGTTTTTTTTCCTACTTGCATTTTTTTTAAACATTTATTTTGAAAGCAAAGAATCATCACTCTTGCTTTGAAGCTTCGGCAAATATTTGCATATAATCAGAGAGCATTCTGGGAGTATTATACATAGCCTCATATTACTAAACTTTGAAAACGTGCATAAACATTTATACTGAAACCACCGTCCGTAGTGGAAGGCCGAGCTTACAGCGGATACTTTTAGTGCTCACCCTAATAATAAAGGCTTTGCATTAATGAACCATAAATACAAGCTTGAACAGCATTTAACACATGGACACAAATATTACCTTAACTGCAGACATTGCCCTTTCCTAATCCATAAAGTGATACTGTAAACTGGCAGCCAAAGGGTTTGTGCTGTAGGGGGTTGGGCCTACTTGTCCCAAGGACAAAATACACTTGAATACTTGTTGCCCTTGACCCCAAACAATATGTCTCGGGAGTCGGGCTATAGGAATTCCACATCCCTGCCATCACCGTTCTTTAGCCCACTCTGCCACCCCAGTTGAGACATGGCCATATGCAAATCAGTCTGACCCTGTGCCTCATGGGAACAGTCCAGCCCGAACTGCCAAGCCATGCCTTCCCTGGACCTGAAAGAGGCTTCCTAGGACAGGTTTCTGGCATTACAGCCGTCTTCAACCAGGCTTGCTTGAATCCATTGGCAAAGTGAGCAAGGGACTCACGTCTGAGCATACCCTGCCAACTTATGGCGAACAAAGCGGTACAAAAGGGGGTGGTGATGGACGAAGCATCTGAACCAATCAAACACTCACACCCAGTCAACAGATCTGGGTTTAATCCATCCCCGTTCTTTAGCCCACTCTGCCACCCCAGTTCAGACATGGCCATATGCAAATCAGTCTGACCCTGTGCCTCATGGGAACAGTCCAGTCCGAACTGCCAAGTCATGCCTTCCCTGGAACGTAAACAAGCTTCCTAGGACCGGTTTCTGGCATTACAGCTTTCTTCAGCCAGGCTTGTTTGAATCCAATGGCAAAGTGAGCAAGGGACTCACGTCTGAGTATACCCTGCCAACGGATGGCGAACAAAGCGTTACAAAAGGGGGTGGTGATGGACGGAGCATCTGAACCAATCAAACACTCACACCAAGTCAACAGATCTGGGTTTAATCCATCGCCGTTCTTTACCCCAATCTGTCACCCCAGTTCAGACATGGCCTTATGAAAATCAGTCTGCCTTGAAGTCTATTTTCTGGGGAAACACAAACCTGGGGTTTTACTAGCGCATCCGCTGACTCTATGCTGGAGGCAGCATGTGTAAACACATTCAGAATGCCTCTTTTAGAACAATCTATGGTTCTGTGCTCTTTGGAACCATGTAGTAAAGATGACCCAGTCTTTCCTTATTCAACCAGACATGCTTGGTGCAGTGCAGGGGAACAGCCAATTGGTGGCAGTGTAGCATTATTCCTAGGCCCCAGCAGATTTCCGGATGCTGCAGACCTCTTCGCTCCCTCTCTCTGACGGGGCTTTCCCCCTTCAAGAAACTAGGCACGCTGCTGCCAGGATACACTGAAGCAGAGGGACATCGCAGCACGGACACCACCAGGCCCACTCACATAACGGCCTGTGTCTCCATCAACGGCCGAATGCCGGGCCAATCTACAGCAGTCTCCTTGATCTTGCTAGCCACGCCATGCTCCCTTCTTCTACTTGCAAAAACTTGTAGATGGCTACGGGTAGGAGACTTCCCGGAGGGCGCCGCATGATGCACCGCACGCAGGTTAGGCGGGACACAGAAGTGTGGGGATGATGGCTGAGGGGGAAGCTGCTCTGCGCTTTTCTAGGATATACCGAGCTATCCCGGGAGACAAACGTTTCCTCCACTTAGGGAACAGTCCTACACCAGAAGGCTCTTCAACCTCCTTTCTCCCCGGGACGGCCAGTGGAGCACCTTGCAGGTGCCTCAGCAAACAGGGAAAAGTGCACGTACAGTTCCAGTCACGAACGGCCGCTCCCCTTGCCTCCTCCTGCGCAGACGTGGTATTGTAGCGCCTGACTCTGCTGCCCTTTCACCATCACGCTGATATTGTAGCGCCTGTCTCTGCATTTTGGATCGTAGCGCTTGTGTGCAAAGTATATCACTTCTAGTAGCGATTGTGTGCTCTGTGTGTAACAATTGAAATTGCCTGCATTGTCATTGCCCTTGAGATCGCTAGCGCGCACATCCTGGCTGTGTTTGCATAAGAGATAAGAATATTTAAAGCGCCTCCGTTTAGTCTGCTGCATACCTTGTTGTTGTTGCTGCCCTGTTGTTGTTTCTGCCATTTTGTTCAGCATCCCCTGGCCCTTCCCCCACCTCGCTCCCGCCTCCCGGCTGACCCTCCCACGCTCCGCCCCCTCCACTATCCATTAATGCCAGATGTCCCAACGCGCAGCGTCCACGCGCTACGGCCGCGCCGAAGGTGCGCCAAAGGTAAGCCCGTCTACGCCCGTCCGCGCCTGGACCGCGCCCAGTGCCAGACCCCCTGGCCCTCTTACCACCCACCCCACCCGCATCACATACGACACCACCACCCTCTTAGCCCTAAACCCCGGCCGTCTCCCCAACTGCGTCCAAGCCGCTCCTGGACACATCCATGGACCCTTCTCTTGCATCTCCTGCAAGTTCGACGGCACCAAGAACAACTCCTCATCCACGAACACAAAACAGTTATCTGACACAAACCACCTAAAATGCATCCTGCTCAACACCCGCTCGGTCCACAGGCACGCCATCGACCTCTGGAATCTACTAGACACCATCTCTCCGGACGTCGCCTTCCTAACAGAAACATGGATGAACGCCTCATCAGCCCCAGACATCACCATTGCCATCCCGGAAGGCTACAAGATCATCCGTAATGACCGCACCGACCAAACAGGAGGAGGCATCGCTATCGTCCATAAGAATTCCATCCGCATCTCAACCAGCTCAGACGTCAATCTCGCTAGCGCCGAACACCTTCACTTCCAGATCCACACCGACCCCAAGACCACACTCAGAGGCACCCTCCTCTACAGGCCACCAGGACCCCGTGCACAATTCAGTGAAGACATCACTGACTTTATCACCCCACACGCCCTCCCCTCCGAGGATTACATTCTTTTGGGAGACCTCAACTTTCACCTGGAAAAGAACAATGACCGCAACTCCACCACCCTTCTGGACAATCTCGCCA
Source organism: Lissotriton vulgaris (assembly GCF_964263255.1). Taxonomy (NCBI): domain Eukaryota; kingdom Metazoa; phylum Chordata; class Amphibia; order Caudata; family Salamandridae; genus Lissotriton; species Lissotriton vulgaris. The sequence goes on from NC_141697.1 coordinate 278,348,459, forward strand.
ACCTCGGACTCAAACAACATGTTACTACCCCCACCCACACTGCAGGTCACACACTCGACCCTATCTTCTCCTCCAGCAAACATGTCTCCTTCAGTCACACTTCATCACAGTGGGGGATGCACACCATTTTTGACCAACAATTTTAATTCATCCAGTTAATCCATCCTTCGTTTCAATTGCGTGCAAATGAGATTTATAGGCATGCCCTACTGCCATCAGTTAAGAAACATATGAAAGGAGGGACTACGCAGCCCCATATCCACATGCACAGCTATGTGCCGCTAAATTTGCGTGCACTTTGTATTCACACTCCTTAGTCCATTCTAAATTTTTAAACCATTTTCTTCCATGTCTTGACTCTTTTGTATGACGTTTTGATTAGTTCTTACAATCCACCAATCGGGTCAGGTGCCAATTTTCAATTTTTAACATTCAAACTATGCCATTCCAGGCCTTCATGAAAGAATGCGATAAATGCAAGAAGTCCTTCACAAATGGTCGTTTATTTTGTAGTTAAAAAACCCAATGCATTTCGGCCCTCCATGTGCCCTTCTTCGGGGGTCACTACAAATCAATAACAATACAAACAGATTAATCACTTTTAGTATCTAAAATACTTTATGTTACAATGCACTTATAACGCTGCGCTTTGCTCGCGATAGTTGTAACTTTTCTCCCTGATGCGCTGCGTTCCTATGTTTACCCTTCTTGTACCTTAGTCATCGAGTGCTAAGTTATCAATGTGCGGGGTGTGAAACCAAATGTTCGCCATAATGATTCTCCAGCCGGTTCTACCAGTTCTTGTCTCTCCCATCTGGCGTGCGCGCAAACTGAAACCCTCCTATTGCCCCTGTGTTTGCAAAAGCAATTCCTCCATTAATGCAACATTACGTGCTGTTTGATACCTGGATTTTAACTGTTTGACGTGAGCTACGCTTCACTCTCAACAACATGATAAAAGTTATAAAGTCGATGTTAACTCTTGCTTATTGCTGAGATTACCGCGTAAGACAAATGCTCTTTCTCGCTGACGCTTACCCGTTTCTACAAACTGCTAACGTCTCCCGTCCTCATCCTGATTAATCGAGCCGCTGTACCAGATCGTTTCCCGCCCACGCTATTGAAGGTTCTCCACCCCTGTGTTCACCCTCCCAATTCCCCCGTGGTCCTAACGCCTTCCGTTACATCAAGACCATTTTCTCTAGGTAAACCACATTTCCCAAAGTGCACCATTTTTCTAAAGAGCGAGGCTAACATAATACATGAACATACAAGATATAAAAGTCACTTAGATGTATGAACTCAATTCTAAAAGCTTACAAAGTCGATACATGTGATTGGTTCTGTTGCGAGGGACTTCGATGTTAACTCCAATAGTGTGTTTCATCAAATTATATTCCACCATCCGTCATGATTCCTTTTCCAGACCTAGAAGAGGATAGCTGCTTAATATGCCTTTATTCTTAAGGCTGTTGTGTGCTAGAGGAAAATCCAGTTAGGACTGCTTCTTATCCGAGAAATGTGTTTTTCTCTTGGGCCCAGACGTAACAAGCAGATGGCCACTGCGGTTGCGTGGAAGCCTGGGAGCTGGCACAGGAATTCGGTAGGAGACAGCCCTCTGTTGGAAATTTCCATGAGGGGAGAGGAATCCATATTAGTGAGCTACAGGAGAGGAGGAGTGGTCAGTTCAGTTTGGAGTTCAGTTCAGCGTGGTGTGCAGTTCAGCGTGGTGCTCAGAACAGCTTGGAGCACAGAACAGCTGGGAGCTCAGAACAGCTTGGAGCTCAGAACAGCTTGGAGCTCAGAACAGCTTGGAGAGAGAGAGAGAATGTCTGCTGGAGCTGCAGAATAGAGTGCAGTTCTTGAATGGAGAAAGAAGGCAGACGATTGCTGAAGATGAGGAGAGAGAAAGCAGTGCAGAGAGCATCAAAGAAGGCTGTCAGCTGGAGCAACTGAACCAGAGGCGTGGTGATGTGGTGAAGGAGGGAGAGACAGAGAGAGCCCTAATCCCACCAGAGGCAGAGAGAGCCCTAATCCCACCAGAGGCAGAGAGAGAAATCTCCCTTCTAATAGGTGAGGTAGTCTGAATTAGTTACACTTACACTTTATGTCTAATCTTTTCCCTTTCAGCGGAGTGTTCCTGTTATGTTTAATCCTTCTCTTTCAGCGGTGTGTTAAAGTTACTGCTAGTTATAGAGACCCCATAGTTTTGTATATGTATGCTTTATTATTGATATAATAAATGACCCCATTAATTAGTGAATTAGTGTGCATGAGTTCTTTTATAATAAAGTTATCCTGGCTTCTAGCCAGTTGCTGTTGAGCCACTGATGGATCAGAAGGGAGTAGGAGCGCTTAAATCAAGAAATAACTCAATCACATAGTGTGTATATCTTTGTCCCCATACAGTGAGGGTAATCTTTCCTGGTAGGTATTACTGTTTGAACAGATGCTACCCCTGATCAGGTAAGTAATAGTGAGGGAGAGAGGAGACTTGCAACTAAGGGACTAAGTTAGTACACCATCCCATAATATTATTGTAGTAGCAGACCCTTAGTGAAGAGACTTCCCAATATATATATATATATATATATATATATATATATATATATATATATATATATATATATATATATATATATATATATAGGTGTTCATAGGAATGTGGTCGTCGTTGATATGCGGCGTTAGTGAGAACGCTGGGGAGGATTACCAGCGTGGAGGGCTGCCGGATTGCGGCCCGTGTGTAAGTGAGAGCGTCAGGTGGGAGACTGACGTGGAGTTTTGCAGGATTGCGAACAGTTTGGAAAAGGGAGCATTGGGTTCTGCAGGCCCATGTGTAGACGCACCGGATTGTGTGTCATATCTGCCCTAGGGTAGACCGGTCTGGGTCTGAGTGGCCGCGAGACCAACTGATGTGAATATAAGTGTGGTGTAGGGTATGGATATCCTTAGTAATCAGTGAGTATTCTTAGTATCCCTATAGATTTAGTGGTGTTTTTAATAATATGAGCTTGTATATTGCGAGTTCCCCATCCTCAGGTAGGTACCCAGGTGCCTGGATAGTTGGTCCTGAGGAGGGATGTGATTACGTTCTGGCTGGGTTGGAGGGGCCCCTAGGGGCTGATCCCACCTACTCAGAAAATCCAGCCATAACAAGCGGTCAACAACCAGCTCGCCGCCTTCCTCGAAACCAACAAATCCCTCGACTCCTCACAGTCCGGCTTCCGAGCCAAACACAGCACTGAGACCGCCCTCATCGCAGCAACAGACGACATTCATACTCTACTGGACAATGGAGACACTGTCGCCCTCATCCTCCTCGACCTCTCCGCAGCCTTTGACACAGTTTGTCATAGCACCTTAATACAACGCCTCAGAAACATCGGAATCCAAGGAAAAGCACTGGAATGGATCACCTCGTTCCTTGCCGGAAGAACTCAGAGAGTCCGCCTTCCACCATTCAAATCAGAAGCCACTGAAGTCATCTGCGGCGTGCCACAAGGATCTTCACTCAGCCCCACCCTCTTCAACGTATACATGAGCCCCCTCGCGGCCATCGCACGCCAACACAACCTCAACATCATCTCCTACGCTGATGACACTCAACTGATACTATCACTCACCAAAGACCCTAACACCACCAAAACCAACCTACATGAAGGAATGAAATAAGTAGCCGAGTGGATGAAGCACAGCCATCTAAAACTGAACTCAGACAAAACAGAAGTCCTTATCCTAGGTACCTCCCCCTCCGCCTGGGATGACTCTTGGTGGCCAGAGGCCCTTGGAAAAGCACCCATCCCGACGGACCACGCACGGAACTTAGGCGTCATCCTGGACTCCTCACTCTCTATGAACAGACAAGCCAACACCGTCTCATCATCTTGCTTCAATATTCTTCGCATGCTCAAAAAAACATTTCGCTGGATACCCACCGAAACTAGAAAAACGGTCACCCACGCACTGGTCACGAGCCGCCTGGACAACGGAAACACCCTATACGCCGGTACCACTGCAAAACTCCAGAAAAAACTCCAACACATCCAGAACGCGTCAGCCAGACTCTTACTAGACATCCCGCGTAAAGACCACATCTCTGGCCACCTGAGAAACCTCCACTGGCTCCCCGTTAATAAGAGGATTACTTTCCGCCTCCTAACCCACGCACACAAAGCACTTTACGAACTTGGACCCGAATGCCTCAACACACGACTTTCCTTCTACACCCCCTCCCGCCAGCTACGATCCTCCAACCAAGCCCTTGCTACTGTACCTCGCATCAACAAAACCACCATGGGAGGCAGATCCTTCTCCTACCTGGCAGCTAAAACCTGGAACTCACTTCCCACTCACCTTCGCCTCACTCAGAACCACCTAGAATTCAGAAAGCAACTTAAAACTTGGATATTCGACAAGTAATTCCCCACCCTTCTTCAAGCGCCTTGAGACCCTCTGGGTATGTAGCGCGCTATATATATCACTTGACTTGACTTGACTTGACTTGAGGGGTGTCCTAGGCTCGTTCGCTAGTCGGCAGGGCCCCCTCCATGTCATGCTGTACTTCTGTTCACGCGCCACTAAGCAGGCAGGTAGCAGCTGGATCATCAAACTGTGGGGGCCGCTCAAGTCTCTTCTCTCTCTCTCCGCATAGCTGATCAGTACAGTGGGCAGCTGTGGGGTATGGCTGGTGGAAGCAGTCGGACTTGTCCTCTAAGTAGCCTCATTCCTGCCCTGATACAGGTGCCATCGTTCAGGGAGCAGGGGCGGTGGTGCCTCAAGCTCCCCCCACAACAACATACAGCAAACAGCTGACTGCCCTCACGCGGGTACTGACCCACTCATCACCATTGTAAGGGTTTTAGCCCTAAGCCCTCATGCAGGACACATGACCACACAGACACCAAGAATACAGTACTGTAACTGGCCCCAAGTTTTATTAGCATGGTCACCTGACCTGTGACACCTGTGAAGGATGGGTGTGGGGTGGGCTTAGAGGCCATCCCTCAGGGAGCGGCTGGTTACATGCGGTTTATACTGGAACACTAGACCGTGTCAGCGATATTTATATATGGTATTGTGTAAAGATAAAGGCTCCATAAAATCTTTGTAATATGCAAATCGAACTAACTTGCATCTAATTAACTAAAATATTTATTACAATTGTTAAATATTTTTCAACTCTTAAACAAAACTCAACTGAAGCATTAGGTCTGTATCTGTATTGCCATTGCAGGGTTGACTGTCACAGTCCGTTTTCTATAGCCACTGTTTCTCAAAATATAGTCCCTTCTCTAATATCTATATCGTTGTTTTTTTAAACGTTTAAGCATAGATGGTCGGGTTCTTACCTTGCTGTCAGTACCTCTATTTGGTGAGAAGTCGGTGACTGCAGAAAAGTCTGGTGCCGGATTTCGGCGCCGGTAAAACTTAAAAAGTTTCCTGAAAGCGTCCTCCCCCGATTCACGTGCCGACAATCCGGCTGCCATATTTAATTAAAATAGCCCAACCTCGGTCTCACGTTTCGCGAACCAATAGCAGTCGACGCCCTAAATTGCTACAACTCTCAGGGATAGATGTGTTCTACATGACTCAATGCCGTATAGAACTCCAGTGAATGAATGTGACACACCGAGTAGGAAAGAAACAAAAGACAGACCAGAAGAGATGACCCATGTCGTTGGAATAGAAGTTATTGGAAGATATTGTTAACCGTGAATCATTTTAAATTTGATGCTATTTCCTTAGCTTTGTTGAAGACGGTGAACTTCTCCCATTTTATCACTTAGATTTGTTTTGCCACATATGGTATAACAAGAATGTTTACGCACGTGAGATTCGACACTATTACATATTTTTGCTGCTTTGCAAGTCTTGCTTAAAATCCAATGAAGCACACTATAAGGCCCAGATAACAACGTTTTTATTTCTATTTAAATATGGCCGCCCATGTGGAGACTTTGAATAATAATCGAAGATATGAAGCGAGCTGCCGCCCGTTTCAAGTGTAGTCTCTTTTCTGTGTTTGTGCGGAAGGTCACAGCCCCACGAATTGTGTCCTGTCAAAGATGGCGGCTTCCAAGAAGGTTTTCGAGGCTTTTGTGTCCCGGGTACCGTGGAGTCTGGCTAGCAGTAAGTGCCGGCGAGGGCTGCGTTGCCCAAATGCGTTTATTAGCCAGTAGATCGTCCTTGAGAGGGCTAGTTGAATAGTCCAAAAAGACGAGGGCAGGCCACCACGAGTGACCCAACTGTAAATCCCAAGATTTGAGAGCGTCAAAGGGGAATTATGCGTTTTTTAGATTGGTATTATTTAGATGGGGGGGGGGGGGGAAAGGAGGGATTGCTGGAGAAAATGATTACCTATATTAATATTCTAATTGTAAAATAGGAGTCTTCGCATTAGAGCTCGTGCATACAATTCCTCATTCTGTGCTGTGTACAGTGTGCGATACTGAAAAGAGAGCCCGTGTAGTATTGCCCTCCGATATCTGCAGTTGAAATTAAATATTAGTGGTGCGTGGGACAACAATAGGAATCAAGCGGAAGGTAATAACGTCACCCTACCCCAATAAGCTATTCAATGTTTTTAAGGACATATTTCTACAATAAACGGAGCCTATCAAAAATTGCCCCGGGATTGTGTGGGTGTTGAACCCTAATTGCTAGTTACCAGATGTGTGTGGCTGCGTATCTGAAAGAGCCTGTGCCCGCATCCACGTGGTTTAAATATGGGATTATCCACACTTCTCAGTAACAAAGTAATGAATTGATCGTCGGCATCTCTGCATATTAGCAGAGATGCATCGGCTGAATTGCATGACAGAAAAAAAGCCTTGTGCCACCATGGATGCGTTGCATTACAATGCAGCGCACCGTGGCGCAAGGATAGACAGATGTGTGCCTCATCTGTTGGCAGAAAGGCAGCGCATTTCCGGAGTAGTGTCGTAAGCACACCACAACTCCAGCAATGGTCAGGAATGCCTAATCCCATCATGCTGCGTCACTCCTTACGCCTGCTTCAAGCAGGCGCAAGGTTTTGATGCAATGGCGTCGTAAGAGTGACTCAGTTTGTCACTTGTACAAGGCTTCTTTGCAACGGAACGCCCACCCTGCATACATTATACTTGACGCAGGTATAATGTAGCGCAGGGGTTTACAACGTGACGCATCTCCCTAGATGTGTCACGTTGTAAATGTGTTGCATCTTGGCGCATTGTTTACAACGCCGCTGCATCCCAGAAGTGACGCAACGGCGGCACAAAGTTGTCACAAGGGGCTTGTAAATCTGCCCCAATGTGTTTTTTACTCCTGCTGAAAAGTGCTGCTATACTCCCTTGCAAACTCAATAAAAAAGTGAAGATACTCTGGGGCCGATTTACAAGGATGTGACGCATCTGCATAGACGCGTCCGTTTCCTTGCGCCAGCGGCAAATGTACTTGCACCACCATGGATGCGCTGTATTTATAATACAGTGCTCCATGGCGCAAGGATTAACCGATGCTTCAGAAAGTCTGATGCATCTGTTGGCCCCAAAGTGATGCATTGCTGGAGTTGCTCATGAAAGTGACGCAAGTCCAGCAATGCGCCACAACAGATCGGTGAGTCCCATTCAAAAAGCCCTGCGTCATTCCTTGCGCCTGGTATGAGCAGGCTTAGGGATTTTGACGCAGTGAAGGCATAGAGTGACGCAGTGAAATGTTGTAAATTTCACTGCATCAGTTCTACATGGCTTTTTGCATGGGAACGCCCACCCTGCTTACATTATATCTGACGCAGGTATAATGTGACGTAGGGCAAAATGTGACGTAGGGCTTTACATGATGCAACTCCCTAGATGCATCAAGTTGTAAATTGGCCACATTTGCACCACTGTTGCGTCAAAAAAAGTGACGCAGGGAGGCGCAAAAAGGGGCTTGTAAATCTGCCCCTACTACTGCCTATTTAAAGCAGGATCCACAGTGCACTCCGTGCAGTTTTTTCCATACATTACCTATGATCTCACTGTGTTTTACATATCATAGAGTTGCATATATTTATAATGTGAGGAACATTGGGCTACAGTACACTGCTTGTAGTGGCACCACCCTCTCTGCAGTAGATAGGCTAAGGGTTTTTGAGGTGATTGAAGTCAGAATTTAAACAGATGGGGTCTTCTTCCTTATTTATCTAGATCACATCAGCATTTATAGAGCGCATAGCTGCCTCCTAAGAGGTATCCCGGCTCTAGTGGAAAGCTAGTAAGTAAAGGGGAGAAACTGTCTGTCGACATGCCCATTAGACAGGTGTCAAAAAGTAGGGTTTTGAAATTGAGTCTGAAAACCGATTCCGAGGGAGTGCAACACAAGCCGAGCGGGAGTGCATTGCACAAAGTGGTGGCAAGGTAGGTGAAGGAACGCCCGCTTTTTTTCGCCGCAAGCTATTTTTAGGAACTACTCCTACTCGCCCATCCTGGTGAGCTGTCGACAGATGTTCTGCTTGCTCACAAAGTGAAAAAGCAATACAGATGCCTTTAAATCTTGTTATCTTGTCATATTTGCTGGCTTTCAGAGACAAGAGTAAAAGTCAGTTTCTCTTTCTACATTTATTTTTCTTTCTTTGACTGAAGCTAGAACGTTTTGTAAAGTGAACTGTGTGACAGTTGAAGTGTGCAAAGCATGTGGAATGAAAGGCTCTAAGATGTCAAGCTTATTTTCTAACACAACACTGACATAGCTAATAAGTTAACTGTTCAAACATTTCAAATATTTTACTAGGGATCAAAACAAAGTGGAACACTTTACTTGGTGATGTGCAAATTTTAAATATTTTTGCTGAAACCCAATTTCCAAACATTGTTTATGCGCTATTCTCAGTAAAATTACATGTTAGCGGGAACGTTTGTGGCCACTTCAATGGAAAATATTCCATCTGTAAATGACAGGGCACTACCACATCATGCTTTAGTAATATATTTATGAAAATTGGGTTTTTAATCATGAACTGGGAATTATTACTGCTCCTGCCCAGATCACAATGCTATTAGCGAACTAAGAGGCAAGTCAGGGATCATATGTACCCTATATATGGGCTTGATTCTTTTTATACATGGAGCAAACATTTAGTATTTGAAGGTGCTCTCTTATGTGATAATAAAGAAAAAGGCAGATCCATAAGGTCCCTAGGATCACACAATTTGAGGCTAGTTCATGAGTCAAGTACATTGCAGTTAGGTCGAGTAGATTATTCAAGTTACTAGACCCGCAGGTGTAGTAATATTTTTATGATTTTTCGAGCCCTAGGCAACTTGCAACTCATGTAGTGCCTGCATTTTTGTTAGTGAGGGCTAGATGTGGGGGGCAGGGGTTCTTATCATGTTCAATGGTGAATTATCATGCTGGTGCTTGGTGCTGGAATTCAATTTTCTTTGGCCAACAGTGCACAAGAACATGGGTCATAAGTACATTACATTTGTTCTTGTGGCTATGCCCTTGGCAACAAGCTTTGTCAAGGTGATGCATCTTTTACTAGCCTGATGCTGACATTTTAAAGCTAGTTTAGATTTAGTGAGGTGAGCACGTCTCTGCATGTTCATTTGAGAATTGCTTGTTCAAGATCAGTCACAAAACCCATATTATAAGTGAGAGAGAGGGGAATGAGCAATGCAGCTTCGTTCAGAAGGGCCATGGAGGTGGCCATCTAAAAGTCTGCTGTCCTGCATCTCCACCTATATGTTTGGGCTACACATGCACTGAGGGACTCCTATCATTCCATATTCCAGTTGCTCATCAAATTTGTGTGACTCATTTATACAATTACAATATTTATAAACTGATCAAGAAATCACCATTTCTTTGTCTGCTGGCCCTAATTATGTGAAAGCGAAAATTCTAAATTTAATATCGGTGGACAGACAAATTAAATTCTCACATCTACAATTTGTTAATCATTGGCAGGGTAGTTTGTAAATTCCGCTACTTTATTTAAGTGGATCAAGATACATCCATCTACTAAAGACACACCTTAGCCATTGGACCGTTTTTAAAAATGTATTAATTTAAGGAAACCACCTATATGTATTTAACAATTTTCCATATTTAGTCTTCACAACCTGGACATAAGTTGACTGACTGGAATTGGAATTCTGTGCAGCTGCTAACCCACTTTTGCCTTTTTATGAAACTGGCTTTAGGGGAAAGTGCTACCCATTAGCTAATACTTTTAACAGTTTTGATCCTAATAGGTTGCATTATCCACATCACTGGGCTTATGTGCCTTTTTTTGTGTATTCTAGTGCTGGCTTCAATGGTGTGAATAGTGGAGCTTTTTTGAACCAATTTAAAAGGGCGAGGAACAGCTTTGTGTTCAGTTGTGCAATAACATGTAGGGCAGTACCATTTCACCAAGTTTGGCTCTGCTCATATGTCCACAATTATGATCTAAAAACAGTCTATTCGCATACCAACCCATCATGAGAAAATTAGAGGCTATAGTGTCATTACATAGACAACATTTTTATCTTCTTGACAGATAACGAAGATGAAGCGCTTTAGTTTATAAAATGGATCAACACGCAAGACACACATCTTAAACTCACACTCTCATTAAGTAGTCACCAACTGTCAGTCTTATTCTATAGCATTAAGCTCAAGAACGTCAGCCTTGCCATAGAGGTCTTTAACAAACCAACAGATTATAATCTGCTGCTAGGAATCAGAGATCACATTCGTGTTCTCTGTGGGAGAATCTTCTCTATGGTCTGTTTTTCCAACTTCATCAGCATTGCATGAAAATGACTAGATACAACGAACTGTCTGTAAACTGCAGGATAGAAATTGCCCTGTAAGAATCACCAACAGGGCAAAAAAACAAGCACTAGGTAACACTCAAGGCCATTTTTGAAAATAACATCCAGCTACCCAGTGATTTTACCTGTGTGACAGCATATTCATGTAAATCTATTGATATTTAAAGAAAATTAGTAACACACATTGGTGTTGTCTGAACACGGGCACAGCAGACCTACCAAACCCTCGTTTTTCTTTTACTCAGGGTAAACCCCTCTAGTATTTATTGGTACTCATTTGATTTAGGACAAAACTTAGAGCTCAACCTGAACAAACGATTTAGAGCCCGCCTCCGGTAGTCTGCTTCTAACCTTGTGGGAGGTGCAGTGTGTGCCCATTTACTGTTGCAACTAAGGGAATTTACTTAGGATTCATGTACCTATGGCACCACAGTAAATGCGCTAATTGTAATACAGAGAATGCCATCTACATGATCACTTCCCCCTTTGAACTCCGATATAGAGGCATGACTACAAAGAAGGTCAAAATACAATTTCGAGAACATAGAAGTAACATTAGATGTTGCCACGCTAATGCCCAAATGAGCTGCCTTTTTCTTGGACAGGGGCGTGATGAAGAGGACCTAGAATTAGTGATGATTGAAAAATTTGAATGACTATAAGACTCGAATACCAACAGCTATGGATAAAGGAGCAACATTGAGTATATGCGTTGAGAACACTGCCTCTCTGGCCTGAATGATGAGATTCCCTGGTCTCAGTTGAAGGACAAATAATACTAATTATTTCTTAATTGCTCTGTATTCCTTGACATGATTTCGAGACCATTACATCGTTTATATTTGTACAAGGTATATCACAAAATCCCTCTTTTATTGGTTGACCCGCGAATGGCTCTACATATTATACCGTAAATATGGCACACTTGGGCAAATAATCTTATAGAATTTCAAAGATAACTTTATAATACAGAAGCTCGCTGGCCGAGCTTGTCATCTCTGCGTAAAGCGGCCACATTGTATATCCAGTTCACCTAGGTAGCTATGAAATAGAGAAGACCCTTTTATTTTCTTACATGGAAACCCCATCCAATATTCTGCAACTTTTAAGAATACTTTATTCTACTGGATCCGATCCTTGAAAAGGCTACGTCCTTCATGCACCCAATCCAATGAGGGCTTTGCAAGAAGCCTGGGAAGACTAGGTCTGGAGCATAGCAATAAAAGCCTGAGTTAGGTAGCGGTCAGAGTGAGATTTTGACTGGTCCAATTAAGGATCCTGCAAAGATCTTACTCTATGGGAGTGCTTATGTATACGTTAGGGTGTATCCCTACAGACCTGTGTGCAAGAGGCTGCAACCAAAATAGCACATTTTTCCACATCATTTGGGGATGCCAAGTTATAGAGCAATACTGGGGAAAGGTGATACGAATCATGTCAGATGTCCAGGGGCAAAAAATTCCCACGGAGGCCAGTTGGCATATCCTGTGTGTGGTGGGCGAACAGGCTTGGCAAAAATATCAAAACATTTGGTTAATGGTGGTGGCAATAATAGCCAAAAGAAATATCGCCAGAGCGTGGGAGGCAAACCTCCCTCGAGGGTAGGGCGATGGAAGTCCGACCTGGACTGGTGTAGTGCAGCTGAAAAGCTTGTCTATAAGAGAGAGGCTGCCCACGAAAATGGGGAAAAATATGTAACCGCTGGTTGAAATACAGAGGCCTCGGAAATATGGTGAGGGATGAGGGGGGACCAATGGTAACAGGCGTAGTGAGATGATTACCAACTAGCAATATCCTAACTAGGGAACGATCTGGAATAAATGCTGAAATATCTGAAAGTAGATTCGGAATGTAAAGTTTTCTGTATATCAATGCTCCTGTGTATGGAACACTATACGTTGCAACGAACAAAGTTTAATAAAAAGATTAAACAAGCATTTACAATGCAACGGTTTCGCCTTTGGAAAAGTTTGAGCTATTGGCATTGTAAATGACAAAATTTGTATTTATGTGTTGGTTTTGAAAACAGATAAATAAATGGCATTGTCATTATATGCGTATTTAACAAGGACCCCCTGAATAAATGAATCTTGTAATTCCTAGGTCAGGGAAAACATTACAATTGAGAAATATCAACCTAGGCAACTTAAAAATTAAAACACCCTAATGGTAAAAAATGATGAATAGTTGACTACAGCTGACTAAAAAACATAATTTTTTATTTATTAATTGAAACAGTTAAAAATTCATTCACATAACACAGAATCAAGGTTAAAAAATTCACAATGTACATTTAACATAAACACCGTTACATAGAAGTTAATAAACAGCATAAAAGAGTTCTTTATCTATAATAGATAGGTGGCACAAAAATGAGTCTCTACGCGCGTTTCGGCGGCCAGCGCCTTCTTCCTGGAGCAGCCACGTAATATCTATAGAGTAAAGATGCATATAGAATACAAAATTATATCGTTTCAAAATCACATATTTATACACAAAAAAAATTTAAAAAAATGGTTCTATCATCAGTAAGGTTTAAATTTTAGCAGCTGTAGTTTATTTTATAAAAACAATCTAATTTATAATTACTTATTTGTTGTCATTTCCTTGCGGTATTCTGACTACCAACAGAACAGAAACAAATCTTAAATGATAAAGTGACAAAGGGAGATTACCATCGATGGGCATATATGTAGTATTTATGGCAATAGTTCCTGATTCATCAATTTATCGTTTTCTAGATCTTTATAAGGAAACAAGTATTTGACAGTGATATCTATCTGTTTAATCCTTTGGCATGAAAAAATGATTTTATGGGCATTGTTTAATGAAATGTTTGATAAGGGATCAAAAATACAATAAGGTACAACAGCATTTATGACGCAAAAAAATATTTGCTGTATAGATGTGGATACTAATGCACAATTAAGGATGGCATTCTTATATAATAAAAGTTATTTTTTTCTAAGGTTGGCTCTAAAGTTTCTTTGTCTTTTATGAAGGATCACTTGAATATGAAGAATTTCTTTTATCGTATTTCATTATATTAATCAAAAGATACTTACAAGTAAGAGATTTTTGTTATATGGAGCTGGTCAAATAAAGTTTCTGCTTCTTATTATAATTCTTTCAACATCAGGTTTGGATAAAACTTTAAAAGACTGGAAGAGATATCATACTGGCTATTAGTTTTTTGGAGTTGTCCAATTAGCCTTACTTTTCAAACAAGCATTTCACGTTGTCTTTACCTGATTAGTTTGGTAGTGAAATAGTTCATGCCCGCCAACCGGAACCCTTTATATAGATTCGCGTTGGATAATATTCACGGTGAGTTCTTTCAGGGATATTCTAGGTATCTAAATTTTAGAGTATAAAGAGAGATAATGGAATATTCTCAATGGTGATTATAGTTAGTTAAGGTTGCTCATTGTGTATCTGAATGGGCCTGTCTTCCTTTGTATGTATTTATTCTTATCTTACCTAGCAAGTATACCGATCTTTTCTCGATGTCTTAAATTCAAGTTCTCGTTCCGTGAACTGATCTGTTAGCAAAGTATTGGTTTTGATGGCTTCCTATTAGCCTAGAAAAAGTACAGATTTACAGGGTAAGCCGTGTATTCTTTATTTTCTGATAGGTGGATCCCTAACTTTCATGTTAACCGTCTTACCTAGAGAATTGGGTTCTTGTACTTCAGAGGTCTCGAAGATATTAAGGGATTCTTGATTCTTGGATATGCGGGATTAATGTTAAAAGATCTCCCTGCCTGTGAATATAAGAAAAAAGGGGGGAATGTTGTATCTCATTGTGAGCAATTAAACTATAGTTTATGGTGACTGATTACAGTCAGGAGTCTCACCTGAGGATGGTCGGCAGGGCTCTCTATGTCCGGCGGCGGGTAAGTACGTCTGATAACAGGAAGCTCGGGGAAATGATGAACGGTTTCCCTATTGCCGGCATTGTATATATACTGGAGTTAATTGGTGTAAATCATTTACACCTGTTTTTTCTTTCGGTTACGTCATTTTCTATGCGGAGTGGCGAAGTTCTAACGTAGGCTCCAACGATTGGCCGTTGACGTATGCAGGGTTTTGCGTGGGCTTCAATGATTGGATATCTAACGTTCGCGGAGTTTAGCATAGGCTACACTGATTGGAGTTCAGGTGTCCGCGAAGTTTGTGTATGAAAGAGAGAACAGACTTTCCGTCTATAGTTTCCGTCCATGGTTTCAATACCAGGAAAAAAGGCGATTGCTAGTCATTACTTTATAAAAGATAGAAATGAAGGAAATTGTTTTCTTTTTGAGTTTCAATCCATTAATTCTATGCCTTAACTTATCAATGTGTAAATTTACAAAAGGGAGTTTTAGGGCGCTTACATAGTATGTAAAAGTATATAGAAAGTAATGAATACATGGTAGCCAAGTATTTTTGTTTGATATAGAATTTATTTTATCTTATTTCTAGAGGTTCCGAATCATCCATAATCATAGCATATTACTCTACCCTTATTGTTCTTTGCTGGAGATATAATGTATATTATCCAATTTCTAATTCAACAATATACTATGTATTTCCAAATAATATCGGCATCTGTATATATTCATAATTATAAGAATCTTCAGCAGATTGCGTGTTCCCACGGAATTTCGTTATTTAAGCCTTGGCGGAAAGTATTAACAAGCATTGGAAATGCAATAGGTCTCGCAGCATTAGAGTTAGTGCTTTTAGAATTGTTTATGGGTTTTTTTGTAAATCTTTAGCATTTTTGTTTCCTGTAGCCAATGCTAAAGAATTAAAAAAAAAAGCCATAAACATTTCTAAAAGCTCTAACTCAAATGCTCCGAGACCTATTGCACTGTGTGAGGGTGAGGGGTTGAGAGTGAGGGTGAGTGAGGGTGAGTGAGGGTGAGGGTGGGTGAGGGTGAGTGAGGGGTTGAGGGTGAGTGAGGGTGAGGGGTTGAGGGTGAGTGAGAGTGAGAGTGAGGGTGAGAGTGAGGGTGAGAGTGAGAGTGAGGGTGAGGGTGAGAGTGAGAGTGAGAGTGAGGGTGAGGGTGAGGGTGAGGGTGAGGGTGAGGGTGAGAGTGAGAGTGAGGGTGAGGGTGGGTGAGGGTGAGTGAGGGGTTGAGGGTGAGTGAGGGTGAGGGGTTGAGGGTGAGTGAGAGTGAGAGTGAGGGTGAGAGTGAGGGTGAGAGTGAGGGTGAGAGTGAGGGTGAGGGTGAGGGTGAGGGTGAGAGTGAGGGTGAGAGTGAGTGAGGGTGAGTGAGAGTGAGGGTGAGTGAGGGTGAGTGAGGGTGAGGGGTTGAGGGAGGGTGAGTGTGGGTGAGGGTGAGGAGGTGAGGGTGAGGCTGAGGTGTTGAGGGTGAGTGAGGGTGAGGGTGAGTGAGGGTGAGGCTGAGGTGTTGAGGGTGAGTGAGGGTGAGTGAGAGGTTGAGGGTGAAGGGTTGAGGGTGTGAGGGTGAGGGGTTGAGGGTGAGTGAGGGTGGAGGGTGAGGGGGTGAGGGTGTGGGGGTGAGGGTGAGGGGGTGAGGGTTAGGGGGTGACTGCATAGTCACATCATCTCAAAAAAGCAAATCCCCTTAAGAAGTGCAGAATGAAATAGAACGTGAAGCATCCATGTGCCTCAGTTTCTTTGGTTTCAAATGGACTGGTAAGTAGGGAGACAGAAGCAGCGTGTTCGTGTTCCTATTGTGAGCCAACACATAATGAGCACAGTGCAGTGTGCTGAGGACAATAACGTGCTTGGCGCTATTAGAAGAAAACAATTAGTGATTATCAGTTAAAATTACAGCCATACGTCACCTGCAGGCTCGTGCCTTAGTAAATCTGTAAAGGAGCTCAGGCGGCTTACGCGCCCACTGCGGAGATATGCAGCTTGCAGGTCATAAACTTGAACACTATACTGTTATAATTTCTTTTAAAATGCTAACCTGCCCTGACTGTCGTTCTGTAAAAGTGTCCTCTCCCCATGCTGGAGGATCATGAACATCACTCGAACCACAGGATAATTAACAGAGGGCAAGGAAATTGTAAACACTTGGTAAAGGCATTTAAATTAGTATGTACTGTACAGTGCTTTAAAGTATAGACTCTAAAATCTACTACTATTATTGCTACATTTATTAGGCGTTTGTAAATGAAATAAATGGATACCATTCTTATTTTTGTTGGAAGTGTGCAAAAGCATAAACGAGCCACTGGTGCTGCAGCGACTCCCGATACTGATCATGTTATCTGAGCGAGGAGCTGAGCGAACTGATTTTCCTCATGAAAAATGCAATGGCCCATAATGCTAAGAGTGACACTTTGCATCTGTTGGAAAGGCCAGGATGCAGGGTGGGAATGAAAGAAAAGCATCAGCTCGTGCATAAAACATGAAAACAGTGAGCTGGGGCCGTAAAGGGAAATGCTACAATTAGTGCTGTGTATGAAAATAAATTCCTTGGGCATTCAATGACAATGGTGGAGATATAATTAACAATGTTGGCATCGGCCTGAGGTATTTAACGGGTACCTCATAATACTGGGAACGCAGTTGGCACCAATTAGTCCATTAGTAGAAGAATTGTTAATTAAAGGTTCTGACATGAAGGCTGCAAGCTCCAGTGCACCTTCTGGGGCCAGAGCTCACGAGTCCGGCCTCGATGCTGTGAATGACAGACATCCTAATGGGCGCTAATTGCCGGCTCGGAGAGTTTCAGGCCGCGAGAGCAGCTGCCTGTGGAAGGCACACAAAGGGCTCCACAAGGCTAAAAACACACCGCTGCTTTGAGGAGGGAAGCGACGGGGCCGTGAAACTAGACACTTGCTGTGCCCCAGTGGCAGCTCAACATTTCGAACATGTGCAGCACTGGGACTGCAGGGCCCGGGCCTGTGCATTCAAACCCTTTTCAAATAAGCTGGCGCTCATGTGGCAGTCGTGATCGGGAAAGCCCGTGCTGCTAAAATGGCGGCACCCCGCAGATTGCTCTCCTGAAGCTGGCTGCCTGATGGAGTGGAGAGCGGGCGGGCACGGAACGTGAAGCATATAAACTTCAAAGAAAAAGACTCATCAATTACCTAAATAAATGTCAACCGTGTTATTTCGGGAGACTCAAGCCATTTCAGACAGCTACCACGTATCTACAAAGAGAACGCGGTATTGAATGTAAAGTCCCCAAGTGCTCTACTCACATTGCCAATAAATAAAAAGAGAAAGAAAAGAAGAAACCTCGGGACATGGTGTTCATTATATGTCCATAAGGCCACTATACGTGGTATTAGTTATGCGTCCCCATGTGTACAACTTGCAGTGCAGATTAGAAGAGATTAGTAGCTCGAGAGTGAAACTCAGGGACGCGTTGACACATACACGTTCCCTTTATACGGCTGATAATGCCGACTTAGACCTAGTATCCCGGGACACTGTCTAAATTTACGCGTTCCCGATTCTGTTGCTCGCCATATGATAAACAGCGAGACAGCGGGAGACCAAACCGGTGCTTACCCAATTCATAGTGCGGACGACAGAGGATTTCCCCTTCCTTTCACAGGACTCGCAACTCGCCCAGCAGTCCTAACTTTATTTAGGCGCTCTCGCGTTAGCTCATCCCGAGCAGACACAAATGTAGGACCAACACTGGTCTCATGATAAAAATAAAAGCAGGACTAACATTGATTTTGCAACCAAACATTACGCACTACAGACCGAGAATGGTTATAGCAGAATTCAAAACGTATTAACTGCCTACACCCATTCAGGCTATCTTTTCACGGAAATAATTCTAAACAATTATAAGTAAAATTACGGAGTGGTTTCAAGTCCTATTTAAAGAGCCCACCTCTTTATTTCCATACAACTAGCGATTGGTTAGGTTTCACAGTAGGGGCGAGCGGGCGGGCAAAGAGAGTGAGGGGGCGGAGTGGGGGTGTGGGAGGAGTGCGGCTGGCTGCCTGATAGAGTGGAGAGCGGGCGGGCAGAGAGAGTGAGGGGGCGGAGCGGGGGTGTGGGAGGAGTGCGGGAACAGACGGGAGGGGAGGAGAGTAGGAGGAGGAGTAGGGGAGGCACGGCCTAGCGGCCGTGCAATCAAGAAGTGAGGGGGCGGGAGAGTAGGCAAGGCAGGCGGCTGGGGCCATGTGCACGCGCTTTTAAGCTCAATGCGCATGCGCATTGAGCTTAAAAGTCACGGGCACTGCAAGGAATCGCCACGATTCCTTGCAAGTTGGATAAAGAGTCGATGAGCCCCCATAGTCTCGCTTGCTCGATGCGCATGCGCATCAACAGGCGAGACCTAAAAACGAAAATCCAAAAGACTTCTCTTTTCTTCCGAATAGCCATGCCTCCTTTGGAGTCTGGAGTATGGATTTTTTCTAAAATTCTCCACTTGAACTCGTCAGCACAGTGTCCCTTATCCATAAAGTGCTTTACCATCGGACATGCAGTTTTTTTGGTTCTTATAGCTGAGCGATGTTCGCTTAAACGTGTCTGAATCATTCGCGAAGTTTCACCTATGTATCCTTGCAGACACGGACATTGTATAAAGTAAATCACATTATTTGATTTACAGTTCCACATTTCCCTAGCTTTAGTTTTGTGTCCGTTATGTTCAAATTCTTCGCCTGATAAAATATTTCCACATGAATTACATGAGGAACAGGGGAAGGTTCCTTTTAAAGGATTGTTAGTCACAATTGATCTTTGACTCAGGATTTCTTCGTTGGTATTCTTTTTAAAGCGGGAGTGAACAATGAATTCTTTTATATTTTTGTTTCTTTTGTGTGCAAAGAGAGGCTTCATCAGTTTTTGATCGTTTGTGCAGTTGCTATTTAATATATGCCAGTTCGAATTTATGATTTGTTTTACCTTTTCATTTATAGTTGAGTGCCTTGTTATACAGACTATTTGATCATTAGGTTTGGGAGATTTTGTTCTTAGAAGGCAGTCTCGGTCAGAGTATCGAGCTCGTTTGTAAGAATCTCTTACTAAACGGTGGGGGTAGCCCCTTTCAATAAATGTTGTTCTCATTATTGCAGCCTGTTTGTCAAAGTCGTTCAAGTTTGTGCAGTTGCGTCTGACACGTAGGAACTGCGAAAAAGGAATACTATTTTTCTGAGTTCGAGGATGGAAACTACGATAGTGAAGTAATGTATTCCTTGCAGTGGGTTTTATATGGAGATCTACTTTTAGTTTTCCTGCATTATTTATAATCTCAATATCCAGGAATTCTACTTTCTCATTACTAACATGAGAGGTAAAATGTAGATTGGGGTTTGCTCCATTTATCCATTGGAGAAATTCATTTAAAGTTTCTCTCCCATCGGTCCAGATAAAGAAGATATCATCAATGTATCTGGACCAATGGGAGATAGACTCGTAAAAGGGGGCAATTTCATTGTGGACAAATTCTTTCTCAAATACTGCCATGAAGATGTTAGCTATCGATGGGGCTACTGAAGCACCCATACTCACACCTTTAATCTGGCGATATATATGGGTGCCAAATTCAAAAACATTTTCAGTAAGTACAATTTCTAGGCAGGCAAGTAAAAATTCTTTAGGGCATGGAATCTGGTGTAGATCAATGAACCAACTAGTGGTTTTCATTGCGTCGGTCAGAGGAATATTACTATATAGAGACTCGACGTCCATTGTGACTAGTAGTTCGCTGTTAGAATTGAACGAGATTCCTTCAATTTTTTGTATCATATTGCCTGTGTCACGTATGTAGGATTCTATTTTAGGGACAAATGGACGCAGATAATTATCCACGTATTTGGAAAGTGGTTCAGTTGCTGTCCCTATTGTAGAGACTATTGGTCTGTAAGGGGGGTTGCTTGCATGTTTGTGAATTTTAGGGAGACCATAAATACAGGCAATTTTTCCTTGATGATGGTTTAAAAAGTCAAATTCTTTGGCATTAATAAGGCCATCATCTAGGGCAGATTTGGTTAAGGACATGATTTTTTTAGATAAATTTATCATAGAGTGAGATCTCAAGGGGACATAAAATGTCGGGTCATCTAACATTTTGAGCATATTAGCTTCATATTGTGATGTATCGACGATCACTATACCACCACCTTTGTCGCACCCTTTAAAGGTGAGATCTTTATTTTTAGAAAGGGATATTAAGGCCTGATGTTCTTCCTTTTCTAAATTGTAAATGGGTTTAGGGATGAATCTTAGAGCCTGGTCTAATTTTTTGAGAACTACTAGTTCAAAAGTCGCTACTTCGGGCCCTAATTGTTCAAGGCCAGGACAGAAGGTAGATGGAAGACAAAGGGGTTTTATGGAAGGAAGTTCCTCATCCGTGGTGGTATTTGATGCAAAAAACTTTTTTAGACGAATTTTGCGAAAAAATGAAATTATATCGCAGTATAGCTCAAACAAATTAACTGTGGAGTGTGGGACATAGGATAGTCCCTTGGATAACAAATTAGTGCTGTATTTATCTAGCTCAAGTTGCGTTAGATTGAAAATTGGAATCATATGCCCTGCTTCCAATATTGTCTGCTTCTGGTTTCGCGCACAAATTGTGGTTCTTCCTGCTGGTGATGGTGTTGTGGTTGGTAGTTCCCGCTCGGTTGACCCTGGAAGTGAACTCGTGGGCGTCCTCGCCCCCCCCCCCCCCCCCCCCCCGCGGTTCCCTAAAAAAGGCTGTCTACGATTTCCTCTATTAGGTGCTTGGTTATAAATCAGATCTGAATCATAGTAACCTTCATTATTTTCATTTTCAGAGTCTGAGGTTTCTGAAAAAGTATTTACACGTTGTTTCTGTTGTTGTTGGTCCCTGGTTTCAGTAGTATAATGATTCTGTTGATAAAAGTCTGGTCTCAGGTAAGGATAAGTGTTTTCAATAGTGGCAAATCTTTTATCTTTCAGTAACTTGTCATTTTTTCTTTTTTCTAAATAGCTAGTGAATTATTCTAGATCTTTATTGCATTCCTCAATTTTCTTTATGGCTTCTTCTACCCTACCTATTTTTTTGATCTTACTTTAATACAGAAGCTCGCTGGCAAAGCTTGTCATCTCTGCGTAAAGCGGCCACATTGTATATCCAGTTCACCTAGGTAGCTATGAAATAGAGAAGACCCTTTTATTTTCTTACATGGAAACCCCATCCAATATTCTGCAACTTTTAAGAATACTTTATTCTACTGGATCCGATCCTTGAAAAGGCTACGTCCTTCATGCACCCGATCCAATGAGGGCTTTGCAAGGAGCCTGGGAAGACTAGGTCTGGAGCATAGCAATAAAAGCCCGAGTTAGGTAGCGGTCAGAGTGAGATTTTGACTGGTCCAATTAATGATCCTGCAAAGATCTTACTCTATGGGAGTGCTTATGTATACGTTAGGGTGTATCCCTACAGACCTGTGTGCAAGAGGCTGCAACCAAAATAGCACATTTTTCCACGTCATTTGGGGATGCCAAGTTGTAGAGCAATACTGGGGAAAGGTGATACGAATCATGTCAGATGTCCAGGGGCAAAAAATTCCCACGGAGGCCAGTTGGCATATCCTGTGTGTGGTGGGCGAACAGGCTTGGCAAAAATATCAAAACATTTGGTTAATGGTGGTGGCAATAATAGCCAAAAGAAATATCGCCAGAGCGTGGGAGGCAAACCTCCCTCGAGGGTAGGGCGATGGAAGTCCGACCTGGACTGGTGTAGTGCAGCTGAAAAGCTTGTCTATAAGAGAGAGGCTGCCCACGAAAATGGGGAAAAATATGTAACCGCTGGTTGAAATACAGAGGCCTCTGAAATATGGTGAGGGATGAGGGGGGACCAATGGTAACAGGCGTAGTGAGATGATTACCAACTAGCAATTGCCTAACTAGGGAACGATCTGGAATAAATGCTGAAATATCTGAAAGTAGATTCGGAATGTAAAGTTTTCTGTATATCAATGCTCCTGTGTATGGAACACTATACGTTGCAACGAACAAAGTTTAATAAAAAGATTAAACAAGCATTTACAATGCAACGGTTTCGCCTTTGGAAAAGTTTGAGCTATTGGCATTGTAAATGACAAAATTTGTATTTATGTGTTGGTTTTGAAAACAGATAAATAAATGGCATTGTCATTTACATTGCCAATAGCTCTAAGTTTTCCAAAGGCAAAACCTTTGCATTGTAAATGCTTGTTTTTACTTTGAGCCCGTGCTCGGCCAATGCTTGTTTTCTCCACTGGCTTGTGTCCTTTACTGATGGGATGGGGCAAATGGGGCTGATCTGTGCTGCTGTGATGACTAATGAATGTTTTCATTCCACTGCTCTGCCAAGCGCGAGCCTCGCTTCAATGCCCCTCCCCCACCACAGAGAGCGTCTCAAAGCTTGTTTTCTTTTAACTTTGAGCGCGAGGCGCACGCGGCCAATGCTTGTTTATCTGGCATTTCATTCCCTTTCTTTTAATCGGTTAGCTCTTTATATTTCAACTGCATTTTTATTAAAACATTTCCTGGCATATGTGTGGAATTTAAATTTTTTTTTACTTTGTTACTTTTGCCGGGGATTTGGTAGCGTCCCTTGATGTGAGTATTGTATTGTTATGAGCTTTACGAAATTTATCAAATAAAAACCTTGGCAAGTACTGCATATTCGGGAACCCATTTTATTTCAAAGGAAGTGTTTTAATTGTTATCAAATCTTGTCGGTTTATCACATTCACACCAGATTCAAAGAGAAATGATATGAAAGGAGATTATGTATTAAAAAGACACCAGTTACACAGTTAGCAGCACTTCATAACACTTCATAGCTGCCAAACAAAATAAATATATAATCCCTTTCTCCCCGCCCGACAAGCAGAGAATTGAAGAGAAGATGTAGAAAAAAGATACTCAAATAAAAAAACAAGGAGTTAGCGGCGCATGCACCTGACGTGCCTTTCACCCCCGCTCTTTTGCTTCCGACACTCCTTTCATCCGACACACTCTCCACAGACCCTTCTTTTCACCCGACACACTCTTTTCACAGACCCTTCCTTTCACCCGACACACTCTTTTCACAGACTCCTCCTTTCACCCAACACACACACTTTTCACAGACCCCTCCTTTCACCTGACACACTCTTTTTACAGACCCCTCCTTTCACCCGACACACACTCTTTTCACAGACCCCCTCCTTTCACCTGACACACACTTTTCACAGACTACTCCTTTCTCCCGACACACTTTTTTCACAGACGCCTCCTTTCACCCGACACACTCTTTTCACAGACCCCTCCTTTCACCCGACACACACTCTTTTCACTTTCACGTCACTTTTAACTAAAGTGACGCAAAAGTCGCACAAAGGGCTTGTAAATCTGCCCCTGTGTGCGCACCGGGGCTTCCTCCAGTGTCCACAAGAGTGCCTGGTGCAGCGCATGTCGTGCACGTGAAGCATTGAGATAGCGAGGCGCTATAACTCCGCCTCTTCTCAGTGTATATTATTTCCTGGAAGAGACACATGTCCTTTATAAGAATAACACGGGGTGGGGTCATGTTTGACGTTGTTTCACGCGGTGGCACCGCCCTCCCGTGCCCCCCTGTGGGGGCACAGCCAGGTCCGTGTGCCCGTTTACACCATCCCTCCCCCTGGGGCAGGGACCCCTGAGATGCCGGCTTTGAAGGCACGACCCGAGCCACGTGTGACCCTCTACACTTACAGTATCCTGGCGCGCGTATTTGAAGCCAAGCTGCCACATCTGAACCCCCGATGGCGCCTCTTATCGGCCAATCCTTGTGTAAAGACACTGGTGCGCCGGTAAAGCGCTCCGAAACCTTCGGGGCTGTTTCGCGCTATGTAAAACTGCACACAACACACAAATCATTCTTAAGTAATTCCATATTTACCACAGGCCTTGTCTTTACTATTTCTTGCTAAAAATAAATGTCCGTGGTCGGAAGAGAGGCTGCTCCTCCTCGGAAGAACCCTGTTCTTGTGCACTCAGGTCAATGTCGCGGTCTCATGTAAGTCTAGTGCCTATAAGAAGCTCTGCAGTACCAGACAGCTCCATGGTGCAGTGAGAGCTCCGTGGAGCCTGTATGAAGCTCCCTCTAGATAGGTGGGACAACAGATATCATTCAAGAGGCGGTCTGGCCGAGAGCGGGACGGAGGAGGGATGCGGGCAGAGGGAAGGGGGGGCGAGAGCAGGACGGAGGAGGGCTGGGGGCAGAGGGGGCGAGAGTAGGACGGAGGAGGGCTGCGGGCAAAGGGAAGGGGGGGGCGAGCGGAGCCGAGCAGCTCCAGAAAGAGCTGAAGGCGAGAGACAGACACAGAAGCAACGCCCACGGATCGCATCAAGCCGTCCTTTAGACTAGGGGGCGTGTTTGAAGAATGTAAAAAACGAAAACCAGAAAGGCATGACGAAAAAAGGGGCGGGACTTAAAAAAACACACAAACGCCCCCGAATCGCGTCAAGGTGGGCCCTGAACTCAGTGACGCTCCTCTCCTCCAATGGCTGGCCAGCATTTACGAGGCCAGCCAATGGAGAAGAGGGGCGTGTTCAGGCCCCCATACTACTAACAAAAGATTTCAGCTCCGCCCACCCACTGCTTACGCAGTGGGACGGTAGCCGAAACCTAAAAAAGAATACTTTATTCTTTATCCTACATTCCTCAATTGGCGGGTGTACTTTAATCAAACTTGCATGTCTGTTTCCCTGTGGTGATGGATCAGTGACCTACTTTTACACCTCATTTAGACTTCAAACATTGTCTCCTTATTTTTGGGAGGGTGAATTTGCATTTCCTCTTGTCCTCCACGAACAAGGGATAGTTGATCCCTTCTTTCCGCCCTCTTGCTCCTAACTATGCCTAAAATAATTTTCCATACATACTTTACTGTTGTTCCTGATGACAATTTTCACTCTGCTTCGAGCCCTTTTTGCACACAATGATGCGGAGGGGGGCGCTTTATACAAAGTAACTACAGGTCTAACCAAACATCACATTTACCTGTGTGGAAACTAAGCCACAATTTGGTGAAGGGAAATAATTAGTTCTAACCGTAGACAGTTTGGGACACAAAGAGAAATTAATGAAAATGGTGTATTGCTTCTGATCTGGAAGGCTGCTTTATTTTTAATTGTAGCTAGCTGACATATATGACCACATCACTTCTCAAACACGCATTTAATTGGCTTATTGATTCTTTCCCTATTGAATATGTCGTTAGTTATCCATATCTACGCGTTAAAATCATACATTAAATTGGAATGCCAGTGTTTCTTAATTAGTAGCTTAATGTTTGGGTGCCTATAACACAGTTGCATTCTCAAATAGGTATGGGAAGATGTGCAGTAGTTCCCGGGCTGAAAAAATCCCCAAAATTGTACTAGTCCTGCAGGACTAGAACCTTAAAAAATGTCCTCGACCTAACTGCAACCTATTTGACCTCCGTCTCTGAAAGCAGAGCAAATGTGACAAGATAACAAGATTTAAAGGTATCTTTATTGCTCATTAACTTTTTGAGCAATAAAAATGCCTTTAAATCTTGTTATCTTGTCACATTTGCTCCGTCAGAAAGGGCGAGTAGGACCTAAAAACAGCTCGACCTTGGTAAATTTAGCTCGACTATGCGAGTGGAATTTTCGAGCCCTGCACTATCATGACTGCAAATTCTGAATTAGTCCCTATAATGCTTGTTTATTTTCCCTACTAAAATAATTGCACTAGTAGCCAAAATATTTATTAAATGCCTCTTTTTGTGTTTTTTCTTTTTTGCCAAAAACATTTCATCAATGTTTTAAAAGATGTATTTAAGTGTTTCATTTCCAGTGGTTGTCAGTCAGTGACTAAAAACGTTCCACAAACGATCATAGTTCTATTTTATCTCTGTGAATATACTTCCCAAAATCTGTCTGAATCTCTACATGAGAAAGTTAAGACAAGTATGGAAAAACACGATAAAAAACTGTAAACAATAAAATGCTCCACTCCGGTCACAATATATCTTGACTACATAAGGCATGTAGGAAAGACAAGATAACAAACAGTAAACAATAAAAGGATCCACTCACTGAACAATATATCTAGACTACATCCCTTCCACCTCCCCACACTCCTAACTAACTCCATCTACACCGCTAGTCTGCAAGGCATGTTTCCCACATAACAACCATCGTTGTGACTACTATATCAAATTCTATTGATCAGGCCTCAAATAATCTCATTGCTTTCAACTTTGATGGATAGTCGCATAGTAAAGGCGGTAAAGTATTGTATAAGCGACTTCCAGATGACCACAAAGGCCTTATGTGATTTGTTATATATCATGGGACTACTGTTGTAGAGACCTAATTCAATAACCCACATTGTCCCCTCTTGCAGGTTCCCTCCATTGTCCCAAATCATCTGGCGATTAACTGCATTACTAACCCCAACATATGGAAAATCAGTTTGACATTTTTTATTAATATCCCAAATCTTCATAAGGCCTAGCACCAAAAAACAAACTCCGGTTTATGTGATAGGGGGAACCTTGTAACTTCATCAACATGACTTACCGAATCCTTCCAAATAATTTGAATTTTAAACTGTTATTTCCACCATATATGAAATATGGTGCTGAGTTTTGTTTCACCACTCTTACATTTGTCTAAAGTGTTAGGAGTACATACAGTGTACCTTGTCCAGAATTCAGTACCTTCTCACACACGCTTTACAGTCTCGGATGTGTTTTTAATCTAAGACCCTCTGTGCTCTTTTGAAGAATTCACATGAATTGGGGATTACATCTTCATCATCTGTTGAAATTATCCAGGTTAACTATATCTGTTGTTGTCCTAGAAAGAAGGGGAACTTGTTAAAAGGACTCATTTATAAGTAAGACTTTTGTAAAAACTCTAGCACTCAATCCCTATCAGTTAATAAAACTACCTCATATAACCGATTGCCGTGTCTAGAAATATCAACGATGAATATTGCTTAATGTGAGCAAATTTTGAAAGCCAATATAACAAAATACCTTCTTCTGTAATGACTTATAATGATCTATATCCTATAATCTTGGTTTCTGCCATGTATTCAGAAGAGAGTCTTATTTAGATTCAAATTTAGAAGCTAGAACAAAATCGACCTTTTTTTTTATTTTAAACTTTTTATTAGTCAACATCCGCTTATTATGTACATTACAGAGGAAGCAATAAGGCAGGCCACATGATGATAATAGGTAAGATCAATCAGTACAAGATATCACTTGTAAGGTCTAGGGCGAAGGGGGGGGGGGTCATCACTGTCAAAGGAGAGGGGCGGCTGACATATGCCCACACAATAGAAATTCCACAAGCCCCATACACGGATCCACTTCTTAGGGCAGCCTCGGGCCACATATACAGTTTTTTCTCTGAACATTGACCTGTCCAGATCTTTCTTCCAGTCGCCCACCTCAGGAGGCTGAGATGCTCCCCACCGCTGCGCAATATTTCTCTTAGCGAGCATAAGCCCCTACGTGTCCCATTGTGTTAAGCAATCATTCAGATCTGTCGGCTCCCAAATATTCAATTGACATCTACAAGCTTCTAGGCTGAGTTGCGTGGATAACACTGCGTTAATGATGTTGTGTACTTTGCTCAAGTAGAGTTGAATATTGTCACATTCCCCAATTATATGCCCCCTCCCCCCCCCCCCCACCCCCCCCGTCCATACTCCCCATCCGTACCAGCTGGGGTCCTGTTACATAAACCCTATGGAGTACTTTAAGTTGGACTAGTCGGAAGCTCGCTGGTATTGCCACGACGCCTACCTCGTCGTCCATCTCGATTCCATCTCTAGAGCATTTCTCCCGAAGCGACTGGAGAGGGTCTGGCATATTGTTTATCAATTTTTTATATATCAATGAGATAGTGCTATCCGGGATGTGACCGTCTAAGACTCTGTCCTCCAATGGCGTGGATTCGGGAAGGGTGGTACCGCGCTGTAGATGGGAACGCAGAACGTGTCTGACCTGTATGTAACAGAAGAATTCCGAGTCTGCTAACTCTAATTGCTGTTGTAATGTGGCAAATGACTTAACATCTATTTTGTACTATAGATCACCTAAACGCAAGAGACCTATAAGGTCCCATTTGTCAAAACCTTTGATTTTCCACAAGCTACTCTGTTGTTCTGATTCCCATAACGGGGTCGCAAGAGTGAGCCTGCGATTCCATCCAAGGCATTTAGTGGCTGTGTGCCAAACATGGACTGAGTGTTTGGTGGGGCCTGTGAGATTAAAGCAGTGTGGTTTGGAATAAAGGGCTCTATTATAGTTCCCACAAGAAAGGAGCCATCTATCCATGTGTATAGCCTGGATCTCCGGGACGCGTGTAGGTGCCATGGTTAATGGCAGCTAGATGGGGTGCCCAATAATACCTTTTGATATATGGGAGGCTAATGCTCCCGTCATACCAATTCAAAGTGAGCTTACTAGGGGCGATACTTGGCTTTCCACACCACAACAAGTCCCGCTGGAGGCCCCCACCTCCCTGACGAAGGACGCTGGGACCGGGTTTAAGGAATTCTGCAGTGCATATAAAAACCGAGGCAAAGACACCATTTTAAAAAGTGCCGCTTTTCCCAGTAGGGAAAGCGGGAGTAGCTTCCAGCTGTTTATGTCCTTACGCAGCCTAGTCAAAGTGGGGGGAGGAGGCAGGGGGGAGTAGGTTCTGGGAGTAGCGGAGTGCTGAGTTCAGGGAGAGAAAAATCCCCAGTTATTTGAAGCCTTCTGTACAAATTCGTATTGGGCATCCCTTCGGTGGGATAGGCGGCTCTCTAGCCAAAACGAACCACAGGGATTTACTCCAGTTAAAAGAGTACCCGGAGAACCTACCGAAAATAGGAAGAATATCCAGGACAACAATCGGGGACCGCCTCGGAGAAGTCAGTTAAAGTAGGATATCATCTGCGTAGAGCGATTTTCAGTCCTCCCACTCCGGGGAACCAGCGCATGCCCCGAATCATCGTGTCTCTGCGTATCCAGGCCGCAAGCGGTTCCAAGGCAAGGGCAAACAGGAGGGGGGACAGCGGACATCCCTGCCGGGTGTCC
This sequence comes from Lissotriton vulgaris, assembly GCF_964263255.1. Lineage (NCBI taxonomy): Eukaryota > Metazoa > Chordata > Amphibia > Caudata > Salamandridae > Lissotriton > Lissotriton vulgaris. Next base: position 278,378,227 of record NC_141697.1, read on the forward strand.
CGACCCAACTCAAAGGTGGCGGATTTCTTGTTATTAACTACTACTTGTGCTAGCGTACAGAAGCTGCACCCATTGAATATATTTCAGGCCAAACCCCAACTTCTCTAGAACTGCCCAAAGATACGCCCATTCAATTGTATCAAAAGCCATCTAGGGAGACTATTACAGCTGGTTCTAAGATGGAGGCCGCTCTGCCTAGTACTCCATGCTCCCTATGCTAGTTAAGTGCCGTGTTACGATGCAGGATAAAACCAGATTGATCTGGATGGACTAGAGTCTCAATCACTGTGATCAGACGGTTGGCCAGAAGCTTAGCCAAAATCTTGGGCTCCGCATTCAGGAGGGAAATCGGTCTATACGACCCACAGTCAGTTCTTGGTTTCCCCTCCTTATGAATAGTGATGATGGTAGCCGTCCTCTGGTCTATCGGTAGGAACACCCTTTCCCTTGAGTCCTCATACATAGCCCTGAGATATGGGGCCAGCCTGTCCGGTTTAAGTTTGTATAGTTCGACCGGAAGCCCATTAGAGCCAGAGGCCTTTCCTGATCTGATGGACCTTATCGCCTTCGCTATTTCTTCGTTGGATATGTTGCTATCTAAAAAGTCACGGTCATCTGCTAAGAGTTTGGGCAGTGTTATGTCCGCCAACATCTGACGGGAGTCCTCTACGGAATAGGGAGCTGTTGAAGAGTAGACCGCGCAGAAGTGGGCAGCAAACTTGTCAACAATCCCTTGGGGATCTGTAAGGGGGCAACCTCCCTCCCCTCGAAGTTACGGCACTAGTCGGCTTGCCCATTCTTTCTTTCCCAACCACGCTAGTAGTTTCCCGGCTTTATCTACCACCTCATATAGCCGTCCCTGCACAGCTCTTCCCAAGGCCCTTGCCTGGTCAGTCGCCAGTGCTCTATATTCACGCTGTCGGATCTTTAAATAGTGGAGTTTATCGGGTGTGACCTCCGAGTCCAGGTCAGTTTCTAATTGGCTAATTTCTACCTCAATTCCACTATCTCTCTCTGTGTTCATCTTTCTTCTTGCCCGAGATTAGGGATAGGGCTTGACCCCGAATCACCACCTTGAAGGCTTCCCATAGCAACTGCGGGGAGTCCACTAATCCCTCATTTTCAATAAAGTAATTATCTATTGCTGTGAGGAGCGCTTTGCGAATTTAGGGATCTCTGAGATACCACGGGTTGATGGGGACCACCCATCCTACCTGTTTGGCTTCACGTGGTTCTTGATTACAAACTGGCGAATGGTCGGAGATGCCCCATGCCAGGTGTTTATTCTCGTGGATGTGCGCAGTCTGAGATGCGGGGACCAAAAAATTATCTATACGTGAGAGGCTCCTGTGTACCCCGGAATGGAAGGTGTGTTGCACTGTGTTTGGGTGATAGTTCTGCCAGCCATCCACCATCCCCAAGGTCTCAAGAAATTCAGGGAGCCAACATGAAGTGGGGCTCATTGCTCGTGGGGGATGGTGATCTAACTCGCCCGAGACTACTGAGTTTAAGTCTCCTCCCAGTATTAACAGACTCTCTGGAATAGCTAGCAATATAGTCCCTTAATCTATAAAGGTGGTGGCTTGTAGGCCAGGTGGCACATTTACAGAAAGGAGTGTGATGGGGCGTCCCTCCCATGTGCCCTAGACACCGATGTACCGTCCCAGGTAGTCTGTCCAGGTTGTCCGTACCACAGGAGGAAAGGATTTCTTCATCATAATACCCACCCCTCCTTAACTGGAGGTGAATCCCGCATGAGCCAACATTATGTAGCTCACTCTATGTAGGGCTTTGCATGAATTTCCAATGAGGATGGTTTTCTTGGAGCAATACGATATCGGTGGGCTGACGCTTGATGTACTGGAGAACAACACTGCGTTTGATCGTGTCCCCTAACCCATTGACATTCCAGCATAACAATTTAATTCCTACGTGTCTCTGTGTAGCCATAACTGATTATGAGGCATCTCTACTCATGTTACAGGAGTAGCGGGGTGAGTTTCGACTTCCTCTGTAGGAGTTACTATAGGTGTCACTGATACAGTGAATATAACCAAAATCAAAGAAAACACCCCCACCCAACAACCCTCCACCCACTGCCCTGCACTCAGGGCCTAGAACTGCCCATCGAAAACTTGCAGAGTGCCTGTCGCCCTCAAAAGAACTAAAAGTAGAAGAAAAGGGGGAAATAGAGCACTCCGCCTCCCTATCCCCAACAAGTCAAGTCTACATCCTCATTTAACTAAGTGTGTCAAGTCTAAAAGGGTTTACAAATGTGAAGTATCAGATAAAAGGAATTCCCACCCAAAACCCACCCCACCCCAGGCCCAACATACTCAATCCGAAAATAAATGTCAATACGGCCCTCTCCTCAGGCAGGGCGATTGTCCCTGCTCTCCCTTTCGACGTGGTCGCTTGGGCTTCTCTTTACACAGTGCTCGATCCAGTCTACCACTGCCTCTGGGTATTAAAAAAACCAGGCCCTTCCATCCCCCTCGACCCGAAGATTTGCTGGAAATATCATCGAATATTTCAGTCCTCTGTCTCTAAGCACTCGTTTCATGGAGAGGAACGACCTCCTTTGCTTTTCTACCTCCTGTGTGTGCAGTCCAGGAAAAAGGTTATGTCTGTATTCTCATTAGCGGAGGGGGGCCCCATCCTGGCACTCTGGAGCATGACATCCCTGTCCCGCAAGTTCAGAACTCTGGCCAGCATCGTCCGTGGGGACGCCCGGCTTGGGATTGCCGCCCGGGACCCTATGTGCTTGTTCGATGACAAAGAACTTGCTGAGGCCTTTGGGCTAGAGATGCTTCAGGATGATGTCCTCAACAAATAGGTCAGGGGACTGCCCCTCCAATTTCTCCGGAACACCCAGGATGGGGAGATTGTTGCACCGCAAACGGCCTTCGTAGTCGTCCAGTTTTAAATCTGAGTTTGCGGAAGTCTTGTAAATCGCGGACTTCTCCTTGGAGCTGTGTGACATCTCCGACGAGACTCGCGGCGGTGATCTCCACCTGCTTCACCTTCTCGTTTAGCTTCCCCAGATCCTCCCTGATGAGGTTCACGTCAATAGCCATGGTGTCCATTTTATGTTCAAGGGAGGTTTTGACTCCAGTGATAGCTTCCATGACGTCTTTCAGTGACTGTTCCTTTTCCTCCTCACATGTGCCACCCAGGGAGGCTCCTCCGGATAGCCTGCTCCATTGCGAGTCTTTGGGAACAGTGTAACAGTCCAGTTTGTTGGTTTGAGCCGCCTTAAATCCCCGGGACCCAGAGCCCTTGCTCCGATCCATTACGCAGCTGAGTTGTTACTCAGGCCCTTGTACGTTACACAGGGCAGGCGTCTGTACAGGCCGCAGGTTGCTCTCCACATACTGGCGAATCAGTGGTTCCACAAGCCCCAATGGTTGAGGCGAAGGGAGAACCAACACAGTATCAGATATCCCACGGGGAGCCCACCACCATGTAGTGAGGCTGTGATTGCAAAATCTAGTTTCAGGATTGAGATTCAAGCCTCTCTAGACCCGGAGTACTCTCTCTCCTGGGTCGATACCAGCCCTTGGCCTTGCCCTCTTTCTGTCTGCCAGGGGAGGGTTCCCCATCCGCATGTCCCAGTAGTGATAGTATACAGGACCGCCTCTGCCCCAGCTCGGGCTGCTGCTCACACGGCCGCAACTCTTCCTGGGTCTATGCCGGTGTTACTTGCGCAGCTGCAACACAGTAGGCCCTCCTGTTCAGAACACAGTAACCACTGTCCCAAATTGCAGCAGTGGGTGGGGGGGATCAAAATGTTGTGCTACCGGACCTCGCGGTGCCGTTTTGCCGCCAGAGTTGAGACCCACCTCGCGAAGACAGCACTGTACCCGGGCCCTTCCTGCCAGATGGAGTGTTGTCACTCGGCCTCACCCGCCTACGAGTCACTGCGAGGTTCCGATCCTCATAGCGTGGCTTGCAGTCCTCCAAAGCGGTGATACAGTCTAGGCCTCGCGCCGACGTGTGAAGTCCCCGGCCCAGCTGAGCCACGCCCCGGCCCCTCGCCGCACTCTGTGTCCCGGCTTCAGGCCGGCACATAGGCCTCACCGCTCTAGTCCCAGTAACTTCAGTGCCTGGCGTTGGACAGGGACCAGAGCGGATGAGATGGTGACCGCTGACGTTCCGATGGACTTATCCACCCTCGGATGGTACGGATAAATGAGCCGGATAGGCGTTTGGGAAAGGTCGGGCGGCGGAGCTCTACTATACGCAGCCATCATGGATTGCTGCTTGGCCACGCCCCCTAAAAAATCTACCTTTTTTTACAATTAAAATATTAAATAGTTTGACATTAAACATTGAATGGACCTTTTTCAACTTGGCCAGTAGCAAGAGACTTTGTCTATTTTACAATGCAGAAGGAACAGTCAAGCATATCATATCTGTGTCCGCTATTGATGTATTTAATATATTTTACAACCCCTCTTCAGTAAAACAGTACAGAGAAGCCACGGTGTCTTGTTTTATAGGCATCATCAGTAAATCAGTTAAGTCTACTCTAAATATTTTGGATTGTGTTCTAGATTTTGGAAATGGCAAACTGTTAATTAATTGTTTTAAATCTATACAGTTAACTTTTCATACCCACTCATCAAATCATACTTCAATGTAGTTATAAGAGGCTGATCTCTCAGTTGCCTTAATATTTAGATACCACCATCGAGGTCTTTAATATATTGACAGTGACGGCTTTTTCTGGTTGTTGTAATTATTCTTGGTACTAAGAGCCCTTTGTAGGCCTGCTCTAATATTGTCCAGGAGCACACTTGTATGTATACTGGAGAATTGAGATTGTAGCCTAATGCGAGTTGAGGAAGTAAAATATGTTCTTAGCTATTAAACCCCCAAGGGCCAGTTGTATTTAGATTGGGTAGTAGGGGAGAAAGGGCACACACCTTCTTTTGGCCTTGTTGTAAATCCTTTGCTCATCGAGTGGTTTCTTAACTATACAGGACCCACATGCTTGCGTTTACGTGTAATTTGAGCAGAGGCAGTTATGAGGAATCCTAGTTATTTTGTTCCCAGTATAACTGCGTACCCACCTGCTGCCACAAACACACTGACAAAAATGTGGGTTCCCACACATGACAGACTACTCAGATTTACCAGGGAGAAGCCAGTATGTAGGCCACCCCTATTGTGGGGTGCAGGTAAAAAGGCTTAACTGCCACAAATAGTATTAAGCTGCTGCCAACAGTTGTTCCTGTCAAGATGGTAAAATCAGCCCAAGTTCCACTTTAGGGTGGACCATATCTCCAGGACTGTAAAGTAGTCTTCTGATGAGCAACATAGAACTTTCATAGAGCACCTGCAAGGAAACTCAGAATGTGAGTCTTCCATGTGGAAAACATGCCAATTACAATAGACATGCTGACATTGTAAGTAGATTGGCAAAAAAATACCGTGATAGGATGATCAGCCTTGCAATTTCGATGAGGTGTTTCAAATAACACACATAGATGTCAAGTAAATCTTTTTGGGTTGAGCTTTGTAGAAATTGATTAATGTCACCTATACCTGTTTTAAATGGCTTGCAGAAGCTATTTGTAGAACCCTTTTTAGGGCTCGCTGCGAAAAGCGCGCACTCTCAGAGAGAACTATAGCTGTCGGCTCAGCCGACAACGAGTTGGAATGTGGATACAAGACCTGGCCGCGTGCGCAGCGTTGTCCCATAGGATAACGTTAGGCGCGTGTGCTTTTGCATGGCACACAAAGCTGGATCGCGCTGCGCGCCTCGTGGAATGCAGGGGGAGTCTGCAGAGGGGCGCGGGGCAGCGGCGGATTGCGACGCGCGCGTGAGCTTCTACCGTAGATGGCTCACGTCGCGAGGCCCAATCCCTAGGCGCGCGTCGGAATCCGACTCTGTGCATGCTCACGGCGTGTGACCCAACTGAGAACCGCTCTGGAGAAGGACCGCGCAGAGAGAAGTGCTCTCTCAATAGCAAGTGGCCAGGTGAAGTTAACGGCCCAGAGTACGGCCTCCCTGCTCCTATGTGCACGCTCACGGCGTGTGACCCAACTGAGTGCCGCTCTGGAGACGGACAGCGCAGAGAGGAGGAGTGCTGTCTCAATAGCAAGCGGCCGGGTGAAGTTAACGGCCCGGAGTACGGCCTCGCTGCTCCTGTCGGAGGCCCCCATATGAGTTGGCTGTGACAGCGATGAACCAGCAGAGGCTTGGGGCTGTGCAGAGGCAGTGAGACGGTGGGGAAGCTCTTATTGTGAATTGGGCTGAGCGACCAATCGAAAAGTACATCCGGGGAGACCCTAGGCAACTTTACCCAAACAGATGCTCCCAGATACCCGCCGCTGCAGTGTATCACGGAGGTGAGGTAAAGAGGGAGGCAGCAATGAGGCGTAGTCGGAGCAGTTATGCAACTCCTGAACAGTCGGAGGTTCGGTTACGATCGTTCTGTTAGAACCCCTGACTCCCAAGAGGTCATCTTCCACTGCATCCCTACATGAGCCCAAAGGCTGGGGCTCACTAGCAGGTCCCACTTGCCACACTATTACCCCGCTCCTTAGCTTCAAGCTTGGCCTGAACCCTCCACTGTTCTCGGATGGCTGCAGTAGTCCTACTCCACCTGTTCTACGGTATCAGTCCAGCAGGGCTGGCTGAGTATTGTTGCTGAGATCTCCACTCAGGCTTGGGTCAACAGCTTGGGGGCACGCTGGCCATCACCGGGGAGGGTTCCTCTTTCTCCAGGGCCGCCGGTGCTAGTGATTAATTTCTCACTTCAGGTAGGCCGTACTGCCACTTTCGTCCTTCTCTAGCGATGCCTCTATCAACATCGGGTGCCTGGTTGTGTCTGTTCCCCCCTCCCCCCCGAGGAGTTGCATAATGAGCACAACGTAGCTACTGCCCCCCTAGGCAACTAGCTGCTATATCCCAGACACAGAGTGTCAGATCACCCCCTAATACGCCTCGGATAGGTATACCCACACCACTGGGCGCACTTATGGTGACTTAAGTATCGTCCTGGGAAGGCGCGGGAATAATGGCAGTGGAGAGGCCTGTTCACAGCAGGCAAACTTGCGTCACAACAAGAATTCACACAACTCCATGGTTTACCATATTCCCTTTTTTTGTTGACTTTTGTCACCAATTCTGCTTGTGAGGGATCACTTTGGTGATCAAAGCAACGTCATCTAAAGTCCAATATTTATTGTCATTAGCTCAAGCATAGAAAATGTCTTTAACTGATTTAATCTGGTAATGCTGGCATCTTATGTGTTTTCTTTCACCCCAGCAATGAGCTTGGTTAATATATGTGTATAATTGAACTCTTGGTTTTCACAAATACTGTAATACATTGAACAGAGCCATTGGAAAGTAAATATCTGATGAATACAGGACGTGAGTCATTTCAACATTCTGGATTGTGCAGTTTTTAGAGGAATCAAACCATTCCAGTGCAGTCATTTCAGTGTCTGCTCTATTTTGGACAATATTATGTTGTTGTAAGATAGCAAATGTATTTGGGAATTTAGAAACGGCCACTGATGGGGCTGTGCGACCCACCACCTTCAGTAACCCACCCAGTGAGGTATCATTGTGAGGACTGTGGGTGAATCTGAATCCAGATTAATAGTGGGCAACTGTATATTTTCATTTCTTAGAAGTGTATTCTTTGTTCAAAAACAACCGTATACATGAAGAAAAATATTGAGCAGATCCATGAGTTTACAGTTAATACACGCATATAAAAATCGTTTTATTTAGAGTTATTATCTGTGCTTTTGTGATTGAAATTCAACTGTCGAATAAGGCAACTATAAAGGTCTTTTTGATCCTAATCTATAAAATAATCGTTTAACCTTAAATCTCTGCTAGATAGATCATATTCTTGCCCAGTCATAACATGCTTCAAAGTCTAGACAACAAAAATATAGGCCCATGCACTGATTTTGTAAGAGGGCAAACATTATACATGTATTTTTCATTTTAAAGGATATTTAATAATTTCCTTTAGAATCGCAGTCTGAATTCATTCATATACAGCCGGAGTACATTATTGGCTAGTTTAGATCTCAGTATACTTAAAACAGCTTCCGCTCTTTTAAACTGTTTTTTTTAATACAAATTGCGAAACACAATTAAGGAATTAGAAGCCGAATGGATTTAACCCAGACTACCTAGCCATCTCTGCCTTCACTTCCCTCTGATCATCCTCTCTTCCTCTGTCTCCTTAGCTTTCAGCCTGCCCCCTCCTCGCTTCCTTCGATGCTGTGCAATCTCATCCTTTCATCCACCCCTTCTTTGCTGTCTCCTAACCCTGCACCTCTTCTATGTTTGGCTCTTCCCTGTATAGCTGATGGGTCCCAGATATCTGGGATTGGCTCCTCACTCTCCTTGAGGCCTGCCATCTTCGTACTTGCTGTTAGGCCAGGCAGTCAGTAAGCAAGCTGGGTATTAGACTGAGCCCCATAGAGAGGATATATACTACTCCATTGTGTTAGAGGAACCTGCATGACCGCTGTTCCTCTTTGTCATGGAATCTTGCACTTATGTCAATGCCCCATTCTACCTTGTAGGACTGAAAGAGCAACTCTGAGGACAAGAGAAATTACAGTGTAGCTTTTCCAAGAGACAGTGATATTCCTGAATACTCAAGACTCTGTTGTGTCCTTGTGATGCATGTGCATCCACACCTCTTACAGTATTACACATGATTCAGGACGGATGAGGACGACCTAGGTTGAGACGCCTGGGGCCTACCAGCAGGGCCGGACTGGGAATGCAAACCGGCCCTGGCTGTTGACTTGGGCCAGCCGTCAGGGGGCGGGGATGATGGAGAGGGTGTGTGCGGAAAACGCTGCAGCTGCTTTTGTTACAGGGGGCTGACATACTACAACCCCCCCCCCCCCCCCGTCATCCAAAACCGACCCCCACCCTTGCGGCCCACCAGGGAAGCATCCTGCCTACCCATGACAAGTTGCAACGACGCCCCGCCTCACCCGTTACCTATGAGGCAGATTGAAAGAACACGAGAAGACATAGGCTCAATGAAAGCCGACATGTCTTTCTGACAGAACTATTGGAATGAAGACACGTTAGTGAAGACTCACGAGTCCACAAAATTCAACAGTAAGGGACCCGTTGAACTTGTAATTTGGTCCTGATGAAGGCCCAGACTCTCATAGGCACCAGAGGTTGAAACATGTTGACCGTTCACATGTGATATTAAGGACAATTAACACGATCGAACAGCATCACCATTTCTCTTTTTAATCTTACCCCTGTATACTTGACCCATATTAAAGTGTACATTTTTAGAAGCAGGAGGTAATTTTACGCACCACCACATGGATCCCACCAGTACTTACCCTCGGATCGTGGCAGTACTCACCTAGGGAAGCGAGTACCTAGGTGTGAAACCCAATGATGACTCCTCCCAACAAGACACCATAGTAGTGATCACTTACATCACCAGTGGTAGAGATTGGTAGAGGGTTTCGGGTCAACACTGGCGTGACCCAGGCCCCGGAAAACCAGTAGAGCTCCCTCTCCTTTGATTATGGATGTTACACATGATTCTGAACAGAACTGTTAGTACCACGTTATTAAATCAGCATTGCAGTAGAAGAAAGCACTGCTGCATAACTGAATATATGGCCCTTGTTGTAATTATTTTTCTGCTAATCCATTTCCTTATCCAGCAGCACTCAGAATACTGGTTTCTGCTGGAAGATATCTTGGCGAGGCAAGGACCTGCACATTCTGCAAAGAGAGGCTTATCTCTTTTCCAATCATTCACTAAAGCTGGAAGAGGGTGATACAGCGGCCTCCCTTCCTGGATAGGAGTCTGTTCTCTGAGCAAAGTGTATATTCTCCATCCAAAGTAGATCAAGCGTGGCCAACAAACAGGCCAAGCTGGATATGCCAGGATAGACTGGCATCCTTGGTTACTTCTGATCTTTTGAAGGAGCCTCTTAATTGGAGGAGATGAAGGAACAGCATACAAAAATTCCCCTTTTGACTTTAATATCAGGCCTTTCCAGAGGTAATTCAATCCCTTGGCCCACACACTAGAGCAACTGGTGGTCGTGTGAATTACAAAGGCTCTGTAGTACATGGGCTTCAAAGATTGAGTGCAGTGTTTCCTTCAGAATTTGTACGTGATGCAGAGAGTGGAGAGGTGTTCACAGGCTGTCTGCTGAGGAGTTCTCGATTCCCTGCGATGTTGAAAATAAGCAGGAAAGTGTTGCAAGACCTATGCCTGCAGAGATATGGTAGTGGGTGTACCTTGCCCCAGTCAGTGAAGTGGACACTGGTGGTGTAAGTATACATTACCACCCCTCTGGATGTCAACAATGACAAGAAGTCTCTCAGTAGTAGGCCAAAAATAGGTTTTCAGCAGCCTAAACATCCATGAGAAACCGCAGGAAGGAATTGGGAACTCCCATGTGATTTGTACCAAGAGTTGTCTACAACTGGTAGTCCCTGACTTAAAAATGGAACCTTAGGGTTCTGCTCAAATACACGCTAACTCTGCTCGGTGAAGTTAACATGACTCCAGTAATGTAAACTCTAGGAATGCTATCACTGGATACGGGTCCAGAGCACTCATATGAGATCCCTAGTTTTTATCCAAGGAATATTGAAATCTCATGCCATGTCAAACCTGAAAACCACACAGTGCTTGACACGACTTGCAGGATCTGCACGTTGCAGCATACTATATTTTATGATGGGATACTATATATACATCAAATGATATCTTCCACAATGCGTTACTACAGGACATTGTACCATAGTGCCACTGTCCAACACGCTCTACAATAATACTACATGCAGCACACAATACACATCATACCAAAATGTCGGACACACTTTGGGGTGCAATAGCAAGATGAAATGTCATTGAACATGTATTTTAATAGTGAGGATTCCCGCTCACGACCAGCCAAAATTGGCTTCAGGCTTTGTTTGACTGCAGTAACCTTAGAATGCCTTACACTATATAATGCTTATTTTAAAAATAGGTAATATGAAAGTTGTGACAAAAATAACATTCTGAGGCCAAAATTGTATGCTGTAACTCTTCTAATTGATTGTGTTTGCCTTTTCCTTCAACAGAAGAATTAAGGGAGTACTTTTCTCAGTTTGGGACTGTAAAGAAATGCCTCCTGCCTTTTGTGAGTATTCAAGATATCCTGTACCCTTCTTAAATGAAGCGTTGTAGGTCCAGACTGAGCATCCTCTAATTTTATTTGTGCCCTTTTTTTGGCATTTTGTGTGGTTAAAGAGGCTGAAACTTGAACGTGCTAGTGTTAGTGCTCGGGTGTCCTAGAGAGATTTCAGCTGTCTACAGTCTGACACACTGCTGCAAATCATAAACGATTCAGAAAAGGGGGTGGTGATGAACAGAGTGTCTGAATTGAGCAGATCACTCTTACCCAGTCCAAAGATCAGGGCTTGATCCATCACCGTTATTTATCTCACTGCCCCATCCCAGCTCAGAACCTGGCTATATGCAAATCAGTCTGTCCCTGGCCCAGTGCATCATGGGAACAGGGCAGACTAAACTACCAAGCCAATTCTTCACCAGAAAGGAGACAAGCTACCGGGGACCGGTTTCTGGCATTTCAACCGTCTTCGGCCCGGCTTGCTTGAATCCTGATGGAAACTGGGATGGTGCAGTGAGCTAAAAAAACGGTGTTGGATCTAGCCCTGATCTCTTGACTGGGTGAGAGCTTTCTGCTTAATTCAGAGACTCTGTCCCTCACCACCCCTTGTTGTAAATATTTTTGTCCACCCTAAGCGTGGAAGGGTATTCTCAGATGTGAGACCCTTGCTCATTGCACCATCAGGATTCAAGTAAACCGGGCCGAAGACGGCTGTAATGCCAGAAACCGGTCCCCGGGAGCTTGTTTCCTTCCCAGTGTAAGAATTGGCTTTTGTAGTTTGGTTTGCCCTGTTCCCATCATGCACTGGGACAGGAACAGACTAATTTGCATACAGCCAGGTTCTGAAACTGGGATGGTGCAGTGAGCTAAAAAAACGGTGTTGGATCTAGCCCTGTTCTCTTGACTGGGTGAGAGCTTTCTGCTTAATTCAGAGACTCTGTCCCTCACCACCCCTTGTTGTAAATATTTTTTTCCACCCTAAGCCTGGAAGGGTATTCTCAGATGTGAGACCCTTGCTCATTGCACCATCAGGATTCAAGCAAACCGGGCCGAAGACGGCTGTAATGCCAGAAACCGGTCCCCGGGAGCTTGTTTCCTTCCCAGTGTAAGAATGAAAAATTTCCTAGCTTACGTAACGGAAAGTTTCAATTCTATTAAGGACTAGGAGGCGAGGATTATGCAGTCCTTTCTTCTCTTTATTATAATAGCAGATTCAAAGAAAATAACATAAAACTTTCTGGAACTACAACTCCCATGAGCACATGGGGCACAGTGTCCATAGTAACCGCCAGCCAATGGTGATGGTGTCCTTGGTATAACTGGCTGTGACGTCCCTTCCGCTTCCTCTTCTTCTCTGTGAGGAAAAACTCCCGGGAACGTTCATCAATCCATCTGGTCTTGCCCTAAATCAACACAAGACAACCGTTATCTTGTTCTTCGTCCGTGGAAGAAAGCATATAAAGGCAGTCTACCGCACATCCAAGAATCTATCCCCCCATTGAAAACCAGGTCAGGGAGAACACAATCCATTTGAACACACCGTAACTTTATGCCAGCGTAGGCCAGACAGCATCATAACCCATTAAGGTAACGTTGAGTTACTACTTCATAACACATTAAAGTAAACATTAAGGCACTACTTACCGAAAGCATCATAACACATTAAGGTAACGTTGAGTTACTACTTCATAACACATTAAAGTAAACATTAAGGCACTACTTACCGAAATACGAGGATTACGGGTGGGTCGAGACCAGAAGTCTCGGGAGGGATAATCCTCGCCTCCTAGTCCTTAATAGAATTGAAACTTTCCGTTACGTAAGCTAGGAAATTTTTCATTCTATGTCAGGACGGAGGCGAGGATTATGCAGGTTTAAAGCCTATCCACCACCAGTTCTGCCGCGCCATAGACGGGCTTAAGTAAACTACTTAAATGTGGACTCGGAGGACTAGTCCGCCATAGCCATAATATCCTCCAGACGACCACCCGCCTGTACGGCCTTGGAGGCCATTGCTCCTCTCGCGGAGTGAGCATCGAACCTGGTGACATCCACCCCCGCTTCCGTCATGATCCAACAGACCCACCGGGCGATGGATGGAGCTGTGACGGCCCTAAAGGGTTCCGCAGAGCAATAAGGAGCTGACGCTCTCCCGGGGCGACATTCCGCCGTCATATCCACAGACGCCTGCGGCCTCGCACCACACACAGCATGCGTCGGTCTACCGTTAAAGTGACTCCATCTAGGATGAGAATACGTGCCATAGTAACCAGTGCCCTCACGTCCGAAAAGCGTTTACACGAAACCAGACACAGCGGGGTCGCCAGTTCGATCGACGACTCCTTCCTGGTAAGGTATAGATTATCCCGCCAGGAGCAAAGGAACCGTAGTACGGAATTGACGTCCCAAAGGGACTCGTACCTGGGTTCCGGGGGCTTAGAGGGTCTGGACCCCACCTAAGTTTGCATACCCAAGGGTGTTCCCCCGCCGGTTTACCGTCGATGTGGGAATGTCCCACCGACATGCCGAATCTGACAAAATTAGTAGTCCGGTAGGCTAGTCCAGAGTAGGCCCATACGGCCAGAAAACAGGAAGTGGCTAACGCCTGCCCCACAGGACCTACGTGTCTACCCAGACACCAACTACGCCACCGTTGCTAAGCCTAGCGGCACCTCTTGACAGTTCCCGGAGCCCAGGCTCTATAGACGAGGGCCTCAGCCTCCGCCGAAAGGCGTCCGCCTTTCAAACGTCCCCTGAAGAAAAACCGCCAAGCCAGGAGGTGCAAGATCATCAGAAGCACTCGCGGGTGAGGTTCTTCCAGAAGAGCCCGGTAGCAATAGAGGGCAACAGGGCAGTCAAATCGAGCAGACTCGAGACAGGTCCAATAGAGGGAACCAGGCCTGGGCCCGCCAGAAAAAGGATCACTAGGATCCGGGACGCTAGTTGTCGGCGAACTTGAGCCGCCACTCGAGAGACCATGAGAAAAGAGGGAACGCATAAGCCTGTTCCAGTGTACAGTCCTGCAAGAATGTATGAACTGCTGTTGCCTCCGGGCCCGGCCTCCGATTCACAACCTCGGGAATTGACGGTTGAGGCGGGACGCGAAAAGTCCGCAGAGCACGGCCCCCGCCAGTCCATCAAGGCCTGGAAGACCGCCTGATGCAGTCGCCAATTGCTGAAGTCGGGGAAGTTCTTGGAATGCCAATCCACAATTGAATTCTGTGTGCCCGGAAGACACTCCGCCGACACCAAAATAAGCCTCTTCGCCCAATAGTGGCCGAAGTCCTACGTCAGGTCTGCCAAGGCCCGATGCCGAGGCTCGCACTGGCGATTGATGTACTGTCCCGCTGACACCCTGTCTATGCGCAGCAAGAAGCAGCCCTATCTCTGCTTCTGAGTCAGAGACTTCCTCGCGCGAAAACCCATTAGGGATTCAAAGCAAGTGATGTGAAGCTGGAGGAGCGCCAAGTAATTGACGTGGAGCTGGAATTCCTCCTCCGACCAGCGGCCCCCCATCGTTACATAGCCGCAGTGAGAGAGCACTCCCAGTCCCATTGAACTGCCCGTGAGCCATCTATCTTGCTACTGAAATGAGCCTGGAAGGAGGCCACTGAGTCACGCTAGCCGTCTAAGGGAGGTTCCGTCTTTCCGTAGGACTTGGGAGAGCTCCTGCGAAGCTGCGCCCCTATGAGGGAGGCCGACTCCGAGGCCATGTGGAACACCAGAAAGAGAATTGTCTCATCGAAATTAGGACAGCCTTCAGGGAAGTCACTACCAACCCCAGCTCCTGGGGCAGAGAATAGTCAAGTTACAGCGCAACCGGTTCCGCGATTGATCGAGAAGTAGTATATCGGCGAAATATATGATCCATTGTACGCCCCTCTCACGCAGTGTCCAGACCACTGATCGCAGGAGCTTCGTAAAGCACCAAGGGGCCGAAGAGAGGCCGAAGGGGAGCGCTAGAAACTCGATAAACCTCCCCGCCACATAGGAATAGGGAAAAACGCAGATGAGGCGGGAAGATGGGGACTGAGCGGTAGACGTCTGTCAGGTCCAGACGTATCATCCAATCCTCCCTCCGAGGAAGGTACCGCTCGGGGGATGAATCCCCTCCATTTGAAGTGGCAGTAGACCGGCCATTTGACGAAGTGCAGCAGGTCATGACCGGGCGAAATCCTTTGTCCCCCTTCTGGACCAAACATTTAGCTTCGTTGTCGAGCAGAACCCTGCCCTCGGAGGAAAATTAGAGGGCGAGGGATTGCACCCTGACGGGGTGAACCGTAGAACTCTGTCCGGAAAACCAGACTGTTTGGAGAGCCCACGGGTCTGAAGTGATTTGCACCGGTCGTGGAGACGTTCCCGTAGCCTCCCCCCCCCAGGGCGGGGGAAAAACAGGGGGAGGAACCTCCTGGTGCGGTGGCTCCGCCACGGAAGCCCCTTCCGCACCCCTTTGCCGGCGCTTGTACCGGGGTAGAAATTTGCCTGTCGGCCGTCGTTCCGGTCGTTGTACGACTCTGCTGGTATAGTTAGTATTAGGGCCTTACGGTCCCAGCAGAAACCCATCCAAGAATATCTTTTTAGCTGACGTCCGTGCTCTGTCCAGAGCGGAGAAAGTGAGGACGGGTTTGTCTAATTCCATTAACAAGGTTCGCCAGACAACTTGCCTTATGCAATAGGCCCTACATTTGAATAGGCCAGGTCCCCAAGCCTAGAATCTATTGCAATGAGGAGAGACCTCCTCTGCTCCGCCGCCAATGCCCAGTTCGCAGTATCCAAGAAGCACAGGGCTCGCCGTGCCCAACCTGCCACGACCTCCGTGGACATCGACGTCCCCGGTTCCCTGGCCCTTCCGGCCAACTGGATGATCTGAGTCCCGGGGCCGCAAAGAACGCGCAGAACATTTCGCCTTGCTGTTAATCTCCAGGGTGACAGCCAACCTGTCCTCCATTGCGGGCGAGGGCATGCACCCCGCATGCGCGTCCAAGCCTCCTGGTCCAGAGGTTGGCGAACGTTACCCGCGACATACGCCGCCAGCTTAGGATCCAGGATCCATTCCGACACTCGAGGGTGGTAAAACTCATCAAACTCCCGGGCCCCCAGAGGCCGTTGGAAAAAGCTCCTCCTCATCCTCCAAGGAGTCCTCATCCATAACACCCTCTTCCTCCAAGGGGAAACCATCCACATGGTCCGTTTCCGGGGCGACCTCGTCGCCATCTTCTCCGGGGAAGAACCCCTCCCGGCAGGGTATATGTGTTAGCGTCCGCGCACTCTTACTGGAGGAGTCTCTCAAGCGGTCAACTCCGTCCCCAGGTGCCCTGCGTGACGTTTAGCAGCATTCCTGCCCCCACCCTGCGCGCCTCTAGGTCCGCGATTGACGTGCCCTGCGGTACCAGACACCCCGGGAAAACTTATGGGCAATAGTGTCCACTCCTTCCCACCAGGGCACCAGCACCGTGACAGAGCCTGTGAAAAAAACGCGCGACCCACCGCCGGCGGCAAGGGTTGGGAGAAGCATACATTGTTACCTTCTGAAAGGGGTTTATTGCCTGCACTGAGGTTGGATACTGTGAGGGTGTGAGCACCAAACGCCCTTATCCTAAAATACAATAGGGCAGCCCCCTCGCCGATGCTCTTGCAGCCTAACTGCTCGAAATGCAGGTGCAGTACCTGTTTCCGCCACCAGATGGCGTCTCGCGCAACGCGCAGTCAAGGATCACCACAGAGGATGTCAGGCGAGGGTTGGTGAGGCGAAAAGTAGACCGCCTCAGCGCGCCGCAAGGATGGGAAGAAGACCGCGAGCGCAGCTTCTCCGCACACTACGGCGCCCCACAGAGCCGGGGAAAACGCGAGGGCGCGTCTCACACGGTCCGCGATGGAAGCGGCAGTAACGGCGCAAGCAGCGCCTGGCGCGCGTCACTCTGCCGGCTCAACAGCGCTAGTAAGCGCACTTCAAGCAACATAGTATAAAAGTCTAGGTCAAATCGCCTAAAGAATCTCAAACAATAAAAATACCACACAAGTCAAAAGGATATTAAAGTTCAACAGCGCTAGTAAGCATACTTCAAGAAACATAGCCTAAATGCTTAGGTCAAATCGTTTAACGAATCTCAAACAATAAAAAATACCACACAAGTCAGAAAGATATGAAAGTGACTTATCTGACGAGCAGAGAAGAAAGAGGAAGCGGAAGGGACTATACACACAGCCAGTTATACCAAGGACACCATCACCATTGGCTGGCGGTTACTATGGACACTGTGCCCCATGTGCTCATGGGAGTTGTAGTTCCAGAAAGTTTTATGTTATTTTCTTTGAATCTGCTATTATAATAAAGAGAAGAAAGGACTGCATAATCCTCGCCTCCGTCCTGACATAGAATTGGCTTTTGTAGTTTGGTTTGCCCTGTTCCCATCATGCACTGGGACAGGAACAGACTAATTTGCATACAGCCAGGTTCTGAAACTGGGATGGTGCAGTGAGCTAAAAAAACGGTGTTGGATCTAGCCCTGATCTCTTGACTGGGTGAGAGCTTTCTGCTTAATTCAGAGACTCTGTCCCTCACCACCCCTTGTTGCAAATCATAAACAGCAGCTCTCAGAACACATTGAGGAGTTAAAATGTTGAACCCTAGTTCGCTGGCTGGATATTGTATTCCTATGTGCCTCAAGTGTTTCTAAGATGGACTGTGGCAAGTGAAGTATTTGAAACAAATTGTCACTAATTTTATTGTGACATGGATGGAAAAAGGAAGTTAAAATGGAACCAACACTTGTAGTAGCAGCTTATAAATGAATAACTTCACTCAGTGGCCAGCCTTATAGCGCGTGCTGTTCTGAAGAGTTGATCCCACGAGCACCCATCTTTTGCTGTTGCATTGGGGAGTCTGGGACCCTCTTTGGTTAGAGTTGTGCTTACATCATCTGCATAAGTTGGCCTGCTCAGTCAACCCTGCCTGTGGTATAGGTCCATAGTTTTTCTAAATGAAGGTGACCAAAATCAGATTATTCTGAGACCTATCATTTACACAGGACTCTGCTCTGCTATAAGATGTAGGACTACTAGCACTAAGGCGCAATTGAAGTATAACTTGTTAACCACTGTTTAAAGCTGGGATACGAACTCTAAGCTGTGGTGGAGTGTGGCCTATTGTAATTAAATAGTAGGAAGAAAGTGATGTCCATTTTCCAGATTATAAACACGGCATTGAGATGGAGAGGTTGTTCACTGGGGAAAGGACAGTTGTGTCCAAAATAAGAAAAGAAAAACACACAGATATGTCATACCAAACACTCCTGTAATTCATCCGTCCCAAATACACATTAAAACAAAAATCTCTGTGTGAGGCATGCACATAATCCACGCAAATCAGTAACAATCTTGCTGGTTATTGTCCAATGTTTTCCACCACGGCGCAATTCTTTCGGATACTACAAAATTTGCCTGCCACTGTCCAGAATGACTGACATCCAGAGAATAGAAAACATAACTAAATACAAGCTGAACAGAACAACAAAGGGTGCCTAGAATCTAAAAGTTCTTCAGGACCATATACATTGGTTGTAATGTTTATAAAAATGTTTTTAACGTAGCATAAGATAACAAATAATCCCTACAGTAGATCTATGAGATTGGTGGGTAGGATAGAAAAGAGTAGTTCTATGAAGTTTAAATTAAGCCAATTAATATGATACAATATTGTCTGGATGGCAAATGCATGTTAAGGGCCCATGCTACTGTGAATGGTAAAAAGGCTGCACTGTGTTTTGAAATAATCTCTATTTATGGCCTGACTTTATGCAGGACAAAGAGACGGGATTCCATCGCGGGATTGGCTGGATTAGATTTGCTTCAGAAGAAGGGCTACAGAATGCTCTACAGAAGGAGTCTCACATCATCGAAGGATCTAAGGTAACTGAGCATACCACCCTTTCCTCTTGAGTTTCTAAAATGGTTCTAGTGCATATTAGTAGTTGTGAAGCTATTTTTGCGACAAATCCATTTATGTATTGTTATTTCTATAGCACATATTTATCTGAGTAGGAACAGAGTACGGTTGAGTTGGCGGTAGGTCAAATTGGGATTTACATATTTGAATAACAGTCCAGTCTTACCTATGTATCATTGCATTAGTTTTCATATATTTGTATTTATTTTGGGGATAGTTCATTATTTGTCAAGAATCTCACAATTACCATCCATGAGTGGGGTTATTGCCCAGGTCATCAAGTTCTAAAGTCTGCTGTTTATTTCTTGATTACAGCACACTGTTGTTAGACTACTGTGGTGCTTTACGGACATTAATCTGCAGCAATATGGCACAGCATTTATGGCATTATTAAAGAAAATGATGACTACGAGTTTGCTAAGAACTGATCATTGCAGCTTCAAAGATGCTGGAGAACCATTTGTGGGTTGTTCTTTAAGACCCAGGGACTGCCAACCAGGAGACAGGAAGGGGCAGCCTGGGGAAGAGGAGAATGAAAGGGTAGTGGTTGAAGTCTCCAAGGAAGAGAAACTTGTTGGAGCAGCGGTATGAGTGAGAGAGTGGAGAAGAATAAATAGTACTCCACGCTCACCGATGTCCTGTTGTTATTGGGGCCATCCATTCAGGAAACACAACACCCATTAGGACAAAGTTAAATTTAGCAAATTGTTTTCATTGATTTCTTATTTCACAGCAATGCCCTCAACATTAGCTGCCTTTGGATGGACAGTTTCATTATGCCTTTCTCCCACTAGTACCCAGGATAATAATGTTAAGTTTAATTACTAGTTTGGTAAAAAAAAAAAAAAGACAGATGTCCACTCTGTAGTTGTACATGTACACAGATGTGTATTTAGACATTCCTCTGTTTTGAACTGATTAAATTTGAAAAAACTAAGTGCTGGTGTATGTTCTTATTTTTAGCTTCAAGTCCAGCTAAACCGCAAACCAGTGGGAATGTTCAACAACAGAGGCGTCAATGACCAGGGGTGAAGCGGATCATGTTTGCTGTCTTTTTCTGCCACACCTATATTTATTTTAAAATGCTGTCAAATAAACATTATGAAAGATAATACGCCTCCTTAGTTATTATACTTAAATGGTGGAATCGTTACAAGATTTCAGGTTTGGAGAATGGCCCATCAATGCATTTCTTCTTTTTACGTTTTTTTTTGGGGCTACAGAAGTGTTGCTGTTCAGACATACCTTGGTGGTGGGTAAAGATAATCAAATCCGTCATATTGCATTTGTGGTAGCAGGTGGATTTAGGGTTGAGGGGGGTTGAAGACCTTTTTGAAGAGGCGAATATTTAAGCTGGGGGAGTTATTTGCAGAGGTGTATGTTGCTGACTTGAAGGAGAAACCGTAACAGTGGGTTTGTATATATTTTATGAATAACAAATACCAATGCAATTGAGATTACAGAAAGGTTATGTTTGTAGGGTGGGTGTAGTTTCGGTACAGGGATTTAACCGTGTGGAAGGAAAAACTGTGCTGCCAGCTGACAGTCAGGTAGTGGTGTGTTTTTGTTTTCGTGGTAATAGGGAGTAGTTAGTCTAAGAAAGTTGGTGTTTCAGTGTGGACATTTTCCCATAAAATACACCTTTATTTCAATGCAAGCCAATGTGCCTGGTTAATGTGGGAGATTACAGTTTGGAAATGTGTTGCAGCATGGCAGTTGGACAAGCTTTATCGGCATACAGGCCACCTTCTTAGAGGTCTTTGAAAGTCAAATTGCAGAGAGAGGGGAAGTGGCTTTGTGAAATTGGTACTTTAACTTGATAATTAAAATCAACCTGCCAAGCGTAGCCCAGTAATTTTTGTCATGCAAGTAAAGTATAGTTATGAATAAAAGATAACTTCCAAGGAATTGGTGTTTCTCCTAATAAAAAAATACAATCATGCAGACAGCTGATGAACAGGAACTTAATAGCATGACATTTGAGCTGTAGGAGAACAAAAGCAAGAGGTTTTTTTTCTGTATCACCTATGCAGAGAGTTATTATCTGTTGTGCTAGAAGTTTTGGAGGCTTTTCACATACCACTCCATTAAATATTGACTGACTCTTTTCTAGTGGAATACTGAGTGAATGTTTGCTCTAGCTGGGAATTGCTAGGGGTAGGAGCGTGTGCGCACACAGCGCCGCCTCCTCCCACCCCTTTTGTTTTTTGATACACTTGCTCCAAAGTACCTAAACAGACTACCGGGACCAGTCCTCCTAAGGCACAGGTCCTCACAAAGATATTGTTTGTCTTGTTCTGTCAGGGTTTATCCACGCTCTGAGGACCAATCCGGTCCTCACAGCATGGGTTATACATACACACACGCTTTTTGTACTATGCATATCCATCAACTTCGCATTTTCAGAATCGGAGACTGGGATGCACTGCACGCCTCAGAGTGCCTTGAGAGGAAGTGAGGAGAGCATTGCTGCACCGGTTGGGCGCTTGAAGAGGTCTGCTTCCCTCCCACATTGCAGAGAACACATTTTCAGCACTGGAGACCAAGGCGGACTGCATGCCCCTGCGCTGATGAGGCCCGCCTTCCTGCTGCTGCGCAGTACACGCCTGCTCGAAGAGCAGGCCTGTCTTTGCCCAGAAGAGGCTTGGCTGGGCCTACTCTTACATTTGAAGTTTTGTAGCTCCACTAGTTGTGTGAACCCAGTAAGTTAATTTGCTTCTCCCCTCTTCCTTGCATCTACTACTTTCTTCGTTTTGTTGCCAAAATACCTCCTGCCCCACCGTAGTAACCCTTCTCAGGAAGGCCTTTACGTGTGTACCCTGATGACTGATCTCATGGATGCTGTGTAATCAGCTTCAATAATGGGGAAACAGAAAGCACCTGAACAACAAAAGCTCCAGTAAACCCAAGGAAACCTGTGGCTGCTGATTCTAATGTCAATGCCAGGAGACACTGTACTTTGGATGATATTGATCACTTAATTGAGGAGGTTGAGACAATTTAAAGAAAGAAAACAGCTAACCCCAAAAACAAAATCCGCCCTGCAGAAGTGCCCCAAATGTTCAGAGGAGAGAAAAGTAGGAGTATAAAAAAATGGCGTCTACAACAGCGAGGATTGCTTTTACAAAACTGCTCTGGGGACTTAAATTGCCTCTGAAGTTCTTGCTGCTGTAGCTGAAGTAGAAGCCGGATCTAGGGCAGCACCTATCAGTGATTAACTGCTAACGTCCAATTGCTTGCCGCTGTCTCCCAAACTCCACAATCTCCCCAATATTCCATGTTGTAATAGGTACTCTCCTTGCGCTGCCAGTTAGGTAATAATTCAGATTCCCCGCTGCAGTTTCAGATCAGCCTTAGGCTCCAGCTTACACTGAATTTATTGATTCAAATGCTATTATATCTCTGGCACTTGCGAACACAGATGATCCATTCTCACTACATCTCAAGCTAGATGATCTGATGATCTGAAGTTCCAAATATCAAATGTAACTGAAAGATTTGAATAGCTTACAAACATGTTAAGTAGTATTACTGTCAACTGTTCCTGGGAATGTACCTGCAGGCGGGGGAATGTGGTGGTGCAGGGTGAGCTTCCATCCCTAAGAATCCTCACTGATGGTAAATCCACTGGCCACTTGCCCTCCGTGCTGTTACATCTGTACGCCCACGGCATCAATCCTGCAACTACTAGCCAAGTGATGCACTCCGATACTAAGCCCACACTGTCATATAGTTACTGCTTTTCTATATATTATGTTAAGTTAGCATGAGTTTATTAAATGTTTAAACGACATATTTTCCTTCGGCTTCAGTTTGCACACGACACATAATTGTTATTGTAGCTTTCAACCTAGACGAAAGATGTGATTTATTTGAGAATAATATGTTATTGCTCTGATATCAGTTGTGCTTGGTACACTTGGTACACTGTCTGCACACTGAGAACTGCACCCTCTAAGAATAACCTAATACAAGGTTGCTGGGAGGCCTGATCCTCGCACCACATTAGACATAACACAAATAATGTTGCTGCCAACATTGGGGTCTAAGCGGGTTTAAGATAGAGTTACCGAGAAGGCACAAACACACTTGATGGTGCTTCGCATGCAGAGAACTGGTGGCTGATGATGTGATCTTCTCCTACTGATATTTAGAGGTATGGGCCTGGCCTGCTAAAACCCAAATGAGACCTTCTTAGATATAATATAGTATGCAACATAGGGTGCGCGAAATGTAGGTGATACAGATTTCTATAGAATTTTGCATTATAATATGCAATCACCGTTCGCTTACTATGGATTAGTGACTATGCTGATAACTCTGATTTTTATAATATGTATGCTGGTATATAAGATACTGCGTTTGAGAACCTTGCATTGAAAAATAAATATTTCAAACTTGCACGTGTGTTCTTTAACTCCCCGTTGTGGTTTGAAATGATTATAGAGCGAAAAAGTGTTCATGTGTTCCACGATACCTGAGGTAACCCAAGTTCATGTTCTGGTTTGTCTAAGTCATTGGGAGTTTGTTATGACCAATGAGACACTGTAGCTAGTTCGGTAAGGGGATTTTGGATACTAAGGTGGGTTTTGGGTCATCCTAATTCACCGAGGTTCTAGATCTCTGTGCACAGTTCTGTGGGAGAACGGAAACCCTGCTACAACACTGGCCCTGGATTTCCAGGGAACAGTCCCACGCATATGTCATCATTTGGTTAATGTCCATACTCCTATGATCAATGTTCGGCCAATTGACCACGTCAACAGTCGCAGACCCTCTGCTGCTCATTACCTCGACCAGTACAAAAAGATGTGGTCACGGTAGCAAAGAACTTCTATTCAGACAATATATAGTAGCAATCACCAATTGTTCGTTATGGCATAAGTCCAATTTATTTACTTTTTGATCAAAAGCATCTAATGCAATTGTATTCAAAGCATTAACAAATAATGGCAACACCGTTGCTCTTTATGATTACAGTGCAAGATATTACAGTGCTCTTGGTGTAGATGGGGAAAGAAGAAGGGAATAGATGTTAAGTGGTAACGTGTGGGTGGAGGACAGGGAAAAGGTATTTGTGACATATTTACATCAATTATTCATGGTGAAAACTTTTCTGGCCTGAAGTAGGTCTAATGTTTCTAAAAATACTCATAGCTCTAATAGACAAACACTTTTTTTTAACATTGTCACCAGAGTTTGTGTTGTATTATGTCTGTGTGTTTTTGACATTTCGACCCCTAGGTGCAGGATTAAATGGTATCCTCACAGTGGAGTCTTCATCAGGACTGGACTGAGAAGAGCACGTGTGAATAATCGGAAAATAGTGTAAGGAAAAATAATGTATACTAATGTGTTCTACTAATGTGTCTGGTGATCAGTACCTACTTAAATACAGCGACGGGGGATCTCCGCCGTGTAAGTGGAAGGTGTGGGCTTGAAGTAGCTCCTAAAAGAAGAAGGAAACAGTCATGTATCTGCTGATTAAACCAGCTAGTCTAACTATAAGAGGACCATAGTCGCGTACTTACTCCTTCCTGAATAGGGAGAAACATGCAGCGCTATCTCAACAATTTGCAATGCGATAGGAACCAATCTGTGGTATCTAAAAAAAAAAAAAAATCAATATAGCTCGGGACCGTCTGACATCAAGATGCATAACAGCTGACTGCAATTCCAAAGGAATGCTACCTTGTATGTTGTCTGTGTCATGGCCAGCGGATAAAGCTCCGTATCTGCCACAGTCTACAATTGGCTACCTGTATGTACACAGTGCAAACCATCGTTATTGCAAACAGTCAATCAGTCCCCATAGTGTATCCCGTGCCGGTGACGATTCAAGGTAAATACCAAGTGTGTGCTGTTGGTTGATAATCTGCCTCACCGGGTGCTCCGGTCATTATAATCACTGTGCTAGTGCGAATAGCTTAGTGCGAGATGTGCTTACTGTGTGCTACCTTAGTTAATGTCAGAGCGCGCTCATGCCAGTGTTGCTTGAAAAACAAGAGAACGAGGTCTGTGTCATTCACGATCAAGCGCGCTGAGATCGTGAATGTATAAACTCGAAAAGGTCCCCTCGACGTTAGTGGGAATCCCATGGTGTCTTAAGAGCCTAGTGAGACAAGGAGCTCATACCAGTGTTGGTTAAGAAGACAAAAAAGAACTATATCTGCATAAATCTTAATAGCAAAGTCTGCAATATTCTAAAGGCGCCCACTATATAAAGTCGAAGATGCCAAAGTTGTGAGTTCAGAGTGCATATTCTATATTTAAGATAAAAACGTTCGGTCACGACTAAAAGTAAAGCTGGGGATCTCATCCTAGATCAAAGTGAAAGATCATTCGAGTTGGATAACATCCGCGCTTACCTGTCTCTCGGCCAGAGTGCTCGGAAAGTCAAATCGGCTGCCGAAAGACTGGATATTTCCAGATGTGGCAAGGTGTGCGTGCACGGGGAAGTGCAGCCGCTCACCGTCATCAGGGGGCTCATCATTTGTTAGCTAATAGTGGACCCCATGATTGAATATGTAAATAGACTGCCCATGTCATACTTGCGAGCTCGGAGGGAGTATGTGAAAATGCTGTGTTAATGTAATTGTATGGTCTAAGTGTATACCTGTATGCCAGCAATGGACATATCGAAGGAAAGTTATTGTATGTGATATGTTATGTGCCCTGAGCATATGGTTGTATGTACCATATTAAAGCTAGCATCCTTAATACACAATTGTACACATCATATATTAGGCATTCTCGAAGCACATAATTAAACTTTAAACCTTATCATAAAGTTGTATACATTGTAACTCAAGTTCTGTCTTCGGCATTCTCATTGCACATTGGGTATTATTAGCATCCAAATCATAACATAAAACATGATTAGCATCCAAATTTTAACATAAAGCATGAGAACCAGGAAAATGGTTACTAATTGCCAACGTTAACTAAGGAAGTAGTTATATACACAATTCAGCATGTGTGCCAATGACTACATCCAGAGGGTACCCGTCAAGGCATCATTTGTATATTTCATACGTACAACATTGACTCCATCGGCGACGTATGCATGGTTGAGTCTGTGCTACACTTGTTATCTAGAACAGCATGGGTCATTTGAAAAACAGTAGGTATAGCACAGCATGGGCCATTTGAAAAACAATTGGTATAACATGGGATGGGATTCCCAGGCTCGTGAGATCAGATCACAATGTCTGTAGTACATCCCTATCTGGCTCCCATTTAGTCTGTGGTCAGATCCGCCAATTGTGCATTGGTGCCATCTAATTCATTCAATCCGTTATTCACTGTATCCAAAAGGTACATCCACTTACACTCCCTAACATTCAAGATGGGCCCAAGATCACCTCCCCTTGCTCCCAATGACACTTTCTCAAGGATCAACAATCTGATGGAGTCCGGTGGGTGTGTTTTTGTCCTAAAGTGTTCCACAAGTGGGGCACCGGGGTGTTGCAGCGAATCCTGCTTCAGTGCTGCAGTATCCGTGTCTTGACTGTTTGTCTGGTTTGCCCAACATATAGTTGATTGCATGTGCATAGAATGGCATAGATAACGTCACTTGAATTACAGTCTGTGTGTGCCTTTAGTTGCATGGTGTGGTGTTTGTAACTAAAAGACTTGGATTCCATCGCCATTTTACACGCCTTACATTGTGTACCTTTGAAATGTTCCACTACGTCTGGGAGGTTCCACATTATTTGGATTGTTGATTTCGGTGGTATGTCAAGGAGCGAGCGAACCACATGATCTCTGATATTTGATCGGTTTTTGGAGGCATGCATCGGGGGTTCCTGTATATCAAGGTCATCTGATATAAGCTTCCAGTGTCCATTGATTATTTTTTTAATCGCATTGCTTCTGGTGCAATAAGTCGTGACACAGATTAGTACCAAGCTTGTTTCCTGGTTCTTTTGACAAGTCTCCTGGGATATCCTCTCTCCGTCAGGCGGGTGATTAGATCGTCTGACTCCTGAAAATAATCCTCCTACAGGGAGCAGTTCCTCTGGATCCAGAGAAACTGGCCGAATGGTAGGTTGTCTCGTAGACTTCGGTTGTGATGGCTGGTACACCCTCAGCAAGGAGTTCCTTTCAGCTGGCGTTCTATACAATTATTTGTACAGGTGGTCTTCCATTGTTTTGATGGTAATGTCTAGAAAGTCTATAGTATGCCTGTCCCAATGGATTGTGAACTTGATATCTTGGGAACAGGTGTTCAGCCACTCAAAAACCTCATCAATAATACATCGTCTATGTACCTCCGCTATTGTGTGACATTTTCTTTGTATGGATTCATGTCAGAGAAGATGTGTTGGTCCTCAAAATTATCAATAAAGAGGACTTTATAGCTACTCCTTTAGTTTGGATGAAGAAGTCATTTTGAAAAATAAAAATGTTTTGCATCATGGCAACCTTTAGGAGGTCCGCTATGAATTCAGTCGGTACATTTGCTGGTTGAGGTCTTTTATCCAAAGCCTGTCTCATCACGTCCAATGCTGGTATTGTGGTATACTCGTGTAGAGTGATACGATGCCTAAAGTAGCCAACAGCTGTGTGTTAGAAGTTGGCCTGGCATGTGATGTCCACTATTCTAGTGGGCACCTTGCACCAGTACAAACGACCCTTATTGATGGTAGGTTTAAAGACAACCTTTATAGAAAGCTATCCTAGTGGTAGCTGTGGAGAGCAGCCTTCAGGCTAAGTTTTGAAGGAATGTAAAGCAGCTTGTTTCACCAGTCTATAATCTCTTGAATGATCAAATGAAAGTACACCACACAAGGTATATTTCAAATATATATGTATTTATTCTAAACTCAACCCCTCTAGTCTCTTTGAGGCTAGAGGCAAAAGTACAATACAAGGACTTAAATAGCACACAGTAAACTAGCACAGTATACGTTTTGCCCTAGGGGCCTCGCAAACCATATACTAAAAAAGTGGTATAAGAGCCACGTGAGGGATAGAAGTGAGGCCTAGGGCCTGTAGAACCGCTGGGGCAACCAGGAAACACCCAAGGTAGAGACGCAGGAGACCCACGGGGGACGCGTGCAGTGTCTAAACACAGCCACGAATCACCATTGACTTCTATGGAGGAAAAGCAAGTTACAGTTAGTGGTAATTATTCAATTGAAAGGGTGCCTCTTCCTTCACGTGGAGCAGTTTGGGGCTTAGCTCCAGCATTGCCTGAGAGACAGAGGGTGCGTGTCAGGTTAGTGGTGAGCAGCAAAATAATAAAGAAGGTCCTGGTGGTGTACAATGAGTGGCGAGGATAACAGACAGCTGGCCCCTTCCCATGTATGGTACATTTTAGAACCTGATTCATATGCTGCCTGAGGGGTGGTATGTCTGAACCAGAAGGTGTCTGGGAGCATATAACTGGACATTATTAGAGGTGCTGGTGACTTGAAAGTAGGGACAAGAATTTAACCGAAAGCGGGCCCCTTCTCCCACATGGCGGGCCTCCAGGATTGGCTCTGGCATTGCACGGAGGGCTGCTGGTGTGCAAGTGATGGGGCGTGGCAAGGGAGTATCCCCTAGGGGGGCATCGGCTACTGGTGCATATCCGACTAGACAGGCAGGCCGTCATGAACCAATCGGGGGTAACAGACAACACGCAGAGAACTGAATCTGAAGGTGAGCTGGGATTCCTGGTAAGGGGCTCCTCAGTCCTTTTATACCTGGCGGAGCAGCAGAGTGAGGAACCGCATTGGCAAACAGTAAGATTGAGGCCTAGTGATCCATAGAAATATAAGTAAATTACCCACAGGTGTTACCTTGTGGTACAGGCTCAAGACGTAGATTAGGCATAGACATGGTAAAGCCCAAAAGATGGGCGAACGCACAGACCAACAAGATGGATATGCACGCTGTGCCAAAACCCCCACCGAATCATCAAATCAGTCGATGGATTAGTCTGTGGCACAGAAACTATCAATTAGCGCATTCATGGCAGCATTGAACTATCTAAAGGGCACCATCGAGCCAACCTTGGATGCTGCTATCCTTGACGTCACTCTCCTCAGAGTAGATCTTCACAAAATTACCGACAAGGTAAACACAGCCGAGACAAACATCCAGCAGTTTCAATCCACATCCAAACAGCTGGAGGAGCAGGTGCAGTGTCTCATGAAACAACAAACTGTGCTGGCGGTGAAACTGAAGGATCAGGAGGAATGGGCTTGTAGGAATAATATTGGAGTGGTGGAAGTTTCAGAAGGGACTGAGGAGCAGAGTGTGGACCTTTTCCTGGAGGATCTTAAACTTAACCTCCTGTGCCCTAAGCGTTTCTCAAACTTTTTCGAACCTGCTCATAGGGCATCTTTCCTGAAACTGAAACCTTGTGCCCCTCCGCAGACAATCATAGCCGGACTCCTGACTTACCAGAATTGGGACGCTATACCACAGGCTGTTCGTTTCTAAGGTGATGTGGCCTATGACAATGCCACAATACGTTACTTTATGTTCACACTACAAATGCAGCATCAACGCAGTGAAATGCGAACTATGCGTCAAAGACATTAATTACATGATGGTATTTCCACCGAGGCCCGGGGTAGTGGCAGAAGGTAAAATGTGGCATTTCACTACACCAGAGGAAACTTTGAAATGGCTGGAGGGGGGATGCACCATGGGCCATCAGGACCCTCATGAGGTGCTGCGAGGTCAACCACACGATCGTCGGGAAGAGGTGATGTCAAGAACGACAGAACACCAGTCGACGTCGCCTGTGGAAAGGGCTGATCACTAGACTTGCAGGTGGGGCAAGATGCGAAAAACTAAGTGACCACGAATAATTGGACATGTGCAGCCGTTGCAGATGGACTACGCCTATATCCTTTTCAACCTGAGCTTGCACTTCATGCAGTCACTTGGGACTGTGGCAGCCGGGGTCCATTGGTGGGTGAACGCGGGGGCACAACCTGAACTAAAATGAGCAGGACATCTATAAATGTGGGAAAAACAGGAGAGGTAAGGCAAACACAAGGAGATGATGGACGGAGCACTGAAACTTTTCAGACACCCCCCCCCAGTCACAGTACTGGGTAGAATCCATCATCGTTCTTCAGCCCACTACACCACCCCAGTTCAGGCCCAGCCATATGCAAATCAGTCTTGACCCTATTCCTCATGGGAATAGTCTAGCCCGAACTGCCAAGCCAGGTCTTCTCTGGACCGGAAACAAGCCTCCTGGGACTGGTCTCAGAGTAACACCTCATCAGTCAGGCTAGCTTGAATCCAGTAGCAAAGTGAGCAAGGGACCCACGTAGAGTGGCGTTTCAGCTAGGTTTTGCGCTTCGCATCATTCCAGCGCCTCTTGACCTCTTCAGCACTCGGACTGCATTCACCTTGTCCATAATGGACTGCCATAGTCCATTTTTTGTTGCCAATGACACAGTGGAGGTGATGAACAGTTGTTGATGGTCCTCTACCACCTCCGTTATCAGGATCCTGTTAACCTGCAGACTAAACCACTTCTTCCTTCTCTTCTTCTTCTCCTTGCCCTTCCCTGACCCCAAGGTTCCTGGCTGGTCCTCCGGGGGGCTTGTGGGGTTCTGGGTGTCCTCCGTACTTGCTCCGGCAAAATCCGTTGTGCTTTGTTTGTCTGTTTTTTTTCTTCTTTCATGGTGATTTTTCCCACCTGACGTGCGTGACTTGCAGGTAAGCATGGGCGAATTTTGCGAATTCGCGATTCGCGAATTTGCGGATTTGCGAATTCGCGATCCACAAAATTTGCGAATTTGTGCGGATTTTTGTTTTTTTGCGTGTTCGCCGGGTTTTTTGCGTGTTCGCCGGGTTTTTTGCGTGTTCGCGGGGCTTTTTGCGTCTTCGCGAGCCGCTTGCATAGCGAAGTTACCCATGCAGTCGTTTATGGGAGAGGGAGATAGAGATAGATAGATAGATAGAGAGAGAGAAAGAGAGGGAAAGAGAGAACGAGAGAAAGAAAGAGAGGCCGGATCTCTGAAGGGCCAGATTCCTGAGTTGCCCCTACAGAACATACAGCTTTTTATTTTTCGCAAAATGCATATGAAAATTGTGCTGTAAAGGTCTCTTTTAGTTTAATCCCTCCTGACAACTCAAAATAGGTGTATTTGCCATCCTCTCACTTCTTCCTGTTTTTTATATCTGTAAGTGCTTCCTGATGAGGTTTAATTCCTTGGACAGGTGCCTCGTTGCCTACTTGTAACTATTCTCTGACCCTGCTTCAAGGGTCAGAGCAGGGTCAGAGAATAGTTGCAAGTAGGCAACGAGGCGCCAGGAAGCAATTAGCAGCAGGTGTCCAAGTTGAAGTTAATTTGTTTGTAACCCTTTTGTAAAAGGTTACAAAGAAATTAGGTTCAACTTTTGCACCTGCTGCTGTAACCCTTGCTGATTCACGGATTTTTACCGCGATTTCGCGAGATTCGCGGATCGCGAAATCACAGAAAATCAGGGTCAGACTGATTTGCATATGGCCATGTCTGAACTGGGGTGGCAGAGTGAGCTAAAGAATGGTGATGGATTAAACCCAGATCAGTTGACTAGGGGTGAGTGATTTGCTCAAACGCTCCGTCCATTGTTGGACTTGGCCCTTTCTGCAGGGTTATCCCTGAACTTTTTGCCTTCCTCCAATATTCTCTCTGACCTGTTTTTGTTGGTTTAATGACTCTGGGCACTTTACCATCGCTGACCAGTGCTAAAGTGCATACGCTCTCCCTACTATAAAGTGTACCTGTAATTGATTTCCATGATTGGCTCATTGGATTTACTGTCAGTCCCCAGTAAAGGGCACCAGGAGTGCCAGGGCTTGTAAATGCCAATACTGCTAGTGGGCCTGCAGCGCTGCTTGCAACACCCACAGAAACAGCCTTTTAAAATGTGTCTAGTGTCTGCCATTGCAGAACCTGCGTGCAGTCTGGTACTGTCATGCTGGCTGGGCAAGTGCACACACTTGCCAGCCCCTAAACCTTCCCTTTACTTAATGTGAGTCACCCCTATGGTAGGTCCTAGGACAGGGTGCATTGCAAGCCTAAGGTAGGACAAGCCCTGATGTGTGTGGCCTGTCCTAATAGTGAATTACAGCCATTTTCGTTTTTCACTATTGTAACGCTACCTGTTCTCATAGGCCAGGATGGGCTCCTGGAATTATTACACCCTATAATCCCAGCAGGCTCAGGGAACATGGTAGAAGGTCAAGTCTAGTATTCCTGAACTCAGAATAATAAAATACTTCTTTTAGTAAAGTTTATTTTAATATCCTGTGTTTTCAAATGCTACTTTTAGAAAGTTAGCATTTGCTTGCCTAACCATTTCAGCCCGCCTCTGCCAGGATGCGTATCTGCTGTCTGGGTTGTGTGAGTGACAGGGCTAGGGATGACATCTGGTGGGAGTGCCCCTTGACTCTGAATAGGGCTGTGCTCTGCCAACACAATGCTGGCTCCACCTCCTGGGTAGCGACTGATGACTCTGCCCGACACCTGGCCCAGGAAGAGGGAAGCCTGTCAACAAAGTGCTCCTGGCTGTCCTTATCTCAATGCCGGCTCCACCTCCTGCGGAGCGTCTGCTGCCCTGCCCGACACACTGAAAGCAGAAGGCACACCCTGCACAACAAAGTGCTCAGAGACTGAAATAAATTATGCAAAGGCCCCCTGGCCTGGCAAGACAAAAGAAATACTGTATAAAAGAAGGAGCCCTGCTCCCAAAAGATCAGATCCTGTCAGCCCAAAGAAGAATCTCTGCCAGAGGAAAAAGGACCTTGCTGCTAAAGAAAACAAGAAGAAACTTGCAAGGACCCCTGGACCCCCCTGCCCTTATTCCTGCAACCACGGGCCTCTGACGATCTCCAAGGGCCTGTAGTTGAGCTGGTCCCCTGACTAGAGTCCCAGGACCATTGGACTCTGCCTGATCCTCCTTGACCCGCTTCTGGGTCCCCACTCTGGAGTGCCTCGCTCTCCCCTCGGCAACCTGTGCCTGGTCGCTCCCGTTTTGAGCCCCCACCGCTCCCTCCAGGTGCTGTGCCCGCTCGGCCGGACCGCCCCACACCCTGTCCTTGGCTCGGCAGCCTGTGCCTGGCCGCTCCCGCCTTGAGCCCCCACCGCTCCCTCCAGGAGCCGTGCTCGCTCTGCCGGACCGCCCCGCACCTTGCCTCGCGCTCTCCTCTGAGCCGCACTCCTCACTGCAGCCCCCACCGCTGGAAACGACAAGCTAGGATCTCGGCGAGGCGTCTGACATCGCCTCTCCCCGCCTGCTCCTCACTGCAGCCCCTACCGCTGGAATTCGAAGCAGGGACCTCTTCGAGGCATCTGATGTCGCCTCTCCCTGCTTCCAGCCGCCTAGAATCGCCCTGCATTGGCCCAGCAGCTGAGACACGTGGAAAGAGACGCGTAGGACAGTGCGCCCTACAGATTCGTGCCGCACCACAAGGGGGCCGCCTCGCACCTGAGAAGCCGCCGGTACGGACCGTACCCGCCGCAGAGTGCCACGCCGCCCCCCCACGCTTTACCCTACAAGTCCCGCACATCTCTTCTGAGGCTGGTGCGCCTTGCTCTTCTTCCCGGTCACATGGTCCGCAACATTTTCTTTCCCTGCCTGTGGCTAACCCAGAGGCTGTGCACTGCGAACCGCCTGGACGGTACGCCGCGTACTCCTGTCTCCCAGCCTTTCAATCCGTATGCCCCGTACAGCGAGATGCGTGAGCATCGGTAGGGCCTTTGCTTCTAGCACCGTACAAAGCGCACAGGAGCGCTAAGAGGCCTACAGCTTGTTCCAACCTTTACCAAAGGGACTGAAACACTGTATTAAGTATTTTAGAACGGAAGGAAGTGTGGGAACCTGCAAAATAAACATTCCTAAAGGAACTCTTGTAATTTAAAGTATTGCTGAAAGAACAATTGCCTTTGTAAAGATCTTGTGGCCTCAACTTGCATGTTATATCGGTCTTGTGATAAGTCACTGCCTCATATCCATATTTTTTTTCATAAAGTTACGTATTTTTGATATAAATACAGTATGGTGTCCATTTGTGGGGGGGTCATTGGATTTGCTGTGTGTAGTCATAAATGCTTAACTGTAGCGCCCCGAAGTTTAGCCTTGTCTGCTCGCACCATGCACCTAGAGGGTGAGCAAGGGTTATTCTTGAGGGGTAATCTCCCACCCTGACTGGAGGTGAGGGTCCCTGCTTGTCTCTGGTACTTACCTGCGCCAACCAGAGGCCCTCATTTCCAACATCCATCATCCCCTTTTGTATCGCTTTGTTAGCCCTAAGTTGGCAGGGTATGCTCAGACGTGAGTCCCTTGCTCACTTTGCCACTGGATTCGAGATAGCCTGGCTGATGAGGATTATGAATCCGAAACCGGTCCCAGGATGCTTGTTTCCGGTCCAGGGAAGACATGGCTTGGCAGTTCGGGCTTGGACTGTTCCCATGAGGCACAGGGTCTGACTGATTTGCATATGGCCATATCTGAACTGGGGTGGCAGAGTGAGCTAAAGAATGGTGATGGATTAAACCCAGATCAGTTGACTGGGGGTGAGTGTTTGATTTGCTCAAACGCTCCAGCCATCATCCCCTTTTGTATCGCTTTGCTCTTGCATGACGTTAGTTTTTGGCGATGCCACAGACTTGCACCTCCTTGTAGATCTGAGGCAGCGTGAAAAAGCAATGGGTGTTGCGATGCAACACCCATTGCATGCCAAATTCACGCAGATAACTGCATGAAAGGGTAGTATATTTAGAAAGCTGTGTTAAGGCACACAACGTTGCTTAAAGCCACTTTGTAAATATGGTGCAGGGCATACTGCCACCAGAGTGTTAAAAAAAAGTGACTCTCTGGTGGTGATAGGGGCTTGTACATATGCCCCACTGTTTCGTCATGTTCCACGGTGACAAAGTCCTGTCTATGATGTTTTACCTAATAATGCAGTCACTTGCTGGATGTAATATGTATTGATGCTTCTTGTTTACTAATCAACAGGTTAATAAATTAGAATTTATAAAATAACAATTGAAAAGATAGTATTAAGTGTCAACAAAAAAATATATATAATTTTCGGCTGTTTTTCCCCAACATTGTTCAGAGGTGGAGGGGGGTATTTTTATGATGACATTCTTCTTTACTCTTCTTGTTCCATTTACATTGTTTATGATGCTTGGCGTGATGCTTGATTCAGATGAACATCGGTTAGGTGAAACAAGGGTTTACTGCCATCTACCTTGCGGGCAGTGGGGGGGATCACCGTGAATGGTCCATCGTACCGAGGTTGTCTCCTTTTCCTGGCAAAATTGCATTCAACAACCTTGTTGCCTATGTGCACAACGGAGAGGTCGACCTCAGCAGTAGCGTTCTTCTCCTTTCCTTTGGTTACTTGTTTAGAGATGAACTTTGCAGCCTTGATTAATTGAGGAAAACATGCCTTTCATTGTTCAATATTTCTGCTGGGTTTTCTCCCTGTACATTACTTCTAGTGGCAGAGACCTACACATTCATGGGTCTTCCTGTCACCATCTGATCTGGTGTCAGGTGATGAACAGAACCAGGCATATTCCTAAAGGAAAAGAGTGCCAACAGTAGGGAATACAACCACGTCTTGTGCATTATGGTGCTTAGCTTGCTGTTCTTAGTCTTCAGCAGGCCAATTTGGTGCTCAACGATGCCATTGCTTTGGGGATAGTAAACAGAGGATAGTTTGTTTTATCCCTAACATTGTCATAAGATGTGTGAAGATTGTGTTAACAAAATGTGTGCTGCAGATCTTATCCCTTCTGGAATGCCCCAGCATGGAATAACCTGATTAATCAGAAAGGTAGCAGGTGATTTAGCATCACAATGGATGCATGGTCCTGCATCAATCCATTGGGAAAAGTGACAAACTAAGACTATAAGATTACAATAGTTGTTGCACCTGTCACACAAGTTACTACTTGTGTAACGATATCTGTAAAAGACATTAGTTAGTGATAGATTCCTTACCTTAGAATATCCCCAGGCGTCAGACTGGATCGGAAAGTTTTTCGTCAGCAGTACCCCTGTGCGTCGGAAGTTTGCGTCGGGCGGCTCCGCGTCCGTCGATGGCGTTGTATTCGCTGAGATGACGTCACAGAGTTTACTTAGACGCCACCCATGCGCGCTGACGTCAGTTCTGTACACGACTTTCCGCGCCAGGAACACAGAGTCATGCAAGAAACTGACCACTGGTGCCATGAAACTAGGTCCCTGAAATGGATGACCTTAACCCTAGAAATTAGTTCCCAGAACGGGGAGGATGGGTGGGGCGGTAAGGAATCTATCACTAACTAATGTCTCTTACAGATATATCATTACACAAGTGGTAACTTGTGCATCTGAAAGAGACACGTTAGTGATAGATTCCTTACCTTACAATAGATACCCCAGCAATGCCAACTCCGGTGGTGGGTCTGTGAACAAGATTACACCAGAAAGTCACGGAGAACTCAACGGCCAAAGAAGCAGTCTCTACGGACTTGACTATCAAGGCAGTAATGCTTGTTAAACGTGTGCAGCGAGGCCCACGTAGCTGCCTGGCAAATGTCCTGCAAGGGAGTAAGGCGGTAGTGGCTGCCGTTGCCCTGGTAGAATGGGCACGCAGCCCCACAGGAGGCTCCTTCTTAGCCAACGAGCAACATGCTTTGATGCACAGAATGACCCAACGAGAGATGGTTAGTTTGTGCACGGCCCAGCCTTTTTTGGCACCCACGTAGCCAACAAAAAGTTGGTCATCCACTCGGAACTGTTGTGCGCGCTTCAGATAGAACGAGAGTGCATGTTTTGGGTCCAGATGGTGGAGCCTCTCTTCCTCTTTTGAAGGATGCCGAGGCAGAAAGTAGGTGGGCAAAGTGATGGTCTCCCCGATGTGAAAGGACATGACAACCTCTGGCAAGAAGGAAGGACGGGTCCTTAAAACCACCTTGTCTGGATGAACAGAAAGGAAAGGAGGTTTAGAAGAAAGAGCCTGGAGCTCACTCACCCTTCTGGCAGAGGTGATAGCTACCAAGAAAGCCGTCTTTAGAGTGAGAAGACATAAGGGACCGTTATGAAGGGGCTCAAAGAGAGCGTACATCAGATAAGTCAAGACAAGATTTAAGTCCCATTGAGGCATTATGAAAGACACGGGAAGAAATGTGTGCGTAGTGCCTTTGAGGAAATGATTAACAACCGGGGGCTTATAAAGAGAAGGCTGATTAGAAAGGCGGAGATGGCCGAAACATAACCTTTGATAGTGCCCAGAGCAGAGCCCTGCTGGGCTAAAGAGAGAAGGAACAGAAGGACCTCGAAAAGAGGGACAGAAAGGGAATCCTCAGCCTTTGCTGTGCACCATGCCACAAATGTATTCCACCTGCAGGCATATACCTTTTTAGCGGAGTGACGCCTGGCTGCCAGGATGGCATCACAGACTTCGGGAGGAAGATCGAAACCTGTCAACTGTCGCCGCTCAATCTCCACGCATGGAGGTGGAGGCGGGACAAGTTTGGGTGGAGGACCGCCCCCTGCTGCTGCGACAGAAGATCCTTCGGAAGAGGCAGTTGGATCAGGAGATCGATTGCCATGCTGAGTAGCTTGGGATACCAGTATCTTCGTGCCCAATCCGGTGCCACAAGGATGACTTGGGCCCGGTCGCTCTGAATCTTCTTCAGCACTCTGGGCTGAAGTTGTTTAGGAGGAAAGGCGTACAACAGACCGCAACTCCATTCACGATAAAAATAAATGTGCCGCCTTGGAAATTCCAACACGCAGAACTGATGACATTGCGCATTCTCTTCTGTGGCGAATAGATCTAACCAAGGCTCTCCCCAGTGCAGAGAGAGACCTTGCGCCACATCCGAGTTCAGACGCCATTCGTGTTCCATCATTCACCGGCGGCTGAGTTTGTCCGCCCTGGCGTTCAGGGAACCTGTCAGGTGTTGAACCACCAAGGTAATGCTTTGATGTTCCAGCCATGTCCAGAGGCGCAGAGCTTCCTGACCTAGGAGCCGGCAGCAAGGAAGGGCCCTCAGCTGGGACTGCAGGGCCAGGAGGCGTGCCGGCGGGAGCCCGTGGACTGAAAAGGTGGTCCATGGCAGCTAAAAATGCTTGCACCTGGGCTGGAGTCACCGACGGACCCGGATAAGGTGGATAGGCCGCGGGACTCACAGGCTCCAACGGAGCCGCGGGGGAGTTACCCCTGGCCCCCTCATCCACGTCAGGAGACTGGCGGGGGGACGTCGGAGAGCGCAAACGCTTCTTCCACTTTTTGTTATGACGTCTCTTATCCGATTCCGAGTGTGAAGACTTCGACCCCGAGGAGCATTGGTGATGGCTACGCGGTCGGTCCCTCGATCGACCCCTGGACCTCAAACTGGCACGCAGATGACTGTCGCGCCTCCAGCAGCTTTTGGGACTGCTCCCGCAAAGCCTTTGGAGCCATGGCCAGACAGTCGGAACATGACCGGGAGTCATGGTCACAGAATTTCACAGCACTCCACGGATTCCACCCACCCCTCAAACAAGTGTAACATGAAATTCTCAAAATTACGTGAATTATTGCGGTGTACTTTAAATTTCATCCAGGCCAAGTTAGGTGCTGCATAAGAGGCCTAACCCCCTAAAGGCACATTATAGTCATTTAGTGATGTAAATTGACATTGAGGTTAGCAGACAATCTGACTCTAAACTGTGATGATCCCCCTCTGCGCTGGAAAAATGTGGTGATGTGAAGACCATCTAACACCAGAGGCCAGTTCAGAGCAAACAGGCAACCCCAACCAGGCGTCACGCTTTAAGTGCTGGCCTGGATTACTGCTGTGGTTGGCTTCCAGGGTGGTTCTAGACCAGGCCATGCAGATGCTAGGAACTGAGATTCCCATCACCTCCCTTGGCTAGAGGTAGCCTGCTACCACTCCTACCTCCCTCTAGTTGTGGTGGCCTTTACACCAAGCATTAGTCAGGGGTTTTAGGACTGATGGCCGAACCGGTCTGACTAACGCAATGCGTGGCAGAATATAAAGATTGGGGCCTCTATGCAGCTGTGGTGAAAATGTGTATTTGTTAGACCACCTAAACCTTGCTTCACCATGGAATGTGCCCAAACTCCGGCTCCCAATAAATGCGCTAAAATGGTAATCATACTTTGAAGATAAATACAGTCCGTTGTCACTGCTGCGAATTATTGTTGAGTAATCTTTTTTGTTGAAATAGTTCTATTTTTCTGCAATACCCGAATTCTGAAGGTAACGACGGATGTAACACACAAATAGGACATGGGTAAGTAAACCCAGATATGTCAAGCACGTCGAAATGTATCCCTGTTGACAACACAATGGGTGGATCATGAGAATTGTAAACTGTATAATGTGCAAATAGTAATGTCAAATAACAGTACTA
The DNA here is from genome assembly GCF_964263255.1 of Lissotriton vulgaris. Lineage (NCBI taxonomy): Eukaryota > Metazoa > Chordata > Amphibia > Caudata > Salamandridae > Lissotriton > Lissotriton vulgaris. Next base: position 278,417,699 of record NC_141697.1, read on the forward strand.
TAATAAAAATAGGTTTTAAAAAAACCCTTGCTTAACTCTTCTGACCGATCGTGATCAGGACTCGGCCTAGAGTACTTGAATGGGCCCAGGAGCTTTAAGTGTGATGTGTTTTCTCTAGGTTGTGCTGCCAGCTCTTCAGTGTACATTGTGGCATTTAGAATGGCAAACTCCACTCCTATACTTCACGCAAACACTGTAAACAACCACCAGAAAGCAGGCAGACACTGTTTTCTGTGGATATCTGTTACAAAAAATCTGGTGAGGTCGCTCATCTCCTACTTCTGTCCCTCGGTGTCCACTCCCATCTAACACTATACCTTGTACTCTCCTCTGCTAACAAGACAGCAGTCGAAGAGAATAAAAAAAGTATGGGAACTGTGATCCTGAGGGGAATAGGATCAGGTCTGTGATCGTGGGGGGCGGGATCAGAGGGGTGGCTAAAAAGAACAAAATATTCGGTAACTAGTTGTTGGTCTTTCATTTTTAGGTAACTGTGTATAAAATAACACACCCACCTCAAATGAAAAATAAATGCAAGTTACATTAATCAGTGAGAAATGCAGTTTTTTATGTTAGGAAACATCCAGGAGCCCTTAACTAACCTGTGCTGGTAATGGCTACTGGTTGGTGCCATGGGAAATAGTGAAGTGTAATAATAGTGCTACATGGTCCCAGAAAGTGACTAAAAGCACTGTGAATATGTACATCTTTATTCTAAACTTGTGTTAAACACAGTATAAGATAGGCTGCCACAAAATGTACAGAAATATATAAGTTGGAGACAAAAACGTGTTTCACAATATGGAATTTAGTAACATGCAATCAGGCTGTACCAAGTGCAAACATTTTGCATTGGTGTCCATTAAAAGAACTCTGCTGGGAACACACTTACTATACATTGCAAGAAGAAAAACATCTTCCTCTTACAAAGCTTCAAGAGACTCCATAAATTAAAGCCAACACTGGCTTCCAATCAACCTTTACATTGACAGATTAACCAACTGCAAACATTTACATTTCTTCCAGGAAGGGGCACTCTGGCACGAAGGCTCGTTTTACAGTTCGGCTGTCTGTCTCTCCATCGGATTCACAGCACCAGAGACTCCCTCTCTTCCATTTCAGCCTAGGCATCTCAACTAACGGTTGCTTTTTAACAACAAGGGACTGTGTGTTGGTGTAATTTGTTGCTAGCTCTCAATGACTTTGTGCTGGGGTATAGAGGGTTAAAGCAGGCTCTGACACCGAAGTCTGGCCGGAGCATACAATGCTAAAAGATAAGGTGGCCATAAAGCATGCAAAGGCGCTGGAAGGCTTAATGAGCCATGACAGAAAGGAAGATGGCAGCTGTGCGCCTGCATGCTCACGTGCACGCAAGCTTTAGGCCACCAAAAGCCTCTGGTGGCACTTTTAAAAGCCACTTACTAAATGTCTCGAAGAGACAGCATGTGCTGTCTCTAGCAAGACCTAATAAAAACGAACAATCTTTCACTGATTTTACCATCTCATTCAATGAAGGTGACAGCCAGTGCCATAGCTAGGAAGCGGGGGAGGGTACGGGTTGCCCCGGGTCTCACTTTTTAAACCGCAAGCGAAAGGTACATTTTGTCATATCTTTATTCTCCCCCGGTGGCGTTGCTAAACGTCCCCTCAATCCCGCTCGCTGTCGCCTGTTCGTCATGGCCTTTTACCAGCACCTCCGCTCTTACCAGCACTTGGCGGCACACATAGGCGATCACACTCCTGGGCCTACCAGGGTTGAGGCATGTACCGGGCCCAGCTACACAAGTCACGAGTTAGAAGAACCACAAACATGAACCAATTAACTGGATGTGCTTTCAAGACTCTCAGCAAACTTTACACAGAATGGCTAATTTTGGAAGGAACCAGGATTAACTGGACAAACACCTATTGAGATCATCGAGGCCACCTTGCTTTCAATTAACTCAAACCTTCTTGCAGCTACAAATGCCTTAACCTGGCAGTCCCATAAATTAGAATTGCAGGTTGACCTGATGCAAACACTGGCAAATGCAAAAACTATCAAGGTTCAAAAAAATAATGAACCTGGAAAAAAGTTTAAGGCATACCTTCAATCATATGGGCATATGAAGTGCATTTTCACCCCTATAGTAGATAAGCTTTGTAGACTCCCAGAATTACTTTCAATTCTTGTAGTCAACCTCAAAATCACTCATCCTACTAAGGGAGAGACTGAAGTACTAAATCAAGCCACCGGACCATCCGTAGTAGAGAATGGTAAAAACCTAGAAGGCAATAGATCTCAAATGGATCCTGATGTCTGGAGCAACACTAACTATGCAGGACGACACCACGAACAGCAGCTGGAACAAACCGGAGAAGACCCTTGCAAATAATTTGTTCTCCTCCCTCAGAGGTGGGCGAATCGACAACGATTCCTTTAACTAGGAGTCAGAAGAAAAGGCTCAAGAAGAATAAGGAGAAAAGCGGTATTTCTAGCTGGCCTGGGTCCCAACTATAACTCTGTGCCCAGGACTCACATCAACATACCCCCTCAATCAAATTCACCTCTCAATCTGTCTCTAAACCATCCCCATCATTCAGCTTGGGTGCCCTACTTCTCAGGTGCACCTGAATCAACATCCGGTCCCACACCCCATAAATCCTGTACTTAGAACTCATAAAAACGATTTGGCTCATCAAAAATCAGCTTCAATCGAAGTTAGGGAAAACTCCTCTAATAACAAGCCGGGAATTACCACTTCCCTGGTGGTCGAACCACCACAATAATTAGAAATTCAATCAGACATGAACATGGGTTGACTCACAGGGGTCCTACCTTACAGGTCACCTGTCAGCAGACATTCATATCAGTCTATCCTGACTAGTGTGAATAGGCCAGTCAATGATTCTGCTGAGACAAACCACTCAAACAGCCCTCAAGAAATATCAGATATAGACCACCACCAAGGGGCCATAATCTAAACAAATCTTGCAGCAATTGTTTGAATAATCTACCAAGTGCAGTCCAGTGGCGAACAGAGCATGTGTGGGCCCCCCTGCAAAGTACATGTACATGAAGAAGAGAAAAAAGGGTCTTCGGTATTGAATTTGGATTCCGTTTACAAAGCCATTAACGCCATGAGAACCAACGAACCCCAAGTTCCAATGGCCTCCCAAGTGCACTATTCAAGTCAGATATAGACTTCTGGGCTGACTTACTTACCCCCTTGTATGGGGACTGTTCCAATCGGCACAGGTTCCGCAATCCTGGAAGAGATCCATCCTCAATTCAATCCACAAACAAGGGGAGCAATGTCATCTCAGGGAACTATCGGCTAATTACACTATTGGACGTAGAGGCCAAAATCTACACAAAAATCTTACCCCAAGAACTTGAGGCATGGATGGCTGAAACCATTTTGTAACAGCATAATTAAGACTGGGATGGTCATTGACAAATGATATGTTGTCTGTTTCATTGCAGTTACCCCAGAGGAAGCGCAGTCAACGCCCGAAATTCATTGGGTCACAAAATTAACGTCATGCTATGAGCAAGGGGGAATACCATGTGTTATGTCGAAAAGCCTGGATAGGCATTCTTTGAGCATGGTTTAAATATTGAATATGTTTAGACAAGAATGGATCATGGATTGAAATATGTAAGAAATAAAAATGGATTAAATATGGAAAATATTGTTGGAATGTGTTTGTTTGTGAATTTCTTTCTTTGCTGTGCATCCTGTAGTGGGACTGGACGAGGCTCCAACATTACTCTGAAACCACTATTATACCATTTTATCAAACTGGAATCAGGCCGCATTGCTTCACCATTAACAATATCATTGCCTTGTCATATTTGGCCTGCAGAGATTTCCCTCCATCTCGGCCACCTCTAATTGTGTGTTTGGTGGACTATCATGTCACTTTTGACGGCGCTGACTGCAATAAACTCTGAGCAAAGTTGGCAGAATGGGGCATACCCGCCATCCTACTCAGTGCAATGTCAAACCCGGGTTTTGGAGGATTCACTTCCGTGTTTTGGACGCCAGTAGCGCGAGGGCGATTGTGCCGAAGGATTTCGTAACACATGCACCCGTGGTTACGTTCTGTTATTCGGGGAAATTTTACCTATTGGACATAAACAGACTCGAGCGGAACTTTTAAGCTACAAGATTGGATATTGACATTTCGGATTGAGGTTCCGAGATAAGCGGTGGCGACTGATTTTGTGATTTTACAACTTAAAGGTTACCCTTCCGGGTTGGAAATATCACCGGAATTGGGCCTAGGTATTGACATTTCAGCAATCAAGCCCTGAAGAGTTGTAGTCTCTGTGTATGTACAGTCCTACAACGAAATACGTGTCGGCTGGCTGTATATAAATTGACCTATCTGATGACCTAATAAAAAGGAGAGACACATGAACCTCCAATGAAAACGACGCTGGACAAGAATTTCTTTTTGTGCTAATTCGAATTTATTGTCACATTGGTGTTAAGACTCTTTTTGAGTGTGCAGGATTTTGTGCTTATGTTGTAAGGGTGTATTTATTAAGCTCTAATTGAGGGGTTTTTAAGGGTCTCTCCTCCCTGCTTGCACCATTACTCTTGAGAAATACTGATTACGTTTACTTTGCTTGAGCGCCTATAGATCCCGAACACTTAAAACCCTCTTCTCTGATATCATAAGAACAAGAGAAATCAAAGCTCAATCTCCCAAACATCAAAGTACAATTATATTGGTATCTGGTTTACGGATACAGGCAAACCAAGCGTACAACTGAAACACATTAGTAGGAAGACCCATACAGTCACATTTACATTATGCAGAGTATACCATCAGCTGTACTCTCCTTCAGCAGAGACCCTCTTACATGTCATGCAGGTGAAGTTGTTACCTAACCTTTCTTATTGTCAACACGCCTATCCAGGGGCATTCTCTCCAATACTGGATAAGTCTCAGTGCAATGCCTTCAGGAGGCTGTTCCACCTTCCAAAAGACACTTGCCGCTCACTACTTCGTCTGGAGTTTGGCCTGAATGGTTATCTTGAATGTAAGGCTGCATCCTTAAGTACTGCTATGCCATGCAACAAGCGCAACCAGATATCGGAAAAAGGCACTTCAAGTGTAGTTTAGGACCTTGACCAATCCATGGTCTTTATATTTCTGAATGTAGCGATTTCCTTTCCAAGGCCCACTTTGGTTATTCTTTAGTTTTGCATTTTAGGCAGACTGACTCTACTTTGCGCAGCCAGACCTTTGTTATCGGGATATTTTTTTTTAAAAACTAACAGAAAATGTTGTTCGTTATTCACTGCTTCTTCTGCCTGTACATCTACAAGGTTGCTAGAGCGCTCAACATGAGACATTTTTTCTATGCTCCATCAGCAACAATTATTAACGTTTTAGACATAACACAATGGCAAATCTGTAGCTTTTGAATGCAGTAGTTTTCCAACACACTAGTTATTATATTGAATTGAATTAGCATTTCTAGAGCGCATAGTTACCCGAGGGCATCCCAGCACTGATAGCAGAGCAGTCAAAAAGGCTCCAAGCGGTATTTAGGGAAAGAGAAAGGTTTTAATTTGTTTTAGAAAGATCAGATAGTTAAGTTCAAGATGGGTCTGGAGGGGAAGGCGGTTCCAAAGTTTGGCAGCATTGTATGAAAAGGGACGCCCTCCACTCCTCGATCTACTGATTTTCGGTACTACCACCAGATGTTTGTGGTCCGACGTCAAAGCCCTATTGGAGCGGTAGGTCCAAATGATAGAACGGAGGATGGGTGGTCCCTTGCCTGATAGTGCTTTGTGTGCCGTGCACAATGCCTTAAACTGGATCCTCTCATGAATAGGAAGCCAGTGAAGAGCAGCAAGGGCAGGTTTAGCCATGTAGTGTTGGGAATGTTCAGGAGCAAACATGCTGCACAGTTTTGCACAATCTGTAATTTCTTTGTGGTACAGCATGGAGCTCCTAAATAGAGGGCGTTGGCATAGTCAAGCTGGGAAAGGATGAATGCTTGCACCATCAGTCTTCTGGCCGAAAAAGGTAGTAGAGGGAGGATTTTCCGTTTCATCCTTAAACTCCCATAGCAACTGGCTGCAGCCTTCCGGGCTTGCACCTTGTGATCAAGAATTCGGTTGAGCCAGTTGCCCAAGCTCTTAATCTGATCTTTGGGGAGAGGGGCTGGACCACAGCAGCTGGGCCAGTGGTCCTCTATTCGGGGTGGCAGAATTGCCAAAGAACATCAGCTCCGTCTTCGCCCCGTTAAGTTTCAGATAGGTACATTCCATCCGAATTGAAACCTTTTCAAGGCACCGTGTTAGACCATGTCAGTGCTGTCTAGCAGATTAAAGAGACAACCAGCCAGGTATCATCAGCATAGGTGACAATCAGGACTCCGAAAGGTAGAACAACTTCTACCATGGACCTCATAGATATTGAATAGTGTGGGGCTTAGGGAAGATCCCTGAGGAACTTCACATCTAAGAGGCATCCGTTCAAAGGTGGTTTCATCTTCAAAAGGTCTATCCTCCAGAAAAGACTCCAACCATTTCAGAACTGTCCCGGCCACTCCCAAATCCCTAAGTCTCCCACTCTTTTTAGAATAGAGAGGAGAATTCTGTCAGAGACAGGGGTCTTGGAAGGAACGCCCACGGAGTATGACTTGCAGCTTTGCATAAAGTGAGTTTACATTCATGAGGAGGGCAACCTAACCACAAAGGTATGGGGTCTGTTGCCATTCCTGAGTTCACTGATATATATCCCTTTGCTTACACGAGGGTAGACCTAGACCGATAGATCATTTACCATGGTTGGAATGTTTATTGTATACAGCCTGATAGTAAAGGTAAGACCTAGACCGATAGATCATTTACCATGGTTGGAATGTTTATTGTATACAGCCTGATAGTAAAGGTAATCACTTGGTTTAGTTGCATCTGCTTAGCGATTGCAGCACATCTGCTTCATAATAGACTACGATAGTTTCAATAAACGTATTGTAAACTTTCTGCTGTCTTTCTGATGTTTACTGTGGACATGTATGAAAGAGTGAGTGATGAAAGGTGGTGATCTGTTTCCACAGGTCCTCTGGGACTTGAGTGTTGTGTTCTAAGTTGCCAAAATTACCTGCTACTCTGGGAAGTTAAGAGTGCAGGTTAGGCACTGTGAGCTAGCCAGGAATTTTGGCCGACAGGCACCGATGTGGCATAGAGAGAGTCCCTGCATTTTGACGTTCTGTTGTCCCAAGGTGCAGTTCAGCGCAAGCAGAATCCCTGCGACATGGCACTACTAACAATTGGACTGGTACTTATTTAACAGGTCTCCAGAGTAGCACCTGTGCATGCCCATAGTTTACCCTTACACCTCCACCGGAGACATCTGTGGTATTGGAAATAAATCCTCCACAGTATTTTGAGAAGTGCCTACATTTTGCTGTTGGTTGTTCAAGCTTGGCACATTAAAAGGATTACCCATTTTAGTGTTGCAGTTTGTTTCCATTGCTCTTTTCATAATGGCTGCTCCACAACCAATCCCCAGTGCAGATATGCAGTCTATGAACATTCAACTTTAAATGGCCTTGGCAATGTTGACTTTGACATAATCTTCGTGGTTGAAGCCCATGAATCAAATTTCCAGCTCTGGGTGCAAACCGACAAACATTTCATGAGTGCACTAATATTTCACCACTGCAACAATATAGAGCATGTGCTCTCTTAAAAAATACCACTTTCACACTGAAACCATCTAAATTAGTTCCATGGCGCCCTAATACATGTGCTTCGTCATGTATGCGTAGGTCCCCTTAGTAATGAAGGGTCACATGTCCAGCATTAGCTGGTTATACACCATCCCCTAAATTAACAGGTCTGAATGTTGCTGAGCTTACTCAATTATACAATGGTATAGTTAGACTATACAGACGCTTAAACACAGTTTGTTTAGCGGACCTTAATGGCTGCACCAGCTCGAGCAGCCATAGCAGGAGAACCACAGTTGCCTGCTGTACCAACAATAAGTAATGTAACCATTCAATTATGGGTAAAATTCCTGTAAACCATGAGGAAATAACTTTTTGACCTACCAAAAGAATTGGTCAAATTGAAGCAGTGCTTCCCCTTACGGGACCAGAAGACAAACAGAACATTTTGACAAAGTGCTTCCCTCATACCATCAGAAAACTACAAGGGGGTGGCTCTAGTCAGTATGGCTGAGCCAATATCTATAACAACAAGAAGGGGATGCCAGTACTGATACAAGTAACCATTTAGCAATTTGAAACGCTCAACCTGAAGCAAAATTCGAGGCTTAGAGCTGATTAGTAGCTTTTATTATTTTGCTTAATGTTATCAAAAGACAAATATTTCAAAAATAAACGTTATTACATGCTAGGTACAAAAATGTGGGGAGGAAAGGTCTATCATTATATCAGGCATATCACACGCATACAACATCCAATCATTCAGGGACAATGGGAAACATGAAAACTCATGTATTACAGTGAACAGTATTTACAGTGAACAGGCAAAAACAAACATGCTTGAATAGGCCACAGTCTGCAAAGTATTCTGAAGAGTTTGGTTTTGAAATTATTTACATAAACTGTACATTCCTAACAAAGGTTCAAGTAATCACAATTTTTGATAGAATCAAACACAAGAATGAACAAGGTAATGTACAACTAAGGGTGATAAGCAGCAAAAACAATTCGAACAAACTTGTCACCCAGGCAGACTTAAAGGTGGTAAAGGGCCAACGCGTTTCGAATCCTACAGATGTACGAGGATTCTCATCAGGGCCTTTGATTCTAGAGAAAGGAAAAAAGAATTTGTAAAATCAAAGATTTTACTACATGTGCATTAAGTGGATCAACATCAGAATCCAAACTCAGTCCACACCCTCTCCTACACAGCTTACCAAGACAAGGTGTAACTACATCCAAGTATGAATTTTGCACAGCATCAGGGCTGGGAGGGGGTGCTTTTACCTGAAATGTCCGAAGCAGACATAAATTACATAACGGACTTAAATACAAGTGGCAGAGAGATGGCAAAACTGGGACAAAGACTTTTAAAGTTACCTGCTGCGGTATACACGGATGATGCTTAGCCAGGGACGAAATGGCTTGGAAAGGCGGAAGAAATCCCTGGAGGATAGTGAACATACAAGACTTTTAGGGTGGGTTTATTTCAACTATTACACAACCAAGTTGTCAAGAGGTTGCAATTCGCCTTACCTAATTTTCTAAAATCTATACTTTACGTCGCTGTCGCTGTATTTTTAAGTCGCTGTTGCCATATTTAAAAACGCTGTAACCATAGGGGTGGAAGTGGAGTTCAATCTGAGACCAGAGGCGTTGAATACCCAGTTCAGCAATATGAATTAGCCAACACTCGAGGTTAATAAACCTATGAGAAAAAGCCAACAAGGTGCTCATCAGTATAGTTAAGGATGGAGTCAGCCGTTAGTTGCGTGCAGGTAGAAGAATGTTCAGCGGCTTACCGTGTTTTGATTACGGCTGGCGTGGTCCGCTAAACGCGGCTAGTTATTTTCGAAAAGTTTCCACGAACCTGCAGTAATATAGTATGACAAAATGTCAGCAGGCTGTTGGTATCAGATTACAAAGTGCGGTTTTTTAAAAAAAACAATGAGAAGGATTTACCGTCAGCACTGCGATACACTCTGCAAGGGAGTGATTAATTACTGCAAAGCAAGCAGAAGTTTCGAGATTAGTTTCGCAACCTTAAGCTCAAGTTGGCTACTAACGCAGAGTAAGCAGTACAGAAATACTCACTTTAGAAGGTTTAAGCAGGAGGCTTTGGCGACAGCGAACGCGAGCAAAAGCAGTTGCACTCAGGCGGGGGCGCCTAGGCTGACTGAGCTGCCAGAACGACGCCCTTATATACAGGTCATTAATGGGACCACACCCACCAGGTGTACTGGCCGGTTTCGAAAACTGGGGGCAGGAATGAAAACCAGGACCGGAATAGTCAGTCCATAGTCACCTAAAGCCTTAAGGTGTACACAAATTCGGCAAACATAAAGGAGCAGGATAGGAAAGTCTAAAGCTTGAATATCTCACTTAATTCATTCAAGCCTGACACCGCAGTGTCGAATTTCACTATTAAAAGGGCTTCCCGTTTTGACAAGGCAAGGTTATGATCGCCACCTCGCGGATTTTTTTCCACTTTGGAAATTACAGTCCACTTCAGGTCACTTACAGAATGTTGCATACGCGTCCAGTGGAGCACCAAGGGCGCATTTTCAACCTGTTTTTTGATTCTTGATTTGTGCTGCGAGATCCTTTGCCGGATCTCTTGGTTGGTTTTGCCTATGTACAGTAGGCGGCACGGGCATATGATACCGTAGACAACAAACTTGCTCTTGCAGTTACTGAACGATTCATGTCTCCAATAAATTCCGTTGTGCTGGAACAATGAGCCCTCAATCGAGGATTCGCAACAGAGGCATGTGCCACACTTGTGATGTCCAAGAATGGGGGGCATCCCCATCATTTGGCGCAACGTCGCCGGTTTAGATATTGGCATAGCGGCCCGAACTACATAGTTCGCAATGTTATTTTCCTTTTTGAAGGCAAATAAAGGGGTGTCTACTAAGCTGTTATCCAAATCTTTCACTAGATGCCAGTTCTGTTTTATGACTTTCTTCAGGTGGTTGGCATTGGGGCAGTATGTCGTCACACAAACCTGTCTTTTTAGTTCAGGTTTGATCTTGCGTTCTAGAGTGGTCTCACGCGGTGTCCATTGTGCTCTCCTCATACAGCTCTTCACGAGTTTTTTAGGATAACCTCTCTCGCATAATTTAGATGTCAGGCTTGAATGAATTAAGTGAGATATTCAAGCTTTAGACTTTCCTATCCTGCTCCTTTATGTTTGCCGAATTTGTGTACACCTTAAGGCTTTAGGTGACTATGGACTGACTATTCCGGTCCTGGTTTTCATTCCTGCCCCCAGTTTTCGAAACCGGCCAGTACACCTGGTGGGTGTGGTCCCATTAATGACCTGTATATAAGGGCGTCGTTCTGGCAGCTCAGTCAGCCTAGGCGCCCCCGCCTGAGTGCAACTGCTTTTGCTCGCGTTCGCTGTCGCCAAAGCCTCCTGCTTAAACCTTCTAAAGTGAGTATTTCTGTACTGCTTACTCTGCATTAGTAGCCAACTTGAGCTTAAGGTTGCGAAACTAATCTCAAAACTTCTGCTTGCTTTGCAGTAATTAATCACTCCCTTGCAGAGTGTATCGCAGTGCTGACGGTAAATCCTTCTCATTGTTTTTTTTAAAAAACCGCACTTTGTAATCTGATACCAACAGCCTGCTGACATTTTGTCATACTATATTACTGCAGGTTCGTGGAAACTTTTCGAAAATAACTAGCCGCGTTTAGCGGACCACGCCAGCCGTAATCAAAACACGGTAAGCCGCTGAACATTCTTCTACCTGCACGCAACTAACGGCTGACTCCATCCTTAACTATACTGATGAGCACCTTGTTGGCTTTTTCTCATAGGTTTATTAACCTCGAGTGTTGGCTAATTCATATTGCTGAACTGGGTATTCAACGCCTCTGGTCTCAGATTGAACTCCACTTCCACCCCTATGGTTACAGCGTTTTTAAATATGGCAACAGCGACTTAAAAATACAGCGACAGCGACGTAAAGTATAGATTTTAGAAAATTAGGTAAGGCGAATTGCAACCTCTTGACAACTTGGTTGTGTAATAGTTGAAATAAACCCACCCTAAAAGTCTTGTATGTTCACTATCCTCCAGGGATTTCTTCCGCCTTTCCAAGCCATTTCGTCCCTGGCTAAGCATCATCCGTGTATACCGCAGCAGGTAACTTTAAAAGTCTTTGTCCCAGTTTTGCCATCTCTCTGCCACTTGTATTTAAGTCCGTTATGTAATTTATGTCTGCTTCGGACATTTCAGGTAAAAGCACCCCCTCCCAGCCCTGATGCTGTGCAAAATTCATACTTGGATGTAGTTACACCTTGTCTTGGTAAGCTGTGTAGGAGAGGGTGTGGACTGAGTTTGGATTCTGATGTTGATCCACTTAATGCACATGTAGTAAAATCTTTGATTTTACAAATTCTTTTTTCCTTTCTCTAGAATCAAAGGCCCTGATGAGAATCCTCGTACATCTGTAGGATTCGAAACGCGTTGGCCCTTTACCACCTTTAAGTCTGCCTGGGTGACAAGTTTGTTCGAATTGTTTTTGCTGCTTATCACCCTTAGTTGTACATTACCTTGTTCATTCTTGTGTTTGATTCTATCAAAAATTGTGATTACTTGAACCTTTGTTAGGAATGTACAGTTTATGTAAATAATTTCAAAACCAAACTCTTCAGAATACTTTGCAGACTGTGGCCTATTCAAGCATGTTTGTTTTTGCCTGTTCACTGTAAATACTGTTCACTGTAATACATGAGTTTTCATGTTTCCCATTGTCCCTGAATGATTGGATGTTGTATGCGTGTGATATGCCTGATATAATGATAGACCTTTCCTCCCCACATTTTTGTACCTAGCATGTAATAACGTTTATTTTTTAAATATTTGTCTTTTGATAACATTAAGCAAAATAATAAAAGCTACTAATCAGCTCTAAGCCTCGAATTTTGCTTCAGGTTGAGTGTTTCAAATTGCTAAATGGTTACTTGTATCAGTACTGGCATCCCCTTCTTGTTGTTATAGATATTGGCTCAGCCATACTGATTAGAGCCACCCCCTTGTAGTTTTCTGGTGTTAATAGCGGGCGTTGGCCCGCGAGGCTTTATGGTTCATTGATTTGAAGTCAGGATAGACCTTTGGCTATCCGTATTTACCACACTAGTAGAGAAACTGTGTTTCATGTACATGCTATTTTTTCAACCTTTCCCTTTTTTAGGTCTTTAAATCTTTTTTCTTTCTCACTGTTTTTGCAGAGTAATGGCAGAAAAAGATACCTTTGCCTATACGGAGGATCACATCAGAAACTTCCTCAGTGACCCGCCGGTCTTCTCCTCAGTTACCTTAAGCGAAACAGCCACAACATCTAATGAATCGGATAAACTAATTCGCCTTAAGAAGAAGCAGATAAGGACCGACCTTCATGGTCACTTCTTGTTGCAGCACCTCCGGGAGGGCACCATCCCTGCTGGTTTGCAAATTAAAAACATACCTGTAATTTTTACAGAAGATCCGATATTTAAGAAAGGCTTCTCTATGATAGAAACCAAATGCAGTAGAGATTTGATGGTTTTAACAGTAGAGACAGCTGCTCGTATATCAAAAGAAGAATTGGCTGAAATTTCCAAATTAGAAGCAGATATAAGTATTAATCCTACAATAGCTGATGCTAAGGCTCTCTTGGACAAAGTTAACAAAGAAGTCCAAGAGTTTAAAGATTATACGATAACTCAAAAATCAAACCAATTTGAGAAGGACAAAAAGGGCTTTTCATTAGACAACATATATCCCTACTTGCAGGCCGACTTTTATTCCAAGGTAGAATCGAGACGTTTCCTCCAAGGAAACCAAGGAAGATCACGTAAGCAGTTTATTTCCTTCAGCGATACTTCATCATCAGGAACGGACAGTGATTCCACCGGTAATTACAACCGTCCAAATAGGAACCGTAACTGGAATGCCAACCAACAACAATCAAATCAAACTTCTAACCCTCATTTTTTAGGGAGAGGCCAGTCTCTACCCAGGGGTCGAGTGAGAATCAACACCCCTTGGGAAATGAAAACCAGACGACAACATTACAAGAATTAGATATGTCGCCTATTTTCAATTTATCAAAAAGAGTGTTAACAGCTGATGAGGAAAACGTGTTGGCTAAAGGCTTATCATTTGTCCCTTCCAAGAAAACTGACTTCGTTAAAATGAAGTCAGAATTTATTGAATTCTGCAGGAAATTAAGACTTACTTTGTTCTTCAAAGATACCCCTAGTAACCAGTCTATGGAGGTAACTGGCCTTAGGAATAAGTCCTCCTTCTGTCCTCCTGCAAGTAAAGTCCCTAAAAACCTTCTGACTTTTGAGAAGAGCGTATTGTCAGCGATATCAGCTATGGAAAAAGAAAGGAAATACGTTAAATTTAATACCTCTAAGGCACAGATGACAGCTCTGAACAACCTTAAAAATGACAGTACAGTCATAATAAAACAGGCCGACAAAGGCGGAGCGATCGTAGTATGGGATATTAATGACTACACCACCGAAGTCACAAGACAGCTGGCAGATTGCAGCTGTTACCGTAAAATAAATAAAGACCCTACCTCTGATCTTCAAAACCAACTTTTTTCCATCATACAAGAAGGCTTCGATCTTGGCTTTGTCGGACCCAAAGAGCTTGAATATCTTAAAAATTTACATCCCAAAGTGCCATTGTTTTACGTATTGCCCAAGGTTCACAAGGATCCACACCATCCCCCCGGTAGACCCATCGTCGCCGGATGTGGTTCGTTATTAGAACCGGCAGCCAAATATGTAGACTGTTTCTTGAAAGAATTTATGATCAGTGTGAAGTCCTACCTCCAGGACACAACTGATTTCATCAACAAACTCGAAAACATTGAGTTTCGCGAAGACAGAGACAGACTAGTTACGTTGGACGTAACTGCTCTATACACCCAGATCCCTCAAGATGAGGCGATAGCAGTTCTGACACACTATCTGGATTCCCGACCAAGACCTGTGCAGGTGCCCACTAAATTTATTGTTGACTTGGCGGCATTCGCCTTAAAGAAGAACTATTTCTGCTTTGGTGGCGATTACTACTACCAGACCAAGGGAGTAGCCATGGGCTGCCCCTTTGCGCCTGAGTTGGCGGTATTATTTATGGCAATGTATGAGGAGGCATACATTTACCACAACAACCCTTTCATTCAATACATCGGAGCGTGGCTCCGGTTTATTGATGATGTTTTTATGACGTGGACGGGTGATAGCAGTACCCTTGACCAGTTCTACCAATGGTTGAATGACAGAACTGCTGATATAAAATTCAGCATTTCCAGCTCAACCACAAGGATTGCGTTTCTAGACGTGGAGGTCTTCCCTTCTGAAGGGAAACTGGCCACAACCCTATACAGCAAGCCCACGGATAGAAACAAATCGCTTATGTTTTCCAGCAACCATCCTAGGAACCTTAAAGAGAACCTCCCGTATGGGCAGTTCCTACGAGTTCGTAGGAACTGCACATTCAAAGAGGACTTTCAAAAACACTCAGCGAAATTGACATCTAAATTATGCGAGAGAGGTTATCCTAAAAAACTCGTGAAGAGCTGTATGAGGAGAGCACAATGGACACCGCGTGAGACCACTCTAGAACGCAAGATCAAACCTGAACTAAAAAGACAGGTTTGTGTGACGACATACTGCCCCAATGCCAACCACCTGAAGAAAGTCATAAAACAGAACTGGCATCTAGTGAAAGATTTGGATAACAGCTTAGTAGACACCCCTTTATTTGCCTTCAAAAAGGAAAATAACATTGCGAACTATGTAGTTCGGGCCGCTATGCCAATATCTAAACCGGCGACGTTGCGCCAAATGATGGGGATGCCCCCCATTCTTGGACATCACAAGTGTGGCACATGCCTCTGTTGCGAATCCTCGATTGAGGGCTCATTGTTCCAGCACAACGGAATTTATTGGAGACATGAATCGTTCAGTAACTGCAAGAGCAAGTTTGTTGTCTACGGTATCATATGCCCGTGCCGCCTACTGTACATAGGCAAAACCAACCAAGAGATCCGGCAAAGGATCTCGCAGCACAAATCAAGAATCAAAAAACAGGTTGAAAATGCGCCCTTGGTGCTCCACTGGACGCGTATGCAACATTCTGTAAGTGACCTGAAGTGGACTGTAATTTCCAAAGTGGAAAAAAATCCGCGAGGTGGCGATCATAACCTTGCCTTGTCAAAACGGGAAGCCCTTTTAATAGTGAAATTCGACACTGCGGTGTCAGGCTTGAATGAATTAAGTGAGATATTCAAGCTTTAGACTTTCCTATCCTGCTCCTTTATGTTTGCCGAATTTGTGTACACCTTAAGGCTTTAGGTGACTATGGACTGACTATTCCGGTCCTGGTTTTCATTCCTGCCCCCAGTTTTCGAAACCGGCCAGTACACCTGGTGGGTGTGGTCCCATTAATGACCTGTATATAAGGGCGTCGTTCTGGCAGCTCAGTCAGCCTAGGCGCCCCCGCCTGAGTGCAACTGCTTTTGCTCGCGTTCGCTGTCGCCAAAGCCTCCTGCTTAAACCTTCTAAAGTGAGTATTTCTGTACTGCTTACTCTGCATTAGTAGCCAACTTGAGCTTAAGGTTGCGAAACTAATCTCGAAACTTCTGCTTGCTTTGCAGTAATTAATCACTCCCTTGCAGAGTGTATCGCAGTGCTGACGGTAAATCCTTCTCATTGTTTTTTTTAAAAAACCGCACTTTGTAATCTGATACCAACAGCCTGCTGACATTTTGTCATACTATATTACTGCAGGTTCGTGGAAACTTTTCGAAAATAACTAGCCGCGTTTAGCGGACCACGCCAGCCGTAATCAAAACACGGTAAGCCGCTGAACATTCTTCTACCTGCACGCAACTAACGGCTGACTCCATCCTTAACTATACTGATGAGCACCTTGTTGGCTTTTTCTCATAGGTTTATTAACCTCGAGTGTTGGCTAATTCATATTGCTGAACTGGGTATTCAACGCCTCTGGTCTCAGATTGAACTCCACTTCCACCCCTATGGTTACAGCGTTTTTAAATATGGCAACAGCGACTTAAAAATACAGCGACAGCGACGTAAAGTATAGATTTTAGAAAATTAGGTAAGGCGAATTGCAACCTCTTGACAACTTGGTTGTGTAATAGTTGAAATAAACCCACCCTAAAAGTCTTGTATGTTCACTATCCTCCAGGGATTTCTTCCGCCTTTCCAAGCCATTTCGTCCCTGGCTAAGCATCATCCGTGTATACCGCAGCAGGTAACTTTAAAAGTCTTTGTCCCAGTTTTGCCATCTCTCTGCCACTTGTATTTAAGTCAGTTATGTAATTTATGTCTGCTTCGGACATTTCAGGTAAAAGCACCCCCTCCCAGCCCTGATGCTGTGCAAAATTCATACTTGGATGTAGTTACACCTTGTCTTGGTAAGCTGTGTAGGAGAGGGTGTGGACTGAGTTTGGATTCTGATGTTGATCCACTTAATGCACATGTAGTAAAATCTTTGATTTTACAAATTCTTTTTTCCTTTCTCTAGAATCAAAGGCCCTGATGAGAATCCTCGTACATCTGTAGGATTCGAAACGCGTTGGCCCTTTACCACCTTTAAGTCTGCCTGGGTGACAAGTTTGTTCGAATTGTTTTTGCTGCTTATCACCCTTAGTTGTACATTACCTTGTTCATTCTTGTGTTTGATTCTATCAAAAATTGTGATTACTTGAACCTTTGTTAGGAATGTACAGTTTATGTAAATAATTTCAAAACCAAACTCTTCAGAATACTTTGCAGACTGTGGCCTATTCAAGCATGTTTGTTTTTGCCTGTTCACTGTAAATACTGTTCACTGTAATACATGAGTTTTCATGTTTCCCATTGTCCCTGAATGATTGGATGTTGTATGCGTGTGATATGCCTGATATAATGATAGACCTTTCCTCCCCACATTTTTGTACCTAGCATGTAATAACGTTTATTTTTGAAATATTTGTCTTTTGATAACATTAAGCAAAATAATAAAAGCTACTAATCAGCTCTAAGCCTCGAATTTTGCTTCAGGTTGAGTGTTTCAAATTGCTAAATGGTTACTTGTATCAGTACTGGCATCCCCTTCTTGTTGTTATATCCCTCATACCATGGCACCCCAGATAGCAGACTGCACACCTTGAGGCACAGTCTTTGCAGCCATCTATAACCTAACACACCATCTATGGCAGTGGTGCTGGGCGTGTTGAAGTAGTTACAGAACAAATATGGGGTAGCGGCTGCCCTAGATTTGGGGATGAAACTAATGGTAAACTTTCCAGTGGTCTCCCAAATTATTCTGTCCAACATCAAAAGTGAAGCTGCGGCTTTAGCTATACATCAGTGGCTCACACAGGAAGCCCCAGGGACCCAGGACAGTGAGCTACCTATTATAATTGCTGAAGTATATACTTCTCTGGGTAGCAATAATTTGGGGACCAGACCAAGTAAACCACAATTTGGCAAGCCTATAACAGACGAGGACACTGCCAAGCAGAACCCGAAGTTTGTTAAAAAACAATGGGAGAATTCCAAACCTAAAACCTTTCTTTTTCAGCTACAAATACCAGCCACATGACGCTAGTAAATATTGTCCTTACTGCTGAATCTTTTGTTGATGATTTTGTTTCTACTGATCCACCACTCTTGGGATCTACCAGTTCCTTACCAATACCTATGGCTCCTGTTTTTCGACAGACTGATTCAGATTATTTCATGGGCACAGATGATTCTATCAGATTCTGTTGACAATTCCACCATCTCAGATACTCCACCCACAAAAAATTGTGGTTTTTTCCCATGGCTGAAATGCACTTATCTGGTCCCACCTTGTATATATTATTAGATTACACTTTCCTTGTTTTTTTCTTTGGATTGGATTTGCAACGGTTTTCTTCTTGCTAATCAATGGCTGTTGCCTTTCAGAATGCTCAGCCACAGAACTGACCAAGGAGGTGTCAACACCTCATTCTTCTTCCCATACACTGAAAAAAAGGCTTGTCCCTTGTGAACATTTCAGCTGTTTCAGTAATTGATGAAATAGTTTGGGATAAAGTATCTTATGGCATTTATGGACCTACAGAACTTTTGCAGATCTTATATTTTTTAATATATCCTTTTTCAGATTCCTTATATTTTTAAATATTTATGGGTGACGTTATTGTACCGAGGTTATATTCTGATGATTGGGATGTTAATACTGTGAATTCCATTCTTTCAGAGTTCGAATAATATAGCATTTTTGAAGACAAGGACCTTCATTTAAATTCTGTTAATTACTGTGAAATGTTCTGTTACCATCATTATGGACATCATTATTTACAATCGAGCTAATGTCCAAAGCACAGTTTTTAATTATACACAATGAGAACATTGTCAGACTCCCCTGCAAGGGAGCTCAAAAACATAGGGATACATTCTCATATTTTTCTGGCCATGATTCATTAGTCCCGAAATAGTTTTGTTTTAGACTTGTCCCCTCACCAGCAAAGAAATATATGCCGACACAAACATGCTAAAACATACAGATTAGTTTGTTAAAGAATTAGCCATGAACCGTTAAGAGTAAAGAAAGATACAATTGAATCAAAAACCATTTAGGGTGCCAAATCTTGGCAGATTCAGGGAACAGACACCATATTTAGAGCCTGTTTAATTCCCGCACAAATTATTTCTCTAAACGACACAGTTCAGCAGACTACTTGTAAAGGATATGCTAAAATCAAAGACATGAATTCAACAAATATTTCTTCTATTACTCGATTTAACAAATGGCAACATTTATCAAATTACACTGAAGAACAGCTCAATAGTAGGATACAAAATAGTACATTTAATGCCAAACTTTCTGTTCCAAACGGTTGGTTATTGTGGCAAGGGGACACAAATGGGTGTTATGGTCGTTTTTTGAATTCCACACCAAGGTTTAAGGCAAGTAAACTGAACCCCAGTTATTCTCAGTCTCAATACTCCGGTACTGTCACTACCTATTCAGTGGAGAAATTGTGAGCAAAGGTTGGAACATTCCACAATGTCTGCAATAAAACAACATCTTTCTCTCTTATCAGAAGACATGGACCTATCTGATTTTGTATTGGGTCTTAAGTCTCCACGTTCAAAAATATTTATTGATGCAACGAACAATGACATTTGGAAAGTGTCATAAATAGAAGCTGCTGTAAGTTTAAGGCAAATTGATCAAAATAATTAGCAAAAAGTACTTGCTGTAGTTAATAGTATTAATGCGTTATCTTCTCGCATTTACAGTTTGAATAACATTGTGTTGTCTGTTATTGATATTATGCAAAATGACATGCCTTAATTATACTGTGAGCAAAGTCAGCTTAGATCTATTATGCAATTTAGTTGGACACTTCAGGTTCTAAAGAATGCCGTTCCCTAAATTCCCGCACCTATTTTTGCCTTTCAACCCGACATGTACGCAGTGACTCATGGCCAAAAGGATGCCACTTACAAAATGTTCCACAGAGAGAAACTAGAACAATTGCCCTTTACTATAGCGGAGACACCAGCCGCAGTGTGGCTAATACATGGCATAACATCTTTGCCAATTTCAACATACCAGCTCACATCCTGTATGAAACATTTCCCGGTAGATAATAGATATGAGCCCTTGGAGGGGAGCTTTATTCATGAGGTGTGGTCACTTCCTTTCGATTATCATTGTGAACAGGTGGATAGAGAGTTGTTCCTTGCTGGAAATTAATGCAAAGTTTATGCCAGGTACTCACCTCTTTGTAAACACCTTACCATACAAAAATCCTGTAATGCTTTAGTACTGAATTTGTCCTGGTTTCTAAAGGGAATACCAGCCCCTTCAATCCTCCTGCTCATTGCAGTCCTTTCTAATGGCAGTTATTTAATGTTAAATGATCAAGATTGTTGCGGCATGAAGGCCGGACTGCCGCATGTCCTTTCAGTTTCCCAGATAGGGACCTGCTGTGTAACGTCCTTTTCCCTCCAACAAATAGATAGCACATTATGGCTTTCCATTCCAAATTGACGGCAGATTTCAACTAGCTAAGCAGACTCAAAGCCTTCTTGTTTCAAAAATAGGTGTCATTTACTTCTGTCAGAGAAACCTTTGAGCTACAGGCGGCAAGTACGTCCAGTGAAAAACAGTCGCTTTTGAGTACAAATCTCCCACTGCATTTCGGCGAGCTTGTAAATCGAATCTTTAGTGCTTTAAATACTGCTGGTGTAGAGCATTTAAAAAATAAAAAAAAATCGGGACTGGCATAGTCAGTACCCTCCAGAAAGTCTTTGAAGTGATATCAGTCGTTATCCATTCTCTTCTTCAGGGATTTGGGGGGCATACCCTTGGTCTTATTCATTTGTGGCATTTTGGTTCTATTTTTGTTCCTCTGCAATGGACTTCTGTTTCGAAGCCCACTGGTAATAGAATTACTACAGGTCCAGCGGAGTTGTGAGCACATAAGATTCTCTGCCTGGTTTACCTATGTACAGCTTGTTTTTCATTGCCTGTCATGCCCCTATGAGTGGTTACTTGATGTTTGCCTTGCGCTGCAATTGCCTGTTCCTATAGACATAAACACGTTGGTAAGTCCAATCTCGACCACTTTTGTCCTATGGTGTTGCAGCTGCTTTAGGATGCATGGTATGCGCTACCCCCTCTGGGGGAGATAGGTGCTACAGCACCAGGAATTCTGAACTCTGGCTAATAACACAGATGGACAACAGGACAACAGACTACTTCCTCAGCCTCGGCTGATAATGAGGATTTTGTCTGTTCTTTGGAGATTTTGAATGAGCTTATTGAGGAATCATCATCTGCAGAGATTGAATTCGTTCTGGATTCACAAAAAATGATTCTATGATAGAAATCTTGGGTGCATCTGGTTCTCATTGATTTGTAACCTTTTGGGAAAATGTTCAGGTCTGTGTTTATGAGATACAATAGTATTGCATTGAATTTGCTTGGCTTGTGATTTTGTTATTTCGTTAGTCGCCAAGTTGCGGGGGAGTAGTGATTCCCTTTCTAAGGCCCACTTTGGTTAATCATTAGTTATCGCATTTTACACATTTTAGGCAGGCTGCCTCTGCTTGCGTACTTAGTTGTTTGTTTTCATGACATTGTTTTGGAAACACACTGTTCATGTTGTTCGTTATTCAGAGGGTCTTCTGTCTGTACATCTGCAAGGTTACTCAGAATGCATGACAACATGAGTAATTTTTTCAATACTGGCCAGCAACAATTCCTAACATTTTAGACAAAACACAGTGGCTCAGCTGCAGCTTTCAATCGCAGTAGTTTTTTTAACAGTTGTTTTTATATATAAAACTAGCTCTTGCCCTTTTTAGAACAGATGAACAAGTTACTTACGTTCGGTAACGCTTTTTCTGGTAGATACAGTATCTGCCTGTGGATTCCTCACCTTGTGAATATCCTCCTTGCGCCAGCAACGTTCGGAAAATTCTTCGTAGCATGCCGGCGTGGACGACGTCATAGGAGCACGGCATCGCGCGCGACTCCGTCTGACGTCACCGACTCCTCATAAGGCCCACGTCGGCGTGATGACGTCAGTTCCGCCCTTTTTTCCGTGCCTTCGAGGCACCCGGACGGACCAACAAGTACATATATATATATATATGAACGAAAGTTCGTCACCGGCTAAGGCAGCAGCCCCAGCCCCACACTCACGCTGACGAAAGAACGGACCCAAATTGTAGTGCTCAATCCTTCGTGTTTATTTCAGCAAGCCTGCCGCCGCCATAACGCGTTTCGCCTTTACAGCTTGATCACATGGCCCATATATATATACACAATGTACACAGTACATGCAACCAAAAACAATTAAAGTGCAAAAATATACAATTTCAGATATACAAAATCATAAATACATTTGCACACAAACCCAGGTATAGCAGAGTGGACAACGGGGAGGCGGGTGGGTCAGTGAGGAATCCACAGGCAGATACTGTATCTACCAGAAGAAGCGTTACCGAAGGTAAGTAACTTGTTCTTCTGATAGATACATCTGCCGTGTGGATTCCTCACCTTGTGAATAGAGTCCCACAGCAGTCCCCACTCCCGGAGGGTGACCACTCTGCTATACCAGGAAATCCTGGAGAACAGAGCGCGCGAAGTGGCCGTCCCTCCTCACCTCAGCATCCAAGCAGTAGTGCTTCGCAAAAGTATGGAGGGAAGCCCATGTCGCGGCCCTGCAAATATCCTCAACAGGAACACCTCTAGACAATGCAGAAGTAGCAGACTTTGCTCTAGTTGAATGAGCTCTAATACCCTCAGGAGGGTCCTTACCCGCCAGAGAGTAGCAAATCTTGATGCAGAGAATAATCCATCTGGAAAGTGTGCGCTTGTGCACCGCTCTGCCCTTCTTGCAGCCAGCAAAACCCACGAAGAGCTAGTCGTCAATACGATAGTCTTTAGTCCTATCAAGATAGAAACTAACCGCTCTCTTCGGGTCCAAGCGATGAAGCCTCTCCTCCTCCTTGGAAGGGTGTCGGGGAGGATAAAAGGTAGGAAGGGTAATGGATTGTCCTAGGTGGAAGGGAGTAACCACCTTAGGCAGAAAAGCAGCCCTGGTCCTGAGAACCATTCTTTCAGCATGGATGGACAAGAACGGGGGCTTGGAACTAAGAGCCTGAAGCTCACTTACCCTCCTTGCCGAGGTAATTGCAACCAAGAAGACCGTCTTAAAAGAAAGAAGCCTCATTGGACACTTGTGTAAGGGTTCAAACGGAGAACCCATCAGATAAGTTAACACAAGATTCAAGTCCCAATGAGGAACAATAAAGGGAGAAGGAGGGAACTTACTAGTAAGTCCCTTCAAAAATCTTAACACTACAGTAGATTTAAAAAGAGAGGGCTGATCTGGCAAACAGAGAAATGCCGATAAGGCCGAAAGATACCCTTTGACAGTGGCAACAGCAAACCCTTGCCGTGCCAGAGAAAAAGCAAACAACAAAATGTCAGACAAATGAGCCTTTAACGGGTCAACATCCCTCTCCCTACACCAAGAGACAAACTTAGACCACCTATACGAATAGATGGACTTGGTGGAATCGCGCCTGGCAGAAAGAATGACATCCACCACATCGTGAGGAAGAGAGAAGGAATTCAGATTGCCCCGTTCAATCTCCAGGCATGAAGGTGTAATGTCTGGAGGTGGGGGTGTAGAACCTGCCCCTCCATCTGAGAGAGGAGGTCTGCCCTGAGAGGGAGACGGAGCGGCGGGGCGACCAATATGACTTGGGCCCGGTCTTGGCAAATCTTCCTCAGAACCCGAGGAATCAAGGGTATGGGAGGAAACGCGTAAAGGAGCTGACCTCCCCAGCTCAACTGAAACGTGTCCCCCAATGCTCCTTGCATCGGATACTGGAGACTGCAGAATGACGGGCAGTGAGCATTCTCGCAAGTGGCAAACAGGTCCACCCGAGGAGTTCCCCACATCTGAAAGATGTCGTGAACAACCTCCGGGTGAAGCCTCCACTCGTGGTCGGCAGAGAACTGCCGACTGAGAACGTCCCCACGTACGTTCAGGACTCCGGCCAGATGATTTGCCATCAGACAAATCTGGTGGTCCTGAACCCAGGACCAGAGACGCAGAGCCTCTTTGCAAAGACACCACGACCCTACTCCTCCCTGCTTGTTGATGTACCACATTGCGGTCGTGTTGTCCGTCAGGACTTGGACCAACCGACCGCGAAGGGAAGGGAGGAAGGCCTTGAGCGCCAGACGTATGGCCCGCAATTCTAGAAGGTTGATGTGAAGCAACCTTTCTTCCGGAGACCAAAGACCCTTGACCTCCAGATCCCCCAGATGAGCACCCCCACCCTAGAGTGGATGCATCCGTTATCACCGTGGCCACCGCTGGTGGAAGCTGAAAAGGCTTTCCTTGTGACAGGTTGCCTTCCATGCCCCACCAAGACAGATCCGCTGCAGTCTCTCTGGAGATCTTCACTGACTCCCCGAGATCTCCGTTGTGCTGATACCACTGCCTGCGGAGGCACCACTGGAGTGCCCTCATGTGCCAGCGTGCATGGTTGACCAGGAGAATGCAAGAAGCCATCAGACCGAGCAGACGAAGGACCTTCAGGACCGGAACAACCGCTCCATTGTGAAATAAAGGAATCATTTCCTGAATGTCGCGAATCCTTTGTGGAGGAGGGAATGCACGACATACAGTAGTGTCCAGTACCGCACCTATGAACAGGTTGCGCTGGGAGGGCACAAGGTGAGATTTGGGCACGTTTATCGAAAAACCCAACCTGAACAACAGCTGCGATGTCTCTTGCAGGTGATGAAGCACCTTCTCGGGCGACTCCGCTTTGATCAGCCAGTCGTCCAGGTACAGGAATACAGGTATCCCCGACCTCCTGAGATGTGCCGCCATCACCTTGGTGAAAACTCGAGGCGCAGTAGTAAGTCCAAACGGAAGGACCACAAACTGGTAGTGTTGCGACCCCACCGTAAAACGGAGATACTTCCTGTGCGACTTCAGGATCGGGATGTGAAAATACGCATCCTGCAAGTCGATCGATACCATCCAGTCTTCTTCCAACAGCGCTTGAAGAACCTGCGCAAGAGTGAGCATTTTGAATTTCTCCTGCTTGAGATAGAGATTCAAAATCCTGAGATCCAGGATTGGACGTAACCTGCCATCCTTCTTGGGGATCAGGAAATACCGGGAGTAGCACCCCTGACCCCTCTCCTGCTCCGGGACAACCTCTATCGCACCTTTTTTGAACAAAGCCAGGACTTCTTCCTGCAGGCGAATAAGGTGGTCCTCCGAACAAAAACCCTGGCAAGGAGGGTAATTGGGAGGGAACTCCTGGAAAGGAAGAGCATACCCATTTTCTACGAGATTGAGAACCCAAAGATCTGATGTAACCGATTCCCAATCCCGTAGAAAATGAGTACGCCGGCCCCCCACCGGAGCCACATGATCCAGAATGGCGGATCTAGGGCTGCTTTGCTGCAGAGGGAGGGGGTTGATTATTAGAGGAAGAGGAGGAGGAGGAGGCCTGGCGTCCACGACCACGGCCCCTTTGCTTTCCTCTGTAGGTTTTATACAGAGGATTCTGTCGCTGCTGCTGCTGACCTTGGTTGTAGGAACGAAAAGTGGATCTGCCAAATCCCCTGAACTTCCTAGTCGCAGAGTCCCTTGTCTGAAGGCCCAAAGACCTCGCCGTAGCCCGGCTGTCCTTGAATCTCTCCAGAGCTACGTCAGCCTTCTTACCAAAGAGGCCTGTCCCATCAAATGGCAAGTCCAACAAGGTAGACTGAACATCAGAAGAAAAATCGGAGGACTTAAGCCATGCGGCCCTTCTTGTCGCACCAGTAGAGCCCATAATCCTGGCAACAGAGTCCACCGTGTCCATACCACTCTGTATAACCATACGAGCTGCAGCCTGAGTATCAGAGACCACTTCGTTAAAGTTCTTCCTATCGTCCTCTGGAAGCTTAGATGAAAGTTGTTTCACAGAGTCCATCAACGCATGAACATATCTCCCCAATAGGCAAGTAGCATTGGTGGATTTCAAGGCCATGCTACCCGAGGAGAAAATCTTTTTAGCAGACTGGTCCAATTTTTTAGAGTCCTTGTCTGCCGGCACCTGAGGGAAAGAGCCCGCAGCCCTGCTGCAACAGACGGCCTGCACTACCAGATTCTCCAGAGCAGGATGCGAGGAAAGAAATTTAGGGTCATCAGGAGCCACCCTGTAACGCATTGCCACTGACCTGGAAACCGCAGGAGCAGTCAAAGGTCTCTTCCAAACCTTCTTTATTGGCTCAGTCAATGCATCAGTAAAAGGAAGTGTAGTCTCTACAATTGAAGAAGGCGAATGCAAAACTTCCGTAAGGATGTTGGGCTTGTATTCAACTGTGGGCAAAGTAAAGCCTAGCAAATCAGCAGCCTTCCTATTAACAACGTGATAGGGTGCTATGTCCTTAGATGGAGTATCTGAAACGGATGGCAAACCCCACTCAGGAGAAAGTTCCAGGCCACTTGCGCTTTGGAGGTCCTCAAAGCAATCCCCTTGATCTTGCAACTCTCCTTCCTCAACCTCGGAGTCCATATACTCCTTCTCCTCCAAGAGGCGTTGCGCTCTGCGCCTCGACCATTCCATGCGGACCGAAGTCGACGGATCCGGCAACGACTTCGACGGCGCCGGAGCCAACGTCGAGCGAGGAGCTTGAGGACGGGAAGCACCACGATCCGTATCACCACGAAGCCGATCCGGAGTCGGCGAAGCCGCATGCGAAGTCGACGACCTCGGCGGCGCCGTACCGAGCCAAGGAGTACAAGGCGTCGGCATAAACGGCATAAAGGGGGCCGGGGCATAAGCCTGGGGCACACCTAAATTAAAAGACAAAGGACCCATGGGACCAACAGGCGCACCAGTGGGGTACATAGCCCTCGAATAAACACCAAACATGGCATTTAAAAACTGCGAGGGATCCTGACCTGGACCTGGAAAGGGAGGGTACGAACCCAACGGCCGCTCCGAAGGAGGCTGATCCGGCAAAGGTGCACCCTGGCCCTCTTGATCTTCAGGCTCCACAACCGGAGTCGGTGCTCGAGGAACCTCTTCATCATGCACCGAAGAGTGGTGCGACTCCAGATCCTGTTCCTGCTCCTGAACTGGAGAACCCACATGAGATTGAGCTGGAGAAGGAGACACGAAGTCCTTGTGATGTTTACGTGACTTCTTCCTCGAATCCGAAGACTCCTTGCCAGAGTGATGTCTGGAGTGATGTTTACTCCTTTTATGCTTCTTTCTCGAGGAGCTCGAAGCATGGCCCGAGGCCGACTTGGATCCGGACCTCGACCTCCCTCTGGACCTCGAGCTCTCTCTGGGCCTCGATCTCTCTCTGGACCTCGACCTCGCCTTGGTCCTCGAAGCCGACCTCGACCGCGACAACTGCCTCGACTTCGAGCGCCTGGACACCGACCTCGAAGACCTTCCGGCTTCTCTTTCCTTCACCTTCGCGAGTAGAAGCTTCGCCTCCCGCTCATGCAAAGCTTTGGGGTTCATCTTGAAACAGGGACGACAGTTCTTAACATCGTGATCCGATCCAAGACACCACAGACAGTCGGGATGCGGATCGGTGATCGACATCATTCGGGTACAGGAACCACATTGTTTGGAAACCCGTCTTCCTCGATGACATCCTCGACGAAGAAGTAAATCTCAACAGAGAAAACTGTAACAGCTAAACAGTGATAAGATACAAAAGTATCGCAGAAGATCCCAGAAACCGTTAGCGTCGACGACGCGGAAAAAAGGGAACTGACGTCATCACGCCGACGTGGGCCTTATGAGGAGTCGGTGACGTCATACGGAGTCACGCGCGATGCCGTGCTCCTATGACGTCGTCCATGCCGGCGTGCTACGAAGAATTTTCCGAACGTTGCTGGCGCAAGGGGGATATTCACAAGGTGAGGAATCCACACAGCAGATGTATCTATCAGAAAGAATAATTCTGGCAGCGAAATAGGGGTCTCGACATGAACGCCTGCAGAGCATGACATGCAGCTTTGCGTAAACTGAGTCTGCTCATGAGGACAACCTAACCACATAGGTATGGAGTCTTGCCATTCCAAAGATCAGTACTATATATCCCTTTGCTTACACAGTGAGGGTAGGCTTAGACAGATAGATCATTTACCATGGTTGGAATGTTTATTTTATACAGCCAGATAGTAATGTTAATCACTCTGTTTAGTGGCATCTGCTAAGCGATCACAGCACATTGGCTTTGTAACAGGCGTCAATAGTTTCAATACATTTAGTGCAAATTTTCTTCTCTTCGTGTCTTTCTGATGCTTACTATGGACATGCATGAGAGTGGGTGACGAAAGGTGAGGATCTGTTTCTACAGTTCCTTTGGGGACTAGAGTTTTGTGTTCTAAGTTGCAAAATGTCCTGCTACTCTGGGACGTTTAGGAGATCAGGTAAGGCACTGCGATCTAGCCAGGAATGTGCGCGGACAGACACTGATGTAGCAGGGAGACACAGTCACTGCATTCTGACGTTTTGTTGTCCCAACACAGCTCTGCACAAAGCAGAATCCCTGCGACAAGAAAGGCGGTTCTGGACCTAGATGTTAATGCAGATATGCGAACAGTCCTTATTTTTCCTTACTCCAGTATAACGGCAATTTTGAGGAAACAGCTTGCATATGTCTTGATGAAGCTCGACTTAGCAACTGTACATACCATGACATATTGAGCTCCAACTATAAAATCATATGAGGAAACAAGATTACATCCATACTT
Source organism: Lissotriton vulgaris (assembly GCF_964263255.1). Lineage (NCBI taxonomy): Eukaryota > Metazoa > Chordata > Amphibia > Caudata > Salamandridae > Lissotriton > Lissotriton vulgaris. The sequence continues at coordinate 278,446,712 of NC_141697.1, forward strand.
AAAATAGCACTAAGCAAGGAGACCTGGCACTGTACCCTTAGAGTGCGACTCATGGTCATTCCAATCAAAGATATTCGACCAGAGTGGGCAGCAACATACAACAGCAAGCCTTGCAGGTTCTGCAAGTGCAGAAGAGCATCTCTGATTCATCTGCTATGATGTTTCCCAGAGTTTTTAACTGCACGATGCACTTTTAACAAAAAACAATGTTTAGGCTGAATGCGGTCTCCACCTGCACTGATGCACTGGAATTTTGCATTATTACCACTGTTCTCATGTATTTGGCAAGCATTGGGAAATGTATCATTTTCACCACCATCAGTCAGTCAAGGACTTGATGTCACAGACTACTGACACTGCACGGTAGCGGCTGCCTCAGAACGGGAGGTGGGGGGCAGGAGCTGGATTTAAAAAAAATAAACTTACCTTCTCTGTCGCATGCCTCTCCTCTGTCCTCAGTCTGCTGGAAGCACCGGAAGCACCCAGGCTTCTGGACTCTCCAAGCCAATCACAACCCTGCAGAAGCAGCATCGGTATTGGTCTGAGCGTCCGGTTTGGATGTTCAGGTAGTGCCTGGGCATGTTCTCCACAGGGCTGTGCAACATAGTCCAATGGAGAACATGTCAAGTGTGCATAACAGTTTCGCCGGCCCTAGAGGGCCAGCCGTCATGTGCTCTTAGAGGAGTGCAAACCACTCTTTCCCTGTTCTGGCGTCACAGAGCCTGCCCCGACTTCCGCACAGAAAGATGAAATTATAACTATGTCCTGTTATTATCATTTTCTTTTATTGCACTGCTGAAATAGCAGTGGGGCGACGCTCCTCCGCCTTCGCGGAAGAGCCTCCTCTATCACTACCCCAGGACTGTTATTGTAAACTATCTTAATTTAAATTCTTTTGCTACAGTCATATCACTTAAGTCTTGCTCTAGTCTGTGGTTGCTAATAATGTGCTTTTTTAGGATTTTATCCTTTTAACCGATTTATTGTGAGTTGTATCAATTTAAATTAACTGTCACAAATACTATTGTATTCTATTGAACACAAAGCAAATAACTACACAGGGTTCCAAAGTTCCATAAACTTCAAAGGTTTACTTTTATTATATTAGGGAAAGGATTGTTGTAATAAACAAAAAATAAAACGTTTCTATACTTAGGAATACATACAACAAAACTGGACCGCCACAAAAGCACCAAGGTTAAAAAGATCTCAACCCCACTGGTAAGCATCTAAACCAACAGTAACTCTCCTAACTCTCCAAAGAACGCAGCACTACCATGGTCCTTTAAACTCCACCTTCATGAACACCACTTTTCCCCTTCAGCCATAACACCTTGCTGTGCTCTGTCACTCAATATAACACTGTTACATCTCTCCATTTCAAGATCTGCTTCCACCTACTCCCCACCTTTCATACACATCTACTAATCTCCTGTTCCACCTTTGAACATTTTTCAAAACCACGTAACACTTTCACTGCCAGTAATAAAACGTGCGCCGGGACGCTCCTTCGCTGGAGCAGCCGTGCGCAATACAAATAGCACTAACATAACATAACATAACATTTCAATTTCATGAGACTAAGATGCTCTAGTTCCACTTTCCATCAATCACCTATACAGACCCAACCATTGTCACTTCTGTGCTAGCTCTTAATTTGTTTATCTCCTTCCAACAACCCCCCAAGTCGTCATTACGACTTGCGGAGTAATGGTTTGCGGAATCACAATGCGGTCGTTGTAACAACCGCGTTATAGTTCCCTGCGGGCAAAAAGTTTTGTGGTAAACATTGTTTACCGTTATAGAGGTGTGGAAAGCGGACATATTGTCCAATAACGCTCCATCAAAATTCCTCCTTCCTTCAATGCCATCTCTATTAAATCATTCTCAACTGGTTGGCCTGCACAACCATATTATTTGCTAGTAGGTTCTATAATGTGGTCTTGCCAGGTTTCTTCCACGATCTTCCAGAAAAACTCATTTCATAGAAGGTGAGCTGTCTTCTATTATCTGTCACAATATGTGTTGATAGGCCTTCTCTCATGAATGCATTCTGAATACGTTAATAGTGTTGGAAGTAGTTATTCCCAACATATCACAACCATGAGTTACTCTGTACGCCATTATAGCTGCAAAATGTTGTGAATTGGGCAAACCAATGAACTGCACAGTACAATCTAGAGCATTTTAGTCATGGGGCTCCTGGATCCTCTGCATGCTGAACTTCAATCTTCATTCAATCCCTTCTCTCCTTGCTTGCACATCCTGCAATTTTAAAACCATTTTATGACTTACACATCCAAGCCTGGCCGCCAGAACTTTTCTTTCAACCATTTCTTACTCAAAGTTGGATTCAATTGTCCTTCATGAACCAAACCCATTAATGTATGCCAAATTCACTTCAGGGGTACAATCCAGTCACCTCACATAACTGCTCCCTTGCCACACTGACAACTTGTCAAGAACTTTAAAAGGGGCCTCAGACCCAATCATACACAGCTTTCACATATGGATGTTTTACTTACTAAAAACTTGATTGCTTCTAATACAGTCACTCATCAGCCAACATCCACTCTTCTTTCGAGACCAAACTAACATGCATCTTTATGATATTACACACATTCTCTACAATGTTTTAAGTCAGGTAATCAGGAGAGACAATAGGCCTGCTTGTTTCATCAATAAAAATGTACTCCATGTAACAATATTCTAATAAAAAGGCAGATAACCATGCCAGTCTCCTTGAACCACTGGCTGCCCCACCGGTCCATAACACACTGACTAAAGGTTTATGATCTGCTTTAAGTAGAATCTTTAAACCCCAAATGAATGTCCTGAAGTATTTGGTTCCACATGCAGCAGTCAATGTTTTCCTCTCAGAGACTAAATAATTCCTCTCTGAGCTAGACAGGATTATGATATTGGAATAGTATTGTACCAATCTCTTAGACATATGCCAGATCTTCCAATAAACATACCTCCAAGTCGATAACAGAGCTGATGTCGAACTCTTTTCCTTTGTAAACAGCAGCAACTACTGCTGTAGACTGAGGCAAAAAGGCCAGTTTTCACAGAGGAGTCATATGTGGGATTGTGTACTTAGAATCTAAACAATTATATGTAAAAGACCAGGATACCGGTCTACTACAGAGGGAAATGTGTAGAATAGGAGACTCCATACCAAGTTCAGGTGAAGATAGAGCAGGAGTAAACATAGAACATAAACCTGAAGAAACTGATTTAGCAGGTAGAAGGAAAATGAGACTTACCAGTATGCATCTGTTCTTGGCATGTAGAGCTGCAGAGTAGTACACTTTGTATAGATCACCATCTGGTGTTGGGTTCGGATGCTTGCACAGTGTTGTTGTCTTGGAAGAAGTCTTTTGTAGTTACAAGATAGGAGACTCCTCCCTTGGACGATAGAGCGCATGGGCATCGTCTCCATCTTTAGATTGTTTTTCGCCATGAAGGGAAATGATGGAGTTTGTAAGAAATAGAATAGATGTCCATGTAAGTGTATCTAATTAAGATAAAAACTGGAACAGATACAGTTCCTGGGGCGGCGGGTGGGCGTGTACTACTCTGCAGCAGCGTCTTCCTTAGCAGTGGTCATCTGTATTTGTTGCAGTAGTTTGAAAAAGTGCCTCAAGAATAGCTTGGCCCACAGAAGCTTGTTGCTTGGCCTGCACGCCAACACAATTGTGTTTGGTGAAGGTGTGTGTAGTAGACCAAGTTGCTGCCCTACAAATGTCTTCTAGGGAATGTGCCCTGAGAATGCCATGGAAGCCCCTAGTTTGCGTGTTGAAAGGGCTCTAGGGGGAATTGTTAAAGTGCATTTTGCTTTTTGATAGCATATTTGAATACATTTGACTATCCACCTGGCAATTCCAGCTTTGGAAATAGGGTTGCCTTCATGAGGTGGATAGAAAGCTAAAAACAGTTGTTTTGTTTTTTTAAAGGGTTTAGCCCGGTCTATGTAATAAAGTAAAGCTCCTTTGACGTCGAGCGTGTGAAGAGATCTATCTGCTACTGAATCAGGGTTTGGAAAAACACTGGTAACTCTACTGATTGATTAAGATGGAAAGCAGAAATTACTTTTGGAAGAAATTTTGGATTTGTTCTAAGAACCACTTTGTTTCGATGTACTTGTAAAAATGGTTCTTGTATCGTTAAAGCCTGGATCTCACTTACTCAAGAGAGGTGATTGTGACAAGGAACGCTACTTTCCATGTAAGGAATTGTAATTCGCATTTGAGTAAAGGTTCAAATGGGGGACCCATGAGTCCAGTAAGAACAATGTTTAGGTTCCACACCAGAGGTGATGGCAGTCTGGGAGGAATTAACCTTTTAAGGCCTTCCATGAAGGTTTTGATAGCAGGTACTCGAAACAATAACAAATGTTGTCTGTTTTGTAAGTAGGCGGCAAGGACAGCCAGATGTAATCTGATTGATGAGTATGCAAGATTTCATCTTTGTAGATGTAGCAAATAGCAAATAATGTTTTGTATTGAAGCATCTAATGGCTCAATTTTGTTGTTTTTGCAGTAAATAACGAATCTTTTCCATTTGGCTGCATAGCAAGCTCTAGTATTGGGGCGTCTGGCTTCCTCAATAATATTCATACCGTCCGGTGGGAGGTTCAGGTAACCGAACTCAAAGACTTCAGGAGCCAGATCGCGAGTTTCAGTTGCGCTGGATCTGGGTGCCTTATTTCTCCATGGTTCTGCGTCAGCAGCTTTGGGGAGAGATGTAATTTTTAATGAGGTACTAGTGATAGTTCGATAGTGTTGTGAACCATGGTTGCCGTGCCTATGTGGGAGCAGCTAGGATCATTTTGAGAGACTGTTAGAGCTTGCGTACTACTAGTGGAATGAGTGGGAGTGGCGGAAAAGCGTATGCAAATGTGCCTGACCAGCTCATCCATATCGCATTGCCCTTGGACAACAGGAGTGGGAACCTGGTGACGAAGGTTGGGCATTTTGCGTTTGCAGCGAACAGATCCAAGTCTGGTTGGCCCCACATTTGGAAGAAAGGGTGAAGAACTTGTGAAGTTCCCATTTGTTGTGTCTGACGACTTAACACATCCGCTATCGGATTGCTTACTCCTGGAAGATGTTCCACCAGGAGATGTATGTTTTGTGGAATGGCCCATCTCCATATACCCTGCACTAGGCGAGGGAGCTGCAGAGAATGTGTTCCTCCTTGCTTTTGTATGTAATACATTGCGGTCATATTGTCCGTCCACACTAAGACAGTCTTGTTGAGAAGATGTACTTGGAATGACTTTAAGGCTAGAAATATTGTCAGTAGTTCTAGATGATTGATATGAAGCACTGTTTGTTGAGTGGTCCACCTGCCCTGAATTGTATGGTTTAGGAGATGGGCTCCACAGCTGGTGAGTGATGCATCTGTTGTTCGCACTATCTGTGGAGCCAGCTCTAGGAACGGCCGCACTTTGGAAAGGTTTTGTGGGTTCCACCACTGCAGTGATGTGTGCGGCTGTCCACCAACACCAGATCTGTAAGTTGTCCTTGAGCCTGGGACCTATGATGCGCTAAACATTCTTGTAAAGGGCGCATCTGAAGTCTTGCATGAGGTACGATGAAAATGCAAGAGGCCATAATTCCTACGAGCTGCATAAACACTCGTGCTGGGAGAGTGTGTTGGGGCTGAAACCGGTTGATGAGGGTTTGCATGCCGGCTATCCTGGCTGGATTGGGGTATGCTAGAGCTTTGCAAGTGTCTATTGTGGCTCCTAGATACTGATGTATGTAGGAGGGTTGAAGGTGTGACTTGGTGTAGTTCAGTGTGAACTACAAGTTGTGTAACAGCTGAATTGTTTGATAAGTGTGGTGAACACACTGGTTGTACGAGTTGGCTTTTATCAGCCAGTCGTCCATGTATGGAAATACGTGAATTTGCTGTCTTCTCAAGTGTATTGCTACTACTGCAAGGCACTTGGTGAACACCCTGGGTGCTGTGGTCACCCCAAATGGAAGGGCCTTGAACTGATAGTGCTGGCCGTCTACTGTGAACCTCAGGTATATTCTGTGAGCAGGAAAACGGAAAAAAACATCTAAAGATGGAGTCGATGCCCATGCGCACTATCCTCCAAGGGAGGAGTCACCCATCTCATGACTACAAAAGACTTCTTCCAAGACAACAACAAGGTGCAAGCATCTGAGCCCAACACCAGATGGCGATGTATGCAAAGTGTACTATCTGCAGCTCATATGCCTCGAACATAAACTTAAAGCACCCTTTGTAGCCGACATCACAAACAGAAGTCATTTATAAGCATGCAAGGGCTCCTGTTTACTCACTAGTTTGTACTGACCGCCTGACTTAGACAAAGAGAACAGAGTCCAGCATCTTTGCAGGAGAAGGAACCGGTCAGCAAAAAACCTCCTGTCCTCTAGCATCGCAGGCGGAAGGAGGAATGTTCGGTATCACAGCAGGAAACTTGTCTGTCAGCCACATAGCCAAACTGTCAATGAATATATCAGAAAACATTGTGTGCAGTACTGCTTCAGAGAAATTATTTGCTTTGCCCACTGGTTTATGAGTGCTTATTTAAAGAGGAGGAAGATTATTACGCCAGGAAAATAATCTACAAATCTAAAAAATGTAAATAATCAGATGTGAAGTTCAGGGGGTAGAAAAAACAAACATTTTCCTTGAAGAACTCCAATAAGTATGTTAGAACACAAACTACCTTGACCGATATAACTCATCAGATTATACATCTTGATCTTTTTTTGTTCTGAAGGAAGTGAAAAGGAAAATGCTACTTACCCAGTAGGCATCTGTTACTGGCACATAAAGCTGTTTAGCCATATGCTTTAGCATAGATCGCCATCTGGTGTTGGGTCTGGATGTTTGCGCTTTGCTTTTGTTCGAAGAAGTCTTTGCAGTCACGAGGTAGGTGACTCCTCCTTTCGGTGATAGTGAGCATGGGCATCAACTCCATCCCCAGATTGTTTTGACTTAAGGGTGATGATGGAGTTAGTAAGAGTAGAAAGATGTCAATGTATAGTGTATCTAAGTAAGATAATACTGCAACAGATATAGGTACCCGGGAGGCGGGTGGGCGCATATGGCTCTACAGCTCTATATGCCAAGAACCAATGCATACTGGGTAAGTAGTTTGAGGCATATGAGCTGTAGATCATATGCTTTAGCATAGACTGTACAGCAGTAACTCCCAAGCGGTGGCTAACCTGTATCTGTTGCAGTGGTCTGGAATAGTGTTCTTAAAACAGCCTGGCCCACACTAGCTGGTTGTCTCGCTAACATATCTAACACAGTAGTGTTTTGTGAATGTGTGTGGTGAGAACCATGTTGTAGCTTGGAAAATATCATCGAAGGGTATTATTCCCTAAGAATGCCATGGAAGCCCCTAGTTTGCATCTAGAGTGTGCTCAAGGGAGAATTGTTAATGTGCGTTTAGCTTTAATGTCGCATATTTGTATGCACCTAACTATCCACCGTGCAATACCTGCTTTTGATATAGGATTGCCTTAATGCGGTAGTGAACAAGCAACAAAGAATTGTTTGGTTTTCCTAAAAGATTTTTTTCTTTCAATGTAATAAAGTAATGCTCTTTTAACATCTAATGTGTGAAGAGCACGTTCTGCCACTGAGTCTGGTTGGGGAAAAACACTGGTAACTCAACAGACTGGTTGAGATGAAAGGAAGAAACGTCTTTGGGTAAAAATTTGGGGTTAGTCCTAAGAACCACTTTATTGTAGTGAATTTGTAAAAATGGTTCTTGTATAGTTAGTTCCTGAAGCTTACCAACTCTCCTAAGAAATTTGCGATAACTACGAGAAAGGCTACATTCCACGCCAGAAATTTTAGTTCACATTTGTGCAATGGCTCAAATGGTGGGCCCATGAGTCTTGTAAGGGCTCTATTAGGATTCCACACAGGAGAAGGTGGAAGTCTAGGAGGAATGATTCTCTCGAGTCCTTCCATAAAGGCTTTGATAGCGGGTACACGAAACAAGGACACGTGTTGTCTGTTTTGTAGGTAAGCCGCTATTACAGCAAGATGCAGTCTTATTGATGAATACGCTAAGTAAGCCCGCTGTAAGTGTAACAGATAAAGGATGTTTTGAATTGAAGCATCAAGCAGATTGATTTGATTGTTATTACAATAAATTACAAATCGTTTCGAGTTTGCTGCATTGCATGCTCTTGTGGTAGGGCGTTTAGCCTATTTAATGATGTTCATGCGGTCTGGCGGGAGATTAAAGTAACCAAAATGTATGATTTCAGGTGCCAGATCGCAAGGTTGAGTTGACTGGAACGTGGATGCCTTATCTCTCCGTGGTTCAGAGTGAGAAGCTTGGGGGAGAGGTGTAATTTTTTGTGAGGAACTACTGATAGTTCCAACAGGGTTGTGAACTAGGGTTGTCGAGCCCATGTGGGAGCAACTAGGATCATTGTGAGGGAATGTTGCTTGAGCTTTCCACCCAGTAATGGAATTAGCGGGAGAGGTGGAAAAGCGTAAGCAAATATCCCTGACCAGTTGATCCATAGCGCATTGCCTTTGGACACTGGGTGTGAATACCTGGACGCAAAGTTTGGGAATTTTGCGTTTAGGTGTGTGGCAAACAGATCGATAAGAACCCGAGGGTGTAGTTCCCCATTCATGAATCTGTCGTCTTTGATGACTGAGCAGATTCGCGATTTGATTGTTTACTCCTGGGAGATGTTTTGCAAGGAGATATATTTTTTGAGGTATGGCCCATCTCCATATGGTTTGAGCTAGGTGTTAAAGCTGTAGAGTGCCCCGCCCCCCTTTTTTGTGTGTAGTACATTGCTGTCATGTTGTCTGTACAAACTAGGTCAGCGTTGCCTATTAAATGTATCTGAAAAATTGCTAAGCAGCTCCAGATGGTTTATATGGAGTTGTTTTTGTTGTAGAGTCCACATGCCCTGAATGGTATGTTTTTGAAGATAAGCTCCCCAACCAGTGAGGAATGGGTCTGCTATGAGCACTATCAGTGGAACCGGGTCAATGAATGGCCGCCCTTTGGAAAGGTGGTTCCCAAACTTTTTCAACTTGTGACTCCCTTGACCTACTGCCCGTTGACCGTGGCTCCCCATTATGTTACCTTCTCTTGGTGGTGCGGGGGGAGGGGATGGGAGTTAGGGGGGCAGGGGGCACTGTAAGTATGGCACTTTCATTTTTCAACCTGAAAATAATTGGGATGAAGGTAGAGCTGATTAAGGTATTATAATCATAGATGTAATCCTATCCACTGCGGAGTCCCTTACAGTGCCAACGATGGATTGGAGGGACACCGGTTCTCCGAGAGGTACAGTCATTTAAAATATTTCTGTTTGTAACTGCAATGAAAACGGGAGCAGCATGATCAACAAGAAGGTGGTATTGCTTTTAACTCATATGTGGAAATCTGAGCAGACCGGCTGTAAATGGAAATTCCAGCCACCTGGAATCTTCCCATATATTTCCTCTTCAATCGTGATCAGGGTGCAAGAGTGAAAACAGGCGTGATCTGCTGAACAATAGGATTACTAAATAGGGAAGGATACAGGCAAAATTTGTAGATATGCAGACTGGTAGGGGCGGTCTCTGGGAGCTGACACTCACCAACGTGACACCCCACTGAGCCATTTCCCTGCCTGCCATAGTGTGATCTACTTTCATCACATGCACAACATAGCCGGCATACACATATATCTGATGTTTTTTTAAATCCCAGAATCTGACAGGGTCTCGTCTTTGCGATGAAAGAACACTGAAAGGCTTTTGATTGCACGTAAGAAAAGTAAATAAAGCAGCAACCCAGGCCAGTGTTTGCATCCACGTGCATAAACCAGCACATAACATTTCTCTATTCAAGCAAACGGAGGGTGCTTAGGCATTGAGTTTAGACTGCAAAACAACAGCAACCGCAGTAACCGATCTAGAGTGTAACAGGCATTTGTACTCCCAGGACAGACGGAGGTATTCCTTCCACTTGCCCTGTTGGTTTTCTTACACTAACTCGGCTGGCTTTAATCCAGAGCAAGGATCTGTGCTGTGGGAATATTTCTGCGTAGTCTAAACTCACTATCGGACCCTTTTGTTAATAAAGTGATCCCATACAAGTAAGGCCCATGTGCATAGATGGAGAAATGCACGTAATGAACATGTTTGCTTTCTATGGCTCTGCTCTAATGAGAACAGAAATGGCTCAGCTTTTCGTAGTGTTAAACTCAGAATGAAGGAGAAACAGATTTGACACCAATTATTTTCCTTTTGTCTCCGGCAAAGTCGATGCCGGGGTGGCGTGGCCTGCATGAAATGCGCAAGAGTTGAAACCGTTGAAAGGATTTTCAACGCTCCTGGCAAGAGAGAAATTTGCTATACATTTTTCTAAAATGCCATTTTCAAGCTTTTGCATTATTTTTCTACCAGTACTAAGTTTCTCCCTGCCTCTCTTGCGGAAGCGCATTGCACACGAGTCGGTAATTGTATGTTAGTATCTGTGTATATGTTTGAGTATTAATGGTTCCCAAACTGTTTGGTCCGCGGCGCCCCTGGGCAGTTTTGATGGCGCACTGGCTAGCCGCCACGCACAGATTGGGAACCACGGCTGTAGGGGATGCATTTGGAGTCTTGCGTAAGAAACTATTAGAATGCAAGACACCATCATTCCGTTCAACTGCATAAACACTTGCGCCGTTAGTGAGTGTTGTGGTTGAAATTGTGATATTAGGGTTTGCAGGTTGGGTATTCTGACTGGGTTGGGCTAAGCTAGAGCTTTGCAAGTGTCTATTGTGGCTCCTAGGTACGCTTGCGTGTTGGAGGGTTGAAGATGAGACTTGGTGAGGTTGACAGTGAATCCTATTTTGTGAAGCAGCTTACCTGTTTTGTGAGTGTGGTGTATGTAGCTGTGTTGCGACTTGGCTTTTATTAGCAAGTCGTCTAAATCAGGGAAGACGTGAATGTGTTGTCTGCCTAAATGAGCAGCGACTACTGCTAGACATTTGGTGAAGACTCTTGGTGCTGTAGTTACCCCGAATGGGAGGAATTTGAATTGGTAATGTTGTCCGTCCACCACAAACTGGAGATCTTTCCTGTGAGCTGGGTGAATGGGAATATGGAAGTAGGCGTCCTATTAAATCTAGAGTGGAAAGAAAGTCGCTTTGCTGAAGCAATGGGAGTACCTGTTGAAGTGTGATCATGTGGAAGTGGTCCGATTGAATGTAGAGGCTTAGGTGTCTGAGGTTCAGTATGGGCCTGAGAGAGCCGTCCCTTGATGACATAATGGGACTAGTTCTATTGCATGTTTGTCTATCAGAGAGAAGACCTTTTGTTTTAACAGGGTGAGGTGTTCTGGTGACATTGCACGCTTTCTCAGAAGGATTGTTGGTGGCGTACTGGTAAGTTCCAGGCAATAACCATGTTGGATAATTTGTATTACCCACTTGTTTGAGGTGATTGACTCCCAGACAGGTAGGAACTGTGAGAGACGTCCCCCGAAAGTAGTGGAATGATCGGGGGTAGTCACTGTTTATTGGCAGGTGGCTTGGCAGTTCGGGCTGGACTGTTCCCATGAGGCACAGGGTCAGACTGATTTGCATATGGCCATGTCTGAACTGGGGTGGTGTGGAGTGCAAAAAAACGATGGATTTAGGCCCAGATCTCTGTACTGGGGTGAATGTATGACATTGTTCTACATTCTGTCCATCAACTGTGGTTTTGTATTGGCAGGTAAATTGCAGGTGGAGTTACCTCTGCCTCTTCCCTTGTTATTATTTCCTCTGTAACCTCCTCAAATATAGCCTCTGGCGGCGTTGGCCCGAAAATATGCTCTTTATCAGAGGGCTGATTAAGTATGGAGAATTGTACCTCCTGCTTGAATCCAGAGATTCGAAGCCAAGCATGTCTAAGCAACAGTATGCTAGTGTTGATAGCACGAGAAGCAGTGTCCGCTGCATCTAGGGCGTATTTTAACCAAGTGTTGGTGATGAGCTTCCCTTCTTGAATAAGGTAGTTCGCCTTATTTTGAGATTTCTCTGGCAAATGTTGCATGAGTTTTTCCAACTCATCATAATGGGCCCGGTCGTACCATGCTAGCAGAGCCTAAGCATTGGCAATGCACCAATAATTGGCGACCTGGGAAGCTACTGTCTTGCCAGAGGCATCAATACGTTTTGACTCTTTATCAGTAGGAGGTGTATCACCTTGTGCAGGTCGGTGCGAGGAAACTTTAGCACGACACTAGGGGCATGGCTTGAACGGAGTCTGTTCCATCGATTGCTGGCGTAGTCAGCACGGGTAGCCCGGACGGCCCGCCTTGAAGTTCCTGATCAAAGGTTTTCACAGGGTAAACGATATGCGTGGAATGGGAAACTGCGATCGAATGACAATACCGTAAAGCAGTGTTTCCCAAACTGGGGTCCGTGGACCCCCAGGGGTCCGTGACACATTCCCAGGGGGTCCGTAGGCAACAGTTTTAAAAGATTAAAAGCACAGAAAAGTTTCTTGTATAATTAGCAGCTTTCCAGCAACAATAAACGTGTCAAGATAATGCCAGTGATTAATTTACCTGCTGGAGCTGAGGAGAGTTTTGTTCAGTGGCAGCTTTGACTTAACTAGTGTAGCTCAGAGGGTTAATGTGCCTACTGCAAAGAATGTGTAACCTGCATTTTAAAAAGCAGTATTTTATGTGCATAGGTTTGTGGTTACTGCTTTTGTCACAGAGATTCTTTTGTTACTGTGCACTTTATAAGTGACAATCGTAATGTAGCAGAGGGAACTATAAACTGTCATCAAAGAGCTGCTTGCAAACTGCATGGTACCAGTTAGTAACTTATGTTTTTCCCCAGTTAATCATTATCCTGATGTTGCTAAAAAGATGTATTTGGTCCGAGTTTGTGCTTTTCCAGACTAAGCACTCTTTAAACATTTTATATACACACTGCTTTACATGTATGATTCAATGTCTCTACATGTGTGTGATGTAAAGTGCTCTGACATACTACAACGGTATGAGAAATGCTATGAAACAAATGAAATACATGTGACAGAGGGGCTATTACTTCAAAATAAAATACTAAGGGCCAGATGTACGATCCGTTTATATATGCGCGAACGGGTTCGCGAACCCGTTTGCGCATGCAAAAACCTATTGAGCCATGTACATTGCCTATTTTGCGAGTCACAATTTGTTTGCGACTCGCTAAATAGGTTTTGCAACTATTTGGAAGGGGCATTCCCCCTCAAAACCATTTACAAATGTTTTGTGGTCGCACAACACTCGCAATTACCACCTAATTCAAGTAGATGGTAATGCATTCGCAAATGGGAAGGGGTCCCCTGGGGACCCCTTCCCCTTTGTAAATGCATGCAAAATAATTTTTTAAGGGCAGGCAGTGGCCCAGGGACCTCTTTTTTTTTAAAATGCATTGTAAACAAGCTGCATTTTTTTTAAACTGCTTTATTTAAAAGCAGTCCCAGACATGGTGGCCTGCAGAGCCCAGCAGGCCACCATACCTGGGAGAGCTGGCATTCCCAATGGGCTCGCAAATTGCAAGAGGCTCATTAATATTAATGAACCTCGCAATTTGCGACCCGATTGGGAATCCCAAACAGTGTTAAACACACTGTTGTACATTTCATTTAGCGACTCGTAATTTGCCACTCGCAATGTGTCGCCAATTGCGCGATGCTAAATGAAATGGTCGTACATCTGGCCCCAAAATCCTTAGAACTTGGAGTATTTGTTTTGTGTGCACACGTGTGTATTTTTTTAATTACTGTTTTAATATTTGAAATTTAACTCAAACAATTTTCTTGGGGGTCCCCGGCTTTCAGTGGTGACTCAATGGGGGTCCTCAGGAGTCAAAAGTTTGGGAACCACTGCCGTAGAGGGTAGAGGATTAAGCGTCAAAGGGGTACTAAAACGATACTGAACCGCAGAAATATACATCCGAATCCGATGGCGGAAAAAACAATCTGGGGATGGAGTCGATGCCCATGCGCACTATCAACGATCAAAAACAAAGTGCAATCATCCGGACCCAATACCAGATGGCGATCTATGCTAAAGCTCATATGCCTCTAACACACCTTTTCAAAACAATCTAGCTCCAGAAAAGGCTAGCACTCTAGACCCACTACGTGAGATTTATGCAGCTTTAAGGTAAGGCACACTACCAATAAACTGCACTAGGAGCCTTGATGAAGAGACTTCCAAAATCTAAAATAAGAAAGTTGGTTAAAGGTCTATTCGAATTTTCGGTCTTACAGAGCTTGCACAACATTCAAACTGCTCTATATGGTGGAGTTCTATGGCAGGCACACTCATCAATGCTGTTCAATTTTGATCAGATGAACTGGGACCGCATGACCACGAAGCTTGATGCTTTCCGCCAGGATCAGTGTGTCAAGAGGTTACCAATCTAAAGATGTAGCAATGGTTATGGGATGATGGTGGTATTCTTCTTAGCAGCATAACAGTTAAGGTAAATTTTTCGTTGCGATCCAGCTCTGCGTTCTTCACTACTGGTTGAGAACTGCCTTCTTTGATACACTGGAAATTCAGGGACTCCGCTCTGTATAAAATTTCTCTTACCTACGTGCAGCAACTTTTGTTCTGTAATACAAATCGTCTCCTGTGGTACACACCATTAAAAGATAGTCCCTCAGCAACCTCTGATCAATTTCAGAGCAAAAACAGTTAAGAATTGCCTGGATACCTGTTCCACACAGAAAACTCACGTCTTACGAGAGACAGCACAAGCTTATTGTCAAATAAAATTGCACTGTTTGAAGCTTGTGATAAATGGCATGCAAAGAAGAGGGAACATATTTTCTACGGTATTAAAGCAAATGAAAACATGAGATGCCCCTTCCAGGAAGGTGAGGAAAAAGAAGAAAAGCATTGTCCGAAAAGGGTAAGCATCAAAGAAACCAATCACTGTCTCTTGCCTGAGAAGATGTAAAAACAGGAATGTGAGCATTGCAGTTGGGAATGCACATATGTAGATACTGTGTTCATGCGGTGAACACCCTAAATATCGATTCAGAAATATTAACTGCCCAGAATATCGAATTAAAAATATAGAAAGGACAGAATATCGAATTTCTAAAATATAGTTTGTTAGAATATCGAAATAAAGGTAAGAAATATCGATTTCCATATTATCGAATTTAAAATATCGATTTCCAGAAGAAATTTTTTTTTACTGTTATATATGCTAGTATATGTGTTAAAAATATATATTATTTTTGTAATG
Source organism: Lissotriton vulgaris (assembly GCF_964263255.1). Classification (NCBI taxonomy): domain Eukaryota; kingdom Metazoa; phylum Chordata; class Amphibia; order Caudata; family Salamandridae; genus Lissotriton; species Lissotriton vulgaris. The sequence goes on from NC_141697.1 coordinate 278,461,972, forward strand.
CAAGTTTAATTTTTTTAAAGTAATGAATGTTGTTATTTAATTTTTGGGTAATTTAATTATAGTAAATTAAATATTAGTTTTTATGAATTAATAATTTTTAGTTTACTTTTGCGTTTTAGTTCTGTTGCGGGTTAATAGGGGCATAGGGTGGGAAGTAATTTTATTGTAATCAAGTACATATTTATTTTTATTCATATTTATTGATAATTAAATACTTGTTAATTAATACATTTTTTATTAATTGGTAATTAATTTGAATTGGTAAGTTTGATTAATTGACAATTATGTTAATTGTTTTAATTTATTGCTTGGAGTGGGTTGTGGGTTACAGGGGAATAGGGTGGAAAGTAATTTAATTGTAATTAAGTAAATATGTAATTTTATTTATATGTATTGATAATTGTTAATTATTAATTTGTAATTATTTTTTAATTGGTAATTATTTTCAATTAATTGTTTAATTGATAATTATGTTAATTGTTTTGATTTATTATTTGGAGTGGGTTGTGGGTTATAGGGGACTAGGGTGGGAAGTAATGCAATTGTAATAAATAATTATTTAAATTATTTTGTGTATTGATAAATAATGTATTGTTGATTATTAATTGGTAATTTTGTTAATTACTTATTACATTTTTGGTATTGAAAATTAATTGGTAGTTAATAGGTAATTAATTTTTTTATAAATAACTTTTATTGGTATTTATAATTAATTATTAAATATTTTGTAATCAGTAATTCATTTTAATTAATTTTAAATTGATATTGATAATTTATTCTTATTTAAATATTAAATCATTACTTTCCCTACTGTTGCACTCTCTGGAGTGGGAATAGTAATTTTTCAGTGTTTTCAAATTAAGAGCGCCAACGTGGAACCCCGGCCCAGGAGCAGTGGCACAGACCCGGTCACTGAATTCACCAAAAGTACACCCATTTACTTTCCAGTGTCACGACGTCATGGGCCGTCAAAGTTACCAGTCTGTAGGCCATAAACAACAAAGTAAAGTTGACAAGCTATTGTGAAATTACTAGAATCATTAAGAAACCTACAATCAAAATGGTTTAAAAGGTACTGACCAGGAGCGGTTACAAACATGCAGCTGCATCCAGATGTTGGGTATACAGGTTACTGCCCGCCCTGATCGATTACGAGGGTATTTTTAATCCACTTATCACGTGCACTTTACAACTTTTAATTCTGGTCCTGACGAAGCGCCAACGACCCTTAAGGCGACGCAGGCGCGAAACATGTTGACCTATGTCTCTATAACCAGGCATAGTATGCCTCTGGGGCTAGATTTTATTGAGCAGTTAAGTCTGCTCAGGGTACATGATTAGAACAATTGCTGCATGGTTAATCCTTCACAAATTTCACTCTACACTAGCACGCAATTTTTACCCTCAATTGACCCACCACACACAACTCCCCCGCACACCCGCATGCACCATCCGGCAGTCCTACAAAAGATCTCCGATAAAGAGACCCTTCGGGTGGACCCGTAGGCGATTGCAGCGCCGGCCCTACGAGGAGCAACTGCCCGATGATGAAGCATGATACTTAGAGGTGTGTGAGGGCAACAGAGGACACAAAATGTTTCCCCTGTTTTCTGTGGGTCTCCTTACCTAGGGATTCTGTTTCTTCTCTCCCTTTTTCTCTTTTTTTCAAATATGGGTGACATTAGCACCCCATGCATTGGTGACTTTTTGCACCCTGCATTAGGAACAGTGTCCCTTTTTGGAAATCAGTTTAAAATAAGAGCATGGACACTGGACCTTATAATAGCTCCTTGGTCCCCCACCTCTCTCTTTTGTATAGTAATAGTCATTTTTACCCCTACACTATCCAACGCTTTTCCCTACTGTTGCACTTTCTGGAGTGGGAATAGTAATTTTTACCCTCCCGATATCAAACGCTTTCCCTACTGTTGCACTCACTGGAGTGGGAATAGTAAATTTTACCCCTACGCTATCCCTACTGTTGCACTCACTGGAGTGGGAAATAGTAAATTTTACCCCTACGCTATCCAACGCTTTCCCTACTGTTGCACTTTCTGGAGTGGGAATAGTAATTTTTACCCTCCCGATATCAAACGCTTTCCCTACTGTTGCTCTCTCTGGAGTGGGAATAGTAATTTTTACCCCTACCCTATCCAATGGTTTCCCTACTGTTGCACTCACTGGAGTGGGAATAGTAAATTTTACCCCTACGCTATCCAACGCTTTCCCTACTGTTGCACTCATCATTAATTAACATAAAAATTATTACTTTAATTATTTTAATTAAATATTATTTATTTTTATATTTAGATTATACATTTTTTTTACTAATGTGCTAATATTTTATAATCAAGATTAATAATTTTTTTATATTAATATATATTTTAAAAAATGTTTAACATTGCATTTATTATTTTTACATTTTAAGCTTTTTTACATTATTTTAACTATGTTTTATTCAATTGTGTTTATTATTTAATTACTCTCATAGTATTTTTAATACATTTAAAAAATGTGATATTTTAGTTAACTATATTTTAACTTTCTATATTTTGGAATCGATATTTTAGTACTTACCGGTTTGTAGATAGGCATTCTATATTCTGTCCCTCGATATTTTGGTGTCGATATTTTGGGCAGTCGATATTCGGTCCCTCGATATTTAGTCACTGAACCGTGTTCATGCATATAGAGATGCACCTGAATGGCACACAACACAATTCGTTGAAAGTAGTAGAATTCTTTAAGACTTTTCTAGGATCCTGTCTGCAGTACAGGCAACTCACAATCATATGTAAAGGAGGGTGGAGCAGTATGAAGAACTACATTTATTGCGCGTAGACTTCAATTTGATTATCTAAGTGCACATGAGGAACACAGCACAGTTTGTGTACCACCACCTGCTCTCAATATTAAAGTCTAGCAGTTCATTTAAACTCCCTAATTTAGGCCACTGTGTCAAGCTCGCTCCGCTCAAAGATAAAGCACAAGAGAACCTTTTTTGCCTCCGTCTAGCTTGCTAGATGCCAGTCATGGTTGTCTGCTTATTTCCACCATTTGTGTTACACTTCACTGACTTCCATTAGTGGTCTTCATCCTCTTTACAAAGCAATTCAACACAAAACACTTCACTAGTCTGTACGGTGTCGCCCTCAAAAAAGTAAACTGAATGCACACTTCAAGACTACGGTCTATGAGCAAGCATGATACGGCAAAATCCTACGGAAATGTTCTAGGCAATGCCTTCATGTGTTATCTAAATAATTACTGACCTCTCACTATCCTCATCAATCCAATTATTTGTAGTGTTTTAATCCTCACAAATTAGATATAATTTTAAACCTACTTGTGTGGGCTTACTATAAAACACTACTCATATCCTTTGTGACTAATCTGCAAACTATAACACAAATCTAGTTTGCCATGATTTATACTCGGAAAGTACCAACATTCCCAAAACATAAAATGGAATGCTACAATTGGGACGCGGAATGAAACGATTTCTTGATTCTTACAGAATCTGGAGAGCCTGCTATTCCTACAAACTTGGCTGAGTGGAGCTACTGAGGATTCTTTCTTCTACTGATATAGCTAGACTCTGGATTGAACACCTTTTTGTTTTAACATATAAATATGAAACCTTGTCTACAGGCATCCAACAGAGTTGTGAGGAAAGACTGTTATGGACTTCAAAGCATCAGCACACCAAACACTTACACTTTGTACAGTGGTAGTGGAGAAACAATTTTTTTTCACCATACAGTTGTTTATTTGTACAAAGTTTTTTTAAAGATTGTTTTCGATATAGACTGATACAAAAAGCGTTAGAGCAAAACTACAATAATGGTTCGGACAATATTATCGACAATGCAGCCAGTGAATCACTGTAATGAAATCCAAAGTTACAAACCATGGGGAGGAAGAAACTACACCTTAAATTTAAAGCAATACTTGCAAATCTTAAACCACAAAGATCAAAGAAAAAAAAGTACTCATAAATAAAACACAAGTTCACAAGATTCAACAATGTTTTACTCAATAACAGAAAAGGAACTTCAGCAATCCTGCCAAAAACAGTTGGCCAAATTTACAAAGCAGTTCTTGCACTTGTGAGGCAGGGACTAAACCTGGTTATGTGGTAGGGAGCTGCAGCCACATGGTTTTCTGGAGAGCGTTGCTCAACTGAAATGACAACTAGAAACGTTTTTGTCTTCTAGAATTAGTTTGTGGGTAAACTTCAGTTTGTGCCACTTATTCTAAGTACTTTCCCCAAAGATAATGGCCCAGGGGAACATGAAGAGAAGATTTAATCTTAAAATCAGCATTTCCATTCTCATCTAGAGCTTGCAAGCTTTTTTCCCACAGATATACCCTGGCAATCCTTTTCTTGGGGATATAATTGAAGCACTCTTGTATACAATCACTTTGACTGTGTAGTAGGATTATAAGGGTGAATGCAAGCCGATTTGGATGCCTAATCCATGTGAGGTCTGCTGCACTGGGAAACCCTACAAATGAAGCTACTTGGCAGCCTAAGTAAATATGTACATTGCTTGTATTTAGTTACAAGCCCCTTATTTAAATATAACAGTTATGTGCCCTAATGTCTTTAGCTACATATGTAGCAAATATAATTCATCAGCACTATATACTGCAAGAGCCATGGACAGATAGGCATGTTTGTTTGGTTTAATGGTACTTTAAAAACTGCTTTTTTAAAGCTACATTCCAACATGAATGTAATTGTGTTCAAAGTTTCTTTGTTCATTTCCATTTCAAGAAAATGCTGTATGTCCTGTTCAGAACATGTTGGATCACAGCAAGTTAATAATATCTAGTCTGTCCTGGGTTTCACATACTTCCTTTACTCTTTCCGCCGCTTCTTGCCTTCATGGTCATGCTCTTTTGACCGGCTACTATCAGAAGGCCTTTTTGAAGCGCCGTGCTGTTTGGCTTCTTCCAAGAACTTGTCAAGACCAAAAGGATCTTCCTCAAACTGTACAGGACCCTCACGTCGTTGTCGGCGGTCTGAGCCTGAAAATTCTTTATCAGGAACAAATCTACAGTTAAAAAGAAACATAAAAGTTTTATAGCTCAGCAAGATAAGTGTCCCTTCATCGGAGACAAATCAATTTTATATCGGCCCTTACACTTACATAACGACTATGCATTGTTGTGACACTATTTCAAATACCGGTAGATGATGAAGAGTCTTGTACAGGAACCAATCCACTTCTATAACGTCAATACAAAACTTACCTGTAGCACTCACAGCTATTCAATTGCTAGAACTGTACAAGAGTGCTGTGAAAGAACGTCCATCCAGACTAGCAGCAGAGTCTGCTTTTCTGTTACTCCTCTCCTCTGTGACAACACCTCCACCATCGTTTTCTACAGCATAACAAGCGGTTCTATTACTAGGTCCAGCAGGCAGCTTGAGGAATAAACTATGCCCTGAACTGCTCTAGACTATTCCATTCTTTGTTTTATTTTATATTTTTATTTAATTTTGAAAAAAAGAAAAATAACACATTAAACAAGGCATGAACACACAATGCACAATAATTGTCCTTCTGCATTTGTCTCATATGGCAATTTTCCAGAAGTTCCATCGTGTGTGAATCTGGCGAAGAGTTTGAACAAACAGGGCAGACAGAAAGAACAACTCAAAAATATAATGAACATATTTCCCACCATCAGGGCCATACATTGCCTCAATCAAGGCTCCTCCCTTGGTTATCCTGATAACAATCCCTCACCCTCCACTTCTCTTTCCACCTCCAAGTCAAAGTATTTTATCCACGGTGCCCATATCTTCAGAAATTTCCGCGGACATCCCTAAGCCCTGTACGTCACTAGTTCCGCCACCATATAAAAAAAACAAGACATGTCCTCCATTCATTGAGTGTCGGTGTTTGTTGAGCCCCCCAATATTTTGCTATATCGCGTTTTGCCACCACTTGCCCCAAATTAGCTAATATAAGTTTGCATCTTGGGACATCCAAATCAGTCAGGACTCCAAGGAGTAGAAATTGTGGCTCCAATTCGATTTGGACTTCAAGTATGTTATTCAGTTGCCTTACAATCTTTCCCCAGTATACCTGAATCTCTGTGCATGTCCACAGGGTGTGCATAAATGTTCCGATTGCTACATGACACCTAAGACATTCAGTTCTTTCCGCCCTCCCTATTTTATGCAACCGAGCTCTATCAAAGTAGGTGCGGTGGAGAATTTTGTACTGGATGAGACATAGTTGAAGTTGGAGTGCAAACATTTTTTAAATGTAAATTGATACTTGTATAGCGCACTACTCACCCGCAAGAGTCTCAAGGCGCTTGTACGAATACCGCTGTGGAACCCATCCTGGCTTTCCCTGTGACGCGTCCACTCCTGGGCACCTAGAGTTGCCCAGAGTTGCAGAGTGGGACTCCATGATTGGAATAGGCACCGAGGCGAGAATTATCAGGTCCGTGGAATTTTGAGCCCAAGACCCGCCGAGGCGGGGAATTGAACCCTGGTCCCGGGCTAGACCTCTGCATCGGGTCTGCCGCTCTAACCATTGAGCCTCACTTTTTCCACATTGCCACTTCCCTTAGATGCATGAGAGCGGCCTCCCAGTCTATATCTTCCAATGCTCCGGTAGTTGTTTCCCATTTGGTTCGGAGTAGGCCTAATTGGTCAGGCATATTGTTGAGTAACGTTTTCTGGGTAAATGAAATGGCTTTAGTCGAAATGTCTTCCTGTAGGAGTCAACCCTTAAACGGGGGGTATTCGGGCAATGTCTCCCTATCCATGCCTTCCGCTATCCATGCATTTTTCAGACAGAGGTATTCATATGCTTGAGTGTTATGCAGTTGATACCTGGCTTGGAGTGTGATAAAAGAGGCCAACTCACCCCCGTCCAGGATATCCCCTACTTTTGAAATGCCTATCAGGTCCCAAGTCTTAAAGCCTCACAGCTTCCCAACCTCAGTCAATCTGTTTCCTTCCCACAGTGGGGTTTCCCTAGTACACCTTCGGTCCCGTTGCATTTGCCGTTCGGCGCTTTTACATGCCTCTAATGTCCTCTGGATCGCCTGTAACAATGGTCTGCTTCTCCTGCCCCCATAGATATAGTGAAGGTGTGTGTGTTCTCTAAACTGTAACTTTTCCAGTTGATAGGTCGAGTGATCCCCTGGTGCGGGAGTCCATTCGTTAATACTATGAGGTGGGGCACTCTATAGTATGCCCTGATGTCTGGGAGAGCCAGGCCCCCATTATAAGGATTTCTCTGTAAGATTTGGAGTGCAACGCAGAGGAGCCAGACTATTCCATTCTTGATCCTTATCGAGCTGAGTGAATGCGCTTCAATTGAGACCTTTCTATTTGATTACTAGGTCCTTGCAGAGCACTCTTACTGCATTGCTATCCTAAACCACAGGAGCCTGGAGCTCTGGTGGTGTATTTAGAACCCATACCTTCAACACACTCTATAGTCAAGTGTCAAGACAAGACCCAGGCCGGTCAATATATTTTAGTCCTAACTTTCAGCAATCTGAACCACTTTAAGTAAATTCTCAGAGGCTTGGATCCACAGAAATGTTCTAACATTACAAACACATCAGTTAGGTCCTCACAGCAGAACTAAGCCTCAGGTTGCATGCTCACAGTGCAACAATCCCTAAGAACACACTCACAGTCTCAAAAGTAGTTACCATTAATTCCAATAAAGGTCCAATGGTAAGAAACCCACCAACTCAACTTTCAAGTCAGAACTGTGCTTCACCAAGACATAAAAAGTATAAAATGGTGCCACATGCTCCAGGGTTGATGTAATGTGGTTGCATCACTGTTCAAGCCTTTATTATTAATACAAAAAAACACAACCATATTGTGATTGTGATGCTCTGGAAACCCATCTAATATTCCTCTCAAACCAGCCACAGAAAAAGAGCATAGGCAAAGCCAATAGGTCTCGCCTTTGGGGTTTGACAATTCAGATCTATTGACTTTGCAACTCCTACAGTATCACATTTGCAACAAAAAAAAACAACACATGCCTTATGTTTAAGTTGGAGGTGCAAGATCTTTACAATTTCTCACCTGCTGGTTTTCATTAGCGTATCCAGGTCGTCTCCATAGATGTCTTTATCTGCATTCTTGCTTGGCCGGTAGATATTCTGTGCCACCTCCTTATCTCCTCGCCATGGTTGGTCATACACATTGTAAACCTCATCTTCTCCTCCAGCAAAGCCACTGTCCATACCCTGGAGAACAAACCAAATGATGTCCATGTCAAGTAGTATACAGGAATGAATTTGTGAAAGCCTCAGAATCATCAACCTTTACAACAACAAGTAGGGGTTATCATTAAATCTGCAAAAGCATCTAGGGTGACCAGTATGGAAAAGAGGTGGTCCCAGACCAATAGCTAAATTATTATTTTCCTCGTGCCAGGTTGTGTACTATGCAATACTACAACAGTTTCCCATTTATGTCAACAACTGTTGATTGTGAGTTGGACAGACACTGTAATGACATATCAAGTAAGTCACATGAAATATTTCAATACTCTTGCACCCATACCTTGTTTTGGTTAAATAGTCGCTGGTCATATTGGACTTCTGTAGTGGGACGAGTGTTAGGCTGCCCTAAGGCAATTATTTCACTAATATCTCGATCTTCATTTCGCTGCAATTTAGATCTGGAAAATTTAAAAATAAATGTTTAAAGTGCATTTGATGGATTAGACAGGGTTAGAGTAATAGACTGAAGATCACAGGAGGATTAATTTACCTTTATAAAGTAAGAACATTTAGACTTAAGACTGCATTAAGTCTAATCTATGGCAGAAGTACACTGAAAAGGTTTCATGAATACGACACCATGTTAGAAAAAAAGTCAACTTAGTAAAGATTAGAAAGGACAATTAAGGTTGTCCCAGCATTAATAATAAAAAAAAAACCATAAAACCGAAGGGGTTACCTCTTGTCAGGAGCAGCCCGTGAGATATTCCGGTCGTGCTGCCTATCTTTCCGTCGGTCTTGGCGGATTTCCTCCCGTTCACGAGCTTCACCATCCTCCGCTGACAGAAAAAAAAAAAAATTTATATTCAGGTTTCTTGTACTAGGGTGTTATTGCTATGCATTGGCCTATTCCCTGCCATCCCTATTGGAAGACAGAATGCAATTCCCCTGGATAGAATCAGTCCTAATAATTTAAGGTTATCTTACAAGTCAATGCACCTTTCATGGAGTATTGCTGATAGCCGAGAGTGAAGTAAGTAAATCTCACTCTAGGATATCAGCAAACCTCTGTGAATTAGACCTCTATAAATAAAAATAATTCACAAATGCAGATTCAAGTGCAAAAGCGCACTGTGATGAGTAATAAGCTTGCTAGGTACCCAGACAAGACCCGCTGCTCCCTGGAGAGACATGATAAAGTGAAGAGGAGGCAATTTTCTTCATTCCCAGTTCTTTCCTAAATTAATGTTATCCAGTTGATGCATGTTTTCTTCTCTCTGAAGCCTTCTTGCTCATTTGCTGAGGTCTACTCTGATCTTTAAAACACTTGTGCTCCTGAGTCTTGTTGCGAAATGGACGTACCTTTCTCTACATGGGTTTTGATGCCTGCTCGTCTCTCTCTGGCGATCTGAGCCAGCTCTCGCAACTTCTCCTCTTTCTTCTCTTTCTCTTTCTGTGCCATCTTCCGCTCCACCTGAGCGCGCATCTCCACTGCCTCACGAGCCTATGGAACATTTACAACGCGCTTATTGCATCGTAATTCATGAGAACATGCATGGTGTCAAGGAAACACAGGAATAATCTATAAGACAATGACAGTTCAGACAAGTAAGAACAGTTTACTTCATAAGGTCCACCCCGGAGTCAGATGCTTGACTTGCAAGCATGGGGACTCTGCACCAGTAGTGTCAATGACTTTGGTACAGTGGTGACTAGAAACACATTTTAAGTCATACAACCTATTTAAGGCTTCAAACTAGTCAAATAAAAAGAGTACACACATCTGCCTATCTTCACAGTAAAGGCAAAGTCTTACTGCATCTCTTATAACAGCTGTGCTTGTGGTACTCCAGAGTACCCTACAGCACCTCTAGGTGATTAGGCTGGAATAATGTATTGCTGCAACATGTACTTCACGTAAAAAAAAAAACAAAAAAAAAAATCACAGACACACAAAGGACTATGGGAAAACAAATAGCATAAGGGGGACCCATTAATGGGAGAAGCACATATGTGCAACAGGTGGGTCCAGAGTCTTGAAAGCAGTAATGATATGCCATAAAGACCTTGGGGCAGTCATGTAGTGCTGATAGAGAACTTGACCATGAGGAAGGCAACCACAGCTAGGATGGCTGAACACTGTATATGTGAAACTATGGGTTTTGAAATCAACCACTCCTGCGCACTGAAGTTGCGAGAATGCTGGTCACTCAGAAGGAGGAATTCGGACTGCTTGTCAAAGACAAGTGAGCACTTCCAAAGAATGGCGATCAGTAAATTCTGTGAGGCTGGAGGCATAATTTAAACATAGATTTAAGGCCTAAGGCTATAAAAGAGCAGCATGCAAATACATAATATGGCTGTTTAAAAGTAAAAACGGGATTTACATTCGCAACAACAACAAAAAAACACTACTTTAAAATAAGTCATTATTTATAGCTTTTGGACATCTGTAACAAGAAAAAGCAATAGAAGGGCCTTTCTTTAATTAGGGCCAGTTTTGAGACTACAAGCTTGGGGTTAAGTCGGCAAAAACACCATTAATCTTTCTTTTTTCTATTAAGCATCTCTTTGAACACAGTAAATGCCAGCAGCATAAGACCAGAGGAAATGTATGATGCAACCGGAACATCAGTTTATGGCAAATTATGCCAACCTTGCTGAAAATCCTTTATGGGACAGAATCCTGAATTAACCAAATGCTGTCTGATCACCCCCAAACTGCTTCTTCACTGCAACTGCTCCAGAACACACATGTATATTCTAACGCAAGACTGTGATAGAAACCCCACAGCCTTTTCTTTGTTGCCAAGGAACTGCGGGCTGGGCTTGACCAGTCCACATCAGCCAAAAAGCTCTGGGCTTCAGGCAGGTCTCAAAACTTCAGCCACCATGATCACATAAGCTTTTTATCCAGGATTTAAGGTGAGGGCAGGGGAATAAATCGGGCACCTAGTGAGAGTAATTACGAACCTTCCTGTCAGCAATGTACAAAGCTTCAGCAAGTTTGGCAAAGTTTTCATTGATGTGCACGGTCTGAAGACCTCTGCCGTCTGCAGCAAGGCGCTTGTCCAAGGGGATAGTGTAGCCCTGGAAGGAAGAAAAGAAGGCCATTTTATAGAAGGGCCACATACAAACACAATCTCCTTTTGAGTGGAACACAATTACTGACTTGGGTGATCCAAAAGCACCCTTACACAGTGACACACAATACTGTAGCACTTTCTGAATCTATAAGGCATTCCATGTAGTTCTGGTATTTGTCATTCAATGGACCCATAGTATTCAGATGTCAACATTTTGTCAGCAATCTAAATACCCGACATTAAATATTTTATATTTTCATGTACTATTCTACTTGGCCATGTAAATGCTTGGATTTAAAAATCTTCAGAGGTAGTAGTTACATGGGCTCCAAAGTTCTAACTGCGGATAAAGAACTGGCGCAAACCACAACTCTAAAAATAGGATCATTTTATCAGACTGAGTTACCTTTGCGTTTTTCCAGTTTGAAATGCAGGGGGGGATTTTCCACTCTTGCTGCTCTTTCACCGTCATCTAAATCAAAGAAAAAAAATGAAATGTTGGAGCATGCAAAATAAACAACTATGCATAAATACAGACATCTGCTTCCACACTGCACTTTGAACGATTGACAAAGCAGTGTGTTATAAGCACGTCAATTTAGGATGAGAAAGAAACTGGGTCATGTGCTGAGTTTCTTTGAACAGGCCGAGACTGTGACTGTGTCAACAACCATCAATCACCATGAAATAAAGCGACAAATGTTAATGAGGACAACACAGACAAATCCAAGACACAGAACACAGCTGGGTTGTTCCACAACTAAAATGTTTCACCACAAAGCTTTGAGGGTATTTTAGGATTTATTGAAAAATTTCAATTTGAAAAAATAAATACACTTCACATGTATTGTTTTGGTTCAGTCTAGTTTTTCATTCTACGCTTCTAGACTTTTCTTGTTTAAAGTGATTATATTTGAATATGAAGGTGCATACATATTTACTGCGATAAACCTGCAGTAGCAGGACTCTTGCTGAAATTAAGTCCATGAGAACGTGGGCTACTATGACGGCTCGAGGGTAATGGCAAAAAAGGTGCTAGGGTGATATACTGCGAGCTTCAGGAAGTAAACATTGACTGTTAAAGTGAAACAAAACAAGTGGAAAGTTTACAATAAAAGTACAGATACTGTATAGGTACTATTAGCACTACAATAAAACAAGGCAAAAAACTGAAAGCCCAACATTATTTAAAGAGGAATGAGAGATAGGCCCATCACCGGGGTCAAGTGAATCGAAGACGGAGGAGTTTCCGAAGTCAAAATTCAAGGTGCAAAATAGGCAATAATCCACTGTAATAGATGGGGCAAAGAGAGCAAAACCAATCTTTTCTCATCTCTACTTATATGCACAGGATCTTTGCTAGATGAGAAGCAATTTAGACAATTGGGTGAAATCATGCAATTAACACTGCAAGACAACATTTAGCGCCGTTACCTTTCTGCTAGGAGAGTGCATGACTGGGGCTGGGGGTGATGGAGGTCCACGCGGAATCTTCTTGTTAATTCTGGTGTGCAAGAAATTCATAACAAATATTAAACAGGCCTCAGTATGTATTGTTTTAGTCCATGTGACATTATTATGCATCTGATCATCAAAACATTTTGATTGTTTTAAAGTATGAATATCGTATAGGTCTAAGAGGGTGAGCGAGCTTGAGGCGTCTGCTCCTCATTAACCTGTCACAAGCAACTGAAAACATAACCATATGGAACAGTGTGAAGGTAGAAAGTAGTTTTTTTTAACACATTAAAAGTACACTTTGTAAACAGCAAAGAGAAATGCAGCCTTCCCTTCAGTCTTTTACTTTCATAAACACTGCAAAGGATGGAAGCCCATCGCTGACAATATGAACTGTGTAAAAAGGGATTGTGATGCGAAGTTCTTCAACTAGGGCGGTCTTCTGTGGCTGAAAACATCCCAAATCAAGGTAAGAACACAGTCAGGTAGATCCCCATTACATGGTAAAAAAAAAGACTCTGTGCTGTCTTCTAGTGTAGACAGTCAACCATTGTAGGAAAGTGGAATATTATGTGGTATGGCTGTAAGACCTTACCATGTAATATTAAGACAATGCTTCAAAGATGATCGTTGGATTCAAAAACAATCCTTAGAGAAGTCAGGCATTACTGGAGGTACAAGTGGCAAGCATTTTACATTACTGTTATGGTGCATAAGTAATTGATACAACTATAAAGAAATAAGACCCCCATTTATAAAAAAGTGCTTATTTTTAAGTAAATTTAGACACCAAAACATTAAAAAATAAATGCATTAAATACTGCAGCCATTTAACGTTGCGGTCAATAGCAAATTCTGCTAGTGACAAACAATCACTTAGGAGATGAGTTTCTTTACACCCTCGCAGGGTAGATATCTTTGGGGGCACAGGACCAAGTTTCTCACCTCCAAGTATGTTTAACGTACCGGGGGATCCAGGAACAGAGGTAAATTCTGAGCTGTCTGTGGGCTTTAAAATTAGGCTTTTAACATTGCGGTCAATAGTAAAAGCTGCTTAGTGACAAACGATTACTTCATGATCAAGTGACTTTCTACCTTCACAGGGTAGAGGAATTTGGCGTCCGAGGACCAAGGTTCAACCGCTGGTTCACTTTCACCTTGTTCCGTCAGTGTGGGTGCAGAGGTAGCTTAGGGTTGTCCATTAACTTGAATCCAGTTGCGCCAAGGCTGCTCTTTCCATGGGGACACCTCCACCAAGAAATGATGCCGTTGCACCATTGCGGTGTTGTTGTTGATGTTGGTCGCTGTTTCTAGAAGCGGCTTTCCCAATGCAGTGCCGATTACGGGGTCAGTCACGAGCCTGTTGACCAGCAAGTCCTGGTTATGGTAAAGGTAATCCAAAGGAAATTAGGCACTGGAGGTCCACTGGAGTGAGGTAATGGCTTGAGACTTCGGTAGGAGTCAGACTACAACTTTCAGAGTGCACTTCACCACTTATCTTTGTGTAATCTTTTAGTGGATCTAGTGGCAAGCACTTTTTTGGTTTCAGCACATCGGTTTACCTGCCGTTTGCAGGGGAATGGTACCACAAGTCCAGGGGAGTCTGAGACTGCTTCTGGCTTCCACAGGGGTTTCTGTTTCAGTGAATGCTGAATTGTGGCCACAGACACAGATCGCTCACGAAATTACAAGCAGTGTTGCCACGGGGATCCAGTACCCTTCTCTTCCTTTTGTGCAGGGGCAAAGTCTTGTTGTCAGTGAAAACACTTTTCTTGCTGGCCTTCCTTATAGTAGGTCGATCAGAGCGGAGGTTTTTGTGTCAGATTTAGGGGAGTTAGCAGTCAATGGGGAAACTACACCCTACAGCCAATCTGCCCCTGAGGTGACCACATCCGATGGTGTACGTCACTTTTTCCTTCCCATAACCCACTATTTTTGTCCTCGAAGGTGGCAAAAGTCCAATTTAGGTGAGCAGATCCACAGCCAACCCTTAGGGGTGTAGCCAGCCTTCTATGAGGGTCACACCTGCTGCATACCTAATTTCCTGTCTTGCTTGGGTCCAGCACACCTGGGGGCAAGAGGGGGCATTGTATGCCTCTGGGAGAAAGCCTTATTGAATACAAGAGGCAGTAAGAGCCTTTGAAGTTATCTGATGTCTCACTTCACTAGCCCACTCAGGGGGGAGGGAGGCGTGACCTCATTCCTGCCTAAGCCTTTGTTCTACCTCCTGGGAGTGTGGATACTACCTGTGGGTGGTCAAAACCCAGGCCTGCTAGTTGAAGTACATGTCAGCTGGGGTAACCATGTGGGCAACCTCTAAGGTAGTCAACTGGGTGCATCCCTGCCTTCCGTTGACACAAGATTTGTGTCAGGTGAAAGAAGACAAGTTGCTGAACACCAAACTCAACATATTTAGGTGGTACCATAAGGGAGCTAGCAACCTGTGTATGCTTGGGTATCAGCCCCATGTTATCCTACGGACCGCCTATCACTTATAGTGCACTTTAATAGTAAAGTCACTACACTCACATGCCTACACTCTTAATATGTGGCACCCTGTCTCCTGGGCTGAGGCTTGCTTTAGGGTTAACGGACATATACTAAAAACAGTGCTGGGACTTTGTCACATATGGTGAGGACAAAGTCGAATTGGGGCAGTGAACACTGTTGCTGCAGTCTGCAATGGCAGGCCTGCTGTCATTAGTTTGCTTGGGTTATTCAGGGTGGCACAGCCAGTCCTGCAAAACCAGAGTACCCCTTTACCAAAAATGCCCTGGGTACCAAGGACTTAAAAGGGAGGTATGCTTTTGTTAATTGGGGATGCGAATCACACAGGTTACTTTAGGGCAGAGGTATTCGACCTGGGAGACGGCTCCCCAGCCCCCCAGAGGGACAGCCTCAAGTGATCTCAGGGGAACAGGTGTAAGGGGTGCCAGTCTCTGGCCAAGAGAAGCATCATGCTTTGTTTTAAGTGTTAAAACCATGAGCAGCAGTAAGCCACTTTGTAATGGGCTATCAAACAATTTCTGTCATTTATATCCTGACTGGGAGTAGGTGTAAAAAGGGGTAAGAGAGCTTAACTGCAATGTTTAAATATGAGTAGACATATTTCAACTTTGCCAATTTAGTAGAATTGTGAAAAAATTGAGCCCCTCCGCAGATTATTTTTTTTTTAACAGGGAGGGGTGCAGCATTAAGAATTTTGAACACCACTGCTTTAGGGGAAAGAAAGCTGGAGCCAGGTTAGCATGCTTCAGTGCAGTTTCATTGTCGAAAACCAGCATCTAGCAGTTTCAATGGGGGAAAAAATGGGGAAACATCTGCAAACAGTCCAGTTTCCTACACCCAACCAAGAGTCAATCAACGCATTATTAAGGAGGATGTGCTTTATATTTATATCTGGGATAACATAATTAATAAGTCTCTGGATGCCTGCTCTCCAACCAATTCTACTCAGCCCAAGCACTAAGTTGTATGACAACTCACTTGAATCGAGGTGGCTCCATGGGATCTTTCTGCATCTCCACCATCCGAATAACCCTTTGTTTTGCTCCAGAGTTGAAAGCAACACCCTGCTGGGATGGTGTATACCTGCATACGGAGATTGCATCATGAAAGAAACAACAGATTAGCGTGATCAAGGAAGAGAAGTTGCAAACAAAAACTAATTTACACAAATGAATATAGAGCAGTCTCACAAATGCCAAGCACTTGGATATTATAGATGTAATCAAATAAGTTGCTTATCTCAAAAATAGTTCATTAGTGATACATAGTTTATGCTGTCTCAATCGGATTGAAAAAATTCTCCATCTTCAGGCAGGTCCAAGAATTGTTTGAATTTCCTATAGGGGGGCTTTATCATTAAAGACCACTCCTTGTACCTACATGGCAGACTGAATTCAAAGCTTTGCCCCCAACAGCCACTTTGTACTGGAGGGGAGGGGGGGGGGCATGGCACTGGATTACACACACAGTGAATAAAGTACTAACCATTTTGAAGTTTTAAAAAGAAAAAACATTAATTGCAGCCAAGTTGTATTACTGATGTGAAGCTACGCTTAGAATTAACCCTCACCTCCAATTTAAATTTTAATCATGTTTTAATGAATGTACTATGCTGTATTATTTAGAGAGATCAAACAAAAAAGGCAACCTAATAAACCCTTTGGACCTGTGTATCTTGCATTGGAAAGGTAAACTGCTAAAAAGGGGAACAATTACGCCCAATTAAACATCAAAATACATTAAGGATGCCCAATTCAGGTGCATCCGGAATCAAAATAAGTCATTCAAATACAGGTTTTTCCAGAAAAAAGAAGGAATAAAGCCAATGAGACAAATTGTTTGAATACGTGACAGGCCCATTAATAGAAAAATACTTGCAGCCACTCCTGCATTCAGACAGGCTGGGGGCTGGTTAAGGTTGAACAGCCCCTGCAGCCTGACTGAAAGCAGCAACTGCTTCCAGGATTTTTAAGATTATTACATAAAGAAGCATTTTGGTTGATTCATGGAGTTCAAACTACCATTATCATTACATAAGCAGTGATTTCCTCAACTCTGATTGAGTCATTCCTGTATCTCATTTTTAAGTCATTCTGGTCCTGAGAATTGTCTCGCAGATTGATACTACTTGAGACTAAAACGACTACACAAAGCTGACATCTCTATTCAATCTTTTGATTCCATTATCTACGCGGACCACATTCCTGGTGATAGATGGATCATTGATATTCATAACTTGGAGAGTGGGTCCTTATACATTGACAAATGAAATCATGTAATGTAAACTACAGCTTAGATAGTGCACTGTCAATGTATTCAGATATCGTATCTTGAACCCCTGCTTTTCGATTTATAAATACAATTTCCTTTAACCCCTTGGCTGCGGCGGCAATTCCACCGCAGCGCTAGGGGGTGGGGGCGGCGCACGGCGCTCTCCTGCTGGTGACGGAACCGCTCCGTCATCAGCCTCGGTAGCGCTGTGCTTATGACAGAGCGGTTCCGTCATGGTCCCGCCCGCTCATTAGAATGCCCAGCGCAGGTGCGGAATCCGCACCGAGCAGGCGCGGCGAGCGGGCCATGACGGAACTGCTCTGTCATCAGCATAGCGCTACCAAGGCTGATGACGGAGCGGTTCCATCATCAGCGCAGAACGGGTTAAACAATATTTTGATGTGCCTGTCTTGTATTTAAAATGTATCTCATTGGCTTTATTCCTTCTTTTTAAAAATATTTTAGCATTTAAATGACTTATTTAGATTACGGATGTTAATACATTGGGCATCCTTAATGTAATTTTATGTTGTTTACTTGGGTGTAAATGTTCCACTCATTAGCAGTTTCCATTTCTACTATTATTTAGAGGAACAGGAATGTAGTCTGCTTAAATCTGTATCTGCTCTGTTTATTCAGTCATTCCAGGCACCATTGTTATCACCCTGCCTGTTTTCCTACCCTCCTGTCTCTGTGGTAACACAGGCTTTGCGTTTTCTTCATTGATTTCCCCGCCAAGTCAATTGGCTCCTAGGATCTCCCTTTGGGGTACACTGTTTACTCCTCTTCTCAAAGGGAGTCCAGGTTAAAGGCAAAGAGGGTTGAGGTGTCTGCTTTGTTACGGCCAACCCTAAACCTTTTTGGCCAGACTACCTTCCTTTTATTGGTTTTCTTCCCTCTGCTCTCTTTTTGTTTAGCATAACACATTCCCAGGCATTCCTAGTATGACAACATAAGGGGTTTGATTCAGGGACTCCACAGTGAACTACTTCTGTTTCTCTTTATTTCTATTTCTGACCTTCAAAAGAAGATCCACCACTGTGATGTTTATGTTAGGTTACTGGTGGCCTAACAAGGCCTGTAGGTGTTGGGTTTGACGCTCATGGGTGAACTCTGTTTTTGTGGCTTTACAATGCCTTGAAGGGTTCTCTTCGGTGGCTCCTGGTGGACTCACAACAAAAAGCTACTATGAACTGTCTCCTAGTCGTGCATGCCCCAAAGAGAAAAGGAATCATCACAGTCCACCTAGAAGTTGGAAAGCCAGCAGAGACTTGGCTGTTCCCAAAATTTCAGGACTCTATTGACTCTCAGACTTTAAGAGCAGCCTATGAAGCCATCGCTCAAATTGTCTTCACATTTGGCTCCATGCATTACATAGTGTGGAAGCGCATTCTCCAGGCTTCCCGCATGCCACGAAAACAACCTACTCCTAGGTCTTCACAAAAGCCTGGAACTATTGGCAATACTCTACACTGTTATTAAATTCATGTCTACTTTTATCTAGACAAACTATGGAATGCAAACATTATTCAAGGCATTGCAATCTGTTCCACAATTATTATTTTGTAACTTATTTTTCATATTGCTTTCTATTAACTCAATTGTAAATTATGTTGTACGATTTTAAGCAGTAGAAACTTTTGGAGGTGACCGGAGCAGCTCTTAAACCCCCCCCCCTTCATACCTCTGTGACCTTTCTAGCATGTGCATGGTCTTCCTCACCTGAAGACGGTGGACGAACTAGAACACCATGATCTGCAGTGCTCTTGTGGTTGGCAGGAGATGCTTGATTTTTTTAAATTACATTTTAATAAACCATTGTTCATTTTGTTTCAGCATAATTGTGTCACTGTCTGACAAATTATAGCCAACAGAAAATAAAATATTTACTGTTAGCATGAACAGAGAATTCTAGCACTCTCAAATGTGGTTTATTTGGGTGGTTACAAACAGGACTAAGATGAAGCTTCTTTCAAGGTGATATGCCCACTTTTACTCAAGAAAACCATGACAATGAAGAAAGTTCTGCTTTTTTTGAGGTTGGCATTTTTGCTATCAGTTTAAGTCAACTGGGCATTTCTAGTTTGAGATGCACAAGTCCATATGTACTCTATCCTGGGTTGTTTGTACATCACATTGAACTAAAGTTTGGGAGGCCTGCCCAAGATCTTTAAATTTAGCGATCATGGTAAAAAAAAGGAAGTTGCTTCTCACAAATGATTTCGAACTCTGGACCGTCAGCCCATGCTTCAATATTTACTCCTGCCCATTAAGACTATGTCAGTCTGAATTCAGACAAATGACAGCATACATGTATAAGAGCTCTTAAAAACAGATCCATGACTAAAATAGGCTCCTATATACTAGATCTCATTTGTAGTTCAGTATTTGACAGGCACCCTAAACTAAACTGTGAAGATCTTACACATCTGAAAAACTCAAATAGGAACTTAATTTCTATGGGCTGCTATCCATTTATTCTCATGGTGAAATCTGAAGACTGTTTGAAATACTATTCTTTGCATCTTCTTGGACACATTCCCCTCCTGGGTAGCGTCTACATTTCCCCTGGATGGACCTTATTCCAATGCTACCAAGTGGTCGGAATTTCAATGCTACTAGGTGGACTTCATACACTACGAGGATTTAAATATCTGTATTCCCTCATGTGCCACATCTCCAGGGTTACCACTAGGGATAACTCCATAAGGAGGAGTGCCTGCCTGTGACAACTCACATCCATAGGTGAGAGTGGCTAGACAACGGAAACGGTACCTCTCTGGTTAAAAATAGACATTTATGTTTGATCCTCGATACAAGAAACTGATGGTCCTCAAGCCACCTCCTCCCCAAATGCACAAGAAAATGACTAGTAAAGACCATTTTAACCGGTCTGCTTTTTTCACTATTAACACCAATTATCTAATCTCTTTAACCACTCCCTGAGTTCAGCTTCATAATTCTGCATGCACCATCCCATCTCTTCTCTCTCTCTCCCTCCCTCCCTCACTGCTCCTTACTGACTCCCTCACTGCTCCTTACTGACCTCCACACAGCTCCTAACGATCTGCCTTCCTGAGTGCTTCTATCTATTGCTTGGCCTGCAGTGCCATTTCCTGTCCTTGCTCCCTTTTAGCCAACTGTCCAAGCATGACCTCAGTCATTCATGTTCCCCAATACACTGCCGTCTCACAAAAACCGATGAGAAAAATGCTTACCTCCTAAATTCGCTTTCATTCTGATGTCACTATTCCTGCTTCACCCTCTTCTAATCCTTTCAAGTTCCATTAACGTTTAGATGACCGGTCACCACAAACCATCAGTCCTCTTCTTTACCCAGCCCCATTTTTATGAAGCAATTCCATGCTGACAAACTTACTATGCCGAATCAACCCAACAGAAAAGCTAATCTCATTGCCATCATCTATAGGTTAATCGCTCATTAGATACTTCTTGTTTCAGTTCTCGCCCTAAGAGAGAAATTTAAAGGAGAAAAAAAAAACAGGATGTGGAGGCCATTCCAGGTCAGGCTTCAAAGCTAAAACATAGAACTCCATCACTCGCCATACAAGAATGATAGATAACACAATAAGAAGATGTGCTTTGCACTTTTTACTAAGGTACTGACATTGTCTGTACTTTAGGCTACAATATTTGTGTCAAGTAACAGACTCTCAGCTCCAAGAAAATACTTTGGTCATGCACCTAGTGGTTTACAATCAGGTCTAGCGCAATGCAACAAGCAAGATTGAGATTTTGAGGTAACAGCACGTGAGGTCTACATTAACACCAGCAAAACGCAATATCAATCTGCTAACCATAAAACAAGGTAAGAAATGGTCAAACTTAATCTACAACAGAAAGCCACTATGGAATTCATTTTGGTGCAAAAATGCTATTTCTTTCCCATCATTCCCGCTGATGGGAGTGGAAATTCAGAATACCTAATTAACATTAATTCTGCATTTAGGTGCTGAAACCATTTATCCACTTGACTCCCCCCTAGTATAGATTTCTCTTTGCTAGATGTGTTTCAATTCTAAGAGATAGACTATGCTCAATAGAAAATACTATTGCTTAATGAGGGAGGTTCTGCATTTAACATCCAGCTAAAGGCATGAACCCCTAGAAATGCTAACAATTAGCCAAAACGGAACTGCAACACTATTTTTTAAAAGCCAAACTTTCTGTGATCACAGTTAATATAAAATCTTTACCAAGATACCCATAGTCACTATTTTCTTCTAAATGTAAAAATAGTACACAGATCTGCTCAGTCTTAGAAGCAATATGTCATTTTACGTTTGCTATTGAGGTTGGCAGGTGAAAAAGTGCATAAATGCCACATTCAACTCCTCATTTGTTATGTGACTTTCACATCAGTTTGGAAAAACAGCGATACCCAGCCCCTGCATTACCGAAGCATTAATAGTTTGTCCACAAAGAAAAAGTACTCATGCAAAGGCACTCATCCTGACTACTCAGAGACTGAACTCATGTGAGACTAGCTTGTCTCAAGTGGTTTATGCTTTGCACATGCTAGATATCAATAGATAAAATATTATCTGGATAACAAAAACAAATTTGCTTTCTAAATTACTTTTTGTTTCTCATGTTTAATGTTTAAAGTCAAGTCACTGCAAAGCAGGCTGAATCTAGATAGACCACCAGTATACAGTTAGGTTATTAGAAATCTACCAGACAGCCTAAGTCTTTGCAAGCAGATACTACAAACTAATAAAAAACATAACACTAGAATAAAAATATGCACATCTCCATCTTAGAAGCCTATCCCCATACTTTGCCAATGTTACTGCATGGACTTCGGAGCATTTCTCGGAAATATTTTCAGATAAGTTTCATCAGTTGCACCCACTCTCCCTCAGAGGCGTAGGGTGCAGATATCAAGTCTACTCAAAATGCATGAATCCGCAGAGAATCAGTTGCTTGGGTAGCAAAAAACTACTTAGCTGTAACAACAGTTTTCCAAACAAGGATATACTTTCCAGTTTCATAAGTAGTCATTATACAGAGGACCAGGATGATGCTACATGCTTGTAATCAAACGAAACAGGGCGAATGTCTTGGAGACAAACATTATAGGACCTACCTCATGGTCACTGAAAAGTTTACAAGAAACATAGCCAACTGATATTAAATTGTTGAAATAAAATGCAATTTATTTCAGAAAACGTATTCTGAGGTCCTGTCCTTGGTGAGGATAGTCAAAGCTAATCAATCAGGAGAGATGTCCTAACAGGCGAAGTACTGTTATAATTGTTGTCCTCTTGGTTCGAGTCAGAAGGTTTCCATTTAGAAGAATTAACTTTGTCTTCCACACAGCCCAGCACAGTAAATGCTACTAACTATCGCTGATGAAACAGCTTGCTACAGGATTTTAAGTAACTTAAAATTAGACCAAAATGAGTTCTAAAATTGCTACATTCAGATACATAGTTTGATTAGTGATGGCACCATCTGTTCAAAACGTCATGCTGCATCTCTCAAAGCACTCTTTTTGGGTGACTGATCTTTTTGAAATTGTGGTATGAATAAGACAAAGCCAATTAGCTGAGAAATACCTGATGTACTGGGCTGGTGCCAGCTTATCTGCTGCCCGCACAGGCATGGCCGCGGCCACCTTCTGGGAGACAGATTTCTCCAGTGCCAACCGTGTCTTCTCAGTTAACTGTAATACAAATGACATATAGATGTAGGAGCTGCACACGGCTGCACAGATATCTCAGCAAAATGATCAATCTGTGATTTTTTCTCACCTCCCTCACAGCTTCTTCATCTGGTCGAGCAAGATCAGGGTCATCTTCGTCCATGACCTCCTTTGGAACCAGGTCTGTGTACTTACTGTAAATAACCTGCAACAAAAATAAAATACTTATTTATTTTTAAGGTTTTATATAGCGCGGACAAGATCTTTGCAGATATCAGAGCACTTTACAGAAACAGGAGGTAGGGTAGACAAACTCTTGAAAACAATATAATATTCGGTAGTGAGCAAGTTGCAAGGTAGGATAGAAATCGAATAAGAGTATACACACTAATAAACCATCAGGAAACCAATAATATAGAAGCCGTGCAATGTCTTTGATCCAGTAGCAATCGAATAAGAGTATAGCACCCAAGGGGGTGAGTAAACAAACTGTTGAAAACAATATAGTAGTCAGTAGTAAGTGAGTTGCAAGGAAGGATAACAATCAAATAGGAGTATAAACACTAATAAAACAATCCAGAATCCAATAATATAGAATCCGTGCAATGTCTTTGATCCAGTAGCAATCAAATAAGAGTATAGCACAGATAAACACTCAGGTAGCCAATAATATAGGAGTCGTGCAATGTCATTGTACCAGTAACACTAAGACTAACAAATAGCATTCAAGAGTTAATGGGAAGCATGCAAACATATCTCATCAGCACATAAGTGAATTGCAGGCTTTGTCAGGGGAGACAATGAAAGTTTTGATATGGCAGTAACTTTTCAAACACAAAAAGCAGTCAAAGACTATTAGAAGTGAAGTAGAAGTTATCAAACCTCTAAAAGCACTGCTGGGCTCGCCACATCAGAACCACAACAATGTCTAATCAGGACAGCTTTTGATTGCTATAAAGCGCAAGTTCAGAGATCGGTAGCATTCACACAAGCCCAGATTAATTCCACTATGGATGAAGCTCTGATCCGAACCATAATAGGTGCCCCACTGACAAATCGCACCATTGGTGCATCTTATCTGGTGTGCCAATCAATACCTATTGAGGAGGATCAATCCTTGTTACTATAGCTACTGCATTTTCGGACCTCCACTTAGAAAGGCCTCGATTAGCACCGGTAGGGCTCCGATCCACACCACCACAGATGCCACAACAATGAACCGCATCTGTACTATCAAACCCTGTTTGAAAATGGGTTATTTTATTATCGGGGTAGTTAACACTGACCATATTATTGAAAGAAAATGAGTTGCGTACAGGATGTACTACTTTTTTTTTAAAAACCTATTTTATATTTTTTGGTTTTATCATACAAAGAAACCGTGGATACACGATACATATTGGATGTCAGACATTATTAATTGGTTTAGGGCAAAAAATACAGCATTGAGTTCTCAGAAAAAGAGCATAAGGTTAGATTTAAGTTTCATACATTTATAGTACATGAGGGTCATACATGGATTATCTACGTCCATCAACAATAGGTTAGAGACAACGGTTTTCAAGACTCTCTCCCCGATCTCAAATCTGATCTCTACTTCTCATCTCCCATGTCTAAGCCATAGTATTCTATCCATGGAGTCCAAATCTTTCAGAATTTTCGGGGGCATCCCATTGCTTTATATGTTGTTTTTTCCGCCATCATATAAAGATCTAAGCACGCTCTCCATTCTTGGAGCGTAGGAAGTTGGTGGACACCTCAGTATCGGGCTATATCCCTCTTAGCCACCATCAATCCCAGATTGGCCAACGTGGTAGGTCCACCTCCGTAAGGATTCCCAATAGAGCATACCTAGCTTCTAACAAGTTGAGCTTCCAATATTTTGTTAAGTTCCCTCAATATCTTGGTCCAATAGGTTTTAATCAGGCTTCACTCCCACAGGGTGTATATGAATGTGCTGCGTTCTGTGTGGCATCTAAGAGACTCCGGGGTGTCCGCTTTTCCCATGCTGTGTAGTCTGGCTCTGTCAAAGTAGGTCATGTGTAGGATTGTGTATTGTATAAGGCGCAGTCTTTGTTTTATTACCACTTCGCATGAGTGCATAATGGTGGCTTCCCAGTCAATGTCTTCCATTGGGCCTGAGTTGAGTTCCCATTTAGCTCTAAGCAGACCTAGTTTGTCAGGCATGTTGTTGATTAGTGTTCTGTGTGTCAGCGAGATGACCTTGGCAGGAATCTCCTCTTGCAAAAGTCTGCCCTCTAAGGGGGGAGTATTCCGGCAGAGTTGCGGTATAAAACCCTCCACCCGCCAGGCATGTCGCAGTCTAAGATAAGCATAGGTTTGGGTGACATGTAACTGGTATGTAGCTTGAAGTGTGCTGAATGGCGCCAGAGTGTCTTTCTCCATAACATCTCCCAGTTTGGAGATCCCCATTAAATCCCACTGTCTAAAGCCTCTCAGCTTTCCGATCTCAGATAATCTCACTCCCTCCCATAAAATGGTGAACCTCGTAGGTTTCAAGTCCCACTTCATTGGCTCTTCTGCACTTTTCCATGCTTCCAGCACCCTCTGAGTGGTCGACACGAGACAACTACTACCCTTGCCTCCATAGATATAGTGTAGTTGTGTGCGGTCTCTGAATTTAAGTCTTTTCAGTACATATGTTGGATGGTCCCAGGTGGCGTGGTTCCATTAATTAATTACAATGAGACGGGCCGCACTATAATAGGCTCTAATATCAGGTAGGGCCAACGAACCATTACATGGGTTCCGCTGCAGAGTTTACAACGCTATTCTTAGATGGGCCCCATCCCACAGGAGTAGACGTAACTCGTTAAGGGTTGCAAAGATGGTCTCTGGTATTTTACAGTAGGTATTTTGCAACACAAAGTAGCTGGGGAGTGTGACCACCTTGTACATAGCGGCCCTGCCCATGATCATCAGAGGGAGTTTCCTCCATCTCTTGATATCTTCCTGAAAATTTAAGAGGATTAGTTTAATATTATGCTCTAAACTGGTTGCGATGTCAGTGGTGATATAGAGCTCAAGGTATGTGAACCCCTCCGGGTAATCCCGGGGTTCTAGGACGCCTCCCACAGGGTGGGTATAAGGTGGATTTGCTCCAGTTAATCTTATACCCTGCACTGCAGCCATACTCTTCAAATATTTGTAAGATTTGGGGGAGTGTCTTGGCTGGGTCCGTAACATAAAATAAAATATCATCCACATACAGAGATATGCGTTCCTCCTCTAAATGTTGTGACTAATCTACGAAACCGCCTGGCCCCTGATGGGATCTAACGACACACGCCAAAGGTTCCAGTATGAGGGCAAACAGTAATGGAGACAGACATTTGCCATTCGATGCGCCCCCCTCTATGACGAAGCAGGTCGAGAACTGTGTGTCTGGGAGGGCATCTTTTTTAAAGGTCAGAAGGAACTGGCCTGGGTCCGCTCGCTCTGTGTCTTCCGGAAAACCAATAAATCTGAGGTTAACCATGCGGGCCCCATTTTCGGCGGCGTCGACCCTCCAGGCCACTTCTTTCATTGAGGCTAAAAGTCCTGTCACGTTTTTACGTATGGTATGAGAGGTATCTTCCATTCATGAGATACGGTGTTCAGCTTCAGTGACTCAAGACTCTCAAGACTTTTCTCAGGTCATGGCGTAGAAATGTGACCTCCGAGCGGACCTCCGCCACCTCCCCCCCCAAGCTCTCTCTGGATTCGTGGATCACCTATAAAATGGCTGCGGTGCCCGGGAGAGGTGTAGTACCTTCTTCTGCCCCTGTCAACGTGGGGAGTACTTTAGCAAATCCATCTAGCTTCCTCGATGACTTAGGCTCCTTATCCTTCGCCATCTTAAGCGATCCAGCGTTTGTTTGTAGACAGGGACTCTCCCCCACAGACACTTCGGGAAGCCGCCGCCTGCGAGCCAATGGACGGCCAAACTTCCAGGTTACTCAGGTCACAAGGGAGGGGGGCACACCCGATGTTCTTTTAGTGGCCTTTCAGCCATTCTTCCAGGGCAGGGGTGGGACCTGGTCCAGGGGGACCTTCAGTCCAGGTTGATGTTGACAATTAGATAAACACTCTCGCCCTTGGAGGCCGCACCAGGGTATCCCTCTGGGCTCTCGTACCACCCTCTGTGGCCTTTGCAAAGGTCACACCGTGAGTTTGATTTCTGGTTCCACGACTAGCTTATCCGGTGCCCACTGAGCTGTTGGATCCGGTCGGTAATATCACTATTCCCCCCCCACCCCCACCAGATCCCAACTCCCAAAGGGTGCACCAAGGCCCACGCTGCCAGGAACGGCCCTCGCCTCTCACCTCAGTGTTCTACACAGTGTATAGAGATAACAGTGAAAGGGGGGGGAGGAGAGGAATCCAGCTCTAAGCCCCCTGGGCTTGGTTTGGCAGCGTCGTTTTTTTAAGTACACTCCGCTCCCCTGGTCCAGCAGCCTCTGTCACCTCTCGCTGAGGTACTCTTCAAGACAAATCAGCACCAATTAGGTCGCTCCATGTAGTCTCTGCTGCAGATGCAATCACAAGTTGCAAAGTACAAGATAGAGGTGTGGGTTCGCGGCACACAATTACCCTACCGGGCCGCAACCGCCAATCCAGGTCGCCAGCAGTGTTGCTGTTTAGGTGAATAGAACCACCCCAGCATCAGTAGGTCAAGTGGTAGGTCCAGACTGACCAGTCCGCTACGCGTCCATGTTGTAGGATCACTGTCCCAGCAGGGCTGACTTTCGCCGCTCTGCATCACAGCTTTAAGGAGGTGTAGTCCGCTCTCAGCATCGAGCCAACATTCCCGTTTGCACACAGCGCGCTCACCATCCACTTCTTAGTCTGAGCCTTCTTTTGATGGGGGACCATCTTGGACTACGTCGTGCAGATTTCGACCAAGAGGAGCTCTCTTCACCTCAGGAAACCACAGCTACTTTTTCATGCGACACGTCTCGGGCTCAGGGCACAGTCCGGTTGTTACTTTTGTATTCTCCCGGCGTCGAGGGACAGGATAAAGAGCAAGATTCGGTCGGGGGCCGGCGGAGAACACAGCTACCCGGCCATGTTCCTGACCCCGCCCCCATGATGTACAACTTTAATCATGAAGTTGAGGCCTAAGTACACCTACATTCAAAACGTTGCAACTTGTAGAATCTTGAACAAAAGATAGTCTTTGTAACAGAGTAAAAAGGCTAGGTGGTAGAAAAAACCTGTAACAGTTGTTGTTTCAACTTACTAAAGAATGCAAAATAAGAAGCAAAATTCAAAAACACACTATTAATAGATCCCATTATGCAAAGACATTTATAAGGAAAATGGATTTTGGGCTTCAGACTTGCTCTTAAAATTCTGGAAGACAGATCACACCATCATCTCCATGGGAGTCTACCAAATTCACTTACTGTTTTGACGCCTCAATCATGGCACTGAGACACTAAAAATAAAACCTGCTCAGATGGGAAGCTAACATCAACCTGTTAAGGGAAGAGATCCCGATGCGACCTGCAGCTTCTGGCTCAGTGATACAGATGTTCATTTTTAAGGCAGATCAGTGAAAGAAATCTCCAAAAAAAATAAGCTGTTTCATAATTGATAGGAATGCATGACAGCCAAAAGATTGAACTCCAAATAGTTTCAGGCCTCAAACTAGGCAAATGTACCTTGGAGAACAATGTAGATAAAACCCTTAAAAACAAAAACATTTAAATGTAAACTATTCCTAGCTTCACTCGTTTCATTTTTTCACAAGCACAAAAAAAGAAAAGTATCTTACCTTGTCTTTTGACTGCCCTTGCCGAGCGATTGAATCATATTTGACTTTCCCTTCTGCATCCACCTGAACTGCAAGAGCATTGGATGTTTTCTTCTTTTTGCCCATTTCCAGTGGGTATTGCGCCACATGGATGTCTGGAAAAGCACCTCCATCTCCAAAATCCTACACGGGGAAACAAAAGCAGTTTAATATTGCTGACTGAAGGTTCACCAGTGAAAGGTTACGAGAAAGTGACCAGTAGCAAAAAACATTCAACACAGAATCCCACAGATAATTAAACTTTAAAAATATTTGAATAATCTACACCTATTTCTTTTATTGAAAACCTGTAGGGCAGCTTCTGACATCGTCAAATAAACATTTACTGCCAATGGTACAGTTTCCAATTGCTAACATAGCATTAGGAGTATGTGAATGTGATATTGGGTTATGTACAAAGACTTAGGCCCTTGTGAACAAGAGAGCACTGAGCTGCACCCTTGCAACTACCGTTTCTGGGACACAGTGAAGAGTGTTGAGTGCCTATGACCATTTTCGAAGCTTGTTTCTGCCAGTCTGCTATGCATCATAGTCTCAAAGTACCACATTTGTTGCTTTCTCTAGACTTTTTTTCCCTTCACATCCCCAATCTAGACACACCAGTTTCTTACCACCCAAAGTCCCATGTTCGCAGTAATCCTATCCTGTACAGTCATTTGTTCCAATGCTTTCCCTCTGGATTCCATGTTTTCCTTTCCTCCACAGCATCTGTCCTAGCCTCTAGGTCTCCTATATTGTAGTTCCCCAGTCCCCTGCATTAAGTCTCTGTGACAGAGTGCAAACACCAAAACTGTCTCTTCTCAGAAGGGCAGGAGTCCCTCAATTTCCTTGTTTCAATGCCTCTCACTAGAACTCTCAACCCAATTTCCCCTTATCGGCTGCCTATGATAAAAAAGAAATAAAAATCAGAAACAATCACTATGGACTTTTTTTCACCAAAGACAATAGCAGATTTGACAAGTCTACTTATGCATTCCTGGGTGCCCTTCGACTCACTGGGTATGTCTAGGCCACCATGGCCTTCCTCACGTGTTTGAGGTTTGGTGTAATCATTGGACCCACTACGAGCACCGGGGATCTAAAGGGTTATCAAACGCAGGCGCCGTCCCCAGATTAACAGAGGACACCAGATGTTATCATGCATTTCCATTCCACCTTCTTGCTCTAGGCGTGCCATGCTCAACGCAGCTTTTACCCAACTTTCTCTATTGGGGGGCTCAGGTCTTTCCACCTAATGCAGATCTCCCCCCTGGCCAGATGATAAGATAAAGCAGCAAACCGATATTTATCTGCGGTAACGCCCCAATTATAAGATCCTTTATACCGAAAATCAAAAGATGGAGATCGATCCATATATCAATTCCAAAGATGGCTGTCAAGGAGTCCCCCACATTCTTCCAAAATAGACTTAGTTCGGTGCATTCAAAAAACATGTGGGTGTCGTCTCCATTGACTAATTTACACCTAGGACACTGTGGGGCGGGAACCGGTGCAAATTTGGCTATTTTGGCCGGGGTGTAATAAAGCCTGTTTAACACGAAAAAAAATATTCTTTTTTAACCTAGCAAGCTTTATATATCTGTAAAGTAGCTTGAGGGAGGCTTTCAAATCGATCTTCTATTGCGTGGGAGAGGGGATAGATTCCATACCGATGATTGGGGGGGGGGACCTCACTGTCCTCTGCTTCAAGAAGTCTTGAGTACCACAGAGATATTTCTTTCTTCCTTGGTCGCGGATCTTGTAGTAACTGCTCAAGATCCCAGTTCCCTTTAGTTTCTCCTGCTTCCGCCTCGTACCATGATCTTAACTGAAGGTACTTAAACCTTGAGAAAGAGGGGCCAATCTTGGCTTGCAAAAACTCCCAAGGAAGAACCCCATCTGGATCCACCAGATCCGACCATCTCCCCAAACCAGCTCTTCTTATCGGGATTGCCAAGCTATCACTCGGGCAGGGAGACCCAGGAAATCCCAGATGGGGGCGAAATCAGAGAAAAAACCTATACCCCAAATATTTCTTAGTTCGTACCAAGTCATCAAGGCTGCTTTCAGAACCTTGAGACGTACACGCTTAAAGAATCTGGCTGCCCCGAATTTGTATAGGACCCCACCTTGCCTGCCTCCTCCCTCTACTAAAGCCATTTCGCCCAGAAGCCTACCCCACATGGTTTCCTCTGGTGCAGACAACAGCATACTGATGCCCTTAAATTGAAAAGTCAATAAATACCAGTTAATGTCCGGAAGGGCCAGACCACCTTTTAAGAGTTTTCTTCTTTGTTTTTTCCATGATAGCCTTGAGCTTTTCTGTCCTCATATAAAGCTACTAATTTTACCCTGGATCTTACGGATATTTTTCTGGGGAAAAGTAAGAGGCACCGCATTGAAGAGAAGTCAATTTTGGTAAGACCAACTTCTTTACTAGGTTGACCCTCCCATAGATCTCCAAAGGAAGGTTTTTCCACCTAGCAAAGAGGTAGTCTATATCCTTTTCAATTTTTCTCAAGTTTATGAGGGGGATTTTATTCAGGTCCTTAACGATTTTTACCCCTAGGTACCTGAATTCTTTACTTGAAAGGCCACCACTATACACTGTATTCCAGGACATAATTTCGGTTTTAGTCGAATTAGCAAGATATCCTGACATCAAACCGAACTCCTTTAATGTGGTTTCAAGCCGTGGAATGGAGATATCTGGGCCATTGGTGTAAATTATTACATCATCGGCGTACAGTGCAATTTTGCACTGATAATTTTGCAAGTCAAATGGTCTGATGATGCTATCCAACCTGGTCATCTGCGCAAGGGGCTCGATATAAATTTTGAATAAAAGAGGAGATAGGGGGCACCCCTGTCTTGTCCCTCTCTGGATTTCAAAGCTAGGGATCAGGGAACCTTTCAGCAAAATCTTCGCTGCAGACCCAGAATAACAGTTCAAGGTATGCACAAAGATTGGGCCCATACCCATATCCTCCAACACCCCCCAAGGTATCTCCAACACACATGATCGAAGGCCTTAGCGGCATCTAAGGCCACTACTGCCAAAGGATCCCCCTTTATCTCTGCCAGATCGATATTCCCAATCAATAATTGGGTTTGTTCCTGATCAGTATTGATTAGGATTGGTGCCAGTTTTGCAAACCTCCCTTCCAGAATGCCCATAAAGATCTTATAATCGGCATTCAGCAGAGAGATCGGACGGTAGGAGTCAGCCATCAGGGGGTCCTTTCCAGGCTACAATATTAAAACAATCGTGGCCTCCTTCCAGGATCTGGGGGGATCACCGAGGTGGAGCTATACACTGAATTGAATAACGTGTGGAGTATAGGTAAGAGCTCATTCAGTAACAATTTGTAGAATTCATTAGGAAGGGAATCAAAGCCTGCTGCCTTTTTATTTTTTACCCTCTTTATTTGGTCCCTAATATCCTCCGTGGAAATGGGCGCATCTAAAATATCTCTGACAGATTCTGTAAGAACAGGCAGGGACTTATCCCTTAACCACGAACCTATCGAATCCAGAGAAGGTGCTATGTTCTCCCTGTACAGATTCTAGAAAAGTGACCGAAGGCTTTCCTGCATATCTGTGGGCTTACTAGATTTAGTTCCGGCACTATCAATGATAAGTTCATTGATATTGTTTTTTGCCCGATCTAACCTCGCTTTCCAAGCCAAAAAGGCACTTGCTCTTTCACCATATTCAAAATTTTCCATATTACGAGCTTGTCACTGGGCCTTGCATTTCAAATCCAGGAAGATCCTAAGGTCCTGCCTACCTTCCTCCAATCTCTTCTCTATCTCTTTCAGTTTTTCTATGTTATCCTGATTAATATGGCTCCTTTCCTTTTCAAGAGCAGATATTTTAGTCTCCAAAGTCTGTAGTTCCAAAGCCTTAATTCTGTTCTTAGAGCTTATTAGGCTGAGTAACAGCACTCAAGTTGGCTTTGTAAGCGCCCCAGACATATTCTATTGAGGTGGAGCCTAAATTGATAGAGAAAAATTCAAGAGAAGACTCTTTAATTGCCTGAATAATTCGGAGTCTGATTGCAATGCTCTATTCAAGGTACACCTTGATTGTGGACAGATATTGTTCATAGAATATAGAAACAGAAGGAGGGCATGATCAGAAAGGTGGCTTGGCAATATAGATATACTAAAGACATTGTCTAAGGTCTCTCTATTGATCAGAACGTAGTCTATTCTAGCGGAATGGTGGTACTTTTTACAGTAAAAAGTAAAACCTTGTACACTCCTCATCTTAGCTCTCCATAAATCTACCAAGTTTAGATTTAATAGTAAATTTTTCATGACCCTTCGGGAACGCGGGGACCCTATAGCGTGACTCAGGTTGGACCTATCTACCGGATCGAGCCGGACGTTGAAATCTCCTATTATCAAAGGAGGAGTTGCCGTAATCAGGTTATCTTGAAGTTTAGCCAGAAAAGAAGGGTCATCCATATTAGGACCATAGAAGGAGGAACAGGTCATCTCCTCCTCCTCGAAATCCAACTCAGCGGTGATCCATCTGCCTGTTTGATCTGTCTGGACTGATTTAATCCTATAGGCGATTCCTTTCTTTACCAAAATTGCAACCCCACGGCTGTTTATTGATTGTTGAGAGTGACAAAAAAACATTGTACCCAGGGGAGTTTAGAAAAAATAATCTTAGATTCGGTTTGATTTAGATGGGTTTCCAGCAATAAACAAACATGAGCTGGTGACAACTCCAGATATTAAAAAAATCAATCTTTGTCTCCTTGGACATCTCAGGCCATTTAGATTCCCGGAAATAAATTGAATATTCCGACCCCTTTCCACGGCTTGAGCACCCTCTACCGGAGTTCGATGAAATTCCCTAATTAGCCAGTGAGATGAGGAGTATTTTTAAACTTTTTTCCCCCCACCCTGTGCCCCCCCGCCCCCACCCCCACCGCTCCCTCCCTAACCCCTCGTGACCGCATGAAGACTGAATAGCCGCCTGA
Organism: Lissotriton vulgaris; assembly: GCF_964263255.1. Classification (NCBI taxonomy): domain Eukaryota; kingdom Metazoa; phylum Chordata; class Amphibia; order Caudata; family Salamandridae; genus Lissotriton; species Lissotriton vulgaris. The sequence continues at coordinate 278,495,982 of NC_141697.1, forward strand.
TTTGCCTCTGAAACTGAGAACATGTTCGCCAAGTCTGCTTGACTCGCCTCAGACACAGTGAATCTGCTTGCCATCTCATCCTTCAGAGCCAAGAGGATGTCTGCCAGGGAATGTGAATTTGGTGCGGAGGTGCTCTGGGTTTTCAGAAGAGGGAGGGTTGAGCTTTTACTGCACAGACCAACAGAGATACTTGGGTCTTCCATCTGCACTTTGACCAGCTCCTCAACATGCTCCAGCCCAGCTTTCTCCTGCAATTTTTGCTTGCAACTTGCAACTGATCTAACTCTGTGTTGGGTCTGACGCCTTCTGCTGACCCAACACAGAGTATCTATTAATAAGAGTAATTGCCAGGTGTGTCTCCAGTTCCAAGCTAGTTATTTTAATAGGTTCTGAGGGTTTAGCTAGCTCATCGGATATAGGCAAAGTAGTTTTTTCCTGAGGTCCATTGTGTTTACTAGGTTCACTATATTTAACCCCCAATGTCTTCATTTTTGGACCTATAGAAGGGGAGGAGGGTGCTGGGAATGATACCAAGACCAGTGTAGAGGGCAAGGTAGGCTCAGAGTTAGATTCAGACATAGCTTTGGCTCCAGGTGAGGAAAGTGACTGAGGCGTTTATTTTGTTGAAGAAAGAGACATAACCTTTTAGAAGGTTTTCAATGAAGGGGTCATTTTTAATTTAGTACCAGCAGTTTTCTTATTCCGAGGCTTTACCTTACCCTTTTGAGATTTGGGCTTCACTGAGGTTATTGATGCGCCTATGCTCCCCCCCCCCCCCTGTTTAGCTGAGATTTTAACTTCCGCCACGGGTGGAGAGACTCGCTGTGGTAGAATTGAGTGAGTAATCAACTTATTAGACACCAGGTGGGCCGCCCTAGCCCGCAATGAGTATCTTGTTGGTTTAGGAGGAGAAGTTCCCTCTTGAGATGCAACCCCCTCTCCATACTTTCAGAAAGAAAAAGCTTCTCCCAAAGTGCCCCCTCTGCAGTTATCAATGTGCCTTTTTTGGTACTGGGGTATTGTAACTTACTTCCTGCCTTGCTTAGCACAACTGCCTCAACACCCGGCAGTGAATTTCCTGCAGGCAGAGTATGTACCAAAAGGTTGTTAACCATGCAAACCCCAACCGGGGTGCCCTGCCAAGGCCCGGTCCCCCCTACCTGCTCTGGGACAGAATGAGGAGTTTCCAGACTAAACAATCCTCCTCCCGAGTAGCACAGCAGCAGGGGGAAGAGCTTACTCCGCTTCCACTCACTCGCAGCGTTCCCCCACCTCCAGCAGGCTCTGTACGGCTGTTCTGCCCTCACCGATGCTGCCTTCTGAGCTGGAAACAACTAGACCATCAACCGCTGCCTGGCTTTCCTGCAGAGGCAGCTCCCCTTGACATTTCAGAACTCGGAAAGGGGATCCTCACATCAGCGCCACGGACGAAAAAAAAGGAAAAAAGGTATTGAAAAAAATTAAACTCTCCCCACTCGAAACAGAAACGGTGGAGAAGGGTTGCAGATGGTCATCCTAGCCCATGCATCTCGCCATTAGGAGCCCGGGGAGGTGCGCCCGCTGCCGTTAAAGCAGCGGCCGCCTTGTTCCTCCCCATCCCTGAACTTTTTGCCTTCCTCCTGTATATGATCATCACTATGGACTTGAACCAAGTGTTAGAAAATACAAAACCATGTTTCTTCCTCCTGGAATTGAGTAATGGGTCTAACCTTTGTAGCCGCTAAAGCACATGGCTTATTCCATTACATATTCTGCAGGAAGGAGTCAGTAATGAAGCTCAATCAGAACTCACCCACCACTCACCCTGTACCACCACCTTTCATTCTCTACAGTCTCATCAATGCCTCCCTCAATTGTGTACAGCAGTAGATAGAAATCTATTAGATTGGAAATTTGCTGGTACCACTCAGTGCACTAAATGGGTATGTGCTCTTGATGTTCCTAAAAGTTATTACTTTTGGTTACTTATTAGGAAACACTCAAATGTAGTATATTTATCTGAAAGATTTCTGCAGAGCACCTGCACAGTGCTTTCTGACATTTAATTAAATCTGTGCAGGAGCAAAGTAATAACTTCTGGAAAATAGATTTGCCAAAAACATCTCAAAGCATTTTCGCAGTTGCTACGCTGGTGTGATCATACTAATCCCTATAAATTACCACAGAAGCAGGTAGTTTACTTGCTCCAAATATAATTAAAGAATGCCAGGAGATCTGAGACCAACGTTCATCTTGAAGTACAGTGCAATCACTGTTTGGTCAAGGAAAACAATGCATTATTAAAAGTGGAGACACCACTTTGGAAAGGCCATATATTTATCAAACATGAAAAACAAAAGATGAATTGTATGTTGGACAACAGGGAAGGGACTCCTCGGCACAAAAACTACTTTACTGAACAACCTTACATATACTACAGCTTCTTCTATGTCTTTATGCCCCAGGAACAATCCAGCTGTGAAGTAAACAGTTTTCAGTCTCTGGGACTGAATTAAGGATAGATATGAAATACCTAAATGCTTCAATATTTGGTGTTGTAAAATATTGTACGGTAGAAGACACCAAGCAGCGCAGTTTTTAGATCTCGTCTACACACAGCTTTTAACTATCGATTTAGAAAGCCCATTTGTGGACCATACCAATAATTTACACTGAACTTAACATTCAGGGTATATTTTGATTACCAGGGATTAGCTTTGAGGTCTCTCATTCGATTGCTTCTTATTCAAGGGCTTGCCTTCCTCTTTTTGCTTATGTCCCTCCAGTGAAGCATAGGTACTTTATCATCCTTTGACTGGCTGATCTGTTTCCGTCCACTGATCACATTTAGAAAACTACTTTTTTCTTTTTAGGTCTTGCGTGGGTGTGGCAGCGAAGCTGCCATGCCCTGCCCTGCGAGAGATCTTGTAAACAAAAAGGGAGTCTAAGCCCCTGGCCCTCCTTTCTATTGGGTAGCGTCAGTATTCATGGTAAACGCTGGCTTCCCATTAGAAAGGATGGTTTTCCGTTGCCGCCCTGTCCGCTTTTGGAACGGCCCCTCCGGACATGGTAGCCTGCATTACGGCTGTCGTGACAAAGTTTCTTATCTGAAGCTTCGTCACGCTGCCTTGTTATGTATGAACAGGCAGGAACTGAAATGTGATGGCTGTCTGTTTACTGCCCGTGGTTCCCATCGTGCTCTCGCCGCTCCTCTGCGTCCCAGCACAGCACTTTCACCCGTTTACACGACCCACCCCCACCACCCCTCCCAAGTCGGTACTTGTCTGTCATTAATATGTCCCCATAGCTGCTCTTTTACATGCATTTGAAACACAGCATAAGTAGTTAAAAGAGGGTGCGCACACGACATGTTTTCCCTTCTTCAATTTACACTGGGAGGCATTCATTTTCAAAGCACACATTCAGCAGCTAGCCCCGCCCCACACAGCAGACCGACTCCATTGCCCCGGTGTCTCTGGTCCAGGCGAGATGCAGCCTGGCCGCAGAGCAAGCAGCAAAATAACAGGTTAGGTTTTTTTTCAGTGCAAATTACAATTTTAGTTTAATTAAAGTTTCGATATCATTTGGACCTGCAGGCTGTGCGACTATTTATTATTCATCAGACAGCAAGTGAAAAAAGAAACCATGCGAGTCTCCGAGGGTGGGGTTTCACAACAGTCACTCCAACTTGGATGGTTTATTGCTCCCTTGAAAGCAATCATTTGTCAAGAGTAGGACAGGCTACTTTCATTTATGCAGTCCAGTTTCGTTCTGAATTTCCGCAGTGGGCTGCGAGGCTTCACAGTGAAAACCTCATTTGTCAAGCAGAAACATTTCTCGGAGTGCCCCCGAAGCGCAGAATATTGAGCAGTACAGTACAACATAGTGAAAAGGAACAGGCAGTAACGGTGGCTAAATGTGGGTATTCAGCAAGATGACCGCTATTGCTACTTATTGGCCAGTCAGCACCTGCACAACTCTTTGGTTTTGAAGCAAGTACTCAGAGGCAATGCCAGCTGCATTGCACATAGACCCTTCCGTTACACAACCCGATTCTTCAGAGTGGAGGTTGTCCAGTGCTCACATAACTGCAAGGAAGACATTTTTAAACTTGATCAAATTGAGTTCAAATGCTCACATTTGCACACCACTGGTTTTGATTTGCTTAGGCTCGTGTTTTATAATTGTTGTAGGAACAGCTGGCCATTTTGTTTCCCCTTTGAAGTGGCATCTCCATGAGGCATTTCAGGCTGTCTGAGTAAGCTAAATTCCGGCTGCTCCTATCCCGGTCTGCTGAGCTTGTTTTACTTTTTAGTGAATGCTGTCCGGGGTCTCCTTTTGCGACTGCTGTTCTGGGGAGTGAGCCGGATGCGTTTTGCAGACACCATGGAGAATGCATGAGCTGCAAATCAGTATTGGTTTATCAAAGCGTGTAAATGCTGTGAAAATAGGAATAGTTTTTTTTTCCTAGAGATGGTTCTTCTTTCACTGCACTAAGCATGAACGTCTCGTTCCTCATAGCCAAACTTTCAAAAGGGGTGCGAGTTATGGAGACTTGTTCCTTGAAAGTATTACTTCCTATTCATGTGATAGGCGACGGCTGTGAGCAATCAGAGGTTTAGGGGACTTCGTATGGAGCACTCCACTAAAGCATAAAAAGTCTGTAGCTTTTCATGTTCCCCATTGCTTAGCAATGTATTTTGTTTTGGTGCTTGTACCTATGCGCGTATGTATAGAGGTCCCCAATTACCACACTAACCAAGGCCAAGAAACGAAGAAAATAACATGGAGCTGCGCTGAACATGACTGAACGTTTATTATGGCTAATGTTCGTCTGTCTGTTATACTGCTGTGTTGGCTGGAGTCTCAATTAAGGCGGAACAGAGACAGAGTCCAAAGGTGACACTATCTGCTCTGGATTCGGTAAAATTTATGCTCCTACTTTCTGTGACTTCCCTTTTAACTTCTCCATCATTCCGCATAGCCCAGGATAGTTTGCATTTTTGATTCTATGATTCATGGTGGTTCAGTTTGTCCCAGTCCTATATGCTCCCACTTTCTGTTTAATTGTTTTAACTATACCCAGGATGCATTCTATCATATTTCCTCTTCTTTCTAAGGCAATACTTGCTGCATGCAATAAAATCGCGGATAAGCACGCTAAGTATTGTAAATGGCAATGCCTTTTATTTATGTGTTCACGCACCGCTTGCAGGTTTTCAGAACACATAAATAGAAGGCATTGCCATTTACAATGCCAATAGCTCAAGCTCTCACGAATGCGAGACCTATTGCATTGCGAATGCTTGTTCTTTAAGCACTCCATAAGTACATGCGTTTGTGTATCCCCTCCCTTCCCTAATACCGGCTACCGCCCCTGCACACATCTCATGATTGGTCCATAGGACACCTCCCCTACCCTCCCCCCCACCAATCTCAAACTTGATCTTGCCTTAGTGCACTGCTTCTTGAGTACCACTGAACAAGGTCTACCTGCTCAGAATTGGTGTTTTCTCCCCCATCCACTGCTTTATTCTCTTTTTTATGTCTTACCCCCTACAACTTAAACTCATCCTCTACTGCCGATCCTCCTGTTGCTTTCCTCCACCTGCTCAACATTTTTTATTAACTTATTTTTGGGATGGGAAACTACGATTTGATGCCTGGTTTCTCAGCTTTTAGAAAATGCTTTCACTCAAATACTTCTTTTTCCAATTACCTTTCTAAGTGCTGTGTACCATCATGAATCGGTACATTTTTTTAAAAAGAATGGGGTCAGCGTCATTACGTAGGTATACTTAAGTGTTGTTGCGTTTTTTTTTGCGGGGGGGGGGGGCTGATGCTGCACATACTGTATAGTTGAGTTGGCATCCAGCTCTGTGCACCTCTACGTGCTCAGTTGCTGGAATGGCCACCCTGCTCAATCAAGTGTAGGGTTGACCAAGAGTATGGGTTGAAGGAAGTAAGTAGTCTTTAAGGATGACAGATTGAGATCGTTATAACGGCTTATCTTACAACTACAGAAAGAAGGGCTTGTGTGTGATTGCAGAAGTGCCCTTTCTTGTCAGCAAATTCGAGAAGTAGTAAAAACATTTGTTCTTCGGTAGTTCAACTTATAGCAACTCCCAAGAGCAGGAACCGAGTAAGCTCAATACCCCACAAAAGGTACATCCTCATGATAAACACTCTAGTGCCCAACACATTTATGGATTTATCAATTGCACCATTCATTCTCACTTATATTACAAAATGCAGGTTTGGCCATTATCTGTAGCAAAAGGAAAAATTAGAAAAACAATTAAGCAGCCATTTACCTCTAATGTTCGGGGTGTCCAGCCCTTTCTATACCCATACGGTGGAGGCTCCTTGCGAGAAGATACAAGTGCAGTCTGCCTTGATCTCTGAGCTCTCACTCTTTCTTCTGCTTCTAGCTGGTCCTGAGACAGTTGAGTAGGCGCAGGCAAAAAACTAAGGACAAGAGAAAAGGCTCACATTAAAGGAAAACACTGGTCTTTGTCCCTGAAACCCACACAGCAAGTTTAGATTACATAATTGTTCGCAATAACAAAATGTTCCTAAAAAATTCTAAACTGTGATCTCGCGCTTTACTTTAGGTGTGCTTAAATGTTAAGTCAATGCAGGGAAACCAAATGTTGCCATCACTGCGGTACAATTGGGTTTTTTATTCATTCCCAACGCAACACTCCCGGAAAAGTTGAAAAATCAAGAATATGGCTCCAGACCCCTCCTCACCATTGCATCCGAGGCCCTCAGTAAAGTGACATGGATTTTCTTCTCATGTTGCTCGTACCTCGAATTTCGGGCTTTGTCTTGCCTGAGACCGTATGACTCACCTGGAGCTACCAATGTCTTTGCTCGCCACTGAGTCTCTCTCCCCTGGGCTTCTCATGTCTCCTCGTTGCCTGCATTAAACCATTGTACTTCCCCCTGGGTGGTGGGATCTCATGCAGGCCCCGGGGCACACCCACATTTCTCACTCTGCCTGCACTGTGAACTTTTCTTCCCCCTGGGGCATATCAGGTGGTGCTGCTGGCCAGCACATTATTCCTAGACAGCCAGGTGGTCTGCACTTGCCCCGTCACCACTTCAGGAACAAGAGAAGGGAAAAAGATAAACAGAATGGACAAAGCAGTGTGTACCTTTACAGATCGGTTTGTGATGGCATGTGTACGAAAGTCACCCAAAATAAGTTTTAATTCCAATGACCTGATTTCACCAAACTCTTGTCTTTGAAAGTGAGAGACTTTATATGTTTTCCTGTGCACTGGCATGGCTTAACTGAAGCGCTGGGGTGGTAAACTAGGGATAATCAATCAATCAATCAATCAGGGGTTTATAAAGAGTACTACTCACCGGTGAGTGTCTCAAGGCGCGGGGGGGGGGGGGGAGTGGGGGAGGCAGTGCAGGTTTAGATCAGTCGAAGATCCAGCTCTTCCTGAAGGTGTGCAGAGTGGGGGAGCGTCGGACGTAGACTGGGAGCTTGTTCCAGGTCTTTGCTGTGGAGTAGGAGAAGGCTCTTCCGCCTGCTCTGGTTCTGCCAGGGCGAGTACGGCGGAGCGGAGGTTCCTTTTGGGTACACAGAAGGAGTCTCTTTCGTTGAGGTATTTGGGTCTGATGTTGAGGAGGGATTTGTAGGCGTGAGTGAGTAGCTTGAAGGTTACTCTCTTCTCAATGGGGAGCCAGTGGAGGTCTCGTAGGTGCTGGGTCATGTGCTCGTGTCCTGGGGTTCAGAGGACGAGTCTGGCTGCAGTGTTGTGGATGTTTTGGAGCCTGTGCAGCAAGGTTTTGTTGATTCCGGCATAGAGGGCGTTTCCGTAGTCAAGTCTGCTGGTTATGAGTGCGTGGGTAAATTTCTTTCTGCATTAGGTGGGGGGGGAAGGGTCCAGTTGAAGGTCTTGCGGAGGGAGTTGAAGCAGGTGGAGGGGACGGCGCTCAAGGTGAGTGAGGGGTCTAGAATGATGCAGGGGTTCCGGACGTGGTCCGTCGGGGTGGGTGGGTTTCTAAAGGCAGGGGGCCACCAGGAGCTGTGCCACCCAGTGGGGAAGGGTCCAAGGACCTCTGTCTTATCAGAGTTCAGTTGAAGGCAGCTGTCACTCATCCAGGCTGCAACGTCTTTCATTCCTTAATGGAAGCCGAGTCTGGTGCCTTTGGGGTTCTTCGTGAGAGAGGATGAGCTGGGTGTCGTCGGCGTAAGATACTATGATGAGCCCATGATATCGGACGATGGTGGCGAGGGGGTCCATGTAGTTGTTGAAGAGCATGGGGCTGAGCGAGAATCCTTGGGGTACTCCACAGTTGATCTCTGTAGGTTCGGAGAGGAAGTGAGGGAGTCTGATCCTTTGGGTTCTGCTGGAGATAAAGGAATGGATTCAGTCGAGGGCGGTTCCTCGTATACTGCGCCGTGGAGTCTGGCTGCAAGAGTGCATGTGAGACGGTGTCGAAGGCTGCGGAGAGGTCTAGTAGAATGAGGGCCACACTGTGGCCCTGGTCGAGTAGCATGCGGATGTCATCGGTGGTGGCAAGGAGGGCGGTCCTGGTGCTGTGGTTCCTGCGAAAGCCGGACTGGGAGGAGTTGAGGATGGCGTTCTCTTTGATGAAGGTGGTCAGCTGGGCATTGATGTATCGCTCTGTGACTTTGGCTGCAAAGGGAAGGACAGAGATGGGCTGGTAGTGATCTCTTCAGAAGCCAGCGCAAGAGAAAACTGTGTAGAAAATTGAGTTACTGGGTGTGATTGGGGCGTGGGGGGGAGGGGGGGTAGGGGGGGAACCTTACTCAAGCAGCAACCACCATTTCTTTAAGGGTGAAGTCACAAGCAAACTCCAAATTAACCTGTGCCTAAACCTCTTGTAGTTTGACAAAAAGCAGTCAGGAAACTTACCTTAGAGGAAATGTGTTAAGTATTTAAGCAGCACTTCAGACAGTAATAAAGTGAAATTACAATACAAGAAAAATCTCACACCAATTTAGAAAAGTAGAGTACAACTTAATAAATTATTTAACACCAAAACAACAAAAATCTAATTAGTAGAACCGGATTTATGTAATTTTAAAGATGTAAGGAAAATACTGCCTAGAAGCACAAAGCACCAACTGTGGTTATCTGGTTGTGCCATTCCAGGACAAAGTCACAAGTTCACGCCGCCACGGTGGAGCGCAGGCCGGATACAGGGACCAAGTTAGGCCCGCTAAATAAAGTACCTTAAATTCTGGTTGTGGAGTGTTTCAAGATCCTGCGGTGAGAATGTGTTGCGCAGCAGCAGTTCCAAGGAGCTGCAGGGCGGCATTGCTGAGTCCAAGGCCATTGAGGATGCCATCGATGAGGAGCTTGTGATGCGAAGTCCTGCATCAAAGATGCGTCGTGCACCGGTGGTTCAGAAGCAGCTGTGGGATGAGTTGAGGAGAATCATACAGCAGCAGTTCAGAGGAGACTGCGAGGAAGTGCATCGATCTGTGTCTGTTCTACTCACAGGACTGAGGCTGGGCTGGAAGCGTATCTTCAGGTCCGTTTGCAAGGGCCCAGGATTTGGGAATGGGGTGGTAGGTCTCAGAGCACACAGAGTCCAGGGGCTGGGTTCAAGGTGGTTGGAGACTTTTCTGTCCCTGAGGGTCTGAACAGGAGGCTGACCAACTAGCCTTTGGAGTCACTGTTGTGGTCCTGTGTTCAAAATGCAGGCCCAGTCCTTTTCACACAGGCATCGGGGCAGTAGAGTATCAGTTGCTCTTGCACAGTAGCACAGAAGTCCTTCTGAGTCTTCCACGTGTCAAGAGGTGCACTGAATAGCTAGGTCTTTGGGTCCATTATTTATAACTCATACCCACTTTTAAGTGGAGGGTTCTGGTGGCTTTCACTGCAACAGGTGTTCAGACTTTTTTGCCTCCCTGCCCTGGACCCAGCTTGTCTGGGGTGACAAAAGATAAAAGACTAGTGTCAAAACCCTGAGTGAGCTGGGCAAAGCAATTGTGATGTGCAAGTGTGGTAGGTAACAGCTCCTCTCCCTCCTCAAGTTCGAGATGGCTCATCCTGCCAACATCTATTCCCCTTTTGTTTCACAGTCTGGGAGCAATACACAAAGACCAACTGCCTGCTATAATACCTAGTCATGTGACCCAGAATATATATACCAATTGGTTGGGAAAAGAAAACGCCAACTTTCTTAAAGTGGAATTTTCAGAGTTGTGACTAAAAATCAGACTTTACCATTAAAGAGGGTTTTCAATTACAGTTCTTTATATACCAAATTCAACATTCCTTCCTGTTCTCAATTGAAAGTTATCACATATTAAATGTAATAAGTTAACCCAACGTTATCCTATGTGAAAGGCAGGCCTTGCAGTGATGAACACCATGTTTCAAGAGTTATTCACTACTAGGACATGTATAAGTTAAAAGTACATGTCCACCTACCTTTTAGACTGTTTAGGGTCTAACCCAGGGGTGATATATATATTAGAAAGTAAGGTTTAGGCCTGGAAAAAGGTTTAAGTTGCTGGACCGAAATGGCAGTTTAAAACTGCACATACAGGCTGCAATAGCAGACCTGATATATGCTTAAAAATGCTATTTTGGTGGGTAGCACCACTTGTAGTATTTACTTTACAGGCCCTTTAGTATATGTAGCAGCATTTAGCATGGCATACCTTAGCTAGGAGTGGGACTATAATTATCAGGACGTTTTATAAAAATCAATAGGTATAGAATCATCCCCTGATGCCTTGCCTGAGGGTAATCAAGACAGGGCAACGAGAATTTCCTCGGGCAGAACTTCTTTACATGGTTGAGTAGAAGCTTTCTCTTGCAAGCACCTCTCTAAATAATTAGAAAGCTCCTCTGTGTTTATTGGATCAGAGTGGGCAAAGAGCTTTTCATAAAACATTGAAAAGTGTTTTAAGTATCATACATGGTTCTATATGCAGTAAATTATCCTCACCCTTAAAAGCCTTTAAGTTGTTATCTGCCAGATGATATGCAAGTACCTTCCCCACCTGTTCCCCATTTTCATACTGAATGGAGCAGTGTTTGTTATAACAAGCTTGTACTTTCTCCATTGACATCCTGCCCAGTGATGCCAGTGGTTCAACAAGATCAATATAGAGCTGTGTCTGTTTGGGATCCTTTTGTCTAATGGCTGTGGCAGGACACCTTTCTAAGTTAGTTATCGCTACGCAAATAGCCTTAATCAAGGTGTCTCTAATTCTATTCTCTTGCAGTATAAATTGTTGACTGATACCCCTTATATACCCCTTTATTGAGTCCCAAACTACTTTGAAGATATCTTATGCAGATTAAAATGAATACATTCGAATAGCAGTTTCTCGATATGTAAAGTATATTAGTTATTTGTCAATAGGTACCACGAGAAGGAAAAAGCGCCCCGAGATCTCCTGGACGCCTGTGTTTGGAAACAGAATACAATAGCGTTATGATCCGATGTTATTTTTGGACACACCTTAATCTTAGGTGACTGATATGTAGTGTCACTGGCCCAGACCATATCTATCGTAGAATACTGCTAATGTGGACAAGAATAATAAGTGTATCCAGGGAGATTAGAATGGCGACTTCTCCACACATCTTTTAAATTATGTAAGCGCACTTTCGGCATCCTCATAACCGTTCGTCAGCTAGTAGAGTCAATAAAGTAGTTCATAACATAAAATCACCCATGATTATGAAGAGTATGTAGAAAAGGACGGTGCATCAAGAAGCAAAGCCTTTTTTTCTTGGTCCGTCGGTGCGAAGATCCTCTTATGAATAAGGGCGGGTGGCTGCTACACGGGTTGGTCGCTTTCTCATCACCTTTTGCGGTTATTGATGCCGCATATTTATTCAGGACATACGAACGTGAATTTGAGTTATTAAACTTCTTGCTACTTGCAAGTAATGGCGAGGATTTCATAAAGAGAATCGGTACTGTGTGTTTTTTAACCCTATTCAATTGGCCTTTTTATTTTGAAGTTGAATTATCAGTTTGGTTGCAACTTGGATCTTAAGATATCCTTGCCGAGAATTTGGCCTATCATAATACCACCAACGACCTACTGATTATTTCTTTCATCACTACGCGACAATACATGTTTTGAAGAGAATAAGGCGCAATTCGGACCATATTCTTTAGATGCACCTTTTGGACCTACAAGTGACTAATGAGCCCTGACGAAGTTCAAACGAACGAAACGCGTGGGCTGAGGTTATAAAAAATGTCAAAGAATAAAGAATTTTGGACAAATTTGAAGCTCTTTTTTACTTTGCTTCTTGGTGCACCGTCCTTTTCTATTAAAAAACAAATGAGAGAGAAAGGGTGTTCTACATGAATGTAGGGCGGGAACTCCTGGTCCCCTTCGGAGTATTTTAAACAACAAATGGAGGAGTGCCCCCTTGGTGTAGCAGAGAAAACTCTGTAACCAAAAAATTTATTTAAAAACATTTTTTTTTAAAGATCAAAAATGCACAATGTGCCCAACCTTATTGCAGGACATAGCATGTCCTTTTAGAAGACCCCTCACTCACCAACCTAGTTGGTGACATGCTTCATCATTGGGGTCCCACCCCGCAGACCGAGTGCCAGCAGGGTGTGCTTCGACACCTGACTACAGTGGAGCGGGTAATTTTTTCTTTTTTATATGTGCAGTGATAATAAAAGGTGAAAAGTGAATTAAAAAAAGGGGCCAATGCTACTCACTTCAAGACTTTATTCCCGAGTGATTGGGCACCCTTCAGGCAAAGTGCGACACCTAGGCCTTTATTTTAAACACATAGCACACGTCGCTATTTTAAAACACTGCACGTATTGAACACCGGAGTCTACCTAATTAGACATAGGTGTCACACTAAGGGGTCTTCTAAAAGGACATGCTATGTCCTGCAATAAGGTTTTTGGTTACAGAGTTTTCTCTGCTACACCAAGGGGGTACTCCTCCATTTGTTGTTTAAAATGCACAGTCCTTTTCTACATAAGCTTTGGGATCTGTCTCGTAGTGGAGCATTTGTGCAGCGAGCTCCAGACGTGCTTTGTACAATCTATGAACTCATATCTTTACTCTGAAATCGAAGTGCTTAACCATGGTCAGCCGCACAGTTTGTTCTAAGTAGTTCATGATTATGAAGAGCCCTTGCCATTCTAATAGTGTTAGCATTAGTGAATTAAAGACCTCAGGGTCATCAACATTAGCCCCATATATAGTTGCTAAGACGTATTCTATACCCTGAATTTCCACCTGAGTGATTTCCCATTTCCCCCTTTTATCTGTTAATATCTAATGTATTTTATATATAAGCGTTTTACTAGCTAAAATAGTAGTCCCTCCGATCAATACTTTTAGGGATGTACACGCTATTGTTTGATATCGAAGTTGCTTGAGGAATCACCTGTCCTTTAAGCCAAGTGAGTTTCTGTTAAGAATACAAGATGAGGCTTATACATGTTTAAGTCCTCACTTACATGTTGGCGCCTTCGACCTGCATTTAAGCCAGAGACATTCCAGCATAAGCATTAAAGTGACCCCATAGAGTTAAAAAAAGTGACCCTGCATCATTAATCCTATGAAGCAATTGATTTTAAATGATCTTTAAAGATTCTACCTCCAAATATTGTTAAGAGCTCACATAAGCTGGTTCTTTTTATAGAATTTTGCCCTTTCTTATTAGTGCCCCCTTTGCTTTTCCCCAGTAAACCCTCCCCCACACCCAACAGTGTCTTTGGAAAGAAATCACCCCCCCCCCACCACATTACCGCCTCAAGAGACATCCCTCCCAGATGGTCGTCCCCCACCATTCATGAAAATATCAGATATTTGCCCAACATGAGAGAACAGAAACAGAAAAAAAAAAAATTAAAAAGACATCGGAAGGACAGTAGAAGGCAAATAGGAGGGATATTATAAGAAAGGAATAAAGTAGAATTAATCTTTTCAATTTTATATAGCAGTTCACATTAGCTACCCTCAGCTCTTCTGTGCCAATCATTACACCTAATTGGGAGCTTAATTACATTTCCTTCTAGGGTATTTAGTTAGCCCCTTGTCGCAGCCTAGCCAGAACTTGCTGGGTATCATGCTCCGTATGCACTAGGTGTGTTTTACCATCTTTAATAGCTTTAAAAAAAACAAGTTCCTGCTGAAAAGCCTGCACCCATTCAGCTTTTACTGGGTCAATAAGTTGACGCAGTTTCCATCGTCTCTCCATAGTATTCCTACAAAAATCTGACCTCACAAAAATAGAGTAGGAGTCCAGCCGGATAGGGGAAGCAGGTCGAGCTTTAATAGAAACTACCTGCCTCAAAAGAAAATTTCAAAAGTAATTAAGAAATGGCCTAGGGTATCAACATGTGAGGTTATTGAAGGCAAATGGTAATCTATGCGCACATTTCACTTGACAATCGCAATCAGACAAATCAGGAAAAGCTTTTTGGAGTAGCTGCACAACAGATACACAAGGATCAGTACCCTCTTCTCCGTCTGGCACCCCAAAGAGCTTAAGATTATTGCAGCGTTGACGGTTTTCTAGATCCTCAATTTTTCCTTGCTTGAACGTAAGCTGATTCTCATGTGCTTCTAGGGATTTGAAGGACTTGGTAGCATGTTCTTCCGTGTCCGCAACCCGCTGCTGTAGCTCCGTTATGTCTGAGGTAAGGGCAGCTACCTTGCAGTTTACTTCTGCCAAACATTGCTTAATTGCTAAGCTATCAGCCTTAGCCTGCGTATAATACTCCTGCGCTTATTCTCCTTGGGCGTGTAATGCTTGCAGAATCACCACGATAGAAGATTCAGCAAAGCCAGCAATTGAAGCAGTGAAGACACCTTTACCCACATTAGCAAGGGAAGTTAGGGAAAAAAAGCCAGCCACCACATTTGTTGAGTCACTGCTTGTCGGCTCCATATCAATAGTAGCAGTTAACTCTTGACTAGGGCCTCGAAATGTATGTCTTAGATCATATACCATACCTGGGCCAGAGCCAGAGAGATGCTATATCAAGTTTATCACCCCGCCCTTTGCCGTAACCCACTTACAAAGGGGGCTACACTCTGTGCCAAGTTTGCCAGCAATAATCTTGTGGTCGTGTGCAATACATTGCTTGTCAACTCCATTTGTTTTATAACATCTTAGATCCTTAGTTTTAGTATTGCCTTTCTTCCATCCAAGTGGTGAGCTAATGGATTCAGAATGCGAAGCCACATCATCTGGCAGAGAGTAGACTGGGTTAGTATTAGCAATGTTCAAGCTATTGTTAGTAATACAGCTAGAGAGATCAGCAACGGGGGCTGGGGGCTGAGGAGGCTATTGCCTGTTCTTGCTGGTGTTTGAGAGGATCTGTGCCACCAGATTCGCTTGATCCTTCCATACCAATGCTGTCCCCCTCCTACGTGTTCCCAAAATTCAGCCTCCTTTCATACAAATCCCCCAGATTGGGTTCAGGTTGCAATTAAAGATCCCCTTGGCAAGTGCTTTGTAATGCTAGATGTAGCTGAATAGTGCCTACTTGTTCAACCCCGGCTCCTCCAGATTGTTCTTGCGCCTTACCGCTCAACCTGCTGCCCCCTTCAGTTGCATTCCCAGAGACCAGATTTGTTCCATCACCCAATGGCCTGCATCAGGGCCCAGCATGATCACCCTCTGCCACGAAACTCTGCGCAGTGAGCTGTAAGACTCCCATATTCAAGACAGTATCCATGCCTGCACCCCGTGTCTCCATTAGTGGCTCCCCAGGAGCAGCAAGAACTGCCTCCAAAAGTGCATCTACCATCTCCACATACATCTGTATAATTGCACAGCCGCCAGGATTTATCACTTCACTGGCTTTACCGGATTGTAGCACCTTCATGAGCAGGCACCAGACTCTGGAGGTGATTAATCGCGCTGTGCTACCCTTCATAGTTGAAAGTTATGCTTCATCTTCTATGCTGGCAGGTACAACAGTGTTAATTGTCGTTGCAACTGAGCGCGAACGGACACGTCCTCCCTCCTGGACGGTTGTCTTCGGCAGAGACATTCCGCAAGGTGAAGTGAACCCAGGTGTGTTCACTAAGGAGAACCAGCCGAGAGAGGAGTGGCGCAAATTAATCAAGCCACGCCAGGCAAGGTTCCAAACTTTCCATGGAGTTTCAGCGATAAGCCCAGCATCAGGTGAGGTCGTTAGCAAGCAGAGGTTCTTGCTTTTTTAGTAATCCTTAATATTTGTACGTTTGTATGTGTCAAGGTGCTTTTTGAAATTCTCGCTAACCATCCGCAGTTTTGAATCAATAGAGGCTCTTCACTCCTTTTCACGTCCTCCCATGCTTCCTCTGGGTTCTCCGGTTTTCTGCCCTCAGTATGCCGTGGTGGAGAAACAGCTGCTCTGGCTGTGAGCTCTCAGCGGTGGAGTCAAGCCGCCATACACACCCCCCCCCGAGCTAAGGTTATACAAGAGATCAGTGAAACTGGTATTGTCCCAACAACTTCGGATGTTACAAATATTGTATTTTTCTTCTTTTAAAAGTAAGCCCCTTGAAGAATGTGGCTCGTACAGCCCGATATCTCTTATTAACGCCAATGCCAAAATATATGCTAAAGTTCTGGCGTATCGCTTAGCCCTCTGATGCCAGGCTTAGTTTCAAGTCAACGGCCCAGCTTTATAATAGGTTGAGGTACCTAGGCACATATTAACAGAGCTATAATGGCTTTTGATTATGCAAAACAATTGGGTAGCAACCTAGGCATGATCCTTGTAGATGTGGAGAAGGCCTTTGACCGTGTGGCTTGGGGCTGCTTATGGCCAACTCTTGCTTCATTTGGAATGACGAGCCAGATGAGAGCTCTATACCGTATGCCACTGATCAAATTGAGTCACGCAGGTACCCAATCCACACTTTTTCGAATACAGAGTTACCTGTCAGGGTTGCCCTCTTTCTCAACTATTATTTGCACTTTAAATTGAACCTTTTATACGGGTGCTTCTCGGAAATGCAAATATCCCACCTTTGCGATCAGGAATTGATGATCTGAAAGTTACTGCTTACTGCTTATGCAGACTATATTGCTATTTTTCTACGGATCCGGCTGTTTTCCTAGAAACTTATGAATGAAGCAGAAACTTTTTGTTTCTTTTATGGGTATAAGTTGACTCCTGACAAAACACAGGTGCTCTTAAATGTTAAACAAGATAGACCTATTGCAGGGATATGCAGAGAAACTTCTTATTTGTGAATCCGTGTTACAGCCTAGATTAAGAATACACTCAGTTTGAATTATGATACTCTGCTTCAAGATGTTATTAAAAAGCTAAGAAACTGGCATAAATTACCTATTAGTATGTCACATCATTAAGATGACAATACTCCCCAAATTTATATATTTATTTCGCTCATTTGCCCCAAGAGTTACAAACTCCTTTTCAAAAAACTAGAAGGCGCAATAAGCAGCTTCATATGGGTGTATAAATGAGCACGCCGTGCCATTACATTTATAACATTCCCGTACACTCCATGGGGCCCTCAACTTCATGACTACAAATTATACTATTGGGCATCTTTTATGGGCGGTTTACATAGCCTTTTCTCAAGTGAGGGCCAAGATTTCAGCCACCAGTGTCTTCTTGGCTAGGATAGCTGCAGGTTTCTGTTATTGTGATCCATGACCCAAATTATTTTAAGCGAGTTCGCTTTAAGACTCTTAGGGACTTGGTTACTATATGGCGGGAAATTCTTGCTGGACATTCTCTTCCAATGTATCATGATGGATTTCCCCCCTGGGATAATCCACTACCTGGGATTCTCAAAGAGATGGGCTAAGCTTGGGATTGACCATTATGGACATCTTTACGATTGTAATGGTTCTAAAACTTTTCAAATCCTACAAAATACATATGCACTCCTACACCAATATCATTATAAATATTTACAATTCAGAGACTTCTTTATGAGATCACAGGGGGTTTGATCTGTAGCGATATAGAATATATGGATATGTTTACAAGACACCTCAGAAACATGCAATTCGTAAAGGATATCAATATCTATGTCAGGATAGGATTGATCCATGCTTACAGTTAGCTTCAAAATGAAGCTGGGTGTTAGCAACAGAAGTCACTCCGATGGCAATATACGATGCCCTTATAACGCTAAAAGAAGCTGTTTGGTTAACTAATATAAAGCTCCAGCAGTTTCGGACAATATGCATGCAATACAATACACTGGAAAAAATATAGCCAGTTGAGGGGCGCAAAGTGGACGACATTGGAGGGAAAAATTTAATTGTCCTTAGTGTGGATTATATGCTGCTAATATTGAGCATATGCTTGTTGCACACCCACTGCTATTGACATTCTGGCAGGGAATAAGACAAGTCTGTAAAGTTCGCCTAGGCTCAAACTTGATTTTTACAACACAGGAGATTATGTTATGTTATGTTATGTTATGAGACTTTTATATAGCGCACGGCTACTCGAGAGGAGTGTCCCGGCGCTTTCCACCTGCAACTCAGAGTAAAAATAACACAACACAGCGAAAATGAGAGAAGAACCAAAAAGAAAACAGTAAGAACAGCCTAAAGATTAAAAAGCCAGGTTTTCAGGCTCTTCCTGAACTGGAACAAATTGGCAATGCTGCGGAGCGAGAGAGGAAGCGAATTCCACAGCTGGGGAGCTCTGCAGCTGAAAGAACGCCCTCCCACGCGGGCCTTCCTCACCCGCGGGACCACCGCTTTATAGAGGGATTCCGAACGCAAGGAGCGGACTGGTCGATAGAAAGCCAGTCTCCGCCGCAAATATCCAGCCCCTGATCCAAACAGGGCTTTGTGCATCAAAGTCAGGGATTTGAACTGAATCCGCTTCCGGATGGGCAGCCAGTGTAGCGCCTGTAGCAGCCCGGAAGCTCGGGCTCGTCTGCGCAGGCCAAAAATAGCCCGGGCGGCAGAGTTCTGTACCACCTGTAGGCGCTGAACCAAGTAATCAGGGAGGCCAAGAAAGAGGGCATTAGCATAGTCTAGCCTTGAGCCAACAAGAGCCTGCACAGTAATCCGCCTGTGCTCCTCAGACAGCAGGGGCAGGAATTTGCGGAGCATTTTCAAGATTCCGTAACAGGTGCCAGCCAGACCAAGAATATGTGTTCTCAGCGACAGCTGGTTGTCCAGCTTGACACCCAAATTTTTAGCCACCAAGGAGGACTGTGCAGGAGGGCTCATGTCGGACGGCCACCATTGCTGCCACTCCGGATCGGCGACGCAACCAAAGAATAGAACCTCGGACTTGCTTGAGTTGGCCCTCAGACTGTTCCGTTGGAACCAGTCGAAGACCAGTGCAAGACAGTCCCTAATTCTCTCTCCATCGATATTATCCAGATTATGCTGAGGTACAAGGCTGACTCCAGCCATGCGCAACGAGCACTGTTTGCTATTATCTTAGTTAATGCCAGATTAGCTATCTCAAGGGCCTGGCTTCTCTAATTTCCAGTAGCATGGCAGAATGGTGGGCCACTGTGGTGGAGATCTTTGGGAGAGAAAGGGCTCTGGCAAAACGTAGAGGCATACGATCGGTGCTAAAGTTCAATGCTGTTGGGCATAGAATGATAAAAGACTGATATAATATAATGAGATTACACAAATCTTTATATATTTCTTTCTTTGTATCTTATAGGTACTGTTCTAGATATATGTGTATGTTTTGTTAAAACATCTATGATATGAACTCCTATATATGAATTTGTAATGCCTTACTGTTAAATTGTGTACAAATTATGTTGATCTCCTTTGTATATATATTGGGTTTTTTTTTAAAGCACTGGTTAGCAGTGGTAAAGTGTGCACAATCCTAAAGCCAACAAAAACGAGATTAGCAACAAGCATTGGAAATGCAATAGGTCTCACACCATTAGAGTTAGTGCTTTTAGAATTGTTTATGGGTTTTTTTGGTAAATGTTTAGCATTTTTGTTTCCTGTAGCCAATGCTAAAGAATTACAAATAAAAAAAGCCATAAACATTTCTAAAAGCTCTAACTGAAATGGTCTGAGACCTATTGCACTGTGTGAGGGTGAGGTGTTGAGGGTGAGTGAGGGTGAGCGTGAGGGTGAGGTGTTGAGGGTGAGTGAGAGTGAGAGTGAGGGTGAGTGAGAGTGAGGGTGAGTGAGAGTGAGGGTGAGTGAGAGTGAGGGTGAGTGAGAGTGAGGGTGAGTGAGAGTGAGGGTGAGTGAGAGTGAGGGTGAGTGAGAGTGAGGGTGAGTGAGGGTGAGTGAGAGTGAGGGTGAGTGAGAGTGAGGGTGAGTGAGAGTGAGGGTGAGTGAGGGTGAGTGAGGGTGAGTGAGGGTGAGTGAGGGTGAGTGAGGGTGAGTGAGGGTGAGTGAGGGTGAGTGAGAGTGAGAGTGAGGGTGAGTGAGAGTGAGTGAGAGTGAGGGTGAGGGTGAGTGAGAGTGAGGGTGAGTGAGAGTGAGGGTGAGTGAGAGTGAGGGTGAGTGAGGGTGAGTGAGGGTGAGGGTGAGTGAGGGTGAGGGTGGGTGAGGGTGGGGGTGGGGGTGAGTGAGGGTGAGGGTGAGGGTGAGTGAGGGTGAGGGTGAGGGTGAGGGTGAGTGAGGGTGAGGCATTGAGGGTGAGGTGTTGAGGGTGAGTGAGGGTGAGGGCGAGTGAGGTGTTGAGGGTGAGTGAGGGTGAGGGTGAGTTAGGGTGAGGTGTTGAGGGTGAGTGCACTCAATATGTGTATTTACCAATGTAACTGAAGAAAAAGAGTGATTGGCAGCTGCAGAGTCATCCTGTATGTTGGATTCCATTGTTTATGGAGGTGGTGAAGTAAGTTCTTCAATAGGTAATGCGCCCATGGTAACAGAAACACCTTAGATACCATGTGTCACTGTACATTAACGCAAGACCTGACTGGAGCCAAGTTACAATGAAAAAAAGAATGAAGTGATGACTGCAATACTTGCTTTGGGAGAAACACCTTTCCTAGGTCCGTCCTGAAAAGATTCCCAATAAACTCCAAAGTCTGTGGTGGAATCTAGAGTGGCATATTTTGATTAATTATTAGGCAACTCTCTTCTTTGCCATTTGAGTCAAATACCTGATGGAATATGGATTAGTCAGTCGTTCAGGTATGGGAAGATATGCAATCCCCCCTGATGAAGGAATCCTACAATTGGAGTCACTGTTTTTGTAAATACTCTCATAGTAGTCTTTAATTTGAACGACAGTTCACTGCATTTAAAGTGCTGATTATGAAATTGGGTCTATCAGGGAGGAGCAAGATGGCGGATTGACGCTGTCTCTGTGAGCCTGTACCACGATGTGGCTGCCGAGAAGTTTGTGACTCCTGCGTTTCTCACTAGCTATGGGAGAGGAACGCTAGCGGACTGGTGAGGAAAGAAATGCAACGATAAATCGGGAAGCTGAATATCTGAGTGTAGTGAGAAAGGGGAGAGTGCTGCCGCTCTGGAACTTACCTGCGAGCCCGGAACTCATTCCACGAAACTCCACTCACCTGACGGCGGCCCCACCAACAGTCCACAGTGCTGGATGCAGACGCTAGTAAGGGCCGGATTTAGGTGCACACCTCGCTTGCTGCTCACCTACGTGGCGGCGCGTCTAGCAACCCAGCATGTCTCCAACTGCTTTAATTCAGGATTAGCCTTGCGGGCACGGCTGTCAATTCTGCTGTCTGAAATAGCCCCGCAAAAGAATCCAACTAGAGGGACTCGTGCCACAAATCGATTGCCGGTGAGTGCGGAGACGCCGGGGGGCATGAGGGCGTCAGGGAAGGCTGATGCAGCTGGAGCAGAGAACGCGAAACAGGCTGTTGGTCTAGGGAAGCCGGTGCTGCGTTATCTGCATTCGAGGAAGACAGCTGAGCTGCTAGAGGCTGATACCAACGCAGATTCCACAACAAGCAATAAATTAGTCAAAATAATTACTAACTTAATCTGTTTAGAGCAAGTAAATAATGATAATGCGTCTGAGGGTTTTAATCAAGAAGCAGTATGTCAAAACGCTGCTGGGGGCTCGGAGCAGATAATGTCTGCTGTGATTGAAGCTGAATTAGGGGGGGGGGGTGAAACCCTGGATAGTGTGGGCACATTTGGAGCTCTAAGGGGAACCAAGAACAACAATATAGATCAGCCTCATGCGAAAGGCAAACTAGTAACTAGAATCAAACCTGTGTGGGGGCGGAGCGGGTTAAATTAAACAAAGAAGACGGACGGAGGAGAGGGGAGGGGGGATGAGAAATGCGAACGAGACGGAGGGAAGAGAGGGGAGGGGGGAGGAGAAATGCGACACAGCGGGAAGGGGAGGGGGCGGAGCGGGTTAAATTAAACAAAGAAGACGGACGGAGGAGAGGGGAGGGGGGATGAGAAATGCGACACGGAGGGAAGGGGAGGGGGCGGAGCGGGTAAAACAAGACGGACGTGCACGCGCTTTTAAGCTCAATGCGCATGCGCATTGAGCTTAAAAGTCACGGGCACTGCAAGGAATCGCCACGATTCCTTGCAGTGGATAAAGAGTGGATAAGTCCCAATACTCTCACTTGCTCGATGCGCATGCGCATCGACAGGCGAGACCTAAAAATGGAGAAGTAAGGCAAAAAGTTTGGTTGAAGACCCCCCTAAGGTTGACAGATCGAACAATCTGCAATAGGAAAGACAGCTGTAGGTGGTCACAGGGACTGAAACAGGTTCATCTCAGGTCTCACTGGAAAAGGACATTTCCTCGAACACAACAAGATATTCTCAGTCATCAAGGATTTCACTTCTGCCACTAAAATCACTGCAGACCAACCACCTAGCAAAAATGTATTCAACTTCTTCCACTGCAAAGTCGCAAACATCTACAGCAACCTCACGCACCAAACTAACCCCAGAAAACTCATTGCTAACCAACCCACCACTAACTAAGACAGCCACCTGATTGAACGGTCAACCCTCAGCAGAAACGTCACAGCAGCAATCATGCAGACCATCAACTCAGGGTCCCGAATGGACCCTTGCCTCCACCACTTCTACAACCTGGGAATATCCCAGATCAGCACCATCCTGACGCACATCATAAACACCTCTATTTCCTCTACCAGTTTCCTGGATGAATGGAAACTTGCAGAAATCAAAGCTCTCTTCAAGAAGCCCAAAGCCAATTCAAATCAACTGAGCAACTTCCGAACCATCTCCCTGCTCCCCTATCCAGACAAAATGATTGAAGAGGCCATTTAAAAACTTCTCAGAACTCACCTCAAACTTCACCAACATCTAGACAACATTAATCAGAATGCAGAAAGAACCACAGCACTAAAACAGCTCTCATCGCGGCCACGGAAGACCTTCACATCATCCTAGACTGAGGTGAAACAGCAACCTTCATCCTGCTAGACCTCTCTGCAGCCTTCAACACCAACTCACATAACACCTTTATAAGAACACTTCATGAGATTGGGGTACAAGGATCCACTCTCAAATTGATCTGTTCCTTCCTCTTGGGAAGGACCGAAAGGGTCAAGCTGCTTCCTTTCACATAAGAGACCAGGAAACTGATATGAGGAGTCCCACAGGGAATGTTCCTCAGACCCATGTTTTTCAACATATACATGACACTGTTCACCAACGTCATTTGATAAAAAGATATCACTGTCTTCTCCTACGTTAATGACACCCAACTAATCCTGTCCCTGATGTACAAGGCAACTAACACCTGAACCAACTTCACCAACTGCATGACTACGATAGAAGACTGGATGTGTACAAACTGCTTAAAGCTAAACTCAGACATGACGGAAATTCTGGTCTTCGGCAACAGGACCTCCCCATGGGACTACACAAAGTGGCCGTCTGAGCTAGGACCAACACCCACAGACAAGAAATCTAGGGATCATCCTAGATGACAAGTAAAATATCGAGTCTCAAGTTAATGCATGGTACACCTTCTGCTTCCACATCCTACGCATGCTGCAAAAGATCTTCACATGGTTGCCTCAGAACACCAGACGGACGTTTACGCAAGCACTCCTCACCAGGAGGCTGGACAACTGAAACACTATGTCAGAATCTCCAAACTCCTCCTACAGGCTCCAGACCATCCATAACACTACAGCAAGTTTCCTACTCTATCTCACACGCCGCTTCCACACCACGCGGCACCTCAGGAAGCTTCACTGACTCCTTATTCCCAGGTGTGACAAATTCTAACTTCTCACGCATGCACAAAACCCTACACAACACAGGACTAGAACACCTGACCAGCCACATACATTTTTACCAACCCGCCAGACACATAGGCTCTGTCTCACTCTCACACACTTAAAGCTAGCAAAACTGGAGGTCACTCCTTCTGCTATATCGCACCCAAGACATGGAATAGCCTCCCTTAACATATCAGAGCCATCCCTCTAGGTGTGTGCTCCACAAGAAGCTGAAGACGTGGCTCTTCCTACAAAGCACCTTGGGGACCACACACTTACACACCCGCCCAATTGCCTGGATACCCTCTCAAGTAAATAGTGCGCCATACAAATTAAGGTAACATCACATAATGCATAGGCGTTCCAATATGTCCTACTTTTTATATGAATCACAGCAACGATAAGAAAGCCCTGAAAACTCTCTTTATCACCATTGTCACTGCAAACACTATTAAAGTTCTGGTGAAATCCAGTGCAGTTTATCAACATACAGTTTTTCTAGTAACAACTTAACCTTTATCTAGGCGCAACCAACTTTGGAAGATTAATAATCAAAGGACTGGGGGGGCGAGGGGGGACTAGGATTGCACAATGTTGTTAAGTGGGGATGAGCAAGGTTAGAGGTTCAGTGCCCTTGTTTTGCAGCTAATTAAGCAACTTTTCCTCAAGAGCTTGGTTCTTTGTGTGCATTCAGTAGTGAAAAAAAGTAAAATGGTTACACCAAATAAACTGGCAAAGGTGTCTAGTTTAACCTCATAAGTGCTGCGCCTAGTCCAACGGCCGACGGCACCACTACCTCAGGAGTGCTGCCGTCGGCCGTTGGACGTTCGAATCTCACCTGCGCAATGGAACGTTCAGCACTGGAGCTGGACGTTCCATAGCTGCTAAGGTGTTACTGATTCAGCGTAGCTAGACAGTGTGTATATACAGAGTATACAGATCAACTTCTTAACAATGAAAACAGGAAATTGAACGAGGTAGTGTAAACGGGTCAAAATAAATCCTACTGCTGCCTGTAAGGATAAACGGATAGGGTCCCATACTCCGTTCTCAGTAAGACTTATTGCTTCCAGGCTGAAAATGCTTCCCCGTGCCTGGAGGTAAACAATGTATTGCTGCGATTTAAAGTTTAGTTCTTTTGCAAGGTGCAGTCGCTGCAGAAAAAACGAGGCACTGGAAGGAAAAGGCAAAACTAATGCAAAAGTATAGCTAGATTTCAGTGGCACTGTGAGCACAGGGCTCGCGTCTAGGCATGCCCATCGGACTTAGGCATTAAAAAAACAAAGTAATAAATAAAATGCCTGAATAAATCTTAGCCACTGGCGATCGCTAAGGGCCACATCCCAATCTATTGTTCTACATCTACCATGCTACCTCATGGTGGGCAAAAAAGAAGGATTGAAAGGAATGCTGCTCAGAGCGATTGCAATTGGTTAAACTTATTACAAGCATCCTTTCATCAACTAGTGGTTAAACTTATTACAAGCATCCTTCCATCACCTTTTGTGTGTTTACTAAACTGTTCCATAACCCGGGTTGTGGATTTTGTTTGAGGAAAACTACTTGTCCAACGCACAACATTTTAAGAAATCTACTAGTCCTGCAAAGAAATCTACTTGCTTTACCTATTCCCTAAATTAGTTAAATGGACAGGCAAAAGTGTAAATGTGGTTTTAGACAGTGTATTTCGGACATCCGAGAGCTTCACATATTGAAGTTTCCTTTTGATAGAACAATGTTATCTCGCTATCCCTGGCTCATGAGCCCATAATAAGGGCAAACCGTTCCAGGCTTTCTTTTTTCCAGTTTAAGAAGGACCTGGCCTGGCAGTTCAGGCTGGACTGTTCCCACTGGAGTAGAGACAACAATGATTTGCATATATCTGGGTCTAACCTGATGGGGATGGTGGGCGAACAAAGATGGATTGCAATGCAGCCAGAATGATCACTAGTGGCTGAGATTAATTCAAGCATTTCATCCAGCACTTTGTTTCTTGATACACTATGGTTCAATATAAACAAACCTGGAATTCAGTGGTTATGGCCTGCAACACACACAAAGCATGCCTTAACGCACAGCTGGTTGGCTTAAAATAATGAACACTTCTGTATATGTTGGCTGTGTAAAATCACGATTCAAGTGCCCATCTCTCAAACAATTCTGAATGGATTTACACCAAAGCATGCTTTCCAAGGTATACTTTCATGCTATGTCTAGATTAAATATTTTGGTGAATCAGATGGTAATCAATACATTTATTTCCGTTTGCTTGAGAAGAATTATTTGTTGCTTGAAAACATTTATAAACATACCACTCTAGTTCATATGCACCTGATGATTTTTGCTTAATAACGCATGCATTGGCCATTAATCCACCAAATCAAGAAAAGGCACTGAAAAGAGCCAAAACCAAATGCCTGCAAAATTTGGTGCATTTTGATATCTTCTCATAGAAAGTCACATTTGGCAATTGTGTTTAAAATCACTGCCTTTGTGAACCCCATTTTACCTTTTGATGTATATGACAAACCAGCATCAAATCTGGCACAAGGGTCGAGTACATTTTGAAAAACATTTACCTGAAAGTTTAGCCAGGAGGATAATTAAAAAATAGATTTGCTAAGCTGCGAGGAGTCAATCTTGAGTACTGAGCTGTATCAGTATGTCCATCCTGCAGTGAATTTATTGAAACATGCAGCACAAAAAAAGTCTACCATTTAGTGGCAGGCAACAAAATAGACCGATATGCTGTGGTACTTGCTGTATTTCAATATTGGTTTATTATATTAAGAAAATCAAAAACCAGTCTAATTTATTATGGATGACAAAAAATGATGTTTGAGTTTCTGTGTAAAAACATTAATCTTTTGTCATTTGCACTAGGTACAAACTTTGCGTTTGGGAGGTTTCAGTTTTTATTCAGTTTTTTTAGTTTTTTTACGTGATAACTGTACAATGAAGTACACACAGTGCTTTACCTCCACAAACAAAGACTCCCATTCCACACACTCCCAAGGAGGCAACAAGATGCACATTTTAGGCATTCAATGTGTGCTGGCCACATGCTTATTAGAAAGTGACATGCACAAGAGCTGCTGTACTTAAGAACTTGTAGTAGCTCGTGCAAGACAATCTAGCAGTTACCTCAAGGGTAGCATCAGCACAAGGCATTCGCCTTTGAAAATGGCTGATTAGGCTAGCAAGTCTCGCTTGCAAAGCACGGTTGTCTCTTGCCAAGTCCAGCCATGTGCAATAGGACAGGCTAGCATTGTAGAGGAAGCGGCCCTTAACCCCTTGAATGCTCATGACGAGCTCAGCTCGTCATGAGCCGTGGAACGCTCGCATGCGGGGATAATTCCCCTGCTGTGCTGAGCGGTCCACGGGAACGGGTGTGGCCGTGACGAGCTGAGCTCGTCATGAGCACAGGAGCGCCGTGCCTCATGACGAGCTCAGCTTGTCATGAGCATGTGAGCGCTGTGCGCGACCCCTCCTCCCCAGCACAGCGGGGGAATATCCCCCGCAGCGAAGGGGTTAAACCCAAAAATGCTTTTTTGCATATGTTGGTTATCTACCCATAGCATGTCCATCTTAAGCTCTTTAACTTCTTCTCCTTGTGTGCAAAGAGCTGTTCGTGCCAAGCAGAGGCAGATGAACATTTAGGTGATTGCCACTTATATAGTTGTTCGTTAAAATATCTATGGTTTCCAGTGGACTGCTTCAATTTTACACTTCCCTTGCCAAATGTATTATACAAGCTATTAAACAAATAGTCAATTTTATAATATGTCAGCAACGTCACTTACAAAGGGTTGTTGGGCTTTGTAGACTATGTCCAATTTTAATACCCTTCCCCCACAACCACCACCCACACCTTTTCAGTCCACATAAAACTGTTGTTCTTAATCTTTGTACCTCTGTGGACCATCAATGAATCATTATTTGAATCTGGGGCTCCCCACTGAGTCTTTACATGAAGCTAGGGACCCCAGCATTAGGATTTTTGATTAACCTAAGCACAAAACAATACACACAAAAATACAGAAACCAGCATTCATCAAAGAAATACACAAATGATAAATATTTTATTTAATTCAAAAACAATTCTAAAATATAAAAAATTGGAATAGGAAGGTTGGAGCTTTTCTAAAATCAACTAAGGCCATACTAAATTCTGTACTCACCCTCCATAATATATAGTGTTTGAGGCACCTCTACTTCTCCTTAATGTTTAGCCTCCACTTTCAAATTCCTTCACATTTACAGAACATTTTTAAATTTCAAT
Source organism: Lissotriton vulgaris (assembly GCF_964263255.1). Lineage (NCBI taxonomy): Eukaryota > Metazoa > Chordata > Amphibia > Caudata > Salamandridae > Lissotriton > Lissotriton vulgaris. The sequence goes on from NC_141697.1 coordinate 278,524,382, forward strand.
TGCACATTTTGCTTTTTTATATTTATATCCACAAGTACTATTTAATTTTCTAAGCAGCCGCAGACCCCCTGAGAAGACTTTGTGGGCCTCAAGAGTGTCCCCGCACCACAGGTTAAGATCCAGTTACTTAAGGTATAGTCTTTCTCCAATGGTGGGAATACTGTGATAAAGGATGTGTGTTACAGTTTGTATGAGGCAGTACTGTACTATTTAAATCCAGTCTCGGCTGGCCTTGCTAACAGGCAAGGCAAGAATATCACCAAGTTGGTGGCGGAATTAACCTTCTTTCCAGGGCATGAGCATTCCTTCCACACCAATGTCTATCAGATAGTACACCACCTAGCTTTGAATGTAAAGAGCGGAAGGAACCCAAAGATAGATACTTCCTAAAAGGATCCTCATGTCCTAATTTCAGCATAAACTAGAATATCTGAATTTTTAATTCAAGAACGTCAATGTCTTCTTTCATTTCACCAACATTCTACTCACTTGCACATGCAGGCAACTGTGCTTGTTGCCATGAAAATAAAAATAAGCACAACCCAAGGCGGAAAATTAAAAGCACATCACGCTCATGAATATAGGATATACTAATCTATTTATCACCAGTGAACAAAGCTGTAAGCCAACCAGTTGACAGCATCATTTGTATGGAGAGGGCAGAAATGTGTTTCCCTGGTAACTGCTAGCTCTATTAAGCTTTACCCCACTGCCCAAAGACTAGGAGAGCGAGGATATAAATAGCTATAGGCTACTCAAGGCGATGGGGGGCGTTAAGAGATCCAGTACCTTTCTCTTCACAGCAAAAACAGATCCTGCAACATTCAGGTTAACGGAATGTGTTAAAATGACTTTCTGCTCTGTGAGACATGAAAAAGCTCCTGTCCCAACACTTCTTCAAAAGAACATATCCATCTTAACTGTCAACCTCTTAATACCTCCACCTACTGCCATCAAAGGCCCAAACCCAATGGCCACTTGGCAGGCAACCATTACCAGTAGACAATCCTGTAAGTGTACACATTTATCCAATACATGTGCCCTCTTCCCTAGAAACCCCATATAATGTTACATTTTTTAACCCTGCAATGACACCTACCAGGCACTACCTCACCTGCCTTCAAGACTGTCCCACTTTTTAAATGCTATTTGCCATTCATTATTATAGGAGTAGAAAAAGATGCAGACCATAGAAACCTTGTCTGGTTTGGATGTGCCTCTCTTGTCTGGAGTGTTATAATGGGCAAACAATCATGGGATGTAATGCAGCTAGTGGAAAAGGTGAATTCACTGATCACTTTTTTGTTTTTTAAGTAAGAGGCTCAACCGATCACCCGCATAAATCAAGAAGTCACTGGTATGGTGTTAACCAGCTTTTGGCATGATCTTTGTTTTTTAGATAACATGGGATAAAACCTCAACCAGACTAAGCACCCATCAGACTCTCTATATCAGGCTTCTCCAACAAGTAGCTTGTGAGCAACTGGTATGTATCCAGCTACCTGGGAGTAGCCCTCCTGTGTGCACAGCCAACTAAATTAGAGGCTTTTGTTTGGTTTAAATAATATACGTAAACCAAAACTGAAAAGCATGTATTCAAGATAATAATGTGTGCATTTTTATAAGCTTGTGTTCAGAGAAAAATAGTCTAAACTTACTAATCATGTTATTACCTTGGGACAAAGGGCACTGCCACAATGGATGTTATGTATTACCCACGTAGAGGCAATTTAAATTGATAAAGTCTTCACATTACTGCTGGCAGCCCTGCCATATGTAATGAGGTGATCACTACTGACAATTTAGCATGGGATGGCCACTGATAAATAAAATAAGTAGTTTGGGATGATTTTTATTGAACATAGGTAGCTCTTTATACACAAACTAGCAGCCCGTCCCGACGTTGTCCGGGTATGAATTTCTACCGGCTATGATTATGGGGTGCAGGGGTATTTAAAGGGAGCAGGGTGGGATTAGCACACGACATGAGACATGCATGAAGGTCGGAACGTACCACACGCCCCCAGCACACGTCCACAAGGGACTACTTTGCTGGCACGGTTCTTTTACCTTTTAAATGTATATGGTGGGCGTCTGCATAGCCTATGTCTTTCTGCAGCAACTGCCCTTTCCAACGCTGTATTGGGTGTTGTGATTGGTGCTGTGGTTCCTGAGATTACCCGCCTCAAAGGTTTGGGCTCTCTCTTTATCTATACTAATGTAATAAAGAGAGCCCAAACCTTTGAGGCGGGTAACCTCAGGAACCACAGCACCAATCACAACACCCAATACAGCGCTGGAAAGGGCAGTTGCAGCAGAAGGGCATAGGCTATGCAGACGCCCACCATATACATTTAAAAGGTAAAAGAACCGTGCCATGAAAGTAGTCCCTTGTGGGCGTGTCTGCGTTGTGCTGTGGGCGTGACAAACTCTGGGGGCATGTGTTACATTCCGTCCTTCATGCCATGTCTCATATTGTGTGCTAATTCCACCCTGCTCCCTTTAAATACCCCTGCACCCCATAATCATAACCCACCCTTACTCCTTAAAATACCCCAACACCCTTAAACACTAACCCATCTTAACCCTATAAATATACCCTGTACACCAAAACCCAAACCTATCCCTAAACCCTAAATATACCCCTGTACCCCCAAACCTAGCCCTGAACCCTATAAATACCCCTGTACCTCAAAACCCAAACCTAGCCCTGAACCCTAAAAATACCCCTGTACCCCAAAACCCAAACCTAGCCCTGAACCCTAAAAATACCACTGCACCCCAAAACCCAAACCTACCCCTGAACCCTAAAATACCCCTTTACCCCAAACCCCAAACCTAGCCCTGAACCCTTAAAAAACCCTTATAACCACCTTACACACCAACCTAATGCTGTTATACCTTTCATTATGTTGTATAAAAATACTGTTGCAGAAGTCTGATGTCTTCAGTACAAGGATAGTACTGCACCAGTCACTTGTCCTCTGAACGAGTTGAAGCCATTCTTTAGCTGCCTCTGCCATGGCTAGGTATTGCAGACAGTGAATCCCGGGCTATACTGAAATAGCAAAGCCTTTGCAGGATTATGTCAGAAAAGGCACCCATGAACCCTTACAGCTGAAAATGAATTAGGGAATCAGAAAAAGCTCTGCGTCGTGGCTGGTCTCGGACCACGTTTAAGGTCTACAGCAGCAGCCGCAAATCTTGTTGAATCATCACAAAATATGGTGCTATGTTCTCCCATAAATGTTGCTGTGCCTCATTCCGTGGTTACACTCTACCGGACTACCAAAACCCAGTAAATCTCTACAGCCAGTTTGCCCCAGTATGAAATGCTCTTAATGCCTGTTTCTCATATTACGCAGACAGGGTATCCAGCCCTGAACCCGGCCATTTTAATGCTCACCTGTGAAAATGGGGAACCACAGGATTTGCTTATAGTTACTGCGCATGTAACCAATCCCTAAGTGGACTTAACTGATGTGCCTACACTTGACTGAAAGTTAACATTTTGCTGACGTATCGTATCTCACAAAGATAATGTCCTTGTCGCTGGCTATGCTCTATGTACAATGTATCAGATTGTAGAAAGTTGTCATTTGCTAAATGGGAGATCTGCTCAGGTTACAGAGCCTACAGCTCACACCAAAGCCTGCATTTTAGCCAAGGAAAACATTTTACCCCCGTTTAAGGACTCAAAGTGTGCATTTGGAGTGGGCTCATATGGATGAAAAGGGGTTTAACATCGGCTGGAACCCCTATTAAAACACAGTATGTTCAAAAGATTTTGAACGCCTTACAGTTGCATAAGAAGGGAGCAACATGATGTTTCGAGGGGTAACACCTTAGCTGATTCTGCTGCTAAAAATGCTATTTCGTCTAGAGCTGCTGATGTTGCCATGTTTGTTGTCGGAACCAACTTATTTCCTGTATCAACGATAAAGGATTTATATCAATTGCAGGAGCAAGCCTCCGAAAATGAAAATATTCTGGAATAAGCAGAAATTGAAAAGAGACCCAGAGGGAGTGTGGAGCAGTGGCATAAAGCATTAGGGGATGGTCCCCCACAAGGAATTGAGAGTGGGGGAGGGGACCTCAAAGTATGGCCACACTTTAGTCACCAGCCACCTTGAAGTACTGCACCTATGGTACCCGCATCCACATGGCATCAGCATGCTTTTCTGTGCTATATTTAACGTCAAAGAGACCCACCGTTCGACCGAACCACCCATCGCCTTAACTTACCGCATAGTACAGGCTCATACCAGCAGAGTGGATTTCGCAGATCCCCGAAGAAGCCAAGTCGGGAACACAGGAAGACTGGAGCTTGATCCGAGGTGGACCCAGTTGTGCTGGAGCGTCCAAACGAGTGCCTAACACCGACACCCGGAGCACCAGGGCGAGCCCCTTCGGCAACGAGGACTGAGACGGCGGATTGGGAGGGTCCAGAGTCTCTTGTTGACCCCGCACGCTGGAGCACACGGACGACCCCCGCACAGAGGGTCGTAACACAGGAGCAGTCCCGACTGTCGCCGAGGACCCAGCTGCATGCAACATCGGTGCGGGGTCCCCTGGCGCCTGGGATCTCACACTTCTCTGAGGTGAGACCCACTGCAGCCTCATGGTAAACGATCGAGAGTAGGCTACCGTCACGAATGACACTGCTCTAGCGACCACTCCCATTCCCTGGCCCCACGCATACTTCTGAGCTGGTCTGAGCTGCAATTATAGGTCTGCTGCGCCCCTGCTTGCACGAAGAGGTCAACCTGAAGATCGATGCGGTGTAGCACTCGGTTTATTCAACTTTCGCGCTGCTCTTTAACATTTGTTCATTGATATGATCTTTACTCATGAGCTGGCAGTGGAGGGGCACCCAGAGCAGCGCTCCGAGATAAGACTGAGGAAGGGGATCATAAAAGGGACCTATACGGTCACACATCGCTATACAGCACAAGCCCCACCATTTTATGATTTTATCAAACTATGGAACCTAAGACCACCCAATTAGGGGTAGGAGTAACACAAAAACAAAGGACCACGCACCTCAAGCCACTGCAAACCACAAAGAAAGGACCACTCACTGCAAGACACTGCAAAACACAGGCCCTATTAGCACTCAGCATATCATCAGACAGAAAGAAAGGACCATGATGTTCATACAAACGGACAAAGGACCATCCCTTGTTAGTTTTTTTGTAGCATGGAAAGAGTAATAGGGCTAATCCTCTGTTCCTTTTCATCACTAGTTAAAGAAGCAGCCATCTTGGAACGACAAATTAGTTATACAACCTGCACAGAGCTTATCCACTGCTCACAACACACATCTCTCTAACCCACAAATAGATTTTTATTATTTAACCCCGTATAAACAGGGAGGTCTTCAACTTCTTTTACTCCCCAAATATTCCTCCCCTAGTCCACCTCGCTTTTCCACAACTTTCATATCATATTATGGAGCCTATGGGCCCACACACCTACTCCATCAAATACCCTCCCAACCTCACAAAAAAGGCAGCCAAAAGCTTCAAACATCGCCTACTAAAACTGCACCCAGAAACCCCAATCTCTGACCCTTACTTCTCAAATAACACAGGACACATAACTAACAAAATCATCTTCTACACCAAAAGGAGGACACAATGGCGGAAAGCCTTTCTCGCCCTTTTTAGGTTGAGGTAATATCCGGACTACAGAAGGCAGAACCGGAAGTACCGAGATCTTATGTTGCTTAGATGGCTATTTCTCCCGCCTCCTCTTTTTGCCTCTCCTCTATTGGCTGGCTCCCTAAACGGAGGCCAGCCATTGGAGGAGAGAGCCGTCCCTCCAAATAGGCTCCGTCTTTTTCAGATTCGGGGGCGTGTTCCTTGCTGTTCTTTCCACTTTTTTTCCACGCCTCTTTTGAACAGCAGAACACGCCCTCGAAGCTGAAAAACTTTTGAAGCTTCCATCCGCCATTTTTTATGTATCGTCTGGCCGTGAGGATCTGCTTGCTGTTTTGCGTCGAGGACATGAGGAACGAATCTTATAGGTAAGGCATTTTGTCTGTTTTTTTGTACTAATGGGTCTTTTTTTTATACTTTGTAGGTGTGCCCCGTGTCCTGGCTTGTACGTTCCTGCATGGACCGCTTTGACCGTCGTACGTTCCTGCATGGACCCCTTTGTCCGTCGTGGCAGGTAACTTATTTATTTTAATTTTTTTCTTCTTTGTCCGCTAATTTTGTGTTCGTATCGTCTGCTCCTGAGGATCATCTTGCTGTTGTGCGCGGACCATTTTGCCCGTTGTGGCGTTTACAGGTAACTTATTTTATTTGTCTTCTGTGCCCGCCATTTCTTTGTTCGTCTTGTGTGTTCGGAGGCTCGTATTGATGGTGTTCGTCGAGGGCATGACGAAACATTCTTTTAGGTAACCCTTTTAGACTTTGAGGTGTCCGCCATTTCTTTGTTTGTCTCGTCTAATTGTGAGGGTCGTCTTGGTCTTGTGCGTAAGCTATTTTGTCTTTACATTTTTTTTATGTAGCTTTTTATGATATTTCAGATGTGCATCTGGTGCTGTGATTGTAAAATACACGTCCGTCTACCGGGTCATTCAGGTAAGTTCTTTTTTTTAAAGAAATTAACTAGTTACAGTAGTGGTTTGTTTTATTTTACTAAGTTTTTTCTGTTCTTAAAAAATATTTGTTAGAAAAAATAAATAGTTAACATTTGTTAGCATTCTTTGGGTTTGGGTCGAATGTGCTTTTCAATGCCTTGAATTGTTTAGATTTTTGTCGAATGTGCTTTTCACTGCCTTTAATGAATTGGATACGTCAGGGTGGGGCACGTTTTCCAGGTAAACGGCAGTTGGGGAGATCTTCACGGAAGGGAACAAGTAAGTCCGACATTTGGTGAAATTATTTATAATGCTTTTTGGTTTTAATGTCAATGATGTTTGTTTTCAACTGTTTTCTTCGTTTTTGTGTACCTTCCGTGTTACTTCGCAACTTTACCGTCCCGTCGGACATAGACTGCTCTTCCCGGTAACTTCTCTTTCATTGCAGGTAACTTTTTTTTGTTTACTTTTCTCTGTCCGCCATTTCTGTGTTCATATCGTGTGCTTCTGAGGATCGTCTTGCTCTTCTGCGTCGAGGACATTAGGAAACACTATTCTAATAAGCCAGTTTGTCTGAATTTGTACTAATGTGTATTTTTTTTGCCTTTGTAGGTGTGCCCCGTGTCTTGTCAATGTAAGTGATTTTTCTTTCAAACTGTTTTCTTCGTTTTTCTGTACCTTCCGTGTTATTTTCCAACTTCATTGTCCCGTCAGACAGACTGCTTTGCCCGGTAAATTTTCTTTGATTGCAGGTAACTTTTTTTTTGTTTGTTTTCTCTGTCCGCCATTTCTGTGTTAGTATAGTGTGCTCCTGAGGATGGGCTTGCTCTTGTGCGTCGAGAAATGTGAAATGCATTACAAAATTATTATTTTTTTACAGATTTTTCGCTACTCGGGTCTCCTGGGTACAGCGGATGCTGTTTGCTCCATTCAATTAAGCAATCTTGTGTGGTAGATGGGGTACTAAAACATGTAATGGTTATTAAATGTATTTATTTGTTTTTTTCCTGCTTTGTTTTTCAGATCTTCGCAGCCTGGAGGCCATTTTATGTTTTCTCCGTGCAGCGCATGCCGTGCGTCCGAAAAAGGCAAGCCATCTTGACTTTTACCCTCTACTAATGTATTTTGCAGGTTTATTTGGCATTGTGCCCTGTCCATGGAAAACAAACTTAGTTACATGCTTTTAAAATGTACTTTTACGTTTGAGTACTCGCGCCTCCTGTTTACTAGGTACAGCGGATGCTGTTTGCTTACTTTGCCACTGGATTCAAGCAAGCCGGGCTGAAGACGGCTGGAATGCCAGAAACCGGTCCTCGGAAGCTTGTTTCCGGTCCAGGGAAGACATGGCTTGGCCGTTCGGGCTGGACTGTTCCCATGAGGCACAGGGTCAGACTGATTTGCATATAGCCATGTCTGAACTGGGGTGGCAGAGTGGGCTAAAGAACTGTGATGGTTTAAAACCAGATCTTTTGACTGGGTGTGAGTGTTTGATTGATTCAGATGCTCCGTCCATCACCACCCCCTTTTGTACTGCGTTTGCTTACATTATGTTACCAATCTCGTGTTTAAGCGTCTTGTAATGTGAATTTGTTTATTAATCCTATTAACATATACTTTTATGTTTCTTTTACAGGTTATCACATGGTCTTTACTTTGCATTTCTTTCATTGATATTCTTTTTTTGCTTTTGAAGGTCCATCTCGGGTCGTGGCCTCTCCATAGAAAAGCTCATATGTTAAATTTTTTTTATTTAATGTACTTTTGCGTTTCTTTTACAGATCTATCACAGCCCGTGTTTCCTTTGTTCAGTACATGCTGTTTTCTAGATACTCTGGTAAGACAATTTGTGTTTACTCGTTTGGTTGTGTATTGCTTTGTTTTTGGGCCACTTTATTTTTCAGATCTTCCCCGGCTTGTGTCCATCATGCAGTTTGCAAGAGTAAGGTAAGCCATCTTGTTTTTGTGCCTCTACTATTTTTTACCTGCCAGGTCATTTCGGGTCGTAACATCTCCTTTGGAAACATGGTATGTTCAATGCTTTCTTTATGTACTTTGCTGTTTCTTTTACAGATATATTGATGCTCGTACTTCTTATGTACAGCGAATGCTGTTTGCTCTAGTCATGTAAGGCAGCTTATTTTAGGCTTCTTATAATGTATTTTAAGTTTAAAATAGTATTGTCATCTTTTTTTATTTTTGGTTAAGGTGAACCTCACTATCTATTTCTATCTCAGTAGCTCTCTCAGTACCTCACTATATCACAACACACTCAATAATTCACTACATCACTCTCTCACTAACTCACTACTTTACTGTCTCTGTATCTCACTATCTCACTCTCACTCTCTCTATCACTACCTCACTCTATCTCTATCTCAGTATCTCTCTCTCACTACTTCACTCTAACTCACTAGTTCACTCTCTCTATCTCACTACATCACTCTCTCAAATACATTTCACTCTCTCTTTCAATACCTCACTCTTTATAGCTCACTACTTAACAACATCACTCTCTGTTTCTATCTCAATACCTCACAAAATACCTCTCCCTCACTGACTCTTTCAATACCTCACTGTCTCGGTCTGTCACTAACTCAATATCTATCTACATCACTCTCTCTCACTACATAACTCTCTATACATCACCACTCCCCTCTATCTATATCACTACCTCACTATCTCACTACTTCTCTCTCTAAAAACAACACTACCTCACTCTCTCACTACATCACTCTCTATCCCACAACATCACAACTTCACTCTCTCAATCTATAACTCACTACATCACTCACTCTCTATCTCTCTACCTCACTCTTTCTATCTCACTAACTCACTTTCACTGTCTCTTTCACTACCTCTTTCTCTATCTCACTACATCACAACATCACTCTCTGCTCACATCTGACTACCTCACAACATCCCTCCCCCTCACTACATCAGTTTCACTCTCACTACCTCACTCTCTATCTACCTCACTCTCTCACACTACCTCACTCTCTCTCTGCTAATGCAATAGGTATCACATGTGCAAAATATTAGGCTAATGACAACACAATACCAATAGCTTTACCTATACCATTGCCGAGACTATTGCATTGTAAATGCTTGTTTCTACTGCATCAACCAAAAAAAAAAAAAAACACACGGTCTCACGCTAACTATCACCCCCTACCTTTTCTACAAAGCAACTGCAACTTTTACCATCTATCATACTGAGATTATCCTCATGCAGGCAGCAGACCATAACTTGAATTTACTGGACGACATCTTCCCTAGCATCAAAGCGAAGGTTTCAAGATCCTATTTCACTCCCCCTACAAACCATTCTCCTACTCCTCTGTCAGATTCCTCACCGGACGCCCCATCCCCCCCTCCCCAGCCCCTTCACAATCTCTTCTAAATCCACCTCGCCTATCACTCACATCACCTCGCCCCCAGATCTCTGTCACGCCCCCCCTGCCCCCACTACCCCTACCCATCTCCGCAACGTCACCCATCTCACTGCGGGCACTACCCCAATCGCGTCCTCCCACATACTCACTCCAGATCCATCAAATGGCCTATCTTCTCTCTGTACTACAAATCTCCCCGTCCCTCCTCCAATAGCTCATACCAAACCCCTCTCGTCCCCTCTTCACCTCCCCTCTCCCTAGTTATCACCACTCTACAAAAATGTCACACATTGAACTAGATCCTACTAAAATACACAGTAACACCCCCACACATCCATTCTCTACAAAGCCCTCCGCCATAGACTACCACAAGGAAAAACCCACATGCTTTGAACCAGTTCACTTCTCGCCCCAGGATACCACACTAGCAATAACCCCTCCTCGTCGTAACACAGTTCAGGCCACCAGAATGATAACTCCAACACCTGACCCTAGAATCGACGAGATACTTCTATCCCTTCAACAAATAGAAGAGGACATCCAAACGCTGCACGATCTGATCCGGCATCAGCCCAGTTCATTAACTAACCCTATGCACAGGCAATGCTCTAGCTCCCCACCTCAACTCCCCAAATGGAATACAGTACCCTACCCTAAAGCATCATCCCGCCCGACCAGGGAAAAGCGAACCCTATCTACAAGTGAGCTCACTTCCCTGCTTCATTCCTGCCTTCCCTTCCCTCTATACCAACACACACAGAAGACACACAGACACCGGTCCCTAATCCAACCTATCCAGCCCAATGCATGTAGAAGTGTAAGACACGCCCCCAGAGGCATTAACGAAAATAACCTCAAGAGAATACCCATCACCCATGACCAGAACACCACTTTGACCAAGGCCCAGCTAAAATGTATCCTACTTAACTGTAGATCAGCATCCCGGCATGCCGCCGATATAGCGGACCTAATTTTAACTAATGAACATGACCTTATCATCCTGACGGAAACTTGGCTAAATGAATCATCCTCACCCATCCTAGACATTTTAGTTCCCCCAAACTATTTCATCACAAGACTTGATTGATCGGACAGGCTAGGGTGTGGCATTGCCTGCATTCATAGGAACAACCCCTCAGTTAACCGCTCCGACTCCCCGGTATTCTCCTCATGTGAATACCTCTGCCTTAACATCTCGAGCAATAACAAACCAATATGTTTACACCACTCTTTACCATCCTCCTGGTAACAACCTTACCTTCATCGAGCACATCATGGATATTTTTAGCAACAAATGTCGGTCAACAGATTACCCAGACTTTAACCTCCACTGGAACGATCTAAACGACCCTGAGATTAACAGCCTCAAAGCTTTCCTGTCCGATCTCAACCTGTCCCAAATTTGAGATAGTCCCACCCACAATAAGGGCTCAACACTTGATCTAGTGATCTCCAAAGCAGACTCTATTCAGCTTAAATCGATTCTTCCTTGCGACTGGTCCGACCATCACATAATCACTTTCCATATCAAGGAAGTAGCGAAATTACTCTCTATCCAACCTAAGAGAAGAAAAATCTGGGGGAGGAACCTAGATAACATCAATCCTTCCACACTCACAACCGCCAGACACATCCTCTCGCCACCGCTGGAAGGATTAGATAATGTACAGGAGTTGACCAATCACTACTTTAATTCTATGAACATGGTACTCGACAACATAGCACCCCTACAATTGAAAAGAGTCATCACAAAAGATTCAAACCCTTGGTATGATGGTAGGCTAAATGAAGACAGAAGATCGCTGAGAGTAATTGAAAGACAATGGAGATCCGCTCCATCAGTTGCCCACTTCAAACTACTAAGGAGCACCAGAAATTCATACCACAGAAAGATTAGACGCTCAAAAGTTGACTACATATGTAAACAATTAGACCAAGCTAAGAATCGCTCCAAAAAGCTTTTTGAAATAATCAAAACTCAAACAAAGGGGTATCCCACTCCCCCCCCAATCCAGTCCGGAAACACTCTCCAATTGCGAGGAGCTTGCCGCTTTTTTCACCACAAAGACTGAGAATTTAAAGATAGACCTACGTAATGACCCACTATCCCACACCCACATGCACTCCATTATCACGCTGACCACACCTGTGACGCCGCCAAACTGTTCTTCAAAGTTCGACCTCAAGAACAACACTTCCTGGGCCACCTTCAACTTCTACAGCGAAGAAGCTATCTTGAATACACTCATGGCTTACAACCATTTCACAGACCCTCTCCCAGCTACCCACTTAAAGACCTTCATGCCACAGCTAGTGCCCCTATGGACCAGGATTATAAACGCCTCTCTTTTGCAAGGAACCACCCCCGACATCCTCAAAGCTGGTCAGGTAACCCCCATTCTAAAGAAAGTTTCAGGTGACTTGTCAGACCTGAACAACTATCGCCCCATATCCAACATTTCGTTCCTGGCAAAATTGCTCGAAAAATGTGTCCATTAACAGCTCAGTAACCATATCGACCACTTCAAAGAGGCCAGAATCCATCTGAAAATCACCTGTATGACTCATAAGACGTTGCACCAAAAAACACCAATATACCTAGCGGAGAAACTAGTACTATCGGTTGGTAGCAGAACAACTATGAGTTCTGATAATCTTCTACTTAAACCACAACGTTTCTCCAAGAAAATCGTACCTTCTTAGGAATGGCCCCCAGGATTAGGAACGCCTTACCCACAGAAACTAGACTGATTCCATCCGCTGCTTTCTTCAAAAAAGAAGTGAAAGCAATCCTCTTAGCTAGATTCACCTGTACTTTTTTTATATTTATACTTGTTGATATGTGCTAGTCGCTAACTTTTACTAGGAATGTATTTGCTTAAGTCATTATATTCGTATGTATCTGTCAAATTACCTTTTTGTGCCTTGGAAAGCGCTTTGATACCCGCAGGGGTCTTGTTCGCGCTATACAAAACTGTCAAAATAAAATAAATAAATAAATCTAAGCGAGATCAGCATAGTGTGTACAAAGCGGTGTTCATATTTATAACCATAATAATTATTTTTAGGTATAATATTGAGGCTTACAGGTTGATGGTACACATCCCTCACTGATGCTTAAATAGGACACTATGTGTGTAATGGATGAACAGATGCAAAATAAATCTATCCACAAAAAGGTTCAGACTAACAAGGTTATTCATACTTTGACGAGTAATTTGTTCAATCAAAAATGGATTAAACTATTTAAAAGCCTCATTCCGGGTGCCTAGTCATTGCACCTGGTAATTCCGATAATTCTGCCTCTCAGAGTTATGGAAGTTGAGTTGAATTGAAGTGACAGCCCCTTTAGAAGTCACGATTAAAGATTAAATCAATTAATGAACAAAGGTGATTGATTGGCCACACAAATATTAAATACACTATATGCCAAAGCAGGGGAAGAGAAAATGTGAACTTAACTTGATTAGGAGCAAGAGGTCTATACACCATTAAGAAATTAAAAACAAAGACACCTTGGAAGAACAACTGATCGTGGTTTTACTGGTGGCTTGTTAATTTAGTCTGCTGATGCCCAGACTCCTAATTTTCAGTCCATCAAAATATACTGCCCGAGTATACATATATTGCAATTAATTCTCATGCAATATGATTAGAGGATAGCCTTCGCTCTGAACAAGGGACTTGGCAGTTTGGGCTGAACTGTTCCTATTGAAGCAGAACCAAGGCTGATTTAATCATGACTGGGTCTACTAAGAGGTAGAATAGTGCTACTGTAAACAAGCTGCAACAGACTAAAGAGCCCAAACTAAGGTGAAATCGAGCTTGTGTTTCAATTCCACCAATCACTTTTTTATTTTACTTCAAAATGAGGGGTTAGCAGCTAGTCACTGGGTGGTAGCCAGCTGCATCGGTGGTCAAGTTTGGTAATTGCTTCCCTTCCAGTGCTCCTGATTCACTTTAGAAGTGTAATAGTCCAACTGCACTGATTAAATGTTAGCTGGGAGGTGCCAATTGTAGGCCTCACAGAGCCCATGTCTGAGGCCCATGTCACTCAGAAGCAGTCATTCACCATATCCCATGCGTCACAGGCCGGGATGGGCTCAGCGAACATCACTAAAATCCCTTTCTGAATATTGTGTAAGTGAATTGGAGGGAGCAGATCTTGACTTTGTGTAAAAGGGTGATTGTGATTGTAAGAGCTAGAAAAGACAACATGGCCATAAGAAGATGTGATGATAAGGCTGGTCAGTCACCGTCACACATCACAATTGAGAACTGGGACAGGACCTTATGAGGTTATATGGTAACTGAGGCATTTTAGAAAGTCGTCCTTTCACACTGTGAATGTCACAAACAATATTAAAATAGCAAATTACCAAGCTAATAAGGAGCTCACAATTTAGTCTAACAGTATTGACTGACTCTAAATTGCATTTATATGTAGATGTGATACAGCTCCAAGAGCTATTGTTTCTTTACAGCATCAAATACACATATAAACTGATCAGAAACATTGAGTAGCCAATGAAGCAGCCAACAGAATCAGAGGATGGAGGCAAAAAAGTGTTAGCTACGTGGGCAGATGGTACTCCTATTTAGCATTATTCATTCATTGTATTAAATGCTTCACCTTATAGCCATAACATAGCAAAACCAACACACAGAAAAGTTTAAAATTCCACTTAGCACCATTAAGAACAAATGTAGAAAAAATGCATTCCGTTTTCTTCATGAAAGTAAGCTCAGTTTACCATATTTGCAAAACAACTAAAAGACAATTACAGTAATGTAACAATGTTTGTTCTTTCATCCTGGAGACAACAGAAATCAGTTCCAGCGTTTAATTATTTGGTGCAAAGCAAGGAAAAAGTAGTGATAGTGTGTAAATATAGTAGGTTAAAGTTCATTCTGCTTTTTTCCTCAAAACGGGCCACACGGTTCGTATAACAAATACAACAAATAAGAGTAGCAATAAAAACAAGCTCTCGGCATTGCATGGCGGGGGAGGGGAGTCGGATTCCTTTGCAGTCTGATGGGGGTCGGGGGGAGCGGATTCCTTTGAAGTCTGATGCCGAAGCACAGACAAATAGATGTGTGATGAGGCTCAGACAAATGGTGTGCGATGTGGCTGGCGATGTGCACGCGCCCGGCTCACATGAACTGTACCCGATCCGCACTTTGGGTGCGTTTTTGAAAGCCCCACTAAATATCTCGCCAACAAGCATTGCTAAAGCAATGCCTGAGGCTCGACCTTAAAAGGCATATTGCCCTTTCAGATATAATTTCAAAATGGAAAATACAAGACCATTTCGATTACAAAGTACTTTTCAGACGTGTAAAGTCATTATAAAACTTATTTAAAAAAGTGGAAGGGGGAATTGAAATATTTGAAACAATTGAATTTTACACAAATATGTTTTTGTATGTATGGTTCGTTTTATCTTCTATGACCATGTGCCGAATAAAGTTACATTGACTGACTGTTAATCTACCTTGCCCAAACTTAGTTTACTCGTTTTATGGACCAAAGAATGTAAAGAGACTGATGTGACCGAGCCCGTTTTGTAACATGCACTTAACATGTCTGATGTACCTCGTTTCCAAGTGCACTCGCTTCCAAGAGCACTGATGTGCAGAGATGTAAACCTGTTTGCCCCAAATCACTGGACTTGGTCAATGAGCGAAAGCCAAGACTACGCTCTCCTGGCCCTCAAAGTGCCAATTCTCTTCGTAAATAATGTACATTTTAAGGACGTCAGGAAGAAACAGTAGTAAGTCTAGGTTTTCCACATAAGAAGGAGCACAAGGCTTTTTGCATGTTTACATACAGGGATGATTCCAGAGGTGAGGGGCGTTAATAAATTAGGAGATGCGGAAAGCGAAGCTCAGTAGACAAAAGTGAAATATGAGGGTTTTAAATTTCAGTCCAAGGTACTTTTTCATTCAAAAAATGGCCATTCCCTTTTGTTTTACTTATTTTTGGTCAAAGGGACTATTAAAACTGACAGGTAGCAAGCAACCTTCCACTGTTATAATCAGGCCCAATCACCGATGGCAGTTTCAGGTATGAGTCATGGTGTCATTGAAATGGTGCTCTCATGTATGAGAGCAATGCCTGATGAGTGGCGGTGCTCTCAGGTGCGAGGGTCATACCCAGTGATTGGCAATGCTTTCAAGCTGGGAATGATGCCCCAAAAAGTGACTTGTGGGTTGTAGTAGGAGCAGCCTTGCTATTAAAGAAGTTAATCTGAAAAAAAAGAAGACACCTTTGGGTGAACTGGAATACTCTCGGTGTCTTCTGATCGTCTATTGTCAAAAAGAGCTTGCAAGGCATCAGTGACTCACTTATAAGCCAATAATTCTAGAAGCGATGCTGCAAACTAGAAGAGTGGGAGGCTGGGCTGGCTGTAGCAGCCATGAGGTGCTATGAGTTGAAGTCCATCTTGGGCAAAAGGCAAGTGGGAAGGGGCCATGTCACAAGCAAGTCTTATGACCAGCGAAGGATTCTACAAGTGAGACCAATTGGATCCAGTCTTAGGATGCATGGGGTATAGCTCCTCTACTTCTGCAGGCTTGCAATGAGCCTTCTATGCATTTTTTAGTGGGTTGTGAGGGAGGAGCTCCCCTAAAATAGTAACTAGTAACATATAAAGGGCTCCTGTGTCTTTCGCCAAGACAGCAAATCATACCATTGGACTCGCACTGTCAATAGGTTTACCAGTAGGTATAGATTGAGTAAATTGCAATGGCAAGAGTGGTGACAAAACAAAAAGCTAAACTTTCAACAACAGACTTTCGTGATCCTCGCTCTTGGCATCAAGATAGACTGGGATCCATATATCTACCTCTAGCACTTCTAAACTCAGCGAGTGGTCCCATTTAAAAACAAGCATTTGCAATGCAATAGGTCTCGCATTAGGAAAGTTTGAGCTATTGGTATTGTAAATGATTTTTTTTTAATTTATGTGTTGGTTTTGAAAGTAGCGAAATTAATAGCTTTGTCATTTACAATGCCAATAGTTTTAACTTTTCGCAAATGTGACACCTATAGCATTTGTAATGCAATATGTGTTGTATTTACGTGACTTAGATGTATTTATATTACAAATAACAATGGCTTTTATTTTTTTTAAATAATGAATACTTAAAAGTTATTGTAATTTATAATGGCAATAGTTTAAACTTTTGTAAATAACTTTGGTGAAGATTATGTTCAGTGTATTTTATTGTGACGAAAATACAAGAACAGAAGTGAAATATTAAGATCTTTTTGGGACATTTGTAATAAAGCTTAAAACATTGAGACAACATATTTGAACCAGTTCTTGTTGAATGGTTGTACAGATTGATGCTGTGGTGGTGCTGAGTGATGTTGTGGCGGTGACAAGTGATGCTGTGGCGTTCAGTGATGCTATGGTAGAGCATAGTGATGTTGTGGTGCCGCTGAGTGATGCTGTGGTGGTGCTGAGTGATGCTGTGGTGATGCGATAGAGTGAGAGCGACAGATAGATAGAGTGAGGGCGATCGGTAGAGTGAGGGCGATCGGTAGAGTGAGGGCGATCGGTAGAGTGAGGGCGATCGGTAGAGTGAGGGCGATCGGTAGAGTGAGGGCGATCGGTAGAGTGAGGGCGATCGGTAGAGTGAGGGCGATAGTTAGAAGCGTGCACTGACGTCTGGCGGTGTGTGTGTGAATGGTGAAATTGCGCACTGATGGCTGGTGGTGTGTGTATGCCTGGTGAAAGCGTGCACTGATGGTTGGTGGCGTTTGTGTGTGGTGAAAGCGTGTACTGATGAGTGATAGTGTCTGTGCGTGGTGAAAGTGTGCACTGGCGGTTTGGTTTTCAGTGTAGTTGTGTGTGTGTTTGTTGTGTGTGTGTTTGTATGTGTGGTTGTGTGTGTGGTTGTATGTGGTTGTGTTTGTGTGTTGTTTGTGTGTTGTGTGTGTGGTTGCACTGTAAGGCATTCATGAGAGTGGCAGTGCTAGAGTTTACACCTTTCAGTGAGAGGCTTTGGGGTAGAGGTGTGACAGACAAAAACTCATAAACCCCAGATTGCAGCATAATGTGTACTAAAATAGATCAGCCTAACAACAGTGTAAAAGACAATACATCAAAAAATAGTTGTCTAACAATTAGGTGGGTCGGATGGTGGTGTGTCTGCCTGCTAGAAGCGTGCACTGATGGCTGGTGGTGTGTATGTCTGGTGGAAGCGTGCACTGACAGCTGGAGGAGTGTGCCTGTTAAAACGTGCACTGGCAGCTGGTGGTGTGTGTCTGCCTGATGAAAGCGTGCACAGATAGCTAGTAGTGTGTGTGCATGATGGAAGCATGCACTATGAGTGGACAGTGGCCGCTCATTAGCATGATAGGAGAGTGGATTGAGCATGGGCCATTGGTTTCTGCAAAAAACACAGTTGATGGACAGAATGCAGAACAATGTCTTACATTCACCCCAGTACAAAGATCTGGGCCTAAATCCATCGTTTTTTTGCACTCCACACCACCCTAGGTCAGACAATGGCTATATGCAAATCAGCCTTGACCCTGTGCCTCATGGGAACAGTCCAGCCCGAACTACCAAGCCATGTCTTTCCTAGACCGGAATCAAGCATCCAAGGACCGGTTTCTGGCTATCAGCCTTCTTCAGCCTGGATAGCTTGACTCCAGTGATGTGGAGAGCCTGGGACTCACGTCTGAGCATACCCAGCCCACTCGGGGGGAAAATTGCAAAAAACACAGTTGATGGACAGAATGCATAACAATGTCTTACACTCACCCCAGTACAAAGATCTGGGCCTAAATCCATCTTTTTTGCACTCCACACCACCCTAGGTCAGACAATGGCTATATGCAAATCAGCCTTGACCCTGTGCCTCATGGGAACAGTCCAGCCCGAACTACCAAGCCATGTCTTTCCTAGACCGGAATCAAGCATCCAAGGACCGGTTTCTGGCTATCAGCCTTCTTCAGCCTGGATAGCTTGACTCCAGTGATGTGCAGAGCCTGGGACTCACGTCTGAGCATACCCAGCCCACTCCCACTTCTGCGGCATACATTTGTGTACAAATCGCATGTCACGTGTTGGAATCCTGACAGTGCACCTCAACCATTCATCCTCCCGAGGTCGATAAAAAACACCACGAGATTAGTGACGACACACTGGGCCCTAGTGCCTCAGCACTCTTAAGAAAGCGCTGATTTTCGGCACCCGTGTTACTGATGGAGTTTTTTATTAGGGGTGCCGAGGTCTCGAGGATCGAGTCGATTAGAGTCTGCTCTGCTCACATACCCCCCTGCTCCTCGCATCATTGAGGCCGTGCTGAGAGTTTGTATGACAGAGATGGACAGGGGAGAGATAATGGGCACTGTTGGAGCGTGGTAGTGAGGCAATTCATGTAAAGCAAGGGGGAGAATGTAGGGGAACGCCTATAAAGATTGTTGCACCAGGCGCCGCCAGAACGAACGCCAGTCCTGCATGAAGCCAACCACTGACAGCAGAGAGAACAAGTCAGCAACAAAAATAACAAGTCGGGTATTGAACAAGCAGCACCCAAACACCTCTGTAGGGAACCATTGTCGTCACTCACCCGAGTCCGGCATTGTCTGCTTCGTGACCGAAAGCCAAGTTGAGCGTGATGCCACAGAGTGCTAGCGGAAGTCAGGCAGCCTTCGTGTGGGCGGGGCAAGCAAAGAAGGGGGGTGTACGCGCGTATGTCTGTGTGTGTTCGAGTGTGTCTGTGCGTGTGTCTGTCTGTGTGCGCGTGTGTCTGTTTAAGGGGGGGTGCGTGTGTGTATGCAGTGTGTGTGTGCCTGTGTATGCGTGTGGCTGTGTATGTGCGCATGCGTGAGTGTGGCTGTGTGTGTGTTTGCGCACGGGAATCTGAGGCAGGAGATGAGCACGGCGCCGTACGCGCCCACGAGGTGAAATCTGCGCTCGTGCCCATCTCGTGTCCACATTCCCAGAAACAGGTGACAATAGTTGTCGAGCAGACTAAGCAATTGCTTGCGTCTAGGCTCGACCTAAAAAAAAGACATGCTTTGCTTCATTAAAATTGGGGAAGTGGTGAAAGCTGATGAAAGAGAATGGTCTACTTACCACTAATTTGCCAATTTCTAGACAGTGATAAAAGTGTTGCAAAAATACAAGTCAATGGTATTCTTTTACACAGACCTCAAAACAATGTGGTTGGAGTGTGCCATGCTGAAAACTGACAGCGTTACACACAGACAAACGACTGAGCTGTCTTAAAGGCATCAGAAACATTTGAGGTTTGGGGATCCTTTCACTCTCAGCACTCCTGGCCCTATCTTTTCTCTTTCAGGAGACACGTTCATTCTCCTGAGGCGGAAGCCGGGAGACACAAACTGCCCCAGCACACTCTGAACTTCACATCAGTTCGTTTTTTAAAAACTGTTATATCTTGTGTTACTTTATTTCTTTAGCCTTGGTGGCACTTTTAAAATATCCCTTACTTGACTGACTGCGCCGATTGAGGGCTCAGTCCAGCCTCGATCTTAGGAGGCAAGTACAAGAACGCGGCGGCCATCTTAGGGAGGGATCTCCCAGGTTGCTGAGCAGGGTGCAGTCTAGCTTCTGAGGCGCAAGGCACTCGGCGCTAGTATTTAACCATACGTACTTTCTCCGCGCAGCGGACCTGCTTTGCGGATGCGCCAACATCGCGCCAAAGGAGCGCCTAAGGAAAGCCCGTCTGTGCCCGTCCGGGCCAGACCGGGACCAGGGGCCACGATGCTATCCTCCACAACACAGGTCAGACCTGTTATTACATACAGCCGGAATGAGTTGATGGCACTGAATACTCTTGTTTCTCCTAACTGTATCTTGTTGGGTACTCACACTTGTGCCCCTAACCTCTGCACTGGATGCAGATATAACCTCTTCCCTGAAAATTTACACCGCATGGGGGTCGGCGCTGATAAATACCGTTTGGCTTTACTCAACTGCCGCTCCTTACCCAAACACGCGACTGAGCTCGCTATGTTAGTGGAGGAACGACAAATGATAGCTCCCAACCGGATATTGTACGGGCTCTCCCCCCCAATTATGCTATGCACAGACAAGATCGTCTTCATGATCGGGGGGCGGGGGGGGGAGGGATTGCCATTATTTAGAGAAATGCCCTTGGGTGTCGATTTGAAAATCTTTCTATTTCTGGAGCTGAAAGTCTTAAATTTGCCATCTCTTTTTCTCGAATTAACACTTTTTCGGGAATTCTGCTCTATAGACCACCCCCGGGCCATACGGTCAATTCTGTGAAGATCTTTCTTACACAGCTATTAACTATTCTAGCATCTACCCCAATTTCACCATCTTGGGAGACTTTAACATCCACGCAGAGGAAGTTGATGCACCGGCCTCTATAAAATTGACAACCGGTTTGGAAGTTCTTCATCTGAAACAATTAGTCACGGACTCAACACATTCTGCAGGACATATCCTTGATCATTGTTACACCAACGTCGAGTCCCTTAGTTATGACAATGTGATTAGGATCCCGTGGTCTGATCACTCACTACTACTGTTTTCCATGTCCTCTCAGAATCAACCCGTACATGCTAAACTCATGAAAAAGTCCTGTCGGATTTGGTCTAAACTCCCCATTGAAACTTGGGATACTAATCTTAAGAACACTCTAGCCAAAATCTCCTCTGACCCTTTGCAAGCTGATATGCCCCTCAACCTGTGGGTGGAGGCCTCCTTGGATCTCTCCCTTCCGAAGATGGAACTATCCCATAGAAGTGGCAAGAACAAGAAGGCCTGGTACACGCCTGATTTGAAACTATTGAAGCTTGCTTGCAAGCAACAGGAAAGACAGTGGAGAAAACATTACTCCGAAAGTGATACGGCCAATTATAAACTTGCCCTGAAAAAGTATAAGGAGGAGATTAAAATCACCCAATCTAACTTTCAGATCAAGATTAGCATGGCTGCCAATTCCCCAAGAGAAATCTTCAAAATTTTTAAATCTTTGGTCACCCCTCCTGCCCCAATTGAAGACCTAGGACTTGCCCAGGTACGTTGCGAGGAACTTGCCAAATTCTTCCTCAACAAAGTAGCTACCATATATTCATCTTTTCATAACTTTCCTACTGGACCCTCCCCGGTACCCCACATGGCTCTAATCCAACTTAATGAATTTGCTCCTATAGACCTCCCCACTACTCAGTGCCTTTTAAGGAACTTAAAATCAGGCTCCCCAAATGACCCTGCACCCCCCACCATATTAAATCTGGTATCAGACACTGGCTCCAGTCATTCAGGAGGTGATCAACGCCTCTTTGACTTCAGGCCAGGTGCCGCCAACCTGGAAACAGGCTAAAGTTAAGGCCCTGCTGAAGAAACCCAACCTTAACCCTGAAGACTGGGCAAACTATCGCCCCATCTCTCTTTTGCCCACTGTTAGCAAACTCACAGAGAAGTATGTCAATTCTTTATTGGCTACTTTTCTGGAGGATAACAACCTTTTTCATACTACGCAGACAGGGTTTAGGAGAAATCAAGGCACTGAAACAGCACTTATTGCAGTGGTTGAGGAAGCGAGGAAGATCGTAGACAGTGGGAATCATGCGGCCATACTATTATTAGATCTCAGCGCTGCCTTCGACACCGTGAACCACTCCATTCTGCTTCACAGGCTGGAGGAAGTTGGTGTCTCGGGCCACGCACTACAGTGGCTGCACTCCTTTCTGTCTGATAGGACCTTTGTGGTCTTTGAAAATGATGCTTCCTCCCCCCAAATGTGTCTTAACTGCGGTGTACCCCAGGGCTCATCCCTCAGCCCCACCTTATTTAATATCTATATGAGGCCTTTGGCTGAGGTCGTGCTTCCCTGGGGAGTACAACTTGTCACATACGCAGATGACACGCAATTGATTATCTCACTATCTACCCATGATGCCCCCTTTGAAAGACTCTCCAGCTGCTTTAATAAAGTTCGGGAATGGATGGATGAATCCTTCCTTAAACTTAATGGGTCAAAAACTGAGGTGATGATGCTGGGCCAACCACCCAAGCCTAAGACCCAAATTAAGAGCCTTGGGGTATGGATGGACCCAGCTCTTAATTTTTCAGTGCAAGCCCGGAAGGTAGCTGCCACATGCTACGCACTTATGAGGCTTCTGAGGAAAATCATCATCCTTCTTCCCTTTGAAGCCAGAAGGATCCTAGTACAGGCGCCGATTTTATCACGCCTAGATTACTGCAATGCGTTATATCTAGGCTCCCCCCAAGGGACAATTAAGATACAGCAGATTGTTCAGAATTGTGCAGCACGTATGCTGCTGAACATCCCGCGAAGGACATCTGCCAAACCTGCACTCCGCCAGTTGCACTGGCTTCCAGTGCAGCAGAGGATCGAATTTAAAACCCTGGTCACGGTCCATAAAGTAATTCACAAAAAAGCACCCTTACTGATACAATCATTATTTTGCCCTTACCTTCCTAAGCGGGAATTAAGATCCTCTAATAAGAATCTCTTCTCAATTCCAAAAATGAGAAAAGTGCGTATGGGTGGCCGACGCTTCTCCCTACAGGCCTCAAGACTCTGGAACAATCTTCCACTCTATCTCAGAATGGAAAGCAACCATCTTAGTTTCAGGAAGTCGTTGAAAACCCTGCTGTTTGTCTGAACTTGGTGAATGAACGTTGTCTCCGGGTAGCCATGCGCGATACAAATACGTAATCATTCATTCTTTCCTGTAATCACTCGTAGGACTTTCGTGCATGTACTGGCTCAATTGAACTCCACTGTTAATATGTCCAGGTGCATTTTCTCAAGGATAGCTCTTACGTTGGGTTACTCATACAGTTGGCTAGTATTGCATGCTGCTTCGTCTCGAGCATATATATATTTTTTTAAAACACATCTCACATGGAACTCTATATGTAGTAATTCGTTAATAAGGCTTATAACAAATGATGTGCTGGCAGGTACAGCATATTACAGTAGTTCCTGTGATTTCTTGGCCTGTAAAATGTCCTCTTATGACTCATGTTTATATCTATACCTATAACTTCTTTCATATTGGACGGTGCATACAGTTGGCCGGTCATAAATCTCACACTAGATTGTTTGCAGTTACCCATTAAAATGTCATACGCAGATTGCATGAACAGTCCGTAAGAAACACATCTTACATTGGAATACTGTTTGTAGCCAGCAAGTAAAACATCTTAAAATGTAAGCTGCGTAAAGTGGTCCATTCCTCTATGCTATGTGTACTGTTGGCTAGTAACGGGTCTTATTGGATTGTGCATACTGTTGTCAAGTAACTAGTCCTAAATTGGCATGTGGGTAAAGTTTCCTTGTAACATGTTCCACATTCCATTGAGCTCACTGGTAAAAGGCCTACATTGCCTGAAGCATAGAGTAGTTCAATGTCACAGTACCGAAGGCACTGCTACCGCATCATGTGTCTTAAGAAGGGAATGAAGTTCAGTCTCCAGTGCAGGAGGTATTGAGGATAATGTCAGGGGTTGCATCAAGTTTCAATAGAAAGATGCTTCAGCATTCGGGACTCCATTTGGACCAAGCAGCCACAGGATCATGCCTTCTAACATGCTGAGCCCCTTCCTGTAGTTTGGCCTATGCAAGGAGACCACTTCCTAGTCATGTTATGCTTTTAAATAAAACTTTAAGCAGCTCATTGGTGGTATTAAACAGTGTTTTGGTGTTCCTTAAGAGAATTCTCACTATTTCCATACTGCCATTTATTTTTTTGTTAGTTATGCATCTTCTAAACTGTGTTGCTCCAGAAAAAGTCATTTAAAAGTTCTTGGTATGAGCTTAATATGCGTGCATGTCCCTTTTGGTCTCCTGCATTCAATGTGTCTGCAGGGTGTCATCTTTCTCAAGTGAAATACTCTGCCTGTGACCGGTGTTGAGCTTTTGAGAGAATAGAAGCGTCAAAAGCTAGTATTCTTCTTAAACTGTGTATATCCTCTTTTAACATTTTTAAGATGGAATGTTTTGCTTTGTTTATTACTCTGGAGTGTTTTGTCTCCTCTTAAAAAGCTAAAATGGAGTTCTTCAAGTTGCCGAGTACGCTGCATGTGTGTACTTGCAAGTTGTGAGTGGCTGTAAAATGGGCTAGAGGAAAAAGGAGGTATACTGGCTATATTCTCCTTGCTTGCATCAGGGCACATAGCATCTTCGCTATGCTACTGGCCTGGTCTTTTAGGTCTCGCCTGTCAATGCGCTTGCGAGAATATAGGTGCTTATCCAGAGGTTAACCAAACGGGCGATTTCATCCAGTGCCCGTGAAAAGCAAGCTCAATACGCAAGCGCATTGACATAAAGCGCGTGCACATCAAAGGCAGCCATCTGTTCCCCAGCTCCTCCCTACTCCCCTAATTATTCACGGCCGGCCAGCCGTACTTTCACTTTCACGGCCGCCAGGCCGTGTCTCGCGTTTTATTTTAACTTTTTTTTTTTAACTGGTTTTAACTTGCCTTTTATTTGCGGCAATGCGCTCCCCAACTTTGCAGCCCTGTGCCACATTATTTTATCAACATGTCTCGTTGTAGAAAAACATCCAAAACAGAGAAATCTTTATGCACATTGCCCCCTAACTCATATTTGTTTTCATTTGGATTAACAGCATTGCTGATGTAAGTAAATTCGTCGTTGGGGATGTTTCCTAGCGTCTCTGTCTTGTTTTTTATTGCTTTCCTCCTCCCTCCTCGTGTTCGGTACCCTCTTCACCCTGGAAGCACAAACGCAGCTGTGGATTTCTCACAGAGGAGAGCCAACGCTGAGACTTCGCACTGCAAATCCACTCCCCCTACAGCACTCACAAAATGCCTGCCTCTGTTTACTTTGGCGGCATTTTCAGATCATTAACCCTTTCCCCCTCTGCCGATCGTTTCAACAATGTGCATTGCAACGGCTCCCGCGCCGCCCCCCCCCCCACAGCAATGCCAAGAGCTTTTTTTAATGTAATGCCCTTTAGTGACTGTGGTAGTTCAGCTGGTGTCCTTCTAGTTGCTGCAGAATGTATTTTAACCATGAATTTTATAATGGTCTATTTTTGGTAATGGATTTTAGGGAACGTTTTGCAAAGATTTGTATTAATCGTACCATAAACTTGATAAAACATACATGCTTCCTAAACGTATGCCTGGTAGTTCCTGAAAGGTTCGGGCATGCAGATGTGTAACCGCTTCTATGTTTGAGTGCGCAGTACTTTTTAGTGCACCAGAATGCCCGAACGTCATTTAAGGTGTAGGAGCCGTTTCCCTTTGCGTGCTAATGGTACTTTAAAACCCTTTTGTTTTGCGTTTCCTTCTCCAGGCACTTCTATCAATCCTTGTGGCAGCAAGTAGAAGGCTGTCAATCAAGGTGGTAAAAAAAAATGTATGTATGCTGTAATGGATTTGGAGTCAAATTGTGTGATGCTACTTCTGCTACCTTGGGTATTGGGACACAAACAAACACCCCCACCCCTCCTTCGATGGAAATACACGTGCCCCACCCTCTTGCTGTTTGCTCTCACTACCCCCTCCTTTCTTCCCCTCCCTCCTCGTTAGCTTATCTCTGAGGTGGTGTTTAAAATACTTCAGAGCAATCTCAAGAGCGTGGCAGTCTTTTTTTTTTTTATAATTCATCTTCACAACTTCGCGCGCGTGCACTCCCCCCACCCACCCGCTTGCTCAGTCTTCTTTCCGAGTGTCTTGTGTCTGAAGACATCAAATTGCTCGGCTGCTTGATTATACAGTGTCCTGTTTGCACGAAATCTTAACATCTTCAAAGGGATGAAAGGCTACCTCAGTCCTGACAGACTTTTAACTTATGACCCCCACGTTTACACAGATGTTGCAGGCATTAGAAAGCATGAATGTAATAGACTCCCATACATGGCATTAGAAAACGTGAATGCATATACACAAATGCAGAAATCTGCACAGCTGTACAGACAAGGAACACCAACTGATTTCATTGCCATCTTTTTAATCATGATTATCTCTCCACTAGGGAATTTAACAGTAGTGCCCAAGACTAATAGTCAACAGAACCTGCTGTCAGATTTCAGTTATTTACAATAGTTTAAGCTATTGCTATTATAAATTACAATTTGTTTTATTTCAGTTTTAATTATTTAAAATAATTAAAAGCCATTTGTATTTGTTAGATGAATACATCTAAGTCACGTACATACAAAACATGTTGCATTACAAATGCTGTAGGGACGTCATCAACACCTCCTTCAACACTGCCACCTTCCCGGAGAGCTGGAAGCATGCCGAGCTCAGCGCCCTACTGAAGAAACCAACAGCGGACCCCACCGACCTCAAAAACTTCCGCCCCATCTCGCTCCTCCCTTTTCCGGCCCAAGTCATCGAGAAGATCGCCAACAGACAGCTTGCCGCCTTCCTCGAGACGAACGGATCCCTCGACCCCTCGCAGTCCGGTTTCAGAGCCAACCACAGCACCAAGACCGCCCTCATCGCAGCCACCGACGACATCCGAGCCCTGCTCGACAACGGGGAAACAGCGGCACTCATCCTCCTGGACCTCTCCGCAGCGTTCGACACTGTCTGCCACCGCACCCTAGTCCAACGCCTCAGCAACACCGGCATCCAAGATAAGGCACTGAAGTGGATCATCTCATTCCTCGCCGGAAAAACACAGAGAGTCCGCCTCCCCCCGTTTCGATCCGAGGCCACCGAAGTCATATGCGGCGTCCCGCAAGGATCATCACTCAGCCCCACCCTCTTCAACGTCTACATGAGACCTCTCGCTGCCATCGCACGCCAACACAACCTCAACATCATCTCCTACGCCGACACCCAGCTGATCCTCTCCCTCACCAGAGACCCGAACACCGCCAGAACCAGCCTCTACGAAGGGATGAAAGACGTCGCCGAGTGGATGAAGAACAGCCGTCTGAAACTGAACTCAGACAAGTCGGAAGTCCTCATCCTGGGACCATCACCCTCCGCCTAGGACGACTCCTGGTGGCCCCCAGCCCTGGGCACCGCCCCCAAGCCAACAGACCACGCACGCAACCTGGGCTTCATCCTGGACTCCTCCCTCTCGATGACCAGACAAGTCAACGCCGTCTTATCATCATGCTTTCACACCCTTCGCATGATCTTCCGATGGATCCCGACCGAAACCAGGAAGACGGTCACCCAGGCCCTCGTCACCAGCTGACTGGACTACGGAAACACCCTCTACGCTGGAACAACAGCCAAGCTACAAAAAAGACTCCAACGCATCCAGAACGCCTCCGCCCGACTCATCCTGGACATCCCCCGACGCAGCCACATCTCCGGCCACCTGAGGGACCTGCACTGGCTCCCCGTCAACAAGAGGATCACGTTCAGGCTCCTCACCCACGCACACAAGTCTCTCCACGACCTGGGCCCCAAGTACCTCAACGACCGCCTGACCTTCTACACGCCCACCCGCCAGCTACGGTCTGCTAGCCTCGCCGCCGTACCACGCATCCGAAGAGCCACCGCCGGAGGCAGATCCTTCTCCTACCTGGCGGCCAAGACATGGAACTCCCTCCCCCAGCCACCTTTGGCTGACCCAGGACCACCTCGCCTTCAGGAGACAACTCAAGACCTGGCTGTTCGAGCAGTAGCGGACCCCTTCCCCCAAGCGCCTTGAGACCCTCACGGGTGAGTAGCGCGCTATACAAGTGTTATGATTGATTGATTGAGTATTGGCATTGTAAATGACAACGCTATTAATTTGGCTATTTTCAAGACCAACACATTAAAAAAAATTGTCATTTACGAAACCAATAGCTCCAACTTTTCTAATGCGAGACCTATTGCACTTCCAATGCTTGTTTCATTTGCTGTGCATTGGTTCAGAATCTTCTCTTTGATTTCTCGTCCTAAAACTGCTGCTGTTTTGTCAAGTGGGCGACTTTCTCCCGTTAATCCCCCGAGACGATTGTTCTTTTTGAGTGACATCGCTGCGCTCTCTATTCAGCTAATCATCCTAAACTACTTCAAACAATAAACTGAAAAGCAGTGCAAACTGACTGTTGGGCTTTGGCGGGTACCCCTTTATCTTTTGTCCAACCGAATCTGCACAAAGACAATCAATACTGAAGCAAATCAATGTGGCCTCCTACTTGCTGTAAAATTAGGGCCATGCCACTTTCAGTTGCAGCCAGTTCAACGTATCGTGATCCACTTAATGTCACAGGACCATATTAATGCCCTTCCACTGAGCACCTACTAGACTAAATGTAAATGCGCCATTCGCCTGTGCTACTTACTTCAACATTGCAGGTCCCTACCGGCACCATATTACGGCCACTCCTTGACATCTTACAATGACAATCAGATTTGGGGTATTACTAACTTCCATCCTAGCAGATCTCTCCACTACTTTAGCCTTTAACCTATGCCTGCTCAGGACTATAAACTTTAAATAAAATATCTCAGAATAGACAATACAGTACAATAACCAGCTAAGTGGTCTATGGTCATAAAAAAATACCAGAACATGGGCCTACAGAGGTCTTCAAAGTTGACAGCTTACAGAAAACAATAAACTGCACCCATCTTTCACACTTCGTCCATCATACTAAGCACTACGTCACATAACACGATAACCACAACATGGAAACTCTTCCCACACAGGATCAAAATAAAGACAACTCAGTTCAAACTAAATGTTCTACATTGTGCAGCAACATATCCACATAGACAAGCACTTTAGAGCCCCAAATATTTGTGGTAAGCGTTCTATAAATACGGCAATACAATGTTCTACAATTACAAGTAATGACACCGGCAGGCATCTAAGAGGGACTCCGGAGGATCAGCCTTAACCGATTACTGTTGGGAGAGCGCAACACTGAAGAGAGCAGCAGCGGCCGAGAGAGGTTGGTGAGAATAAGAAGGATAGTAGGGACAAGAAAGAAATGGAATCGTACGCCTTCTGCTAACACCCACTCCGCTGTCAGAGTTGGAATACTACCGGTCAAACAATAAAGCGTTAGTCGACTCCTGTTAGATTCCTAGTTAGGGGTCGCTTTGCTTCATAGCAATGATTTCCTCACCAGATGCCTTCGTAGAATATTTATAAACACTTACCTGGCCAGCGCCATTTTGGATCCTGTTCCTCTGAACTGCAGCCCGTTGCCTGTCACGTCCGGTCGGTAGCCTCAGCGCACTGACGTCAGGCGTAGAAGCATCGCATAAACCCATGGGTATTTCGCCGAAGTGGGTTGCATCTTCAGCGCGCAGTTATACCTGGGAAATGTAGTATTTGAAAGTTTCATCACGTAAACGGAGATACCCACCCGCCGGTGTTCTAACTGTGTCGCACCGAAATCTTAACCAGATATCCTGAAATCATTCAAGCTAAATGTGATTCAGACGCTTCCTTCGTTTAATGTTGTTCGGCCACTTAGCGCCCACTTAGAGTTACCACTGAAAAGCTCCCTTTGAAAGTAATTTCAAGCATCACTTGATAATATCATTATACCCTTATTTTCAGAAAAAAGTAATACATCGTATCGAATTATATTTAAGATAAACATCAAGCTTAGTTAGCGTTTTTGGTTGTGACTTGATACGCCAGAACACACGACGTCACACGTAGAAAGCAAATGTAGGATCCAGATTTTTAGGTCTCGGACCGGAAAAGCTGGCTTGCCAGCTTCCGGTCAGAGAATTAATGATTTTGAGTACGGAGCTTGAACCCGCCTCTGTACTTGACCTCTCCTCAATTGGCTGGCTTCCTAAACGGAGGCCAGCCATTGGAGGAGAGATCAGTCACTCCAATGTAGCCCCGTCCTTTTCGGATTTGGGGGCGTGATTTTTTGCGTTCTTTAGACAGTGACGTTGTCCGTCACTCAGAACAGCAAAACACGCCCCCAAATGCGAAAATGACCATGCTTTCTCCGAGGCATTTCTGCTTTGCCTCGGAGAAAGACGGTGGTGGTTTCCAGAGCTGCTCTGAGCTGCTCTGCTCGTCCCCCCTTCCCTCCGCTTTCCTTCGTCCAGCTCTGTCCTTCCCTCCGCACGCAGCTCCGTCCCCCTCCCCCATCCCTCCGCCCGCAGCCCTTCTTCGTCCCGGTCCCGCTCCCCCCCTCCCTTCGCCCGCAGCTCCTTCGTCCTGCTCTGCCCCCCCCTCACTCTGCCCGCAGCTCCGTCGTCCTGCTCTGCCCCCCCCCTTCCCTCCGCCCGCAGCTCCGTCGTCCTGCTCTGCCCCCCGTCGTCCTGCTCTGCCCCCCGTCGTCCTGCTCTGCCCCCCGTCGTCCTGCTCTGCGTAGTGATCTTTCAATGCAGTAACTCCAGCAGAAGGGCCGCCCCCACAGTTGATCACAGTTCAAAACCCGGGGGTAACAAGAAGCAGCCTGGCAAGGAGCAGGCGAGGCAACCGAGCAGCGGAACCACACACTCATCATGGGATCGCCGATCCGTGACCCGCTGCATCCTGAGCCGATAACGAAGCCCTGGTGAGAAACCATCGGCCGATCCAACAAACAGCCACCCTGGGCCCCTCCCGCTCATAGGATCCGTGGGAGCCCCGAGAAGAAACTGAATTCGGGTGGATGCGGTTCCCTTTGAGATGACCAGAGAACGGCTGCTCGTTGCTTCCGGCCGTCGCCAGCACTCAGTCTTGGAGACAAATTATCTGCACCGGTGAGTGTCCGCGAGGCCTGGGACAGGGGTCTACCCTCAGGATCCCTGATCTTAACTTCTGCTGCTCGACGCACTATCCGCAGTACCAGTGAAGACCTCTTCACAACTTTTTAAACTTTAATTCATCTTCATCATATTCAATTGAAAGGCGAACATTTCCCGATGTATCACAAACATTTTTAAAACCCTTAAATCGATCCCAGCACTGAGGTATCTGTGTGTTGCCCCCGCCCTGGTGAGATGCGGAGACCGGCAGTCCTTGCACCCCTCCCCCCTCCCTGGTGAGATGCGGAGACCGGCAGTCCTTGCACCCCTCCCCCGCCCTGGTATGATGCGGAGTCCGGCAGTCCTTGCACCCCTCCCCCGCCCTGGTATGATGCGGAGTCCGTCAGTCCTTGCATCCGTCCCCCGCCCTGGTATGATGCGGAGTCCGACAGTCCGTGCACCCCTCCCCCGCCCTGGTGAGATCCGGAGTCCGGCCGACCTTGCACCCCCCCCCCCCCTCCAGGGAGCAGCTTTAACTTAAGAGCATTTAACTCTGCAGTAGTGTCGCCCTTCACTGTATATAATGTGACGTCAAAGAGACTCGCCATGGTTCTTCCAGTCTCATCATTACGAAACGGAAGCATTTTCAATGTTCTGTACAACGAAGCCACACTTGTTTCTTATTTATCTTACAATCACTGACAAAGCCAATAGTCCTGGCTTGTTGTAGGTGTAATGTTCCTTATTGTATTCTATATCTGGAGACAATGACAGAAGCAGCAAAATACCAGCGGGGCGGCACTATGCGCGCATATTTTTAAGCCATGCCCCGAATTGCATCAGCCCCAGTTGTTTCATTCCATGTAAAGCTCTGCTGGAGCCCCCAGATGCGCGTCTAATTCAGACATTTCCGCTGAAGTACACTGTTCTTCTCATTCAGGCTGCTCTGTAGTGTCACGCGCAAGAGCGTGAGTGGGGTTAGGAAGGAATCTGAAATAGTAGGGGCTGCTGCCATAGTAACTGAAAAGGAATGTTATTTTTTTTTTGTCCCTTTTGCGGTTGTCAGACTACAACAAACCCCGATGGACCTCTCTTTTAAGGTGTAGTTCTTGTTAAGTGTTTTTTGCTGCTGGTGTGAAATGCTGTTTTCAGCCCCTTGGAGCTCTGACACTACTTCCTGCCGGAGCCTCTGATTGGGCAGTTTTGTTGTAGAACATTCTGCTCTTGTCTTAAATGTGAACACTCGGGGAGTTTGGAATTAACTCTTTCTCCCAGCCTCGCAGACGGGAACGTATGTGTCTGTGTGTGCATATGTGTCTGTGTGTGCATATATGTGTGTGTGCGTGCCTGGGCATGTGTGCGCATCTGTGTATGTGTGCATGCGTGTGTGTGGTTCCCTGTGCATGTGAATGCATCTCTGTGTGCGCGCATCTGTGTATGTGTGTGCAAGTGCCTATGTGTGCATCTGTGTGTGTGTGCCTGTGTATGTGTGTACCTGAGTATGTGTGCGCATCTGTGTGTGCATGACTGGGCGTGTGTGCGCATCTGCATGTGTGTGCGTACCTGGACGTATGTGCACATCTGTGAGTGTGTGCGCCTGTGTATGTGTGCGCATCTGTGTGGGGGTGCATGCCTGGGTGTGTGCATCTGTGAGTGTGTGTGCGAATCTGTGTGTGTGCATCTGTGTGTGTGTGCCTGCCTGGGTGTGTGCGCATCTGCGGTGTGTGTGTGTGCGTTCCTGGGCTTGTGTGTGCATCTGTGTGCGCATCTGTGTGCGCATCTGCGTGTGTGAGCGTACCTGAGCGTATGTGCGCATCTGTGTGTGTGCGTGCCTCGATGTGTATGTGAACACCTGTGTTTGTGTGTGCATCTGTCTGTGTGTGTGCGTGCCTGGCCGGGTCTGTGCATCTGTGTGTGTGCGCGTGTCCGGTTGTGTGTGTGCGCATGTGTATGTGTGCATCTGTGTGTGTGGGTGCCTGGGCGTGTGTGTGTGCCTGTGTGTGTTTGCCTGTGCGTATGTGTGTTTGCCTGTGTATGTGAACGCATTTGTGTGTGGACGTGCCTGTGTGAGCATGCGTGTCCAGGGTAATGCAAACCTTCCCTTCTGTCAAGATTCACATACAAATGAATGTTATGTTTGTACCACAAGTGCCGTTGTCAGAATGAAGTGACTGTTGCAGATGTGGCCCGGCCTCGCCACCACATGGGGCTCTGATCAGGTCTTTCTCGCCAGCCTGAAGTCTGCTTTTAGTCAGGCGCAGCTCAGTGTCCTGGTCCCTGCGAGGGGCGAGCCTGAGCTCTGACATTTTGTTATTTCGAAAATGTTCCCTTGCTCAGAAATGTGAGCGCACATGTGTTTCGAGTTAACTCCTAGATAAACGGGAACGCAGGCCCGGGCGTCCTTCGGGCCGGGCCCGAGCTCGGTTGCGTTCAATATGTGCGGGGTTATCGAGGAGTCTCCCCATCTCATGTAAAGCGGGGTGCAGTAGTGTTGGGGTGCAGAGAGAGTGGAAGACGAATAGAAGAACTTTGCGTTAGAAGTTTTAGGTAATCACAGAAATATTCCTTTGTCTAACCACAATCTCCCGCGCTGATTGGAGGGAGAGAAGAGACAGAAAGAGAGAGAGATAGATCTGACTGTTTCAGAGTGTCTCTTGCAGGCTGTGATCTGTTTTTAATGGCCTCTCTGTGGGGAGGGGTTTGGGGGGAGAGGGAGACACCTATGTCCTGTCTCAGAGTGTCTCTTGCAGGCTGTGATCT